>NC_090334.1:24851136-26055845 GCF_035084215.1 Heptranchias perlo | reverse complement strand
TGGGGCGGAGGGACCCAAGGGGGGGGGGGCGGAGGGACCAAGGGGGGGGGCGGAGGGACCCAAGGGGGGGGGGGCGGAGGGACCCAAGGGGGGGGGGGGCGGAGGGACCCAAGGGGGGGGGGGGCGGAGGGACCCAAGGGGGGGGGGGCGGAGGGACCCAAGGGGAGGGGGGGGCGGAGGGACCCAAGGGGGGGGGGGGCGGAGGGACCCAAGGGGGGGGGGGCGGAGGGACCCAAGGGGGGGGGGGCGGAGGGACCCAAGGGGGGGGGGGCGGAGGGACCCAAGGGGGGGGGGGGCGGAGGGACCCCAAGGGGGGGGGGGGCGGAGGGACCCAAGGGGGAGGGGGGGGCGGAGGGACCCAAGGGGGGGGGGCGGAGGGACCCAAGGGGGGGGGGGCGGAGGGACCCAAGGGGGGGGGGGCGGAGGGACCCAAGGGGGGGGGGGCGGAGGGACCCAAGGGGGGGGGGGGGCGGAGGGACCCAAGGGGGGGGGGGCGGAGGGACCCAAGGGGGGGGGGGGGGGCGGAGGGACCCAAGGGGGGGGGGGCGGAGGGACCCAAGGGGGGGGGGGCGGAGGGACCCAAGGGGGGGGGGGGCGGAGGGACCCAAGGGGGGGGGGGGCGGAGGGACCCAAGGGGGGGGGGGGCGGAGGGACCCAAGGGGGGGGGGGCGGAGGGACCCAAGGGGGGGGGGGGCGGAGGGACCCAAGGGGGGGGGGGCGGAGGGACCCAAGGGGGGGGGGGCGGAGGGACCCAAGGGGGGGGGGGCGGAGGGACCCAAGGGGGGGGGGGCGGAGGGACCCAAGGGGGGGGGGGCGGAGGGACCCAAGGGGGGGGGGGCGGAGGGACCCAAGGGGGGGGGGGCGGAGGGACCCAAGGGGGGGGGGGCGGAGGGACCCAAGGGGGGGGGGGGCGGAGGGACCCAAGGGGGGGGGCGGAGGACCCAAGGGGGGGGGCGGAGGGACCCAAGGGGGGGGGGGCGGAGGGACCAAGGGGGGGGGGCGGAGGGACCCAAGGGGGGGGGGGGCGGAGGGACCCAAGGGGGGGGGGGCGGAGGGACCCAAGGGGGGGGGGGCGGAGGGACCCAAGGGGGGGGGGGGCGGAGGGACCCAAGGGGGGGGGGGGCGGAGGGACCCAAGGGGGGGGGGGCGGAGGGACCCAAGGGGGGGGGGGCGGAGGGACCCAAGGGGGGGGGGGGCGGAGGGACCCAAGGGGGGGGGGGCGGAGGGACCCAAGGGGGGGGGGGCGGAGGGACCCAAGGGGGGGGCGGAGGACCCAAGGGGGGGGGGCGGAGGGACCCAAGGGGGGGGGGGGCGGAGGGACCCAAGGGGGGGGGGGGCGGAGGGACCCAAGGGGGGGGGGGGCGGAGGGACCCAAGGGGGGGGGGGCGGAGGGACCCAAGGGGGGGGGGGCGGAGGGACCCAAGGGGGGGGGGGCGGAGGGACCCAAGGGGGGGGGGGGCGGAGGGACCCAAGGGGGGGGGGGCGGAGGGACCCAAGGGGGGGGGGGGCGGAGGGACCCAAGGGGGGGGGGGGGCGGAGGGACCCAAGGGGGGGGGGGCGGAGGGACCCAAGGGGGGGGGGGCGGAGGGACCCAAGGGGGGGGGGGCGGAGGGACCCAAGGGGGGGGGGGCGGAGGGACCCAAGGGGGGGGGGGGCGGAGGGACCCAAGGGGGGGGGGGCGGAGGGACCCAAGGGGGGGGGGGGCGGAGGGACCCAAGGGGGGGGGGGCGGAGGGACCCAAGGGGGGGGGGGCGGAGGGACCCAAGGGGGGGGGGGCGGAGGACCCAAGGGGGGGGGCGGAGGGACCCAAGGGGGGGGGGGCGGAGGGACCCAAGGGGGGGGGGGCGGAGGGACCCAAGGGGGGGGGGGCGGAGGGACCCAAGGGGGGGGGGGCGGAGGGACCCAAGGGGGGGGGGGGCGGAGGGACCCAAGGGGGGGGGGGGCGGAGGGACCCAAGGGGGGGGGGGGCGGAGGGACCCAAGGGGGGGGGGGGCGGAGGGACCCAAGGGGGGGGGGGCGGAGGGACCCAAGGGGGGGGGGGCGGAGGGACCCAAGGGGGGGGGGGCGGAGGGACCCAAGGGGGGGGGGGCGGAGGGACCCAAGGGGGGGGGGGGCGGAGGGACCCAAGGGGGGGGGGGCGGAGGGACCCAAGGGGGGGGGGGGCGGAGGGACCCAAGGGGGGGGGGCGGAGGGACCCAAGGGGGGGGGGCGGAGGGACCCAAGGGGGGGGGGGCGGAGGGACCCAAGGGGGGGGGGGGCGGAGGGACCCAAGGGGGGGGGGGGCGGAGGGACCCAAGGGGGGGGGGGGCGGAGGGACCCAAGGGGGGGGGGGCGGAGGGACCCAAGGGGGGGGGGGCGGAGGGACCCAAGGGGGGGGGGGCGGAGGGACCCAAGGGGGGGGGGCGGAGGACCCAAGGGGGGGGGGGCGAGGACCCAAGGGGGGGGGGGCGGAGGGACCCAAGGGGGGGGGGGGCGGAGGGACCCAAGGGGGGGGGGGCGGAGGGACCCAAGGGGGGGGGGGCGGAGGGACCCCAAGGGGGGGGGGGCGGAGGGACCCAAGGGGGGGGGGGGCGGAGGGACCCAAGGGGGGGGGGGGCGGAGGGACCCAAGGGGGGGGGGGCGGAGGGACCCAAGGGGGGGGGGGCGGAGGGACCCAAGGGGGGGGGGCGGAGGGACCCAAGGGGGGGGGGGCGGAGGGACCCAAGGGGGGGGGGCGGAGGGACCCAAGGGGGGGGGGCGGAGGGACCCAAGGGGGGGGGGGCGGAGGGACCCAAGGGGGGGGGGGCGGAGGGACCCAAGGGGGGGGGGGCGGAGGGACCCAAGGGGGGGGGGGGCGGAGGGACCCAAGGGGGGGGGGGCGGAGGGACCCAAGGGGGGGGGGGGCGGAGGGACCCAAGGGGGGGGGGGGCGAGGGACCCAAGGGGGGGGGGGCGGAGGGACCCAAGGGGGGGGGGGGCGGAGGGACCCAAGGGGGGGGGGGCGGAGGGACCCAAGGGGGGGGGGGGCGGAGGGACCCAAGGGGGGGGGGGCGGAGGGACCCAAGGGGGGGGGGGCGGAGGGACCCAAGGGGGGGGGGGGCGGAGGGACCCAAGGGGGGGGGGGCGGAGGGACCCAAGGGGGGGGGGGCGGAGGGACCCAAGGGGGGGGGGGCGGAGGGACCCAAGGGGGGGGGGGGCGGAGGGACCCAAGGGGGGGGGGGCGGAGGGACCCAAGGGGGGGGGGGCGGAGGGACCCAAGGGGGGGGGGGGCGGAGGGACCCAAGGGGGGGGGGGCGGAGGGACCCAAGGGGGGGGGGCGGAGGGACCCAAGGGGGGGGGGGGCGGAGGGACCCAAGGGGGGGGGGGCGGAGGGACCCAAGGGGGGGGGGGCGGAGGGACCCAAGGGGGGGGGGCGGAGGGACCCAAGGGGGGGGGGGCGGAGGGACCCAAGGGGGGGGGGCGGAGGGACCCAAGGGGGGGGGGGCGGAGGGACCCAAGGGGGGGGGGCGTTGGGACCCAAGGGGGGGGGCGTTGGGACCCAAGGGGGGGGGGCGTTGGGACCCAAGGGGGGGGGGCGTTGGGACCCAAGGGGGGGGGGCGGAGGGACCCAAGGGGGGGGGGCGTTGGGACCCAAGGGGGGGGGGGCGTTGGGACCCAAGGGGGGGGGGCGTTGGGACCCAAGGGGGGGGGGCGTTGGGACCCAAGGGGGGGGGGCGTTGGGACCCAAGGGGGGGGGGCGTTGGGACCCAAGGGGGGGGGCGTTGGGACCCAAGGGGGGGGGCGTTGGGACCCAAGGGGGGGGGCGTTGGGACCCAAGGGGGGGGGCGTTGGGACCCAAGGGGGGGGGGCGTTGGGACCCAAGGGGGGGGGCGTTGGGACCCAAGGGGGGGGGCGTTGGGACCCAAGGGGGGGGGCGTTGGGACCCAAGGGGGGGGGCGTTGGGACCCAAGGGGGGGGGCGTTGGGACCCAAGGGGGGGGGCGTTGGGACCCAAGGGGGGGGGCGTTGGGACCCAAGGGGGGGGCGTTGGGACCCAAGGGGGGGGGCGTTGGGACCCAAGGGGGGGGCGTTGGGACCCAAGGGGGGGGCGTTGGGACCCAAGGGGGGGGGCGTTGGGACCCAAGGGGGGGGCGTTGGGACCCAAGGGGGGGGCGTTGGGACCCAAGGGGGGGGCGTTGGGACCCAAGGGGGGGGCGTTGGGACCCAAGGGGGGGGCGTTGGGACCCAAGGGGGGGGGCGTTGGGACCCAAGGGGGGGGGCGTTGGGACCCAAGGGGGGGGCGTTGGGACCCAAGGGGGGGGGCGTTGGGACCCAAGGGGGGGGGCGTTGGGACCCAAGGGGGGGGCGTTGGGACCCAAGGGGGGGGCGTTGGGACCCAAGGGGGGGGGCGTTGGGACCCAAGGGGGGGGGCGTTGGGACCCAAGGGGGGGGCGTTGGGACCCAAGGGGGGGGCGTTGGGACCCAAGGGGGGGGCGTTGGGACCCAAGGGGGGGGGCGTTGGGACCCAAGGGGGGGGCGTTGGGACCCAAGGGGGGGGCGTTGGGACCCAAGGGGGGGGGCGTTGGGACCCAAGGGGGGGGCGTTGGGACCCAAGGGGGGGGGCGTTGGGACCCAAGGGGGGGGCGTTGGGACCCAAGGGGGGGGCGTTGGGACCCAAGGGGGGGGGCGTTGGGACCCAAGGGGGGGGGCGTTGGGACCCAAGGGGGGGGGCGTTGGGACCCAAGGGGGGGGCGTTGGGACCCAAGGGGGGGGCGTTGGGACCCAAGGGGGGGGCGTTGGGACCCAAGGGGGGGGGCGTTGGGACCCAAGGGGGGGGCGTTGGGACCCAAGGGGGGGGGCGTTGGGACCCAAGGGGGGGGGCGTTGGGACCCAAGGGGGGGGCGTTGGGACCCAAGGGGGGGGCGTTGGGACCCAAGGGGGGGGCGTTGGGACCCAAGGGGGGGGGCGTTGGGACCCAAGGGGGGGGCGTTGGGACCCAAGGGGGGGGGCGTTGGGACCCAAGGGGGGGGCGTTGGGACCCAAGGGGGGGGCGTTGGGACCCAAGGGGGGGGCGTTGGGACCCAAGGGGGGGGCGTTGGGACCCAAGGGGGGGGCGTTGGGACCCAAGGGGGGGGGCGTTGGGACCCAAGGGGGGGGCGTTGGGACCCAAGGGGGGGGGCGTTGGGACCCAAGGGGGGGGGCGTTGGGACCCAAGGGGGGGGGCGTTGGGACCCAAGGGGGGGGCGTTGGGACCCAAGGGGGGGGGCGTTGGGACCCAAGGGGGGGGCGTTGGGACCCAAGGGGGGGGGCGTTGGGACCCAAGGGGGGGGCGTTGGGACCCAAGGGGGGGGGCGTTGGGACCCAAGGGGGGGGGCGTTGGGACCCAAGGGGGGGGCGTTGGGACCCAAGGGGGGGGGCGTTGGGACCCAAGGGGGGGGGCGTTGGGACCCAAGGGGGGGGGCGTTGGGACCCAAGGGGGGGGCGTTGGGACCCAAGGGGGGGGCGTTGGGACCCAAGGGGGGGGCGTTGGGACCCAAGGGGGGGGGGCGTTGGGACCCAAGGGGGGGGCGTTGGGACCCAAGGGGGGGGGCGTTGGGACCCAAGGGGGGGCGTTGGGACCCAAGGGGGGGGCGTTGGGACCCAAGGGGGGGGGCGTTGGGACCCAAGGGGGGGGCGTTGGGACCCAAGGGGGGGGCGTTGGGACCCAAGGGGGGGGCGTTGGGACCCAAGGGGGGGGCGTTGGGACCCAAGGGGGGGGCGTTGGGACCAAGGGGGGGGCGTTGGGGACCCAAGGGGGGGGCGTTGGGACCCAAGGGGGGGGCGTTGGGACCCAAGGGGGGGGCGTTGGGACCCAAGGGGGGGGGGCGTTGGGACCCAAGGGGGGGGCGTTGGGACCCAAGGGGGGGGCGTTGGGACCCAAGGGGGGGGCGTTGGGACCCAAGGGGGGGGCGTTGGGACCCAAGGGGGGGGCGTTGGGACCCAAGGGGGGGGCGTTGGGACCCTAAGGGGGGGGCGTTGGGACCCTAAGGGGGGGGCGTTGGGACCCTAAGGGGGGGGCGTTGGGACCTAAGGGGGGGGCGTTGGGACCCTAAGGGGGGGGGCGTTGGGACCTAAGGGGGGGGCGTTGGGACCTAAGGGGGGGGCGTTGGGACCTAAGGGGGGGGGCGTTGGGACCTAAGGGGGGGGCGTTGGGACCTAAGGGGGGGGCGTTGGGACCTAAGGGGGGGGGCGTTGGGACCTAAGGGGGGGGCGTTGGGACCTAAGGGGGGGGGCGTTGGGACCTAAGGGGGGGGCGTTGGGACCTAAGGGGGGGGCGTTGGGACCTAAGGGGGGGGCGTTGGGACCTAAGGGGGGGGCGTTGGGACCTAAGGGGGGGGCGTTGGGACCTAAGGGGGGGGCGTTGGGACCTAAGGGGGGGGCGTTGGGACCTAAGGGGGGGGCGTTGGGACCTAAGGGGGGGGCGTTGGGACCTAAGGGGGGGGCGTTGGGACCTAAGGGGGGGGCGTTGGGACCTAAGGGGGGGGCGTTGGGACCTAAGGGGGGGGCGTTGGGACCTAAGGGGGGGGCGTTGGGACCTAAGGGGGGGGCGTTGGGACCTAAGGGGGGGGCGTTGGGACCTAAGGGGGGGGCGTTGGGACCTAAGGGGGGGGCGTTGGGACCTAAGGGGGGGGCGTTGGGACCTAAGGGGGGGGCGTTGGGACCTAAGGGGGGGGCGTTGGGACCTAAGGGGGGGGCGTTGGGACCTAAGGGGGGGGCGTTGGGACCTAAGGGGGGGGCGTTGGGACCTAAGGGGGGGGGCGTTGGGACCTAAGGGGGGGGCGTTGGGACCTAAGGGGGGGGCGTTGGGACCTAAGGGGGGGGCGTTGGGACCTAAGGGGGGGGGCGTTGGGACCTAAGGGGGGGGCGTTGGGACCTAAGGGGGGGGCGTTGGGACCTAAGGGGGGGGCGTTGGGACCTAAGGGGGGGGCGTTGGGACCTAAGGGGGGGGCGTTGGGACCTAAGGGGGGGGCGTTGGGACCTAAGGGGGGGGCGTTGGGACCTAAGGGGGGGGCGTTGGGACCTAAGGGGGGGGCGTTGGGACCTAAGGGGGGGGCGTTGGGACCTAAGGGGGGGGCGTTGGGACCTAAGGGGGGGGCGTTGGGACCTAAGGGGGGGGCGTTGGGACCTAAGGGGGGGGCGTTGGGACCTAAGGGGGGGGCGTTGGGACCTAAGGGGGGGGCGTTGGGACCTAAGGGGGGGGCGTTGGGACCTAAGGGGGGGGCGTTGGGACCTAAGGGGGGGGCGTTGGGACCTAAGGGGGGGGCGTTGGGACCTAAGGGGGGGGCGTTGGGACCTAAGGGGGGGGCGTTGGGACCTAAGGGGGGGGGCGTTGGGACCTAAGGGGGGGGCGTTGGGACCTAAGGGGGGGGCGTTGGGACCTAAGGGGGGGGGCGTTGGGACCTAAGGGGGGGGCGTTGGGACCTAAGGGGGGGGCGTTGGGACCTAAGGGGGGGGCGTTGGGACCTAAGGGGGGGGCGTTGGGACCTAAGGGGGGGGCGTTGGGACCTAAGGGGGGGGCGTTGGGACCTAAGGGGGGGGCGTTGGGACCTAAGGGGGGGGCGTTGGGACCTAAGGGGGGGGCGTTGGGACCTAAGGGGGGGGCGTTGGGACCTAAGGGGGGGGGCGTTGGGACCTAAGGGGGGGGCGTTGGGACCTAAGGGGGGGGCGTTGGGACCTAAGGGGGGGGCGTTGGGACCTAAGGGGGGGGGCGTTGGGACCTAAGGGGGGGGCGTTGGGACCTAAGGGGGGGGCGTTGGGACCTAAGGGGGGGGCGTTGGGACCTAAGGGGGGGGCGTTGGGACCTAAGGGGGGGGCGTTGGGACCTAAGGGGGGGGCGTTGGGACCTAAGGGGGGGGCGTTGGGACCTAAGGGGGGGGCGTTGGGACCTAAGGGGGGGGCGTTGGGACCTAAGGGGGGGGCGTTGGGACCTAAGGGGGGGGCGTTGGGACCTAAGGGGGGGGCGTTGGGACCTAAGGGGGGGGCGTTGGGACCTAAGGGGGGGGCGTTGGGACCTAAGGGGGGGGCGTTGGGACCTAAGGGGGGGGCGTTGGGACCTAAGGGGGGGGCGTTGGGACCTAAGGGGGGGGCGTTGGGACCTAAGGGGGGGGGCGTTGGGACCTAAGGGGGGGGCGTTGGGACCTAAGGGGGGGGCGTTGGGACCTAAGGGGGGGGCGTTGGGACCTAAGGGGGGGGCGTTGGGACCTAAGGGGGGGGCGTTGGGACCTAAGGGGGGGGCGTTGGGACCTAAGGGGGGGGCGTTGGGACCTAAGGGGGGGGCGTTGGGACCTAAGGGGGGGGCGTTGGGACCTAAGGGGGGGGCGTTGGGACCTAAGGGGGGGGCGTTGGGACCTAAGGGGGGGGCGTTGGGACCTAAGGGGGGGGCGTTGGGACCTAAGGGGGGGGCGTTGGGACCTAAGGGGGGGGCGTTGGGACCTAAGGGGGGGGCGTTGGGACCTAAGGGGGGGGCGTTGGGACCTAAGGGGGGGGCGTTGGGACCTAAGGGGGGGGCGTTGGGACCTAAGGGGGGGGCGTTGGGACCTAAGGGGGGGGCGTTGGGACCTAAGGGGGGGGCGTTGGGACCTAAGGGGGGGGCGTTGGGACCTAAGGGGGGGGCGTTGGGACCTAAGGGGGGGGCGTTGGGACCTAAGGGGGGGGCGTTGGGACCTAAGGGGGGGGCGTTGGGACCTAAGGGGGGGGCGTTGGGACCTAAGGGGGGGGCGTTGGGACCTAAGGGGGGGGCGTTGGGACCTAAGGGGGGGGCGTTGGGACCTAAGGGGGGGGCGTTGGGACCTAAGGGGGGGGCGTTGGGACCTAAGGGGGGGGCGTTGGGACCTAAGGGGGGGGCGTTGGGACCTAAGGGGGGGGCGTTGGGACCTAAGGGGGGGGCGTTGGGACCTAAGGGGGGGGCGTTGGGACCTAAGGGGGGGGCGTTGGGACCTAAGGGGGGGGCGTTGGGACCTAAGGGGGGGGCGTTGGGACCTAAGGGGGGAAAGAAATCAGGAAGGTCGAAGAGAGATGGAGAAGGGGAATTCAGACAGGAGCAAAGATGAGGAAACTACCTGAGCAGGGAGGGGTATGCCAGATTTCTCTCTCAGCTGGAGGGTTGTGGTGAGCCATATCGCCCCTCCTCCCAGGACCAGAATTCTGAGATGGGAGACATCTTTGATTAATGTGCAATTACTGATGAGTGGGTGGTGGTATGATATTATTCTGAAAGTAATGTTGCAGATTCTGGGAGTCAGGAGAACAATTTTGATTGTCCCTGAAGGGTTCTGGGGAAACTTAACACTGTCCCATCAGGGGAGGATGATGGTGCATTTGCACTTCGGTGGGCGATATCTATCTTACCTATTGTTTGTGCTCGAAAAAAAGATTGCAACTGCAGAAGAAAATAATTTCAGTATGAATTCTACTCACACTTTGGATTAGCTTGAAACACATCGCTGGTGGTCAGGGTTTGGAAATGCATGCAGTGTTAAATGCTCAGTTTGCAGTCACTGTTTTAGCTTTTCAAAACTATTATGTAAGTTGTCTTTCTGACATTGTACAGCCCTGTCACCGACAATTGTAACTGGTACTGCATCCAGATATCGTCAACACTTTTGTGTGTAGTTTGCCACACACACAGGAGTTTTCAATGCATTTGGAAATGGAGCCTTGTGACCCAGTCAATAGATTCTGTTTGGATCACCAGGACAAGTCAAATCCGGCATCACATTATTAAAACCGTGACATGCAAAAGTAAATTCAGATGTTTCCCACACTAGTTGTGGGCATTACAACATTGGGATTTTTCAGCTAGTTATTACTACCTCCAAGTCACACACCATCCCGACTTGGAAATATATCGCCGTTCCTTCATCGTCGCTGGGTCAAAATTCTGGAACTCCCTTCCTAACAGCAGTGTGGGAGAACAGTCACCACACGGACTGCAGCGGTTTAAGGCGGCGGCTCACCACCACCTTCTCGAGGGCAATTAGGGATGGGCAATAAATGCTGGCCTCGCCAGCGACGCCCACATCCCATTAACGAATAAAAAAAAATGTATGTTTGTTCCCAAGTTTTGAATTTTTAATCCTAAACTGGATTTGGTTCCAAGACATGCGATGACAATTCCTACACTTGGGATTACCCTACTATCTTCAAAAGTGAAGATAGTCACAAATTATTTAACTCCTCCACCATCTTGTTATCCTTATTTATATCATCTTTCAAGGGTCCAATTTGGACCTGGATTGTTGGCCATCTCACAATAAAACCAAAACATTGCTGTACCATTCCCCTTCCTGTGTTCATCTGTTCACATTTATACAACAGTATTGGTATATATTTATTCATACTTTGCCATTTCAATTTGAGGTTTTTTTTTTGGGGGGCCACAGAAGCAGAGGAGAAAGTTCAACAAAGTAACAAGTCCAAACAAACACGATTCACTGAATAATCCCCATTTAAATGAAATCTATGCACAAGTCGTGAATGAATACTACGTAAAGACATAGTATCTTTTATTTAAGTGCAAACTCACATGAAATGTCTACTTTAATGTTTCAATTAAAAGAATACAGTGCTATGCACATTTTGTTAAGGTCACCTTGTTGACATGATTAGTAAACAGCTGCATGCTCTACTATGGAACTTTCTTTACTGAAATTATAACTTATTTCTGTTGCACTGTCAATATGCAAACTTTACAACCTTGAATCAAATATACAGAAAATACATTCATAGTGTCCAAATGCACTGAAGCAGCATTTCAGTGGCAGCTGATTGGCACTAGTGCGACAATATTGAAAAACACAGATCTTCTCCTGTGCAAGTTAGGCCACATAAATCTGGAACGCAAAACAGTGTCACATCATCAGCTCATGGAGTCGAGTATGTGCCTCTTGGCAAATAAACCACTTCAATGTGAAGTAGCTTCATAGGTTTCAATAGTGGTTTTAGAACATTCTTTGCAACCAGTGTAGTGCTGAGCCTACTGTTGACCACTCTCTGCAGTGCTGGTCTCCCAAACATTTCAACAAACAAGAGGTTTATACGGTGTTGTAAAGCAGCTTGCAACTGCTGATAGTACTTGAAAAGTGAGGTCCCCTGGATGCTGCATATACTTAGTACAACTGCTCCAGGTAAGTTCCAACACTCTGCAGAAACAAAAACACATTTTCAACTCAATAAAATATCCCTTGTTATGAGCCAAGGCAAGTTACTGTTATATTTCATAAATAAATTTGACACATATCCAAAATTAAGTGACTGGGAGGTAGTTGCACATCACCGCAATACAAAGGTTTCACAGGATGTCATCTGCACTCCAAAATATGGTAATAGTGTAATGCACTCAAGTGGTTGATGTTTTGTCTATTTATAATACCGTGTGTTTGAAAAAAAAAGCACTAGCTTGTCCTTGATAATTGTCAAATAATGTAGCTGGCTGGTATAATTATATCATGATGGGGTCTTTGAAAATTAACATATGAAAGATCATTAACAAGACAAACTATTTTGATGAAAAACAGTAAAACCATTTCTTTGTCATGGTGGCTTTAAAAAGGCATTAAAGACATTTTGCAGAAAAGCTTAATAATACGTTTTCTCACTCCACCAGTCTGACATTTGATTTAAACCCAAATGAAGGGTCAAAAGTCACGACGTGGTGAAACCAACAAAACACTACCTTTTCAGGCATTAAGAGATTATTTTTCTACCTTCCCTAAGAAAGGAAGAAAGTCAACGGCAACGGAACCAAGCTGTTCTCACGACCTCCCCGTATGCTGGTGTAAAAGTAACATTAGTAAAGAACATGGATAGGTTGCGGGAATGGGTAGACAGGTAGCAGATGCACAGTTAATGTACACAAGTGCGAGGTAATGTATTTTTGGGGCAAAAAAAAAAACAAGGAATGAGTATAAACTCAAATGGAAAGATGCCGACTGTGGTGGGAAGAGTGCACAAATACATAATTCCTTGAAATTGCAAATGCAGGCAGGTAAAGCCCTAAAAAAAGGCAGTAACACTTATTTTTATAAATGGGGCATAGGAGTATAAGAACAAAAAGGTTATGATGAATCTGTACACAGCAATGTTTAGGCCACAGTTAAGACTACTGTGCACAGATTTGGACATCCCATCATAAAAAGAATATTAAAGCCAAAGAAAGTGTACGGTGTAGATTCACCACGATGATACAAGAGATGAGAAGCTATAATTATGAGGTGTAACTGGAGATAAAGGGACGATATCCACTGGAAAAGAGAAGGCCAAGGGGAGATTTAATTGAGGTTTTTAAAATTATGAATAGGGAAAGATCGTTTCCTTTGGTTGAGGAGTCAGTGACAAGGAGGTCTTCAATGGCGTAAATTCTATCATTCTAACACAAGAGTAAGTAATTCGCTTGATATTTTGATTGGGAAAGGGGAGGAGGGGGTAAAAATAATAAAAATTCACAATTTTTACCCCCTTATTTCTTTCTAGGATTTGAAGCATTAACATCAAATATAAATTTCAAAAAGTTAACACAGGATCATAAAATATAACATTAAAAACAACACAAGTGAGTCTTGGAACAAGTACACGATGACTGTAGTTCCTTTGAATCCAAAAATGAGATGAGGCAAGGGGAATTTAAAACACGAGCAACTTTGCCCAATGGAACGCAGCTTATGAACTATAGTGGCACATGGTTTGGTTAACCTTGCGGCTAACACTACCACCAAAACTAAATTCTACTGGAGCAGGAGAATTTCTTTTTTTGGGGGGGTGAAAAGAAACAATTAACAAAGCAGTTCCTACCTTAGCTACTTTTCCAGTATACCCTGGAACTGAAGATAGATGAAAGCCGTGTTCCCGTAGTTGTCGTAACTCGTCTTTCATAACCTTAATGTTTCTAGAACAAATATTCCAATACTATATTTCAAACTGACAAATAACATTTCACCAGTGGGTATCCAGTTTCAAAAAGATTGCACTTAAGAAAATATGAAAACAATATGATTCCCTACCCCTCAAATGGATAACTTGATCTATCTTTCCCTTTAAGGAGCACTGGCATCACAATTTGGGGAGGGTTGTTAACTACTGTACTTTTGGTGCACAATACAACTAGACAAAAATTGGGCTGAAGTGGTCATAACTTGCTTCTGTTACCCTGTGTCAGATGATGAATGGAGCACCGAGAGGCAGCAAATTATCAGCGATCAATATAATAAATGTCATTTATGTCCTTGTTACTGTGCAACAAACTCAGTACGATATAAATATAGATGACGACTAAAGGTTCACAAATGTTTTGCACACTTCCAATCAGCTATCTGCAATTCAATGGGAAATTGGGCAAAATGTGCTTGCAATTTTTCTGGGTCAACTTGAGCAAGTAAAATATTATGTGCTTTTACACAATAAGATCCAACAAATGCTATTTTTTTGGATATTTTTAAAAATAAGTTTCGACATTGAGAGGTGAAATACGTTTTCACTTACCGGTCTTCCACATGAGTTGCATCATTATTTTTTGTATTTGCAGATAGCTCTGGCCACCATCGCTTAAGAACAGCTCGGAGCCAGTTTAAACCAACAATCAGATATCTGCAACACATTTAAGTGAAACTGCTGCATATTTGTTTTACCGAAAGAACATGGTTATAAATAGGTCAACAGGCCACAAACGAATATAAATCTATTTAATAAAATTTGTGCGTGTCATAATGGCATCAAGGCGTGGTGTTGAGTCTGTGCTTTCGAATTACCTACTGTGTGACATGCGTTTCACTGACCAATGAGCATGTATGGGGTAACTACCAAAAAACGTCTATAAATTCCCACAGGAATGTACCAAGAGCCAACTGATTTCATCCTGACACAAACTTGGCAGTTTATAAACTCTATGTCTATTAGTCGGGACCATTTTAAAGTTTACAAAAATACTGCTGGAAGTGGATTTATCAGGAATCCAATGGCCTGAACCACTGACTTAGACTAGCACCTCCACCCCCCCCCCACCACAAATTCAGCCCTGCCAAACTCAAAGCCCAGCCTCACTCTTGGCTTCAACATGGAATCTGTACACATCTTCAAACCGATCACCCACATCCTTCAGATGTCATTCTGAACTCAGCCTCAGCTGTGGCCATGTCCAACAGACGCAAACCAATCTCAGTTCCTGCAGAGCTGCCCCACTCCTGGTACGTACCCCAGCCTAATACGACATCATGCCACTGCTGCTACCCCTTCCCTTCCCCTTCCTGCCTCCCTCCTTCCTTCCTTCCTTCCCTCCCTCCCTCCTCCCTCCCTCCCCCCCTCCCCCCCAACCAATGCAAATCACCACAGCTTGATCCTCAGCCCATAAGTAAAACTGCAAGAGATCCACCAGTGTTTCTTAAAATGTGTGATTTAAATTCAGGCCAATTTGAGATATATTAAATCGTACCTAGTTTACATCTAAGAAAATGAGGTGTTAGCAGCAAAGTCAACAAAATTGTAGGAATTTTTCCAAAAACCATTACAGTCGGGATTTGAAAATAATAACCAATTAAAACTTCAGTCAGGGTTGCAGACTTCCTTTACAACTATTGTAAATTCTGCTCCTTGATTGAGTAAGCTGGACATGTTCTTCTGTTTTTCCCATTCCCTATCCGAGACAGAACACCTCATCATGCAACACTCAACATGCCCAGTCTAGAACTGCCAAACTTGCTTCCCTGTTGCATGAGGTGTAGAGTGGCAATGGCTAAATTTCTCAAATTGCCACAAGAATGTATAAAATGGAAGATATTTCTCCTACAACAGTAAAGCAGACTTCTGTAATTTCAGTTATACTTACTCTTCGAACCGGCTTCTTAATAACTCTTGCACCAACGGTAATAGGTCAACGCAACAACCTATCGAGATACTTTGTGTTTCTTCCTCCAGACTACAAGCAAAAAAAATATTTAAAAATTAATTGTCTCAACATACAAAACTAACATTTATTTTAGATGGAAAAAAAGTTAATTCAAATATTACCTCTTTGTAAGCACAGGTAAACAATCTGCAACAACAGCAATGTCCTGTATCCTAGTGATAAAGATTCAATATCAAATACAAAACACAAGCATTAGAGCAAGTTACTGAAAAGCAATTGTGCATGGCAATAATTAACAAATGGATGAGTTCCATCTTTCCAGTACTGATGGTGCTAAGAACATAAGAAATAGGAGCAGGAGAAGGCCAGCTCCTCGAGCCTGCTCAGTCATTCAGTAAGATCATGGCTGATCTTTGACTTCAACTCCACTTTCCTGCCCATTCCCCACATCCCTTGATTCTCAGTGTCCAAAAATCTGTGTCTCAGCCTTGAATATATTCAATGACTCAGCGTTCACAACCCTCTGGGGTAGAGAGTTCCAAAGATTTACGACCCTCAATGAAGAAATTTCTCCTCATCTCAGTCCTAAATGGCCGACGCCTTATCCTAAGGCAATGCCCCCTAGTTCTAAACTCTCCAGCCAGGGGAAACAGTCTCCCAGCATATACCCTGTAAAGCCCTCTTAGAATCTTTTACGTTTCAATGAGGTCACCTCTCATTATTCTAAACTCCAGAGAGTGTAGGCCCATTCTACTCAATCTCTCCTCATAGGAAAACCCTCTCATCCCAGGAATCAATCTAGTGAACCTTTGTTGCACTCCCTCTAAGGCAAGTATATCCTCCCTTAGGTAAGAACACCAAAACAGTACTCCAGGTGTGGTCTCACCAAAGCCCTGTACAACTGCAGTTAAGACTTCCTTACTCTTGTATTCCAACCCCCTTGCAATAAAGGCCAACATACCTTTTACCTTCCTAATTGCTTGCTGTACCTGCATGCTAACTTTGTGTTTCGCGTACAAGGACACCTAAATCCCTCGGAGCACCAACATTTAACAGCTTCTCATCATTTAAAAAATATTTTTTCTATTCTTCCTACCAAAGTGAATAACCTCATTTCCCCACATTATAATCCATCTGCCACCTTCTTGCCCACTCACTTAATCTGTCTATATCCCTTCGCAGACTCCATGTCCTCCTCAGCTTACTTTCCCACCTAGTTTTGTATCAGCAAACTTGGATACATTACATTCGGTTCCTTCATCTAAGTCATTGAGAGATTTTAAACAGCTGAGGCCCAAGCACCACACCTCACTAGGTACAGCCTACCAACCTGAAAATGAGCCATTTATTCCTACACTCTTCTATCCATTAATCAATCCTCTATCCATGCTAATTATTACCCCCAACCTCATGAGCCCTTATCTTGTGTAACAACCTTTTATGTGGCACCTTATTGAATGCCTTTTGAAAATCCAAATATACTGCATCCACTAGTTCCCCTTTATCTACCCAGCTAGTTACATCCTCAAAAACCTCTACTAAATTTGTCAAATACGATTTCCGCTTCATAAAACCATGTTGACTCTGCCTAATCGTAGTGATTTTCTAAGTGCCCCGTTATCACCTAAATAATAGATTCCAGCATTTTCCTGACTAATGATGTCAGGCTAACTGGCCTGTCGTTCCATGTTTTCTCTCTACCTCCTTTCTTGAATAGCAGTGTTACATTTGGTACCTTCCAATCCACTGGGATCATTTTAGAATCTAGGGAATTTGAGGATCACAACCAATGCATCCACTATCTTTGCAGCCACCTTTTTTTAGAACCCTAGGATGTGGGCCACGGGCCCAGGGGATTTGTTGGCTTTTAGTCCCATTAATTTCTCCAATACTTATTCTTTACTAATATTAAATTACTTTATGTTCCTCACTCTCATTAGACCCATGGTTCCCCACTATTTCTTCCTTTACTCTCTCATTGCTCTTATGTAAGTGTTCAGGGTGGTCTCCTCCAAGGGAGTTTATGATTCCTGAACCCTTTTCTAGTTCATGTCTGTTCCCGTGTATTATGCGTCACCTTGCCGAGCAAGCAAACAAGTATTCTTGAGCACCCTGTGTCAGTAAATGACAGTGCATCATGCAGATAGGATATGCTACAATGATTTGATGTAGGAAGTCCTGGGCATATATAATTGAGAGCCTTGGCACAATGACAATTTGCAGCTTCAATGTGTACCTTGCTGAAATAAAGGTATGCACGACATGCTATGACAGAATTGTAAGCTGCGTGAGGCCTTGGCATGGGGAGCACTTAAAGTCAACAGGTAACAAGTTCATGCTCTCTTCAATCATGAATTATGACATAATCATAATGGTAAACTTCATGGTTATCTATAGAATTTGTAATATTGGCCTACAGAAAACCAGACTTAACACTATGCTAAAGGTCAACAAAGCATGATATATGACTGTTACCTGACCAGGTAAGCTACCAGCTCGCTCGCACTTTTTTGCCAGAATGTCAGGGCCACATTGAGTCTTAGGTTTCTACCAAATAGCACTTGTGTCATAGTAGCATGATCCTTGGAAATCTGTGGTATTAATAGAATCAAACATTCATATGATTTAGGCAGAAAAAGCTGTAACGTTTACATTAACTACTGCTTTACCATGTCTGCAGGTCACATTATCTCTTCAATTCTTGCCCCGTTTCCATCCCTTTTAAGGCTAGAAATACCCGTTGGAACTAGCAGACAAATGCTTAAGAGCATTTCTATGAAATTTCTTTGATCACTATTTTAATGGAGGCATTAAAATAAATGGGTTAATGCTTCTGCTGAAAGTGAACAGAGGGCCTGTAAATGATGTCATAATTGTTTGCCATTAATACCTGGCTCACCTGACGAAGGAGAAAGCCTCCGAAAGCTTGTGATTTTCAAATAAAACAGTTGGACTATAACCTGGTATTGTAAGATTCCTTACATTTGTCAACCCCAGTCCATCATTGGCATCTCCACATCATTAATACTACCAACAATGTAGGTGTGTTTTTTTTTCTCCTATCTTTATTACTATGAGCCTTTGCAACTTCCTCCTTTTTGGCTCAGCTATAAACTAATGACTCTTGAAATACATATTAATTGATTAATTACTGTTGGAACTAGCTGCTTATTTATATTGCAAAGATGCTAGAAGTGATTCTGCAATACTGCAACTTGGCTACCAGTTCTATGGAATCCACCCCGAAGGTGGACTCCACAAATCAAACAGAAGCATAGCCATTTTTAATATCCAATTTTATGACTGTTTTCTAGGTGCTGTTAAGCCCAATGGCAGAAAACAGCAATTGCTGATTGTACAGCCAGGTGAAGCGGCTCAGCCAGGAAAGATGCTGGCCTCTGCGTCCAGAGTTGTCCATACGAACCACCAGTTTGGCCGAACCTTGTTGCCGCTGGAGGAAGCAGTGGCACTTCATTCACTTTATAGAGCTTCTGCTAAGTAAATGGCTTTAAGTTGATAATAGCATGAATGTACAAAGACACTGCAAACAAAATGAAATTCGCATTAGCAAAAGAGCTATTCACCACTTCTTTCCTTAGATTTTAATAGGGAATAGCAAATACAGTGTGTATCTTGTACACAAATATTTAGTATTAAAGCAAACAGTATTAAAAGACCTGAATTAGGTGCTCCTGGTGACTCAGTTGGTAAATGCACTGCACAATGTGATACAAACTCATACAAACCGGAAAGTACCAGATTTGAACACTGGTCTCTGCCAAGTTAGTTGATCTCAGCAGCAACATTGGGCAAGCTATGGTTGGCTTTCTAGGTTGAGAAAGATTTGGCAGGGAAAGTTTTGTGCAATGTCACTGCCAGTGATCCCTGTTCAGAAGTATGTGTGTATGGATACTGACTGAGAACTGGATCAGGCTTGGTTGCGATGCTTCTCTACATATGGAATACCCTGGTAACATTCACTGTTCCCACAAATGTAAAACGGTTACTTGAATGAAGAATCGTAAGTCTGCTGGTGCAATGTGGAACCATACCATTGTTTGAATCATCCCTTTAGGACAATTGAGGATAACACTAGAGGGATTAAAATAAAAAAGCACTAATCATAGCACTGCAATGTAACCCATTTCATGTTGACAAGTGTTTGATAATCAACCAGAAAATCTTTAGATCTAAAAAATGGTCCCCCTCACAATCAACAAACATTTTTTCCCCAATTTCAACAGGAAGCATCAAAAGTTTAAATGTGATCCATGTCCATTTTACAGTAGTACACTCTCGGAAATACGTGATAACAACATAGAATTGAGCATTTTTGACATCCCCACCTGTGCAAAATAATCTGCATACGTCACAGAAGCACCATCAGTCTGTGAAGCAGGATGATCACTATAGTTCAGCTGTGAGCTGCGAGTGTCATTACATAATTTAGGTACAGTCCCTGAACAGACTACTTCGTTTTCTTTATTTGCCATATCACAGCCCCAAAAATTTGGATACTGCTTTTTGTTGCCCACGTTGCTTTGGACTCGACGTCTAGTCTTTTTAGAGCACGCCGCCTTGGATGTTTTGTGCAATGTTTTCTCAGTTTGTCCAGTAGATGATCTGTGGAGACAAATCCAGCAGTCATAGGCCCATCTGCTCCCAGCAAGATCGCATTATTCCCCTCACCAAACTACAGGTCAGCACATTTCACTAGAAACACACAAAACTTGCACTGCAGTTGTTCCCATTGTGGCCATTGTTATTTAGAGCTACAACAGGAACAAAAACCCACAATTCACTGTCCCAACCCATGAAACAAGAGCAGAATTTGAGGATCTCATATGGGGGAAGTATTACATGCACAGACGCACCTTAAGTCTATGGAAATTTCTCTTCATGTTTGGGAATATGTGACAATTCAAAGCAATAATCTTCCCCATTAAGTTCTAGTTCTGACAATAGTAATGAAATATGTAATAATAATGACCGAGTTCACTTGCTTTATTTCTGTTCCATAACCTTAATAAGGCCAACTTCATTATCACCAACTTGTTATTCAACTGTTTAGCGCATAGCATTAATTCCCCCCTCCCTCACCCGAGACAGGAAAATAATTTGTAGGCCAGAGGTTGCGTGAAAGCAGTTGATAATTTTTATATTAGGGGATAATGAAGTGAAGGAGGACATGCAATGCCACCAGTGTCACTGGCAGCTCACAGTGCTATTAAATGAGGCCCAACCACAAAAATGGATTGGGCCTCAAGCCATGTCATCAGGCAAGTGTAGAAGACGCTCCGCCCACTCGATTTACCCAATAAATGAAAATCTCCCCCTAGACAACAAGTACATTTCACTAAAAAGAATATTGCCCTTTAAAGTAAAATTATGGGTAGGCCACCAAAATTGCACTAACAGTCTGGACAAGTATTGTCCTGTACATGAGTTAAATTAAGTACTGTTCTCACCTTTTAATCTCACGAGTCGCTTCTTTACATTCCGAGAGTCTAACCTGGTATTAAAAACAGACATTAGGAATTTCTACATTTCAGACAATAACTTTCTTAGATAAGTTTTTTTATGTCATTGTAGTTTTTGAAGTGTGCCCAGACAGAATGTATTAAATTACAAAGGATATAAAGGGTTTGTTTTAGCTGGGCAATCCTGCTTGTTGGAAAAAACACTAATAATTTTGCAAATATCTCTATCTCCAGCCTATAATTTTCATTCATGGAAGATACTAAGCAAGTCTGCTGTATTTTTCTGCAGTGCAATTATCTGGATGTGACCAAAGTTCATAGGCTGCAGTTAGTTTGAAGCCTGCAGTTCTCATCATTATGGCCATGTCTGACTGACAGCATAAGACTTTCTTTAAGAAAAAAAATATACATTTGATGCTGCTAACTTTAACAATCATAAAATTGTGATCTCATTGTCTGACAGAGTGTACATTAATGCCTGATAAAAATGCAAATTTTGAGAACGAATTAACCATTGAAACGAGAGTTGAGCTCACCATTAATAGTTGTAATTAAACATTGTAGAAAGGGATTTATTTTTGCTGAAATAGGAGATCCTTGAGCAATTACGTAGAGTGTAAATGCAACTATGACTGAAAAAAAAGTGCTGGAATACATCTCTCTAGCATCTTCCAAGGACAGGCTCCCATTTATCTGGAACTTTAGAAATGTTTTTGAAATTTTCAAAAGAATTAATGTGATAATTCAGCAACTGCATAACACGACAAATAGCTTAGTGGATTCCAAAAAGCACGTTTTCTTTTTAAACCTAATGAGTTGAAGAATTTTAAATGTATAGCACCGTTACCTCAACTTTGCAGCTAGAATATTCATAAAACAGCAATATTTCAATTACACAATTGGAAGCCTTATTTTAGAATGGAACCATTAAGATATACAGTTCTATAAAACAGAAATGTTTTATAGAACACCGGAATATAGGCCCGCGAGCTACACGTGCATGTCCTCACTTTACATTAATGTATAGAAGCAGACACTTCATAAAGATCCCAAGAAAAAGTTTCTTCAATCTTCACAATGCAAATGGTGCTATTTAATCTGAAGATATTAATAGGAAAATCTGGCTAGATGATGTTGCCAATCAAAATTTAGCAAACTAATTTAATTAGCTTGATCTCATACATGCAATGCATTTACTTTAGACAAACATATCCTTACAAAGCACTGTTCACATGAACGAAGTTGCAATTATACAGTGCCTCATCACATTTCGACGTCCCAAAGTGTTTCACATATAATGAATTCCTTTGACGTGCTACCATCACTGCTGCTTAACATGCAACTGTGACTATCATTCTGCATTCAGTATGATTCCACAGACATAAATGAGATGAACAAGCAGTTAATTTGTGATTGGTAATGTTGGTTGAGTAAGTGCCATGGGACGTTTTTACTACGTTAAAGACGCTATATAAATGAAAGTTCTTGTTGTTGAGGGAAGAATGTTGTGCAGGACACCAAAATCCCCTGCTCTTCCAACAGTACTATGGGATCTTTAAATCCATCTGCCTCTTCAAGTGAATGCCAATGTGTCACCTGAAGGACAGAATTTCTGACTATACAATACTCCCTCAGTATTGCACTGATGTGTCAGCTCAAATCCTGGAGTGGAGCTTAAATCCACAAGTTTAAAAACATACAAAGCTATCAAACATTGTAATTAAATCCATTACAAAACAGATTAATCACTAGTCTTAACTCTCTCCTACAAATCATGAATATTCAAATCAGCTTGTTAATGTTATGTTTTCTGGCAGATTGCTCAGTAAATAATAGCAATCCAGGGGTATTTAGCTACAGTTTATTTCCCCTGCATCCTGTTGGAAAGCACCTGATTTTTGCTTATTGCCTTCCACAGCAAAGTGGCATCTCAGCAATACAAGGGGAGAAGGGAGTGGTAGGAATATACAAAGCTATAGTTCTCCAATACAGAGATGCCTTGATCTCATCTATGCTCTAAAGTGGGGACATTTACACTTTCATTTGGATATTTATTTGTACCCAAGCAACTTGAGTCAAAAGTTTAAAATCCTGACTTTAACAAATACAAAATTAAATTGATCCCTCTTTTCACATAAAGGGCCAGAATTTGCTGTAGCCGGTCAACATAAAGTTAGACTAGCCATTGCCTGTTTCATTTCCATGAGATCTTGCACGGGAAGCTGCTGGAAATGCGAGATGGAAATGGCGTGGCACCCTCTACAGGGCACCTGGGACCAGTGTGAACAGGGCAAGAATCTGTGTATCTCTTAAAACTAGACTGAAGGATTGTGAAATGAACAAGAGTCTGAACCAGGAAGTGTAAGTTAGAATAGTGAATTCAATGTCAAATCAGGTAGAGAGAGAAATAAAGAGGGAAGGAACGATTGTATTGAGAGGAAAAAGACTAAAAGTAAAAAAAAATCTCATTTAATTTTTTAAAAATCTCCCAACAATTAAAAGCTGAAGGAATGAGACACTACACTTGTAATAATTAATTTTCAGTGCCAGAAAAGTTGTTTGGCAGTAATTAACACTTACCATGCCGTTAAAAAGGGTTAGGCTGAAATGGACAAGCCCTAACTTTCTGTGGCGAATTTAGTTTGTATCTACCGTGCAAGTACAGGAACTTCACGCCATTCAAATGCATTGAA
The DNA here is from genome assembly GCF_035084215.1 of Heptranchias perlo. NCBI lineage: Eukaryota > Metazoa > Chordata > Chondrichthyes > Hexanchiformes > Hexanchidae > Heptranchias > Heptranchias perlo. The sequence goes on along the minus strand of NC_090334.1, from coordinate 26,032,841 downwards.
TGGCGAGTCAGACAGCAAGATGCGGGTTTCGCGAAGCTAACGGTGGAGCAGCACATCTTGGACAGCAACTTCCCGATTTTCGCATTTAACTGCGAATCTGCCCTCGCCTGAAGTCGCTGTGTGATTTGTGCATAAATAAAGGTGAGTGCTGTTAACCTCACTGTTATTTTAACAAATTCTGGGCCAATGTGTTCAATTGAACACAGCAGTGAATTGAACAGTGACTAGGAGCGTAACTGAAATTCAACCCATGATATCAGCTTATCGATAACAGCTAACACCCCAATTTCACAATGAAGGAATCAAATATATACAAACAAGAAAAACTATAATTTTAAATCTTGGTGCGAAAACACTATTCCCTGTCAGTGTTCCACACCTTCCCGATCCAAAGATCAACTACAGCCAAAAGAACCACATCTTCATCAACAACTTGCATTTATATAACGCCTTTAATGTAATAAAACGTCCCAAGGTGCTTCACAGGAACATTATTAAACAAAATTTGACACCGAGCCACATAAGATGATATTAGGACAGGTGACCAAATGCTTGATCAAAGAGGCAGGTTTTAAGGAGGGTCTTAAAAGGAGGAGAGAGAAGTAGAGAGGCGGAGAGTTTTAAGGAGGGAATTCCAGAGCTTAGGGCCTAGGCAGCCGAAGAAAACAACCGCCAATGGTGGAGCGATTAAAATCAGGATGCACAAGAGGTGAGAATTGGAGGAGTGCAGAGATCTGAGTGTTGTAGGGCTGGAGGAGGTTATAGAGCTAGGGAGGGGTGAGGCTATGGAGGGATTTGAAAACAAGGATGAGAATTTTAAAATCAAGGTGTTGTCAGACTGGGAGCCAATGTAGGTCAGCGAGCACAGGGGTTATGGGTGAACGAGCTTTGGTGCGAGTTGGGATAAGGGCAGAGTTTTGGATGAGCTTAAATTTACGGAGGGTTCAAGGTGGGAGGCCAGCTGGGAGAGCACTGGAATATTCAAGTCCAGAGGTAACAAAGCCATGGATGAGGCTTTCAGCAGCAGATGAGCTGAGGCAGGCGATGTTACGGAGGTGGAAGTAGACGGTCTTGGTGATGGAAAGGATATGGGGTCGGAAGCTCAGCTCAGGATGCCAAGGTTGCAAACGGTCTAGTTCAGCCTCAGACAGTGGCGGGGACCGAAGACAATGGCTTTGGTGTTCCCAATATTTAACTGGAGGAAACTTCTGCTCATCCAATACTGGATGTCAGACAAGCAGGTTGACAAATCAGAGGCAGTGGCATGGCAAGAGATGCTCTCGTTTCAATATCTGCGCCCCCCACAAATACACGAAAACACCTAACAGGGCAGCCGTGATTTGGAACAGAGCAGAATGGAAGAAATCAAACCCATGCTCGCCACATCAACAGCACCTTGGTGGGTTCAGTACACTGCCAGAATGAGATCATTGTATTAAGGGATCCATAATATGCTAAGAGTATCAATTTTGAAAACAAAATGCTTCTGTGTTTGTTTTGTACATGGGCATGATAAACAATTAAAATTCATTATGTATACATTAATGAATGATCAATTTTATGACTGTGCACAAACATTTAGTCATTTCAAGGCTGAAAACATTTGAAGTGTTTTGCTTCAGCAAAGTGAGCTTTTTTTTGCACAACTCAAATAATTGTCATGTTTCAGGATTTCTGATCTTTTTGGTTTTCTTCATAAAAAACAAATAGGAATGAGTTATGTTTTAGTGTTGTGTTTTAAAACAGTGATTTCACAACGATAAAAAAGAGCCATTGGCTGTCGTCCCTTTTTTGTTATTGGGCCAGGCATTGAAGATGTATATTAAAATCAGATCAGTCAGTTTGTGGAATGTTGCAGCTCACAGTCTATTTCAAGATATTTTCTTTGAATGGGGGGGGGTGTGGGGGGGGTAGGGAGGAGAGGTAGCTGGTTTTATTGACAGGCTTACAGGCGAATCACTCAATGGGAAAGAAGTCAGAAGAACTGCCCTCCTTGTGGCTGGGAACAGAGAGAAAAGGACAAAGGGACACTAGGGCAGGCAGTCAGCCAGCCAACAAGGTCAGGAGAGAAAGCCTGGGCTAGAGAGGGGAAACTTGCTCATCTCAAGTCCAGAGCCGGTCAGAAAAAGAATGCTCACCAAGAAAAGTTAATCGAGGAATATTTTTATTATTTTTCTTGTTCGCATGGAGGATTCTGTAGTTAGTTAAAATCAAGGTGAGATTGCATTACAACAATTTCACCTGCTGCCTGTAATATAAAGCAGCTTACCAATTCATATCTGCCTGTCTCACTAAAGTGATTCTAGGCCACCTGCTGAAAGAATGGAGAAGTGCATGTGATTGACGTGATAAGGGGGGCCGGCCCTATTGGTGTAATCTGGAAGTGTAACATCACAAATATATATTGGCTAGTATCGGCACAAGGGGACAATTCCTGAATCAAAAGACTTTTGGAAGATCACGACTATTCTTTTAATACCTTGGGTGGAAACTCACAGGTCCTGGAAATTTGTTAATCTTCAGTCTTATTATTTTCTCCATTACCATTATTTTACTTATATTAAATCTAGTAAGTTCCTCCCCTTGATTTAATTTGAGTTTTTGTTTCTCCGTTACGTTATCCTTTTCCTCTACTGTAAAGACCAAAGATCTAATTCACTAAACCTCCCAAGTCTAAGATACTTTCTCAGTCTCCAATTTGAACTTGGTCCCTTTTCCGCAAGTCCTCTTCCTATTCAGGCACCACTTCACAATCAGCTCTCCTGATGAGCATGGTCCCAGGAGAACCAGGGAGATCACAGAAGTGCAGAAGGCATTGAGGTTTTGCTGCCATTATAAGGAAATATAAAAGTTTATGGCTTCTGTCAGAAATGGAGCAGTGCTAAAAATTCAAGAACTCAAGAGGGAGATGCCACAACACATTGCTTGTCCATACGTACTGTGGACTGGCAAGTTGGGGTTCTCACTTGCACTTTCTAGAGACTAGGAGACTCCGATAGGGAGGGTCACTTTTGAACATCTGCAAAGTGGCTGGTACAAGACTTAAAGCAGCAGAAGACTTGGGGCAGGGTCTCTACCCTCTCAGCCTGGAACCTGTGACAGGGCCTGAAGAAGAAAAGAAAAACAAAAGACAAAAATATGAAAATTAGAATAATGAGGGAGCAGCAGAAAACATCACAGTGTTGACAACAGAAGTAAAACTAGTGAGAAGACTGGTTTGGGGTACTGAACAAGGTGGAGAAAGGAAACGTTATGTAACACAATGCACTCTTGCAGAGGCAAGTGCCTCCAATTTGAGCTACAGTGACTTCAACAACAACTTGCATTTATATAGCGCTTTTAATGTAGTAAAATGTCCCAAGGCACTTCAGTGAATATAAATGGTGAACAAAGGAGACATTTTCACAATACACTACATATAATATTATGCATATATGAGAATACAACTATATAAATTTTTCTGCTCACCTTTTTCATAGTCTCATTGTAATCAGGATGTATCCTTTTACCAAGTTGCCTTTTTTCAATGAGCTCATCCTCCACGGCAAATAACAATACACCTTGCCTGACATTTTGATGTCTAGATGCCATAATCACTTGCAATCCTAGGTTAGAAACAGATGAGAATAGTTACTATTTACTCATATCTTCCCTTTTATTAATCTACAGACAAGTGAACAAGTTACACATTCCTCTACAGCTCTCGACACAGGTACTATTCCATTTCTTGACTAGATGCAGGTACAATTTTACCAATTTGGGAGCATGAATGAGACCCACCTGTGGTACACAGCACCCGTGAATTACTTACCAGATGAAGAACCAAAACCAATATAACTCTTTGCTAATCAAATCATTGTTTCTAATCAATGGAACTTACAAATAAAAGAGTCCCCTCCCCCCACACAATGACTCAAGGTAAACGTTACCTTGAATCACTTTAGTACCTTTGGGTACTGGAGTAGTGTCAGTTATTATTTAATTACAGCCACATAGCTCAATTCCAGCCATTGCACATTTAAAAATAAGCTTGCTCTTTTTAGCACCATTTTATTCCCTCCTCAAGGGTCAATTCCTTGCTGGGTTAAGGTTTCTCAGTTTTCAGATGGCCCTTGGTAGTGTTCAACTCATAATTTTTCAAGAGTCAGTCTAGATAGGGAATGGCAATCTGACATCAGTTGAGCCTGATGCTGCTACACACAAGGTTGCTGGATACCAATTGGGGGGGGGGGGGGGGGGGGAAGGAGGAGAGAAAGGGGACGAGAGACACAGATCACAGGAGAGCAAGCTCACGTGCATGAGAGCAGGCAAGCGGATCAACTTTCCTGTTATTAAACGAGGAACATTGCACCCAGTTGTAGCTCTGTCCCCTTACAACCACACCGGCTGAGACCTGTTAAATCAAAGATCCGGGACCTACCTAGTTTGTAAGGCCCAACAACTGTCTTAATCAGTCCACTAGGGAAGCCCTGCCAACTGTTATTCTATGCATAAAATATTTTATCCACCTTTACTGATATTTTCTCTAATCTTCATGTACATTCTATGGAGAACTTTCTATAAACTTTGCATCTCCAGACAATCACTGTTCAGTTGTGCCCATGACATCACATACCAATCATTCATTAATTGTGAACTTACGCATCTATGCAGTCATATCACCTAGATATACCAACCTGTACTTTCCATATTAAAAGCAAAAGTAGAAAAAAACACTGTAGGTGAATACAAATACAGGTACTTAAGATTATGCACACTTCCATAAATGCAGCAATCCAAAAACTCAGCAGCATATCTGTATTTGTAAATTTACCTTCACTACTTGCCATTAGAATTTTCTCAGTGGACACGTCTCAATTCGATAAAAGGCACTGCTGGGTTTAAATTCACATCTGAGGTAGATATAAAATCCACAGCTATAGATAATATATAGATTCACGTCTATAGATCTATATACATCCACAGAGAGAGATCAAAGAAAGATATCTATACCATACTTCTTCTGGGGAGCCAAAAAGGGGGTTAGGAGGTGAACTAAATTCACTTACTGGATTTCATTCTTCCAGTAAGGGTAGCTGTTCTTACTTTCTCAGCCCTGTCCCAACTTTTCCCCGCAGTGACTCTAGGCCCCAACTGCCAGTTCATACAGACTAGCCATAAATACTCTGATCCCAGTCTAGGTTTTTCACCTATTCCCTTCTCTCCTACCTCTCCAATGCAATGGAGCAGTGAAGCAGCAGGGAGCAGGACATGGATGGTATAATAAAGTGCAGGGTCAGGAGCCAGTAGTGGTGAAGTCATTTTCATAACTAGAAGCAAAACACATATCTCTATGTGGCGGCTTTTCATTCTCAGACCTGTCCCTAAAATTTACTTTAGTTTTCTAATTCTTTGTGTGTAATTTTAACATGTTGGAACTTCCAAATTCCCTTGTAACAAAAAAGAGAGCATCTAATATCCTGCAAATAATTTAGAAACAGTTAAATTCCTAAATTAAATATTTTTGGTCAGAAAGTGTTTTGCGTTGTAAATGACTACAACAGACAGCTGAAAAAGTAATTAGATTTAATAGCAATTCCTTAAAATAACTCCTGTCCAGGGTATGTTATAATTGCTGGTAATGACTGCCATTCTATATTACTCATAAAATGTTAAACATAACCAACAGCACCACTTCACTAAAATATTAAGACAGTTATATAAGGTATTTTCCATTTCCATAAACCAGACCGATTCCTTTCCTTTATGCAATATGCTACATAATGTTTGAGTCATACACCTGCAGGTGCCCATTATCCTTCAATGCATTATCTAATACATTTTAAATTGCATAAGCAAAGTAACCATTTGGATTACAACGCATGAATCCTAGATTTAGAGACAATTTAAGGCTGCAGTTAGATTGCTACTTTTACATCAATCCAAAGTGTACTTGGGTGCACAATGATGTGATCTTGATCGGACTTCAGAATGCATTGAAACAGAGTAGTGCAAGTTTAAATGTGGGCACCGTGTGAAGTGCAAGTTCACTTGTGTGAGAATCTGGGTTAAAGATTGCTCAGACACTCATTTGGATTTTTTGGGCAATTTTTAAACTTTAGCACAGAGTCTTTTTCATGTTATGAGAACACAGTTGATTCAGCTTGTTCTCTATTATTAAACAAAAGCTGCTCAGACACTGCTTTGTGCATGGAGAGCTCTCTCCAGGAAGGCAGAATGCAATTTGCAGAAAACTCAGGTCTTGCAGCTATGCTTTGAATTCCACAGCAATTGGTCTCAAACTGGCAATATTGTAATTTCTTCACATGGCATCTTACAATTCATTGGTGCTTTTGAAGTCATGAAAGATAATTTTCATTTTTGTTCACGAGTAATGCCACTTCAGTGAGTCCACAAAACTGTCAATTGGTCCAGGCTAACAAACCAATCACATCCCCATAAAAATGTCAGCCATTTTGTTTTATTTTCTTTTCCCTTTCCTTAAATGTTCTAAAATTTTTTTCACCAACATAGCTTGGTTTTGACTCACTCAGCCTGCTTGTTCTGCCCAAATCAATTCTCCTGATCCCTCCCCCTCCAGCATGGATCCCAGATCCTGAGATAATCAGCTTTTTACAACTGACAAAACTGCTTTGAGTTGGAGTCTCCCTGGCCACTGGACTCTAAGTAATATGAACTACAGTGGTTGGACTTGTTACTTTCACTCATTTTCCTTACAAGGGATTATATATTTAATAAATGAGGGGCCCTTCTACTAGACCATAACAGAATTCAACCTACATTTCTATAGTGTCCCTCCCACAAGAAATTGTCTGAACACTTCAGAAGGCAGAGAATCAAGCTGAATACCAAGCAGGAGAGAAGAGAAAGCCTTAGTCAAAAGTGGGTTTATAGGAGGTTTTTGAAGTAGGGCAAGCAGGTACAAGGCAAAGGGATTCAGGAAGGGCATTCCAGAGGGCAGAACTGTGGCTGGAGGAAAAGCCACTGATGGTAGAGGAAGTAAAGGGGAAACAAAGAGTAATCCAATGTTGGAGAAGCAGAATGCACATGTGGGAATACACAGCGAGGAAATGACTGAGGTGTGATGGGGCAAGGCAATGGAGGGATATGAATACAAAGGTGAGGATCTTAAAGTCATCTCACTGGGCCTTGTTCAGTCAGCTGTGCAGAAGAAAGGAAGGCAGGCAGGGTATGATGTTCTGATAAGTTGCAGATTGTGAAGGATGGAGCCAGGGATTTGCAGCAAGTAGAACATTTGAGAGTCAAGCCTTGAGGTCATGAAAGGAGTGGACTGATACACACACAGGGATAAATTGGGTGCTGATACTTGACCAAGCACATTTTATAAAATTCCATTCATCACAAAATGCTTCCACTCAGTATCTCAAACTTCTACTCCACACATATCCTGAACTTTTGCTATTTCAGATTTGTTTTGCTAAAACAGAAAGGCAGAGTATTATTTAAATGATGATAGATTGGGGAATGTTGATATACAAAAAGGGACCTGGGTGTTCTTGTATACCAGTCACTGAAAGCAAACATGCAAGTGCAGCAAACAGTTAGGAAGGCAAATGGTATGTTGGCCTTCATTGCAAGAGGATTGGAGTATAGGAGCAAGGATGTCTTACTGCAGTTATACAGGGCCTTGGTGAGACCACACCTGGAGTTTCGTGTGCAGTTTTGGTCTCCTTACCTAAGAAAGCATATACTTCCAATGAGGGAGTGCAGCGAAGGTTCACCAGATTGATCCCTGGGATGGCAGGACTGTCGTATGAGGAGAGATTGGGTCGACTCAGCCTGTATTCACTCGAGTTTAGAAGAATGAGAGGGGATCTCATTGAAACATATAAAATTCTGACAGGGCTAGACAGACTGGATGCAGGGAGGATGTTTCCCCTGGCTGCGGGGGGGTCTAGAACGAGGGGTCACAGTCTCAGGGTACAGGGTAGGACATTTAGGACTGAGATGAGGAGAAATTTCTTCACTCAGAGGGTGGTGAACCTGTGGAATTCTCTACCACAGAAGGTTGTGGAGGCCAAGTCACTGAATATATTTAAGGAGCTAGATAGATTTCTAGACACAAAAGGCATCAAGGGGTATGGGGAGAGAGCGGGAATATGGTATTGAGATAGAAAGGATCAGCCATGATCTTATTGAATGGCGGAGCAGGCTCGAAGGGCCAAATGGCCTACTCCTGATCCTATTTTCTATGTTTCTATGTCTTCCAAGCCCCATACTTTGCTGCTCCCAGATTAATACAGGCCTGTCCCATTCCTATGTTGCTCCCAGTTATCAGGTAACAGGAAACTGACTCCGCCCTATCTCAGTTTCCTCTCAGGCCTCACATCATGCTCATGTTCCCAATTTCCCATCTGCTCTGTTCCACTATTCATGCTTCCTTTCCTGCTCTGCTGCCCAGCCTGGGTCCCAGGCTACTCATAAGTAACAGCATGAAGATTTACAATATTAAAAATGAACAGCCACTTTTATTTAGAAATTAAATTATGATTTATTTTGGAATCAAATACATACCAAATCTCAACATATAACTCGAGCCGAGTGAATAAGTAGTTGCTCACCAATGAAACTCTGTTGGACACAAGACCTCATTAAAAAGCATCTCTTGGGGTGTCAGTAATTAACCTACACTTTTTTCTTGGAAAATGTTGGTGTTACTTCAGAAACCACTAACAATTGCCCTCATCACTTTGCCATTTACCAGTACCTCATGATCATATAATTTTGCACAGTATTTCCTGGTTATGATTTTGCACTTCCTCGTTTTGATATTTACTAAGAAACACCACAGGACACAAAACATTAGCAGTTTGCTATTTTCACCAATGCACTGAAAGGCTCCATGTCAGGGAAGGTTTAACCTATAAGAATATTTTTCTTGTAATCAGATTTTTACTTTTATAAAATCATTCCTAAAACAACTAATTTTAGGCACTCCATTTGGAAAGGAAGGCTGAATACTGCACTACATATTCTTCCCAATAATGTAAAGTCAACCCTTGTATTTTAATGTTTCCCTGTGCATGAGGTTTTCATGGGGGGAGGGGGTGAAAATAATAGTAAACAATCCCCAAAACCGTGGTAAAAGTCCCAGTAGCCCACATTTAAAAAACACAGAATTTGAAGTATTCATTCAGTCATCGTAAAGCACTGGTCTTAACTATGATTCTTATATATTAAAGCATATTAAAATATTTGATTTCTGGGGCAAGTTCAATTAAAATTAAAAATGTATTATAAAAGACTAATCTTTAAAATGACCCAAGCATTGTTTATAGCCACATGTTTAACACTGTAGATGTGAGAAACATAAAAACACAATTTCGTGTCATTTTGGGGGCTGGTGATTCCTCCACTTTTAACAGCCTGCTCACAGCTGAATAATGGACACATGGGTAAGGTACTGGAAAGAGCCCATGAAACTGTAGGACAGCAAGCAGCGAATATCTTCAGAAGGAGGGAGAAAATGGATGAGAGGAAAAAAACCGGCTAAATTTAAGGTTGCTATATCTGTCTTAACATTGAGGTTTACTAATTCTAATTATAAGGATACTCACACCCTCAAAGAACAGCTGTTGTGCAAGCTTGGAAAAAAATGCCTGCTAGACCTAGGACAACTGCAGGATATCACAACTAAAATGAAACTAGAGGTAGGTCAAATCAAGAGATCACATACTAAAGTTCAGCTGTATGCTATGTAGACCCTGATTGGGGAGGGGAGGGGGGGGGGGGGGGGGGGGGGAGGGAAGGGAAGGAGGGAAGAAGAGAAAAAGATAGAAAGAAAAAAGAAAAAGTCCTATAAACAGCAATGAGATAACGACTAGATAATCTGTTCTAGTGATGTTGGTTGAGGGCTAAACATCGGCCAGGACTGTGAAGAACTCCACTGCTCTTCTTCAAACAGTATCATCTTGGCTTAGTCTCACATCTGAGTCAGAAGGTTATGGGTTCAAGTCCCGCTCCAGTGACTTGAGCACAAAATCTAGGCTGACACTCCAGCGCAGTACTGAGGGAGTGCTGCACTGTTGGAGGTGCCTTCTTTCGGATAAGACGTTAACCGGAGGCTCTCTCAGGTGGACGTAAAAAATCCCACGGCACTATTTCGAAGAGTAAGGGAGTTATTCCCGGTATCCTGGTCAATATTTATCCCTTAACCAACATAATGGCCAGATGATCTGCTTTAGTTATCACATTGCTGTGCGCAACTTAATGCTGCGTTTCCTACATTAAAAGTGATTATACTTTAAAAGTACTTCATTGGCTGTAAAATGCTTTGGGGCGTTCCGAGGTCGTGAAAGGCGCTATATAAATGTGTGTCTCTTTCTGGTGCCATGGGATCTATTACATCCATCCGAGAAGGCAGATGGCATCTTGGTTTAAATGTCTCATCCAAAAGATGTCACCTCTGACAGTGCAGCACTCCCTCAGTACTGCAAGCAGTGTCAACCTAGATTATGTTCTTAAGTCTCTGAAATGGGGCTCGAACTCACAAACTTAAGACATCGAAACAAGAGTGCTACTACTAAGCCACGGCTGACAGTTTTTGGATTTTTGAATAGCTGACAATCTTACTTGTTGATGTAGATAGTGAGACATGGCCATCCTCTTCTATATTTGGTATGCAAATTTAGCAGTAATACACAATGGCACTTCTGTATCAGGCTAGTTCATATTTTATTACAACATTTCTAAGGAACAGATTTCTAAAGTAAACAGAATTAGCTAGTTTAATATTTTTAAAAAGCTGAACATAAAGATAAGTTTCCTCAAAGCAGCTCTTTGTTTCAGTAGTTTGAATCAGAATTTTGCAAACGCATGACACTTTCAAGCAATGTAATAATTAATAAAAGGTTTCTGGATCAACTGAATAATTGGCTGCAATTATTCAGACCGCCAGTCTGAACTTAAAAAGTTGTTTAGTTGAACACGCAGCTAGAAAGATCCATACGTTACTGCATGCTGCACCTAGCTGTGAACTTTACTCCATCCGAGAACTGCGCATGCTCACTGTCAATCATGAGCATAGCTCTGCTCCATCAGCAACTATTTTTTTTACTAAAAAAGATCAAGTGGGAGAGTCTTCCTTCTCATCATCAAAAAGATGCTGCAGTAAATTTATGATTAGGGGTATTTCATACTGCCGGCTTCAGTAAGTTAGAATCAGATCGGCACCTAACTCCCAGAATTACAATATCACTATTACGCCAATGCAAAATGGCAGCATTATTGGTAACAGAAGAACGTAATTCAGGCAACAGCTTTTTGAAAAGAAAAAAACATCCTGCAATTCCTCACACAGTATCCAGAACTTAGGAAAATAATGAGCAAAAGCCAAGCACTTTACCCACAGCTGAAGAAAGAAAAAACCCAAAAATGATAAACTAAAACTTTTCTAGTGGAAAATAGAATAATTTTTGTTCCCCATGGTATTTCAGGAAACAATCTCTGAATGTTACTTCCTTCCTCAACTGAGCAGGTTGCTACTACTATCTCATGCAGTCAAAATAACAGACCGTCTCAACAAGTAAAATTCTGTGACGATCACACACAAGAACTGCATACTTAATACTTCACCTACTTTGTGTTTGAATTATCCTTGTGAAATTAGTATAGTGACTCATACAGGACAGAGATTAAGAAAGGATCCTAAAAAAATTGCAGGAAAATTCAACACAATACTAAAATTAGAGTTATGACGATAACTTTGGTCTGTCTTCAGTCAGCCACTCTCTAGCTATTGAATACAATAAGCAGCTTGAGTTATATTTCTTTAACTATTTAGGCGTATTTACAGGACTATGGGATGCAATGGATTCGGGCCACATTTTAAAGCAGAGCTAAAGCTCTGAGACTTACATATACTACTATTTTCACATTGATGTGAACTGCTTCAGTGTAACTCAAGAGCCAGGTTCTGAGCTGATTCGAGCACATCGAAGTCAGGTGTGAAGGGACAACTTCTAGTAGGTAGTCTCGTACTGCTTAGACTTCACACCAGATGCAAGTTCATAATTGCCAATTATTTTTATTACACGCAATTGACATTCCATCCATGTATCAAAAGCACAATTTTATGACAAGAGTCCCTCTTTGTTTTGATCCCATTTCTACAATGGATATAACAAGTTCCATTTATGTGACTGCTGTAAATGGATGTTTTGGAATTTTGCCCTCCTGCTGTTACAAATGCCCCATTTATAGGGAGAATTTGATATGACACTCATACATATATAGCACCTTATGTCAAAACACCTCAAACAATTGGAGAATTCAGCAGGCAAATACACAGCAGTTATTCTGCAACAATATTCCACAAACTTCTGAGATGATTGACCAATTAATCTGTTTGGTAGTGTTGGTCAGCATATTGGGAGAATTCCTGTCCTAATTCCAATGGTACCATCCACTTGAAACATGCAGTGGTTTTCATCCAGTTATATGAACAAACTTCCCCAGTAAACAAGCAAGTTGACAGTAAAAACATTTAGAAATCATATTCAGCCTCACTGTTCTCCAACAATATACCTAATCACTGGTAAACAGTAGCAAAACTGCTTCATAAACCAAAGGGTGGAAGCCTTTACCTAAACAGCACATTCCTTTCACCACCAATGCCTTTGGATTTCAGCATTATTCTGTTCAGTGGCATAGGGAATAAAGGCAAAACTCAGGTCTTCCAAAAAAAACAGGACTCCAAGGCAATGAACACAACAAAATCACATTTGCAATACAAGTGTGATGCCAGTTTCAAAAGCTGTCAACAGCAATTTGTTTTAGAAATAGGTTTTTAAAATACGGTAGAATCTGCAAGTGGCTTTGCAAACTGAATAGATTTAACACTCATTCTATATTTTCAGCAGCTATAAATAAATCACCACAGATTCCACACCAGTTATCAAATAATAACATCTCTGCCAGCGACAATACCACAAAATTGCTTTGACAACTTCACCCTTTCCACAACTTTCCGAGTGCCACTCCCAGGCAAACAAAATGGACCCAAACGACTGTAGATTTTTCCATTGATGAGGCGGGTCTTGAGGGAAAATTGAATTGCCGTTCCTAACTTAAAAAAGAATAACGTTCAGATTTTCATCATTATAACATTAATCATATATAATACATAAACACTGTAGGCTTAGCTGTTAACGACATGTTTTATATTGATGATCCCAAGAATATTCACCGACGCAAGGAGTTTATAAACCATGGCAATTAAATTCAGATTAAAAAATAAAAAGCCGGCGCCGCTGCTGATCCTCATTCGGTACAAACAACAGAACACAGGCTTCAGGCCTTCCACCGCCGATAGGAGAGAGGCCACTTACCCTAACATTTTACAGCATTTCACTGGGGGGTGAGAGTGGGTAGAAACTGTGCTAAACGCCCTCTGCCCCTGCTCGCCCCTCCCGGCTGTCTTTTGCCGCCGCTATCAGTTGCTAACGGGCGGCTCCATAAACCCAGAGCTGCCCCGACCCAAGCTGCGCCATTCAAAAGTACTCGGAGCATCACGGGATCGATGGACTCCTCCAGTCTGGAGGACCGAGCTCGGAGCTTCCGATAGGAGCAGCCTGCTGTTCAAATCACAATACGCTGCAAACCGAGTGCAGGAACCATCCAGGCAGACACACAGAGACTCAGCCGTCAATGAACACACACAAATATTGTACAAAATCAGAGGCATTTATTTGCAGCCCTATATTACATGCCCTTGCACTCTATTTGTGTTAGCCAGTGGTGCACCTGTAAAACCTCTACCTCCAGCAACATGTATGATTTTTATGTTGCTTTTTTAAATTATTGATGCAAGTTGATGTTAAAGATCCCAAGGCACAACTGGAAGACGAGCAAGAAGTTTGGTCATTTCATCCCTCACTCAACCAACCAATACCAGCAAACACTGCCTATTTATCACATTACTGTTTGTTTATTACAGTGGGATCTTGCTATGTGCAATATGGCTGTTGTTTACCTATATAACAGCGTGCATTCTAATTGAAAGTAATTTAATGTACATAATTCACCATGGTATATTTCTGAGCTGTGATAAGGTGATATTTACTTGCAAGTCTTTATTTTTATATCAAAAGCAAAATACTGCAGATGCTGGAAATCTGAAATAAAAACAGAAATTGCTGGAGAAGCTCAGCAAGTCAGGCAGCATCTGTGGAGAAAGAAACAGAGTTAACGTTTCAGGTCGAAGACCTTTCGTCAGAACTGAATGATGTTAAAAGAGTTAAAGTTTTGAAGCAAGTACAGAGCCAGAGAAAGGGGGAGGGGAGGAAAGAACAAAAGCGTAGGTCTGTGATAGTGTAGAGAGCAAGAGTGATTAAATGACAAAAGGGATGAAGGTGTAAGGCAGGGAGGGTGGTAATGGGACAGGTTAAGAAACAAAAGATTGGTCAGGAGTAGCTGTAAATGGCAACATCAGAACCATTACCAGAACCTGCTGTCCGAAAAAATGGGAGCAGCGGTTATGATCAAGTTATTGAAATGTTGAGTCTGGAAGGTTGTAAAGTGCCTAATCAAAAGATAAGTTGCTGTTCCTCGACTTTACATTGAGATTCATTGGAACAGTGTAAGAGGCCGAGGACAGAGAGGTCAGAGTGGGAGTGGGACAGGGAATTAAAATGGCAAGCGACTGGCAGGTCAGGGTCACGCTTGCGGATGGAGCGGAGGTGTTCAGCAAAGCTATCGCCCCGTCTGCATTCGGTCTCCCCAATGTAGAGGAGACCGCATTGTGCACAGCAAATACAGTATACTAAATTGAAAGAAGTACAAGTAAACCACTGTTTCACCTGAAAGGAGTGTTTGAGGCCCTGGATGGTGGGAAGGAAGAAGGTGAAGGGGCAGGTGTTGCATCTCCTACGGTCGCACGGGAAGGTGCCGTGGGGAGGAGAGCGGGTGTTGGGGGTGATGGAAGATTGGACCAGGGTGTCGCGGAGGGACCGGTCCCTTCGGAATGCTGAAATGGGAGGGGGGAGGAAGATGTGTTTAGTGGTGGGATCGCGCTGGAGGTGGCAGAAACGGTGGAAGATGATACTTTGAATGTGGAGGCTGGTGGGATGGAAGGTGAGGACAAGAGGGACCCTATCATGGTTCTGGGAGGGAAGGGAAGGGGTGAGGGCAGAAATGCAGGAAATGGGACGGACGCGGTTGAGGGCCTTGTCAACTACACTGGAGGGGAATCCTCGGTTGAGGAAAAAGGAAGACATATCAGAAGCATTGGTGCAGAAGGTGGCATCGTCAGAACAGATGCGACGGAGACGGAGAAACTGGGAGAAGGGAATTGAGTCCTTACAGGAAGCGGGGTGGGAGGAAGTGTATTCAAGGTAGTTGTGGGAGTCGGTGGGCTTATAATAGATATTGGTTGACAGCCTATGCCCATGTTTTATATGATTGGTGGGGATGGCACATCCTCTTGGATGCCAATTCAATACTAAAAGTACAATACTAAGTTAGGTGGCACAGTAAATTGTGTAGATGGGAGCAGAAATTTGCAAATAGACAGTGATAAATTGAGTGGGCAAAACTGTGGCCAATGGAGTTCAATGTGGGAAATTGTGAGCTCATCCACTTTGAATCTAAGAAAGATAGATCAGAATATTTTCTAAATGGTGAGAAGCTAGGAATTATGGAGGAGCAAGGAGATTTAAGGGTCCAAGAACAGAAATCACTAAAAGCTAGTGGACAGGTACAAAAAAAATTAAAAGACTAATGGAATGTTGGCCTTTATCTCAAGAGGGCTGGAATACAAAGAGGTGGAAGTTATGTTACAACTGTACAGAGCTCTGGTGAGACCCCATCTGGAGACTGCATTCAGTTCTGGGCACCGCACCTCAAGAAGGATATATTGACCTTGGAGGGGGTGCAGTGCAGATTCACTAGAATGATACTGGGGCTAAAAGGATTAAATGAGGACAGGTTGCATAAACTGGACTCGTATTCCCTTGAATATAGAAGATTATGAGGTGATCTAATTGAGGCGTTTAAGATGATTAAAGGATTAGTAGGGTCGATAGAGAGAAACTATTTCCTCTAGTGGGGGAGTCTAGAACAAAGGGACATAACCTTAAAATTAGAGCTAGGCCGTTCATGATGTCAGAAAGCACTTCTTCACACAAAGGGTAGTGGAAATCTGGAAATCTCTCCCCAAAAAGCTGTTGAAGCGAGGTCAATTAAACATTTCAAAATAGATTGATAGATTTTTGTTCGGCAAAGGTATTAAGGGTTATGGAATCAAGGAGGGTAGATGGAATTAAGATACAGGTCAGCCATGATCTAATTGAATGATGGAACAGGCTTGAGGGGCTGAATGGCCTACTCCTATTCCTATGTTCCTTAGTATGAAATAGGTAGATGTGCACATCAGTGTGTTATTGGCAGGAACTTGCATTTCACGTTGAACAACAGGCTGTTTCGTACTGAAAAGGATGACACTGATTACAGTATTAAACCAGCTTGTAAAGTGAGAGCTTTGATTTTATACAAACATTTTGAACTGGTCATGTAGAATTAAAAGGCATTTAAAGTACTTTCTACATGAAAAAAAAGGGCCAAGACTAGATGTATTAATACACGATCAGAGATGATAGTTACTTAAACATTACCTGTCATTGTATGAAACCAATATGTGTATGTGTGTAAATAGATAATCAGTCCTTGAATAGACCTGAAACAAAACAGAAAATGCTGGAAACACACAGCAGGCCGGTCAGCATCTGCAGAGGAAACTGATAAGTTTACATTTCAGATGCGAACCCTTCTCAGCACTGAAAATAAGAGGCAGACAGTCAGGCATATAAATACAATTGGAAAAAGGGGGGGTGGAATATAAATAAAATAACTCAAACAAATACAGAGAGGAATGATGAGTGGAATAATGTATCAGATCATCTCAGTCAAGTTACAGATAGAAGTATTAAAACATTAAAGAAACAAAGGGTGTGCAAATAGCTAAAGAAGTGGACAGCCCGGAGTAATGCACAATAATGGGAGAGATGGAAAATCTGGGGGTCAGGTTTGAAATTAAACTAGGTTTGAAGATGAAGATACAGCTAAAGTCGGAAGTCAATGTTTAGACCAAGAGGTTGCAGGATGCCTAGGAGAAAAATGAGATATTGTTCTTGAAGTTTGCTCCATTTACAACATAATCTCACTGCAAACACATTCTCCACTCCCCTTCTCTCCACCTTCCAGATGGACCATTCTCTCCGTGACACCTTGGTTCACTTTTCCACTGACTCCACTTCCAACTGTCCTTCCTCTAGAATCTTTGGGCTCGATTTTACCGGCGGGTTTCCTGTGCGTTTCCAGCGGGGGGGCCCCGAAAATCCCGATATCCAGGAACGTGACCGGATCGCGCCACGATCCCGCCCACTTCCGGGTTCCCCGATGACGTGCGGGGGTGCGTGCGTAGCCCCCGCTGGTGGGAATCCCGCAGGCAATTAAAGCCAGCGGGATGCCACTTGAGGTTATTTATTTCGCTTGTTCAGGTCATTAACTGACCTGATTAAGGGACTGTGTGTGATTTTGGAGAAACATGGGACTGTTTCGCACACTGGGGGAAACAGTCCTAGTTGAACTGGACGTGTTGCAGCCGTCAGCCTGTGGCAGCTGCAAAGGTCCATTTGACAGGTGGAGGGGGGGGAGATCCTCACCCATTGCAGGAGGCCGCTCTGTCACTTGGGACAAAGTGTGGCCTCCACCACCCCCCTCCTGACGGTCAAAGTCACCAACCTGCACACTCACCCCGGGGTCCGGAGACATGTGCCTACCTTGCGGACCCCCTCAGATGTACATATTGCGGATGGGGGCCGTCGTAGCTGCAGTCATGACCCCCTCGGAGGGCGAACAGCATCACCAGCCTCGCCATCCACGCCGTCCACCTCTGACACGTGGAGCTCCACAACAGAGTGCTGTGACACATCCACCTGTACAGCAGGAGAGAGGGCTACCACAGAGAGAGACGCATCGCAGAGGGCACTACCCTCGCCACAGGGTCCACAGACCGAGGCGCAGCTTCCCGGACCTCTCCGAGCAGCAGTGCACACGGAGGTGCAGATTCACTCGACGTGTAGTCGTGGAGATCTGCAGCCTCTTTCATGCCGAGCTGCTCCTGGCTGGCCCCAGCACCATCTGCTTACCTGTCGCTGCCAAAGTCACCACTGCCCTCCACAACTTCTCCTCCGCATACTTCCAGGGTGCAGCCGGGTACACCGCCGATGTCTCTCAGTCGTCTGCGTGAAAGAGCCCTGCAAATACACCTGCACCTACTCTGCAGTGACACAATGGGTGGCATCAGTGGTGGGTCCTCATAGTGATACCCAGGACCGGGCATTATTGCACAAAACAGACAGGATTCGCGGAGACATGGCAGTGGTGGTGCCAATATAATGTGTGATGTGAGTTGTTCTGAAATTCAATATAGGTGACACCCATGACAAACCCTCAAACACCCTTGTGCATCCCCTTCATGCTCACGACACGTTTGCCTTACGTTTCCTACTGCACATATGTGAAGCATGCCCTGTGGCTGCAGCACAGGTGGTGGCAGGTTGAGTGAGGCTGGCCGTGAGGGAGATGCACGAGAGGGTGAGTATGGGATAGAGCCATGAGATTATATGAGGATTGGGTTGCGTGTTAGTGGCGGGGTGAGTACTCGCGAGGTGAGTAGGTGCAGGTAAGATGAGGATGGGGTTTGAGTGGGTGTGAGGGGTGATGTGACAGAGTGGTGTTGGCGGTGCCGAAGGAGATGTGGGGTGGGGCCAGTGTTGTGGCAGACGGAGTGTAGGGGAAAGACTACGTGTTCTCACTGTGGCTGACCTACTGCGGTCATTGCAGCGCCTCCTGCACTGTATGCAGGTGGGCGATGTGTTGGTGGTGCAGGTGACCTCCTCTGCCACCTCGAGCCAGGCCTTCTTGGTGGCAGAGGCAGGCCGCTTCCTCCCGCCCGCCGGGTGGAAGATCTCTGTCCTCCCCCTCCTCCTCACCCCATCTGGTGATACCTGGGGTGAGGCATCATTAAACTGGGAGCAGCCTTCCCCCTGGGCTGCTCCATGCTGTAATGTGTTCTATTGGTTGCAGCATCTGTCAGTGGAGGACTGCCCCTTTAACTAGAGAGCCTCCAGCTGACAGATTGTACTGCGCATGCGCAGCCCGCCCGACGCGCAGACCAGCAACGCGGAGCCCGGAGGAGCAGGTAATTGGATCCAATTAGTGGATTGCCTGCTACGATCGCGCGGGCAACCCACTAATTTCACCGAGCGTGTTGACCACGCTCCCGAAACCCAACCCGCCGGAAACCCACAGGCCTGGTAAAATCGGGCCCTTTATGTCCAAACATTGGAGATGTGACACCTACCCATTCACCCCCTCCTACACAGTTGTTCAGGGCCCAAAACACTCTTTTTTGTGAGACAGCAATTTATGTGCTCTTCCTCTAATCTAGTATACTGCATCTGCTGTTCACTTTCAAACCTGTTCTAATTTCATACCTAACCCCCAGGTTTTCCATTTACTCGCATTTCCCCAGGAACTACACTACCTATTTATGCATTTTAATCTCTTTGATGTCTCAATACTTCTATAACTTGACTGAGCTGTCCGTATCCTAACTCACACCAAGTCCCATTCACCCATCACCCCTGTGCTCACTGACCTATATTGGCTCCCAGTCCAGCAGCGCCTCAAATTTAAAATTCTCATCCTCGTGTTCAAATCCCTCCATTGTCTCACCCCTCCCTATCTCTGTAACCTCCTCGAGCCCCACAACCATCCAAGAACTCTGTGTTCCTCCAATTCTGGCCTCTTGTGCATCCCCAATTTCCTTCGCCCCACCACTGGTGGCTGTGCCTTCATTTGTCTAGGCCTCAAGCACTGGAATTCCTTCTCTAAACCTCTCCGCCTTTAAAACGCTCCTTAAAACCTACCTCTTTGGCCAAGCTTTTGGTCACCTGCCCTAATATCTCCTTATGTGGTTCCATGTCAAATTTTTGTCTGATGAAGCACCTGTGAAGCGCCTTGGGATGTTTTACTATGTTAAAGGAGCTATATAAATGCAAGTTGTTGTTGTTGAGATGATACATCATTGACTCATGATTCCTCTTTGTGCTTGTCACACATCCCCTTTCTCTGATTGTATTAATCTGCCTGACCACCTCTTATTTTTCAGTTCTGAAAAGGTTCACACTTGAAAAGTAAACTTGTCTGTTCACCATAGATGCTGACAGGCCTGATGCATGTTTTCCAGCATTTTTTTTTTGGATTTCCAGCATCTGCAGTTTTCCGCTCGAAACAAAAGGTATAAAATCTTTCCTTAATATTTAACAATTCATTCTCAAAAAAAAAATCCATGTTTCTTATTGAAAACAAACTGCGACAAAACACTGTTTAATTCTACCAAAATAATTGTGTATCAAACTTTAGGGTGTAACAATTTGCATCGTCCATTTTAATTGTTGCTACAATTAATCATCCCAATTAAAATCTTTACAATCTTTTACAGTATTGTCCACATTTTCATCAAAAGGTTACTGCTTGTTTGCTTTCAGAACTTTAACAGGAAGCGCCCATCTTATCTACTGCACTGCTTCGATGTGTTTCGATGTGCTTCTTGTGTTTCCTATAATGCTCATTTTGCTAATGCAGTAGAATAATCAGAATTAATCCAGGACTTTGTTTCCATTAGTTAGCTGGCCTTTACTCTTGCTGACAGCACAATTTCTTTGTGGAGGAACCTTGGTAAGTCAGCTATAGTATCACAATTCTTAACTTTCTGATAGGCTGGTGCCCTACTAAATTCAATAATCTTGGATATTTTTTCACTACCCAAAGCAATTGTAGATTTTTCTGTAGGAAATTCCCTGTTGTCCTTTCTGGCAAGCTAACTGTAATTTTGTTTCATAAGGCTCGTTTTCTCTGTTGTTGACTCAGGATCCATCACGCATACCCCCATCATCCCCACCCTCCCACCAACCTCGGAGCTTTATTATTTTCTCCTAGGAGTGGTCATTTTGTTTTTATTTTCAAATCTGATTTTCTCCACAGCCACCTGCCTTTTTTTCCTTCTATATATGCCTGGACTGTACAGGGTATCTTTACCCCCCTGCCAATGATCGACGTGACATCAATATGATACAGTGGAGTTTTATTAAGTTTCACACAAAGCTCAGCACTATGTGTGCTTAAGCAGTAGTTATTAGTACAGAGCTAGAGTTATATCACCTGTCCTGGGTAGAGAGTGTGCCCACTTCTCACAGAAGTCTTGACAGTCACCCAGCCAGGGGTGTCTATCGTCAATACTGCTACCGCTACCCCGCCTGGGGTTTCCTCTTTTCTTCCTGTCCCTTTGCTTGGGACAAGGCTCCCATTGTAGGCCTCTGACCTTGTCGGATCCAGATCCTCTCCTCAGGGATGCCTGGTTTCATTCCAGGATCAACCCTACTCACGTGTCCTATACAACCTGTTACTTTTGAGGGTGGTGTCAGGGGCTATTATTGACACAGGTGTTTGACCCCATGGGGATCTTGCCACAAGGCGTATTGGCCAAAGTGTTGAGCATCTTTCAGGACAAAGGAAGAAGAGTCGGCCCACTCCTTATCTCTTTCTTTGATGGACAGGGGGTGATAGAGTAGCCTTTCCAATGCCATACCCCTTGGATTGACCAATCACCAGTTACCACCATTCCCTCGGGACTGGCACCTCATCTTGTCCTGTAGTGTTTCTCTCAAGACCACCTTTAGCAGCTTCGAGATCTATTATCTTATACTCCTGTCTGGGTCCCAGGCTTGGGACTCCAAGAGTCCATTGTATCATATGGACGGTTAGGTTCTTATCTCGTGGGCATTTCAGCGTAGCTATGGTTACAGTTTATGTGCAGTGCTGGTGATTTCACCCTTCTATTAGTTTTAATAAAAGATTTTTGCAAAGCTTGACAGATTCTAAGTTGAGTGGCTAATTACTATACACTTGCTTATTTGGTATAAAAGAGAGAAGTGTGTTCATATAAGGATAGAAGAAGGTGGTAATACAGGTGGTACAATGAGTCAAGGTACATGTGTGATTACAGCAATACATTGGTTAACAATCATCAGATATATGTTTGATTAATACAAAAGGTGAATTGCCCAAACTACATGGTCAATACAGATTCAACAGGTGACAGTATAATCTTTCAACTGGTCCATTTCAATTGAAATTAAAGCCAACATTTTACAGCAAGGTACAATTATATGGTGCTTCTCATGTAAAAGTATACGACAGAACGCCTTAGATGGGGACACCAAGCAGGAAATGAAGGACCTTAGGTGGGAAGAACAATGGCATGGTCAAAAAGATAGGATTTTAGGAGATTTCTTGAAAGCAGGGACAAAGGTTGAATGGATTTGGAAGAGAGCGCAGAGGCATACTAGCTTAAGGGTGCTGCTATGGCCTGAAGCTTACACATAAATGGGTCATCCATTGAGCTCTTTTGCATTTTCGTTGGGAAAGGGGTTTTCAAACTCTTTTTCCGGTCACCATAATTATAGATTGAAAACCACCTGAATGATGGAAAAAGCTCAAAGAGAAACTCTGAATAGTCAACTGTTCACACAGTTGTACATTCTTTTTATTTTGTAACTTCTAAAGAGAATTAGTAGATTCTTCCACATATTTTGAGTAAATAAAGGGCTTAAGCCACAGGAGCTCAGCTTAGCTCCTCAAACCACACTCAGGTCCTGTCCTCACTCCTGAGTAAAATATTCACATTGCTACCAGAGACAGTGCAACTGGATTGGTTCCCAAAAAATTGGAGCTTATTCCTTAACCACTTGTAAGAGGAAAATATTTGTTATTAAGGATTAGTACAATGCTTTTACAAAATTGCAAAGAGACAAGGGTAAAGAATTACATCTGGTTTCTTATATCCAGTATTATATAACAATGGGTTTAATTCACATGCACTATGTAATTTCCATCCCATCCTTTGTAATACAACAGGCTAGACAGGACCTTTTTTCCTGTTCTGCATGTGGGCATTATCTTTGCTAACAAGATCATCAGGACCTCTTGTTATTTATAGGAGCAATGACTAATATGAGGGAATTAGCTTCAATCACAATGAAGTGACCTCTTCCCTTTTGAAGTGCTAGAATCATTTGACGGAATTGAAACTCAATAGGACGCACAGAATGCATTTTTCCTAAATTCCTATAGATTACAAGGGCATGAAAGGAACACTTTGTTGGTAGAAAAGGTCTAAACTGGGAACATAAGAATTTGAAATGTTTAGCTAAATCCCACTTAGTAATGAAAACTGAAACATCTCAATGAAGCTGCAATGCAGTCAAACTAGGAACAGCACTAGTGCCATTGTTATCTGGATTCAAGCAATATGGCCCCGATATTACCAGGGAGGCAGGATGGCAGCGGGGGGGGGGGGGGGGGGGGGGGGTGACTGGGCACGTGGGTAACCCGCCCAGTAAAATCCGTCCGTTCCCCACGCGATCGTGGGAAAATTGAAGCCACTTACTGTGGCTTCTGGGTTTCCCATCGTCAACCTGCGCACTGGGTGGACTGCGCACCCGCATCACAGGCTGTCAGTTGGAGGAGCGCTATTTAAAGGGGCAGTCCTCCAATGCTGTCCTGCAGCAAACAACCAAAAGTACAGAATGGAGCAGACCAGGGGAAAGGCTGCTCCCAGATTTACCGATGCCTCACTCCAGGTCCTACTGGATGGGGTTAGGAGGAGGAGGGATATTTTCTACGCAGCAGACGGGAGGAAGTGGCCTGTCTCTGCCACCAAGAAGGCCTGGCTCGAGGTGGCAGAGGAGGTCACCAGCAGCAGCTACGTCTCCCACACATGGACACAGTGCAGGAAGCACTTCAATGACCTAACTAGGTCAACCAAAGTGAGTACACTTACTCATTCTCCTACACTCCGTCTTCCACATCACCGCCCCCACCCCACAACTCCTTCTGCACTGCCAACACTATTCTATCACATCATTCCTCACACCCACTCAAACCTCATCCTCAACTTACCTGCACTTACTCACCTCCCCAGTACTCATCCCACCACTACCACTCAACCCAATCCTCATACAATGTCATGGCTCTGTCTCATACTCACCCTCTGATGCATCTCTTTCACGGTCAGCCTCGCGCAAAGCAATGCATTCAGCGGTTGGCCACGTCACCATCCCTCACTCATGCCTCTCTACTTTCTCCCCTTATAGGAGAAGAGAGCCCAGAATGCACGGGAGAGGGCGAAGTCTGGAGGGGGGCTGTAACATCTGGTCGTCCTCAAGGACGCGGAGCAGGAGGCTCTTGAACGAAGCCGCACCCTCGAGTGCCTGTCCGTCGGGGTCGCCGAGACTACCACCCGACAAATGGCTGGTGACAGAACTTTAACATTCAGCACTCACAACAGCAAATGATGTTAACATGCCTTGCCATCTTCAGCACCTCAACATCTGTCATCATGCTTAATATTGCCTGCTGTTCTCTTACAGGGCCTTCAGCAACCGCCATGATGGCAGAGGGTGATTCCTCAGAGGACCTGCCGGCCTCTGAGGGGGCACCATCACATCTGAGCGAGCCATCCACCAGCGCAGATACACACACCTCGGTGGGTCCCATTCTCACTTAGTTGGGGTCGCACATGGTGAGTCATCACACACGTGAGCACAAGCAGACACTGGTGGCAGGGGCAGCTGTGGAGAGTCCGTGTCGGTGGGAGCACTCTTCTCCAGGCTCTGCTCAGCTGGCCACAGATGCTGAACCCTGGGGGCCATCCTTTAAAAGGAGAATGATCGAGGGGCAGCAGCACATTTGTGAGCTGCTGGAACAGGTGCCACACGCACTCTCCACAATCGCGTAGAGGATGGAGGAGTCCAACTCCTGCATGAGTGGAATGATGGCACAGGTACAGGAGGGAATCTCTGAGATACTGTCACAGGGACGTGAGGGCATCTCTGAGATAGTGTTGCGGGTAAGTGTGGGAATGTCTGCGATGGAGGGAAGGCTAGCCTCCATGGAGCTTCAAGCATGGCTCACCAATGAGTCCATTGAGGCCCTGACAACGGCCCTTCGGAATCAGGGTGAGCAACTTTCTGCCACCTTAAACAGGCAGGCAGATACTCTAACTGGCCTTACAAGGCTTCACACATGTCCTCCAAACTGTCGTCCAGCAGGGTGGTATGAGTGATATGGGCCTGGCCCAGGAGAGGGATGATGGCGAAAGGGGACATGGAAGTGGGGACGCCACTCAAAGCGCCCCCACGTCTCACCCGTTGCCCCCTCTCAACCAGTACCTGCAATGCTGCTTCCTCTCCAGGTGGCCGAGTCTGCCCCTCCACAGGTGCAGGTGGAGCACTCTTAGAATCATAGAAGTTTACAACATGGAAACAGGCCCTTCGGCCCAACATGTCCATGTCGCCCACTCTTTGGAGGGGCCCTCACGGGCACCAAAACCCAGAGGGCGTCGGCCCAAAGCATCTAATCGGTCAGGGCATGAACAAGAGCAACCTGCCACTACCTCTGCTGCAGTCACAGGGGAAGCACCACGTAGGGGTACTCGTAAGCGTAAGGCGAAGGTTTTGTGAGCACAAAGGGTGTTTGACAGTTTGTCATGTTTTTATTTATATTTGATTTTTGTTAATGGCACATTAAATATCATTATTGTCACCACTACTGCCACGTCTTGGCCATTCTTGATTGACTTGTGTAATAAGTCCCTTTCATGAGGTTCACCATGAACACCTAAACTTGATGCCACCCATTGGGTCATTCTGCAGTTGGTGTAAGTGTAGTTGCACGACTATTTTGTGCAGGGGGCGGGGCGGGGAGGGGGCTGGTGTAGCCACTGCTCTGTCCAGGTGGTGAGGACTGGACTCTTCACACTGTCTGATGTTAGGAGAAGCATTCACATATCAGTGACTCCCTGGCCTCACAAGCAGCCAGGTGAGCCGCTGTTCTGCCCATGGGTTGCTCCTCCTCCTCCTCGTCCTCCTCCTCCTCCTCCTCCTCAATATGGGTGGCAGATGTGGATGGGGTCTCCTCCAGCGGCACCCCTCTCTGTTGTGCCATGTTGTGCAGGGCACAACAGATGACTGTAATGCGCCCCACTCTGTCTGATGCGTAGTGAAGCGCTCCTCCAGAATGATTAAGGCACCTGAAGCGCATCTTGAGTAGCCCTATAGCATGCTCAATTGTAGACCTGGTAGCGATGTGGCTGTCATTATATCGATGCTGTTGTTTGGTGGTGGGGTTCCTCAGAGGTGTCATGAGTCACTTGCGCACGGGGTATCCCTTGTCCCCTAGGAGCCAGCCCTTGCGGGTGTTCGGTGCGTGGAAGAGGGGCGGGATGTTGGACTCCTGGAGGATAAATGAATCGTGGCAGCTGCCAGGGTATCTGGCGCACACATGAAGGAATCTCTTGCGGTGGTCACAGATGAGCTGAGTGTTGATGGAGTGATAGCCCTTCCTTTTGATGAACAGTCCTGGCACATGTGGAGGTGCTCGTATTGCTATATGGGTGCAATCGATTACACCCTGTACTCGTGGGAAGCCAGCCACAGCGTGGAATCCCACAGCCCTCTCTGTCTGCCTGAGGTCATCCATGGGGAAGTTGACATATTGCGAGGCCCTGTGAAACAAGCCATCGGTGACCTGCCTAATGCACTTGTGCGCTGATGACTGAGAGACCCCGGCGATGTCCCCGGTGGCACCCTGGAACGATCCGGAGGCGAAGAAGTTGAGGGCAGTGGTGACTTTGACAGCGACAAGTAAGAAGATGCTGCTCGGGGGGGGGTCCACAAAAGTAGGTAAATGTGTTTGCACAGCGGAGTTTTGGGTATAAATTAAGAATTTTGAGTGGAAAGACAAAGGTGTTGCAGCCAAAACTTTGTCTGAAGTGACAGAGTGCCCTGCTGCAATAAATGAGGTTTTCCCCCGTCAAATAATCCTTTGCATCTCCCACTGGTTGTTCGCTGAAACACTTCTGCTCCAACAGGGAGTGTTTCCCACAGCACGGGAAACATGCTGAGGATCCTTCGAAATTGAACTCCCACCAAAATCTCCACTCAATGAGGTCTGTCAAGTACCTCAACTATCTAAATAATAATGTAAAGTAGCATCCCGCCGGCTTTAATTGCCGCTGGGAGTTTCGCATGCAGGACCTGCGCGCGCACTCGAACGCGTCACCGGGGAACCCGGAGGTCAGCGGGTTGGAGCCGGGCTCCGAACCCGCTCTGGGATTCCGCCATTTTAGGAGCCCCCCCACCTCCAACGCATCCGCTCGGCCTTCCGAAAATCGGCTCCTATATGTATGTAATTTGTTTCTAGCCACAGTTGTATGAAACTCAATACAGCTCAAATATTCCATTAACTTGGGCAATTTCTAATTCTTAAAGGGTTCAGAGCACAAAAATGTTCAACATTTGGCATAAATTGACAATCTTATTTGGAATATTCAGGTTAGCTCAAGTTATAAATGGAAATTTTCACACTGATGCTGTTCTGAGTTTGGGGTTAATAGCAAGACTGAAGTCTAATGGTGTGGAGATGCCGGTGATGGACTGGGGTTGACAATTGTAAACAATTTTACAACACCAAGTTATAGTCCAGCAATTTTATTTGAAATTCACAAGCTTTCGGAGGCTTCCTCCTTCCTCAGGTGAATGTTCACCTGAGGAAGGAGGAAGCCTCCGAAAGCTTGTGAATTTCAAATAAAATTGTTGGACTATAACTTGGTGTTGTAAAATTGTTGACAGAAGTCTAATGGAACATCAGATGCTGGTAATTGGGGGAGGAAAGGAGAGCAGAAAAACAAACATGGGAATGTGTGGTTTAGCAGGGAAGAGAAGGAGGGCCTTTTGGGCATTATGATCATAGAATAATGTTATGTATGTGAATACTTGTCTCTTTCAGCTATCTTCTTGTTTTGTTTGCTCATCACTTCCTTTACCAAGAATAAACATGTCACAGATCTGTATTATCTCCAGATTATAGGGTTGCATTCTGTTCCACCTCACTAAGTAACTGTCAGTTACTTGTATCAACAGCTAGTGAGAGACTGAAGTGGAGAAGAGCATTTCAAGGCAAATTTGGAAAAACAAAGAACCACAACCACTAAAGCAACCAGACATCAGATGTGCTTGAACACTGCAGTGAAAGAAGCTGTCATCCAGCACATTTCAGCGATGAGTGCATTTTTGACAAGTTGTTATCTGAATGCCCTATTAAAACTTATATTTTAAAAAGAACCTCAATTGCCATTAAGTTGGACTGGTTCATTAACATTTTCTTCTTCACTAGTTTAAATAAGTTGCTACAAATTGTACTTTGTCTTTCGACTTATGTGTATTTTATGCACACCGTTTTTAAACCAGCTATAGAATGTCAGTCACTCGCTTAAGTGGTCTGACAGTTTGGCTTTTATGGAAGTTGACTCCCACTGCCTGATATCTACTTATGAGGTAGTGGGATCCAAGGGTGCAATAATGAAACTCCCTTGTAATCCGAACCTAATTTCCGTGTCTTAGGCACGGGTACTCCTTCAATTTCTTCGATGGAAGACTAGTTATCATTGGATGAGGTGAAGTTTGGTTTGAATTGTAAGCTGCTTTATTCCACAGTAGGTACAGAACAAAGGGATTGATGAAACTTGTTTAAAACAATCAATACAACTTCTGATCATGTACTGTTACAAAAATAAAGAACATCTAATGGGTCATCCAACTCAAGTTAAAAGCTGTACCCTCTCCCGTTGCCTCGGACAGTGGTTTGGTTCTTTCACAGCCTTCTGCTGCTCAACTCCCTCTTGGTCTATGTGTTCTGATTCATAAAAGCCCCTCTCACAATCTGTACAGAAGTCAAAAAAGATTTCCAACACCAAGTTGCAACGTGACACAGATAACGAATTGTCCATTGTATAGGCCTCTGAGAAGAACAACCTATTATCTCGCATTGTAATTACCATTCACCTGTCCACCAATCCATTACTCAGGATAGGGTTATCTTGGAAAGCTGAACCCTTAAAGGCAAGCTTTTACTAAAAAAACACATCTTAACATAACTCATGTTCAAGTCCTTTCTGTAAAAAAATTACTGAAGAATCCCAAAATGTGACAGAACCCAAAACAATAAAAGAAAGAAAAGAAACTTGCATTTATACAACGACTTTCACAAACTCAGAACGTCCCAAAGCGCTTTACAGCCGGCAGCCAATTTGCGCACAGCAAGGTCCCACAAACAGTAATGTGATAAGGACCAGATAATCTGTTTTAGTGACGTTGGTTGAGGGATAAATATTGGCCAGAACACCAGGAGAACTCCCCTGCTCTTCTTCAAAATAGTGCCATGGGTCTTTTACGTCCACCTGAGAGGGCAGACGGAGTCTCAGTTTAACATCTCATCTGAAGGACAGCACCTCTGACACTGCAGCACTCCCTCAGTACTGCACTGGAGTGTCAGCCTGGATTTTGTGCCCAAATCTCTGCAGTGAGACTTGAACCCATAACAATTTGACTCAGAGGCAACAGTGCTATCACTGAGCCACCGCTGACACAAACACAAACTTAAGTACAAGATTGACCAGTTAATCTGAATGATGTAACAGAGAGAAACTAGTGAAGGGAAAGGAACAAAACACCAGAGCCCGTCCTCTTTTAATTTATCCTGACACAGGAGTAGCTTGGATATATATTGCCGCCATTCCTTCATTGTCGCTGGGTCAAAATCTTAGAATTCCCTACCTAACAGCATTGTGGGAGTAGCTTCACCATACGGACTGTACCAGTTCAAGAAGAAGGTCCACCACCACCTTCTCAGGGGCAACTAGGGATGGGTATTAAATGCTGGCCTTGCCTTGCCAATGCCAAAGAATTAATTTTTAAAAAGCTGGAATAGGGAGCTCTCTATACTTCCCACTGATGGAAGGAAAACCCACTGCAGGATTCAGTGACAGCTAAATAACAAAAAAAAACTATTCTACGAATAGTTATACAAAATGCAGGAATTTAATTGGTGTACTAAATAAACAGGTTAAATAACTATCTTTACTGGTTCAGTATCAACCTTAGTAAGTCAGGAAATAAGAAATAAAGAACTGCATTTATATAGTGCCTTTCCTGACCTCAGGATGTCCTAAAGTGTTTTACAACCAATGAAGTACTTTTGAAGTGTAGTCATTGTATGAGCAATATTAATAGGATAGGTTTAATAGCAGTTTCACTGAAGTTTTAAAAGAAAATATGTAAATGTTCATAATTAGTCTAAGGTTTATTTATCTGAGCCAACCGTCACAAAGTAAGCTTTGTGTTTAAGTGATGTACCGCACTGGTCTGTGAGATAATTGAATGACTGCTGTATGAAAACAATACTTTAAGGATCAGCAGTTGCTCATGTATTTACACTGTTATTCACTGGGTGGAGGCATTGAGTAAATCCATCGTAAGTTACTGTTTTGTTGCCTCTCGGTAACAAGAACATGCTGTTTCTATTTTTCACCTGGGCCTTTCTGACATTCACATTGTCCTCGTCGGCATGGACATTTCTTCAGATTTATGAAAACCAGAGTTGTGCAGTGAGTTATCGACTGAAACCCCCTAACTAACAAACACTTATAAAGAATCTGTCTATTTTGAAGCAGACTGATTAAGCAAGTGCCCCTTTACAGGGAAGAAACCACAAATATTTAAGGATCAATTTAAAATAAAAATACTTAGGTGAGGTCAGGTGTGATGAAGATGTCTATGTCTGACCCTGTGATCAGTTACTATCAAGGATGTGTAACAGGCCATCACCTAGTGTCAGGGGAAGTTAGGGGGCATGGTGATGAAATTTGAATCTGTGCGCAAGTCTTGCCATATTAAGCCGTGTATACACTGCACCACTGTAAAAGTCACACTTTGCTGCTGAATAGCCAAAAGATTGCTCATACTAATTCACTCTTGTAAGTAATTTATTGATTTTTTTCAGAATTGATTGGCAAATACACTCTTGTTGCAGGCTACATTGTGAGTAAGCAACACTGTGCTATTGTGTTGAATAATCCACCGAACTTGGCAAATTTCAAATCTTGTAGTAGCCTGCACTATGGGCTTTGGTCTTTCACTGAAGTTTCTCAATAATTAAACCCATCAGCACTAGTTGTCAATTACTTTATTACTACATATCTTCAAGTAAATTAGGTCATTGTGATACATAGTAAATTTCTGTAAGCTGTAGGAGATACTCAAATTGTAGCGTTCATTCTTTGAATTGGTGCTGCATAATCTGAGGTAATACACAGTTTGCACTATCAAGAGGCATTAACAGAATCAAGACTTTAAAAAAATTCCTGGTCTTATGTCCAAAGGTATTATTAAAATCCTTGGGCAGTATACCATGACACCAATATGCTCACACATACTTGCACGTTTGAGGAGTTTTATATAGAAATGTTAACTCAACGGTTACAATTTCTAAGACATGTTTGTGCAGCTGAATGGTTCATTTTAAAATGACTTACCTTAGTGGATTTGTTTGCTGTGATTGGTCAGATTGTCTGAAGTTGTGTTAAATAGTACTATCTTAAGGTTGAACATCATTCATTTCAATTAGAAGGTTTTGCAGGGGCAAAGGAATATTTCACAGAGGTTATTGGAAATGTTTTGAGTAGGTTTCAGAGGGTCTTGAGAAGAGAGGTGGATTCAGAAAAGTTACTGAGAAGGTTATCAGAAATGTTAAGTTGAACTACAGATAAAGTATAATATAACAGTATAAAAGTATGTGCAAGGTGTTAGGCAGATGTTAATGAAAGAAGATTGCCAGGCAGAATAAAGATATGAATAACTTGCTGAAGACAGACCCTGGCAGCCAGAATCAGTGTACCATAAGGCAGGAACTGTTTCAATACAGCAGCTAGCCTGTGACCTGAGGAAAGAGGTTATATATTTTATATAAGCATCATCCAAGTGATTGACTTAACAATGAATGCCTACCAATGCTATCTTGCAATATAGACTACAATAGTTGTCTTTCCCAAGCAAATACAGTAATCTTGGGAGTTGAATGTTGCTGTTATGTTATGTTATGTTATGTTTGATTACATTGCTGTCTGATATACTGCATTAAATTGAATCTAGCTGATGCTGTGCTGTAGTATTTCTGAAAGTTAAGCTTGTTGCTATGCTACGACGATCTAGGTTCTGTTAATCTAGTCTAAGTGTGGCACCATATTGCTGTAATCACTATTACAGAAACCTATGATGGTACTACCTGTAGCTTGGTAGACATAGTTAAATAAAGTAATTGTTAGTAATACAGTCAATTGTGTACTGTAAGTCTTCAATATATCTGAGCATTAAATGGCACAATCAGTTAATGTTGTACTGCAATCATGCTGATGCCCATTTCATTTAGGACAACTCAAGATCTCATATACAAAACTTTATACATAAAATGATAAATCCCAATCCATTTCTTTTACTTAATTCTGGTTTAGCTATTCAGTTCTTGAAAATGCCAAAGGATATTAGATTTATGCAAGCATTTAATGTCTGTCTGCCAGTAGAAGTAAGCTAAACTACCTGATCCAAAGCAACACCAGCATAATGGAAACTCGTCTTTTGATAAAACTCACTTATAGTGGAAGACATGACTATAAGTAATAAAACTTGATAATTTTAAAAGACACAACCCTGTATGGGAACATTCCACTTAGCAGCTAGCCAAGGACAACTTATTTTTCAGTTTTGGTAATCTGAAAAAAACAAAACAACTTGCAAGTGCCATTGTTGTCCCTTTCTCTTTTCTTCTGCTTTATGTTATGTCGAATGGCCTACTGCAACTCTTCCATACTCCACTGTTTAACTCCTTTTTTGTGCTAACTGTGTTTTATTCTTTCTCAGGATTAATTTTCTATGGTTAAAGTTTAATCCACAGTTATTGGTGCGTGAAATGTTAATTGAAAAGATTTTAGAAAAAGTGCTTCACTCATTGAGGGGACAAAATTCTACAGGCTGGAAATTTTTCTGACGGTAGTACAATAAAAATGAGAACTGCTGAACTTTATTCATCTACATGTTGGGGATGGAGGTTACAAGTTTCCAGTGCCTCCTTCTGATGTTGGAAACAGTTTGGCAAGGGTACTGGAAAAACAGCAAATTCATTAATTGGGGTTGTTGATTTCACTGAGAGGGCCTCGTTTTAGCTTCCATGTATTTGAAGATGAATGAACAGTGTATAGGGAATATTTTTTGTTCAAAGTGCTCCACCTTTTTATACAAGAATTTTCTTACCAGATATTTTTTGCACTTAAAAAGTAAATTTTAGTGCTAGCCTAAAGGCAGGTATTCAACTGTGGAGGGCATCACAACTGAGCCTGTTCTTGTTCTGATCCTTATAAAGTGAAGGGCAAGGCTGGTAGAAGTAGGGAACCTTGGATGACTCGGGAGATTGAGGCACTAGTCAAAAATAAGAAGGAGGCATATGACATGCATAGGCAGCTGGGATCAAGTGGATCCCTTGAAGAGTATAGAGATTGCCGGAGTAGAGTTAAGAGAGAAATCAGGAGGGCAAAAAGGGGATATGAGATTGCTTTGGCAGATCAGGCAAAGGTGAATCCAAAGAGCTTCTACAAATACATAAAGGGCAAAAGGGTAACAAGGGAGAGAGTAGGGCCTCTTAAGGATCAACAAGGTCATCTATGTGCGGAACCACAAGAGATGGGTGAGATCCTGAATGAATATTTCACATCGGTATTTACGGTTGAGAAAGGCATGGATGTTAGGGAACTTGGGGAAATAAATAGTGATGTCTTGAGGAGTGTACATATTACAGAGAGGGAGGTGCTGGAAGTCTTAACGCGCATCAAGGTAGATAAATCTCCGGGACCTGATGAAATGTATCCCAGGACGTTATGGGAGGTTAGGGAGGAAATTGCGGGTCCCCTAGCAGAGATATTTGAATCATCCACCGCTACAGGTGAGGTGCCTGAAGATTGGAGGGTAGCAAATGTTGTGCCTTTGTTTAAGAAGGGCGGCAGGGAAAAGCCTGGGAACTACAGACCAGTGAGCCTGACATCTGTAGTGGGTAAGTTGTTAGAGGGTATTCTGAGGGACAGAATCTACAGGCATTTGGAGAGGCAGGGACTAATTAGGAACAGTCAGCATGGTTTTGTGAGAGGAAAATCATGTCTCACGAATTTGATTGAGTTTTTTGAAGGGGTAACCAAGAAGATAGATGAGGGCTGTGCAGTAGACGTGGTCTACATGGACTTCAGCAAAGCATTTGACAAGGTACCGCATGGTAGGTTGTTACATAAGGTTAAATCTCATGGGATCCAAGGTGAGGTAGCCAATTGGATACAAAATTGGCTTGACGACAGAAGACAGAGGGTGGTTGTCGAGGGTTGTTTTTCAAACTGGATGCCTGTGTCCAGCGGTGTGCCTCAGGGATCGGTGCTGGGTCCGCTGTTATTTGTTATTTATATTAATGATTTGGATGAGAATTTAGGAGGCATGGTTAGTAAGTTTGCAGATGACACCAAGATTGGTGGCATTGTGGACAGTGAAGAAGGTTATCTAGGATTGCAACGGGATCTTGATAAATTGGGCCAGTGGGCCGATGAATGGCAGATGGAGTTTAATTTAGATAAATGTGAGGTGATGCATTTTGGTAGATCGAATCGGGCCAGGACCTACTCCGTTAATGGTAGGGCGTTGGGGAGAGTTATAGAACAAAGAGATCTAGGAGTACAGATTCATAGCTCCTTGAAAGTGGAGTCACAGGTGGATAGGGTGGTGAAGAAGGCATTCAGCATGCTTGGTTTCATTGGTCAGAACATTGAATGCAGGAGTTGGGATGTCTTGTTGAAGTTGTACAGGGCATTGGTGAGGCCACACTTGGAGTACTGTGTACAGTTCTGGTCACCCTATTATAGAAAGGATATTATTAAACTAGAAAGAGTGCAGAAAAGATTTACTAGGATGCTACCG
Source organism: Heptranchias perlo (assembly GCF_035084215.1). Classification (NCBI taxonomy): domain Eukaryota; kingdom Metazoa; phylum Chordata; class Chondrichthyes; order Hexanchiformes; family Hexanchidae; genus Heptranchias; species Heptranchias perlo. Next base: position 25,997,856 of record NC_090334.1, on the reverse strand, counting down.
GGACTTGATGGTTTGACTTACAGGGAGAGGTTAGACAGACTGGGACTTTATTCCCTGGAGAGTAGGAGGTTAAGGGGTGATCTTATAGAAGTCTATAAAATAATGAGGGGCATAGATAAGGTCGATAGTCAAAATCTTTTCCCAAAGGTAGGGGAGTCTATAACGAGGGGGCACAGATTTAAGGTGAGAGGGGAGAGATACAAAAGGATCCAGAGGGGCAATTTTTTCACTCAAAGGGTGGTGAGTGTCTGGAACGAGCTGCCAGAGGCAGTAGTAGAGGCGGGTACAATTTTGTCTTTTAAAAAGCATTTGGACAGTTACATGGGGAAGATGGGTATCGAGGGATATGGGCCAAGTGCAGGCAATTGGGACTAGCTTAGTGGTATAAACTGGGCGACATGGACATGTTGGGCCGAAGGGCCTGTTTCCATGTTGTAACTTCTATGATTCTATGATTCTATGATCCACTTTTCACACATGCACACTTTCCCAGCATGCATCACTGGCTAGTGATCGAGCTAATTTATTTCCCCCAATGCCAGGAGTGCTGAGGCCAATTGTTGCCCTGGTTACAAATAGCAGAATATTCAGCCATCTGTATCCAACCTGTTTCCATAGTTCTATGCGTGTTTGGTATGGTATTATTCTTCTGGGTAAAAAAAAAGTCTGGTTTGCAACCAATATTTCCTCCATTGCCACATGGTTCCCCATTTTACAAAGCCTGTTGGTAATTATGTAACAACATCAATCATTTTTTCCGTTAATTCCACAGCATGGAATTTATATTTAGTACTGGTTTCTCATGGGGATTCCTCAAGTCAGTTCCTTCCCCATTGGATGATTGGAATGCATGGCTCCTTGCTTGTAGGTATCTTGTTGAGAATCATGTTGCCTTGGACTGATCTGCTTCTCCACTTCAGACCAGAAATCAAACCTGAGTCTTTCTGATATACCTCAGTACTACACTGGCCAGTGCATTTACTGACTAGGCCGTAAGGGAAGCTGTTAATTTAATTGTAGAGAGATAATCCAAGCACTTTTCAGTGATGTGCTGGCAATTGTTCTTGATATTCCTACAGTTGCTGTAGAACCTTTCTTGAGTGTCATGCCAATCCATACCTTAAGATAAAGGGCCGGATTTTGCTGTAAAAATATTGGTGAGGCTAACAGCACTTAAACGTGTTGCGCAGTTAAACGTGGAAATCTAAAAGTTGCTGTCCGAGATGCCCTGCTCCTCTAAAAGCTGCGCGATAACAGCATCTCTCCATCTGACTCACCATTCAAATATATTGAACAGCGTGAAGTTCTTGTACTTACCTCACAGATACGGACTAAACTCATGAAAAAAAGTTAGGGCTTGTCCATTCCAGTCTAAGCACCCTGTTAATGGTGTGGTAAGTCTTAATTACTGCCAAATAATCTCTCTGGCACTGAAAATGAACTTTTCCAAGTGTGGTGTCTCATTCCTTCAGATTTTAATTATTGTTGGACATTAAAAAAAAATGTAAATGCCATTTTTTTTCTTTCTCTTTTATCTCTGTCTCTTAATCCAATCTTTCTTTCCAATTTTTTATTTCACATTGAATTCACTATTCTAACTTACATTTCCTGGTTCAGTCCTTGTGCTGCTCATTAACGATTCTTCAATCTGATTGGTTAAGGTGATTCACTGTTGCTTGCCCTGTTCACACAGGCCTCAGGTGCCCTGTAGAGGGCACCGTGCTGACTGGATCACTAACCTTCAATAACCTGTCGTGCAAAATGGGGAACCATGCGGCAATGGAGGAAATATTGGTAGCAAACTAGACTTTTTTTTTAACCCAGAAGAATAATACCGTACCAAACACGCATAAAACTATGGAAACAGGTTGGATACAGATGGCTGAGTCGATTGTTTTACTGGCCATCCTGTGATTGGACTTTAAACTCATGTCCTCACTAACACCCTTTATGTACATCAGAGGTGTGCCAGTTGAACGTTCCATGAGATGTTATGCTGTCCAGCTCCATGGGATGTTGTGTCAATCTATAGTGTCATTGTCGCTGATTTGCTCACGAGTCCAAAGCAGGCATTGTAGAGGTTCTCAGCTCTGGTGCTTCGATCTGTAGCCCCTCGACAAGTAGTGTGGAAATCTGCATGTCTACATTTGCTGGATAAAGTGAAGTACTCACCTGACATGTTTTTATTTTAAAATGTTCTGATTCTTTGTAAGCCAAATAAATTCCTCTTTCTGGAACTATCAATTTGTCTTTTCTTCATGTGTTAGTTTCAAAATGTTCTTTGCCCATTAAATTAATCTCCTTTCTGGATAGAGATACCAGATTGCTTTGATTAGATTATGCTTTTGTCAATACTATTATAATGGTTTGGTGATTTTAAGGCCAATTTCAACATTCTGTAAACATTTAGCACTGGAATTTGTAAATTGAGAAAGTGTTCTGTTATAATTCTCAATCATTCCACCCCCCTGAATATGAACTTAATAGGCTTTTAATTCTTCTGGAAGTTCCTGTTGGCCACAAGTGTCCAATTGAAGTCTAATCTAGTGGCAAATTAACCAGATGCACATTGGCAAAATAAAACACACTACTGTCAGCATTAAATTTGGGCTGCCTAAACTTGCAAACTCCACTTGTCTATACTTGTCCTGGAGATTCATTATAGAAAGGTGCCGTCTTTCAGATGAGACATTAAACCAAGGCCCTGTCTGCCCTCTCAGGTGGATGTAAAAGATTTCATGGCACTGTTTGAAGAAGAGCAGGGGAGTTCTCTTCAGTGTCCTGGCCAATATTTATCCCTCAACCAACATCACCAAAAACAGATTATCTGGTCATTATCACATTGCTGTTTGTGGCATCTTGCTGTGCACAATTGGCTGCCACGTTTCCTACATTACAACAGTGACAACACTTCAAAAGTACTTCATTGGCTGTAAAGCTGTTTGGGGCGTACTGAGGTCGTGAAAGGCACTATATAAATGCAAGTCTTTCTTTCTTTATTCTAAGACACAAATACAATAGCACCTTTGATTGGACTAACTACCGTGAATGAATGTGAACAACACAAAGTTTTGGAGTCTCAGCTCTGAGTCCAACAGGAAAGTAACCTACAAATAGCAATAATTAAATAAGCATATCAGCGCATCTAAATTGAAAAGTGGAAATCAGAGAAAAGAAATGTGGCTGAAACTCAATTAGACTATTAACCCTGCAGAGCTGCATTCAATTCAGAATGACTTAAAGTCAATCTAATCCTCTGTGGTTTGTTCAGAGCCTTGCCCTGAGTCAGTTCGTGTGTTAGCAGGTATTATAATTAAATTAATGTATCTGGTTGACACATGCATTAACTTTTATCTCTACAGGAGATTGATACCAATCACTTTTTATGACCCTGATGCAAATCTTCTGCGTTGTTGCACCACACATAACCAGGACCACTGGTTTACATTGACTGAATAAGTCAAATTCCTTTATTATTACTTGGGATTCTGGGAAGTTTACCAATGTTTTGAGAGTCACATTCTGCAGCTTTGTCCATTTTTCTGTGAAAACTAAAAATCAGGAGCCTTGGATACAATCAAGCAGAAAATATGGAAAGAGTAAATAAACTGAGCAACACAAACAATGCCAACATAAATTGCTGCCCAGGTATAATTAGGATATTAATTATGAAAACTTCTGTTTTATAATTTATTTATTTTGTACTAGGTTACCTGATTTCATGATCACTGATTGAATTAAGTGAGTCTGATAATAACTGTGGCTCTGTATGTTCACTTGTAATAGGCTGAAGCAGTAGTAGGTTCCTCTCTGCGTTGAGCAGGATGCTTGGGCCTGTCTCTTCAACAGGCTGACCTGGGTTTGGTTTGGTTCTGAAATTGAAATACAATTGAAAGTAACATTTTGCACTGGAGCAGAAACATTAATGAAGTTTACAGCTGGAAAGAGGTCAGTCAGCCTGCTTTTTCTGCGTCAGCTCTTTGCAACACCTATCCATAAACAAATCCCACTGCCCTACTTTCTCCCCATTGTCCTGAGGTCCAAAGATTAAAGTTAAAGGGAATTACAGAAACCGAGTAATTTTGTCACTCTCAGAGCGCCTCTAAGTCAGAAGGTTGTGGGTTCAAGCTCGACTCCAGAGACAAGCACAAAATTTAGGCAGTGATAAGGGAGTGCTGCACTGTTGGAGGTGCTGTCTTTCGGATGAGATGTTAAACTGAGTCCCCGTCTGTCCTCTCAGGTGGATGTAAAAGATCCCACAGCGCTATTTTGGAGAAGAGCAGGGGAGTTCTCCCTGGTATCCTGGCCAATATATACCCCTCAAACAATGACACTAAAACGCATTATCTGGTTATTATCTCATTGCTGTTTCTGGGATCTTGGTGTATGCAAATTGTCTGTCACGTTTATTATGTTACAACAGTGACTATATTTCAAAAGTACTTCATTCATTGTGGGACGTCCTGAGATCGTGAAATGGCGCTATATAAATGCAGGTCTTTCTTCCTTTTCTTTCACGTGTTGTACAGTATCATTGGTGAGGTTCACACCCCAAGTGACAAGATTTAACATTCATTTCTGTGAAACTGACAGTTGCAGCAGTTAATGGTACCTGTAAATCAAAATTCAATAAAATTACTAACAGACCATTTATGTGCTAGGAAGATGCTTTACAAGTTGGTGCACAGCATGTGGCACCAGGGAGCTGGAGCATGTGGGATTGCAACCATGACTCCCTACAAGGTAAGCTTCTGATCTCTGATAAGCTGGGTCAGCAGCAGAAGGCACCAAGAGGATCTCACACATTTCCCCACAAGGAAGAAGCAAAATATCAATGGGCATCTCACCCACGTCGACACTCGAGGGGATGGTTACAGAATGATATTGGCAGAGTGGGTTGCTTGACCACCCTCCCAGATAAGGAAATGATGCATCAAACAGGGGGATAGAGGAAACTAACAAGAATGCATTAAAAAACCACAAATAAATAGGAGGAAAAATATTGGGCCGGATTTTCCTGTGAGCGGCGAACGAATGATGCCTGCTGTTCATTAGACTTGCACTTGCCCATAGGCTTTTCATGGGGCTTTTGTACATCAAGTTTCTTTCATTGGGCGCTCAATCCAACATGGCGCCCTCTCCCGGGCATCTGGGACTTGTGTTAACGGGACAAGTGGCTGTGTATCCCCTTAAGCAATCAGATTGAAGCATTGTTAATGTGCAGCACAGAGTCAGAACCAGGAAGTGTAAGTTAGAAAAGTGAATTCAATGTCAAATCAGGTACAGAAAGCGAAATAAAGAGAGGGAAAGAAATATTGAATTATGAAACAGAGATAAATGTCCAACAACAATTAAAATCTGAAGGAATGAGACTCCACACTCGAAAAAGTTAATTTTTAGTGCCAGAAGTTGTTTGGCAGTCATTAAGACTTACCACGCTGTTAACAGGGTGCTTAGACTTGAAATGACTTGATATACCTTTTTTTGATGAGATTATTTTGTATCCATCAGGTCAGTGCGGGAACTTCACACTGTTCCATTCATTTGAATGGGAAGCCAACCAGCAAGATGTTTTGCGACTAGAAGGCTGTTTCCAGTGGGGTTCCGCAAGGATCAGTACTAGATCCCTTGCTTTTTGTGGTATATATTAATGATTTGGACTTGAATGTGGTGGGCATGATCAAGAAGTTTTCAGATGATACAAAAATAGGCCGTGTGGTTGATAGTGAGGAGGAAAGCTGTAGACTGCAGGAAGATATCAATGGACTGGTCAGGTGGGCAGAAAAATGGCAAATGGAATTCAATCCAGAGAAGTGAGAGGTAATGCATTTGGCAACAAGGCAAGGGAGTGCACAAGAAATGGGAGGATACTGAGAGGTGTAGAGGAACAGAGGAACCTTGGAGTGCATCTCCACAGACCCCTGAAGGTAGCAGGACAGGTAGATAAGGTGGTTAAAAAGGCATACGGGATACTTTCCTTTTTTAGCCGAGGCGTAGAGTATAAGAGCAGGGAGGTTATGCTAGAACTGTATAAAACATTGGTTAGGCCACAGCTTGAGTATTGCGTACAGTTCTGGTCACCACATTACAGGAAAGATGTGATTGCACTAGAGAGGGTACAGAGGAGATTTACGAGAATGTTGCCAGGGCTGGAGAATTTTAGCTATGAGAAAAGATTGGATAGGCTGAAGGATTAGAGGGGAGCTGAGGAGAATTTTTTTCACCCAGATGGTATTGGGGGTCTGGAACTCACTGCCTGAAAGGGTGATAGAGGCAGAAACCCTCAACTCATTTTAAAAAGTACTTGGATGTGCACTTGAAGTGCCGTAACCTACAGGACTACGGACCAAGTGCTGGAAAGTTGGATTAAACTGGATAGCTCTTTTTCGGCCGGCACGGATGCGATGGGCCAAATGGCCTCCTTCTGTGCTGTAAGTTCTATGATTCTATGATTCTATATCTTTCTTGCTAAGCTTATGGAGGAGCAGTGCATTTGGTACCGTAACTTCCGCACTTCCACATTTATAGAAGTTGCTCTACAATTTGCACAGAAATAACGGCCCATTATTTAAAAAAATTTATTTGTTGCATATCACTTGCCAAAATCTTGTTACTTAAACTTTAGCCACAGAATATTCATCTTAAGGATAGAATATGGGGTTCATTTTCTTCCTCCCTTCACCCGAATACAAGTCAGGCAGAGCACTTCAGAAATGCACCCCAATTGATTGTACCTGAACCTACTTATCTTTCTGGGTTTAGGTGATTTAAATATGTTTAACATTTACTGGCAGTATCTAATGCCTGCAATTATGCACACACCCATTAGGTGGAAGAAGTTTGAGCATCGCTACAGGCCTTAAGGGTTGGCAGCAGCTTAAAAGCACATTGTTTTTGTTGTGAGTTAAGCTATATCTGTTGAAAGGTGAATTGCTATGTTGGAAGTTGCCCAAGGTCTCTGGCAGCAAAAATGGAAGAAGCAGGGCATTCTGCTTTGAGGAGGAAGCGATTGAAACCTTACTGCAGGTGGGTACAGCTCATGAGGGACCTGGAAATGACTGTAAGGTGTCTAAGTCAATCGGGTGAAAAGCATGGCAGAAGGGTCAATGCCAGCAATGTCGGAAAAATTCAATCTCCTCCCAATGGTAAATCACCCACATCGGTCCTACCCCTCTTTCAGATGAGTTGGCAGGAGTCACATGGAAGGCAGGGTCAAGCTGCCCCCACACCAGCACAAGTGCAACAACCTGAAGCAGAGCATCCAGAAGCCTCTCAGAGATACTCAACTGTCAGCTAACTCACAGGCTCCAGCCCTGGAGATTGCACTGAGAAACATCACCAGGTTAGGCAGTCAAGTACAACACACATCTACTGATAAGAAGGGGAAGTCCTATGGTACTCATTGAAACATATAAGATCTCATTAAAACATATAAGATCTCATTGAAACATGTAAGATCTCATTGAAACATGTAAGATTCTGAGAGGGCTTGACAGGGTAAATGCTGAGAGGCTGTATCTCCTGGCTGGAGAGTCTAGAACTAGGGGGCATAGTCTCAGGGTAAGGGGTCTGTCATTTAGGACTGAATTGAGGAGAAATTTCTTCACTCAGAGGGCTGTGAATCTTTGGATTCTTTATCCCGGTGAGCTGTGGATGCTCAGTCGTTGAGCATATTCAAGGCTGAGATCGTTAGATTTTTGGATTCTAGGGGAATCAAGGGATATGGGGATCGGGCGGGAAAGTGGAGTTGAGGTAGAAGATCAGCCATGATATTACTGAATGGTGGAGCAGGCTCAAGGAGCTGTACGGCCTACTCCAGCTCTTATTTCTCATGTTCTTATGTTCTTAATAGGCACTAGGTTTCATTTTGTTCAATAAATTATTTTGGCATGGTTCTTGCTGTGTTTGAATAGAATTGCATTTGTGAAACTGGGGTAAGAAATGTGCAGTGAAGAGGTGTGGTCTGACTGGCAGATAAGTAGGGTGACTTGCAAATATTAGTGATTGTGACATTGCAAGGGATGGGGAAGATAGTGGGAGGACTGATTTAGATTCTGGGAAATAGCTTCGGAGGCTATTGATGGTACTTGTGCTGCTCTCTGCTCTGGTGCCTCAGCCTCATCCTCTGGCTACTCTTTTAAATACTCCTGCTGCAGCTGGTCCATATGGATGTGTCCTTCAATTGCCCTGTTATTGAGAGAATAGGGCAGACCATGATGATTTGAAAATTTGCCACTTTTACCTATCCGACTGTAGCCAGAGCATCTCCAGCAATGTCTTCCCACCCGGCACAGTTACCTCTGAAGTCCCCCCAAAGATATATGCTCGCCCCCCCCCCCCCTTCCTCATCTATAGTCTGCCCCTTGGTGACATCATCCATAGATGTAGGGTCAGCTTCTGCATATATGTTGACAACACCCAGCTCTAACTCTTTACTACCTCTCGTGACCCCTCCACCGCCTCTGAGCTGCCAGGCTACTAGTCCAACATTCAGCCTTGCATGAGTCGCAATTTCTTCCAGCACCTCTGATTTTCCAGTATGGGCAGCTGATGGGTGAGTGACCACCCCTGCAGGGCAAAGGTGGAAAGTCGGCCCTGATGAGAAATGAAAATCACTGCAAAATTTTATCCCACTACCTCTCAAACAAGACTAATGTGAGAGTAGTGGACTTTTTGGAACTGGGCAGGATTGTATACTGTCTCTAGTTGTTATTCAGCAACCTTATTTTATTTAAAAATATATCTAGTACTTGAAAACCACAAAGATTTGCCTCTCTCATCCAAGTCTGACCTGGAATCAATGGTGCACATATATGTTCAGTGGCTTGGCACCTTTGGCATAGCAGGATTTCCACCAGCCACAAAGATAAATCCCGATGCTGGGTGATTTTGCGGTTCCAAGATCATTTGCATAATTATGGCAGCCACCTGGCCTCAGCCAGGGAATCCATCGGAACTGGGGGCAGACAATGGCTGAGAGAGAGGGATGGAGGGAGAGAAAAACTTACATTTATATAACGCCTTTCTTCACGGAAGAAGACACAAAAAACCTCCCAGAAATACTAGAGAACCAAGGGTCTGGTAAGAATGAGGAACTGAAAGAAATTAGCACTAGTAAAAAAAATAGTACTAGAGCAATTAATGGTACTGAAAGTTGATAAATCCCAAGGACCTGATGATCTACATCCCAGGGTTTTGAAAGAGGTGGTTATAGAGATAGTGGATGCATTGGTTGTCATCTTCCAAAATTCTATAGATTTTGGAACAGTTCCTGCAGATTGGAGGGTAGCAAATGTCTGGAATGGGACTTGAACCCATAACCTTCTAAGTCAGAGGCACATACCTCAGAGACCCGCTGCAGCTTACAATTGGTGGGTGTCTCTTAACCGCTGGTGAAACTTGGCAAAACATTTTTTTCAAACTTCCCGCCTAAAACAAGCAACTAGTAAAATTTTTTTAATTACAGCTAAATTCCACAAGGTGGCTGTAAGCGACCATGGAAAAGTTTGAGAATGAAATCTTCCAGCTCAGCACCAGATACCAGTCATCCTGGACGAGCACACTCCACAAAGCTGCTTTCATTTCTGTAGGAAAAGCCAGAAAAAATTCTCAATGGGTGGAACTTCCTGTCCTCAAAATCCATAGCTCTGGGGGAGGAATTACACTTAATAAATCAATGCATTTAAAAAATAACATGCTACGACATAGTATTGAATTCACAGTTGAAACGAGAGGAAAGCATTGCTATGCAGTGACAGCGGGCTGGCAGGGTGATACAACACAACGATGTCTACAGTACCTTACCTCAAAATGGCAAAATGTATGTTTGTGATTGTGCTTCTCCAGACAGTGCCATTGTGGTGAAGTGTTCAGCAGAGCTCAGGTCCTTTCTCATTGCTTTATTGCTTAGTTCCCTGGACCGAACCGGTTCTACTTCTGCAAGCCAGATCACATTAGTTTTCCTCTGTCACAGACGCAGAACTTTCAACTTGAGCGGGATTGTAAAATAGGCATTAATGGATCAGCTGACCGTTATACACCCTGCCCGATTTTGTTTTTGATTGCATTCAATGGAAAGGAGAATTATGGCGAGTTGAAAATGGGCAGTCAATCCAATGCCGCCAATTTTACACCACCGCTGAAGTTGGAAGGTCTACCATGTATATTGTAGGTACGGAGTAGACATTATGGGGCAGAAAATGCGATGTTTGGTGACTGTAGCATTGATGCGGTGAAGCCTGAGGCCTGCTCAGCACCCTTCTTGCCTGCTGCATTGTAACATGGCCCCAAAGCACCTATGGTGCTAAGAGCCAGTGCAGCTACCACCTGCAAGGCCCATTAAGGCGTAAGTGCCTCCATAAAATGACTGAAGCTCCCACAATGGGCGCAAGGAAGCAATTGTGCACAATAATTGCTGGCTAGATAGTTTTGACATTACTCACCTGAAGTAAAGATGCTGGGGGCGAAATTGGGCCGTGTAGCGCCCGTTTTGTAGGTGCTACACCGACTCCTAAGCCCCGAAAATGGCGTCCGAGAGGCACACTTCCAACGTGAAGTGCACAGGACGCCATCCTAGTAAAGGTGGTTGCACACGTGCAATTACGGAACACTGGGAGCACGTAGAGTAGGAAGATTATGACGTAAATCAGTGTGCAGCACTGATCTGAAACAGCCGGTGGCATCTTGGAATTCCATGCTCCATCCAATGCCCTTGCACGTCTTAACCTCGCACAGCTGAACAGAACTTGAACGGCATGAAGGACCATCCGCCAGCACTATTTAAAGGGATCATGTTGGAGTTACAGGTTAATTGCTGGATTATTTATTCTGGCTGCTGGTACAATTGTGGGTGTTTGTGGAAGTTTCCTATACTTGGAGAAAGTTGCAATATTATATAGACAGTGGTTTGGCTGGTTTTGCAGTACTGTTAGTGGCATTTAAAATAGTGCGCTGACCAAAGTTGCTTCTAGACATGAATGGCCTGCTAGGGCTTCCTCTGGGAATTGAACATGACTGGGTGCATGCAGAGTGGACACGCAGAGCAGGACAAGCTGCCAGAAGAGGGAGGAGGAGGAGGAGGAGGAGGAGACAGTGGAGGAAGTGAAGGAGGGGGTGGAGGAAGAGGCAGGGAGGCAAGAAGATAGACAGGCCCTGTCTGCCAGGGCTCTGCGTGATCAGATGATTAATGAGCGACACCAGTAACCTCAACGACACCTCCCCATTCACCAACAGTCCCGCACTCCTTACCTTTTCTCTCCCACATGACCATCAAATCGCCCTCCTTACGATTACACATTGCTTCCTCCCTCAGCTCATCGCAGAAATGAAAACCAAAATCAAATACAAATTCATAACCACATTTATAGATTTACACATGAAATAATTCAATCTGATACTATTCATCCTTGTGCATTCCCTCAGTGCCTGTCGTTCATGTGCCTTCACCCATTCTAGTGCTCCTACGTAGCACATCCCCAGTGGCTGGAGCAGGGGTGGTGGAAGGCTGCTGACCTTCAATGGAGGAGAGTGCAGATGGCCTTGGAGGACGACCTCGAGCAGCTCTGGGCCGGGAGGGCCTGGCTTCAGACTGCACCATCTCAGCCTGGGCTGCAGCAGTCTGGCCTGGCTGGCTGACAGGCAACGGCAAGGGCACTGGCGGAGTGGGAGGGGTGGGAGCAGGAGTGCTGTCATCCTGAGAGATGTCAGCAGATTCGACTTCCATGGCGCCACTGCCACTCTTCCAGGGCGGCGCCTCAACAATCCTGGTGATCTGCTGGAGAACAGATTGCTGGAATGCTGTGATGCCCTGGAAGCCCCTTTCAACATTCATACCCAGAGCCACGATAGCAGCAGTCTGAACTTCAAATGCAGCAGTCAGACCTTGGATGGCAGATGTTTGTGCTGCAATGGAAGTTGTAACATCGGTCATCAGACGCTGCATCGTGGTGGATTCCACAGGTGCGCTGATGGAGGTGACCACCCGTTCCATGTGGGAAAGGATGGGCTCCAAGCTTTGCGCAAAGCCCTGTGTCAAATTAGAGCTGGACTCCTCCATGCTCCTTGACATTGTGCGTAGGCTTTCTGGCAGGCTTTCCCGTGCCCCAAGCATTTGGTTGCGTATGTCCATCAGCCTTCATCTGTAGCCTGGCCCATCGAAGTCCTCATTTGACTCCTCAGCAACAGAACTAGTGAGTGACCTCGCCCTCCGGCGAGCTGACACCTGTGGTGTCCGTTCCTTCCGCCCTGGCTCCAGGGAACTTATGCCTGGTGTCTCACCACATGCGGATCCCTCCTCTATCCTAGCCTCTAAAATATGTGCAGTATCAGTATCTGAGCTGGTGGCTGCGAGTGTAAGATTGAATGACAGTGCGGGGAGAAGAGAAAGTAAGACGTGCGTGCTGACAGCATCTGCAGTACGTAAGTCAGAAAAGATTGTGGGATGAGGGAGAAGTGGGAAGCGAGAAGGAGGATTAGGTAAGCAGAGACCCCCCCTTCATCAATACCTCCAGCACCGCTAGTGGCCACAGCCTCCGTGATGGTCCTTCCCATGATGACCAGCACGGTCTCCTCCATGGGGGTGAGGACGTATAGGAGCGCCTGTCCTCCTCCAGTTCTTTCCTGCTGCCTACTGGTATGTGCCACCTTCTCCTGCAAGAAAGAGGGAAGAGTGTCAGTGAATGTCCTGCAAGATGTTTGGGTGATGTAGCTGTCATGGTTGAATAGCTTCCAGTGTGTGTGAGACCTTGTGAGTTGTGGGTGTGCAGCTTGCAACAGTGGTAATGTGTGAGGGTGAGAGGAAGCATCAGATTGGAAGAGTTGCATACTGATTGAAAGAGTTTGTTCATGGGGGGATGTAATACGTGCAGCAGTGGATGATGCTAATGGTGCAGTTGGTACGATATGCCATTTGATAGTTGAATTCACTCACCTTGACCGCTCGTGTCAAATCATTGAACTTCTTCCTGCACTGCATCCATGTTCTTGGCACTATGCTCCTGGCATTGACCTCGTCCACTACTTCCTCCCACTGCCTCTTGAGCATATGTCTGGAGGGCCTCCAGCCCCCCTGCGGATACAGGATGCCCCTCCTTCTGTCCACCTCGTCCACCAAGGCCTCTTGTGCATCATCAGGGAACCTTGGTGCACGCTCTCTCGCAGCCATTCTTCCAACTATCAGAGCCCAGGAATCACTTCTTGCATGACTCATGCCACTTCCTGAAGCCACAGTGCATCTTCCCTTTATGAGGTGCAGGCTGCCTTTAATTAGTGCTAGCCACTCGGTTACGTGCTGCCTGCATCGCAATGACCGGGCGCGGGTTAATCGTGCGCCGTGATCGCCGCGCTCGTTTTCGGGGGTTATCCAATTTAACCCCCGCTGCCTTTTGGAATAGGAATACGTGATGCTTAAAAGTGCAATGATGGATCGATGCATTCAGTTACATTTTATAAAATAAACAAAATCGAAAATGTTATCTTTTTTCATGTTATATATGTCGCTACAGTAACATCCATGTAACAGAGATGTTAGCACATTTACAGACACCCATAAAAGGCATCTTCAGAAATACCGTGAACGTCACTGATTCTCCTTTGTGAAAATAAAGCTGTTCTTGGGACACAGCTTGTTTTTCTCCTCTTCGCATCCAATTACTATAAAGCAAGAATAAGTTCACATATCTTTCACAGGTAAATGCTATAGCAACTTTGTGTGCAGCAAGGTTGGGCCACAATTCAGCGTCTGGAAAGAACCGATCGGAATTCTGTTTGTTCCAAACATACAGGTTACAGCCAACCAAACAGAACATTCTTTATTGCTACAGCTGGCGTGATGAGTCGCTTGAAGGTCACACGCATCCAGCACAGGTCAGGGTGAAGAAATGAGACACTGCACGTGCAAATAGAGAAACAAGTGATCTTGTAATGATCCACCTAAATGAAAACAATACCAGATTTTAAGAATGTATCTCATTACAATAGATTTTTTTAACAACTATTTGACCCTTTGTGATCTTTGACATCATAGCAGAATGCATGGCAACAAACAAGTACGCATTCCCTAATTTATTTAAGTTAAGAAAATATAAAAGTAGGATAATCAATGGCTGGCAGTAAATTACAGGACAGTAATTCAATCGAGCAGTTCTGATGATGTTAGAAATTGCAACTGCAAAGTTTAAGCCGCTAATAAATGTCAGCAGAACTCTGAGATTGAATCGCTGTCTAGAACTCACTGACAGAAACTTGTTATTTTTACAATATATTGTGAAGAGTGTGATGTTTTTAAAAGCTTTTTTTTTAAACTGTTAAGCGACAGGCTGGTTCAGCACCAAAGAAATGGTGTGACAGAAGTAAAAGAATAACAAAGGTATCTGGTCCTACTAGTATATATTATGCTAACTTGACTTGCTGTATACCCACAATCATCTTCATGAGGCCTAACTACTCGAACTGAAACTGTTTTTACAAAGAACAAATAACTTTTCTTTAAATAAGAATACTTGCCAGTTCTCTTTTCTAACACACATCCTGAACCTGCTTTTTTTTCTAGTTTCTCTCCCATCTCCCCTCATGTTCTTTCTAAGCTCATCTTGTTCATACAATCCACCTCTTGCTCCCTTGATCCCATTCCCATTAAACTGCTGACCACCTAACTTCTCTTCCTGGCCCCCATGCTAGCTGACATTATAAATGGTTCTCTCTCCTCAGGTACTGTTCCCTACCATTTCAAAATTGCCATCATCATCCCCTTCCTGCAAAAACCTATACTCGCAACTCCAAGTTTGAATCTCTTCAATCAGGTTTCTGTCCCTGCCGCAGCACTGAAATGACCCTAATCAAAATCACAAATGACATTGTCTGTGACTGCGACTGCGACCTTGTCCTCATCAACCTATCTGCAGCCTTTGACATGGTCAACCGCACCACCCTCCCCTGACGCCTCCCCTTCATTCTCCAGGTCAGTGGGACTGCCCTTATTTGGTTCTACTTTTGCCTATCTGATTGTAGCTAGAACATCTCCAGCAATAACTTCTTTTCCCACCCCCACACCATTACCTCAAGAGTCCTCAGAGGATCTATCCTTGGCCCCCTCCTTTTCCTCAACTAAATGCTGCCCCTTGGCTCTATCTTTCCACCTTCGCTTCTCCTCTGCATCTATCAGCTGGACTATTTGTGGTGGTCCACCTCCAGTCCTCGCCCTCTGCCTTATGTTTTGCGCTGTCTCTCCTACAAGGGTGAAAAACAGGCCTGTGAGTGACTGATGGTGATGTATTCACCCGATGGATACAGTGCATTGGGTGTGGGTGTTTATCAGATAGATGCATCAGAGGGTAACTATCAGACAGATGCATCACATTGCATAAGGATTGGGGTGAGTGGCAGTGGTGAGTGCACAAATGGGGAGGTGAGCAAGTGCATAGAAAGTGAAGGATGGTTGTTGATGACACTTAAGTGGGTGTGAGGAGTGATGTGATGGAGTAGGCATGCCAAGACACAGAGTGATGAAGGTGGGGTTTGTGTACAACACAGGATGTGGGTGAATCAACTAATGTACTCACTTTTCCTGACCTGGTTAGGTTATTAAAACACTTCATGTGCTGCAGCCAAGACCTGGGCACCGTGCTCCTGCTGCTCGCCTCTTCTGCCACCTCCAGCCACGTCTTCTCGGTGGTAGAACCAGGTTTCTTCCTCTCATCGCTTGGGTCGGAGATCTCCCTCCTGCTTCTTACAGAACCCAGCCGTACTTCAAGCGACGTGTCTGAGAACCTGGGTGCTGCCTTTGCTCAATGTCCATCCATAGCTTTATTTCCTCCTTTCTCCTCCAAAATCCATTTTTGCATTGGCCCTTTAAATAATGGATTTCCGATTGTGTCATCCGGGTGCGCAGCTTGGAGACGCGAAACCTGGAAGTAAAATTAAATGCCTTTCAGTGGAAAAGAAAATCAGGCCCAGTATAAAATGGGTTGCCAATTCACCGTGAGGCTGTAAGGCCACTTACTGGCAAAGATCAATTTCATCCCCTTTGAATTGAGAAAATTTGTTTAATTTACAAATTAAAAATGATTTCCAACAAATTTGATATTCATGGGAAGTCAGTTTTTTAAACTGTAGAAATTTGGGATAAAATGACCCACTTTGAGGCTGTTTGCTTCACAATGGGGGTGATTTTAAACCCTAAGAACAGGTGGGTTGGGGGCGGGCGAGAGTTGGAAATAGTTGTTTTTTTGGGTCGCAAACACAAAATTTTCAGACTTTGCATTCCCAGTGGGAAGCCTGTACTTTTCTGCGCTGACGTTAAACCCGGAAGTGAAGCCGGGTTGCGGTCCCGACCCAAAAAACAACTATTCTCAACTTCCACCTGCTCCCAACCCACCCATTCTTGGGGTTTAAAATCACCCCCAATGTCTGTGCCCTATGTGGCCCTATGTGATAGGAGACTGCGACATGCTCATTCCTGCACTTGCCATTGTGTTTGTGGTCGGTAAGGGTTAAAAAACCATCGAGAAATGATCTGTGGAAGCAGGTGTCACGTCTCAGATGATGTGCATCATCCTTCCAGTAGTTTTACCCATCAAGAACAAAAAGGCAAGCTCCTACCTGTGCTGTGAAATAATCTGTAGTTAGTGCAACACTGACGTCTGTTAAATAAAATGTCAGCACCCTGTCCAATTATCGTCTCACTGCTGCTTGTGATCTCAGTGCTGGTTACTATTGTTGACATCAAGAAGTAAAAGCAATTGCATAAAGAAATTCGCGATTAATCTTAAAAAAATATTTCAGAGCTGATTTTTTTTCCATGGAAGGATTTATTATATGACTACTAGGACAACATATTTCTTAGCTCTGTGGCTGCACATTTAGAATGGGTCTAAGTGGAGATTTTTTTTAGCCCCTTATTGCAGTGGCAGTGTATGGACAAAATACAAAGGGGGCGATGTTAAACTATCCCGCCCGGCAGGAATGGGATGGCCACGCAGTTAAAATTGCCTCCAAAAGCTTACCGCCCCATTGCTGCTCAATTCCCCCATTAACTGGGCCTTTTGTTTAGGCGGCTGAAGGGCCCACCTGACTCAGTCGAGAGCCTCATTAGTACATGTAAATTAGGCTCCTATGATGTCATTAGGACCCCAGTGGCATTTTAACCACCGATTGAGCGAGGTGCCCATCGTGGCCGTCCCACTCAGTGAAACCTGGTCTGCAGAAAAAAAAGAGGCCCTGTTGGGAAAGTGTTAAACTTTGTAAGCCCAGGAGGAGCAGGGCTTTGGGTTCCCTCTCCCCTCACCCATGAGACCTGGCCTAAACCCTCCACCCCTGCAGGCGGCTTCCGGGCTTTGCCTACCGGCAGCCGGCCAGCTGCCTTTCTCCACCTGTTCCAGGCGGATAGCTGGCTGGAGGGATGTAAATGAGGACCGGCCTGTTTTAACAAATTGATGTCGTTGAGCTGTGGTTTAATACTCAAACCACCTTTCTGCCCGCCCGCAACCCCCCCAAAGTATCTGCAATGTTTTGACCCGTTTAAAATACAAAAGCAAACTCTTTCCCTTTCAAAAAAAAATCCACTGAGTTGAAGGTGAAAATATTACCTGGATTTGAGGCCCAATCCAATATGATTAAGTTATTAAAATCAATTTTTACTGCAAATTTATAAACCTGGGTTTTCAGGTTTTATTTTTCTGTAAAATTTAGAGAAAATCAGTGGGGATAAAACTGGATCCTGGATAAATTTGGAGAAAACGGGATAGAATTTCTGTGTAAGTTCTTCCAATCTCACACCATAAACCTTGGCAGAAAACCTGGAGAAATGGCATAAACCTCTTTTTATTTTGAACTTCGCTAAAACTCAAGAAGACAAACAAGGGATTTAAAAAAGGTACAGTCAAGCTGAATTACAACCTACAATTATTTACACAGTTCATGGACACCAATTAATGGGACACAGCATCAGACGCTCACTTAACACTAAGTCATGTCACTTTCTGCATCAAAAACTGTTTGCTTTCTCTTGCCTATCTCCTGTCTTGCATTGTATCGCCACCCTACTGTCTTTCTATCTTTCTCCTTCATGTTTCTGTTCTCTCGCTACCCTAGCCTTTTTGCTTGTGTTACTGTTCTTCTATAAAGTTCCCATGTCCCTGTAATCTTTGCCGTTTTCAGATTTCTTGCTCTTGATTTTTCCCGGCTACACTTGTTCATCCATTTCTTATTCTTTCTGCTTTTGCCCTAAAATTCATGTCCCCACCTGAGGATCCTGAGCTGACCCTTTAAATCCCACTCCATCTCTGTCACCAATCACATCACTCTGGGTGAATACGTTACCCTTGGAGCTGAAGCCCTGGTTGTATTCCACTGAGCAACGTAAACTAAAATTATTTTTTTAGGTTCCATCACCCTTCAATCCCTATCCATAGAGCTCCCAGCTTAACTCCCAGGCAGTGTCCTAGGCCCAACCATCTTCAGCTACTTCATCAATGACCTTCCCTCCATCATAAGGTCAGAAATGGGGAAGTTCGCTGATGATTGCACAGTGTTCAGTTCCATTCGCAACCCCTCAAATAATGAAGCAGTCCGAGCCCGCATGCAGCAAGACCTGGACAACATCCAGGCTTGGGATCATAAGTGGCAAGTAACATTCGCGCCAGATAAGTGCCAGGCAATGACCATCTCCAACAAGAGAGAGTCTAACCACCTCCCCTTGACATTCAACGGCATTACCATCGCCGAATCCCCCACCATCAACATCCTGGGGGTCACCATTGACCAGAAACTTAACTGGACCAGCCATATAAATACTGTGGCTACAAGAGCAGGTCAGAGGCTGGGTATTCTGCGGCGAGTGACTCACCTCCTGACTCCCCAAAGCCTTTCCACCATCTACAAGGCACAAGTCAGGAGTGTGATGGAATACTCTCCACTTGCTTGGATGAGTGCAGTTCCAACAACACTCAAGAAGCTCGACACCATCCAAGATAAAGCAGCCCGCTTGATTGGCACTCCATCCACCACCCTAAACATTCACTCCCTTCACCACCGGTGCACTGTGGCTGCAGTGTGTACCATCCACAGGATGCACTGCAGCAACTCGCCAAGGCCTCTTCGACCTCTACCACCTAGAAGGACAAGAGCAGCAGGCACATGGGAACAACACCACCTGAACGTTCCCCTCCAAGTCACACACCATCCCAACTTGGAAATATATCTCCGTTCCTTCATCGTCACTAGGTCAAAATCCTGGAACTCCCTTCCTAACAGCACTGTGGGAGAACCGTCACCATACGGACTGCAGCGGTTCAAGAATGCGGCTCACCACCACCTTCTCAAGGGCAATTAGGGATGGGCAATAAATGCCGGCCTCGCCAGCAACGCCCACATCCCATGAACGAATAAATAAAAAAAAATATTACTTGCTCGTAAGAGTCAGCCAAAGGTTTTTCGAAGAGATACCCATTACACTGTGTCATTTTCACCCATTGCATGACCAATGCCATCTGTAACTTGGGATTAGGAACAATAAAATTAAATGCCAACAGAAATCGCTAAAATTAATCAGCAGCAGACTTTGGAATATATATATTCTTGGAGGTTGAAAATTAATGCAAAAGTGGCCCGGGAAGCTGTGTCCTGTAATTTTTTATCAATTTGGAAAACTGACCAGGAGATGCCTCCTACCCTTTCCTCCAAAGCTAATTTATGGCAAATTCCAAAACTGGCACTTTATTATTCAATGCACTGAGTCCTTAGAAGGTATTTACATATGGAACAAAAACTGGACGGGTCCTATAAAGGGTGGAAGATCCAGCATGTAACTTCCCAAGTGGTGAAGTTGAAAATTACCCTCATACTGAGTATAAGGCAGGGGCATTATACCATGTTATGAAAAATGTATTGCTCTATTAAAGTGGCATTGTGTCCCCTTTAAACCACATTGTCTAATTTTTGTTTAGCAAACACAGGCTCAGATCAGAATTTAATTAGTGTTTTGTGAAGGAATTTTGCAGATTGGAAAGTGCTTGTAACTTTCAGGCCGCGGGTCTGATGTACCCAGCATTAACTGACTGGCTGTTAGTCTTCTAAAAAATATTCGAAGGTCAATTTGAGGGTATAGACATTCTGAGGTAGAAATTCCGCAAGGCTGTTTACATCATTTCTCCATGGCTTCTGTCGATCTTCCACCAAAGTTACATTGAGAGATCAGGGGAATCCCCGTGAAAATTCCACCCCTCTGATTCACATGCCAATAAAAGATAGTTTGTTGCTCCATATACTGCTCTATATCGCTTCCCTTCTCTTTTTAAAATAATTTTTCTTAAGTGTGATACATAAAGTAAATTTGTAATTGGATAAATGTAATGGACAAAACATATGCTAGACGCACAGTAATTCATAATATATTTACAGTTTTTTCATTCATGGGTTGTATGTTCACCTCCCCTATGGAAAGAGAAACAAGCTTACATGGTCATCCCAAAGTATATTATATCTCCTGTTGGTGTTATTCAAGAATCACAGTTCCATATTAATAGCAATTGTTATACTTTCCAAGTGTTTTATTTTTTATTAATGTTTTAGTATTGCTTTTCCCCCCTTATTTTTTACCTTGCACAAGGTCTCCTATCGCTATTACTGTTCTCCAAAAACAACTGTATGAAGGCAAGTTGCTCCTTGGCCTCTGTCTGTGCCACCCTGTAACGAGCTACTGGTAGCTACATAAGACAGGACTTGTGTTCCGACTTTCATTTTGATGCTCTGAGTAAGTGCTTCTGATCTGCTCATTACTCCCCCCACCACCAACATGACCATCCTGAGTTAAAGAGCCTGCACAAGTATGAACCTGCGTCACTACAAGTTACGGTCTGTTGGTGCCCAAGACACAACAGTTTGGTACGCATTGCCTCAACAGTATGCTGAGCATAGGACAATGTTCATTGAACAACTACAAGTAAATAGGATGAAATGTCATATCGTAAATAGCTTTCAGACAAAGTAGAGATAATGCTGATTTGAATAATCACGCAACCACCAGATGGTTATTAGAAAAAAAATAAGAAGTTTCCTGTAGCTTCTTCTTTTTGCCATTTAGCTGATCAAAAATCAATAAGGTGTCAGCTGTGGTGCAGTGGTAACACTCATTACCTCTGAGTTAGATGGTTGTGGGTTCAAGTCCCACTCCAGCAACATGAAGTACAAAATCTAGGCTGACACTCCAGTGCAGTACTGAGGGAGTGCTACATTGTCAGAGATACTGACTTTTGGATGAGACATTAAACCTGTCTACTCTCTCAGGTGGCTATAAAAGATCTCATGGCACTATTTTGAAGAAGAGTAGGGCCAATATTTATCCTAAAACAGATTATCTGGTCATTATCACATTACTGTTTGTGGGATCTTGCTGTGCGCAAATTGGCTGCTGCGCTTCCTACATTACAATAGTGACTACATTTCAAAAGTACTTCATTGGCTGTAAAGCACTTTGGGACATTCTGAGGTTGTAAAAGGCGCTATATAAATGCAACTCTTACTTTCTTTCAATGCTTATCATTTGGTCAAATATTACAAAGAATGACTCAGTGGGGGTCACCTATGGTGAGGAAAACTGACTGAGAGCTTCACAAAGGAAAAGTTGTGAATGAAGGAGGTAATGTCTATACCTGATGTTAGACTTTCAGAGCTGGCTGCAGGGCCAGTTGATGGTATGGAAATACTTTGTGTCAAGCTGCAGTGATGTGATATTTCCTACATCTGTTCTGAAGTATAGTACATGTGTTGTGCTATTTGATACCTAAAGAGGGAGTGGCCGAGGAGAAGGCAGACTTCCAAGCATACTGTACTATATTTCAAAACATTACCCTCCTTGTATAGTTAATGCTGTATGTAGCTATTTCTCCCTTTAGCCTTTAGGACCAGTCCTTAAAGTGATCAAACAAACTGTTACGAGAGGTCACTGGGTTAGTCCTGGGAAGGGGTGATCCCCCCACCTCCTCCCCACCACCCCCAACCAGTGTTTTTCTTTCAAGTTCAAAAACAGTCAAAGTTTTGTTGACAAAAATCAAATACAACATCTGACAAAATCATTGGCATCTGGAGCAGCATTTTAAATAAGAGGTATGTACATTAACCTACCATTTGAATTTCATTCCCTATTGGATTTGTGAACTGCTTCAAAATTCCTGTTACTGGAAACAGCAGTCTTGTATATGATTTGTGGGGAATTAAAAACAAACAATTGTGTCTTTTAAAAACAATGCTTCAATTAAAAGTGCACCCCTGCAGGCCCTCTTAAAACATAAAACATATCCATTCTCTCAGATTACATCCCCCCTGAGTACTAATGTTTTCATCTTTCTCTTTCTGATGATCTCTTTTTTCAGTTTCTTTCTTCATCTGGCGCCGACTGTCAATATTCACCGTAATCTTCAATTTGCGACCACTCTCTCCCCTTTAGTGATGAAAATAGATTTCTGTGTGATGGTTGCAGTGGAGAAGGAGATTTATGGGTGGTGCTTGATTTGCAATCGATTGCCAAATTCCATCAACAAAAAATATTAAACATTATACTGTAAAAGAAAAACAAAACATTTCTATTTTTGTTAACCAGTGAATAAGGATGATTCATTTGAGCTAAGGGTGAAACAAAGCACTGGGGCAGACCTGGATTTAGCGGGGAGTGGAACGGTTAGGTGGGCCTAAAATTTTGGCAGGGAGCAGGGCGCTTGGATGGGGAGCAGGCCACCCAGGGAGGCCTGAACCTGGGCATAGAGTAGGGCACTTGGGCAAGTGGGAGCTCAGTGAGGCAGAGGCACAGGGTTCCACACTTGTGTTCAATACAATTCAAGCCACATGATCCTCAGAGTTTAGCTTGCAAACCTGTATGTGGTTCTGATGCAGGCTTCTGAGCCCATAGAATTTATTATTTTACTTAAAAAATGAATACGCACCACCATTGTCATATCTATTTAGCACTTAAGAACTTGTATTTAGATGTTTTGTATACATGTTCACATTTTAAAGTGTGTTACAAGAAAATAAACTTACCCGACCTGCTTCATTTGCCTTTGATAGTTCCACCCTTAGTCCTTCATCTCACAATATTCCTCTCACCATCTCCTCCGTTAAATGGAATGCCTTACATCATTAAAGCTGTCTCCAAGTATGTTGCTTTCCTCCTTTCTCTTTAACAGCTCTCTATAAAGCTCAGTGTGTCCCAAGACTTGAATGCTGCTCCAATATCTGGGGATGCTCTGGTAACATCGGTCTTACACTACTGGGCAGGAGTTGTCTGAGAGCTGATCCTTCTGCAGCCTTCCTCTTTTTTCAACATAACTTTGTTTCTCCTTATCGTGCCAATATTACTGTGATCATAGCTCCTATAAACCTTTTTCTCTTGCTCCTCTTAAGCTTCAAATGTACTATCCTACATGCTTGCATTCTGACTGTGTTGAAGTCAAGACCAAATGCGCTGTCTCCTGCACAGACTCATTCTTTCCCAGGACCTCAAAAACTATGATATTTTTTGCCTCTCTCAGTCATTTCCTCCTCCTACAATCTACAGACATTTAAACGTCAAATTTGGCATCACCTAACCACTACTTCTTGATTTACCTAGTCTTCTCGTCCACCCCTTTAAACCTGATGGAATCCTGCACCATGAGCTTTGGCCCTTCACCCAGGTTTAGAAAAATGGACCAGTGGACCACTGAATGCAGCAACCAAAGAAAGAGAACTTTGTTGGCTTTCCACATTTTGGCAAACATCCATTATCTCCTATGGCCCTGCCATTGCAGTCGATTGCTATCTCAATTCTTCTGCCAACATCTCTGCAGCTTTTCAGTCTTTGACTTTATGAAACATTTATTGAGATCGTCAAGATGTTAAAGAGGCTCTGACTTCATGAAAATGTGTTTAACAAATCTTTTCTTCTTTAGGAGGGATAAGAGTCAGAGGAGCTTATGTTTGTCACAATGATGGCACTTACAAGTGCTATAATTTTGTTTCTAATTTACGTTACATATGAATTAGTAAACAAAAAAAAACCTTACCAAACATTTTTCACAAAATCAGTGCCCCTTTAACAAGCATCTCTGGAATCTCATTTGCTTCTGCCCCAGTTTGGACATCTTCCAGGCACTTTTCCTGCCTCTTTCCATGTAGAACAATGCATCCCTGTATCACTCAATCCCAGAGTATGGACAGCACTATGCCCAAGTGCAGTCCAATCCCACTACAAAACAAAATCACAATATGTAGAGAATATTGACCAGAAATGGTGAATTAGAGATGCATTTTGGCCCTAAATTAGTTTTTGAGGAAAGTATTCACACATGTGGCTTTGCCATTCATGCAAATACAAAGTCTAAACCAACACTGGGCCAGATACCCATCTCTAATTCATCCCCTGACGATCACTGCTTTCTGTAATATACATACAAATTCCCTTTCCCACTTTTGTCTATATTTGTGAAAAATGTCTGGCTTCAGGATAACTTCACTGCCCAGATTTTGGGGCTGTTGGCGACAGGCATGTGACAATGGAAGTATAAATGTGGAATGTACAAAATTGACAAGAAAATAAGTTGCAAGCTCTGGCCCAAGAACAAAGTTTATAAGTATATAATTTTCCAAAATAAAAGGATGGAAAAGGACATTTTGTAATAAATTCCAACTGTATGTATAATGAACATTAGCTACTTATACAGCAGCAGTGGTATAGCTACCCTTCCAGGCAGGGAACACTTATAAATCAACACAGCCAGAGTTGGGGAAACTCTGCTGTGCTAGGGACATTGCTAGGGACTCTTGTACAGTGGGTCACATAGGTTTTGGTTTAATCACTTAATATAATTTGTGTGTTCCTGTATTTGATGTCCCATACAGTGGCACTTAGCATTATAATTTTTGGGAACATGATTTTGACATTGTTATGACTTGTGTGGTGTGTAGCAGTTATTATATCCAATGGATTTATATGCAATATTCATCCACTTACTTGTTTTTTATTTGTTATTAAACAAACACTGAAGCAACATTATTAACTTTTATTGATTGTATTTCAGTGATTTTGCCTGTGATACGATAATGCAAATTTTCTTCTCCAACTCCTGACTTGGGCAGTAATGTCTAAAATGTAATTACATAAGAACGTAAGAAATAGGAGCAGGAGTAGGCCACACAGCCCCTCGAGCCTGCTCCACCATTCAATAAGATCTTAGCTGATCTTTCACCTCAATACCACTTTCCTGTCCGATCCCTTGATTCCCTTACAGTCCAAAAATCTATCGATCTCAGCCTTAAATATACTCAACGACTGGGCATCCACAGCCCTCTGGGATAGAGACTTCCAAAGATTCGGAACCCTCTGAGTGAAAAAATTCCTCCTCATCTCAGTTCTAAATGGCCGACGCCTTATCTTGAGACTATGCCCCCTAATTCTAGACTCTACAGCCAGGGGAAACTGCCTCTCAGCATCTACCCTGTCAAGCCCTCTCAGAATCCTACAGGTTTCAATGAGATCACCTCTCATTCTTCTAAACTCCAGAAAGTATAGGCCCATTCTACTCAATCTCTCCTCATAGCACTACCCTCTCATCGCAGGAATCAACCTAGCGAACCTTTGTTGCACCGCCTCTAAGGCAAGTATATCCTCCCTTGGATAAGGAGACCAAAACTGTACACAGTACTCCAGGTACTGTCTCACCAAAGCCCTGTACAATTGTAGTAAGACTTCCTTACTCTTGTACTCCAACCTCCTTGCAGTAAAGGCCAACATACATTTTGCCTTCCTAATTGCTTGCTGTACCTGCATGTTAACTTTCTGTGATTCATGTACAAGGACACCCAAATCTCTCTGAAACTCAATAGTGAAATTCTATCGTATTATGATCATTCTACCCCATAGGATCCCTTACTATGAGATTACTAATTAACCCTGTCTCATTACACAAGACAAAATCTAAAATAGCCTGTTCATGATTTGCAGTTATGAAAATACCCTAACCACTAGCTAGTGAAGTCTCAGATCAGCACAGGTTTAAAGCGGTACAATATATACTAATGGGCTAGTGAGTAAAGGCACAGCTCGGTCCAGTACTAAACTGTATAAACTAAAATGCCCCAGGTTCAATTCCTGATTTTTTTTGAGTTAGGTGATCTCAGTTGCTTTAGGAGCTGAGGTGCTACAAAAAGCCTTATTGTTCCTTGTTTAGGGAGTAGAAAATTCAGCCAGTTTTCCTGTAGCAATCCCTGCTAGAATGTGTATGTATCTGGACATCAGCTGAGGACAGGATTAGACTTGGCTGTGATGTCCCCATGGTTGAATATCCAACATTCACTATTTGGGTTCACACATGAAGAATGGTTACTTGGCGGGGTACTGGAGAATTAATAGCCCCCAACAAGGAACCAACCACTTAAGGGGAGCGGTGAGGAAAGGGAGAAAATTGACAAAAAAGTGCTATTTTCTGGAAATCAAGTGTAGATTAATTGGGCCAATGCCAAATAATTGCAGCACCACAAAGAGATTGTTGATTTGGAAACTCATTACAATATTGCTTGAAGCCGTTGCTGCTGTCCACCAAACACTGACAGAGCCATCAGACCCATCAAGAGTATTGCAGTTTGAAGATGAAACTAAATTCCGTATTTCATGGAGATGATATCACATTGGAGAATAAAAAAGAGTTTTGCAGGGAGAGCAACAGAATCCCTCCAGAATCCATGCATCAATACAGTTCCTGTTTAAATTAAAGTTTATATCAAATTATAATCATTTTAAACTCAATGGCTTAACTAATGGGTGTATAAACATGATGAGAAGTCATGGGCTATAACATATATTCTACTGACGGCACTGACCTTAATACATAACTTGCAACTCGTGAATTATCAGGTCAGCTAACGCATCATATATAAACACATCATGCATCCATCATTTATCAAGTAGTCTTAACTGAAGACAATAAATATAGATATCAAATTCATATGCATGAAAGTGTCATACAGTTGTATCTATTATGTAAAAAGAACAAGGGGGCCTAATCTTAAAATTAGAGCCAGGCCATTCAGGAGAGAAATCAGGAAGCACTTTTTCACACAAAGGGTAGTAGAAATCTGGAACTCTCTCTCCAAAATTCTGCATCACTTGAAATTTTCAAGACTGAGGTCAATAGATTTTTGTTGGATAAAGTTATCAAGGGACATGAATCAAAGGCAGGTAAATATAGTTAAGGTGCAGATCAGCCATGATTGAATTGAATGGAGGTTCAGACTTGACGGGCTGAATGGCCTACTCCTGTATGTAAGAACCACAAAACATAATAGTATACAAGGAAGCATTGCAAAAAATCTGAGATTTATAATTGCTCTGTCCGGCCTTCAAAAAACTCCTCAAAAACTACTTCTACAACCTTGTCTTTGGTCAACTACACTCACTTTTCCCCCAGTGTCCTGCTCAGTGTTTGATCCTGCCCTTGTGAAGTCCCCTGCGATACTTCACTGTATTAAAGCACTTATCAATTGCAAGTTGTTGCTGGAAGCTGAGAGTATAAGGTTGCTATCATCTTCATCACTCTTTCATCTCGGTCACACCAGCACTGCCATGCAGTCTTCTTGGTGAATACGGTTAAAGAAAATAAAAAAACTCAAAATTAAACAAAAATCCCTGTAGATTTAATCCGATGTTTGGCAATGTGTACCAGTAGTAATTCAATTGCAGGGATTTGGTGCTGTTGACAAAGCACTGTCTTTGTGGTTTATGATGTTACCACAACTTGCCGGTTGAATTCTTGTTCTGTAACCAGTAGAGGTCGGTTGTTCACTAAACAAATGGAAAAGTTGTTATTTCTAAATATCTGCCAGGTGATGTTGTTGGACTTGGGTTCACATCTGACACTGTTGGCAAAAAAAGAAATGGAAAACTATTTCTATTTGAAAAAAGCATAAAAATACATTCTGTGCAAACATGGTGAGATTGGAGTCGAATCCCTCTTGGAATCAAACAATAGAGCGCACCTTCTTGGAACTGGACAAGGTTTACCAAGAATCATTAACAATCTGCTTGGATCAGGTGAGCCTGCCAGAAAATTCAACTGTAAATAAATTTTTATAGGAGAATGCAAGCAGTATGTAGAAAGCATCAAATAAAATGTCTTTCACGAAGCAAACTTAATCTGGGAATGCTGCATTTTTCAACAGCACCAAATTCCCTATAGATTACATCCCCATTGTGAAAGAATAATTTAACTGTGCTTCAATTGGTTAAACATATTTTCTGGTGTGTTTGTAGGTGCCACTCAGTACTAAACCAGATCTTTTTGTTGGTTTGTTTCCTTCTCACTTTCTAGAACCTTCCTCCCTAAACCTCCCTCTCTTACTTTAAGACCCTCCTTAAAAGCTTTTGGTCACCTCTTCTAATATCTCCTTCTTTGACTCTGCAGATTTTTTATTATGCCTCTGCAAAGTGCTTTGGGATATTTCTCTACATTGAAGGCGCTATATAAATGCAAGTCATTAATTAATGACTGATGGCAGGACTGAGATCAGGAGCTCACTGTCTGAATCTATATCCTTCTAAAGGGTGACTCCAACCCATTGTATCATTGTGCTGCCTTAAATTGCATCTTTTACCCAAAATCTATGAAAACCATGAATCCACCCACCCCGGAGGACTTCAGTAATTTCTGTTCTTTCCAATAGAAATGCTGGGCTGTTTGTACAGAAAACATAAAGTTGCATGTCTGTCTTTTTAGAACAACTGGCAGAACGGGTGCTGAGCTCGTTTGACAGATAAAGTTGGTTGTTGTGTATGTTTCATACTCAGAGGTATCCAGAAAACCACAAGTCAAAACAAATAATCTTCAAATCAGCTGCCATCCTACTGTTTTTCACAGGGTCGAGTGGGTATTGTAGGATTTGATGTGAGGTCACTGTAACCATACAGCTGCACATCGTAACAAAATGCTGTGGGGTTGCATGAAATCCTACTTACCCTGCAGGCTAGACCTGGTGCTGAATTCCCCTCCACAGGTCTCCACACACCATGCCTGGCAAAGGGTTATGTGCTGACAACATAGTCCTACAGCCAATGTTGCTCTTGAGCCAGCTACCAGCGAGTGACTGTACAGGGGATCACAGCACTAACCTGCCTATCGCATAGTCGATTGGAATCACTTTCCCCTCTTCAAAATTTAAGTTTAAACTAATGTGTGCAGATATTACTCGGCACTCATTGGTAATGTTAGGCTTTTGACAATATTGCTGTCATTTGATAGAAAACATGTTTGTGCAATGTGTTGAGAACCACCAAGATCTCTGAGCACTCAAAGAGTTCAATGAGTGATTGCTGTTTACAACTAAAAGTTTTTACATTGAAAGGTCAGCCACCAAATATCACATCTATGGGATCGGTTTTAATGCTGTTTTCTCACAAAAAAGCATGAATGGCCTGAACCATTTCAATGGTCAGGCCTCATTATCTTATCGTAGGTGAGTTGCCCATGAGTTTTCAGAAGTTGACCGGCTGCTCACCAATGAGGGGGTGGGATTTCAGGCGGTCCCAGCATCATATAAAGAGAGGCTGGATCTCTTAAAGCGAGCTACACCTTCTTAAAGTGAGGTCATCGGTTTAGCCTTGGAGCACTTTGAGGTGAAATTGAAGAACAATATCTTAAACAAGGGCACTGAGATTTTCTAAAGCAGGACTGGAGATATTGATGCAGGAAGAAAGGGCATGCAGGGACCTCCCGCTCCCCTCCACCAAGACCAGGCAGACCCTGCGACATGCGTGGAAGGATATCGCAACAAGTCAATGCAGTCAGTCTCACCTCCAGGACATGGCTTCAATGTTGTAAGAAGTTTAATGATCTTACACGCTCGGCCAAGATAAGAAATATTTCTTGTCATGGTTTTTTCTCTGCATCACACCACGCCACATCACCCCCTGACCCCGCCTCCACACCACCCCATGTAATCCCAACCCCCTGATTATACTGTAATGAGCAATGGGAACTAAGCCTTCTCTCCAAGTTTCAGCTGCTAGTTTCAGCTGCACTATCAGTATCTGCTGTTTCCCTCACAACAAGCACATGCAGCGTATTACTTGCCAAGGCTTCTTCGACAGCACCTCCCAAACCCACGACCTCTACCACCTAGAAGGACAAGGGCAGCAGGCACATGGGAACAACACCACCTGCACATTCCCCTCCAAGTCACACACCATCCTGACTTGGAAATATATCGCCGTTCCTTCATCGTCGCTGGATCAAAATCCTGGAACTCCCTACCTAACAGCACTGTGGGAGAACCTTCACCACACGGACTGCAGCGGTTCAAGGCGGCAGCTCACCACCACCTTCTCAAGGGCAATTAGGGATGGGCAATAAATGCTGGCCTCGCCAGCGACACCCACATCCCTTGAACGAATAAAAAAAATTACTGTCACCTGACTGCACAAGGAAAGCTATGCACACTTCTTCTCCTGACCACCACAAATCACTCTCCTGCTGCTATCCTGTGACACCTCCCCAATCTGCTTACTGCTTGTTCAATGTCACACATCAGCATACCTCACAACAAATCTCAAGCCTTATATGGAGCCACTCACTGTTAAGCTCCCATTCTTTCTGTAGGACAAGTTGGCATGCAATGCCCAGGTGCAGAGACAATCAGGGACCGCTCACATTCAGGTCCTGAGTGCAGTGGAGCAGGTAGTCCTAGAGATTCAGAGCACAGGCCACCCACAGAGATCCAGGAATGGTGAAATCAGGAGGATCGGATTATAATTTTTATCCATTTTCTTCTATTTGTCTTTGATGTGCATCTCTTTCAAGGAGCTGGCCAGCCTGATGGTGCCTCACCACTAATGCTTCCTAACCTGCCCAGTACTTCCTAATCATTGGTCTTTTCTTCCACCTGCTGGTCCCCCTGCAGAATCGGGCTCTGCTGAAGAAGAAGAAGAAGGAGGAGAGCCAAGCCAATCTTGCCAGCCTACACCTTATCTGCTCAAACTTCAGCAGGCATCGACTCAAGATAGTGAGTTTGAGAGGTCTGCACAGGGTGAAGTTCACCTCACAAGTGAGCAAGAGCTGGCAGTACTGAAAGGGACAACAGAGGACAGAGGTGGCCGGAGGGTGAGCCTGGATGCAAGCACAGTAGAAGAGACGGAGACGAAGACCTCAACCCCCCAGCCTTCAAGAGAAGGATCTTGGAAGTACACCAGTAGATAGTGGATGCATTGGACAACCTGCCAAGTAGCTGCCACATCATGGCTGAGAGTATGGAGGAGTCCATCCCTAGCATGTGTGGCATTCTGGTGCAAGGTAGGAGCTGTCATCAGTCTACCACAGAGCGTGCGGTCTCCTCTGTGGAAGCTGCAGTGAGGGTTGTAATACAAGCCCATGTCTTGTGGTATTGCTGTTTTGACCTCTCTAATAACATTTTACTCAATCTTCCTACATATACTAAATCAAAAATAGGCCTTGGCAGGTTTTCTCTTTTCTGCCTGGTCCAAGAAAAAACAGTTTGAGGACAGCACACTGGTGTATAATTTTGTCTTTTTCACTTGATGGGAAGCCAGGGACATAATGTTAAGCCAATGTATTCATACTCAAGAGTCATCTTGGTCTGAACTTGGGCTACTGTTATTTCAAATTCCATAGGCTTTACGTTTTCAAATAAAATAAAGGACATTTAACATCAGGATTCAGCGGGAGTTCTATACTTTTTCCTATGAACTTACTTTGTCTCTCAACACTCTTGGTTGAGGCCAGCCCAGAGGTGAATTACTTATCTATTTTTCCGTTGCAAGCTATTAATTCTAACCATCCAATTTATTCAAAATTCAGGATACAGAGTGACTGCCCCACCCCCCATACATGGTTCTAGTTTGGCTCTCTCAGTCAGAGCTGTCCAAGTTGGGGTTGGGGAGAATGGAATTGCCATACTGGTTAAGTGAATGCACACTCCAGTGTTTCAGGAACATGGTATTAAAAAGATTTAACAGGAATTAGATATGTCGATGAATGGGTATACCACACTATAAATGCTACCCTCCTACCTTCTGAACACATTAATAGCAAATCTGTCAGTTATCTTTTGTCCTGAAATGAATGTCCTAAACTTTCTATTACCTCTGAGCTAAACTGTACTTGACTTTGGAGTTCTGAGTGCTGTCACTGATCATGAAGTGGAAAATGATGCATTAATCACCTTATGCTTGGCTAATGTATGTGGTCAAAAATCTATAAATGGAGAAAAACGAGTGAAGATACATAAACAGCCCTTAAAGGTGTACTTTGTTTTCTTGCGAAAAATGGTTGGGGCATAACACCCCATTCAGCAACCAGACTTTGGAGGCCTTGTTGCAGGAAGTCTTTCAGTGAAGAGTACAGACAGTGCAGCATAGATCGAAGTGACGGAACACATCAACACAGTGTCACCTGTCACTCAAACCTGGAAACAGGTGAGGAAGAAATTGTTGGCCTACGCAAGGTTTCCAAGGTAAGTGTGCTAGCATGCGATGACATCTTAAAAAGCTGTCTTGCCAAACTTCTTTATTGCTCCTCCCTGTAAACTTGGTACCTCATCATAGAGGGAGAACACAGGGAACTTTGCCAACTGCTGATCTTTGTAAATTAACAGGCCGGCTCATTTTATTTTCCATTCTACTGTGCCATATTGCCACATCACAGAGCTGCCCATGTTTCGCCATTAAACGTGTCAAATATGAAGCACTGAGTTGCGAGAAGCCAGTCGAGTGAGAAGGTAACTAAGTGAAGGGAATTTGGCCTGAACTGGAGTGACTGAGCAGTTCAGTACTAACTTAAAATATTTTAAATTTAGCTGTTAACTATTTCTTGCATGTACTGACTGGACTGGTTTGATTAACAAGCAAGCTTATTAATTTTGAAAATACTAATATCTCAATGTGACTTTCATTGATTGGCTGTTTTGGAAATGGTGTTTGAATTGTCTGTTTGTGCTGACAGTATTGTTTTGAGAGGATTTAAATAGATTGTACATGATAGAGACAATCATATTGTAAGAAGCCAGTGGAGTGAGAATGCAGTTTAGTGAGTACAGGAGTTTGGCCTGAACTGAAGTGCAGATAACGTGATGCAACTTACACTTTTTTGAAATTTTGAGTCTATTTATTATGGCAGAAAAGTGGAAACTGGTGTTGTGAGAAACTTGAGTAATGTGTAAGTTTCAGGAAACAGAATGTTTGGAATAGCTAGAAATATAAGAGGTGTTTTCTGAACTTGAGGAACAATTCGAAACATGCCACATTATATGGGAGGGGGGGGGGGATGAAGGGTTCCTAGAGTGCACATTGCAAGCGATGGTTAGGCCACAGCCAGAGAGAACTAGTGGATGGAAAGTGGGTGACTATATGTCGTTGGGGAAACAGGATTCAGGTAGAGGCAATGCACAAACTCTTAGGGTTCTGAAACTGTCTGATATATACTGCTAGGTACCTATGATGCACATGAAGCAGGGACTCAGGGAGGGGAATCATGGGCACTGTCAAAGCACTGTAGAGCAAGTGGTTATGTTGGGAGTGAAAGAGAGCTAAGTGCAGGAATGCAGTGGCAGTGGGAGATTCGATAGTGAGAGGATTAGACAGTTGCTTCTGCACTGTAAATCTCAGTCCTGAATAGTGTGTTACCTTTCAAGTGTTGGAGGAAGGGACATAATGGAACAGGTGTAGAAGTCCCTGGAAAAGGATGCACAGCTGGAAGTCATAATTCATGTTGGGAGGATAGGAGTCAAGTCCTTCAATGAGAGTTCCAGAAGTTAAGAGGTAGCTTAAGAAATAGGATTTAAAATGTACTAATCTCAGGATTACTACCAGTGCCACTGGCCAGTCAGTACAGCAACAGTCAGATTACGGAGGTAAATACGTAACTAGAGGCCTTGTGTAGGAGGGAAGGGGTAAAGCAAGGGACTGGTGTAGCTTGCATGGAAGGGAAAGTAAGCTTTGGGTGTATTGGTTATAAAGAGGTAGTAAGATGGAAAGAGGTTAAATAGGAAAAGAATGTTAAAATAAAAATCAGCTTGTGGGATGGCACAAAAAGGAAAAGTTGCTAAACCAAGTGAGTCTGCACTAAAATCTATGTACATTAAAATGTAGAGTATAAAAGAAATTGGGAATTAGATTCATTAAACACAATAGAAAGGAAGACACTATAGCAAAAAGTGAAATAAGCAGCAGGGCAGGAGTGAGTGGTACTGATAGGATGACCTACAGTCGAGTGGAAATGAGCATACGTTTTCAGGAAAAAATGGGAAGGAAGAAAGGGAGGAAGGGTAGTGGTATTGATATAGAAACCTTAAGCTCCAAACTACAGCAGTATGTCTCCTCTGCTTTTACCATGTTGGGCAATCAGATTGAAACAGTTGCAATGTATATTGCTGCTCAGAGGTCTGCTCCCATAGGGACCTCTGGCTATACTGAAGGAGTGCCCAGCATCAGGAATTGGCATGGATGGTGGAGATGTCCCAATTTCCCTGACACCCCACTCAAATAACTACAGTTGAGTCACCAATTATACAGGTGCTATGTAACCAGTTCATCATGAGCTGTGGTGCCTTCACTTGCAGGGCCACATTCAGAGCTACCACAGGGGCTGGGACACCTCCGTTCTTAGAAGCAAGCAGTGACACCCAGTTGACATCCATCTCACTTTGTCCTCCCACTGGGAGAACATTTAGAAGGAGCACAAGGCCAGGGAGCAGTAGACACACTAAGGGGAAGCGCTGGGTCAAAACACACTGAACTAGGTAGCATCATGCACTGCAAGGAGTACCAAAGTTGCACTGACTGATAACTGGAATGTGTTGGTATGAGGCCACGGTGTCAGGTTGTATGAGGTATGGTATGCTGGAAAGAACTAAGGTTGCATTCTTGGGTGCTTATGTGTACCCACATTTAACAGAGGGAAAGCTTTATTTGGCCTGTGGTTTGGGCACATGTGGAGAGGACCATGAAACTTAGTCAGGAAAAGGCTATTAGTAAAAGGTTAGGAAATTAGATCCTATTTGATGACTGCAGTGTCTGAGCAGCTCATTTTGGCAATTCTTCTTTCTTTTGATTGGCCTTATCTTCTTCTTCAGCTTCTGGAGGCCTTACTTCTTTAGGCTGCTCCATCTTCACGCTCCTTTGCAGATCAAAGTTGTGGAGGACACTGCCCACAACAATAATCTAACAGCCTTGATTGGGCTATAACCTAGCACTCCCAATCAGGTCAAGCAATGGAACATAGGAACAGAAGTAGGCCATTCAGCCCCTCGAGCCTGTTCTGCCATTCAATAAGATCATGGCCAATCTGTATCCCAACTCCATTTACCTGCCTTGGCGCCATATCCCTTAATGCCCTTGGCTAGCAAAAATGTATAGATCTCAGATTTAAAATTATTAATTGAGCTAGCATCTATTGCTTTTTGTGGGAGAGAGTTCCACACTTCTACCATCCTTTGCGTGAAGAAGTGTTTCCTAACTTCTCCCCTGAATGGCCTACCTCTGATTTTAAGCTTATGCTCTCTTGTCCTACGCTCCCCCACCTGCAGAAAAAGTTTCTCTCTATCTACCTTATCAATTCCTTTCAAAATCCTAAAAACCTCAATCAAATCACTCCTTTAACCTTCTATATTCCAGGGAATACAAGCCTAGTTTATGTGATCTCTCCTCATAATTTAACCCTTGGAGCCCTGGTAACATTCTGTAACAGCCCTGGTTTCACTGTTATCCTGGTGAATGTGTGGACCACAATGTACCTCTGTAGAGTTCGTCCTTAGGTAACACGCTGGGGCTATGAGCCACGACTACAGGATATTTCCTCGAACCCCAAGAAACCATCCCTGTAGTTGTTTTGGGGTTTCAAATAATGTCTGCAGCATAGACTGCAACAGGATGAATCAATCATGGAAGATGCCAGAGTAACAAGCATTCACGTGCATGATTATGTTGCTATAGTTTCAGGCCACTTGTACATTGATGGAATGGAAATGCTTTTTATTCATCAATGGCATTGAGTTTGGGCTGAGGACACTTACATGAGTGCAGTCAATGACGCCCTGTACTTGTGGGAATCCTGCCACATAATAGAAGTGCAGGACTCTGTCTTGCTGCTGGCTATTTTCTACAGGAAAAAGGATGAAATCCCTGGCCTTGGTAAACAATAGTTACCTGCTTGACACAATTGTGGCCTGAAGGTAGGAGTTGTGAGAGAGGTCACCTGCACTTGTTCAGAAGGAGCCTTTTTAATATTCAAAGCAGTTATAACTTTGACAATCACAGAGAAAGCCATCCCTGTGCTGGAATACGTCTCCAAGTCTGGCTGCAGGAGTGTACAGAGTTTGGTGACGGCTTCCTTCAGATACCTTAGTTGGTTTTGGCAGGATTCTTCAGACAGGTGCAGATAGGAGACCTTAGCCGTGTATACACAAGTATCAGAGTAAGAATGTATCAGAATGGAGCATCCAAGGTGCAATCTCACCTGTCCAACATGCTTTCTCTGATCCTACTTCTCCAGAATGTGCAAATAGAGAGACATGTCTATTGTAATATTCATATCTGGATGCTAATGAGTGCTCTAACAACTACAGCTGCACAAACAGTCACTAACAAAAGATGCAGTACAATGACAAGTAGCTGTCAGGAAGGTTTCAACAAGTTTCAATAATTTTTTTCTTCAAGATGACCAAACTGTACAGAAACAATCAGTTGTTAAGAGACACAGCAATAATAACAAAAACCTATCTGACATGCCTCCCTAGCACTATCTGTTATAAACAGGCACTCAGCCTACCAGGTGCTATTCGATTGCATTATGGAGAGGACATTCATTAATGTCCTCTCCATAATGCTGTGATGGGCTTCATTTTAGCACCCGCTATCGGGTGCGTTCCTGGCGGGGGGGGCTCCGAAAATCGGGGAATCCCAGAGCGGGTCCGGAGCCCGGCTCCAACCCGCCCACTTCCGGGTTCACCACAGACGCGCCGACGTGCGCACGCAGCCCCCTCATGTGGGACTCCCGCAGGCAATTAAAGCCAGCGGGGTGCCACTTAAGACTATTTACATTGCTATTTCAGGTCATTAACAGACCTGATAAAGGGAATATGTGAGGAGGGGTGGGATGTTAGAGACAACTGGGACTGTTTCCCATACTGGGGAAAACACTCCCAGTTCAAATGGATGTGTTGCAGCTGTCAGCCTGTGGCAGCTGCAAAGGTCCATTTGACAGGTGGGGGGAGACCCTCACTCATTGCAGGAGGCCACTCTGTCACTTGGGACAAAGTTTGGCCTCCGCCACCCTCCTCCTGACAAGAAAATTCACCAACTTGCAAACTTACCCCGGGATCCAGAGACATGTACCTACCTTGCGGACCCCCTCAGATGTACATCTTCCGGATGGGGGCCGCCGCAGCTGCAGTCATGACCTCCTCGGAGGGCATCACCAGCCTCACCAGCCTCGCCGGCCACGCTGTCCACCTCTGACACGTGGAGCTCCACAACACAGTGCTGTGACACATCCACCTGCACAGCAGAAGGGAGGGCAACTGCAGAGAGATGCGTCGCAGAGGGCACTACCCTCACCACAGGGTCTACAGACCGAGGCTCAGCTTCCTGGACCTCTCTGAGCAGCAGTGCACACGGAGGCTCAGAGTCACTCGACATGTAGTCGTGGACATCTGCAGCCTCCTTCATGCCGAGCTGCTCCCGGTTGGCCCGAGCACCATCTTCTTACCTGTCACTGTCAAAGTCACCACTGCCCTCAACAACTTCTCCTCCGCATCCTTCCAGGGTGCCACTGGGGACATCGCCGACGTCTCTCAGTCGTCTGCAAAAAAAGCCCTGCAAATACACCTACACCCACTCTGCAGTGA
Source organism: Heptranchias perlo (assembly GCF_035084215.1). Classification (NCBI taxonomy): domain Eukaryota; kingdom Metazoa; phylum Chordata; class Chondrichthyes; order Hexanchiformes; family Hexanchidae; genus Heptranchias; species Heptranchias perlo. Next base: position 25,959,984 of record NC_090334.1, on the reverse strand, counting down.
CACAATGGGTGTCATCAGTTGTGGGTCTTCATTGTGATCCTCAGGAAAGGGCATTATTGCACAAACCAGACAAGATTCGCAAAGACGTGGCAGTAGTGGTGCCAATATAATATGTGAGTTGGTCAGAAATTCAATATAAGTAAAAACTATGACAAACCCTCAAACACCCTTGTGCATCCCCTTCATGCTCACGACACGTTTGCCTTACGTTTCCGACTGCACATATGTGATGCATGCCCTGTGGCTGCAGCACAGGTAGTGGCAGGTTGAGTGAGGCTGACCGTGAAAGAGATGCACGAGAGGGTGAGTATGAGATAGAGCCATGAGATTGTATGAGGATTGGGTTGAGTGGTAGTGGCAGGATGAGTACTGGCGAGGTGAATAAGTGCAGGTAAGATGAGGATGAGGTTTGAGTGGGTATGAGGGGTGATGTGACAGAGTAGTGTTGGCTGTGCAGAAGGAGATGTGGGGTGGGGGCAGTGATGTGGCAGACGGAGTGTAGGGGAATGAGTAAATGTACTCACTTTGGCTGACCTACTTAGGTCATTGCAGCGCCTCCTGCACTGTATGCAGGTGGGCGATATGTTGGTGGTGCAGGTTACCTCCTCTGCCACCTTGAGCCAGGCCTTCCTGGTGGCAGAGGCAGGCCGTTTCCTCCCGCCCGCCGGGGGGAAGATCTCTGTCCTCCCCCTCCTCCTCACCCCATCCAATGAGAGCTGGAGTGAGACATCATTAAACTGGGAGCAGCCTTCCCCCTGGGCTGCTCCATGCTGTAATTTTTCCTATTTGTTGCAGCATCAGTCAGTGGAGGACTGCCCCTTTAAATAGAGCTCCTCCAGCTGACAGACCTTACTGCGCATGCGCAGCCTGCCCGACACGCAGATCAGCAGCGGGGAACCCGGAAGACCAGGTAAGTGGATCCAATTAGACTGCGATCGCACGTGGGGCAGACTGATTTCGCCGGGCCCGTTACCATCGTGCCCAATAGCCCCCCCCCGTGGCGAACCCGCAGCCCTGGTAACATCGAGCCCAATGAGTCTTGCACAGTGTGCAAGCTCCTAGCATCCAAAGCAGTTTACAGCCTCAAGCCTCGAAGTCGAGAAATATGCCATTGCGTTGTTGGCTCCATAATAATCAATTATAGATGTAGAGCAATGCTGTTATTATTACATGGATTCTAGTATTTTACCGGAAAAATATGCTTAAGTTGAACATGGGAAAAAAACAGCAAAACTGATTTACTGGCTATTATAAGACTTCCTATAGCAGTAGAGGTTTCTGTAGGCCCATTCTCTAATATTTCCACCCAATTAGTTTGACATGGGAGAGAGCTGAGAGGTTTTCAAAATAGTGTAAAAAGATGGAGAGAACAAATTGTGGATCAAGGACATGAAAAAGGAGATGGTTAGAACAAGCACTTAAAAGAGAGTGAGCAAAGAAGGGCAAACTAGGAGGAAGTGCCTGGGACAGAGAGAGAGAGAGAGAGAGTAAAACAGGGTGTCAACTTTTATTATTATGCAAAATGGTTATGGATTTGTTTTAATGTTTGGAAGAACCTGTGGCGTATGTGAGTGGGCAATAGTGTACCAAAGGTGAGATCTGCATAGGGATGGAGCCAGTATCAACAGGGCATAGTGTACTAAGGTGAAATCTGTGTAGGCAGGGGCATGCTGTGCTAGGTTAAGGGCTGTCTGAGAGTTACTAGTGAGTGTTCCTCTTCTCCAGCTGTAGTTCTGAAATGGTTCTTACATTCCCACGTTTTTATCTTGCACAAGAGCTGGAAGAATTCCTTTGACAACTTTCACTGGTGCAGGGCTGAATCTGTTCCACGCACAACTAATGTTGGTGCAGTAGTGAAATAAAAGCAGAAAATGCTCCATGCACAAGTTTCTCTGGCACAGGACGGAGACGATTGGATTTTTGCCACTGAAAAGCATTAGTAATTAGCATTTACTTGTGGGGGAAGTAAATACAATTTCCCATTTGTAAATCATATTCTGCATTTCCTTTCCCAATTAGAATATGCTATTATGGAGGGGTTGTTATGAATATTGTCTGAGAAGCACAAAGTAATTTTATCTTTATTTTGTAAGGTGCAGTGCACCAGATTAAATCAACATAACATTCATGTTGAAACCTTGGAGGTAGGTTTATCAGTGGCATTATTGCCACTGTTTACGTCCTGAGCCAGCACTCAGATGTAATACCAGCACCTGGTGGAAACATGTTTAAATTAAAGGATGGAGGTTAACTTGGCAGTCTGCACCCACGCAGCACACCTCACAGAGCTCAGAATACTACTTTGTATCTTTTCTCTGCTAACCTCCACTGTTTCCTATTGCTAATTGTGCAGATGTAAAGAAGAAAGAACCTATACTTATATAGTGCCTTTCATGATCTCAGGAGTTCCAAAATGCTTCACATCCAATTAAATAGTTTTAAAGAGGAGTGACAGGCCTAAATTTTAACCTGGAAAGAACGGGTGGGTTGGGGCGGGCAGTAAAAATTTTGAAGATCTAAAACCCGACCCCAACCCGCCCACTTCTGGTTTTAATGGAGGTGGGACAAAGGGGCGTGTGACCAACCTGCTCTCAGGAGGCGGGTCGGTCCCTGCAAGCTTTCACGGAGGCTGCAAGCCTCCATTTTTACAGCTTTTTTATTTTTAACCCCTAGGGGCCGGGATTCCCAGGCCTTCTACTTCATGCCACATGAGAGAAGGCGAGAAGGCCGGAAACAGCAGCTAAGTGCCTTTATTGCACTGCTTGTGGGCCTGGAGGAGCAGGTGTGCTTCCCCTAGGTTCAAAATGCCAACCTGCAGCGACCTCCACCCCCTCCCCACGATCTCCGACCTCCCCCATGATCTCCAACCCCTCCACCTTCTCTGACCCCCTAATGACCCTGATGACTCCCGACCCCGAGCCCCATGACCCCCGACGCCGATGACTCCCAACGACCCTCAACCCCGCACCCCCCCATGACCGACCCCCCACCCCATCTATGACTTACCTTCTCGCATCCACTTCCTTCCTCTTCTCCTGTCCGACTGACAGCCAGCCTGTCAATCAGCCTGACCCATTGGGCGGGAAACCGACAAAAAAAAAAGACGTCCTTCGTTCTCAGAGGGTCATGAGTCTGTGGAACTCACTTCCCCAGAGAGCGATGGAGGCAGGGTCATTGAATATTTTTAAGGCTGAGTTAGATAGATTCCTGATTAACAAAGGAGTCAAAGGTTATAGTAGGTAGACAGGAAAGTAGGGTTGAGGTCACAATCAGATCAGCCATGATCTTATCAAATGGCAGAGCAGGCTCGAGGGGCCAAATGGCCTACTCCTGCTCTTAATTCTTATGTTCGTATGTTCGTCAAAATCATAAGGACATCCGGGAAACCTGTACTTCTGGGTTTCTGGTCAGGAATTCCCCCTCCACCGTCACCCCCACCCCCTGCCATCTTCCCTGCTCCATGTTAAAATTTAGGCCACTATTGCAATGTAGGGAAACGTGGAGCCAGTTTGTGCAGAGCAAGGTCCCACAAACAGCAATGAGATTAATGACCAGATAATCTATTTTAATGATGTTGATTGAGGGATAAATACATGGCCAAGATACCAGGAGAGCTTACTTGCTCAAGGTTTATTTGTATCACTATGACAAAATGACTACCTGATGTACAGCAAATCTAATTGGACAATGACACTTTCAACAATATCGTCAATAACCTGCTTGTGACAAAAGCATGATATTAGGAAGATTTTTTTTGTGGTAGTGTACACCGCCGATATTCAAAAACTTTTTTCAGACTTCTCTGAAATGGTAAGCCACGAAATTTAAGTTATTTAAAAATGTCTGAAGCATGAGGCCTGTGGTGGTGGGAGTTCTGGCTTCCCAGAGATATTCTCCACCAGTTGGCTTTCCTTATAGGCAAGCTGCGTTATAGCTCAACTCAGGACTAAATTGAGCTGGATATGAATATGATGGCAATCTCTGAAAGGCACAACTGGAGAAATGTAAATTTAATGGGGAGGGAATTGGGAGCCAGATTGAGGCACTTTAAGATCCTGCATAGGGTTCACTGGATCTCATCACACATCCTTAAAGCAGATAGATGGAGACAAATTCCTAGTGGAGCAGCAAATTGGCCACAGGCACTTAGAAATATAATCTGTGGGGCTGCCACAAGAACAGAACCCTTTGGCAGAGAATCCAAGATAGCTTGATGCACATACTAGATGTGGAAATGATATTAAATTCCATGCTGGTGTTGTTGGGAATTCAATCTTTCCTGTTTCTATTAATAAAACTGGTCTGAATTGAGACACATACCCAAGTGGCCAATAGGAATTCCTGGACAAAAAAAAGAGCAAGATCCATCTAGTTTGCCTTCTACCATCCTGGTAGTTGCATGATACAATGATAATGGAGTTGTTGATGAATTGTGGCAATCAATCTCTATCAATTAGTCCACAACAAATCCAAACATGAGGCAGGGAAAACCCAAGTGGTGGAAAGCTTTGAGAGTCATAGGTCCAAAACCAACTGTTCCTCCCAAGCCTACTACACTTATCACGTCACATCTCAAATTACTCATATACTGTAGTCCAAAATATTATATACTAAAAGAAATCCATTTAATTTGCATTTGAACGAATCAACACTATCTGCTTCCACCATCGCTCTAGTCAGCCCGTTCCTTAGATTTGTCACTTGCATACTGAAATAATGGCCCCTTTCTGTACGGGGAGGTGGGGAGGGTGCGGGTGAAACTGAAAACAGCTGAAGAACCCGACAAGGCCGGGGATGCGGAAGTCCTGTCGATCTTAACGGCAGGACCTCATTAACATTCTGTAGGTCCATTTCCGGCTCGGCAGACAACCAAATGGGAAGCCTGGCCGATGGGCGGGAAGTAACACCAACGGCAGGAGGCCGCAACCAGGAACCCTTGGGAATGGTCCCTGGCACTCGGGAAGGGGGAGAGGCTCATGATCGGGAGGGCTGGGGGGTGGTCAGCAATCGGGGCTAGGGGGGAGGTCAGCAATTGGGGCTGTAGGGTGGTTGGCAATCAGGGCGGGGATAGTGAGGCTGGCGATTGGGATTGGGGGAGGCCGAAGGTTTCCATGAGGGGCCTGGGCTTGCTCCTCCAGGTCCTCTTCTGGCAGCTCCTGCCTCTCTTTCACTGCCGAGTTTCCTGACCCTGGGAAACTGTGCAGCAGCAGTAAATTTCAAATCGGGCTCTCAATTGCACTGTGGGATTACGATTTGAATATGTTAATTAAGGGTCCTGCCTCTCCGCAGCGGGACACTCAGATGCCCCAAAATCCGTTGCCATAAAAAAGGCAACCGGTGAGTGCGCGCCAGGTTGGGGTCGCGTTCTGTGTGTTTCACTTTTTAAACCCCCCCCCCCCCACGACCCTCTCCTACCTGTCATGAGGGGGTTAACATCGAGGCCAATGTTTCTGCAGATTCATTTTGAATTTACTACCCTTCAAGCATAGGTCGTGTCCTCTGGTTCTACTGTTCTGGACAAAGTAAAACAGCTTGTCATGGTCTACATTATGTAGTGCCTTTACAATCTTAAAAACAGCAATAATATTAATATGCCTGATTTATGTAATCGGTCATCAATATCCAATCCCTCTATTCCCTCAAACATTCTGGTTGCCCCTCTCTGTATCCTTTCAATAGCTGCGATATCCTTTTTATACTATGGCGGCCAGAACTGTACACAGTATTCTAAGTATGGTTTCACCAATGATTTATAAAGTGGCAGGATTACCTCACTAATATTGACCTTTTAATACTTCCTAACATTTGATTTGCTTTACTCACTGCCACTGAGCATTGTTGTGATAGATTCAATCTATTGTTAATCAAGGCATTCCAGATCTCTTTCATTTTCCATATACATTATTTTCTTTCCATTTAATTAATAGTCTCTTCCTGGACTTTTTGTCCCTGTGTGAAGCACTTTACATTTCTCTACTATACATTAGATTTGCCACCTGTCTGTCCAATTCCCAAGTATATTCAAATCCTCCTGTAGTTTATCCTGTACATCTTTGCAGTCTTCCACCTTCATTAGCTTTGTATCACCTGCAAGTTTAGCCATCATGCTTGTCACTCCTAGCTCTAGATTATTTATAAAGATATTAAACAAAAGAGGTCTCAAAACAGACCCCTGTGGGACCCCACTAATTGAAATCCCTGTACCACCACTCTCTGGGTTCTGTCGGTCAACTAATTACATATCCATTGTCAAATATTTCCACTGATTCCCGCTTTCTTTATTTTTATACCAGCCTTTCCAGAGGAACTGTATCAAAGGCTTTACTAAAATCCATGTACTCCACATCCATTGCCATACCCCTTTCAACTATTTTGTCACACCTTCAAAGAAAACCAATAAATTAGGTTGGCAAGACTGCCCCTTTATGAACTCATAACTTATGACTATCTTTTATCATTTTGTTTCTATCCATTAATAAGGGTTTCTATAACTTTACCCGCAATTGACATTAAACTTATTGGTCTGTAGTTTCCTGGGTCACTTTTGCTACCTTTTTTAAAAATAGGAGTAACTTAAAAATATGAGTAACTTAAAAATATGAGTAATACTGAGACACCAGAGATCACTGATCTGTTTACAGTGGAGAAATGGAGAAGACAGGTCTCAGAGATTAGTATCTATGAGAAAGCATGCCACAGGTCACAATCTTTCGAGTCAATGAGGAATCTGATTTATTTTATGATCGGGCCATAGATCTCGGGTTTTTGTGGATGAAATTGCAGAACTCAATCTTCAAAACACTGGTAAAAATCTCAGAATTTCATGTACTAATGTGGTAACTGGCACTGCGGGCAGCTGTCATAGAAATCATTTGATTTTCATTTCCAATAGATGTGGGAATGATACAAAAAAAATCTGTTAAACTAGTTTAAGAAAAGAATCAGAGCGGAGGTTCCAGGAACTCATGGAGCACACAAAAGCAAGTGGTTTATTCATGACCAATGGATAGCACTAGACTCGGTAAGTGAGTTTTCATAGGTCAGCTCTGGTCCTCAAGAAGATATCATTGGGGGAAGCCAAGGCTGGGGACCAATACTGATTGGTACAGGGCTACCAAGAAAACAAAATACAAGTGTTGAGGGAAACCAATAAAAGAGAGAGATTAAGATATGAAAAATTAACAGGAAAGGAATGGAAAGCTGGTGAAGTGAATCAGAAAGTTATAGTAATGAAGAGATACCGTGAACTGTCCTCTATTGCAAAAAGAGGAAAAAATAGTTAAGAAATCAGAAGATAGTCGGGCAGAGCTGCAGATTGAAAGTTACAGGAAGATTGTAGTTGTAGGAGACTCGTTACTCAGGATGATGGATAAGCATGTGAGTTGTAGGGACAACACCTATATGGTGGTGAGTTATCTACTCTGAGCAGGAGCAACATAGATTGAGGAAAGGTTAGCAGAGAAGGGGACATGAAAAGAGCCAGTGATGATGGTCCAGGTAGATGTAAACAACAAAGGCAAAAATCATACAGCTTAAAAGGTGCATTTGTAGGGAACATCTTGAACCTCAAAGGTAGGGGATGGAAAGTAATATTCTCTGGTGCACTTCTAGTATTTTGGAAAGGAGGGAAGTTTACCAAGAAAACTAAGGATATAAATTAGTGGCTGGCAATCTGATGTAAAAGTAATGACGCCACAGGTAATGGAATGTGTTCTGGCAAAAAAAGGACTGGTAAGGCAGAGATGAGCTGCACCTGAACAAAGGAGGAAAATATGAAAAGCATCGAATTGAGAATCATTTAAACTAGATAGATGAAGGATGGGAACAGAGGATTGGATCCTAAATGAGCCAGAATGAAAATGGAAGGTATCCAACAGATAAGTGAGTATGAACACAGCAAATCATAATGACATCTGGGAGGCCAATACATGTAGGAGGCAGACACTGGGGGAAAGAGGTAACTATACATTAAGGTATATTTACATGACCAATTAATCTATTTTTAATGGTGTTGGTCAAGAGAGAAATATCGTTCAGACTAGCCTGAGAGAACTCTCTGCTCCCCTTCAAATAGAGCCAGGGGATTTTAAAAAACATAAAAAACAAATGTAAATGATATGAAGCAAATTTCAATGAGATATAAAGAGAATTAACCCAGATAAATTGGAGAGAGAGAAATGTCAGATAAGGCAGTCGATAAACAATGGGAAGCTTTCAAAGAGAAAATGATTAGGGTATAAATTAGACATATTCCCACAAGAAGCGAAAAGATTGTAGCTGGAATTTCTTGGATGAGCACAGAAATTAAAATTAAAATTAAATTTAAAAGGCAAATGACGAATTTAGGGCTAATAAAGCAACAGAAAAATCAAGCAGATTTTCTAGAAAAGATGGAGAGGAAGCAAAAAATATTGAGAGGAGTTGTGACGAGAGATTAGCAGAGAACATAAGGGGAATAACAAACAAAAATCAAAACAATTAAAAACAGGGTAGGGTTGATTAGTGATAAAAAGGAAAGCTTCTAATGGAGGTTGAAAGAATGGCAGAGATACTAACTGAATACTTTGCCTCAGTTTTCTTAGAAGACTTTGATAGAAGGAATGAAAAATGGGGAAGTGGAGCAAATAGATTGGATAATTCTAGACAAGGACAAAAGTAGGTAGAGCTCAAAAGTGGAAAAGACACCAGGCTCTGATGGCACGCAACCTAGAATGCTAAAGGAAGTCACAGAAGTGATAGCAGAGGTTCTAACAACCATCGTTTCAATATCCTTAGATATGGAAATTGTGCCAGAAGACAGGAGGACTGCCATTCTAACATCTTTGTTCAAAAAGGGAGCGAGGGATAACTATAGACCAGTCAGACTGACATAGGTAGTGGGTAAGCTTCTGGAAGCCATTACACTGAATAAAATTAATACTCATTTAGAAAGACATGAGTTAATTCAGGACAGCCAATGCAGATTTGTAAATGGCAAAGCATGTCCGACAAATTTAATAGTTTTTTGAGGACATAACAAAATGTACTGATAAAATTGTGGAGTATGTTTTGGAAGGATAAATAAGAAGGGGAAATATAAACAGAGGAGTAGAAGAGCAGAGGGACTTAGGGATTCAGATACACAAATCTTAAAACGTACGGGACAAGTTGATAAACCTATTAAAATTATATGGGATCCTTGGTTTTATAAATAGAGTACAAAACTACAACAAAGAAAGTTAACATGAAATCTGATGAAGGCATTCAAAATTTTGAGGGGTCTTAATGAGGTAAATGGGAAAAAAATATTTTATCTGGTTGTTGAGTCAGTAACTAGAGAGCATAACTTTAAGATCAATAGAACAAAGAGAGAGGTTAGGAGAATGTTTTCTTTTATTTAGAGGATTTTTAGGGCATGGAAAGGTCAGACAGCTGGGACAAAGTAGATAGCTCTTTCAAAGAGGCGGTGCAGGTGCAATGGGCTAATTGGCTTCCTTCTATGCTGTAAAATTCTACAATCTGGTACAAAGGCTTGTACCTCTACTAACGTCACACTCTCTCAGAACTGCCCCAGACTGTCAGCCTGGATAATAAAGTCAAGATCTGGAATGAGGCTTGAATCCAGATGTGCTTATTCAGAGGCAAAATTGCTACCAATTGAGTTAAATTAACACTACAGGAATAGTCCTCAAAATACCTGTAAATGGACCAAATAAAGTGGCAAAATCAAAATTTTATGTAATCAGTGTTACTCAATTTATGGTTATTACAAAGTTTTGCTGTCAAAATAACATATATATCTCAAACAAAATAATATTTTAAAAAAATATTCAGGCATTCAATATTTCAAAGTGAGCATTAAACTGTCATTTATCTGTCTGGTCCAACAACCAGTATAATTTTTTTCCCATTATTATTAAAGAAATTAATCTCTGATTCTATAGGATATAGGGAAAGTGCTGGGATTGGAGCAGATAAATCCAATTGAAGAGCTGGCATTGGTCCAAGTGTGATGGGATGAATGGCCTCCCTGTATGCTGTCATTTCTAGGTTTTTATGACTTGATGAAATGTTTAAATGGATATTATATGCTCTTTAATAAAAGAAGTGCACTCAGTAGTTTCTTTGCTCCAAGTATGCTGGTATCAGCGTTGCTTCAGACAGACTCCAGGAAGTCAGAGTGCGAACATGTACAGAGGTGTCTTTGTACAACACAAGCTGCTGCTGAACTGGCAAAATGAAAATGGCGTTGCTGGCTGGGTTCCTAGTGGAGTTCTTAGACTTAAAATTGTTTTAAATAAGAGAAATTGAAGTTAAAAAGAAACAAAAATAACAGTTTCATAATTTTGTGACTGATAGTCCCAACTGGTTTCCAGTATCTAATTTTATAAATTCTGTAGCATATATATATATTATACCAGGCATTCATTTGTGTGAGTCTGACCTAAATAATGAACTTAATTTTCATTTTAAGGAACTCTAGAACTGTTGGATATAGGATTATGAAATTAGGAGTTCATTCAAATTCTAACATTCAATTTTCAGGAATCTGTTATTGTGCTCAGGCAGTTGGAGTAGAAAAGAAGTTGGTGCAAAGATGATGTGATGCTCCCAGATGTTTCCAGCATCCTTTGTAAATAAGTTATGATACAATCGATAATATATTAAAAACCTTACATCTGCATTCACTTCCTGTTTATAAAATCTTACTTCCTGTTGTCATGTTTTTGTCACACTTTTATGTCAACTTTTTCCCATTATAAATCTCTATGTATACATTTATAATTAAAACTGCCTATATAAACTGGTCATGTTGTAGTTACATTCTCCCACTTGTGGTATCACGGCAGCCCACCAGTTTTATATCTCCCAGCTCCTCTGCAGAGAAACACTTATGCTCTCACTTTACTTCTATTTTTGTTTAAGTTTTGCTACTTAACAATAAATAATAATATCAAATCAAAGTTCGACTTAAAAATAAATACAAAATGTAATACTTTAAAATGGGACTGAATTGTGCTCCGCACACTCTGCTTCAATTCTTCCCTGCATTCAAACCTTGTTTCACCTGAAGACTGCACTTGGTCATGAAAGACTTGGGCGATTGACTGAATTTTACTGAATGCGCCAGTGCATTAACAGTGCCCCAGTTTTCATTTTTCTCATATTGACTCCTTGGATCTGTTCTATGAGGTTGGCACATCAATCCTCCCCTGGTTATTTTGGCTGAACTTACATTGGGCTCTGGTGGTGATGTGGTCAGTGGACTTACGACTTCAAGGAATCCAACTTTGCTTATTTTGAAGGTATCTGTTTTTAATCAAAGTCAGTGCTATGCTCGAAAAGGGTGAGTTGGTTTTGATTCTGTGGCAGGATTCATGTTATCTCTATTCTACTAATTTAATTATGGGATCCATGGACATAATCAACATCACACCATAATGAATAGAAACAGTTCCAGCCTGCTGAGTCATAAACACGCTAGAATAGTGGGATATAGCTAATGTAGAGTTTAAATATCTAAGGTATTATGTTATAGTCCCTGTTGGTATTCTACTGTACCATTACTCTCCTTGTCAACCTGCCTTTTCACCAATGCTCCTGTGCCTTTGAGGCTATAAACATTACATTGCTAGACATAAATTTGTACATCCTTTCCCTAAGTCTAGATTTTTCTTCTGGTATTTAAAGTGGAATTAGAAGTATGATTTTTTGTGACAACACCAAGCAATACACACAAAAAATGAAAAGTTTGCCTCAAGAAAATAGTGGCTAGGAAATGATGTAGTCTATAATCTTATATTGTTTCCTTGCCATTTATTTGGCAAGTTTAATATATAATATATATTTGAAGAGTACCTTTTGTAAATGGTTCTGAAACTGAAAGTAAATTGAACACTTTAACCAGCCATCAATGCAGGTTCACTGTACGCTGGGAGACTGCTCAGGCATTCTGAAAAGCAGGCAGGTATTGCACTTTGTTTAATGGGACACCATATTCAAAATCAAATGATTTACTTGTTTAGGGAAGGAAAACAATCAGAGGAGCTATGGTGTGATTTTTGTCATGATGTTGCAAGTGTCACAATGATGCATTTCAATGCTGTCACTTGTTCATATGTTGCAAACAAACCGGAATTTTTTTTTCTTCTATGAAGGTTCTACTCCACACAGCCTTCCTAAAGTCGGAAGATGGAGGGAGTGGAGGAAATCCAAGCTGTGATTATTCAACTACCGTAGCCAGTATTGTTTCAGGATCAGCTGGTAGGAGATGCCTAGTGAGACACACAATGCCAGCCAACATTTAGACCCTTCGTAAATCTGGCGCAGAATTCATAAAGAGATACTTGGTTAAGTGATTCCAGTCAGTATACATTTCAAAGGGTAACTTGTGGAGTCACACTAAAATGTGCTGGTGGTCATCTCAGTTGGATCAGTGCACTGCATACTGTTTATATCAAGTCCGAAGGTAAGAATTGGTTTATGGTTTCTTTAGGGGGAAGAGTTTAAGACATTCAAAGATTTTGATCTAAATATTACCACGTTAATTTAAAACATAGAAGTACAAACTATTTCATGTTCTCCCTCACTTTATTTAATCCCTTCACGAATGCATTTCTCCACCAGAATTAGAAATCTGACATTTTATAATCTCTATAACCATCATCAACCGTTGTGCAGGCATTGTATGAAAGATGAGAGAGGGAGAAGTCTTTCAATATTCAATGCATCATTATTTGCATTATTGGACAACACAAACTGTCTGAGATCCTTTATCTACCCGTCTAATTCTTATTAAAGAAAGCAAAATACACGTCTCTCCGGAATGAATTTGCTGGAATAAATACATTGGGGGAAAATCAGTCTTAAGAGGGTTTACATTTGTAGACTGCCATTTGTAGACTGCCATTACAAATTAAAAATCTGACTGCATTGCTAGTGTCAATTCATTGCTCTGTCCCTCTATCTGCCCGAAATCTTGGTTCTAGGTCAATGCAGGTAAAATATTACCTGTTTCCTTTTACTATTAAGGCACAAGCACTATAAAACTTCTTTCTCATTCAGCGAAGCAATCCCTTCATGTTGAAAATTGCCATCCACCTTTAAGTTACATCTGGAGGTTTTGGCAGGTACTTGTTTAAGGTAACCACAGAAATGCGTTACGGCCTTGCTTATACAACAGAGCCATTTTCACCAAATGTTTAGTCTACAGCTCTCCAATGGCCATGTGAGAAGGGTAACCTCATACAAAAAATTCATTAAAATGTAGATTATTCAGGGCAGCAGTTTTAAAGTAATGATTATTATCCTGTGGAATAACTTGACAGGAAAGCAAGTTTGTAATGATGCAAAATATGTAGGCAGCCAAATGAAACACAGTGGGGAGGATGTTGCTGAAAAGTATTTTTTGAAAATTTGCTGCACATATGGATGTCATTACCCACAATCTTTGTAACACGCCATTTGGGAAATCTTTGGAATAATTTCGAGTTGTGCAGACTTTTATTCGTTGAACGAAAATAATGTTATATATTTCCTCTGTACAGCCTTTATAGCAATTAGTCATTCTTTGGTGGAAATGAAGTCTGGTTAGTGCCAAGCATTTTTATTCCATTTTGGGACAAAACTGCCCCAGTCTGAAAGATATATTTTAACAAAGCCCTTTAGCTCTGATTACAGAAACAGAGGGCTCAATTTTAACATTGAAACACGGGTGGGTTGGGGGCAGGGGGGGCATTGAAAATTGCCACCATTTCAGACCCGCCCCCAACTTGCCTCCAACCTGCCCATTTCCGGTTTTCATCAGGGCAGGTGACCAACCTGCTCGCAGGAGGCGGAGTGGGCGTTAAAACCTTTCAAGGAGGCTTCAGGACTCCATTTTTCTGGACTTCCTGATTTCAACCCGGGGGCGGGGGGGGGGGCTGCAGGATTCCTGGACCTTCTGTTTTACACCTTGTGAAAGGAGGCGAGAAGTCCCGAGACTAACAGGTAGGTGCCTAGAAAGCCACAGCTTGTGGGCCTGGAGAGGCAGGAGTGCTTCCCCCAGGCCCAGCAAGCCTACCTGCACTGACCCCCCAACGATCGCGGACACCCGACCCCCAATCGCGGACCCCCGACCCCGAACCTCCCCCCACTCCGATCCTCTGATCCCCGACCCCTATCCTCCCCGACCCTGATCCTCCCCCCCACTCCGATCCTCCCACCCCCGACCCTTCCCCCCCCACACCGATCCTCCCACCCCCGACCCCTGATCCTTCCCCCCCACTCCGATCCTTTGACCCCCGATCCTCCCCCTCAACGAATGAAGACCCCCGCAATGACCACCGATCCTGACACCCCCTGTGACTGACCCCCAATCCCATCCCCCATGACTCACGACCCCGATAACAACCTATCCCCACCCATGCCCCTTTGCCCACCCATGGCCCCCCCCCCCCCCAATTCATACAAACAAAGACTTACCTGCAGACTTACCTGAAGATGTCCCTGGCTGGTCTCCCGTCCGTCTGAAACCAGCCTGTCAATCAGGCCGGTCAGTCGGACGGGAAACTGACAAAATAAAAGACGTCCTTACGTCAAAATTGTAAGGACGTCTGGAAAACCTGTACTAATGGGTTTCCCGACCTCAATTTGACCCCCCAACCCCTTCCTGGCTCGGTTTTAAAATTGAACCCAGAGTATCTTCAGCTACGTTACTGATTTGGCATCACTTCAAGTGAGACAGTAGCTCTTCAATATTTAGAAATATGCAAGCGCTGGTAATCATTATAACATGGTGGTTATCATCCTTATCTTAAATCAAGCAGCTTTTCTTGCCAGTATAATTAAAAACAAATAAATTCATGCATAATTTAAAACACATGACGCCAAAGCAAGTACTATTCTGCCATGGTCTGTCTAACTCCAAAGAGTTTTTGTGATATATATAAGGCCCAGATTTTAACTTAGGGTGAAAAGCCAGCACAAGGCCGACGGGGCAAGCAGCAGGCTTGTGAGGCCCAGTCCATTTAACCCCTCATTTGCAAGCCTGACTTTTGGATATTTGTGTTTAACAGCGCATCCATCCCTTGCCTGAAGTTGCTGTATTTTGACAGCAAATTCTGGCCCAATGATTTAGTGAAGAGGGATCTGACCCCTCCCCAGTAATCAACTGTTCTATCCAGTAATAAAATAGAGGCATTCTGTGTTAAATCATGGATTGCTTCCATGGGCTCGATTTTAGCACCCGTGATCGAGTGCGTTGGCGGCAGGGGGGCTAATCGGGGATTCCCGGGGCGGGTCTGGAGCCCGGCTCCACTTCCGGGATTCCCACTGACGCGCTCACATGCGCGCAGCCCCCGCATGTGGGACTCCCACCGGCAATTAAAGCAGGCGGGGTGCCATTTAAAGTAATTGAACAGGTACTTCAGGTTGTTTACAGACCTGATTGACCTGTTATTTTAGCAGGGATGGGATTTTGCAACTGACTGGGACTGTTTGCCGTACTGGGGGAAACACTCCCAGTTCAAATGGACGTGTTGCAGCCATCAGCCTGTGGCAGCTGCAAAGGTCCATTTGACAGGTGAGGGGGGGGAGACCCTCACTCATTGCAAGAGGCCACTCTGTCACTTTGGACAAAGTTTGGCCTCCACCACCCTCCTCCTAACAATAAAATTCACAAACTTGCACACTTACCCCGGGGTCCAGAGACATGTACCTACCTTGCGGAACCCGTCAGATGTACATCTTCCGGATGGGGGCCGTCGTAGCTGCAGTCATGACCTCCTCGGAGGGCAAACAGCATCACCAGCCTCGCCGTCCACCTCTGACACGTGGAGCTCCACAACACAGTGCTGTGACACATCCACCTGCACAGCAGGAGGGAGGGCAACCGCAGAGAGAGATGCATCGCAGAGGGCACTACCCTCGCCACAGGGTCCACAGACCGAGGCTCAGCTTCCTGGACCTCTCTGAGCAGCAGTGCACACGGAGGCTCAGAGTCACTCGACATGTAGTCGTGGACATCTGCAGCCTCCTTCATGCCGAGCTGCTCCCGGCTGGCCCGAGCACCATCTTCTTACCTGTCACTGTCAAAGTCATCACTGCCCTCAACAACTGCTCCTCCGCATCCTTCCAGGGTGCCACCGGGGACATCGCCGACGTCTCTCAGTCGTCTGCACAAAAGAGCCCTGCAAATACACCTACACCCACTCTGCAGTGACACAATGGGTGGCATCAGTTGTGGGTCTTCATTGTGATCCTCAGGAAAGGGCATTATTGCACAGACCAGACAAGATTCGCAAAGACGTGGCAGTAGTGGTGACAATATAATATGTAATGTGAGTTGATCAGAAATTCAATATAAGTAAAAACCATGACAAATCCTCAAACACCCTTGTGCATCCCCTTCATGCTCACAACACGTTTGCCTTACGCTTCCTACTGCACATATGTGATGCATGTCCTGTGGCTGCAGCACAGGTAGTGGCAGGTTGAGTGAGGCTGAATGTGAAAGAGATGCATGAGAGGGTGAGTATGAGATCGAGCCATGAGATTGTATGAGGATTGGGTTGAGTGGTAGTGGCGGGATGAGTACTGGCGAGGTGAGTAAGTGCAGGTAAGATGAGGATGAGGTTTGAGTGGGTGTGAGGAGTGATGTGACAGAGTAGTGTTGGCTGTGCAGAAGGAGATGTGGGGTGGGGGCGGTGATGTGGCAGATGGAATGTAGGGGAATGAGTAAGTGTACTCACTTTGGCTTACCTACTGAGGTCATTGCAGCGCCTCCTGCACTGTATGCAGGTGGGCGATATGTTGGTGGTGCAGGTGACCTCCTCTGCCACCTTGAGCCAGGCCTTCTTGGTGGCAGAGGCAGGCCGCTTCCTCCCGCCCGCCGGGGGGAAGATCTCTGTCCTCCCCCTCCTCCTCACCCCATCCAATGAGAGCTGGAGTGAGGCATCATTAAACCTGGGAGCAGCCTTCCCCCTGGGCTGCTCCATGCTGTAATTTTTCCTATTTCTTGCAGCATCAGTCAGTGGAGGACTGCCCCTTTAAATAGAGCTCCTCCAGCTGACAGACCTTACTGCGCATGCGCAGTCCGCCCACCGCGCAGATCAGCAGCGGGGAACCCGGAAGACCAGGTAAGTGGATCCAATCAGCCTGCAATTGCGTGCGGGGCAGACTGATTTCACCGGGTGCGTTACCCACACGCCCAATTGACCTCCCGCCGCGAATCCACCGCCCTGGTAATATCGGGCCCCATGTTTCTGATTCACTGTTTCTATGGTTTCATTAAGGCACATATCTGGACAGTTCATACATTCTGATAGCATAACATGCACATGTAGATCTATACCTACCTATGTGAAGATCAGGAGTTGATTGGGAGCCCATTAGCAAGATGCTTCGCTGTGTGGAGGAAGGGGGAAAGGAATCAATAACCAAATCATCTAAAGAAAAGGAGTAAAGAGCTTTCATTCATACAGCACCTTTCATAATCTCAGATGTCCCAAAACACTTCACAGCCATTGAAATACTTTTAAAGCGTAGCCACTGTTGTTATGTAGGCAACTTGTTCACAACAAGGCCCCACAAATAGCAATGAGATACGGACCAGTTAATCTGGTTTGCTAGAGGGATAATTGTTGGCCAGAACACAAGGAAAAGTTTCCCACTCTTCTATGAATAGTACCAAAGGATCTTTTATATCCTGAAGTAGGCAGGTCTTGGCTTGATGTCTCATCCAAAATACAGCACCGCTGACAGTTCTGCACTCCTTCAGTACTTCACTGAAGTTCCAGTGTAGGTGATATATTTCTGGAGTGGGGCTGGAATTCATAACCTTTTGACTCGGAAGCAAGGCTACTACCAATGAGCCAAGCCTACACTCTGGTACAGTTCTTGCCACCTGGTTACAGAGTGGCACTGGCACAAGCCTGAGACAGGCTGCCTGTCTAAGTTCTTGCATTGAAACAGTACATGACATATTTTAGGAGAAAAATAACCAAAGATAAAAGAATCGTTACAATAAAATTTCTTATGTCTGTTATGACCATTATGACTTAATAACCATCTGGCATCTCAATTTTGTTCTTCCTCACTAGTCAATTGTTTAAGCTTCTGTGTTTTTCCTTATTTCTAATTGATTATTTTCTCCTTTTCTTAAATGTTAATTATTCAACAATCATATTTAGCAAAAATTTTCTAACCAATTTCAATTTTCTCCCCAGTTACATTCCAGCAAAAAAACCCTGCAAGATACAGTTGTCATGATAGTTCCTCACTCAGCCCATTATAAAAATAACATTTATCACATAATAAACACATTGAAAAATGCAAACATACCCACAAAATTGGCTTCAACAGCTCTCCCAACAGCTTTCTTTAGCAGAGTAACTTACAGGAACCATCATGTGATCACCCCTCCCTCCCAAAATGTGCAGGAATACACCTGCTATAGTTTTTTCATCTGCTTCGTCAGCAGAGGACGTCCTAGGAGGCACCTCACAGCCTTGCATCACATATGTCCCTAGACATGTACAGAGGTCCGTCTGCTGGAATGTATTTATCTGCTGCTTAATCTCAATGCTCAGGACCATAAATCCCAGAAGCAGCTCTTAATGGGACTACTGTGACCTATCCCGTTTGATCTCTTTGTGATTTTCCTGTGGTCTCTTCCTTCCTGCTCCAAGCTAGCCTACCTCATGCGACGGTGTAAATACTGCAATAAATGGGCAAGTGTTACAGAAACAAACAGGAGAGGTAGGTAAAGCACAACAGTAAGGGGAGAATGAGGGAAAGCGAAAAGAAATGTGGGAAAAGAAATAAGACAGCAGAGAAAGGAAAAGGAAAGTGAATGAGTAGGTGGCAAGAAAAAATTATACTTTTGCATAGCGTCCATCTTCGATGAATGAACTCCCAACTTTTTCTTATTTTTGACATCAACATTGCAGCCCAAGGATCAAAGAGAGAAGAGGAAGACACCCTCTTGGGGACCCAGAGAGCGAAATACAAGCAGGCAAACAACCTGTTGGGGTGTGGGGTGGGGGGGTGGTGACACATTCACATTAAGATCCTATACAGGACAGGAGTGGGAAAAGACACAGAGAAAGGGAGAGACAGAGGGGGAGACATCCTTTTGAACCAGAGTGAGAAGAGGGGAAAAAATATTCTGTACTGGTGAGAGGGATGGTGGAAAGAGAGAACCTCTTGAGGTTGGAACGCCATTGAAGGAGAGGAAGAGAAGAAAGAACCTGTTGAGACAGAGGGGAGGTGAGAGAGAGAGAGATAGAAACCCTTTATTGAGTGTGTGTAAGGAGGGTGTGTTCAAAGTGGGGCCCGATAATCCCTATTGTAGTTGCTGGACATCTCTTGTCCTGCTGAAAGTGCCTCCCACACATACAGCCCATTAGTCATTTGCCGGAGCAATGTCATTGCCATTTCATGGGACATCCCTGGTCATGTGAGTGGATTATCACAATCTAAGGCAGTGTCCTAAATCGTTACATGTGTAGGATGTAGGGAGCATGGCGAAAGTTCACTTTGGGACACACCTCAACATCGTTTTTTCTGAAAATATTTTATTTTTCTGGATTCTTGGCGCCGGGGGGCTGCTCCACAGTTTGGGAAACGCTGCTTTACTGTAAAGGCCTGTAAGGTGGGAGCCAATACCATTAGGAAAACAGGATGTTTTATTTTTATATTTGCGATTTATTGAACTTCGTTTTATGTTTTTTAAGTTATCAACAAATATCTAATGTTTACATTTATAGGGGGGCCCGAGAGTGCTCGCCTTCACTACTGTGGGGTGGGAGCCAAAATAGTTTGGGAAACGCTGCCTTAACAGGCCAATATTATGAAACATTGCATTCTCTAACGCCATGAAAGATCGACAGGCAAGCAATAAAACTGCTTTGCCTTCAAGGCTGGAACGGAACCATATGTTTCAACTTAATTCCCTGCCTAAGTGATTTTCAGTAAAGCAGCAAAACACCTTTGAACAGAAGTGAAAGGGTTGTAATAATGACCAGTAAAATCAAATTCAAATTCCACTCCAGAGACTTGAACACATAATCTAGGCAGACACTCCAGTGCAGTACTGAGGGAGTCCTGCACTGTCGGAGATGCCGTCTTTCAGATGAGACATTAAACCGAGGCCCGTCTGCCCTCTCAAGTGGATGTAAAAGATCCCACAGCGCTATTCCAAAGAAGAGCAGGGGAGTTCTCCAGGTGTCCTGGCCAATATTTATCCCTCAACCAACAACATTAAAACAGATGATCTGGTCATTATCTCATTGCTGTTTGTGGGACCCTGCTGTGCGCAAATTGGCTGCCACGTTTCCTACATTACAACGGTGACTACACTTCAAAAGTACTCCATTGGCTGTGAAGTGCTTTGGGATGTCCTGAGAACATGAAAGGCACTATATAAATGCAAGTCTTTCTTTCTTTCCCTCCGTCATTACATGTTTTCTGTATATCTGGAAATAACAAAGGTCATTATCAATCAGTTAAAGCAATTTGCACACAAATACCTGAGTTTGTGTTTAAAGGTCAGGACAATTTGATTGGTAATGTTTAATTATATTGCAAATATAAACATAATTTAAAATAAAATGTAATTTATAACTAAGAAATTTATAGCTAAATCCTTGAACACATATTTTACAACAACTGCTTTTCCTTACAAAGAATCACTGACAGCTTTTCAACCAGACTAATATGAATAGAATTTACAAAAATAAACTAATTCGGGATCGCCCATTATACATTGCCGAAAGTTAAAATTACCCCACTATCTTCTTTAGTTTGGAAATAACAATGGCATTGTTGGGCCTATATACATGATTCTGATAGTGTTTTCACTGAAGTGGTTTATTGTAATTGAAAATGTACATTTTCAGCATTCTGCCTCTTTGCAGGAAAGCTAACACACATGGATAGATTGTTTTGGGTAAAACCTATGGATAAATTCTCAATTTTTTCATCATTACAAAAACACAGTTGATAAGTCTTTATGCACCATTTGATTATGAGATTTTAAAAATCTGAGTCTGATAATGAATTACCGATTACATAGAATTACACAGAATCTACAGCACAGAAACAGGCCATTCGGCCCAACTAGTATATACTGGATTTTATACTCCACAAAAGCCTCCTACCACTCTAATTAACCCTTCCCACCCTGCCTCCATATCTCTCCATTCCCTTATCCCTCATGTATGAATCAAACCTCCTCTTGAATGCATCAATGCTATCTGCTTTAACCACTCCAGCGAGTTCCACATTCTCACCACTCCCTGTGTAAAGAAATACTTCCTAAGTTCTTTTATTTGATCTGTTAGTGGCTACCTTATATTTATGCCCCCTCATTCTAGACTCACCCACAAGTAGAAACAGTTTCTTCACATCCACCCTATCGAACACCTTTATAATTATAAAGACCTCTAAGGGGTTTCCTCTTAATTTTCTCTTTTCCAGAGAAAGGAGCCTCAGCCTACTAGTTACATCCTCTCAATTCAGCTAACATCCTTGTAGATCTTTTCTGCACTTTCTCCAGTGCTTCAACATCATTTTTTGTGGTATGGAGACCAGGGCTGCACAGAATATATCAAGTCTAACCAAGTTTCTGTGAAAATGTAACATTTCCTCTGCTTTCTTATTATGTTCCCCTAGAAATGAATCCCAGTACTTTGTTTGTACTCTTTATGGCCTTATCAACTTTATGTTGCTACTTTTAGTGATTTATGTATCTGTATATCAAAATCTCTTTGCTCCTCTACCCCATTTAATTTCTTATCTTCCAAGGAATAAGTGGCCTCCTTATTCCTCCTACCAAAATGAACCACTTCACACTTGGCTATATTGGATTTTATTTGTCATTTATCTGCCCACTCTGCAACCTGTGCTTATGTCTTCCTGTATTTGGGTGCAGTCATCTGCATTATTAGCTATATGTCCTCAATTTGGTATCCTCTGTAAATTTCATCACCATAACTCCAATTTCTGAGTCCTAATCATTTATGTATATGGTGAACAACAGTGGTCCCAGCATGGATCCCTGCGGACATCATTTCCCACTTTCTGCCGGTCTGTGAAACTTCCTTTAACTCCTACCCTCTGTTTTCTGCTTTATAACCATTTTTCAATCCATTCTGCCACCGGATCCCTGACTC
Source organism: Heptranchias perlo (assembly GCF_035084215.1). Classification (NCBI taxonomy): domain Eukaryota; kingdom Metazoa; phylum Chordata; class Chondrichthyes; order Hexanchiformes; family Hexanchidae; genus Heptranchias; species Heptranchias perlo. The sequence continues at coordinate 25,937,851 of NC_090334.1, read as the reverse complement.
TACACCGCTGTGGTTGACTCTTAACTGCCCTCTGTAGTGGCCTAGCAAGCCACTCAGTTGTGTGAAACCACTACAAGGAATAAAAAGAATAAAACTGGATGGACTACTTGGTTGCGACCTAGGATATCGCTGTTTATTTATCATCGCTGGGTCAAAATCCTGGAACTCCCTACCCAATAGCACTGTGGGAGTACCTTCACCACACAGACTGCAGCGATTAAATAGGAAGGCTCACCACCATCTTCTCAAAGGCAACTAGGGATGGGCAATAAATGTCGGCTGCCAGCGATGCCCATATCCAGAGAATATTTTTTTTTAAAATCATGCTTCTGTGCTTTCTAATCATTTCATATATTGGCCTCCATATTTTTCCCTGCATTTCCCTTCCACTATTTGATGGTCTGTAGTATACTCCCGATAATGTGACCAATTCCTTCCTAACCTTTATCTCAATCCATATGGTTCTGTTTCTATCTCTTTGTTGGTTATGTCCTTTCTTGGTTCTGCCATGATGTTATTTCTGATTAACACCTCTAGCCCAGCAGCCTCTTCTTCCTTTCCTATCATTTGTAAATACATTATACTCTGCAATATTTAACTATCAATCATGTCCTGTCTGCAGCCATGTTTCCATTATCCTCATTACATCTATTTCTTCACTTCTAATTATTACCTCCAATTCCCCCATTTTTGTTGCTGATGCTCTGTGCATTGCTATACAGACAGTCAATATGCTTTTATTTCTCATTACTCTTGCTTTATTTTTATCAGGTATTTTATTGTTACTTCCTATAATCTTTTCTGTTCCCTGAGTATTTATGCTTTCTTTATCTCTTTTTGATTCTGACCTTTGGTCTCATCCCTTCTTTTTCTTTCCTTCACGTTACTATTATATCCACCCAAACCCTTCCCTCCATTACTAGCCGAAAGTCCTTTCTACAGTCCTATTTATCTTTTCCACTGGAACCTTGGTTCAAGCTTGATTCAGGTGCAGCCTGTCCCAGCGGTACAGCTTCTTCCTCTCCCGGTACTGGTCCTTTCTAGCTGCTTTGAAATATCCCTTACCCTGGCACTGGGTAGGCAACACACTCTCCCAGTCTCTCAATCGCGACTGCAAAGGATATCCCCTATTCCCCTAATTATTGAATCCCGTAAGGCTACCACCTTTCGATTATGCTCTCCCCTTGAATTGTTTGCTGCTCCACAGTGCCTCTGGCCATCTTCCCTGCAGCTTTGATTCTTATCCCTATAGGCAGAGAGTACATCATACCTGTTGGACAAAACCAGTGGAGACAGATAACAGGAGCCTAGAAATGACTATCGGGAACATTAGTAGATGATGCTTAACATATTTGTTTCTGAACATGCCTCTCTCCACTATTTTAAGAGGTGTTAACCCATTTATTATATTCATATTAAAGAATAAAAGAGGGAGGGTAAAAGAAATTTTACCCATGCAAAGAGTTAGTACAGTGTGAAATGCATTACTGCAAGTGGTTGTTGAAGCAGAGTCAATCACAGCAATTAAGAGGGTATTACATAAATTTATTGGGTGAACACTTGAAGAAGGAAAAAATGAAAGGATAAGGGAAAGAGAAGAGCAATGGGGTTACAACAGATAGCTCTGATATGGGGCCAGCACTTCTAGGCACAAGCACGATATACTGTACAGCCTCCTTCAGTGCTGAAAATTCGATAATTCTTTTAATCCTCCTTCATTTTCTCACAGAATTCATATCTCCTCCACGTACTCATTCTCCACCCCGTCTATTTCAAAGCCAATAACAAAGATACTCTCCCTATGTTACATACAGCACATTCAGACTTTGCCTCCACACAACCTACATCGCACAACGCTGAAGACTTGAGTCTGATCTAAAAACAGACAGGTTAGACTGATAGCAACAGCATTGGGATTCTTACTGATTGATGGCACTTCAAGCACAATTTCCACACTTCCACGTTCAAAGTTCTTATGCCCGGCATTAATTTCTTAGAATTTTAAAAAAAAATGCTGGCCAAGTCGGAGCCATGAAAATTCTTTAATACAATTGAGGTTACAAGGATTCTGCTGTGCAATAACAAATATTGGATTACTGGAAGTGGTTCCAAGCATTATAAAGTGTGATACACTCCCAGCCATGAACATCAAGCTATGATGTATCATATATATTGCGAGAGGTGAATTGGGTTTGTGCTTTCTTCACGTTCATTTCTGTATGTTACCTTAAAATACTGAAGACACGGATAAGATGGAAACCAATTGCTCCCTTTGAATCCACATTGTACAGGATTGATGAGGTTTTGGCCTCATACTCATCTTCAGTGCTGTAAATAATATCTGGGAAATTTTAAATCAATGCCTTGAGTTTTCCACAGCTCTGTTACTGAATTAAAACTAAACTGGCTGGTCAAGAATTCTCTGTGCCTAACCACTACCCCGCACCCCAATTGTGTGCAAGTATCACAGTACAAGGAAAAATATTCCAATGGGACATAGTGCTGTTCCCTGATTGATAGCTTTGATGTTATGCTACATAGTTAGCGTGCAGCAGCCTAGAACATTACTAATCTCACCCTCTTAAAACTAGTGCGAAAGGCCTTTGATCATTTGGTATTGTGCAGACTGATTGAGGTCAATGCTGGTAATAATTATCAGTGCACCAAGAAGCTAAAATATCCCAGAAATGAAAATATTCATCATTTGCAGAAACACTTCTGAAAAACAAGCCATGTTTTATACATTACAAGGCATGCTCCATTGTCAGGCTATGCTCTGAATTGCTTGGAGCATCTGTTATTGCACTTTCTATCTGGGTTCATTAAATGTGACATGTTATGTATTATTCAATCAGCTGTATGCAATGTAAGACTAGACCCAAGCTACATGCACCTACTCAGGTAAATTTCTAAGTGTTATTCAACATTGAACTATGCAACTCGGCTCCAGACTGCTGGTGATATATTATAATTCATTACTGCTATGGTGGTTTCCAGTTTTAAAGTTCAAACTTGGTGAGTTATTAAAAAAGTCACATACCTAATTCTTTATTTAAAGAGCCAGTGGAATACACTTAAAAATGTAATACAACCTAATCCACAAAAAGTGCTTTGTTAGTTAGGAACCCCATGGATCTTTGATTTTAAAAAAAAGTTCTCCCCACTTCTGTCTTCTCCTGTCGTGAAGGCATGCACTTCCTCACTGGAACACAGTTCCACATGAAAAGGTTGCTCTTTGATACTTGTCACTGAGTGTCAGATGTCTGGTTATGGAGGATATAGAAGCAGTTCCCAATCCCGTCCTCCCCAGCATTCATGGACACATGCTTCCTATGGGAGTCACTGTATAACAATTAGGAACCTGGACCCTGTTCAGTTTTCCCCTTTCTAACCCAGGGGTGCAGCAGGCAACTGTTAGCAACTCTACTACTGCTGCCCTGGTTGAGACTAGCTAACTTAGCACAGGCAAATGTATACAATGAAGATGAAGGGGTTTAAAACAATAGTGGAATTGGTTGGATTGTGAATGGCAGTATAAAAGAGAAGAAAGAAAGACGTTTCATTTGTAAAGTGCCTTTCACGGACATTCGAAAGTGCTGTTGTAATGTGGAGAAATGCAGCAGCCAATTTTCAAACAGCAAGGTCCTTCAAACAGCCATGAGATACATGACAAGATAATCTGCTTTAGCGATGTTGGTTGAGGGATAAATATTGGCCAGGACACTGGGAGAACTCCCCTGCTCTTCTTCGAAATAGTGCCGTGGGATCTTTTAAGTCCACGTTTCCAGTGTGACGTGCGCCAGATGCCATCTTGGTACAGGAGTTAGCCCAGGCGCAGATTACGAATGCTGGAATCATGTAAAGTAGGGAGAAAATGGCTTCAATCAGTGTGCAGCGCTGATTTAAAGTGATAGACACCAGTTTGGGACTTAACGCTCAACTCAATGCACAGTCTTAACCCTGACCATCTGAACGTGTCTTAGAGTGCCTGGAGGACCCCCCACCAGTGCTTTTTAAAGGGACCATGCAGGATTTACAGGTTAGTGGCTGGATTATTGCTTCTGGCTGCTGAGACATTTGTAACTGTTTTTGGAGGTCTCCTATACTTGAATACTAGGACTAAGGGGCATAGCCTAGCAGTTAGAGCCAGGACATGCAGGAGTGAAGTCAGGAAATGCTTTTACATGCAAAGGTTGGGAGAAGTTTGGGAAGCTTTTCTGCAAACGGCAGTTGATGCTAGCTCAATTGTGAGTTCTAAATCTCAGATTAATAGATTTCTGTGAACCAAGGGTATTAATGGATATGGGGCTAAGGTGGAAATATGGAATTAAGTTACAGCTCCACCATGATCTCATTGAATGGCGGAACAGGCTCGAGGGGCTGAATGCCACTGCCATTTGCTGCCTACTGATATGCGCTACCTTCTCCTGCAAGAAAGTGTGACGTGTGTCTGGGCAATGTGCCTGCCATGTATGAATAGCTGCCAGTGTGTGTGGCCTGTGAGTTGTGGGTGGGTGGCTTGCAACAGTGGTAATGTGTGAGGGTGAGAGGAAGCATCTGATTGGAAGAGTTGAGTACTGATGGAAATAATTTGTTGGTAGGTGGGGGGGTTTAGTGCATGGAGGAGTGGATGCGGCTAGTGGTGTGGTTGGTAGGAGACGCCACTTGACAGTTGACCTCACTCACCTTGACCACTTATGTCAAAACATTGAACTACTTCCTGGACTGCATCCATGTTCATGATGCTGTGCGCCTGGCATTGACTTCATCCCCTACTGCCTCCCACTGCCTTTTGGGGTATGTCTGGAGGGCGTCTTGCTTTCCCCCCCTCGCCCCCCTCCCACCCCCCTCGCGGTTATAGGATGACCCTCCTTCTGTCCACCTTTTGCACCAAGGCCTCTGGTGCATCAGCAGAGAACCTTGGTGCACAGACTCTCAGATCGGCAGATTGGTGAGGTCTGGCATGCAGATTGGAGGATGTGGGATTTAGTGGTGCACAACCTTTATTCAAGGTTTTAACATAACTCATCAGTATGTAAACATAGGGATGGGACTTGCATCTGTGCTTTACGTGCGCATGTCTGATCTCTGTTCAGACTCCGTGCAGACAGCAGGCTGTTATATTCAGCAAATAACAGGTACCAGCTACCTTTAAGAGATTTCTAACAGACAGCCTGCCTTTAAGATAGTGGAGCTCCCTCTGCTGGTGGAAAGTGCGAATTGCATGAAATCCTTGTTGAATGCTGATTTCCAACACAGATTGCAGGAGAGTCCTCAGGCCTGACGAAAATCTCGTCCTGCCTGCGCAGGGGTAATAGCGGATCGTGCTACTCCCGGCCAAAAACAGGCCCTATCTAATTTCCCCCCACTAAGTCTCTTGAGTTCTCACATCCAATCAAAGGCTCAGTGTCACTGTCAGGTTTACCAGCCAGTCTGCAAATTGATTCAAATAGTTTTCAACAAATCCACTAGGTGGAGCTTTGGATGGAAACAGATTGGGCCAAAATTTGCTGCAGCAGGGCATCGAACGGTGTTTGTCGTTAGTTAGACTTTCCCTGAACCCTTTAGCTCAAAATATTTTTGCTCACAAAGTTTCTGAAAGTGCGAGCTGATAATGACGCAGTGAGGGAAACAGGGCATCTGTGACCTGAGTAAACAGGGCAACCAACAGGGTACCTCCTTAACCAATCTGATTTAAGAATTGGGAAATAAACACATGAAGGACAGAGAAGGAGGGTGAATTCAGGTCCTAGATGCCATTTCCCTCGCTGCACCATTATCAACTCGCACTTTCAGCAATTTTGTGGGCAAAAATGTTTTGAGCTCAAGGTGCAGGGGCAAGTCTAACTAATGGCACAAGTCGTGCTACAGCAAAATCTGGCCCAATGTCAAATCAGGTACAGAAAGAGAAATAAAGAGAGGGAAAGACAGATTGAATTAAGAGAGAGAAAAAAAGAGCCAGAAAGGAAAAATGTGAAAAAAAATTAAATTTTAAATTTGATATTTTTAAAAGCTTCCCGAAAAATTCAAAACCTGAAGGAATGAGATTCCACACATGTAATTGTTAATTTTCAGTGCCCGAGAGGTCGATTGGCATAATTAACATTCATCACGTCATTAAAAGGATACTTCCACTTGTAATGACAAGCTGTAACTTTTTGTGGTGAGTTTAATGGGCAATTAATGGGCAAATACAGCAAGTTCCTAAAAAAATGGGGAGGGTGAAGGATGAGCTGCCATTTTCACAGAGCAAATGGCAGAGTGGTGCAACTCGGACAGTAACTTTTGGATATTCATATTTAACATTTTACCTTACATTTTCCATCTGCTCCTCGCTTGAAGTTGCTCTACCCATTTACCCATAAATAACGTGAGCGCTGTTAGCCTTGCCGTTATTTTGAAAGCAAATTTTAGCCCAGTATTTCACCTGATAGTGGTAGGCCCTAAAAATCTGTGGTGCCATTTAGGCTGCAGGTGTGCTGGATGGATGAGACCTCTACCCGCTGGTGATGTGGATTCGCAAGGTCAGTTCATCCACATGTTGAATGACAGGCCAGGAGTGCAACTCCCATGTTAAATGGGAGTAAAGGGCTTGGGGATGGATGGGGGCAGCGGTGGGAAAATTGTTGCTGCAGGATTTAAAATGGCATCCCGGATAGACATGAGTTAACCTCAGTCTATAGTATGGCTGATCAGATAACCCATCAGTCAGTTCAAAAGCCCACCTCGGTAGTTCCCCAAAACAAGAAAGTTCCTGAAACATGCAGGGAAACTTGAGATATGGGCAAAAATCATTTTAGGTTAAAACAGACAAGTGTACTTCTGGTCCTTGGCACCAGTGGCAGAGTTTGTTTCTGATCACTGGTAGTCTCACACTTGCGGTAATGGTGCACTTGCCTTGTTAGGGACTGGTGGGATTAGGCAATGTCATCACAATGATGCAATCAGATGATCCATGGTTGTCCAAGGTACAAGGAGGAGGTCCTGTGCAGTCATGATGAATCCACTTGATTTGCCTCCTGAACCATGGCGGCAGTTATTACCTATGGTCCTTGGTGTAGATGAATACAACCCATAAGTGACATGAGAAAGGGAGTCAGCCGTCCCAAATTTGTCCAGAGGCAGCTTGCCAGCAATATGCTGATGAGGCCTGAGGCTCAATTTCAGGTGAGCCTCAGGCCTCTGGTGCACATTTCCCAGCATGCCACCTATTTCAGGCCCGAAGATGGGCCAAAACCCAGATATGTCAGTGAGATTCCAGAATGAAGTCTCCTCTCCTTAACTTCAGTTCACCATACTGATTTCAATCCCAGATTAAGGTTTGAGCTGACTCTGGACCTAAATAGAGTGAGACTCCTTCCTCTTCGCTCTAGTGTCAGATAGGACCATGACGATGGACTTAGCCTACACTCACGCAATAGCTGCTGTGCTGCTGCAAAATTAAAGCACTTTGCACAGCTGCAGTATAATTGCACCTTAAATACACTGAGAGAGCAAAGGGTAAAAGACAAATTTCCCACTGTCTGGTTTCTTTCCATCTTCAGTGTTGTAAAAGGAAACTGGTATGAAGGTGAACCCTGTCAGAGAGTTGGCAGACTAGAAACTTTTCTGTGCGTTGGTAGTTTTCGTGAAGGAGGTGAGATGTTAATGTGTGCCCTGAGTATTCAGGTCTCCTGTAGCTCTCCAAAACCATCCTACAGATCCAGACAGTGTAAACCAGCACAGATCAGCAATTGTACAGCCAGGAAATTCTTGTTCTAAATTTACAGCTATTTGACATCCTGTGTCAAGTAACTTTCAAACATGCTGAAATTGTGCTGTTGCATTAAAAATGATATTTCAGTGGGATTCCAGAATGAAGTCTGTTCTTTAAATCTCAGTTCAACTGCCCTTAGAATAAATACAGAAACAGTCGTGATCTTAGATAGCCAAATTAATGAACATGAGGATTTTTCCTTGTAAATAATGTACAGTTTTAAATCACACAGCATCTGTCTGTAGGAGAATAAAGGTATAGAATTTGTAACTTGTGTCACTGTAATAAATAGGTGCGATTGAGGTGTCACTGAAACAGTGAGAATGAGTTTATTGTGGCTTGATGAGAACAATATTTTGGCATACAACAAAGCTGGATGTTTTTTACAGGTCCTAATGCCTTATAACAAAGATAAGAGTACACCTGTATTGTTCTCAGAGTATGACATTTCAAAGATACCTAAATACATCTGTATAAAGTCCAATAATGCTGCCATGCAAGAATAGCACATTTAAATTCACCTACGGTTTAACATATTATTGCCTGCCTGTATATACATTCCTGTTGACAAACAAGAAGGTAGGATAAGGGGCTCTTTACAGGAAATAGTTGAAAGGATACTGGCACTCACTTTGATTTCAATGGGAAAAGAAAGTGCTAATGTGAATCAGCTCCATCATCTAATCACTGACACAGAGTTTTCATCCAAAAACATCTACAATGAAAAAAGAATTAAAAAATTCATTCATACAAAATGTCCAACAAGATATATTACTGAAACAAAATGTGATGGCAGGCTTCTTCCATAGGCAAAAATGGTAACTTTCGTATGTGCAGTAATTGCAATTAAAAGCCATTCTTGTCACTCCCGTGCTATCTTGCAAGAGGCATTTTGCTATTCCCTCACACACTGTTTGTCAATGGAATCATCTAGCTGTCAGAATATTCTTTTGTGCCATGAGTGTATTTTACAAATAAAATATTTTCAAGAGTTTTGCTTTTACTGGAACTGACACTTCTTATTGACAGATTCACCATTGCGAAGGCTGTCCTATCTGGTGATATCATCCAGGTATTTGTGAACCAACGTAATTCCAATTAAAAGCCATGACTGTCGTCCCCTTGCCCACTGGGCCTGAACAGGGCCACATTTGTGTTATAAATACTAGTCTCCAATTTAAACCTCAAAGGTAGCACCGCTGCTTTCATTTGAGTTCTCTCAAAGAATAAATGCAGCCTTTGAATTTTTTTAATCTGTCAATCTGGAGAAGTAGATTAAGCAGCAGATCTAACATCCTTTGCAGGTAATTGGAAAGAGGAACGCTTGGTAAACACATTTTCTAATTAGATTTTTATTAGATGTGGTATTTTTGGCATGTGTTTTGATGGCTATTTAAACATCTTCCTGTTGCTTTTTCCCTTCTGGCAGTATTTTTGCCAATTAAAAAGATGGCTTTGGCAACTGCGGGGATACTGAGGCCTTTGGTACAAGTAAGAAAACACCCCACTGCTGCTCTTTTATTTATATCCCAGGGGACTGATTTTCATTAGCACTGAATACATAAGATGCAGATTGAACCTTAGCAGAACACATACCACATTAGCAGATGATAGAGTCACGCAGATGGGACGTTTCGCACTTTTGAAATATTGCAACCATAGTTCCTCCACATCGACAGCAGTATAAAAAAACATATATACATCAATCAAAGTCATGTAAGCCTTTTAGAGCTCGGCTTTGAAACTGTTGGTGAGAAGAAACAGGTAAGTGGTACAAAAAAGCGTGATTTATTTTCCCAGCGCCGCTTGATATGAGCTTTCCACACTTTGGAATGTGTAAAGGGGGAATGAAAAGATACCGCACTAATTCTGAGTATTTCATAATCTTAGGGCTTTGCTGTAAGCCAATATCTTGCAAGTGGACTTCAACATGAAACAAATCAGACATGCTTCAGAACAGCATAATTGACCTGAGGAGCACCTGCAATGATCAGAGATCTTTTATCGAAACTTTTTGTCCTGTTCATTTTGTAACAACACATTTGGTAGACATTTTACTCTTTTACACACACCACATAATGATGTCTTTTACTGCTTGTCATACAATGTATAAACAATTAACTTGTTCCAAAAGTATCTTTTTATAAAACTACATGCCACAAATTTATTTCAGGTTTTTAACATTACAATAAGTAAAAAACGCAATTTCAATTTTAAAAGCACCTTTTATCCTAATAGAAGGAAAATGTCATCTGGTGCAGAACAAAATATAGCATCTCATTATGTCTCTCAGAAACATCCCAAGGCACTTCACATTGGAAGAATTGCTCTAATATGCAGTCACTATTGTTATGTAGGCTATGCAGCAGCTATTTTGTGCACAGCAATGTTGCACAAACAACAGTTAGATGGTAGTGTTGTTTGAGGAGACACTACCTCCTTCTGGAGCCCATTCCAAACATTCACCACCCTTTGTGTGAAATAGTTATATTTGAGCAGGGCATCAGGAGATAATTTTGCTCTTCTTTGAACATTGCGATGGAATCTTTAACATCCATCTGAACTATCAGAACTGTTCCAGTACAGCTACAACACTGGCATCTACCCGACAATGTGGAAAATTGCCCAGGTATGTCCTGTCCACAAAAAGCAGGACAAATCCAATCCGGCCAATTACCGCCCCATCAGTCTACTCTCAATCATCAGCAAAGTGATGGAAGGTGACGTCAACAGTGCTATCAAGCGGCACTTACTCACCAATAACCTGCTCACCGATGCTCAGTTTGGGTTCCACCAGGACCACTTGGCTCCAGACCTCATTACAGCCTTGGTCCAAATATGGACAAAAGAGCTGAATTCCAGAGGTGAGGTGAGAGTGACTGCCCTTGACATCAAGGCAGCATTTGACCGAGTGTGGCACCAAGGAGCCCAAGTAAAATTGAAGTCAATGGGAATTAGGGGGAAAACTCTCCAGTGGCTGGAGTCATACCTAGCACAAAGGAAGATGGTAGTGGTTGTTGGAGGCCAATCATCTCAGCCCCAGGACATTGCTGCAGGAGTTCCCCAGGGCAGTATCCCAGGCCCAACCATCTTCAGCTGCTTCATCAATGACCTTCCCTCCATCATAAGGTCAGAAATGGGGATGTTCACTGATGATTGCACAGTGTTCAGTTCCATTCGCAACCCCTCAGATAATGAAGCAGTCCGTGCCCGCATGCAGCAAGACCTGGACAACATCCAGGCTTGGGCTGATACGTGGCAAGTAACATTCGTACCAGGCAATGACCACCTCCAACAAGAGAGAGTCTAACCACCTCCCCTTGACATTCAATGGCATTACCATCACCGAATATCCCACCATCAACATGCTGGGGGTTACCATTGACCAGAAACTTAACTGGACCAGCCATATAAATACTGTGGCTACAGAGCAGGTCAGAGGCTGGGTATTCTGTAGTGAGTGACTCACCTCCTGACTCCCCATAGCCTTTCTACCATCTAAAAGGCACCAGTCAGGAGTGTGATGGAATACTCTCCACTTGCCTGGATGAGTACAGCTCCAACAACACTCAAGAAGCTCAACAACATCTCGGACAAAACAGCCCGCTTGATTGGCACCCCATCCACCACCTTATACATTCACTGTAGCAACTTGCCAAGGCTTCTTCGACAGCACCTCCCAAACCCATGACCTCTACCACCTAGAAGGACAAGGGCAGCAGGCTCACGGGAACACCACCACCCGCACATTCCCCTCCAAGTCACACACCATCCCGACTTGGAAATATATCGCCTTTCCTTCACCGTCGCTGGGTCAAAATCCAGGCACTCCCTTCCTAACAGCACTGTGGGAGAACCTTCACCACACCGACAGCAGTGGTTCAAGAAAGCAGCTCACCACCACCTTCTCAAGGGCAATTAGGGTTGGGCAATAAATGCTGGCCTTGCCAGCAATGCCCACATCCCATGAATGAACAAAAAAAGGGGCTAGGCCTCTGATACCTGGCATCAGATGCCTGAGCTACAGGGAGAGAATAAAGCAGCTGAGCTTAATGATATCAATAAGCTGAACCTTGAAAATTATTTACCGTGGCCACAAGAATAACGAGGAGCATGGGAAGAAGTTCAGAAAAGGGACGATAAATGGAGAGACCGGTAGCAACAATTTCACACAAAGGCTGGTGAATGTTTGGAATGGGCTCCAGAAGGAGGCAATCAAGGCTTATAACATCAGTAATTTTAATAGAGAGTTGGACAAGTATTCAGTGAGAAAATGAATTCAGTGGTGTCGGTATTAAGTGCATATTCTGTTTTTGAACTCTGGGTCTGGCTAGATGGACTGAAGTCATCTCTAGTTTAAGTCAAATGAATTTGTGCAGCTCCAACCAAGCTCCCAGATGATGCAAATCCACAATGTAAAATGTCCCACATTTCAGCAATAACTGGGCAAGCTCCTTCAGCCCAGAAGGACAAGTAATTTGGGAAATAGAAATGTCACAGGGGTGCACTTGGTGGTACCTCTTCTGGGGTTATTGTTCAGCCACATTGTTGGGATAGTATAGAGGGAGTTTTACACTGCACCTTGACCCTGGAATGTTACTGCTACTAACTGCAAAGGTGATACAAATACTACTCCTCAACACTGGCTTTCTTCACTTTAATGAATACAAGACCCTCATCCCTCAAACAAGAATATTGTTGCTATGCTTGTGGAATTACAGGCATTTTTAAATGTTGCTTTCCTTCGAGAAAAGTATTTCTAAGCCTTCAGTCTGCTTGTCCCTGACACCTCTGCTGCTGAAAGGATGGGTTGTGAGTGGATAACCTCTTCCCAAATCTCTGCCAGCTAACCAGCTACCTGTAGCTAGCTGCTGGGAGGCACCAGGGACTGCCAGTTGTAAACCTCCCCGCCACAGGGAAACAGTGCAGCTCTGCTCAATGTTTTCTACTCATTGCAACTCAGACTGGGAACCAAGTGTAGTGAGGTTAACCAATTTTTAAGCAGCCTGCCATGGTTTCTCCGCAAGACCGTAATTTAAAAAGAAACATTTTGCCAGTGCTCTTCACAAATTCCCTAATGATGTTTGCAACAGCTCATGCTGGTTGAGACAAAATGTCAATAGAAAAGCTGAATTTTTTTTTCAAAATGTATCCCTTTACCATCACAGCTTTGCATGGAGATCAATTAACTTAAAGAGCTGGGGTAAAGGCTTGGTGGCAAGATTAAAATGAATTTAATATGTCAGTAAATTGCATATTTATAATGAGACCAATTGCAAAACTCATTTATTACAGTTGGACCATTTTCTGAAAAAAACTTGGAGAAACATGAATAGTTTTGCTTTAACTTAATTTTGAATTCTAAATAGAAAAGAAAAGTGTTTTGGCAAGGTTAGGTCTCACTGTAAAACAATTAGCATATCGCTGCTCTTTAGCCTGTATATGAACCTGCAGAATACTGTATGGTAGGAGTCACCTAGACTCAGATACAGTTCCCAATTTTGCATGGAGCCCCTCATGGCTGTCTTTTTGATTTCAAGAGATCTGGTAATTGCTTGGATTCACTTATGTGTCCAAAAAATACTGGCTTGTGACCTCAGTGGGTTAAAATAATTTATTGATTTTATATTGGACACTAAATTTGTTGAAAAATTTATCTGCTGGAACTTTCTATTAGTACAAGGTGCTAAGTTTGTACAATGCCAAAAATGCCCCAAATTTAGCCACAGTGCAAAATAGATAATTAATAAGTGCTGTGAACACATGCTAAAAAAGAAAAATGTAAACTATGGTTTTAATTGAGGCCTTTTAGTTTTACAAGGAAATTTCCGTATGTGTGCGTGCGTAATTCCATCGCAGTACATTTTAACTACTGAATGATTATGAATCACTTTCATAATCATTCTTCATTGATACTTGTCAAGGGAGGAATGGGGTGGTTGAGAACATTACTAATTTGTGGGGTGGTGGAATGACATCTTCAATACGCAGAAATGTCATCTATTAGTTATGGTTCAGACCATACAACTCTTTGTGAAGCCCAATGCCTGCTCATTCGACCACTATATTGTAGACAATGGAGCCAATTCACACTTCTGTGAGAATGAAAAGGATTCACTTCTAGGGCATTATGGTGGATGCCTTTTGCTGGTCAGTTAGACAATCACTGCTGAGATGCTCCTTTGATCACTTAAATGTACATTTGACAGTCAGGAAAGGTGTGGCATATCTCTGTGATCTAAACAAATCTTCCAACTAGTTCTGTTCATGGCGTAACAACAACATAAGTGGTTTAAATAAGGACTGTAAATGATACCTTGCAAGGGTGAATTAAGAGAAAATAAACTATCTATGTTGTGGCTGACAGAGCCCACTAAGTCTACAGCAGTCATGAAGTATGTGGCCAATGCCATCCTGTTCTCCCCCACCATAAACCATAAACCACTAGTTTATGACACAGATCACCTATTTAGTTAAATTTGATTAGTCACTGAATTCAAGTGATTCAATATTGTAACAAAGTTTACATGTCTGCTCTTTACTTTTTGTTCAGTCTTCCCTATTTTCTGCAGTTCCATTAAAATTATGTGCTTCTTAAAACAGTCGGATGTGTGTTACAATATCTCACTAATTCCCACAGTGCTACCTTTCATTAGGTAAAGTGTTAAAAGCCAATAAAAATTGGTTTCTGTGGTAGCAAAAAAGTAAGACATATATTTGGTTAACCAATCTTTGCATCCTCTGATTTGTTTATAGTAACCAGTTCCATCTGCTGCATTGCCAAAAGATTCCAGAAACGAACAGAAACAGCAGCCTTAATCGAGCATGCTCAATATTTTCCTTCATCCCCAATGCAATTCATGAACAATATGTATACAATTGTCTAAGAACCTGCAACACATCATACTCTTCTGAAATTTCCACTCACATGCCTCGTTAGCCATATTTTATAATTTTATACTTGTAAATCCCTCCTTGAGCTGTGCCATGGAGTGCCAGGATTAGGTTCATGCCCATGATTCCCCTCCAAGTGAATATCCAATCTTGGCTGTGACACCAGGGAAGGCATCTGGGAGAGGCAGACACTTTCTCACAAAATGAGGCAAAACAGGCAAGATAATTATTCTAGGCCATTTCTGACCATCTTCCAGTGACTGGTTCAAGATCGACATTGAAAGAAGCTTGCGACTGTTTGCGCTTTTAACTAGGAATGCTCCATGATTTGAGGGATCTAAAGAGGGCAGAAAAGTAATTTAAAATTGGGAACTCAAAATAAAGTGTAATGTGTGATTCCAAAGTATCAGAATTCGATTTGGCATAATGTTGTGAATGGAAATGTTATCCTGCTCTTTACGCCTATGTTCACTTGTCCACCCTACTTATCTACCTGTAACTGGATTCTTTGTTTTCATTTTCCATCAAAAAGATTTTAATAGCCTTGATTTTGTAGATAAAAACATGCAGAAAAAATTACAAACTTCTGAGTACCGAGCTCTGTTGATCTTTGCAGCATGTTTCTAAGCCTGTCATAGTTGTAAACTGAATCTATCCTATACCTGTAAGGATGTACTTCGATCTGAAGCTGAACTCTGCTGTTGAAAAATCCTAATAAAATCTGCAGAAACAGGACTACAAATATTCCAGTGAGTTGAGGGTGACTAACCTCCAGTACCACTTTTACAAGGGGTTGAATCTGATTAACATAACAACAGAAACTGCAATTTCACACACTTGACAGATGTACATGTGCATGAAAATGGAATTCTTACACCACAGTTGATTCTATAATTAGTTTTACAGTGTAGCTCAAATGCAGGGGGTAAAGCATGTCTCAAACATCAAATGGATAGTGTATAACACATACCAGGAAATGTAATAAATAAAATCTCACAACTAGGTGTTTGACAAGTACTTCCATTGAATATTTCAGAGATACGACTAAAATTTGCAGGACAAACATTAAGCTGGAATTTTACTGGAGTCAGCACTTAGCTGACAAAAATGTTTCCTTCATTGACTCAGAACCGTGACTGTTGCTTGCTGCAGTTCTGTGGCCCTGTCGGCTGTACATTTCAGTCTGGACAGATGTCTTTCGTTGCCTCTCAGAGGAGTTTTGTCCATCTCTTCCAGTAACTGCAAGGCACAATCAAACCTGGAGTAAATCTTTGAAATGAACAGCCCAATAAATCAGTGCTGTATTACTGTTACTCACATCTGTGTTGATTGGCTATTCAAAACAAGAAGCATTACTATGCATGAGATCATATAACAGAAACCATTACATTTACTGCCAATCAAAAGAAAAAAAAAGTTAGCTGCTCGTGGGCTGAGGTCCGAGATAAGTAGTTAAACTTATTCAACAAACCAGCTCCGTATCCTATTTGAGAACAAATTAATTCTTCATTTTGGCATAGCCCTGATGTTCTACCAAGAATAGTATTTAAGTGCTCCAACTGGTGAAATAATGCAGAGATTGTAGATCACTTTCACACTACCCTTGGGTTAACTCATTTTCTACCATAATACCTGTTCCACAATGCAGCTGAGCTACGGAAACTGAGAAGGTCACCGTTTCACTCAGGCTGGAGTATCAAAACAGGAGTGACGAGACTCCACAGATTGGTTCAATTTGATCATTCCCTATGAGCCCAGGAGCAACTGTCCTCCCTTATCTAAATCCTATGAACCTGGCCACCAGTTTTCTCTTGTAACTATGGTGATCCTAAAGTAATTGCTTTAGTTATTGCTTTCTTTTGATCAATGGAATGAAATCAGAAGTTTCTGAACAAAATCACACTAAATAACTACTGTTAAATTGAAATAAAAACAGAAAATGCTGGAAACATTCAGCAGGTCGGGCAGCATCTGTGGAGAGAGAAACAGTTAACGTTTCAGGTCGATGACCTTTCCAGTGGTTTGTGGAATAAAATCAGAGCAAAATTTGGTCATCCTATGTAAATTAAATTCTATAAAAAATAATCATAGAAAGGTTACAGCACGGAAGGAGGCCATTCGGCCTATCGAGTCCGTGCCGGCTCTATGCATGGGCAAGGGGATGGGTAATTTCCTGTTGAAAAATAGGTTGAAGGTTCTAAGAATAATCTTTGATGTTGATGATCAAATACTGTAGAAAATCTAATGGTTCCTGTATACTATGAACATGTTCTGGTCAGAGTTGAGTTGTCAGGGTTTTAAAGTTGGGTTAATATCCCTGAATTTCATTTTATTACCTTTGGGTGGAGGCATATTTCACAAAAACTTGGGGCTCAATTTTGAAATGGTGGCGGGTTGGCAGCGAGGGAGGGGGGGGTGAAGGTGCGCGTGGCAAACCCGAATAAACAAAATTTACCGTTTCCGACGCGACTGCATCGTAATTGATGGTGATTAATGTCCTCTCTGGGTTTCGCGCCTGGCAGCCAGCCTGATTGACAGGCTGGCTGCCGTCAGAAGCTGCAACGTGAGGGGGGATGGGGGAGAGAAAGAGAGAGAGGGTGCGACGTCATACCGTGCTGGAATGGGGTGGGGGGGGGGGTGGAAGAGGGTAAGATCGGGGGGTGAGAGGGGAAAATCGGGGGTGAGAGGGTAAGATCGGTGGGGGGAGAGTGGAAGATCGGGGGGAGAGGGGAAGATCGGGGGGGGGGGGGGAGAGGGGAAGATCGGGGGGGAGAGTGGAAGATCGGGGGGAGAGGGGAAGATCGGGGGGGGGGAGAGGGGAAGATCGGGGGGGAGAGTGGAAGATCGGGGGGGGAGAGGGGAAGATCGGGGGAGAGGGGAAAATCGGGGGGGGAGAGGGGAAAATCGGGGGGGAGAGGAGAAGATCGGGGAGGAGAGTGGAAGATCGGGGAGGAGAGGGGAAGATCAGGGGGACAGGGGAAGATCGGGGGTGAGAGGGGAAGATCGGGGGGGAGAGGGGAAGATCGGGGGAGGGGAGTGGAAGATCGGGGGTGAGAGGGGAAGATCAGGGGGGGGAGAGGAAGATCGGGGAGGGAGAATGGAAGATCGGGGGTGAGAGGGGAAGATCAGGGGGGAGGGGGAAGATCGGGGGAGGAGAGTGGAAGATTGGGATGAGAGGGGAATATCGGGGGGAGAGAGGGGAATATCGGGGGGGGAGAGGGGAAGATCGGGAGGGGAGAGGGGAAGATCGGGAGGAAGAGGGGAAGATTGGGGGGGTGGAGAGGGAGAGATCGGGGGGACATCGGGGGGTGAAGAGGGGGAGATCGGAGAGGGAAACATCGGATATCGGAGCAGGGTGCAAAGTTAGGTTGATTTTGTGTTCATGCAATGGTTTATTCTTTAATTTATTTAGTTTCTTTTTGCCTGATCCGGCCCTTCACGCCCAGTTTCACCAGGTGTGAATCAGAAACCGTGGGAAAACCGCCCAGGTAAGTTAAAAATCATTCTAACTACCTACTATGTTACAAGTAAAGTGCCTTAAGTACCTCAATGAGGTACATTTGGCTCTCTAACTATCATCCTGCCGGCTTTAATTGCCGATGGGACTTCCAGATTCGGGATGCCCGTGCACACACAGGTGCATCCACGGGGAATTCGGAAGTCGGCGGGTTGGAGCCGGCTTCTGAAACTGCTCTGCATTTCTGCAACTTTTGCAGCCCCCCCCGGCTGCCTTCCTCAAGTGTTGAGTCTGTGATAAGGGGAAGTGTCCATCTTTGCACTCTCTTATGTTCTATTCTGAAACCATTGGTTGTCCCATTTTTTTCCAAACAATTGAATCAAATTCCCTATTCTTTTTCTTCAACCACTCCAAGAGAGCTGTTTAAAATTACTTGTCACCCAGCCAAGCTGGGCTCCCTATTCTTACTCGGCTAAACTGAGATCCGTTTTCTTAACCCAGGCAAACTGAGCCCCTTATTCTTAATCCACGTGAACTGGACTCCCTCTTCTTACCCCAGCCAAACTGGGACCAAGGCAAAGTGGGCTTCTTGGTCCTACAATAAATGCCGGCCTTGACAGTGATGTCCATATCCCGCGAATGAATGAAAAAACTTCTCACTCACCCAAATTGAGCTCCCTCAGTGTTCTCTTTATCTAGCCAAATGTGGATAAATAGAAAGAAAGAACATGGATCTAAAGATACCAAAATGAACGTGGCCAGTTCAGGACGCTAATGAATTTAGGTCCCCTTCATCCTGCAGCACAAAGCAATGAAGTACTTTGAAGTGCAGGCTAATGCAACAATTATTCTACACACAGCAAGGCCCCTTAAAGAGCAATGTCCAGTTTTGGTTGAGGGAAGAATGCTGGCCATTAAATGGTGCCATGGGATCTTTAATGCACTAAACAGGGAGAAGGATGATAATTTTAATAATACAGCATTTTCTTAACTCTCAGCCTAGATCATGCATTCAAGTCATGTAGTTGGGCTTGAATGTATAACCTTCTAACTCAGAAGCAAGAGTACCATCAACTGAGCCAAACGGACACTTAACATTGATGAAACTCAGACTATAAAACAATTAACTGTGTTCATGCGTATTCATAGAAAATATATATACAATGAATAAAAAAGTGTTGCATTGTTCCACATATTTCTAATTCTATTTCATAAATTCAGTACAACAGATTTTATGTAAATATTTCAGCAGTGTACTTAATATTAAAATAACTTGAAATAAACACTTCGCTTTTCCCACTGAGAATAGGGTATTTTCGAATCATTGTACTACAATTTATAGTTCCAATTACTGAAAAACACACTTTAAATACTTTTAGACAATATACATAATAATATTTGGCCATGAAATTGGACACCTATATTCAGCATTTATGGCATCATTAACGATAGCTGGCAATAGTGAATTGTTATTCATTTTGTAAGGAGTGCTGAGTCCTGGCTAGAATACAGCATTAAGCAGGTCAAGAGACATCTGCTTATGTTAAAAAGAAAACCAAGTAAAGGCTTCACCAGAACCAAAAAAAGAAACTTAGGAAGACATATATTTATCATATCTGCATCTTCCAAGGGATTAATAATAGTAAATTAGAGGAGAGTCTGTTTTCTAGCACATAAAAACATAAGAACATAAGAAATAGGAGCAGGAGTAGACCATACGGCCCCTCGAGCCTGCTGCGCCATTCGACAAGATAATGGTTGATCTTCAACCTCAACTCTACTTTCCCACCTGATCACCATGTCCCTTGATTCCACTAAAGTCCAAAAATCTATCTATCTCAGCCTTGAATATACTCAACAACTGAGCATCCACAGCCCTCTGGGGTAGAGAATTCCAAAGATTCACAACCCTCTGAGTGAAGATTTTTTCCTCATCTCAGACTTAAATGGCTGAACCCTTATCCTGAGACTATGACCTCTAGTTCTAGACTCTCCTGCCAGGGGAATCAACCTCTCAGCGACTACCCTGTCAAGCCCCCTCAGAAATTTATATGTTTCAATGAGATCACCTCTCATTCTTCTAAACTCCAGAGAGTAAAGGCCCATTCTAATCAATCTCTCCTCATAGGACAACCCTCTCATCCCAGGAATCAATTGAGTGAACCTTCGTTGCAACACCTCTAAGGCAAATAGATAAGGAGACCAAAACTGTACACAGTACTCCAAGTGTGGTCTCACCAAAGCCCTGTACAATTGTAGTAAGACTTCCTTACTCTTGTACTCCAACCCCCTTGCAATAAAGGCCAACATTCCATTTGCCTTCCTAACTGCTTGCTGTACCTGTATGCTAACTTTTTGTGTTTCTTGTACGATGGCATCCAAACTCTCTGAACACCAACATTTAATAGTTTCTCACCATTTAAAAAATATTCTGTTTTTTTATTCTTCCTACCAAAGTGAATAACCTCACATTTCCCCACATTATACTTCATCTGCCACCTTCTTGCCCACTCACTTAACCTGTCTATATCCCTTTGCAGACTCTTTGTGTCCTCCTCACAGCTTACTTTCCCACCTAGCTTTGTATCGTCAGCAAACTTGTATACATTATATTCGGTCCCTTCATTTAAGTCATTAATATAGATTGTAAATAGCTGAGGCCCCAGCACTGATCCTTGGGGCACCTCACTAGTTACAGCCTGTCAACCTGAAAATGACCCATATATCCCCACTCTCTGTATTCTGCCCGTTAACCAATCCTCTATCCATGCTAATATATTACCCCAACCCCATGAGCCTTTACCTTGTGTAACAACCTCTTGTGTGACACCTTATTGAATGCCTTTTGAAAATCCAAATATACTACATCCACTGGTTCCCCTTTATCTGCCCTGCTAGTTACACCCTCAAAAAACTCTAATAAATTTGTCAAACACGATTTCCCTTTCATAAAACCATGTTGACTCTGCCTAATCATGTTTTGATTTTCTAAGTGCCCTGTAACCACTTCCTTAATAATGGATTCCAGCATTTTCCCGACTACCGATGTCAGGCTAACTGGCCTGGAATTCCCTGTTTTCTCTCTCCCTTCTTTCTTGAATAGCGGTGTTACATTTGCTACCTTCCAATCCGCTGTGACCATTCTAGAATCTAGGGAATTTTGGAAGATCATAACCAATATCCCTGCAGTCACCTCTTTTAGAACCCTAGGATGTAGGCCATCAGGTACAGGGGATTTGTCGGCTTTTCGTCCCATTAGTTTCTCTAGTACTTTTTCTTTACTGATATTAATTACTTTAAATTCCTCATTCTCATTAGCCCCTTGGTTCCCCACTATTTCTGGTATGCTTTTTGCGTCTTCTTTTGTGGAGACCAATACAAAATATTTGCTTAACTTCTCTGCCATTTCCTTATTCCCCATTATAATTTCTCCTGTCTCAGCCTCTAAGTGACCCACGTTTACTTTCACTAATCTCTTCCTTTTTGCATACTTGTAGAAGCTCTCACAATCTGTTTTTATATTTCTTGCTAGTTTACTCTCATTTTGACCCCAGGACATTCTGGAATCCAAGTACTCCCACCCACTTATTATCATCATCACCTGGCCAACTGTCTCCTCACATTCAGAGACTCCGCAACCCACTCTAATGTGCATCCCCACACTCTTATGTACATCCCACATTGTGACTCCCAATGAATCCACAACCTTTTTATCAATTTTTTGGTCATCCTTTGCTGGTTTCTATAACCCTCCCAATCCTCAGGCTTACTGCTCTTCTTTGCAACATTATAAGCTTGCTGCTGTTGGAGCTGAGATTATACACTGGATGCCTCCTCCAGTATTATATTGAACTAGTGGTCATGTCTCAAATATCAGCATGTCATTCTGTACAAAAAAAATTATTAAGCGTACACTTAAAATACAGTTGCAAAGGAAATACAAAGGAGAGATAACGACCATATCTAACAACTTAAAATGTTGGATGGAAAATTGCTGGTGCCTTTATAAGAGGAAAGCAGCCCATTTCTTGGCACAAGCATTACAGCTCCTGCTGAACGGTGCCTCCTGGGAACTGTAGTCTTGTTGGGTAGTGTGAAACCTAGATCTGCGCCCAGAGATCTCCAAACATCAAGAATCGGCTGGCCAGATTGTGGATTCATTGGGAGTCACAATGTGGGATGTACATAAGAGTGTGGGGATGCACATTAGAGTGGGTTGCGGAGTCTCTGGATGTGAGGAGACAGTTGGCCAGGTGATGATGATAATAAGTGGGTGGGAGTACTTGGATTCCAGAAAGTTCTGGGGTCAAAATTGAACTGATGGGTTGTGATGTTGGAGCCAAGTTTATGGGTAACTGAGTGATTATTTTTTTAGTGAACTTTTTGACGTGTTTGTCTTACGATCAACTTTATTTTTAAGGATATTTGTGGTGGATGAGGAATTGTCATGGCGATTGTATCTGAGAGAATTTTATTTTGCTGGAATACGATTGGTTAATTCTTGTTGCTGGACTGTGAATTTGTAGAATTATGTGATTGGACAGAATTGAAATTGGGGAGAAATGTTTGCACTGGTGAATTATAAAAGTGAAAAATAACCATTCAGAAAGGAGGAAAACACAGAGATTAAACACTCAGCCCGCAAGGAAAAAGAAAATTGACTGAGGGCTCAACGCGGACAAGAAACACAAGAATTGTTATTACAAAAATGGAATCACGTTTAAAAGCCAAGTGACCGTAAAAGTGGTCATTGTCTTAAGGTACTATCCAGTGTGACTACGTCAGATATTTGTTGTTCAAAAAGAAGGAACGATTTAACATTGTGGTGCTGGGATAGAGCAGTCGCCCTTATTTTGTTTTGTTTCTCGTCTGTGTGGAGAAGTAATTGGCAACCTGTATCTGATTAAAGATTAACATGGTGTTCCAGCATGACTGTAACTCTTTGTCCCCTTATGTTCCAATCTTTGGGTCAGAAAGAATTTGGGGATGGGACCAACATCTGTATTCAATGAATGCAAACAGTTTTAACCTGAATACAGAATTACTGTTTGGAAACTGAAATAATGAAAAATTTCTGTATCATCCAAAAATGTAATAAACACAGTGGGGTAGATTTTGGCTTTGTGCGATTGTGTAAAACGGGTGATAGCGAATCGGCAGTCCATTTTACACCTCGACCCATTTTTATTTCCATTGAAGTCGTCAATACTCCAGTAGCTGTTGCTTACATGTATACTCTCTGGGTTCTCTTCATATCATGTAAATCTTCTGCCTTTTACTAAAGAGATATAACACAGTCTAAAGGAGCAGGAGCTTTTCATCCAACTGTCTCCTTTGATGTGAATGAGGGGGATCAGTGCCATCTTTTAACACAATGTAAGAAGACACTTGGTGTTTCATCTCCATGTGCTTTTTCCTTTTTGGGATTGTTTTCCATCCCATGTTAAACAATGCTTCCTGTAGTGCTGTATGCCACATCAGTGAGGATTTTGATTGATATTGATTACACTCAGAGACCAAACAGTGACAGAGTGTTACAAATAAGTGGGAGAAACCATCTTACAGCCAAACTTGTGAATAAGTAGCCTATGTAACTAAACCTTTCAATTAGTGGGTTGCTTTTGAGATAATGGCAAATAACGAAGATTTGAGATGCATGGGGCTCAATTTTAAAAGAAAAATCCGGGTGCGTTGGGTGGTGGGGGGCAAAGAAAATCGTGTTTTTTTGGTGCGGGCAGAAATCCCGGCTCCAACACGCTGAAGAACGTGCACGACCCAGAGTAATCTGGGTGCGCGCGGCGTTCCCGAACTCGGAAGTATTTAAAGCACTAAACCACCTGGTCGAAGTAGTTTGAAAATGAATAAATGCAATTTACAATGAAGGCGAGTGATTTCAACGCTGCCTCAGAGTGTTTCCCATACTGTGTGAAACATGCCATGGGGAATGAGTCGTGTTTCAGTCGGCAGCCATTTGGACATTGAAATCCCTGTTTGACAGATGGGGATAAAAGGTCAGTTATTGCAGCAGGGCACTCAGTTCTCTCAGACAAACTTTTGGCTGGGAGATCTTTGTGTTTAGACTGAAAATTCTTGGTTTCCACTCAGAATTGTTCTGTTTTTATATATTTACCAACGTTTCAGACCGCCTCAAACTGACACCATCACGATGGGGGGGAACGATGGCTGCATTCACCACTACATCCGAGGTCGAGCAACATCCGCCACTTGGAGCTCCACAACACAGTGCTGTGAACAAGGACCTGCACAAGAACACAGAGGGCAACAACAGAGGGAGTGACGATGCAGGAGGCACTACCCACGCCAGAGGGTCTACAGACCGAGGATCAGCTTCCTGGACTTCTCTGAGGAGCAGTCCATACGGAGGCTGAGAGTGAGTCGCCAGGTGGTTGCTGATATCTGCAGCCTCCTTCATGCTGAGCTGCTCCTGGCGGCATCTCATTACCCGTCACTGTTAAAGTCACCACTGCCCTCAACTTCTTCGCCTCCGGATCATTCCAGGGTGCCACCGGTGACATCGCCGGGGTCTCTCAGTCGTCTGCGAACAAGTGCATAAGGCAGGTCACCGACTGCTTGTTTCGCAGGGCCTCGCAATATGTCAACTTCCCCATGGATAACCTCAGCCAGACAGAGAGGGCAGTGGGATTCCACCCTATGGCTGGCTTCCCACATGTACAGGGCGCAATCAATTGCACTCATATAGCAATCTGAGCACCTCCACACGAGCCAGGACTGTTCATCAACAGAAAGTGGTATCACTCCATCAACGCTCAGTTCGTTTGTGACCACCACAAAAGATTCCTTCACGTGTGCGCCAGATTCCCTGGCAGCTGCCACGATTCTTTCATTCTGAGGGAATCCAACATCCCAGGGCTCTTCCGCGCACCGAACACCATTAAGGGCTGGCTCCTCAGGGACAAGGGATTCCCCCTGCACACGTGGCTCATGACACCTCTGAGGAACCCCATCAGTGAGCAACAGTGTCGATACAACGACAGCCACATCGCCACCAGGTCAGTAATTGAACATGAGATAGAGCGGCTGAAGATGTGATTTCAGTGCCTCGATCGTTCTGGGGGAGCACTTCAATACGCACCAGCGAGAGTGGGTCGCATGATAGTAGTGTATCGTGTCCTGCATAACATGGCGCAACAGAGAGGGGTACCGGTTGAGGAGGCCCCATGCCCTCATCCACCATCCACATCTGCCATCCACATGGAGGAGGAGCAGGAGGAGGAGAAGGAGGAGGAGGACGAACCCATGGGCAGAGCAGTGGCTCACCTGGCTGCTCATGAGGCCAGGGAGTCACTCATATGTGAGCGGTTCTCGTAAGATCAGAAAGTGAGAATAGTCCAGTCTTCACACCATCTGGAAAGACCAGCGGCAACACCAGCACCAACACCAACCCCCTCCCCACCCATGCACAAAACAGTCCTGCACTACACATAAACCCACTGTAAAGTGACCCACTGGGTGGCTTCAAGTGTCGCCGTTCATGGTGAAGCACATTAAAAGGCGCTATCACAAAAGCCAGTCAAGAATGGGCAAGACGTGGCAGTAGTGGTGAGAATGATAACATTTAATGTGACTTTAACAAAAACCAAATATAAATGAAAAACATGAGTCTGTCAGACACCCTTGTGCATCCCCTTCGTGATCACAAATCCTTAGCCTTTCTTTTCCTACCGCTTCTATGTGGTGCATCCCCTGTGGCTGCAGTAGAGGTAGTGGCAGGTTGCTCATGTCCACAGCTGGACTGCTTAGATGCTTTTGGCCTATGACCTCTGGGTTTTGGAGCCTGTGAGGGCCCCTCCAAAGACTGGTCCACCTGCACCTGTGCAGGGGCAGACTCGGCCACCTGGAGAGGAGGCAGCGTTGCGGGTACTGGTTGAAAGGGGGCAACGGGTGAGATGTGGGAGTGGTTTGAGTGGCATCCCCACTTTCATGTCCCCTTTCGCCAATATCCCTCTCCTGGACCAGGCCTACATCATTCCTACCACTTTGCTGGAGAACAGTTTGGAGGACATGTATGATGCCTTGCAAAGTTCCCAGTTGCAAAGTTTCTGCCTGCCTGTTTAAGGCGGCAGAATGTTGTTCACCATGAGTCCGAACGGCCGTTGTCAGGGCCTGAATGGACTCATTTGTGAGCTGTGCTTGAAGCTCAACGGAGTCTAGCCTTCTCTCCATCGCAGACATTCCCGCACTTACCTGCGACACTATCTGAGACATTTCAGCAGTTACGTGCGACACTATCTCAGACAGTCACTCACGTCCCTGCGACACTATCTCAGAGATTCCCTCCTGTACCTGTGCCATCACTCCATGCAGGAGTTGGACTCCTCCATCCTCTGGGTTATTGTGGAGAGTGTGCGTGGCACCTGTTCCAGTACCTCGCAAATGTGCTGCTGTCCCTCGACCATTCTCCTTTTAAAGGATGGCCCCCAGGATTCAGCATCTGCATCCAGCTGAGCAGAGCCTGGAGAGGAGTGCACCAACCGACTCTAACTCTCCACAGCTGCCCCTGCCACCAGTGTCTGCTCGTGCTCACTTGTGTGTAGTGACTCACCAGGTGCCAACCCAACTAACTGACTACTAGGACCCACCAAGGTGTGAGTATCTGCGCTGGTGGATGTCTCACTGAGATGTGACCCTCAGAGGCCGGCAGGTCCTCTGAGGAATTTCCCTCGGCCGTCACTGCGGTCGTTGAATGGCCTGTAAGAGAACAGAAGGCAATATTAAGCATCATCACAGGTGCGTTATATTGTGATGAGCATACTGAGGTGTTCAACATGACAATCATTGTTAACATCAATTCATGTTGTGTGTGATAAATGTTAAAGTTGTATCACCAGGCATTTGTGGGGTGCCAGTCTCGGCGTCCCCGACAGACAGGCCCTCGAGGGTGCGGCTGATGTGTAGGGCCTCCTCCTCCGCCTCTGTGAGGACCACTATTTGTTGTGTCCCCCCTTCCAGTCCTTGCCCTCTCGTGTGCATTTTGCGCTTTCTTCTCCTAGAAGGGGAGAAAGTACAGACGTGTGAGTGAGTGATGGTAAAGTGGCCAACCGATGAATGCATTGCTTTGGATGAAGCTGACCGTGAAAGAGATGCATCAGAGGGTGAGAATCAGACAGAGACATCACATTGGATCAGGATTGGGGTGAGTGGTAGTGGTGGGGTCACAAATGGGGAGGAGAGGAAGTGAAGGTAAGTTGAGGATGAACCTTAAGTGGGTGTGAGGAGTGAAGTGATGGAGTAATCTTGGCAGTGCAGAATGAGTTGGGAGGGGGAGGGGATGATGTGGAACACAGAATGTAGGAGAATGAGTAAGTGTACTCACTTTTGCTGACCTAGTTAGGTCATTGAAACACTTCCTGCACTGGACCCAAGTGCGGGAGATGTTGCTGCTGCTGGTGACCTCCTCTGCCACCTCGAGCCAGGCATTCTTGGTGGCAGAGGCAGGGTGCTTCCTCCTGTCGGCCAGGTAAAATAGTTCACACCTCTTCCTCGCCCTGGCCAGTAGCACCTGAAGTGAGGCATCGCTGAATCTTGGAGCAGCCTTGCCCCTGTGCTGCTCCATTGGGTCTTCTGGCTCTTTGCTCCAGCAAAATCCATTGAAGGAATGGCCCTTTAAATCCAGACACTCCAGCTGACAGCCTGTCATGCGAGTGCGCAGTCTGCCCACTGAGCAGCTTTTGGAAGGCAAACCCAGAAACGGGATTAATGGCCACCAATTAAGTCGCGATCGCGTGGGGAGAGGTTAGATTTTATTAGTGGGAAGCAAAATAGTGCGGATGCTGCAAGTCTGAAATAAAAACAGAAAATGCTGGAGAAGCTCAGCGAGGGAGGCAGCATCTGTGGAGAAAGAAACAGAGTTAACGTTTCAGGTCGAAGACCTTTCGTCAGCTCTCCTATTTTTTATTAGTTGGGTTTGCCGCACGGCCATTGACGCCACCACTGCCATCCCGCTGCCCTTTTAAAATCGAACCCATGGAGTTACCAGCAGACAGCCAATGTGCTTAAACAAGTTGGAAGCAGATGGTGCTTTTTTCTTTGATTTCTGGCCTGAAATAAGGATCATAAAAAGTCATCTTTAGTTTCCAATTACAATTTTAAAGGAGATTGTTAAAATTCTCTTTTTAACAATCTCCATACTTTTACAGTATGAAGAAAAGAAGGAAAATAATGTAATTGTTTTACGTAACTCTCAGTAAAATTGAAAGATTTCAAAGAATGTTCTATACCAGTGCAATAAAAATGAATCATTCCAGTGTAACCCTGATAGGACTAATGACCTGTGCACATAAAAAGGGGTCATAGAATCATAGAATCATAGAAGTTACAACATGGAAACAGGCCCTTCGGCCCAACATGTCCATGTCGCCCAGTTTATACCACTAAGCTAGTCCCAATTGCCTGCACTTGGCCCATATCCCTCTATACCCATCTTACCCATGTAACTGTCCAAATGCTTTTTAAAAGACAAAATTGTACCCGCCTCTACTACTGCCTCTGGCAGATCGTTCCAGACACTCACCACCCTTTGAGTGAAAAAATTGCCCCTCTGGACCCTTTTGTATCTCTCCCCTCTCACCTTAAATCTATGCCCCCTCGTTATAGACTCCCCTACCTTTGGGAAAAGATTTTGACTATCGACCTTATCTATGCCCCTCATTATTTTATAGACTTCTATAAGATCACCCCTTAACCTCCTACTCTCCAGGGAAAAAAGTCCCAGTCTGTCTAACCTCTCCCTATAAGTCAAACCATCAAGTCCCGGGAGCATCCTAGTAAATCTTTTCTGCACTCTTTCTAGTTTAATAATATCCTTTCTATAATAGGGTGACCAGAACTGTACACAGTACTCCAAGTGTGGCCTCACCAATGCCCTGTACAACTTCAACAAGACATCCCAACTCCTGCATTCAATGTTCTGACCAATGAAACCAAGCATGCCGAATGCCTTCTTCACCACCCTATCCACCTGTGACTCCACTTTCAAGGAGCTATGAACCTGTACTCCTAGATCTCTTTGTTCTATAACTCTCCCCAACACCCTACCATTAACGGAGTAGGTCCTGGCCCGATTCGATCTACCAAAATGCATCACCTCACATTTATCTAAATTAAACTCCATCTGCCATTCATCGGCCCACTGGCCCAATTGATCAAGATCCCGTTGCAATCCTAGATAACCTTCTTCACTGTCCACAATGCCACCAATCTTGGTGTCATCTGCAAACTTACTAACCATGCCTCCTAAATTCTCATCCAAATCATTAATATAAATAACAAATAACAGCGGACCCAGCACCGATCCCTGAGGCACACCGCTGGACACAGGCATCCAGTTTGAAAAACAACCCTCTACAACCACCCTCTGTCTTCTGTCGTCAAGCCAATTTTGTATCCAATTGGCTACCTCACCTTGGATCCCATGAGATTTAACCTTATGTAACAACCTACCATGCGGTACCTTGTCAAAGGCTTTGCTGAAGTCCATGTAGACCACGTCTACTGCACAGCCCTCATCTATCTTCTTGGTTACCCCTTCAAAAAACTCAATCAAATTTGTGAGACATGATTTTCCTCTCACAAAACCATGCTGACTGTTCCTAATTAGTCCCTGCCTCTCCAAATGCCTGTAGATCCTGTCCCTCAGAATACCCTCTAACAACTTACCCACTACAGATGTCAGGCTCACCGGTCTGTAGTTCCCAGGCTTTTCCCTGCCGCCCTTCTTAAACAAAGGCACAACATTTGCTACCCTCCAATCTTCAGGCACCTCACCTGTAGCGGTGGATGATTCAAATATCTCTGCTAGGGGACCCGCAATTTCCTCCCTAACCTCCCATAACATCCTGGGATACATTTTATCAGGTTCCGGAGATTTATCTACCTTGATGCGCGTTAAGACTTCCAGTACCTCCCTCTCTGTAATATGTACACTCCTCAAGACATCACTATTTATTTCCCCAAGTTCCCTAACATCCATGCCTTTCTCAACCGTAAATACCGATGTGAAATATTCATTCAGGATCTCACCCATCTCTTGTGGTTCCGCACATAGATGACCTTGTTGATCCTTAAGAGGCCCTACTCTCTCCCTAGTTACTCTTTTGCCCTTTATGTATTTGTAGAAGCTCTTTGGATTCTCCTTTGCCTTATCTGCCAAAGCAATCTCATGTCCACTTTTTGCCCTCCTGATTTCTCTCTTAACTCTGCTCCGGCAATCTCTATACTCTTCAAGGGATCCACTTGATCCCAGCTGCCTATGCATGTCATATGCCTCCTTCTTCTTTTTGACTAGGGCCTCAATCTCCCGAGTCATCCAAGGTTCCCTACTTCTACCAGCCTTGCCCTTCACTTTATAAGGAATGTGCTTACCCTGAAACCTGGTTAACACACTTTTGAAAGCCTCCCACTTACCAGACATCCCTTTGCCTGCCAACAGACTCTCCCAATCAACTTCTGAAAGTTCCTGTCTAATACCATCAAAATTGGCCTTTCCCCAATTTAGAATTTTAACTTTTGGGCCAGACCTATCCTTCTCCATAGCTATCTTAAAACTAATGGAATTATGATCACTGGTCCCAAAGTGATCCCTCACTAACACTTCTGTCACCTGCCCTTCCTTATTTCCCAAGAGGAGGTCAAGTTTTGCCCCCTCTCTAGTCGGGCCATCCACATACTGAATGAGAAATTCCTCCTGAATACACTCAACAAATTTCTCTCCATCCAAGCCCCTAATGCTATGGCTGTCCCAGTCAATGTTGGGAAAGTTAAAGTCCCCTACTATTACCACCCTATTTTTCTTGCAGCTGTCTGTAATCTCCTTACATATTTGCTCCTCAATTTCCCGTTGACTATTTGGGGGTCTGTAGTACAATCCTATCAAAGTGATCTCTCCCTTCTTATTTTTCAGTTCTACCCATATAGACTCAGTGGGCGAACCGTCGGATATATCCCCTCTCACTACTGCCGTGATGTTCTCCCTAATCAAGAACGCAACTCCCCCTCCTCTCTTACCTCCTGCTCTATCTTTCCTATAGCATCTGTACCCTGGAACATTGAGCTGCCAGTCCTGCCCCTCCCTTAGCCATGTTTCAGTAATAGCTATAACATCCCAGTCCCATGTACCCATCCATGCCCTGAGTTCATCTGCCTTGCCCATCAGACTTCTTGCATTGAAATAAATGCAGTTTAATCTAGACTTCCCTTGGTCTTTGCCCTGCTTTCTCAGACCATCTGTCCGGTCATGTTCTGTACACTCTCCCTTACTGCCTTTTGTTTCTGTCACCACTTTATTTCCCACTGACTTCCTGCATCGGTTCCCATCCCCCTGCCACATTAGTTTAAACCCTCCCCAACAGCACTAGCAAACACTCCCCCTAGGACATTGGTTCCAGTCCTGCCCAGATGCAGACCGTCCAATTTGTACTGGTCCCACCTCCCCCAGAACCGGTTCCAATGGCCCAGGAATTTGAATCCCTCCCTCTTGCACCATCTCTCAAGCCACGTATTCATCCTAGCTATCCTGTCATTCCTACTCTGACTAGCCCGTGGCACTGGTAGCAATCCTGAGATTACTACCTTTGAGGTCCTACTCTTTAGTTTAACTCCTAACTCCCTAAATTCAGCTTGTAGGACCTCATCCTGTTTTTTACCTATATCGTTGGTGCCTATATGCACCACGACAACTGACTGTTCACCCTCCCCCTCCAGAATGTTCTGCAGCCGCTCCGAGACATCCCTGACCCTTGCACCAGGGAGGCAACATACCATCCTGGAGTCTCGGTTGCGTCCGCAGAAACGCCTGTCTATTCCCCTTACAATCGAGTCCCCTATCACTAAAGCTCTGCCACTCTTTTTCCTGCCCTCCTGTGCAGCAGAGCCAGCCACGGTGCCATGAACCTGGCCACTGCCACCTTCCCCTGGTGAGCCATCTCCCCCAACAGTATCCAAAACGGTATACCTGTTTTGGAGGGAGATGACCGCAGGGGACCCCTGCACTGCCTTCCTACTCTTCCTCTGTCTGTTGGTCACCCATTCACTATCTCCCTCAGTAATTTTTATCTGTGGTGTGACCAACTCACTGAACGTGCTATCCACGACTTTCTCAGCATCGCGGATGCTCCAAAGTGAGTCCATCCGCAGCTCCAGAGCCGTCAAGCGGTCAAACAGTAGCTGCAGCTGGACACACTTCCCGCAGGTGAAGGAATCAGGGATACAGGAAGGATCCCTGAATTCCCACATCCCACAAGAGGAACATGACACGGCTGTGGGATCTCCTGCCATGACTTAACCCTCAAGTTAGCTTAACAACAACTACAATGTCAAGAGAAAAAAAAGGAAAGAAAAACTACTTACCACTCCCTTTAAGGAGTTTACTCCTTTAAATTATTCTTAATTTAGAGAATGTTAACTACACTAGGGACCTTGATTCACTAAAAAAAAACGCTACTTCCTATAAGACCTGCAGACCTTCCCTTTCTTTTTACTTTAGTTACTGTCGATAAGTAGAAATACTCACCTGAACCTACTCACCAATCAGGTGCCTCCCCTGTGTCGCGTCCCGATCTGATTCCTGACGTCACTTCGAACTCGGTCGCAGCTCCCTCTGAAATCCCGCCTTTTATCGGACGCTCCCTCCGCTCGGCTCGGCTCCTCTCAGCTGTTCTCAGCGCTCTGAAATCCCGCCTTTTATCGGACGCTCCCTCCGCTCGGCTCGGCTCCTCTCAGCTGTCTTCGTTATGTAAATAAACCAGAGCACGATCTGCTGGAAGGAAAAGCAGTGGAAGAAATGGGTTGCCTCATGTGCCACTAGACATGGAAGAGAAAGAAGAAAAATTCCAGTGTAGAGGTGCCTCCTCCACCCTCACCTCCAACAAGTGCGAGGAGCTCATGGACTTCTTTGTCATGCCCTCTCATGCCCTCTCCGAGCTCATCTCGACCATGAGATCCACATCCTGCTCCCTCGACCCTATTCCCACCAAACTAATGAACATCCAACTTCCCTTCCAAAACTCTTCTGCCCATACCCTAACTCGCACCAATGGCCTGTTCACCCATCACCCCTGCATTTGCTGACCTACATTGGCTCCCGGTCCGGCAACACTTTGATTTTAAAATTCTCATCCTAGTGTTTAAATCCCTCCATGGCCTCGCCCTCTCTATCTCTGTAACCTCCTCCAGCCCAACAGCCCTCCGAGATCTCTGCGCTCCTCCAATTCTTGTCTCTTTCGTATCCCTGATTTTAATCTCAATTTTAATCGCTCCACCATTAGCGGCTGTGCCTTCAGCTGCCTAGGCCCTAAGCTCTGGAATTCCCTCTCTAATCTGCTCTGCCTCTATACCTCTCTCTCCTCCTTTAAGACGCTCCTTAAAACCTACCTCTTTGACCATTTTGATCATCTGTCCTAATATCTCCTTATGTGGCCGGGTATCAAATTTTGTTTGCGAACGCTCCTATGAAGCGCCTTGGTATGTTTTACTACGTTAAAGGCGCTATATAAATGCAAGTTGTTGTTGTTACTGTATTCTGGTAAAAGAATTTCAGTAATGAGCATCACTAATTCATAGACTCACAGAATGGTTACAGCACAGGAGGCCATTCGGCCCATCGAGCCGAGTGAATAATTAAATAGCTTATTCACTGCAGCAAATTTTATTAAGCATACTATGTACAACGCTGACATAGCACTCAGCTCCTATTTTACTTCCAATAGGAACAGAAGTCCATTTTGGACCATTTCTACTCCTAAACCTCTACAAAGTTAACCCAAAAACGAATAAATAAAGCAGCAAATTTGTGTTTTGTAGTTTGTTCTCAGATTATACAAAATGTGCATTAATGCAGAGGATATTTAATGCCTTGCTGCGATTTTTATTTCACAAGTGCGGCTGACTGGATGAGTCATGAGTTTCAGCCATCTGCATAAGCTGCAATGTGGACAGACAATCTTGTGTAAGATGTGGTTGCCTCTTCATGCCCTCAGAGCAAATAGGGATGGGCAGTAAATACCCACATCCCAAGAGCAAATAAAAAACAAGTGCTGTCAGTATTGATTGCTCAGTTTCCAGAATCTATTTTAAGAAGGTTTTACAACTGAAAAAAAATCAGAAAAAACCCGTTCGACACCTCTATTTTCCCCCCATGATGCATCCTAGTATTAGAATATTGAACCTGTGACATGTCTTTTTCCCACATTTCATCCTGATCAAAGTGAAATGTTTAAATTAGTGCCAGATTTGATGTCGTTTTTCTTTCCCAACTTTTCCTTCCTTTTTCGAATATTTTGCTTTTTCAGCTCCCTTGTCCCTGCACCTCACATAATTCCTTCGCCCCGAGAGTGCAGGCAACTTGTCCCCAGATTTCTGGAAACACTAGCCTTGAACTAACTGCTAGGTACTTCGTGAGAGAAATCTGCAATGACTCTTCTGCTGATTTTCCTTGCATCTCTGTATGGGAACAACATAATTTCTGCTCCGTGTCTCCCATCTCAATGGCTTGGCTGCGATCTGAAACACATCTCATGGGAAATTGCAGATGTAAGCTGTGTCCTATTTCACTGCGTTGGCTTGTTTTGTCACACCAACCCACTACATAACAATCTTATCATCAACACTGGGCAATATTTAGATATGAATTCCTGGCCACCAAGTCCTAATCAAAATAAATCTGGAAAGAATATATAATATATTAAAAATCTTGGAGTGAATCCATGGTGAGCTGAGGGCCTTCCTGCTTGGGAGTCTCTATGGGAGGCCTCAGCCGATTTTAACGGAGGAAGAGGAGGGTATTAAGAATAATAATTATATTTAGATGGCTTACTTATGAGGATAGACTTGGACAATTATGATTGTTCGCTTTGGAAGGGTAAGATGTGATGGACGGTTTTTAAAATTGTGGAAGGATTGAATGTAGCCAATTTGGATCAGATATTCAAAATGGATACTGATAAAGGCCAAAGAAGATGCCGATGTAATATGTAGACAAAGGGAGGAGTTTTAACCCTGCAGGACTGGTGAGAGAGGGGTGGGGCGGGCTTAAAACTTCAAAAATGGGAAACCCGACCCCAACCCGCCTCCAATGCGTCCACTTCCGGTTTTAACAGAGGTGGGTTGGGGGCGGGTGACTAATCTGCTTTCCAGAGGCGGGTCCCTAATTTAAATATTTTAATAAGGCTGCATGGCTTAAATTTTATCTCTGTTTCAAACTTAATGGCTGTGGGTCAGGTTTCCCAGGGCTCAGGAAGCCTGGCAGCTAAAGGGAGGTGAGAATGGCTGGATCCAAATGGTCTTTCCAGCATTGCTTGTGCGCCAGGTGGAGCAGGAGTGCTTCCCCCCATTCCACACGATCGGATCCCCATCCGCGATCAGACCCCTGCGATCTCTCCGCCACCACCCCCCCCCCCCCACCGATCTCACCAGCCTGCGATCTCTCCGCTCCCCCCCCACCCCCACCGATCTCACCAGCCTGCGATCTGTCCACGCCGCCCCCCTCCCCGATCTCTCCGACACCCAACCGTTCTCTCCAGCCCTCCCCGATCTATGGCCCCCGACTAATCTCTCCAGTCCCCCCACCACCCCAGATCTAGCCGGCCCCCCTCACCAATCTTTCCGGTCCACGATCTACTCATGGCCCACTCATCGCATTCTCCAGCCCCTGACCGATCTCCCCGGTCCGTGATCTATCCACGTCCCTCCCGATCTAGCCACGGCTGCCCCCCCCAATCTCTCCGCACCCCCCTCAATCAATCCACGCCCCCTCCGATGTGCCCCCTGACCCATGATTTCTTGCTCCCTCCATCGCTCCTCTATGCTCCCCGACTGTGGCCTGGTGCAGGTGGCCTGCTTGCCCAATAGCCAGCCAGCCTCTCAATCTGGCTGACTGCGGCTCTGAAACAGAGTCCAAAAATTTAAATCATGTTCCACTGTTAAATTCAGCAGGACCTCCAGAAAACCCGCATTCCTAGCTGCTACACCTCCCTCCCCACCTCCCTGTAGATATCAGGGCCAGTGAGTCAGGTTAGATAACAGGGGGTATCTCTCTTCTTAGAGGGTTGTCACCCTTTTGTGGGCAGCGGCGAGGGCTGTGATCGCTCTTCCTCAAGTCTCTCTCCGTCCACCAGTCCAACATGTTGAAATTAGACAAAAGAACCTGTTGTGGATTGGAGCTCAAGATCTCCATAGCAACAGTCAAAGCATTTACATGAAATATTCCAGCTGGGCTTAGGACCTCAGAAAGTAGGGCCTTCCCAGCAGATAACCCTAGAGTTGCCATTCACTCGGTAGTAGACTGCAGTGACCATGTAGGGTGCCCTGTACAGACTCAGAGAACTCCAGTCTCAGTCTTTGGTAAGCAAGCAATGTGTGATCAAAATCAACATCAGCATGGATTTGTTAAAGTTGCCTTTGCCAAATTTAATAGAGATTTTAGAGGGGAAATGAATAATTGGATAGATCAAGAGAATGCAGTAGCTGTAGTAAATATGGATTTTCAGACGGTGCCTCACAAGAAGTTTGTTAGAAAAATTCAGGCATATGTTATAAAATGAAATATGGCAGCAAAGATAGAAGTTGAGTGACAGACAGTAAACAAAAAGCAATGGTAAATGAGTGTTGCTTGGATTGGAAAGGGTTGGAACTGGTTTAACGTAGGGGTTGGGTCCTTGTATATATAGTTCTTGGCATATATAGATGATTAGGACTTAGGTAGAGAGGACACAGTTCTTGAGATTTGCTGGTGGCACAAAAGTGGGAATTTTGGCAAAGAATGAGGAGGACTGTAAATGACTTCAGGACAACACAGGTTGGCAGAATGGATGGGCAGATGCAATTTAACATGGATAAGTGTGAAGTAATGCATTTTTGGTGGAAAAACAAGGAATGAGAATATACACTCAATGGTAAGACATTGAAGGGTGTGGATAAAAAGAGATAAAAGGGTTTAAATGCATAATTTTTGAAGTTTGAGTGCAGGTAGGTATAGCCACAAAAAAAGGCCAATAGCAGTTTGGGTTTTATAAATGGAGCATAATGGATTGAATAGGGAAAGTTTATTTCTTCTGGTTGGGGAGACAGGGACAAGGGGTCATCAATTTAAAATTATTACTGAGGGAGTGAGGAGAGAGATTAGGAAAAATGTCTTTATGCCGAGGATTGCTGGAGCATGGAATGCTTTGTCACAGGGTGTAATCCAGGGAGTAATTCACAGGCTGATAATTGGAACTCATGAGTCCTCTAAAGCTTTTAAACTATCTTATCTAACTTTAATACAGCAGTGTCTGCAGTTACTACTATTGAACCTGACAGCGCTGTTAGATAATGAATTGCTCAGATATTTAATTACAGAGCAAATACTAACAGTGTAGTCTTTTATCACAAGCTAGATACCTTGGAAGGAAAGCTACTTAAATTCGTTTACAAGTCACATTTGTGATATTAATAGGCCATTAAGTACTAAACTGGTCTTCCACTTTTAGCATTGCTGTTACTCACTACATAATCAAGTGTTCCAGCTATTATGCTCTGTAAACTCTCAAATGTTACGATAACCTGAACAGTGACCCAGCTGGTTTAGCCAACATAACTCCTGGATAAGTATACAGAGAAAGATATTAGTCATTGCTTCCATGAAACTCTTTTTAAATTATGGCCATACCAGAGCACACAGGGTAAGAATAACATAGTCCTTCCAGGCGGTTCTCTAAGCCATTCAATTCACACAAGGATAACACTGCTTTGAGAGGAGTCAGTGCATCATGCATGGTACGGGAGGTATTGATGCCTTTATGAAGTGAAACCTCTTGTCAAAATTCTCATGTGCTCAAAATGAGCTCTTAGTTTGTGACGGACTCGTTGAAAAGCCCCTTGGAATACAGAAAGTGGTCTTTGGTCGAAGAGCTGCAGTGTGTTTACATTGCTTTCTGGCACTCAAATATATTTCCATAAGCTTTTCTGCTTCCGTGATTATAAAAGTTAAAGGGGAAGTACATGTTGGTGAATTGCACCATAATCTTAAGTGTAACTAAAGAACTTACCTGTGTACTTATCAACATTTCTCTGACACTTCTTGTTCTGTTTTGTACTTCAGGACTGCTGAATAGAGGATTTCTCTGATAATGTCATGAAGTTACAGCCAATGATATTCAGAATGGGGACAATGGATCATGGGGAGCTTTCTCCATTCACTGTTGTCCTACTGTGTGCAATTCCACATTGCACCACCCAATTGAATAAGACTTTACATCATGGATTATATGCACTTGTGGTATTCATTCACGCTCAGTCTGGGCAAGAGGCTGCCAGACATCTCCTCCTAAAATGGCAGACTGCTCCATCTTGAGCGGAAGGAAAGACTGAAAGAGGTTCTGTGTCACAATCCATTTCCACTTCTCTTGGGCCAGTCACGAAGAATCAATGATAGCTGCAGAGCAATCTGTGACCTGGACTTTCCCATCCTTAGAGCTGAACGAGCTTTACAGCAGGGAGGCTACAAAATAGGGAGAATGGAGTCAATCGTTTGTTTTAAAACTTAGGCATTTTTATCAAGAACAACAACAACTTGCATTTATATAGCACCGTTAACGTAGTAAAATGTCTCACGGCGCTTCACAGGAGCGTAATCAGACAAAACCTCATCAGATTACATCTGTTTACATGAGAAATGTTTAATCTGTTGTACCAATTATATAAAAATTTGGTTGAATAACATATTCTCCAATTACTCGGTTAACTCCATTACAATCATAGAACACAGGGGGAATAAGGAGGAAAAGAAAATTTTGCGGAGGAAGACATTTTTCAGTGGCTAACCTCACAGTACTGGCTTAGCACGCTGAGTTATAAATTAGCTTAATGTTTATTTTGTCTTCAGTGTATTTTTTTGACAGCCATCTGCAGAGACTTTTGGTAATATGAAGGTCAGAGTAGATTAGGATGAAGCCCAAAGATCAGTGGTAGCCAACTAAAGAATTTTGTGGAGGAAAACTGGCTCCTGCCCCTGCGCTGCTGGGCCAGGCTACATGTTTATTTAATCTTTGAGGTTACAAAGAAGACACAGTTACTGCGATCCGCGCTGGAACTAGGTCTGAAAATGAGTATCTTTAAAATGCTATTCCTGAAGCTACTAAATGGAACAAAATGTATGTGTTGTGAATCGATCGGGATCAGAAAATCTACATTTTAGAAGTTATGAGAATGGATTCTTTGTAACTAGAGAAGAATTGGGTCACTGTCCACGCTAACAAATCTATTGAGCCAATTCTGAGTTTTAATGGAAATTATCTTTTCTTTTCACCCAGATTATTCTCTTCAGCTCTACCGCATGCCCTTTCCCACACAGACACAGTCTTCTATGCCAACAGTCTCCATCTGTGTGGTCACGATCTACCAGACCATTCACATTTATCACTCATCTGACCCCTGGCTGACCAAAAGAAGCAACACTTGTGCAGGTTAAAATTAGCACAAACTGCACTTTTGCTTTATGCATGGTGTCAGGTAACTCTCCATTCAATGGCCTGCTGACAATCTGAAATCAATGGAAATACACGGTGAAAATCCATGTACAGCAGGTTAAAGGTTATTATATCAGTAGTTCATTGTGTGCAAAGAAAGTACTGCCCTATTTCCATTATCAGTAGAACAGTATCTGGCTGGGAGTGCTTTACCAGATGTTCAAGATGTTCAGATCAGGAGTGAAGCTTGAATGGTTCATGTCACCCTGTAACACTCTCCAAGCATCCCTTATTCTTTGTTATCTCCTACAACATATCTTCTTGCCTTTTTATGTGGGTCAGCTTCCATCTGCCTTTGTATATTTTGTTGCTGCCTTTACATTTTGCCATTTGCTTTGTATCCGCCACAGCAACTGTGACATAGCACTCTCAATGAGGAGGGATTACATGACAGGAAGAGATGATGAGACTGACAAGAGTTTTTGCACTGTGCTCAGTGGATAGTCACAATCTTCTACCCATTACATTCAGAAAGCTTACAATAAAAGTGGTGAAAATTTAATAAAGGAAACACACGGACAAATTAATTCCTTTCATATTCTGACGATTTTTTTTTGCCTTAACCTATAATCCATTGCACTGTTTACAGCCCAGCAATATGAACTTCAGTTTTTAATAACAGAATTTGACTGCGAAGAAAATCTTACAAATGTATTTTATCATGAAAGAAATATTTTCATAAACAGGTGCTGGTGAAGTATTTTAAATCCAATCTATTTAAGCATATTTTGAACACCAAGGTGTCTGAATCAACAATTCTAGTTTTCAGCTGTTCTAAAATTCTGCATTCCCCACTCAAGCTGAATAGTGTTCTTTTAGTCAGAGATGCATTGCTCTTTGTACAATGCCTCTCTGTGTGCAAGTCTGTTAACAGCTATATGATACTCCCAGATGTACTTTTCCTGGCCACAAGATCCATTTTGATGCCAAATATTGAAAGATTGTATATTTCTTCTGCATGTTTTTGCAAATTCCTCACACAGCCAAATATGCATTCAGGTAATTTTATACACATTTCACAT
This sequence comes from Heptranchias perlo, assembly GCF_035084215.1. Lineage (NCBI taxonomy): Eukaryota > Metazoa > Chordata > Chondrichthyes > Hexanchiformes > Hexanchidae > Heptranchias > Heptranchias perlo. Next base: position 25,897,183 of record NC_090334.1, on the reverse strand, counting down.
TCGTTCTTTTAAAAAATATATCTACTTCCAAAGTGTTCTAAAGGTGGGGACTTGAATTAATTATCACATGAAAGATTTGTATACAATAATATTTGTTAACCTCAAGAATTCATGAATCACTGAAAAACTGAGTTAAATTGGACAATTCAGCCAACTTTTGATAAAAGTGTTGCAGTTCCAAAGGCACTTATGTGTCCAGCACATAAAACGCTGGTTACTTATCACTGGACCTGTCGTGTGCATCTGTTCGTAAAAACATTAGACCATAAAGTGAGCTAGCAGAGTCAAACAAGGAGGACCAGGCAGGTAGTGCAGGAGTCCTCTGAGGGCATCGCGCTCTCACACCAGGATTCAGTTCTGAATACTGGTGGGGGAGAGAGTTCCTCTGGGGAGTGCAGCCAGAGCCAAGTTCACAGCACCATGGGTGGCTCAGCTGTACAGGGGGGGAAGAGAATGGTCAGGGGAGCGATAGTGATAGGGGATTCTATAGTTAAGGGAACAGACAGGCATTTCTGCGGTCACAGATGTGATTCCAGGATGATATGTTGCCTCCCTGGTGCCAGGGTCACGAATGTTACCGAGTGGCTGCAGTACATTCTGGAGGGGGAGGGTGAACAGCCAGACGTCGTGATCCATATCGGTACCAACGACAAAGGTAGAAAGAGGGATGAGGTCCTGCAGGCGGATTTTAAGGAGTTAGGAAAGAGATTAATAAGCAGGACCCCAAAGGTAGTAATCTCCGGATTACTCCTGGAGCCACGTGCTAGCGAGTATAGAAATAGGAGGATAGAGCAGATAAATGTGCGGCTGGAGAAATGGTGCAGGAGGGAAGTCTTTAGATTCCTGGGGCATTGGGACTGGTTCTGGGGGAGGTGGGACCTGTACAAGCCGGATGAGTTGCACCTCAACAGGGCCGGGACCAATATCCTCGCGGGGAAGTTTGCTCGTGCTGTTGGGGAGGGTTTAAACTAGCTTGGCAGGGGATGGGAACCTGAACGCAGATTCAGAAGGGAGAGAAGCAGAACTGGAAATGGAAGGCAGAAAATTAGTAAGTGAGTTTGAAAGGCAGAGGAAACAAAGGTTAGACACTAGACAAAAAAGGAGTTTGGCAGCGCTTAATGGTATATACCTCAATGCAAGGAGTATAGTGAATAAGGCAGATGAGCTAAGGGCACAGATAGACATGTGGAAGTATGATATCTTAGTTATTACAGAAACATGGCTTAAACAGGGGCAGGAATGGCAGCTCAATGTTCCTGGTTACAGGGTTTTCAGACCGAGATAGAGAGGGGGATAAAAAAGGAGGTGGGGGTGCCAATATTGGTTAAAGAAACAATTACAGCTGTGAGGAGGGATGATATGTTAGAAGGATCATCAAATGAAGCCATATGTATTGAGCTAAAGAACAAAAAAGGGGCAGTCACACTATCTCGGTGTGAAAATCTTGTAATCAGGGACGTTGAGCTGCCATTCCTGCCCCTGTTTAAGCCATGTTTCTGTAATAACTAAGATATCATACTTCCACATGTCTATCTGTGCCCTTAGCTCATCTGCCTTATTCACTATGCTCATCTGCCTTATTCACTATACTCCTTGCATTGAGGTATATACCATTAAGGAAAGCACTATAGACCCCCAAACAGTCAAAGGGAGATAGAAGAGCAAATATGTAGGCAAATTTCTGAGACGTGCAAAAACAATAGGGCAGTAATAGTAGGGGATTTCAACTACCCTAATATTAACTGGGATACAATCAGTGTAAAAGTAATAGAGGGCACAGAATTCTTAGATTGCATTCAGGAGAACTTTTTTAGCCAATACATAGCAAGTCCAACCAGAGGGGGACAGTTCTGGATTTAGTTTTAGGGAATGAAGCTGGGCAGGTGGAAGGAGTATCAGTGGGAGAGCATTTTGGTGGTAGTGATCATAACACAGTTAGATTTAGCATAGATATGGAAAAGGACAGAGGTAGAAAAGGAGTAAAAGTTCTAAATTGGGGAAAGGCCAATTTTACTAAGCTGAGAAGTGATTTAGCAAAAGTGGACTGGAAACAGCTACTTGAAGGTAAATCAGTGCCAGAGCAGTGGGAGGCATTCAAGGGGTTCAGAGTAAATATGTTCCCACAAAGGAAAAGGGTGGGACTGCCAAATCTAGAGCCCCAAGATGACAAAGAGCATACAGGGTAAGATAAGGCAAAAAAGGGAAGCTTATGTCAGACACCGAGAGCTCAATACTGCAGAAAGCCTAGAGGAGTATCGAAAGTGCAGGGGTGAAATTAAAAAGGAAATTAGGAAAGCAAAGAGAGGGCATGAAAAAATACTGGCAAGTAAAATTAAGGGAAACCCAAAAATGTTTTATAAATACATAAAAGCGCAAGAGGATAACTAAGGAAAGAGTAGGGCCTATTAGGGACCATAAAGGTAACCTATGTGTGGAGGCGGAAGATGTGGGTATGGTTCTTAATGAATACTTCGTGTCTGTCTTCACAAAAGGGAGGGATGATGCAGACATTGTAGTTAAGGAGGAGGAGTGTGAAATATTGGATGGGATAAACATAGTGAGAGAGGAAGTATTAAGGGGATTAGCGTCTTTGAAAGTGGATAAATCGCCAGGCCCAGATGAAATGTAACTAGGCTGCTAAGAGAAGCAAGGGAGGAAATAGCAGAGGCTCTGACCATCGTTTTCCAATCCTCCCTGGCTACAGGCGTGGTGCTGGAGGATTGGAGAACTGCTAATGTTGTACCATTGTTTAAAAAGGAGAAAGAGAGAGACCGAGTAATTACAGGCCAATCAGTCTAATCTCGGTGGTGGGCAAATTATTGGAATCGATTTTGAGGGACAGCATAAATCGTCATTTAGAAAGGCACGGGTTAGTCAAGGACAGTCAGCATGGATTTGTTAAGGGAAGGTCATGTCTGACTAACTTGATTGAATTTTTTGAGCAGGTAACAAGGATAGTCGATGAGGGTAATGCATTTGATGTAGTGTACATGGATTTTAGCAAGGCTTATGACAAGGTCCCACATGGCAGACTGATCAAAAAAGTAAAAGCCCATGGAATCCAAGGGAGAGTGACTAGTTGGATCCAAAATTGGCTCAGTGGTAGGAAGAAAAGGGTAATGGTTGACAGGTGTTTTTGTGACTGGAAGGCTGTTTCCAGTGGGGTCCCGCATGGATCAATACTAGATCCCTTGCTTTTTGTGGTATATATTAATGATTTGGACTTGAATGTGGGGGGCTTGATCAAGAAGTTTGCTGATGATACAAAATGTGGTTGAAAGTGAAGAGGAAAGCTGTAGACTGCAGGAAGATATCAATGGACAGGTCAGGTGGGCAGAAAAGTGGCAAATGGAATTCAATCCAGAGAAGTGTGAGGCAATGCATTTGGGGAGGGCAAACAAGGCAAGGAAATACACAATAAATGGGAGGGTACTGAGAGGTGTAGAGGAAGTGAGGGACCTTGGAGTGCATGTCCACAGATCCCTGAAGATAGCAGGGTCAGGTCGATAAGGTGGTTAAAAAGGCATATGGGATACTTTCCTTTATTAGCCGAGGCATAGAATATAAGAACAGGGAGGTTATGCGAGAACTGCATAAAACATTGGTTAGGCCACAGCTTGAGTACTGCATACAGTTCTGGTCACCACATTACAGGAAAGATGTGATTGCACTACAGAGGATACAGAGGAGATTTACGAGGATGTTGCCAGGGCTGGAAAATTTTAGCTGTGACAAAATATTGGATAGGTTGGGGTTATTTTCTTTGGAACAAAAGAGGTTGAGGGGAGATTTAATTGAGGTATATAAAATTATGACAGGGCTAGATAGAGTGGATAGGGAGGACCTATTTCCCTTAGCAGAGAGGTCAGTGACCAGGGGGCATAGATTTAAAGTAATTGGTACAAGGATTAGAGGGGAGCTGAGGAGAAATTTTTTCACTCAGAGGGTGGTGGGGGTCTGGAACTCACTGCCTGAAAGGGTGGTAGAGGCAGAAACCCTCAACTCATTTAAAAAGTACTTGGATGTGCACTTGAAATGCCATAACCTACAGGGCTATGGACCAAGTGCTGGAAAGTGGGATTAAGCTGGATAACCCTTTTTCGGTCGGCACGGACATGATGGGCTGAATGGCCTCCTTTTGTGCCGTAACTTTCTATGATTCTGGTCTATGAAACGTTAAGTGACTTTCACGTGAAGTCTGAGGACATAATTGACAATCACTGGGAGTGCCAGTGCTGTGGTAATGGCAACAGCATGCTTCTGTACCTGTAGCTACTTTTATATTTTAGATTCATCTTTGCCACTTTGGTTTGCAGCGTTTTACGATACAAAACGATAGGGTTATTCTATTTTTGGTGCATTGTCAGCCTCGTGACAGGGAGGAACTTGTCGCAGGTAGAACTCATGGCTATCCTTGCAATGTTCCTCATTTCAAAAACAGCAACGTACACATTTCTATAGTACTCATTGTGTACAAGGAGACTTCTTAGAAAGCTTGGATTGTGGCTGAACACTTAGACTGGGGGGAGAAGAGGAGGTAATTAGGGAGAGGGTCAGCAGGGGCAAAAGCACGATTGAAGGTGATGGTCTTTAAGGTTAGGGATGGAGGAGGCATGGTGGAGAGGCTGAGGATAGGAGTTCCAGAGGAGAGGCCCAAGGTAGCTGAAGGAATGGCCACTGAAAGTGGAGGAGCGAATGAGATGTATACTGGGTGGAAAATCAAATTTTGCCCAAAAGTAGACTTTTTCCGTGTGTGAGAGAGTGAGTTAATGAGAAGGTGCACATGAAAGTGAATGTGTGAGAAAGTCTGTGTATAAGAGAGTGACAGATTGGCGGTAATTTTAACCTAACTCACCGAGGGGAACAGGTGGAATGCCGATTTTACACCCCGCCTAATATTGACTTCAATGGAGGGTAAAATTGGGCGGGGTGTTAAATCAGTATTGCACCCGATCCGTCAATTTCCCGACAGGAAGGTTAGGTTAAAATTGAACCCAATGGCCTCGATATTAACCCCCTCATGACGGGGATTGAAAGTTTGAAAACGGGGAACGCATCCACAACCTGTCACATACGCGCCTGCTGCCATTTTCACAGCAGGGGGTTTTGTGGCATGTGACTGTCCCGCCATGGCGAGGCAGGATAATTCATTAACATACTTAAATCAGGCACCCACTGTGCAACTGGGAGCCTGTTTTAAATTTAACAGTTGCCGCGTGGGTTTCCCAGGGCTCGGGAAATCCGGCAGTAAAAGAGAGGTGGGAGCTGCTGACTCGAGAAGCTAAGTGCCTTTTACAGCTCTCCTTTTGGGACAGGAGTGCTCCCAAAGAAGCTTTCGGCTCCCTCTCCTCTCTGCCACGAATGCAGGACCCCACCACCCCCCCCAATCACCCAAGCTCCAATCTCCGGTCTTACCTCTTTCCGGTTGCTCGGGACCATCTCCGAGAGTTCCCGGCTGCAACCTCCTGCCGCTGGTTTTCCCACCCGGCAACCGACCAGCTTGTGAAATTAGCCGGCTTCTGGGTGGGAAAGGGAAGAAAAAAATGGTAATGAGGTCTTGCCATTAAATTCGGCAGGACCTGCGGGTCGTCGGCCTTGGCGCGTTCCCTGGCCATTTTCACCCTCCCCACTTCTCCATAAATATCATGTGTCAGTGAGAGTGAGTGAGTGTCAGAAAGACAGTGGAAGAGTGAGTGAATTATGAGAAAGTGAATGCCTGTTTGAAACAAAGAATGTGGGGAAATTTTTTAAGATGGTAACCCTTTTGAATAAGATTACATTAAGATGCATAATTGCACCATTTTGATAACATGTGGTGTTTATTTAGTACATTTAGCTGTTAATTTAAAAAGTAATCTCCAGTTTTTCTGAGGTTGAAAAGCAGTTAAGGAGCAAGTATAAGATATTGGATGCCAAGCTCTGGTATATACGAAGCCTAGATATGGTATTTTGAGGTTAAGCTCTGAAATATTCAAGTTCAGGGTTTGATGTACAGTATTCTGGGCCAAGACGTTCTGCGTATGAAGCAATGGATGGAATTTCTCTCCCTCCCCCCCACATATTATGATTAAGCACCCCAAGGACTTGTGCTGCAGTGCTGAGCTGTGGAGCTGAGGGCTAGGTTATTACAACAATACTTAGGTGCATCTGTGGGAGATTTGAAACAGGACCATTAAGGATCAGTTCTGATTGAGATGTTATTCCATGATTACCCGGACCACACACGGCGATATGGAATAAATGTTATTTCTTCATCAAGTTTTCATTCATTTTCAGAAATCATATGGTAGAGATAACAAACTGGCACTGGAGTAGAAAAGACGTGTCCTTCAGAATCACATCACTGACTCTCACAGAGAAACTATGCAGTCAGATCCTAATGGGCAGTATGGGATTCTTCAACTATTAATCTCATTTGATTTCAGTTTATTTTAATACGTTAGTCAGGACGAATCATTATTCTGTTGTCTTGGACAGTTTATGGAACAATTGTCAGTTTGCAATAATGTGGTTGGAAGAGCATCCATTTTCAGCAATATCCATTCAAAAAACCTCTGTTTCTGACCCATAACAAGCACTATCTTTATGAAAAAAAATACTTGGAAAGTTATCTTTTCCCTTTGCTTGCCAAATATTACAACATGTCGTTTCATGGCAATAACCTCACTGCATTATATATGTATAATGCAGTATTTAATTTTAGACAAAGGTGCCTCATTTTTGTCATAATTTGCACCAGTTTTTAACCATTTTGGAACAGACTCAAAAATCGGTTCCTTTGACTTCATTGTAGGAACAGTTCTGTGGGTGCTGACTGTCCTCTGGCATCATGGCCAAGTGTGAGCTGTTCAGGTGTGAGCCTCGACAGTGAATAAGTCTATTTGAGTGCGTGGGCATCACAGCAAAACCCTATCCTATCCATTACACTTCCAGAAGGAATCAGTAGATAGCAATCAGGTCAAAGCTCTGCAGTCCTGCCACATCCAGTCGCAAATGGTGGTAGAAAATTAAGCAACTAATGGGAGATAGCAGTTCCATGAATATTCTCATCCTCAGTGATGGCGGAGTCCAGCACGTGAGTGCAAAAGACAAGGCTGAAGCGTTTGCAGCCATTTTCAGCCAGAAGTGCCGAGTGAATGATCCCTCTCGGCCTCTTCCTGAGGTCCCTATTGGCACAGATGTCAGTCTTCATTCACTCCATGTGATATTACCTAACAGCTGAGTGCACTGGACACAGCAAAGGCTAAGGGCCCTGACAACACCCAGCTGTAAGGCTGGAGACCTGTGTTCCAGAACTAGCCCTGCCCCCAGCCAAGCTATTCCAGTACAGCAGCAATACTGGCATCTACCCGACAATGTGGAAAATTGCCCAGGTATGTCATGTCCAAAACAAAGGACAAATCCAATTGCTGCCCCATCAGCCTACTCCTACTCATCAGCAAATCATTCAAGGAATCGTTAACAGTGCTATTAAGTGGCACTTACTCACCAATAGCCTGATCACCGATGCTCAGTTTGGGTTCTACCAGAACCACTTGGCTCCAGACGTCATTACAGCCTTGGTCCAAGCATGGATATACAGCCCGAATTCCAAAGGTGAGGTGAGAGAGTCTGCCCTTGACTTCAAGGCAGCATTTGACCGAGTGTGGCATCAAGAATCCCTAGTAAAACTGAAGTCAATGGGGATCAGGGGGAAAACTCTCCAGTGGCTGGAGTCAGACATAGCACAAAGGAAATGGATGTGGTTGTTGGAGGCCAATCATCTCAGCCCCAGGACATCACTGCAGGGGTTCCTCAGGGCAGCATTCTAGGTCCAACTATCTTCAGCTGCTTCATCAATGACCTTCCTTCCATCATAAGGCAGAGGTAACGCTGTTCTCTGATGATTGCACAGTGTTCAGCTCCATTTACAATTCCTCAGATAATGAAGCAGTCCGTGCTGACATGCAGCAAGATCTGGATAACATCCAGGCTTGAGCTGATAAGTGGCAAGTAACATTCGTGCCACACAAATGCCAGGCAACGGCCATCTCCAAAAACAGAGAGCCTAACCATCTGCCCTTAACATTCAATGGCATTACCTTCACCGAGTCTCCCACCAACAATATCCTGGGGGTCACCACTGACCAGAAATTCAACTGAACCGGCCACATAAATACCGTGGCTGCTACAGCAGGTATTCTGTGGCAAATGGCTCACCTCCTGACGCCCCAAAGCCTCTCCACCACCTACAAGGCACATGTCAGGAGTGTGATGGAATACTCTCCACTTGCCTGGATGGGTGCAGCTCCAACAACACTCAAGAAGCTCAACACTATTCAGGACAAAGCAGCCCGCTTGATCAGCACCTCATCCACCAGCTTAAACATCCAATCCCTCCACTACTAGCGCACCGAGGCTACAGTGTGTACCATCTACAGGATACGCTGCAGCAACTCGCCAAGGTTTCTTCGGCACCCAAATCCTTGGCCTCTACCACCTAGAAAGACAAGGGCAGTAGGTGGGAACACCATCACCTCCAAGTCACACACTATCCTGACTAGGACGTTTCTCGCTGTTCCTTCAACGTCGCTGGGTCAAATTCCTGGAACTCCCGACCTAACAGCATTGTGATAGCACCTTCACCACACGGACTGCAGCGGTTCAAAAAGATGGCTCACCACCACCTTCTCAAGGGCGACTAGAGATGGGCAATAAAGGACTGGGAAACCTGGGCAATTTTTCCCATTGTAACCTGGGGCAATGAAGCCAATTGTACTCCTTGGCTGTGGTCAGCAAACTCAGCACAGACTTCTATTCGCTTACAAGACACATGAAACGATCATGCTTCATATTCTTCATGGCTGGTGAGAAACACTTCTTCCTTTAAAGGCTCAATGTGTGTCGCATCAATAAGGTCTGCTTTATATTCGTGAGACACTTTCAATATAAATATGCATTTAATGTATTATGGTTAATGCAAAATATTGTTGATGTCAACTCCTGTGCTGGATAACATACTATAACTGCAATGTACTCTGCAGATATACTTCACCACTTCTTTTCTCTTTGGACTTATAAATAATTCTCAAATTTATCAAGAGGGGTTATGTACTAAAAAATCAAGAGTAACCACTTGGGTGCGCTACTAACACGCAGTGTGTGCCCTGAAAACAAAACCAGGAGTGCAGTTGCAGTGAAAGCCATACAGCAGGGCTAATTCAGTCAGTTTAAAACAAGTACAAGTAACAACTAGATAAAAATGAAAATATTTACTTAAATACTTTGCTTATTACTGCTCGTGCTGCAAAGAGTCCCCAGCTGCTGCAACTGTATAATGTCTCTCTCAGTATAGGAGAGGTAAAAGGATAGATATGTGCTGTTAACAAAACCACAAAGCTAATCAAAAGAGAACAGTATGACCAACTTTTCTAATTTATTAGTTTCTAATTCTAAGAAAATTGTGCTTTGCTAATTACAACTCCAATTTCATCCTTACATAGATACCTCATCGGGAGGGGAATTTGAAGCCTGTGATTGCCCCTTAAAATGTTGGGAGTCTCCTGTACCTCCCAGAGCAAGGGTACCTGCATGTGATCTGTACACTCGAGAATATAGACAGCGTCTGCTGAATCAAAATAATGATGGTTAAATTGCCGACTGAGAAAAATCCTACTTCTGAAATTGTTTACTTATTACGGCATTACATCATGTGGGTGGTGCAATAGCCACAGTGCTAGACTGTTGGACACTGACTTGGAGATCCAAGTAAAAACTGCAGTCTCAACTGGTATTTGCATTCAAGCCTACCCATCGGGGTGAGTCTCTGTGGGAGGGAGAAGAAGTTGGCTGGGTAGAGGATGCTTACCACATCACTTGAACATGCATCCCGTTAGCTCAGCCAAGGAGCAGCACTGAAAGTGTCCACAGCAGCATCTACCAGCTGGACTGTCCTCCCCTCCAGAATGAGAAGAAAAGCAAATTGTTACTGGAAAGGGAACATTATCTTTTTTAAACTACGTGTCTTCCTTATTTTTGAATCCTTTTTTCTCTGTGTAATGTAGTGGCACAGGAGCACTCCACCATGGAGCGGCATGTAGCTCCCCATTTACAACTGTCCATATATTGACCTGGTGCTCTTGAAGAAAGGAAGACTTGCATTTATATAGCGCCTTTCATGACCTCAGGATGTCCCAAAGCACATTACAGCCAATAAAGTACTTTGAATTGTAGTCAATGTAGGAAATGTGCCAGCCAATTTGCACACAGCAAGGTCCCACAAGCAGCAATGTGATAATGACCAGTTAATCTGTTTTTTATTTATGTTGCTGGAGGAATTAAGATTGGCCAGGACACCAAGTAAATCTCCCCTGCTCTTCACTGAAATAGTGCTTTGGGATTTTTTACGTCCACCAGAGAGGGCAGACGGGGCCTTGGTTCAACGTCTCATCTGAAAGACGTCCTCATCTGCTCGTAGGTGTAGGTAGAGGTGGGAGGAGGGGGGCACTGGGGGTTGCATCACATCATATATAATTTCCAGGGCTTTGACAATGCCACTCTGATTTGTTCTCCCTCACCGTGTCTCAGTTCTACCAGGAGACCCAGCTGAGATTGACAACTTAACATTCAAGGAGGGGTGAAACCATGGTTACAGTGAATAGTGAACTATATTAGTACGTTGTAACACTGGATAGTGACTTAAATTTATCTTTAAATTTAATTTTTTTATTGTATATCTGGCAGTCAGTTGTGAAATGAGCAAATGATTCAATTATCAGACCTACCATCACAATCAGTTCATGTTAGCCTTATTCATTGACACCATAATGGTTTTGCCCAGTGATTGTAACAGACTGTAGTAATCTAGGAAAAACTGTTGAAGGAATGCCACTAAAAGTCACAAATATGCTCACCTAATGGCTCTGAGGATAACAGCAATATCTGGGACTGAACCATACAGTCCCAGGTTCAATCTTTGGTCGGTGCTGTTGGTAGCTCTCAAATGAGCAGTGGTAAGGGTTAAACGGGGAAAAACATAGCCATGGTTGTGACCCCTGATTCACCTCCAGTGCTGCTGTTGGAAGTGCACATGTGAGTGTCAGGTGAGGGCAGGAGGGGTTCATCTTTGATGTGCCCCATAGTTGAATAGCCTGTTAAAAATAATTGCCTAGGATCACACATCAAGTCCAACACTTGGCTGGGACACTGCAGAATCAATCCAAAATATCAGTGCCTCTAGGAGAAAAGGGGACAAAAATTACAAAACAAAAGTCAAAAATACAATCAAGAATTTTGTTTCCTCTTTGTTTAAAAATAAAAACTACTTACTTCTTTACTGGGGAAGTGCTTCAGACCTTGGACTATCTGCAAAAGCAGTGAAGCACAGCCAGAGATGTGTCATCAGTGGATAAACAGTGGTTGAGCCAGTGAATTCGAGAATAATGATATCAGTGAAAATTATGTCATGGAGGGACAATTCACAACCAAAGGAGTCAAGCCAGCATACGCCATAGTAGGGGAAAAAATTAGGAGATCTAAGTGAATTAATCATATGGGGTGACAGGTACCGCACACCAACCTTGATGAATTATACAAAATTGGCTTTATGACCAACTATCAATTGTCAGGTTTGAAAAGTCAATGTCTCCACCAGAATGCATTGACTTTCAATTCATTATTGATGGTATGCCATGGCAACTCGGCTTTCAAATATAGTATCTCCCACTTACGAAATCAAACTATAATATACTTCAAACTATGTCAAAGTATAAGTCCGCAGCTAGGAAACCCATGTTAGACAAATATGTTGGTAAGTAGTGGGTTATGCAAATTAAACCAGAGCAATATTCCGGAGTTTGCTCTGAAAATAATGGTGATCTTAACAGTGCTCACCGTTACTTCAGGGCAAATGGAAGAGCAACTTCCAGCGAGCACACATGCGCAGTCAAACGTGGAAATCCGGAAGTTGCTCTACCAGATGCCCTGCTCCTCTGAAAGCTGCGCGGGAAGGAGATCTCGCTGTTTAAATGGCTGCAACAGCGTGGAGCTGCTCTCCTGCCCAGCTGGAAACAAATTATTTTTGCCAGATAAAGGTAGTCCAGTTTTTTTAGTCTAACCAAAATTTTAACGGCATGGTAAGTCTTAATGACTGCCAAACAACCTCATGGCACCGAGAATTTACTTCTACAAGTGTGAAGACTCATTCCTTCAGATTTTAATTGTTGTTGGACATTTAAAATTTTAAAATTTTAACTTTTTCTTTCTGTCTCTTTCATCTCTGTCTTTTAATTGAATTTTTCTTCACCTCTCTTTATTTCACTTTCAGTAACTGATTTTACGTTGAATTTACTATTCTAACTAACACGTCCTGGGTCTGTGTCTGTGCGGCTTGTTAACTTCAATGTGATTGGTTAAGGGGATACACAGATCCTTGCCCCGCTCACACAGCTATCAGATGCCGCGTACACTGCTCTTTTTTCGACTCCCCATTGCAGAAAGTTGGCACCCAAAAGCCCGTGGATAGTTTGTGGGTAAGTTTAAATCTAACGAGCATTTGTTCACCACTCAGCCCAAAATCCGAGCCATTTAGTGCATAACTCTTGGATGAGTGAATTGTGTTGGCTGGGACACAGTGGTTTAATTTTCACTTAAATATACTAGTTACACAATGTGTTAAGCCTTACATTTAATAAATATGAAATAATTTTTGATTTCAGTTGACCTTAGAAGAGCAGATGTGCTCCAGGACTGCAGAGTGAAAACATATAACGAAGTTACTGCGACATAAATAGGAATTTCTGCCTTTGATTTTATGTAGTTTGAAATAGCATGGGTAATTAAGTTTAAAATTGAGGCTGCTCCATCACTAAATTCAAATGGGTGTCCTGAGATGACCGGGCGATAAGAACAGGCAAGGTTGTACTTCGATGCAGCTTCTCAATATACGTGGGTTAATTTTGTAAGTGGGAGATACTATATTTGAAAGCCAAATTGCTGTGCCATATCATCAATGATGAATTGAAAGCCAATACATTCTGGTGAATTCACGCAGCAAATTACCCAGCTTTCAGGAGAACAGCGTCCACGACACCACACAACCCTGCCACGGTAACCTCTGCAAGACATGCCAGATCATCGACACAGATACCACCATCACACGAGAGGACACCACCCACCAGGTGCATGGTTCATACTCCTGTGACTCGGCCAACGTTGTCTACCTCATACGCTGCAGGAAAGGATGCCCCGGAGCACGGTACATTGGCGAGACCATGCAGACACTGCAACAACGGATGAACGGACACCGCGCAACAATCGCCAGACAGGAGGGTTCCCTCCCAGTCGGGGAACACTTCAGCAGTCAGGGACATTCAGCCACCGATCTTCGGGTGAGCGTTCTCCAAGGCGGCCTTCGAGACACACGACAACGCAAAATCGTCGAGCAGAAATTGATAGCCAAGTTCCGCACCCATGAGGACGGCCTCAACCGGGATCTTGGGTTCATGTCACGCTACACGTTACCCCACCAGCGAACAAAAGCTATCTGTTTTTAATATAATGGGTCATTTGCTGGCTTTCTCTGCCTTCCGGATGTTTCTGCCTCTCTCTCTGTTTTTTTTTCCTGTTTGTTTTTTTGTTGAATGTGTATTCGGGGGTTCTGTAGGTGACACCTCTCTGTCTGAACACGGTGATTGCCTTGGCAACGGGCAGTTGCAGGGGCAGTCTGTAAACACCATGTATTGTTCTGTGATGTATAAATGCGTAGGCTTCAAGGAGCTCCTGACATTTACCTGAGGAAGGAGGAAGCCTCCGAAAGCTTGTAGATTTCAAATAAAAATCGTTGGACAATAACTTGGTGTTGTAAAATTGTTTACAATTCTGGTGAAGGCATTGACTATTTAAGCCTAACAATTGACAATTAGTCGTAGAGCCAATTTTGTATAATTCATCAAGATTAGTGTTCATGTTAAGGTGGTGTACAATCACCACATCAGTAACAACTAGTCATTATGTTGTGTTTTTTTTATTCGTTCATGGGATGTGGGCGTTGTTGGCGAGGCCGGCGTTTATTGCTCATCCTTAATTGCCCTTGAGAAGGTGGTGGTGAGCCGCCTTCTTGAACCGCTGCAGTCCGTGTGGTGAAGGTTCTCCCACAGTGCTATTAGGTAGGGAGTTCCAGGATTTTGATCGAGCGACCATGAAGGAACTGCGATATATTTCCAAGTCAGGATGGTGTGTGACTTGGAGGGGAATGTGGAGGTGGTTTGTTGTTCCCATGTGCCTGCTGCCCAGACCATTCGCAACCTTGGTGGCCTATTTGACCCTGAGGTGAGCTTCTGACTCCATATCTGCTCCATCACCAAGACCGCCTACTTCCATCTCCGTATCATCGGCCGTCTCCGCCCCTGCCTCAGCTCATCTGCTGCTGAAACCCATCCATGTCTTTGTTACCTCTAGACTCGACTATTCCATTGCTCTCTTGGCCAGCCTCCCATCTTCCACCCTCCATAAACTTGAGCTCACCCAAAACTCTGCTGCCCATAGCAATGCAGGTTAACAAAGCTATAAAAAATGCAAACAAAGCAATGGGATTCATTTCTAGAGGAATATGATTGAAAAGCAGAGAAGTTATTTTAAACTTATATAGAACCTTGGTTAGACCACACTTAGAGAACCATACTTAGTTATGGTCTCCATATTACAAAAAGGATATGGAGGTACTGGAAAAGATGCAAGAAAAATTTACAAGGATGATACCAGAACACAGAAGTTATATCTATCGGGAAAGACTGAACTAGTTGGGACTCTTTTCTCTAGAATAGAGACCTAATAGACGTCTTTAAAATTATGAAGGGATTCGATAGGGTAGATATAGAGAAGATGTTTGCATGTGGGGAACCCAAAACTAGGGGTCATAAATATAAGATAGTCACTAATAAATCCAATAAAGAATTCAGGAGAAACTTCTTTACTCAGACAGTGGTTAGAATGTGGAAATTGCTACCACATGGAGTGGTTGAGGCGAACAGCATAGATACATTTAAGGGGAAGCTCGATAAGAACATGAGGGACAAAGGAATAGAAGGATACGCTGATAGGGTTAGACGAAGAGGGGTGGGAGGAGGCTCGTGTGGAGCAGAAACACTGGCATAGACCTGTTGGGCCGAATGGCCTGTTTTTGTACTGTAAATACTGTGTAGTACAACGTAATTACACGTGTAACACTTCTCCCTTTAAGGCCTACCTTCAAACTGCATTCTATTTATCAAGGAACAGAAAAGTCTTCTCTGCTTCATCCAAAGAAACAGAAAAAGGATGAAAACAATGCTTTCTGATAGTCACCACAGAAAGTCTCACACTTGAATAAGATAAATTAACCCCTCGTGCGCTGCTTCCAAATCTCTCAAACAATTATTCTGCTGTATAATATTTTAACTATGTTTTTTGTTTCTGTGATTCATTTTAACTGTAAATAAACCTGGGTCAGTAGTTTATCCTGCACATAGTAGTCTCCTATTGTGATACTTTCCACCTTCTCGATTGACAGGAGATTATAGTGGACAATCAACATGAACTGCATCATGGTGGGGAGTAAATGATGCAGGTTTCTGTTCAGAGTGAATGTGGTCTGCTTAGGGCAAAACTGTCAAGTTGTTTCCACAAGAAAAAGCTGTTGCATTGAGCAGTTTTGCATCTGTTTGGCCATCTTTGTTGTTTTCAAATAATTACATTTCAAATAAATAAAATTAATTGTTTCCAACTAAATCAAATTTATGCAGATTTAAGAAAAGTTAAATATTATTGCCTTAAATTGACCATTGGACACAAGCAGGTACACAGCCCTGGGATATTGGAGGTAGTTCAGGGTCAGGTGAGTATTGGTATCCACATAACAGATAAGGCAAAGCTGTCCTGCTGTATGAAACAAAATAAGATCACAGAAGTGGAAGTGTGAGTGAAGGATTTACTCTAACTTTAAGAATAAGTTAAAACCTACTAAATATAACTACAGCATCATTTCCTCAGTAAATTCTTAAGTGGACGAGAACTAAATTAGTAGTAGTACACAACAAAATCGAGCATTTATATTAAATTCTAACAAATAACTGGGAATAACACATATTTTAATTCTTAATTCAATTTAGCCGTGTTATATGAAGAATAATTCGAATTTGTGAATGTGCCTTACGATATCAGAATCCATACTTTGCTAGGATACACTTGGTTCAATCTAATCTTTGGGAACAGTCAAAGTCTTCATAATTCTCTCGACAGGACAAAGGAAAATTACTCTATTTACTCGCACTCCCCTCTCCACCACCTCCCAGCTAATGAGCTGGTTGATGGGCCCTGAGAGGCTCCAGATGTTTTTAGAAATTAACCTGTGTGGGGGGTATTTTCAGAGTTTGTCTAAAGGGGCTCATTCCATGCTTTTGGGTATTTTTGCTGCAATTCGAGATACTTTCGATATTTGAGTGGGCAGTGCCTAAAAACCTGCAGCTTTATGGTTTTACGGGCCAACTCCATGGTCAGTGAGACCAAAATTTTGTTGTGGCACTGGCAAACTGGGAACTCATAAAAGCAGTGGCCTAGTAAAGATTACAGGGGCTAAATTAGGCTGTGTAGCGCCCATTTTGTAGGTGTTATGCGGACGCCTAAACCCCCAAAATGGCGTCCAAGGCACACATCCAGCGTGATGTGCATAGGACACCATATTGGTAAAGGTGATTGCCTAACGAATGCTGGAAGCATGTAAAGTAGGGAGATTATGACATAAATCAGTGTGCAATGCTGATTTGAAGCAGCCGGCAGCAGTTGCGAACTCCCCACTCCAGCCAACGCACTGTCCTAACCTTGCACAGCTGAACAGGAGTTAAAGGGCATGAAGGACCTCCCACCAGCACTATTTAAAGGGCGCATGCGGGAGTTATAGGTTAGTTGCTGGAATATTTATTCTGGCTGCTGGTACAATTGTGGGTGTTTGTGGAAGTTTCCTATACTTGGAGAAAGTTGCAATATTATACAGAGTGTGGTCTGGCTGATCTTGCAGTACTGTCAGTGGCATTTAAAATAGTGTGCTCACCAAAGTTGCTTCCAGACATGGGTGGTCAGACAGGGCTTCTTCTGAGAATTGAACATGACTGGGAGCATGCAGAGAGGCCAGGCAGAGCAGGGCAAGCTACCAGAAGAGGGAGGAGGAAGAAATGGAGGAGGGAGTGGAGGAGGAGGAAGAAGAAGTGGAGGAAGAGGCAGGGAGGCAAGAAGATAGACAGGCCCTCTCTGCCAGGGCTCTGTGTGACCAGATGATTAATGAGCGACACCAGTAACCTCAACGACACCTCCCCATTCACCAACAGTCCCGCACTCCTTACCTTTCCTCTCCCACATGACCATCAAATTATCCTCCTTATGATTACACATTGCTTCCTCCCTCAGCTCATCGCAGAAATAAAAACCTAAACCAAATACAAATTCATAACCACATTTATAGATTTACACATGAAATGATTCAAACTGATACTATTCATCCTTGTGCATTCCCTCAGTGCCTGTCGATAGTGTGCCTTTACCTTTCTTAGTGCTCCTACGAGATGCATCCCCAGTGGCTGGAGCAGGGGTGGTGGAAGGCTGCTGACCTTCAATGGAGGAGTGTGCAGATGGCCTTGGAGGACGACCTCGAGCAGCTCTGGGCCAGGACAGCCTGGCTTCAGACTGCACCATCTCGGCCTGGGCTACAGCAGTCTAGGCCTGGCTGATTGACAGACAACAGCAAGGGCACTGGCGGAGTGGCAGCGGTGGGAGCAGGAATGCTGTCATCCTGAGAGAGGACAGCATATTCGTCCCCCATGGCGCCACTGCCACTATCCCGGGGCAGCGTCTCAGCATTCCTGGTGAGCTGCTGGAGAACGGATTGCTGGAGTGCTGTGATGTCCTGGAAGCCTCGTTCCACAGTGGATCCCAAAGCCATGATAGCAGCAGTATGAGCTCCCAATGTAGCAGTCTGAGCTCCCAATGCAGCAGTCTGAGCTCCCAATGCAGCAGTCTGAGCTCCCAATGCAGCAGTCTGAGCCCCCAATGCAGCAGTCTGAGCTCCCAATGCAGCAGTCGGACTTTGGAAGGCAGATGTTTGTGCTGCAATGGAAGCTGTGACATCGGCCATCAGATGTTGCATCATGGTGGACACCACAGGTGTGCTGATGGAGGTGACCACCCATTCCATGTGGGAAAGGATGAGCTCTAAGCTCTGGGCAAAGCCCTGTACCAAGTTGGAGCTGGACTCCTCCATGCCCCTTGACATTGTGCGCAGGCTTTCTGGCAGGTTTTCCAGTGCACCAAGCATTTGGTTGTGTATGCCCATCAGCCTTCTTCTGTCGCCTGGCCCATTGAAGTCATCATCTGACATCTCTGCAGCAGAACTAGTAAGCGACCTCGCCCTCTGTGAGCTGGCACCTGCAGTATCCGTTCCCCCCACCCCGGCTCCTGCACACTCGTGCCCGGTGTCTCACCAGGTGCTGATCTCTCTTCTATCCGAGCCTCTAAACCACGTGCAGTGTCAGTCTCTGAGCTGGTGGCTGTGAGTGTAAGATCACGTGACGGTGCGTCTGCATCATCACTGTCATCTTCCTCTGCCTCCTCTGACTGGGCCGGTTCCAGTTCTTGGGTATCTGAAATGACAAAGGGACACAGGTTGAGTTGTGGTGTGGGCAGAGGAGAGAGTAAGGCCTGCGTGCTCACACCATGTGCAGCATGTGAATCAGTAAAGATTATGGGCTGAGGGAGAAGTGGGAAGTGAGGAGGAGGATTAGATATGCAGAGACCCTCATCATCGATACCTGCAGCACCACCAATGGCCCCGGCCTCAGCCATGGTCCATCCGATGATGGACAGCACTGTCTCCTCCATGGGGTTGAGGACGTGTGGGCCTGCCTGTCCTCCGTCAATTCTTTCCTGCATTTATTTCTAAGCCACAATTTCCTCTGATTACTTTTAGTTTTAAACCAGCACAGTGGCCATCGATGTGGGCATTTATCAAACAACCTCATCCCCACATAAGATTACAATTCTGGACATACACCCATCCTTACTGTCCCGCTATGTTCTGGTATTTCCTATGCTCATTGAGGAATCAAATACAGTTATGAAAAGTGTGTCCGGGCCTTTTCTCCTTCTCCCAGGGCTCACTTCCACAACACCAAGATCATAAAGCATGTAAGGGCATGCTGGATACAACATTAGGAAATAAATTATTTTCTACACGTACAGTACCTTTGTGAAATCATCTATCACTTTCAGAGAGAACTCTGCTGAAATGGTGAGTAGTAAAATGGCCACATTGAAATCTGTGGATGTGTTGAGCAGGAATCAAGCCAAGCTAAAAATATTAAGTGATAAAATTGTGCAATTTTTGGTTTCTTCTCAAATTGCTAGATTTTGCCCTGTTCAGATATGGTGACCTCTCTCTTTAAGGAAAAGGGTGGGGTACATGTGCAAATGCTTAAAATGTCCTCTGTGGACATGTGGTACCCATAGGCCACATGCAGTTCCTTTGATGCCTATCACCTTGGGATGGAGATGCAAGGACAAATTTTGTTATTGAACTACAAATAAAATAAATTACCAGCTGGCTGCAGGGCATCCAAATCTCTGGAAATAGATGGATGTTGGAAGACATTTTAATTTATATAGATTAACATTGAAGTTTCATTTTTTTGCTGCTGGTACATGGGTTGCTTGGCACTGAAAATGTAATATTACAATTTAAAAATACAACCAACTTCCTACATTTAATTAAACGCACAGGCCCAGAAATTGGTTTGCCAGCACGAACTGGGCACAGGGAACAATCCCTGCGTCAGAACAAGAAGGCCCGAAGCACACCCACTATTGGGCCTCAGGTCTCATTTAAATGAGACTGGCGAGTTGCAAACGCCAGCTGCGTGTCCCCAGTCAGCTCACCAGTGAATCGGCATTGGATTTCAGACCGTTGTGTTGCCGCAGAGGGCAATCGGGGGAGCGAGTGAGCGGAAAAGGCAATCGGAAAGGAGTCCGCAACGATCTTTGGCATTGCAGTAGAGCCGGGAGGAGCTGGTACGGCGTCAACCAATATCTAGGCCGGTATTCCTCAGAAGTGATTATACATTTTCAGCTGCAGAGCTTCACAACATTCACAGTTAACAAACACACACAATGGATAAACCATTGTCTCATTCAGGATAAATGTCAGGAGTCTTACAACACCAGGTTATAGTTGGACTATAACCTGGTGTTGTAAGACTCCTTACATTTGTCCACCCCAGTCCATCATCGGCATCTCCACATCATTCAGGATACAGCAACAATCTGCTCTTTACACCTAGGAGGCAATTATAAACAACCACTGCAGCCTGAACTTAGTTTTAAACTGCCGTGAGCAAATTCAAACATTTGTGACAAGAGTACGGGAAAACACCTTTGATTCAGTTTGATACTCAAACTTTGAAGTTACACTGTTCGATACTAACGTATGAAGGCTGAACGTGTTCACTGAAATTCTTGTATCTCCTCACCCTCAGTGTTAGGCGAAAGTGGGAATTGAATGTGTCAGGAATCCAATACTCCAGTAGTCTAATTACTGGAGACCCAACTGGGAGAGATTTAATAGCATCTTTTCTGTCTGCATTTTATTGCGTCTGTGTTGCAAAGTATTAGAAACAATGCACAAAGAAAAAGTTCATATGTTGCAACAACTGATAAAAACTAGTAACGAAAGAATGCTTTCTGCGAACTCATTTTTTTTTACTGTGCAATGCTTACTCTTTCTGTGAAAGCTAGACTGAGCAAAGGATTTGGTTAAATTCCATGTGGATAATCACAGAATTCTTTGAGAAACAACATCATCCCAAAATAAACATATGGCCAGTCAGTCAATTTACTTCCTGCCTGGGTTGTCAGCACTGATGAGCCCCTGGACAATTATCTTTTCAAACTACTCAGGAGTCATTGAGCCCACATGCACACAGCCAGGGTCAGTGCTGCTGGGCTCTGGCTGAGAAAACAAAACATGGACTTTTGCCCATTAGGTTTCATTTGACATTTGATTCTCAAGAAGTGTGTCTCTTGTGCAATACTGCAGACAATATTATGCCACAGACCTACTGAAAAATGTCACTCGACAATATTTAAACAACTGCGCCACATTTTTATTTTGACAACTAATCCATGCAATTTCCATGATTTCACAGGGTAATCATCATCTAATAGTGCTAAAATAAATATTTATATTCTCGGAAGACTCAACGCGTAGGCGGCCATTATCATTTATCTGTTGAAATGCTGCTGGTGAAATCACCAGAATAACATTCCAAACCTTCAGTTCTCATTTTGTTCACCGGATCACCGATGTAGGAAACGGAAAATATCACACTGGCGATTTTGAATGAAGTTTATTGTCCTAATCTATTGAGATCCCTCTGCACCTGATCAGCTTGCTCTTGTTTGCAATCTCCCTTTGCACCTTAGTGTCATTGACAAATTTTGTCAGTTTTGTCTCTACTCACACTTCGAAATCATTGATATACAACGTGAATAGTAAACGGCCCAGTATTGATCCTTAGGGCGCCCCACTTGGTCACTTCCCTCCACTCACACAGCTCCATGCATGAGCATGAGCACCCTCTGTCTCTTTTGATGCAGTCAGTTGCCAATCCACTGCAATAACTGCTCACTAATTCTGTGCTTTTCAACTTTATGGACCGACCTCCTGTGTGGTATTTCATCAAAAGCCTTGCTGAAGTCTAGATAAACAATGTCCATAGAGTTCCCTAAATCCACAAGTTTCAATACATCCTCAAAGAATTTGAACAGAATTCACTCTTGAGTGATCTTCACTCTCCCCCTCCTCCTAAAGCCATGCTGACTTGGCCTGATGACTCCTTTAGGTCTTTCACAGTTTCCTTCTTCAAGATAGCCGCTAACATTTTATGCATGATAGATGCCAATGTCACTTGCATGTAATTTCCAGGACAATCCTTTTGCTCTTTTATTAAAGATACATATCATGTTCCCTTTCTTTCAATCCTTTCGTACAAGTACCAATTTTAATGATTTTCAAAAGATCAGCCTCAGAAAGTGACCAATATCTTTGGCCATTTCCTTACGTACCCTTACATGCAGGCCATCAGGTGATTTCAAAGTTGACATAACTTGCTCATCAGTAATTACTATTGTCCTTATAATTTTCTCCTCATTTCCCAGAAAATCAACTCCCACTTTCAGGACAGACTCAGGAGATTCTTCTGTGAACACTAATAAAAAGAAATTTCCTAGTAGCCCAATATCACATCCCATCGGTACCTTTCAAAGGCCCAGTTACTTACTTGACACTCTGTTTACTGCACACATTCTTATCGAACCCTTTTCTATTGCTTTTTATGCTTCCTGCAATTTTAATCTTATTGTCTGTTTTTGCCTTTCTAACCAGCTATTTATACTGGTGTCTGACTGCCCTAAATCATAAATTCTATATTTGAAGAACATCTTTTTTGTTCTTATTCCTTACAATAACACTTTTGCTACGCACAAGGGTTTTCCCATATTCCATTGTGTTTCTTATCCAGTGGTATAAATTGACTTTGTGCAGTATACCACTTGTCCTCCAAGCTTTGGTCTTCTAACAATCTATTCCAGTCTATTTCCATTTACTGCTTCCTCAAAGTCTAACAGCTTGGCTGAGGAATGACACAATTCATCAAAACAATGGTCAGTGAATCTAAGGACAGGAAAACCAAAGCTTCAAGCCTTCAACTGACTGATGTAAAGCACTTGCCGACAGTGCAATATTTGTTGCCTAGCCCATTTGACTTGTTCATCCATAGACACTTATACATCCCAGTTTGAAACCATTAGAAATTTATACTTAAAACCAATATTAATTCATATTAAAAAAATGTGGGTTGGACTGTTTAAGGATTTGATGAGAATTTTATGGACACCCTTCACAAAATAATATGGTTCTGGTTGGGTTGTGTCATGTTGTGGATGCACATTAAGAAAAAGGAAGACATTCATCTTCATTTCTGTAAAACAGACTGATATCTTCAAAATGGTAACTGGATTTATGAGAAGTCCCGTCACTCAAAGTTTCTTGTTTCAAATAACTAACTGGGATTGTTCTCCTTAGAGCAAAGAAGGTTAAGGGGAGATTTAATAGGGGTGTTCAAAATTATGAGGGGTTTTGATAGAGTAAATAAAGAGAAACTGTTTCCAGTGGCAGAAGGGTTGGTAACCAAAGGAAAAAGATTGAAGATAATTGGCAAAAAAAGCCAGGGGTGGGGGAAGATGAGGAGAAATGTTTTTACTCATCGAGTTGTTATAACCTGGAATGCACTGCCTGAAAGGGTAGTGGAAGCACATTCAATAGTAACTTTCAAAAGGGAAGTGGATATATACTTAAAAAGGAAAAATTTGCAGGGCTATGTGGAAAGAGCAGGAGAGTGAGACTAATTGGTAGCTCTTTCAGACAGCCGGCACAGGTACGATGGGCCGAATGGCCTCCTTCTGTGCTGTATGATTCTACGAAATAAAAACTCTTACTTTAACTGCGGCGTATGTTAGAAAAAAATGATAACAAAAGTTGCAACTGAATCATTCGCACAGATACACATCCACAGGTTCCCTCAATTACTGTCAATATCAGCAGGATGAGACCTCGTGCAGAAATGGTTCTGGGGCTTTGACTCTCAGGAACGTAGGTGCACGCCATGTAACAAAGAAAAAGCCAGTCACCCACAGCAAGCTAAATAGTATCAGCTCAATCTGAAATGGAGATAAGTATTACTCAGTCACATTTTTCATTTTGTCAGTACAGATTACAAGGCAATGCGTAACTAAAACAGGACAGTTCAAAACACTGAGTAAACTGACTTCCAGAATGCAGTGAACCTAAATCAAACTAATACCTGTACAAATGGCTGTATGTCAGTCAGATTATGGCCTTTGTATTATCGCACAAACCACACGTTATCGGTTCACAACTAAAATAAAGATATCTTTAAAAAAAAACTCAAGGTAAGGGATATCCTTTTCAGTATCAAGATACTAGGTTAGGTTAACCTATCTAGGTTAGGAACAGCAAGGCTGTTAGGGAAGAATGACTAAAGTTCTCACTACAAGGATTCATAAAGAAAAAATGCATTTTGGCACAAATTGTTTGGAAATGGTAATTTGCAAAAGTGTTATAGAAACATTTGGACCTAAATTGTAGCAAGGTGGGTTTTAAGTGACCACCCAATAAGTGTATTTGATGAGTGGGCTCCATTTTTGTGGGAAATGGTCAAGGAAATTGAAGATTTGAGACACTTTATAACAATTTAGAATTTGCCATTCAGCTCTAAGTTCACTGCAAGGCAGATTTGACTTTCTGTGCCAGTCTGTATAGCAGAATATCTATCTGAAGTTAATAACTACAGCAGGTTTGTAGCATCTACTTCAAAGCTGAACTCCTATTTGAAATAAAATGGAGAAATGTAGAAGTGACTCTCCTGTTTTTAATTCAGATTGCCTCCAGCCCAGGAGCTCTTCTGGTTTACTATGTGATCCTGTGAAAACTGGCTAAGTAAATGCTGAGCTTTCATCGGGGAACAGCAAGGCAAAGTGACTTTGAAGTCCATTGACATACAGCACAGCAACTTTAAGTGACCACAATAACAGAAATTTAGGGTTCAGGCTCCTTGAGAGAAACAAACCTCATAGTTGTCTAAAAGAAGCATGAACTCTTGCCAAGACTAAAGGTCACACTCAGTTACTTTTTAAATCTCACATCAAAGGGCTTTAAGTAACCTTCATACAACCGAGGTACCAACAGTTCAGGAATATGTCTGGGCTGTATCACACTGCGATGATAAACTGTCTGTTTATAGCATTACCTCTCAGTGAACTTGGCAACTTGGTTTATCATTTTATTATCCAGAGTAAATCTTGAGAGCAAGCAGGACAGATTACTACTGTGCAAAGGTAAAAGAGTATAGAAATATTTATCAAACCAATCTAATAAGAAGAAGCCAAATAAGAGGAAGTAGCAACAATTAATATACATGTAAATTGGGAGAGATAAAAGAGTATAATTCTTTATTCCCTAGTTTTGTTCTGTTAGGTAATATCTGAATTCTTGAAAAAAACTTATCGAAGATTGATATCTTGTTATATGGCAAGTCCTTTCAGTTAAAATGATTCCAAAAAGAATAAAACCCTTCAACTTTTTATAGTATTTTCCCCTTTTTAAGTTATCCACCCGTATGCATCTCTGAGCCAGTCACCATTTCTTTATTTGCTCTCAAGCTTCTGTTTGTCCCAAGAGTGCATTGGGTAAATCAATGTCTAATTTTCCATCCAGTTATCCTTTGGGAAACCTCCTCAGCACTGATGCCTTCCAGTTTGACAGTTTGACTGAGATTGTGAACTCATCATGGGTGGGAGTGTACATCCTATTACTTTGTATATCACTACATCGGTCACCTAGGGAAGAGTTCCTCTAATCGCTATGTGTAGCAACATTGTGAATGTATCTTGAAGATTTCAGTATTTGTAATCAAATTACAATATGAACAGACCAAATAACCATGACACATTTACAACATATAAAGACCAGAGGAATTACTCCTAGAAAAAGACCATTCTCATAATGGGTTCAGCAATATTTGTTGAACAACCTGCAGATTCTCCTCAACCCCTCCAGTTTAGAATGATTATAGCGATAAGGAGGAACAGGGCTGTGACTCACTACCCTGATGAGCTATTGCTAATTCCTATTGCAAGGGCAGATCACTTGAGCAGATAGATATGTGAACAGCATTTAAACCATTGCTTAACAGTCCCAAAGTTATTCAGCTCAACTCAATTTCCAGTTAAAGCTCATTATTACAAACTTGTGGGGACCAATGACGTACTTATCAGCTATTCATCCAACTGAGGACTGAATTTCTCTATTCACTGTAATTGCGCTTCACCCAGGAGCTGGGGAAAAGTTTGTTCCAGCATGAAGCTTGTAATAATAGCTTGTAAAGTGAGGTGTGACTGTGCAGATTTACACCTGGGGGCTGATTTTCCGAGCTTGTGCTACTGGCGGGAAGCCTCGCTGGACAGACGAGCCGATTGGGAAATCGTACTCTCACAATGTTCTGTCATTTAATTTTAATAGATGGAAAACTATGAGCATTACACCCGTAACTTCCTAATATGCACAGTCAGTGCACAAACCTCTCTGCCAGGAGTGCGAAATCACAAAATTATCCTCCTATTGTCTACTTGCTTCTTCCCATTTCTGCAAAGCTGAGATCAGAATTCACTGTGTGCAGTATCAGTGACAGCCCACTGTGAAACAATGGCTTGGAACTTCAACAAGCTATGCTACCAACCACCCATGTATTCAGTGTGAAGGAAAGATGTGAGATTGCAGTTTGTTGGTAAGTATATTTCTATTTTCTCAGGGTTGCAAAGGGAGATGCTCAGTAAGCAGTTAAAATACCATTGGGGTCCTAATGACATTATAGGACACTGATTTACTAAGTATTCATGAGGCTCCTGCTTGAGTCAGCTGGGCCCCTCAACTGCTCAAGAAAACAGTGGCGTTAAAATTGCTGTGAGGCGGTAAAAGTCCGTTAATTTTACCACTTGGATTTTAACTCTCATTCCACCCAGTTTCCACCGGGCAGGGGGAATTAAAATTCTACCTTGTATCTCTTTAAAATCTAATTTAAACAAAAGGGATGCTTAAGATGTATTTCCACATAGTTCGTGATTGCAAAATTAGCATTTCACTTGAATTTGCCAAACCCGATGATATAAATAAGATAAATCTGTATGAGACAGACAGCTGTTCTCCTGAAAAGTTACAACATGTTCCAGATATGAAGTTAGAGGTTCAGAAAAGGAGACAACAAAATAAAAAAAAGCAAACTCTCATGAGCAGCCATATTAAGCTAAACATACCTCAACACCTTTTTGTACATTACAGTAAGGGGAGTTCAGCAAAAGACTCAGGTTAGATCCTTTGGTGCAGCTGCCTCAAGAGTTTCAGAAAGTTCGCTTTTTGATACTTATCTGAAAAATCAGATTTAAACCAAAGCACAGAGGCAGGAGAGTTTGTTAAATGTGTGATATTAGATATAGTTTCAAAAGCCTTCTTCACATCCAGAAAAAGTGCCCTTGTAAGAAGGTGCTTGTGTAATTGAGTATATCGAGTATATATTTGGTAAGTTTAATCAGTCTTGCAAAGATTGAGTGTTGATGTTGGAAACTGCTCTAGTGCTGACTGATGGTTCCATTACAGGATAGAAAAGAAAAAGTTGACTTAAAACTACTTCTTAAGTAAGTAAAAATGTGTCTGAAGTTATTTTGATTAATAAGTTCTATATAGCCCCATTTATACTGGGATCTGCAGCTGTTCCGCTTCAAACCGTGCCAAGTTACAGCCAGTGCCACTTTCAGCTAACCTACTTACACTGAAACACACAGTGCCATGATGGGGTGTGCAGCAAGGCTAGGGGAGGGAATTCAAACAAGTGTTAATTCATTTACGCACATAGGCAAAAATAGTGGATCATTGCAATTTGATCAATACATTTCTATATGTTGTGAAAGAGAACATGCAGATGTTGGATTTTTTTATTCTTTTACACTTTTTGACACTGGGCAAATACTGTCATTAAACTGGGAATGAGCCAGCAACAAGAGGGCTGGATCCTTAAACTTCTAACTTTTAATAGACCTAGTTTAATTTGGACCATGCACACAAGAGACCTGTAAAACTGAACTAACTTTCCATCAGTGCTTATAAGAACTCAATAGTATCTATTAGTACCCAATTTAAAAACAGAGCCCTGACCTCAGCAATCTTAAAAGCATGGTACTAAAAGTGGTTACAAGTAAATCATTTGTTATTGTTGTCATGTTTGATGAGATGCCAGCTTTAACGTCTTGAAATCCAAAGGGAAGCTCATTGTCACCTTTATCACCTGCTTTTCACTAATTCAAGAACAACTTGCATTTATCTAGCACCTTTAATGTAGAAAAACATCCCAAGGCACTTCACAGAAGCGTAATCAGACAAAAATCAATATTGTGCTGAAAAAAGAGATAATAGGAGGGGTGACTAAAAACTTGTTCAAAGAGGCAAGTTTTAAGGCGGGACCTATAGGCGGAGGGGAAGGTGGAGAGGTGTATGGAGGGAATTCCAGAGCTTAGGACCCAGATGGTTGAACGTACCAATGGAGGAGTGAAAGGATTTCAGGATGCACAAGAGGTCAGAGTTGGAGGAATGCAGTTCTCGGAGGGTTGTAGGACTGGAGAAGGTTACTGAGATAGGGAGGGGTGGGGCCATTAAGGGATTTGAACACATGGGTGAAACTTTTAAACTTGAGACGTTGGGAGACCGGGAGCCAATGTAGGTCAGCGAGCACAGAGGTAGTTGATGAGTGGAACTTAGTGCAGATAGGATATCGACAGCAGAGTTTTGGATGAGCTGAAATTTATGGACGGTGGAGGATGGGAAGCCAACCAGAAGAACAATGGAATAGTCAAATCTGGAGATGACAAAGGTATGGATGAGGGTTGGGCTGAGGCAGGGACAGAGACGGGAGATGTTACGGAGATGGGAGTAGGAGGTCTTTGTGTTGAAGAGAATACAGGGTTGGAAACTCAGCTCATGGTCGAGTAGGACTCCAAGATTACAAACAGTCTGGTTCAACCTGAGAAAGTGGCCAGGGAGAAGGATGGAATCGGTAGCAAGGGTAAGGGGTTTTTAAAGATGATGGCTTCAGTTTTCCCAATGATTAAATGGAGGAAATTGAAGTACATCTAAGTCTGGATGTTGGACACGAAGTCTGACAACACAGAGGCAATGGAGGGGTTGAGAGAAGTGGTGGAGAGGTAGAGCTGCGTGTTGTCAGCGCGCATATGGAACCTGACTCTATGTCTTTGGATGATCTTGCTGAAGGGCAGCATGTAGATCAGGAAGACGAAGGGGGCAAGGATAGATCCTTGGGGGACTCCAGAGGTAACAGTGTGGGGGTGAGAAGAGGAGCCATTGCAGGTGATGCTCTGGGTACGATCAGGTAGGTAAGAGTGGAACCATGAGGGCAGTCGCACTGAGCAGGACAATGGAGGAGAGGCGTTGAAGAAGGATGGTGTGGTCGACTGTGTAAAGGCTGCAGAGAAGTTGAGAAGGATGAAAAGGGATACTGCACCACAGTCACAGAGGATATCATTTGTGATTTTGATTAGGGGCTGTTTTAGTACTGTGGCAGGGGCAGAAACCTGGATGGAGAGGTTCAAACATGGAATTGCGGAAAAGATGGGCATGGATTTGGGAGGCGACAACACCTTCAAGGACTTTGGAGTGGAAAGGGAGGTCAGGGATGATAGTTTGCAAGGACAGAGGGGCCAATGGTGGATTTTTTGAGGAGGGGAGTGAATGAGGGTTGGGAACAGTACTTGGTGTTAGAAAGTATAGCCAGGCGGGGACTGGAGAGTCTTCAGTAAGGGGCAAGATGTTGCCATCTGTGAGCCAAGTTTCTGGCAAAACCATGATGTCAATGCAATCATCTACAATAAGATTGTGGATGGCAAGGGCCATGTTTGAGAGCGAATGGGCATTCTGGAGGGAAATACGGAGAGGGCCGGTGATTGTCGATGTGCTGGCAGAATCCAAGGGGGCAGTGGTGGGTGGGGTGAGTAGTATAGAAAGGAGGTTGGCATGGTTAACCCCCAGCAAGTGCACTGGGCGGGAAGGTCGGCAAGAGAGGAGAATGGGGAACTTAGCCTTGCTGCTTGTATGGAGGTAGTGAAGGGTGCCTCAAAGGGCCCTTCGGAGAATGCTGAGAGAGGCTCAGAGGGTAGCTGTTGGCTCATTCAAGCCTGGAATAGTGGCAGAAGAGTAGTGATTGGTTGGGGCAGGGATTGAGGGGGGTGGGTGGGGAAGGTACCAAAGAGGGGACAAAAGAAAGGTGGTATGACCTGTTATGTTGTCATGATGGAGACATGAGAGAGAAGGGCCTAAAAGGGGCCAAGAGAAAACAAAGGGGGATAGAAGTAATGGGCTCGGATCCAGAACAGCAGCCAAAATGTGCGTGTGAACGTACACAGAATGAAGAGGATGTATTAGGCTGCCACCTTCACACTGATGCAAAGTGGTTTCAGGCATGCATTGGGGAGTCAGGTCCTTTTCAAACTCTTGTGTGCACTGAAGATGGTTAATACAAGAATGCCTCTAGGTGGTGGGCTTTTCAGTGAGTGTAGTATCACCGCAGCCTTAATTGATTTATTGGAATAAATAAGGATGGTTAAGTGGAAGAATTCATTTGGAAAGAGGGCAAATCAACCACATGTCTTGGCCATACAGGACATCTTTTGACATTTCAGATCCTCCATTTTAATTTTGTTTTTCTTTTTGTCATTCTTCTTATTCAGTCAGACCATTGGCTGACGTAGTGCCTTTGGTCCCAGCTATAGTATGTACATCCCCTTCACCTGAAAGAGGAAGCCGCAAGTCACTTCTTTAGGGTGCTAGCTGAAATTGATTTTCACATGGATTGATTGACTTGGGCTTTCCTTTTTAATTGATTTTTGTTTTTGTGGCCACCAAGGTGAGATTTGTCAGTCCTAAACATTTCATGAAAATACCTATTTGCCGAGTTGGTTGGTTTTAATATAGGCTGCTAAAGGAGTTGACAAATGTGGGCCCTGCATTTCCATGGGGGTTGTCCTGATCTCCTGCTGGAACTTCGACGGGAGAGCAATGGAATCCATGGAGAAATTATGTTAGTGGCTGAAAACGGCCATTTCGGCCATTTCTCTGGGGGGTTGTACTGATTTCCTGCTGAAGTTACAACAGGAGACGGGGATAGACCCGGTGGAAATTTAGAGCCATGGCCTTTCATTTTTGTTTCTAACCAACTGTAGGGGTCACCTTAAAAGGCAGAGCTTTATGTACTTGGGACAGAGACAAACATATTGAGGAACCTACCATGTCATGTTGCTGTGTCTCCCTCCTGCTTTTTGGAGGAAAGGGAGTAAAATCATGGTGATACCCGAGAATGATTATGTACCAAACTTTAGATTTTTTTTGATTCAGCACATGTGTTTTCGATTTGTGATCTTTCACTTCACTTAATTTGTTTCACAAACTGACAGAAATCATTACACGGATTGTGGCAGGGTTTTTTTTAGATATAGCTTATGAATGTAATTTCCATTGCAAAGGATTTGAATGGTAAGCAGGTAACCAGCAGCAGGGCTAAAAATAGTCAAACCTTCCTTCCGGGACCCATTTGTTCACAAATGGAACATTTACTGAACTTCACACCTCTGCTACTCTTTGGAGCTTGCAAATTGGTGAACACTTCAGTCTAAATTATTAATACAAGCTGTTTTGGAGATTTTTTTCCCTCGAAATGTGTGTGCGTTGGTAGTTTTGATTTTCACCACCATAAAAAAAAAGTCTGCTCCTGATGAATGCTGCTGCATGCTTAGGCTTGAGCTGTAATGTTCTTTCATACAGAGTATGCCAGAATAAATATGTCAGGCACTAATTCATTTTAGACACAAAACTCATCTGTGATTTGGAAACCCGGGCCCATTTAAAACGTCTATAAAAACCATCAATGTGCCAAAGATGCAGCGTGGACTGCTTTCATGCAACTTGTTGTGAGGAACTTAACAAATTAATACAACATATTGTTGCTCGTTTATCTGTGAAGGAAAAATACTAGGCTCAGCAAATAACCTTGGACAAGATTTTTAAAAATTTCCCAAAAGGCAAGTGCAGCTTGTCTTTCCATTGCAATTTTGTTTGTTTAAGTCTGGAGATGTCCATTGTTGACTGTACAATGATTATATCACAATTGAGAACATTATCCTATATCAATGATATAAAGTGTATTAGCTGTTGGATGTCTGCTACAATAGCCACCATTGACCAAAAAAAACTAAACCACACTTGTCAACTTCACAATAAAATTCTAGAAAAGTAGATAGATATCCTGATGTGCTAAGGTTGTAACCTCAGATGATCCGGATCCTTGACGAGATTGCTGCCTTAGCTATTCATTATTTTCTATTCAATCATATAGTAACACTGTGATGTCCCAACAGCAAGACTTTGGGTTATAATCACATCTAATAGTAATATCAGAGCTGGAAAGGAGGTTGTGGACTATTTTATTTTGCTAACAGCAACTGGCCAGAATTAATAAAAACTACACCAGTTGGACCTTAATCACCAAGGTGTCAAACAAAAATCCAGAATGCCATGTGACCGTTGATTTTGTCGATCAAACCTATTTATGTCAACAAGGATTTCAGAAATCTCCTTGTGTTCTTATGAAGATCAAACTTGACAGTTTTTAAATACAGGTCCTTTGTAAGTTTTAACAGGCAGAGAAATGTGTTGTGTATGATTTGGCAGGGTGTTCCATATAAGCAATGTCTAAGTACAATATTATGTTGAACCACTTTGTATATAATGTTGTCACTGACAGTGGAACTATTTATTTATGGAGTGCCCGCCTCAAGCGATGATGATCTGATGTAATTTCCCCCCTTTTCTGTACAATATGGGTTCTGTATTCACTGGCTCAGTGGTAGCACTCTCACCTCTGAGTCAGAAGGTTGTGGGTTCAAGCCCCACTCTAGAAACTTGAGCACATAATCGAGGCTGGCACTTCAGTGCAGTACTGAGGGAGTGCTGCACTGTCGGAGATGCCATCTTTCGGATGAGATGCTAAACTGAGGCTCTGTCTGCCCTTTCAGGTGGACGTAAAAGATCCCATGGCACTATTCGAAGAAGAGCAGGGGAGTTCTCCCGGTGTCCTGGCCAGTATTCATCCTTCAACCAACACCTAAAAAGCAAATGATCTGGTCATTTATTTCATTGTTGTTTGTGGGAGCTTGCTGTGTGCAAATTGGCTGCTGCGTTTCCTACATTACAACAGTGACTATACTTCAAAAATACTTCATTGGTTGTAAAGTGTTTTGGGACATCCTGAGGCCATGAAAGGCGCTATATAAATGCAAGTTTTGTCCCCTTTACTATTAGTATGAGCAAATCTATTTAAAAAGAGAATATTAAAAAGATATTACATAAGAAAGTGATTTAGCCCTACAGAAGTTAGAAGTTAAGTTTGACATTTTTATAACATTGAAAAAAACACCTTGTATTTAGTTTGGATCCTTTTCCTTCTCTTTCAGAGCGAGTCTATCTCTCTCATTCCTCAGTGAAATGATACCACGAATATAGCCATAGACTATAAATCCACTTTTAACGCCACTCAGGGTTCCACCAGCAGAAGCTGTACTTTCATGATACAAGACGGGGAGGGTCGGTTGTTTCTGTACACTAACACCCTTTTCATTAGTTAAGGGGTGATCAGCCAATTTGAAATGCCAGCATCCAATGTGACTCAGAGCAAGGCTTGAGGGCATTTCCATTGTAAGAAAAACAGCATTCTGCTTGCTTTACTCAAGTTAACATGTTTTGAGTGTTAATGCTGTGATATTTACACAACAACGTCATCCAAAATAAAAATGTAAAAATCTCGATTGTCACAGTGCTGCATCAGAGGGCTTGATGTTGTAATTTGGTAGAAGTGACTGTCCCTAACTGATCAACTTGGACAAGGAGAGGGAACATGGTGGGTTATGTGAATTGAGGCAAACCAGCCTGAGCTCTGCAGTTTGACAAAAGTAGGAAAAATATTGAAATATTACTTTCATAATTGATGGTGCAAAATAAACAAAATCCAGAATGTATTCAATCATGGGGATGCAGAACCCATCCCAAAAGGTACCTGGGTATTGTGAAACATGAATAATGTTCCCCGAGGCAATATTTTCCAGTTGATACTGGAACTTGTTTTAGAAGTGACTCCTCTCCCAGTCTCCAGCTAATTGTAACCATCCTCACCATTACTGGGATGTAGTGTAGAATTCTTTCCGACAATTCAATGATGGTTGTGGAAGAAGTCAGTGGAGGTGAAATTGGGCTGTTTAGCACCCATTTTGTACGCGCTACACGGACACCTGAGTCCTGAAAATGGTGTCTGAGATGCGCGCGCACACTTCCGACGGGAAGTGCGCAGGATGCCATCTTGTTAAAGGTGTTTGCGCTCGCGCACCTAACGTCCGCCGGCAGCATGTAGAGTAGGGAGATGATGACATGAATCTGTGTGCAACGCTGATTTGAAGTAACCGGTGAAATTTTGGAACTCCCGCTCCAGCCAACGCCTTAACCTCGCACAGCTGAACAGAACTTAAAGGGCATGAAGGACCCCCCGACCAGTGCTGTTTAAAGGGATCTTGAAGTACTTACTGGTTAGTTGCTGGATTATTTCTTCTGGCTGCTGGTACAATTTTACGTGTTTTTGAACGTTTTCTATACTTGGCTGAAGTTTCAATGTTCTATAGAGAGTGGTCTGGCTGGTCTTGCAGTACTTTTACCGGCATTTAAAATGTAGTGCTGATAAAGTTGCTTCCAGACATGGGTGGCTTGGTACAGCTTCCTCTGGGAATTGAACATGACTAGGAGAATGAAGAGAGGCCACGCAGAGCAGGACAAGCTGCCAGAAGAGGGAGGAGGAGGAGGAGGAGCAGGGCACTCAGCAGGAGGCCATATCCAACAAGGGTCTTCAGGGACCAATCTGTTATCTCAACTTCAGTGACAACCAGTGCATCAGACATCTGCAGTTCACTGAAGACGTTGCGACTGAAATTTGTCAACTGCTGCAGCCACTACTGCAGCCTCAAAGCAGAGCAAGGACAGCATTGCCTGTGGCTGTCAAAGTGATCGTGGCTCTTAATTTTTATGGCTCTGGCGCCTTTCAGGCTGCTGCTGGAGATATAAGCAACATCTCGAAGCTTGCAGTGCACTGCAGTTTAAGGGAGGTCACTGAGGCTCTCTACGCAATAAGAAGCAGATTCACCACATTCCCTCTTGCCAGAGACAAGCAGGAAGAGCGAGCACGAGGGTTTGCTTGCACTGCAGTTTTCCCCATGGTGCAGGGTGCCATTGACTGCACACATATTGCCTTGCGTGCTCCACATCTGAACACCATAGGCGTCCTCAAGCAATGTTTCCACTACCTGGCCTGCTCTGAAGGAGCCCTGCAGTACTCAGCTGAGCAGGTATCAAGGTTTGTCATTGTATGCTGTATGCTGCACAACCTGGCCATTATGAGGGAACAACCCTTGCCACCGCCTATCAGGTGAGAACCTGAGCAAGAGGAAGGGGCAGAGGAAGAGGTGGAGGAGGAGGAGGAAGTGCAGCAGGAAGTAGAGGAAGAGGAAAGGAGGCTACAATGTAAACAGGCCCTCTCCGCCAGGGCTCTGCGTGATCAGATGATTAATGAGCGACACAATAACCGCAACGACACCTCCCCATTCACCAACAGTCCCACACTCCCGACCTTTCCTCTCCCACATGACCATCAAATCATTCTCCTTATGATTACACATTGCTTCCTCCCTCAGCTCATTGCAGAAATAAAAACCAACACCAAATACAATTTGAAAAGCACATCTATAAATTAATACATGAAATTATGCAAACAAAACGAGACTATTCACCCTTATGTATTCCTTTAGTGCCTGTTGTTCGTGTGCCTTTACCTTTCCTAGTGCTCCACGTGGTGCATCCTCTACGGCTGGAGCAGGGATGGTGGAAGGCTGCTGACCTTCAATTGAGGAGAGCGCAGATGGCCTTGGAGAACGACCTCGAGCAGCTTTGGACCAGGAGGGCCTGGTTTCAGTCTGCACCATCTCGGCCTGGGCTGCAGCAGTCTGGGCTGGCCGACTGACAGACAACAGCAAGGGCACTGGCAGAGAGGCAGGGGTGGGAGCAGCAATGCTGTCGTCCTGAGAGAGGTCAGCAGGTTTGTCTTCCATAACACCACTGCCACTCTCTCGGGGCAGCGCCTCAGCAATCCTGGTGATCTGCTGGAGAACAGATTGCTGGACTGCTGTGATGCCCTGGAAGCCCCTTTTAACAGTGGTATCCAGAGCCACAATAGCAGCAGTCTGAGCTTCAAATGCAGCAGTCAGACCTTTGATGACAAATGTTTATGCTACAATGGAAGCTGAGACATCGGTCATCAGACCCTGCATCACGGTGGGTTCCACAGGTGCGCTGATGGAGGTGACCACCCGTTCCATGTGGGAAAGGATGAGCTCCAAGCTCTGCGCAAAGCCCTGTGCCAAGTGGAGCTTGATTCCTCTATGCTCCTTGACATTGTGCACGGGCTTTCTGGCAGGTTTTCCAGTGCACCAAGCATTTGGTTGTGTACACCCATCAGCCTTCTTCTGTAGCCTAGCCCATCAAAGTCAACTTCTGAATCCTCTGCAGCAAAACTAGTGTGTGACCTCGCCTACTGGCGAGTTGGCACCTGCAGTATCCTTTACCCCACTCTGGCTCCTATGCATTTGTGCTGTGTGTCTCACCACGTGCTGATCCCTCCTCTATCCTAGCTTCTAAATTACGTGCAGTGTCAGTCTTTGAGCTGGTGGCTGCAAGTGTAAGGTTGAGTGATGGTGACTTTTCATCATCACCGTCTTCTTCCTCTGCCTGGGCTGATTCCAGTTCTTGGGTATCTGAGATGACAAAGGGTATCTGAAATGACAGTTTGAACTCCAAGTGCAGCAGTCAGACCTTTGATGACAGATGTTTGTGCTGCAATGTTAGCAGTTTGGGCTGCAATAGAAGCTGA
Organism: Heptranchias perlo; assembly: GCF_035084215.1. Lineage (NCBI taxonomy): Eukaryota > Metazoa > Chordata > Chondrichthyes > Hexanchiformes > Hexanchidae > Heptranchias > Heptranchias perlo. Next base: position 25,860,476 of record NC_090334.1, on the reverse strand, counting down.
GACATCAGTCATCAGACGCTGCATCACGGTGAGTTCCACACACCTGTGCTGATGAGGTGACCACCCATTCCATGTGGGAAAGGATGGGCTCCAAGCTCTGCGCAAAGCCCAAGTTGGAGCTGGACTCTTCCATGCTTCTTGACATTATGTGCAGGCTTTCCAGTGCACCAAGCATTTGGTTGTGTACGCCCTTCAGCCTTCTTCTGAGCCTTCCCCATCGAAGTCATCATCTGACTCCTCTGCAGTAGAACTTTCCCCCTGCCCTGACTCCTGCGCACTTGTCCCTGGTGTCTCACCACATGCAGATCCCTCCTCTATCCTAGCCTGTAAAGTATGTGCAGTGTCAGTCTCTGAGCTGGTGGCTGCGAGTGTAAGGTCGAGCGATGGTGTCTCTTCATTATCACTGTCTCCTTCCTCTACCTCCTCTGACTGGGCCGCTTCCAGTTCTTGGGTATCTGAAATGACAAAGGGACACGGGTTGAGTTGTGGTGCTGGGAGAGGAGAGAGTAAGAAGTTCGTGCTGACACCATCTGCAGCACTTGAGTCAGAAAAGCTTGTGGGATGAGGGAGAAGTGGGAAGTGAGGAGGAGGATTGGGCATGCAGAGACCCTCATCATCGATACCTCCAGTACTGCCAGTGGCCACGGCCTCAGCGATGACCCTTCCAATGATAAACAGCACTGGGTCCTCCATGGGAGTTAAGATGTGTAGGTGTGCCTGTCCTCCTCCAGTTCTTTCTTGCTGCTTCCTGTTATGCGCCACCTTCTCCTGCAAGATGTTTGGGTGATGTGGCTGTCATGGTGACTAGCCTCCACTATATGTGAACTGTGAGTTGTGGGTGTGCGGCTTGCAACAGTGGTAATGTGTAAGGGTGAGATGAAGCATATGATTTGAATGGTTGAGCACTAATTGAAAGAGATTGGTGGTAGGTGGGTGAAGGGGGTGTGTGGTGCATTGAGCAGTGGATGAGGCTAGTGGTGCAGTTGGTAGGATATGCCACATGAAACTTGAACTCACTCACCTTGATAACTTGTGTTAAATCATTGAACTTCTTCCTGCACTGCATCCATGTTCTTGGAGCTGTGCTCCTGGTATTTACCTCCTCCGCTCCTTCGTCCCACTGCCTCTTGAGCATATGTTTGGAGGGCCTCTTGCCCCTCTGCGGATACAGGATGCCCCTCTTTCTCTCCACCTCTTGAACTAAGGCCTACAGTGCATTATCAGAAAACTTTGGTGCACACTCTCTCGCATGTTCAGCCATTCCTCAAAGTACCAGACTCAGTTTTGAAACGACTCCCACCACTTCTTGCAGCCACCATGCACCTCCCCTTTAAGAGGTGCAGGCTGCCTTTAAGAAATGTGAGCCCCTTGTGATATTGGGGCCCCCTGCTGATGCGTGTAGCCAATCAACAGCACAGGTAGCGCTGGCTGCACGCAGCAATCATTTAAAACAGCAGGCAGCACGAATGTTACGTGTTGCCCTGCATTGCAACGAACTGGCACCGTGATCCCAACGCTCATTTTTGGGGGTTATTCAATTTAATCCCCAGTGTTTACAACTTTTGATGCCTAAATTGCCTTGACCTCTGTGGCTTACAAAATATGCTCTTATTTCCCACCTTAAAAGTTCTCAGATTTTTACTATGCACAAAGTGGAGTGAGAAAAATGGAGAGGACCATGTACAACCTCTATTCTTTTAAAAAATATTTCCTATTTAATTTCCAGTTCTCTTGTATTAAGGGAATTCATCCTGACTGACATGTTCTTTGTGCCTACCGTTGATTTGGTTGCTAGAGGATGTAGTTAGATCCCCTGTCTCCCTCTGGCCCAACATCTGAACAGAAAGCCATCTCCCAGGATAAGGCTGGCCACGCCTGTTAGCTGAGGCTGGGATATAAACATTGGCTGAACTAAACTGAAAAACTTGAATTGGTTCAACTTTAACTATTCATAAAGACCTGAATGTGGTACAGTATAGCTTTTCAGAGATGCCTATCCCTTAAGCCAAGAACAAAATGCAAGGGACGCATTCTTCGCATCCCACCACAAAAGTCTCAGGACGCCAACTGGCAAGTGCGGTGTCTGCCACCTATGAATGGAGGCACGGGAACAAAAGCAGGGGGGTTAAATACTGTGCTGTTGCATTCTGTGCTTCAGCACAGAAATTCCATCTCATGCTTTCAGAGTTTATCTTCCAGCCCCATGTTTTGCCCTCAGACAATACCAATAAGCTGAATGAATCATTTCCTGATATGCAGAGTTAAAGTCAAAGATGATGTGAGTTCCACAGTACTTGTGCCAACCGTTATAAATTAATTATTTGATTTAACAATATTGTGATCTCCTTTGCCAAATGTAACATGATAAAGCATTTGCATGCTAAAGCCTGTGTTTGGTTCCCAGTTCTCTGCATCCTTATATTCCCCAGATGTTTGGCCAATGATTTGTGTAATCCCTTTCTCCTGAGGGAATTGCTTTTATGATTGTCTTATGCATATTTGTCTCCAGATGGTACTTATCTTTGAACTGGTTGGTGCATGTTTCCAGATAGCACTGGTGAGCGTTGATTAAATGCCATTGAAGTGGGCTTTAGCTGTCACTTTCACAGATATTGGGGAAAAGCATTTTTCTGGATGAGCAGGCAAATTAAATAAGGCAATTAATTATTTTAAAGATAAATCTTTCATAGATTTGCATTCTGCATTTCAAATTAATAATGCTGGAAATCTATTTTTCTATTTTAATTGTATTATGCAGGGATACTGATAGATATATTCCCATGGCAAAAGCCTGACTGTAGAGTGAGTGCCTCACATAAGACCATTCAAAACTCCCTTATAAACACAGTGAAACCTCTTCCATAAAAAACACTTGCTCAAGTTGCCAACTTCTGATGATTTAAAGCAAACGAACACAATAGGATAGACTTTTATCTGGTAATCTGGTGGAGCGAATTGCCCGCCCTTTATAAAACCCGCCCGATTTCCATTCCATGGGTTCTACAAAGGGGAGATGATCTGTTCCACCAGAGCAGGGTGTTGCTGAAGGGAGTCTAGCCACAGAGTAACATTTTAGCCACAGAGTGATTTTATTGACCAAAGAGTGACTTGTTTTGGCCGGAGAGTGATTTTTGTGGCTAAAGAGTATTTTTTTATTATTGACCATGGTATACAGGAATAGAGAAAAGAAATCGTAAAATGATAGATTTTTAAACTTCACACAGGATGGCCTGAAATTTCCTGGAAAGTTGCAGCGTAACTACAGAGTAACAATGAAGATGTGCCATTTTTTTCCTGAGGAAATTCACGCATAACTGATTTCCACCGGGTTTTTCGCCGAAACGTCGCTACGTGCAAATTCCCTCGATCATTTGGGCCGCTCCCGAGTTATATCTGCTGAAATCACCGCTTCGCTCATTAACATAGCTCCAGAGAACACAAGTTTCCTGCATTTATGTGAGTTCTGAACAAGTGTAAATTTACACCCAAAAATTTAAGCACAGCAGGACACAAATAAAAGTCACTATTTGTGGTGTTTTATAGCCATTTTTTAGCGAAACTTTTTATTTCTCTTTACTGAGATCTGCATTGTATTTTCTTTATCTTTGAATACTTTTTTATGGCATCAGCATGTGTTACAAAAGGGAAAACTTCCACAATTGTATTTTCTTAAACATGCTTCAAACATTAATTTTTGAAATATCAATAAGAGGGGCATAAAGAAGATAGGTGGCATATGCCCGCACTTTCCTCGGGACCCAATTGTTTTACACCACTTTTTACGTTTGGGCATATGCAGATTCTCAGGAAATTTCAGCATAAGAAACTGGCGTGAATTTTGTTGTAATTTTGACGTATGTCAGATCGAAGAAATTCCCATCCAATATAATGAATTGTTTGTTCATGGGGCGATTACTGCAATCATGGGAAATAATAATTATTCTGGAAGCTTTTAAGACTTTTAAGATCCAAGATTTGCATCACCTAATCACTGCTCTTAGATTAACCCCAAATTCTCTCGTCTTTTCAACTCTGGTGATGTCCTGCATTATGGGTGTCGACCCCTCACCAAGGATTCTCAATAAAACAAAACACAGAATGTTCAAATTAAATTTTGATATTCCAAATAAAAGAAGAGCTTCCTGAATATATTTGTGCGTGATTCTCACATGTTTGTACATGCGACTAAATACTTGAAAGTCTCTGCCCCAGCACTTTCAAAAGGGAATTGAATACATACTGTAAAGGAAAAAATTGCAAGGCTATGGGGAAAGAGCAGGGACTAATTGGATAGCTCTTTCCAAGAGCTGGCACAGGCATGATGGGCTGAATGGCCTCCTTCTATGCTGCATTGTTTCATGACTGGAGAAAGCCTTATGTAGCCTGCCTGGGACTGTAGAAAGTAGTAGTGAGATTTGCTGAAGTCTTCAGGCCAAAATCATGGTAATTCTGACCTGGCACTGATATAATACAGTCAATCTATTTTGCACCCTGCAGTGCAGGCCTGCTTTTCCTTTACAGACGTCTTGAATCAAAGCCAAAATATTACATTACTGTTGGACAACACGTGACAATGTTTCTGGAATCTATAAAGAAATCAACAGACTAAAATGTGAAGTTGAACCACAACCTCAGCTATAATTATAAATAATCACAAGTGGATACTCCTGTGCGACCCTTCACTTTGCTGGGAGTTTCTAACCTCGGATCCATATGTTCAGTGTTAATGATTTAAAATTAAATGCAAGACTTTTGACAAGCCTAGAGACACAAATGATTCATTATTTTGCAATTCCTTATTCAAGTGTGGCTCCTGGGACTTCACAAGTGAGAACAGTCACAGGTCAGTAAGGATAGTTTAACATGCTGTTATGGAACAAGACTGAAGTTCCAGCTTTGTGTCTCCTTGGGAGTAGAATATTGAAAATGTAGAAACACGTATTAATATCAAAGCTTCACAGGCAATTAGGGCTATTATCTTTAGTCCAGTCCAAAAACTGAACAGGCAACAGGATAGAGGAGGGCAAGAGCTGAAATCTAGGCTTGAGGCATAATATTTTCTTTGCTGCTGATTAAAATGAATTCAAAACCTGAATAGCTGATGTTTTTACATCATAAGGCACAGAAGGAAAGAGAAAAAAAGACTTCCATTTGAAAAAAAAACAGACTTTTTGGTGTCTAGGTTACATATTAGAAATTGCCGACAGTTCACTCAAAAACCAGACATCTGGTCAAAAACCAAATGAGTGGCACTGCTACTGGCAATGAGGATGCATACTTAATTCAGTTCCTCATTCAGTCTTCTGAAAATGTGACTCTAGTAGGGAGTACATCAATCTCACTGGTACTCAATTGAAGGCTGCAATGTTGAAATATATTTGCATCGAGTAATATTTATAATGCCAAGGAGCCTCAGGTTGGGAAACTAGCTCCTTGACAGATTTACTAAAATGTGGCGTTCTGGGAGGCCTGTATTTTCCGTTCATTTATTACTTCATCTATGGCTCAGGGGGATTCCCAACATGGTGGCCTAGCATTTCTTAAAAGAGGTGCAAGTTGCCTCAGTTAAAGGAACAGCAAGGTTGAAAGTCTCTTCCTGTTAAAGTTAAATATATTTTATAACACACTAATGGTAGAAACAGAATGCTCAGAGTAACACCAGAAACTCTCACACCGTAGATTAAGAGGGTAGAAATGGGGGGCCATCATATACAGTTACTTTGCCTCATGTAAGTGAAGATTGTAAAGGTGCTTTTTACAATGCTAAACTTGATTTACAAGCAAATCCATCTTGTTTGCTATTCTGAACTGTATATTGCTGTGTTGTGTGGGTAAATCCACCTTCAAAGCAGTGTACAGGGATGGACGCTATTGGTTCTTCTGTAACAATCCTCAGTGGCAGATGCAACACAGTTAACAAGGGGCATCAGAACTTGACAAATCAAAATGATGCAGATGCAGACCACAAACTCCCATTCATTATCTTGGAAAAAGAAGTATTTGGCAGGTAAGAACTTTACTATTTCCCAGGTGGACCCTCTTCACTGGTTCATAAATCAAGGAGAAACGCTTTCCCTCTTAGCATTAATTAGTATGTAAAAGAAGTGAGCAGCCACTTAGCCAAGAGCCAAATGAGCTGGGAGGCGGCTAAAAGTGAATGGAACGTTTAAATGCCACAAAAGGCAGAAAAGAGCTTTCTTTTGGGCAAGTAAAAATAAGCATACATTTGCAATGTTTATATAAATTGTATCCATTAATTTATCATGATATTTTTCTTGTTTCAAAGACCATTTGGTTTTAGGAGCCAAAATTATGTGGAAACTTATGAAACAAAACTCATGACTTTAGAATATATAACTGATCTCGAACAGGCCCACTGCAAACATAATATCTATAATTTCTCCCAGCCTGACCGTTTTGAGAAAGAGATTATTATTGAGTATTCTAGTTATTATGAGAGAAATGAAAAACCTCCATGCATGCCAGCACAACTGCTTTAAATAGTGTGACAAGCTATATTTGGTTCTGTGAATTTTTTCCAATTATGAGGGTTGCTGTACATTGTGAGGAGTTAAATACCTCGATCAGAATGAACACCAGTTTAAGGGTTTATGAGGCAGGGGGCAAAGAGAGAAAAGTCTTGTCTTGTGACAATATTTGGAATAAAGAAGATAAAGCTGAGGGAAAAGCAGGATTGAAATTTTAAATTGTACAATTTTTTTTTTATAAGAAGGCGTTCTGGCTCGTCCTTGTTGAAACATTCTAGAAAGAACCTTACTGCAAGTTTAATTTATTGTTTCTTTTTCACCTCCTCTTCCAGTAAAATCACAAAAGAATGTCATAACATGAAGTTATCACTTCTGGAACAAATCTACTGTCGATAAAATGAAGGAATAAGTAAGTCCTGAATTAGCTCTCACCGACAGAAAGATAGCTGCTTCAGAAAACAAATGAACTCTTATTACAAGTGCCTAAAGTTTGAATGCAAGGGATTATTAATCCAGATGTAGCCTAATAATCAAAAATAAATATTAATATATGGAGTGTTTTCTTTTGTTTCAGTGATGGTTGGGCTGGGCTTGGATGTGAGGTGAAGACACAATCTGAAATGTTTCTGGACTGTACGAGTATAAAATGATGGCGACAGCACGCATAAACCTTGAATTAAAGTGTTAGTTGAAATTTTTCTTTTCTATTTGATAGAACTCACCCACAGCCCTTCCAAAGATCATTTATTTCTGTGAGGTTGCCATCAGGTGGGAGGTCCAGGCATTTGAAATGCCAACAGCCGACAAACTTGTACAGGGAAGAAATGTTGGTAGACTGTCCGCTTCCCATTCCCTCCTCTTGCCAAACAGCAATTTCAAAGGTGCCTCGATGAGAACTGGCAAGACTCGTTTCAGCTCTAGCTGATGGATCTGAATCATTTACCTTCTGTACAGGAAGCCGATATTCCACACATTAGAAATGATTAAAAAAACACATTTACAGTTTTTATTCCTATTGCAAACGTTCTGAAAGAGTTTCACATATATACAACAAAATCTACACATTAGAAAATGTATGTTTTCCAGGCCTCCACGAAGACCCAAGAGACCTATGGCAGTGAGGTAATTTTCCCACTCTCACAGAATGTGAGTACAGTCTCCTGCAGATCTCTGACTGAGACACAGTATTTTTGTTAAGGATAAAATGGACTATTTCAAGAAAAAATAACCATTAAAAAGTTAGGGATGTCATCAAGTTGGAGTCACTGGAGGAGATTTGAAGAAAGTAAAAGGGGAGATGGCATAAAGTGTCTTTGGACAGTGCATCAGCAGGACATCAAGTCTAAAATATAATTAAACTTGACCACTGAGTAACTGGTGATTTGTCTGAGAGTAGGCAGAGGAATTCTTATTTGCTTACTTCTAATGAAACCCTTGATTCAGAAGTTGCCAGAATCATTGAATAGAGGCTGCTGAGCTTGGAATATTTGGTCTTATATGGTGTGTTACTCGCACTGTTGTGACATCGCTGCCCGCATGCTTTTAATCAGCAATTGCACAAGAGGCAAAGCTGATAGAAGGCCAAACTCCCAGAAGACACAACACGTACACTACCAACAGGGACGTGTTTGTTGACTTGTATGACTTTTCAGTAAGCTTAAAAGCTATACTTTGAATTTGATCAATAATTTGCAAAAAAAAAATCAGTCTCTGTCAGCACAGACCCACTGGGTGTGGAAACACCAGCATGTGAGATCGTGTGGTAGAGGTCTCACATCCCCCTGTCCTCGCACTGTTTCTGCTCTGAGCTGGTCTTTTGTTGGGAGGTGAAGGGTGGAGGCTATCCATGCCCTCACAGGAGGGGAGGGAAGGAAAATTGCATGGGGAGATTCAGCGGGGCCGCTCTTTTGCTTTGTTTGCGTACCAGTCCATGGCACCCCTGGCGGTGAGCTGGGACCAGGTCACTCACCATGACATGTCAGAGAGAGGAGATAGATAGCATGGGGGTGCCAACAAAGGAAGAGAGTTGGAGTGGGGAAAAGAAGAGAGTGCATTATAGGGATGCGAACATCAAGAGGTTCTTCACCCTCAAAGGTGTTCAGAAGGCGAGAGAGAGGCAGAGGGAAATGTCCCGACTCCAGAAAAGCATGCAGAACCTTCTCCTGCTGCAGTCGATGGGGATCGATGTCGGGGAGGAACTCAGAGAGGTGAAGGACCAGCAAGCCTCACTCTTTGCCTCCGAAGCCTCCAAGATCATCTTCCGGTCCAGAGTCCGCTCCGTGGAACAGGACGAGACTTGCTCGCATTTTTTCTTCCAAAAGGTGCACACAGAGAGCTCTGTGATCAGCAGCCTGAAGGAAGAGGACGGCTCGGTCACGTCCTCGCAGCCCGACATAGTGAGGATCTGCAAATCCTTTTATGCCAGACTGTACGACGCGAAGCCCACAGACAGCGCGGTCTCCCAGTCCTTCTTGTCTTCTATCACGGAGGTTCCAGACGACAGCAAGCGGGAGAGTCTGGATCACCCGCTAACTTTGGACGAACTGACAAAGGCCGTCCATTCCTTCGAGAAGAGTAAGACTCCCGGAAGCAACAGCTTACCGGTGGAGTTGTACTTGGCTCTGTGGGACTGGATAGGTCCAGACCTGCTGGAAGTGTACGGGGGTTTGCTTCTGGCAGGCAGCATGTCAGACTCCATGAGGAAAGGCATCATCACCCTCATCTACAAGCAGAAGGGGGAAGAGGGAAGAAATCAAAAATTGGCGACCCATCTCACTATTTAACGTGGACTACGAAATTCTGTCCAAGGTCATCGCCAATCGGGTCAAGTCAGCCCTGGAGGTGGTGATCCACCCCGATCAGACCTGCGCCATACCCGGCAGGAAGATCTCTGATAGCCTGGCGCTACTCAGGGATACGATCGCCTACGTACAGCTCAGGGGGGTGAACACCTGCCTGATCAGCCTGGACCAGGAGAAGGCCTTTGGCAGTATATCCCATACGTACATGATGGACGTGCTCTCCAAAATGGGGTTTGGGGAGGGAATCCGCAATTGGATCCAACTGCTCTACGCAGACATCAGTAGCGCAGTTTCAATCAACGGGTGGGAATCAGAAAGCTTTCCGATCAAATCTGGAGTCAGGCAGGGCTGTCTTCTCTCCTCCATCTTGCTCGTGTGTTGCATCGAACACTTTGCCGAGTCCATCAGGAGGGATGCGGGCATAAGAGGGGTGACGATCCCACGCAGCAGAGGCACTCATGTCAAGGCCTCCCTGTACATGGACGATGTCGCCGTCTTTTGCTCGGATCAGCTGTCAGTTCGCAGATTGATGAGCATCTGCGACCAGTTCGAACTGGCCTCGGGGTCCAGGGTAAATCGTAGCAAGAGCGAGGCCATGTTCTTTGGGAACTGGACCGACCGATCCTTTGTCCCCTTCACCGTCAGGTCGGATTACCTGAAGGTGCTGGGGGGCCGGGGCATGCACCAAAAACTGGGAGGAGTGGACTGCCAAGGTGAAGCAGAAACTGGGACAGTGGGATCGACGATCCCTCTCGATCGTGGGCAAGAACCTGGTCATCAGGTGCGAGGTGCTCTCGGTGTTGCTGTACGTGGCGCAGGTCTGGCCCATACCTCGCTCCTGCGCCGCGACAGTCACCCGAGCCATCTTCCACTTTATCTGGAGATCAAAAATGGACCGTGTCTGCAGGGACACGATGTACAAATCTCCAGGGAAAGGGGGGAAAGGCGTGCCCAACGTGGGCCTCATCCTGACGGCCACCTTTGTATGCGGCTGCATCAAGCTGTGCATAGACGCTCGGTACACAAACGCAAAGTGTCACTACGTGCTGAGGTTCTACCTGTCCCCGGTGTTGAGAAGGATGGGCCTGGCCACGTTGCCACGGAACGCTCCGTCCAGTTGGACCGTTCCGCCCCACCTGTCCTTCGTGGAAAAGTTTGTGCAGAAAAACACCTTTGACCACAAGGCAATCAGCAAGTGGTCCGCCGTAATGTCCTCGAGACCCTGCGGGAAAAGGAGACGATGGATCCTGTCGGTTGGTTTCCCGAGCAGACGGTTAATGTCATTTGGCAGAACGCCTCATCGCCAGAGCTTTCAAACAAGCACCAAGACCTAGCTTGGCTGGTGGTGAGAAGGGCCCTTCCCGTCAGATCCTTCATGCACTCCCGGACTCTCAGCGCCACCGCGCGCTGTCCCCGAGGAGGCTGCGGTGGAGACGAGACCGTCACCCATCTCCTTCTGGAATGTGCCTTTGCAAAGAAGGTCTGGAGAGAGATGCAGTGGTATCTGTCCAGGTTCGTCCCGAGCAGTTCTGTAAGACAGGATTCTGTGCTCTACGGGCTGTTCCCAGGGACGCACACTGAGATGGACATCAACTGCTGCTGGAAGACCATCAACTCAGTGAAAGACGCCCTTTGGTCTGCCCGAAACTTGCTGGTCTTCCAGTGCAAGGAGCTGTCCTCGACCGAGTGTTGCAGACTGGCACATTCCAAGGTCCAGGACTACGTGCTCAGGGACTACCCGCCCAATGTGCATTATATATGAAAATCGGCTTCCCTGGTGTTGCAGGAAAATGATTCCAACTGCACCTCGTCTGTATTACATAGAATTACATAGAATTACATAGAATCTACAGAACAGAAATAGACCATTCTACCCAACTGGTCCATGCTGATGTTTATGCTCCACATGAGCTTCCTCCCACCCCTCTTCATCTAACCCTATCAGCATAACCTTCTGCTTAAGCTTCCACTTAAATGCATCTATTTCATGTTTACAAAGATTCCATTGTGCCACTTGCAGTTATACTGTAACGAGATTGAAGATGATGCACTGCAATAGTGGTCTCATATCGAACAGTAAATGCCCTTAGATAGTCTTATGTGCCTTGCTTGCTTGGGATCATAACATTTGCATACTAGCAGAGAGCAGGGTACAGTTCTTCCAGGTTCGAACTGCTTCCTTTTGGATCAATACAATAAAATCTCTCTTTAGTTTGGCTTGCCATTCTCTTGTGCGTGCAAATTGCTACATAACAGATTTAAATATCCTAAAAACAAAAGGAAATGTCTTCCCTTTTGTCATTGCTGGGAATGATAATTTTGTTCAGCCTAACGTGATTGCAGAATAATAATTTATACAGATCCAATCTAAATTCATCACTATTGGATAATACCACAGAGAGTTCAATATAAATGGATGAAAGGGTATAATCACATCTGCAGTGATTAGTTTTCCTTATCCAGATGAGTTGTAAATCAGTACATTTTAAAGATAATTTATGCTAGTCATTTAATTTGGTTTCAAAAGGGGAAAAAACAAGGGGGAAGAAATTGCGATGTGTCTCGCATGTTTTTGGGGTCCAGAATGGGCGCTACGAAGTCCAATTTAGGAGTGCGACGTAACACGCTGGAAAGCCTGCAGCAAACGCAGGCATCTTAAATATTATAATCAGGGTCCTTTCCTGAATTTGGTGTCCGTGTGTGCCTCAGAGGTCATCTCTTTAACCCACCCAACGCATCATGGCTGGAACAGTAGGGAAGCAGCTTTCAGAAGTGGTATTTAAAGGGATCCTCACCTCCATTAAGGTAAGTCTCTGGTTAGTCGTTTCAGGCAGCTAGGGTACTTTAGGGTTAAGTTTTTAGCTGTTTTGGATACGTTGGAAGAGTGAGCTGGTGGAGGGCTACAACTGTTTCACTAATTTTTCTTGTTCACAATTGCTGAACATGGGCATGCTGATGGGCTTACCCTTGATCCTCCCAAATGAGGAGGAAGAGGAGCAGCAGCATCAAGGAAGGCAGCAAAAGACCTGCACAGGCTGCAAGAAGAAGGAGGAGGAGGCAGGGGTGCAGGAGGCATTACAGCATGAGGGTCTTCAGGAACCGATTATGATACCAGGACCTTGCAGAAGAGCAGTGTTTAAGGTGGCTACGTTTCAACAGGGAGACGGTCACGTACCAATGCCACCTGTTGCAGTGAGATTTGGAGCCCAACACCAGGGCATGCGCTGCACTGCCCATGGCAGCAAAGGTCACCATGGCTCTAACTTTTTATGCCTCTGGCTCCTTCCAAACTGCTTCTGGTGACATCAACATCAGTCAGTTTGCTGTGCACCTGGAGATCCAGCAGGTCTCAGATGCACTGTTTGTGAGATGTCAACAGTTCCCCATGGAGGTTGACAAGCAGGGGTACGAGCACCGAGACTTGCCCACATTGCTGGATTCTCGCAGGTGAAGGGGATCATCGACTACATTCATGTAGCCCTTCATGCTCGCTGTCATAAGGCAGCTGTTTCTCAATAGGAAGGGCTTCCATTCGCTCAACATGCAACTTGTTTGTGGCCACAGGAAGCAAGTCATGCAGGTCTGTGCCCAGTTTCCTGTAGTAGTCATGACACTTTCATACTGCGCCAGTCCTCAGTACACACCCTCTGTTTCAACCTGTCCATCAGGTGGCAGGATGACTTCTGGGGGACAAGAGATATTCTCTCGCCAATTGGCTCATGGCTCCTCTCAGGAACCTGGGTTCAGATGCCGAGCTCCAATATAATGAGGGCCATGCATCAACAAGGTTTCTCATTGATCAAACCATTGGTGTCGTAAAGCAACAATTCCACTGTCTGGGGTCAGAAAGCGTTTCAAGGTTCACCACCATTTGCTGCATTTGTTGCCTTGGAGATTCCTGAGGCAGAAGAAGTAGAATAGGAAGATGAGGAAGGGGGCGAGGAGCTAGAGGAAGCAGAAGAGCATGGCCCAGCAGTGCAATGAGTTTCCAGAGCCGTATGATAGCAAATTATTGAGGAGAGATTCTCCTGATCAATTCCTTCCTTTCCTCCAGCACAAACAGACCCTCCTTCCATATGACCCAGTACTCACATCCACCATATTAATGCTCTTAAAAAGAACAACTTTTGTGTTCCTCATCCATCAATAAGATTATAAAGACCAACAGGTATTCCAAAACAAAACTATTTACATCACTACTCCAACAGACTCCGTTGTTGATTTGGTAAAAGCTTCCATGACTGATGTCTATCCACAACTGACCTTTGTGCAACCCCTTTGTGCCTGAATTATGTGCTGGTTCAACTATCCTATTGCTCCTACGAGGTTGTTCCCCAGTGACTACAGCTTGGGAAATGGAAGGCTGCTGCAGTATAAAGCATAGGAGAAGCGGCTGAGAGGAGCATTATAAAGTGCGGGAGAAGCGGCTGAGAGGAGCATTATAAAGTCCGGGAGAAGCAGCTGAGAGGAGCATTATAAAGTGCGGGAGAAACTGCTGAGAGGAGCATTATAAAGTCTGGGAGAAGTGGCTGAGAGGAGCATTAAAAAGTGCGGGAGAAGTGGCTGAGGGGAGCATTATAAAGTGTGGGGGAAACGGCTGAGAGGAGCATTATAAAGTGCGGGAGAAACGGCTGAGAGGAGCATTATAAAGTGCGGGAGAAACGGCTGAGAGGAGCATTATAAAGTGCGGGAGAAACGGCTGAGAGGAGCATTATAAAGTGTGGGAGAAGCGGCTGAGAGGAGCATTATAAAGTGCGGGAGGAGCGGCTGAGAGGAGCATTATAAAGTGCGGGAGAAACGGCTGAGAGGAGCATTATAAAGTGTGGGAGAAGCGGCTGAGAGGAGCATTATAAAGTGCGGGAGAAACGGCTGAGAGGAGCATTATAAAGTGCGGGAGAAACGGCTGAGAGGAGCATTATAAAGTGCGGGAGAAGTGGCTGAGAGGAGCATTATAAAGTGCGGGAGAAGTGGCTGAGAGGAGCATTATAAAGTGTGGGGGAAACGCTGAGAGGAGCAGTATAAAGTGTGGGAGAAACGGCTGAGAGGAGCATTATAAAGTGCGGGAGAAGTGGCTGAGAGGAGCATTATAAAGTGTGGGAGAAGCGGCTGAGAGGAGCATTATAAAGTGCGGGAGGAGCGGCTGAGAGGAGCATTATAAAGTGCGGGAGAAACGGCTGAGAGGAGCATTATAAAGTGTGGGAGAAGCGGCTGAGAGGAGCATTATAAAGTGCGGGAGAAACGGCTGAGAGGAGCATTATAAAGTGCGGGAGAAACGGCTGAGAGGAGCATTATAAAGTGCGGGAGAAGTGGCTGAGAGGAGCATTATAAAGTGCGGGAGAAGTGGCTGAGAGGAGCATTATAAAGTGTGGGGGAAACGCTGAGAGGAGCAGTATAAAGTGTGGGAGAAACGGCTGAGAGGAGCATTATAAAGTGCGGGAGAAGTGGCTGAGAGGAGCATTATAAAGTGTGGGAGAAGTGTCTGAGAGGAGCATTATAAAGTGTGGGGGAAACGGCTGAGAGGAGCATTATAAAGTGTGGGAGAAACGGCTGAGAGGAGCATTATAAAGTGCGGGAGAAGTGGCTGAGAGGAGCATTATAAAGTGTGGGAGAAGTGGCTGAGAGGAGCAGTATAAAGTGCGGGAGAAACAGCTGAGAGGAGCATTATAAAGTGCGGGAGAAGTGGCTGAGAGGAGCATTATAAAGTGTGGGAGAAGTGGCTGAGAGGAGCATTATAAAGTGTGGGAGAAGCGGCAGAGAGGAGCATTATAAAGTGTGGGGGAAACGGCTGAGAGGAGCATTATAAAGTGTGAGGGAAACGGCTGAGAGGAGCATTATAAAGTGTGGGAGAAGTGGCTGAGAGGAGCATTATAAAGTGTGGGAGAAGCGGCTGAGAGGAGCATTATAAAGAGCGGGGGATGCGACTGAGAGGAGCATTATAAAGTGTGGGGAAGTTTATAAAACAAACGCAGAGAAAAATCTAAAAAAAAATTCTGAATCTGAAAAAGTGACGTCAGAGCAGTGGGAGGACCGGTGGAGCCCGAGGAATTACAGTTCAGTGTTTAATTTATTATATAATTAAGTTAATTGTTTAATTTATTATATAATTAAGCTTAGCGTTTAATTAATTAATCAGATCTAAGGGGATAAAATTAAAATTAACTAAATAGAGGATACTAACATTGAAAGATTCTGAATTTCATTAAATTAAAATCTGGTATATGTAAATAATAAATAGGAGTTAAGGGAATAATAAAATAAAGACGTTAATAAACAAAAAACAAGGCTAATTAGCTACAAATTAATCTGAAATCAAGCTAAATCCATCTACTAAATATAACCTATCAAGTAATTGTATTATATCTAGAACTAAATTAATACTAATAAATCAATAAATAAAATCTAGAACAAGGTTAGATAGGGATGGCAGGGCAGGTGGTGTGTCGTAACTGCGGCATGTGGGAGTTATTGGAGACCAGTGAGATCCCGAGCAACCACATCTGCGGTAAGTAACTGCAACTCGAGGAACTTCGGCTCAGAGTTGTTGAGCTGGAGTCCGAGCTGCAGACATTGTGATACATCAGGGAAGGGGAGAGTTATCTGGACGCTTTGATCCAGGAGGCAGTCACACCCCTTAGCTTAGGTAGTAGTTTAGATTTGGTCAGTGATCAGGGACAGGAGGAAGTGACTGCGAGTCAGGCAGGTATGGGAAGCCAGGATGGAGTGATGGAGGAGTCTCAGCCTATGACCTTATCCATCAGGTACGAGGTGCTTGCTACCTGTGTAGATGAGAACAAAGACAGCAGGGAGGATGGGCAATTTGACCACGGCACCGTGGTACAGGAGGCCATTCAATTGGGGGAGTAAAAAGGAATATGGTAGTGGTGGGGGATAGATACTGTTCTATGCTGCCGCAGCCGGGAGTCCCAAAAGCTGCGTTGCCTGCCTGGTGCCAGGGTTAAGGATATCTCCTCACGACTGAAGAAGAATTTGGAGCATGGGGGGAGGATCTAGTTGTTGTGGTCCACGTTGGAACCAACGACATAGGTAAAACTAGGAATGAGGTTCTGCTGAGGGCGTTTGAGGAGTTAGGGTCCAAATTAATAAGCAAAACCTCAAAGGTAATAATCTCTGGATTACTACCTGAGCCACGCGCAAATTGGCATAGGGTCAAACAGATCAGAGAGTTAAATGCATGGCTCAATGAGTGGTGTGGGAGACAGGGGTTTCAATTCATGGTGCACTGGCACCTGGGGTACTGGGGAAAGGAGGGAGCTGTTCTGTTGGGACGGGCCCCACTTAAACCCGGCTGGGACCAGTGTCTTGGTGAATCGAATAATTAGGGCGGTAAATAGGGCTTTAAACTAAAAAGTGGGGGGGGGAGGGTTCAGGCAAGGGTAAATTTATAAATCTAAAGAGAAAAGTCAAGGCCATAGAGCAGTGTAGCGATTTGGGTAAAGATAAGCCAAGTGTTTCAGGAAGGGACAGAGAGTTTAATGGTAATAGTGTATAGTGTATCAGTGAATAAGGTCAGAACAGGGAAAAATAGTAAAAAGTTAAAATTAAAGGTGCTTTATCTGAATACACAAAGCATTTGTAACAAGACAGATGAATTAATGGCACAAATCGAGATAAATGGGTTTGATCTAGTAGCCATTACTGAGATGCGATTGCAAGGTGGCAAAGGTTGGGAACTAAATATTCCAGGGTACTAGACTTTTCAAAAAGATAGGCAAAATGGAAAAGGAGGCGGGGGGAGGGGGGTAGCCTTGATAATAAAGGATGAGATAAAGGCAGTAGTGAGAAAGTATCTTACGTCAGAAGATCAGGATGTAGAATCAGTACGGGAGGAGATAAGAAATAACAAGGGGCAGAAAACACTGGTGGGAGTAGTTTATAGGCCCTCTAACAGTAGTTATACTGTTGGACAGAGTATTTATCAAGAAATAAGAGGAGCTTGTAACAAAGGTAATGCAATAATTATGGGGAACTTTAATCTTCATCTCGACTGGGCAAATCAAATTGGCAAAGGTAGCTTGGAGCATGAGTTCATGGAATGCATTCGAGACTGTTTCCTGGAACAAAATGTCGCGGAACCAACCAGGGATCAGGCTATTTTAGATCTTGTCTTATGTAATGAGACAGGGTTAATTAGTAATCTCTTGGTAAGGGATCCTCTGGGGCAGAGTGATCATAATATGATAGAATTTCACATTGAGTTCGAGAGTGACGTGCTTAAGTCCAAAACTAGAGTCTTAAATGTTATCAAAGCCAATTACATAGGTATGAGGGGCGAGTTGGCTACGGCTGACTGGGAAATTAGATTACAAGATATGATGGTAGATAAGCAATGGTGAACATTTAAAGAAATATTTCATAATTCTCAATGAATATCCATGGGAAAAGTGATCCATCCGTGGCTAACTAAAGAAGTTAAGGATAGAATTAGATTAACAGAAGAGGCTTATAATGTTGCGAAAAAGAGTAGTAAGCCTGAGGATTGGGAGAGTTTCAGAAACCAGCAAAGGATGACCAAAAAATTGATAAAGAGAGAGTAAATAGAATATGAGAGTAAACTAGCAAGAAATATAAAAACAGTTTGTAAGAGCTTCTACAAGTATGTTAAAAGGTTAGCGAAAGTAAATGTGGGTCTCTTGGAGGCAGAGACAGGAGAAATTATAATGGGGAATAAGGAAATGGCAGAGATGTTAAACAAATATTTTGTGTCTGTCTTCACATTAGAACACACAAAAATACTAGAAATAATGGGAACCAAGGGTCTAATGAGGGTGAGGAAGTTAAAGTAATTAATATTAGTAAAGAAAAAGTACTGGAGAAATTAATGGGACTAAAAGCTGACAAATCCTCTGGATCTGATGACCTACATCCTACGGTTCTAAAAGGGGTGGCTGCAGAGATATTGGATGCATTGGTTGTGATCTTCCAAAATTCCCTAGATTTTGGAACGGTCCCAATGGATTGGAAGGTAGCAAATGTAACACTGCTATTCAAGAAAGGAGGGAAGAGAGTAAATAGGGAACTACAGGCCAGTTAGCCTGACATCAGTAGTCGGGAAAATACTGGAATCTATTATTAAGGACGTGGTAACAGGGCACTTAGAAAATCATAATATGATTAGGCAGATTCAACATGGTTTTATGAAAGCGAAATCATATTTGACAAATCTATTAGAGTTTTTTGAGGATGTAACTAGCAGGGTAGATAAAGGGGAACCAGTGGATGTAATATATTTGGATTTTCAAAAGGCATTTGATAAGGTGTCACATAAAAGGTTGTTACACAAGATAAGGCTCATTGGGTTGGGGGTAATATATTAATATGGATTGAGGATTGGTTAGTGGACAGAAAACAGAGAGTAGGAATAAACGGGTCATATTCAGGTTGGCAGGTTATAACTAGTGGGGTGCCGCAAGGATCAGTGCTTGGGCCTCAGCTGTTTACAATCTATAATAATGACTTAGATGAAGGGATCGAGTGTAATGTATCCAAGTTTGCTGACGATACAAAACTAGGTGGGAAAGAAAGCTGTGAGGTGGACACAAAGAGTCTGCAAAGGGATATAGACAGGTTAAGAAAGCGTGCAAGAAGGTGGCAGATGGAGTATAATGTGGGGAAATGTGAGGTTATTCAATTTGGTAGGAAGAATAGAAAAACAGAATATTTTTTAAATGGTGAGAAACTATTAAATGTTGGTGTTCAGAGGGATTTAGCTGCTCTTGTACAAGATACACAGAAGGTTAACATGCAGGTACAGCAAGCAATTAGGGAGGCAAATGGTATGTTGGCCTTTATTGTAAGGAGGTTAGAGTACAAGAGTAAGGAAGTCTTGCTGCAATTTTATAGGGCTTTGGTGAGAACATACCTGGAGTACTCTGTACTGTTTTCGTCTCCATACCTAAGGAAGGATATACTTGCCTTAGAGGGGGTGTAACAAAGGTTCACTAGATTGATTCCTGGGATGAGAGGTTTGTCCTGTCAGGAGAGATTGAGTAGAATGGGCCTATATTCTCTGGAGTTTAGAAGAATGAGAGGTGATCTCATTGAAACATATAAGAGTCTGAGAGGGCTTGACAGGGTAGATGGTGAAAGGTTGTTTCCCCTTGCTGTAGAGTCTAGAACTAGGGGACATGGTCTCAAGATGAGGGGTCCACCATTTAGGACTGAGATGAGGAGAAATTTCTTCACTCAGAGGATGGTGAATCTTTGGAATACTCTACCCTAGAGGGCTGTGGATGCTCAGTCGTTGAGTATATTCAAGACTGAGATCGATAGATTTTTGGACTCTAAGTGAATCAAGGGATATGGGGACTGGGTTAGAAAGTGAAGTTGAGGTCGAAGATCAGCCATGATCTTATTGAATGGCGGAGCGGGATCAAGGGGCCATATGGCCTACTCTTGTTCCTATTTCTTATGAACTTCCACTGAGGATACTTGAGATGGCCGTGGTGGGCGACCTTGAGGAGCTCTGGCCATTGACCATTCGGCTGCAGATTGCTGGGATTCGGCTTCAGCTGGGGCAGTCTGGCAACAACCCAAGAACTAGTTGAGAGGATAGCAGGGGATCAGGCATCCTCCTGAGAGAGGACAGCAGGTGCCTCCTCCATGGAGCCAATGACACTCTCAGGCAGCTGAGCCTAAGCACTCCCACTGCTCTGCATGACAATAGAGTGCAGATGTGCTGGGAGGCCCTGAAGGCCCCTATCCATATTCTCCCTGAGGCTTTGTAAGCCATAGGATATGCTGGACCCCAGAGCCAAGATGTGAGCTGTCTGAGCTTCCATCAAAGCAGTCAGACCGGTTACCAGAGGCTTCATGGCTGCATGACCTCTTGCAATGAGCTGACCACTCACTCCATGGTTGACTGCGTGGTCTCGATGTCATGCGTGAAGACAGCACAAGTTGGAGCTGGACTCCTCCATGCTCCGACATTATGTGCAAACTCTCTGGCAGGCAGCCCAGTGGACTTAGAAGATCCGTGTAGATTGCCATCATACGTATGGCAGCTGTGCTGCCCTTGTTAACACTGATGAAGAGGTTGGCGACATTTTGAAAGGGGCCTTCTGTTGGGTTTCTGGAGCGCCTGCCTGTTTCATGTGGCAGGCCCCTTTTAATAAGCTAATCAGGGTCCTAGGACTTCAACTGCCATTTTAAGTCAGATAGACGATGGAGCCAAAGAGGCTGAGACAAGGCAAGTTTGGAATTACTTTTGTGGGGCCCAGAGGAGCAAGACCACCACCCTCCATGATCGCAATCCCCTCACCCCGCACTTACCCTACTGTTAGCTGGGGTGGCTCAATATTGGGAGGCCTCAATCAGGTGAGCTGCCCTTGGGTGTCGATTTGGTGCTCCGATGCAGCTTGCTGGCCCAATGTTAATGAGGCCGCGCCTCAAAATCATGGCCTCCTCTTTGCCGCGGGTATGGGCAATCGGCCGGAACGGTTCACTGGTAGGTCGCCCCGGAGACAAGATCAAAATCTTCAAAGAGACTGTCCCACCATCTTACTTAATTACTCATTGCTCATAGTCTCTGAGAGCTGCAGGGTATTTCTCCACACCTCTGCCGCTTCTCCAGCAGGAGGCCTGTCATCTGCAGAAGAATTAATCTGAATGGCCTCAAACCATTTTGAACTTTTCTTCTTGCGACAACAACATGGATGTCCAGATGTACAAGTCTGGCCCGGCACTGGTGGCGATGAATTGGCACAGGTCAAGCAAAACTATTCTTGATTGGCCAACTAGAACTCTCATAACTCAAATTTATTGCCAAAGAGTTGGAGTGTCAACATCTCAAATGTTGATGGGAGGATGAGGAATAACATTTTTCCGGCTATCCAGGGGTCGAGGTCTGATTAAGGCCCCACCTGAAACATTGATTGGCTTATTGTGCATTTCCAGCACTTTCCACATTTCATAGAATCGTAGAGCGCAGGAGGCCATTCGGCCCATCGTGCCTGTGCCAGCTCTTTGAAAGAGCTTTTCAATTAATCCCACGCCCCAGCTCTTTCCTCATAGCCCTGCAAATTTTTCCTTTTCAAGTTTTTCATTTTCCATTTATTTCAGATTTCTAGCACTTGTATTTTTTTTTACATCCAATAGGCCTCATTTCATTTTTGATTCTGCCATTGAAAATATACTTTAATATGGCACATAGCCCTCATGTTAATCGTCAAGAAAACCAGGACCCAGAAAAGAGGGGAGCCAAATGGAAATGACAATCCTTGACATGTTAAATTTTTAACATTTTAAATGGAGACATTTTTTAAAAGTATTAACGATTCAAAATGATCAGTACTAATAACACAACAATGTCAAAGGCAATCTTTAAAACATCGTTCAAAATCTGAACTTTACTTTACTTGTCCTACTACGTTTTGTCAGTTTTTGTTTCCATTGCATGTTTGAACTTGCTCCCTTTCTAACAGAATGCCTTAAAACCTTTTAACACATGACAAACATGTCACAGCAGCTTGGATCTCCAGGTGTGCCAGTCTGGCCTGGCACTGGTTGTAATAAACTGGCACATGCAAAACAAAACTATTGAGCAACATCCACCAGGAATGATAAATTCCCCGTGTTGAAGTAAACAGCAGGTAGATATAGATCATTAGCTGCAGAAAAAATGTCAGTAAAAGTAAATATCTGATTGGCTAAGGGCAATGGCAGTCTGCTGTTTGTCCTCGCACGGGAGATTTAAGATTGTGGACACTGAATGAAGCTTGTTCTGTGGTTTTTGTCACCTCCATTCCATAAAGTGTGGAATGTGCAAGATTGTGTTTGTACAACTGGCATGCAGGAGAGTGACAGCTTGCACAGGAAAGGCAGAACACCTCTCTGCACTAATTCCAAAGAACCATTTTTTTTTACAGAAGCAGTTATTTTTTTACCTCAGCTTTCAGCATATTTCATGCATTTTACAAGCAAAGCAGCACAAAGATTCTTTTATTTTAATTTGCCTAAATTTTAGAAGTCGAGGCCAGAAATATTAAGCAATTAATTTCTGCAAGGTCTGAGAGTAAACTGGTGTTTGGTCTATTTTAACTCTTAGAAAGTCAAATTTTAGGAACTCATTAATTTCAAAACTTTAATTGAAAAAAATCTTTAGACTATCCGGAATGTCTTTATCTGGTCTTCTTAGCACCTACAATACAGAACTGCTAGGATTTCTGTGATACAAATGAACAGCAGCCACTGCTACTACTGATCTGATACCTTTTTACTTGTATCCCCTTCATGCAAAACATAGGAAGAAGATAAGACTTGGCAGAAAATTTTAAAGAAACTTGGATGTTATCTTTATTGATATCACTAAGACCCCCCCCATTTCCACCAAGCTACCTTGCTGTGTCGTTATTATCTGACATTTGTGTTGTCTAATTGTTCATACCGTTGATTTATTTTATTTTGCCTAATATGTGTGCCATATCGTTGCAGTCAGAGCAGACCTCATGAGTATCTTCCCACCAAATTTATTCCCCTTTCCTTCTAAAGATGTTGACCCTTTATTGAGGTTCTTTTCCATAGGCATTAGAGAACTTCATCCAGGTAGCCATTCTTCATCTTTAAAAATGCAAGCAAAAAGCTATTTGCATCAAAATAGGCCCAGTTTTATGACAATGCTGCCAACAACTACGACAGTACACCTGAAGAGAAAATGGTGTACTTCAGTCCTCATTGGTAAAGTCATAGAGAAGCAATTAAGAATTAAAGTAGGGAGAAACTATGTGCCTAATCTTCTGTTCCTTAGGCCACAAAGAACAGTGAAATATGTTTCATAGATTGGTAGACCCCAGTGCCTTCAGTTATAAAGCATTTATTGCATGTCTGTTATTAAAGATTTTCTGATTTTCTCTCATTAAAAGTACTCATTCCAGTGTAGTTGTAGGACGATCAGTCAAACTGTGTACTGAGCATGTTGCTTTCTTTGTTTCATCAGGCGGTCAGTCACTGGGGTTCAGATAATCCCAATCTAGTGAAACTTCCAAATTGTAATGTAACTGCATTTTGTTCTAAACACAATTTCATTCTAAAAGCTGCATCTGAAATGTGCTTATATCTTATTAGCCTGTATGTGGCTGCCTCTATGCAACAATCACAGATTTGTTTGTTTGGAATCTACAAACAACTTGATCACTTAATTTGATTTCTCAATTTTTGCACTTTAAAGGTATTCCCTCATGATTCCTGCAACAGGGATAATGATCTGGAGACTACTACAGTTACTTGTTGAAGGTGCTCTGTTCAGCTGGAGCTGGGCTTACTGGGCACAGAGGTCACACATATTCATTTTATTCCAAAGTAAGATGACTCAATGCAAACAATTCAGCTCCTATTCCTAAAAAGAAAGGACAAATTCTGTCAAAAGTGCCTGGCTTGGATGCATGTCAGACAGATGGGGATTCAGGTCTTTAACCACAGAATTATGAAGAAAGCATTTTACAGCTATATTATTGGACTGTTGCCTGCTTTTGATTTATTTTCTTCTCAACACGTGAAGATACCACATTGAAACATAAATGAACCACAGGCAAGGATCTTTGCACAGCAAGGGTATGTTTAAGGGAATTGCGTTTAACTTCAAGGTCTGGCATGATAAAGTGTTTAAAAACTAAAAGGCGAAATTTAAAAATTAGGGTGTTAGAAGTATGAAGGGAAGTCAAGCAAAAATGTTTTGTACACAAATAGTAGTAAATTTATGGAATAGGTTACCAGGGAAGGCCAAGGAAACAAATTGGTACAAATTAGTTCACGAGACATTTAGTTGTTTCTCTATGGCAGGGTGTCCAAATTATGGCCCATCGGCCATTTCTGGCCTCTGAGTCCCAGCAATCCAGCCCGTGACATTTAGACAGCTCAGTTCCATTTACACTCATGTTTCTTACTCAATGTTTTGTCCTGTTTGAATTTCAAGGGCCTATAGGTATGCGAAGGGCTGTTCTAAGTCCAGTTGTGTCATTGGTGGATTAATGCTAAATCAGAACACCGAGATACAACAGTATCCACAGCTTCAGATTTGTGTAAATTAATGGGAATATTGATTTGAATTTTATATGGGGCCCATGTGATATGTACCTGAATGATACATGAAGACAAAGGCTTGGATATTCCTATTCCTGTAAAGGTTTGATGTGTATGTTAAAAAAAGAGGGTAGGTGCAGTTGAAATCACTTTAAAAGGGACAGGCTTGTTGGGGGTCAGTGGCCTTTTCCTGTTTCTAAAAATCTTTCTACTCTTACCTCATCCTTTGTAACCAGTTATGAAAGGATAAGAAAACCTCAGCCTGGACGCAGGGAGCGATCCCTGCATTGGAGCAGGTCGGCCTGGGAGGCACACCCGATAATGGGCCTTGGGTCTCATGAGACCAGTGAGCTTCAGACGCCAACTGGGTGTTCCCAGACAGCTTGGGCCACTGTGTAACCGGCAGCGGCCCTCAGGTAGGTCCAGGGAGGGGGGCGGGGGGGGGGGGGGGGGAAATGATCGTGAGGGAGGTGGCCAGCAGAGGGCGGAAGAGGAGGGAAGCACTCGGGAGGGAGGGAGTTGGTCAGGAGAAGGGGGAGGCGATTGAGAGGGAGGGGACAATCGGGAGAGAGAGGGGGCGATCGGGAAAGGGAGGGGGTGATCGGGAGGGGGGGGGGGGGCGATGTGGCTCTTCCCGGCTCCACATTCAGGTAATTATTTTAAAAAAAACAAACCTTTTTGGGCGTCCTGTAAGGGTCGCTGAGTAGGCCACATGTAGACCATGTTTTCATAAACAGACGGCTGGTGTTCAGGACAGCCCAATTAAGCAAAGGGAACCTGAAACAGGCGTTAGACTGTTTTAGGCCCTCTATCTGCATATACACAGGGCCTAATGCCTGTTTCGGGTGCAGGCCCTGGGCGCCCCTTTTTCTTCCCTTACCAATATGGCGGGCAGTGCACTTCTGGCGCGCAATGATTGCTGCACCATGTTCGCCATATTGGATGCTTAGGTGCCCATTTTGGTGCCATTAAATTTCTAGGCCCTGACCTTTTGTGATTTAAAGTTCTGGGGGACTGAGGGTCAGGTATACTGTTACTTATGAGGGAGCCCTTCCACTGCAAGCATGATCATGAAACAGAAACAGCAGGAGTATTATTAATTTGATGAATCATTCGAAAGTCTTACATTTTCTCCCAGTTAAGAAGACTGAGATGGTTGGGGTATGAAAATAATTTTTTCTTTTCCTGGGACGAACACACTGTGGTGTGTAGCCCTAAATGGGAGAGTATGATCACTGCTACTCTTTGATTAAAAAACTACTGAGCTAGCATGGACACTGCCAATAGCTCAACAAGTGTTACAGTTTTACAACATAAAGCTGTGTGGGATTAAGTTACAAAGTGATGTAAATACAGGATACTGTATAAACCCATGGGCTATCTAAAGAATTCCACAAAGTGACCTGGCCTGATTATCAAGTTGTAGTCCCGGGTGGACTAAGTCCTGTGTTTCACAGGAGCCCAATGTTGTTTTCTGGCTATACATCTGCATTTCAACAGAATAAGCAATTGGATTGGTATTCCTGTAATTGTAAATAGTTTCCAAACATTCTGTTTTGGGTATACTTTCCCACAGAGTGGAAGAGTCTCAGGGGTGTGATCAGACATATGGAGATGATACACTGCAGTTATGTTTTACTGTGGTCCCTCTGAGGACACACATGAATTATAAATGGTACAATGCCAGTAGATGCAACCACTATTTTTAACCCTTTAAATACTACTTTTATACCAAACTAAAAGTTCTAGCAAGACCGGATTTATTTTGCTTTTGAGCATTTTTCTTATTTTATCTTTTGAGTCTGTGAAACTGTTAGAATAACAGTTGATCAAACACTGGGGTGTATCTCAGTCATATTTCATTATAAGTTGACCATATCCTTGAATAGATCATTGTGTGTTTTTTAATCTTGTCTTCTGTTTTACTCTTTGTAACATTGGTGGTGTCCTGCATACTGAGCCTTCCCTCTTCTTTCTCAATTAAAAAAGAAATCACATTTGGGAACTGTTACATGAAATTTTCAGTTCCCTACCTTCAAAATGGCATTGATATGTTAGAGAGGGCTTAGAGAAGAGCAACTGGAATGATTCTGGGAGTAAGGGCTCTAAGTTATTAAGAGAGATTTGCGGAATTAAACTTGTACTTTGAGAAAAGAAGATTGAGAAGGAACACGATCAGGATCTTAAGTCAACGAAAATGCAGATGCAAATCAACTATTTAAGTTTGCCTTTGAGCACAAAACTTGAAGGCAGTAGGAAATTAGTAAGTCCCAAACAAGATTAGAATTGCTGGACTTTTCCCTCCAGACTGGTGCGTATGTGAGACAAACACATTAAAAGCAATTAATACTAGAGCTGAAGATATTTCAGGTAAATAATAGGATTGAAGGTTTTAATGCCAGGTGTATAAAGTGGTTGCTGAAATATTACATGGAGCATATCATTCCTATGTTGCTGGTACCATGGAATTGTGATTTGTTGAAAGCAGCCAGGATTCAATGACAGAGATTGTATAGTTTGATAGATGTTTTGGAATTTCACTCAGTTGCCTTTGGGGATGGGGAGGGGTGTCAGGTTTGGATTTTGCAAAACTTTCTCTCAAGAGATTAAATAAATTACTTGAAGTCTGTAATACAGCAGATTATACATGTGTCACAGGGGACACAAGGCACATGGATTTTCCACTACAAATCTGGCTGGATTCAAAGAAAGCTCAGCATTGTGCCTCTGCATCGAGTTTATTGCTTTTCCTTTAAGTTCACTGGCATGTCTTTCTTTCTCTCACAATATACATGAAACTAGGCACAGGAGTCAGCAACTTTTAAAAAACAGCAATTTTTATTTATCACAGAAGTGGTTTCATGAATGTCAGACTACACTACAATTATCAAACAGACTTTTTAGAAAAATAAGCACTTTTGCAGAAAACTAACAGTCACAGATGTTAAATAATCTGCCTTAGTGATTAGTAGAAAGTACAAAATATAGTGTTCTGAACAAAATGGTCACAAATTATAATATATTTCAGAGAGGGGCACCAGGATGAAGCATTAGCAAGGAGAAGCAAGGTGCACTGACCACTGGGAGAGACAAACAGCATTGAATAAAGAGTAGTTCAGAAATAAGAGGGATCAGACAGGGGGGAAATACAATGCAGACTAGGATGAGTTTGGAGTGCATGTACGTACAATCATGGAGCATGGCAACTAAGGTTGGTGAGCTGCAGAGACAAATTGCCACATGGGATTATGATATAGTGGCAATAACGGAGACCGGCTCAAACAAGGGGAGGTTTGGGAACTTAATATTTCTGGCTATAAGGTGTTTAGGAAAGATGGGAAGGAAAAAAAAGGAGGGGGGGAGGGCAACATTGATCAAAGATACTGTTACAGCACTGGAAAGGGATGATGTACTTGAGGGTTTCAAAGATAGAATCTATTTGGTTAGAATTAAGGAACAATAGAGGAGCTATAATGCTACTGGGTGTGTACTATAGCCCACCAAATAGTGGGAAGGAGATAGAGGAGCAATATTGCAGGCAAATTTCAGAAAGAGGCAAGAACTATAGAGTAGTGATAATGGGGGACTTCAATTATCCCAATATAGACTGGGAAAATAACAGGGTAAAGGGCAAAGAGGGAGAGGAATTCCTGAACTGTGTACAAGAGAACTTTCTTGATCAGTATATTTCCAGCCTAACGAGGAAGGAAGCAGTGCTGGATCTAGTTCTGGGGAATGAAATGGGGTAAGTGGAGCATGTTTCAATGGGGGAGCATTTGGGAAACAGTGATCACAATATCATTAGGTTTAGAATAGTTATGGAATGGGACAAGGAACAATTAAACGTGAAAATATTCAACTGGAGGAGGGCTAATTTCAGTGAGTTGAAAGGGGATCTGGCCCAGGTGAATTGGAATCAAAGATTGGCAGGTAAAACAGTAAATGAGCAATGGGAGGCCTTCAGAGAGGAAATGGTTCGGGTTCAGACTAGACACATTCCCAAGAGGGGGAAAGAAAGGGCATCCAAAGCTAGAGCTCCCTGGATGTCTGAAGATATAGAGATTAAAATAAACAGTAAAAGGAAGCTTATGATAAATGTTAGGCTCATAATACAGTAGAGAACCAAGCTGAACCAAAAAGGAGATCCCCTTGTGGAGGGCATGGCTGAGATACTAAATGAGTACTTTGCATCTGTCTTCACTAACGAAGAGGATGCTGCCAATGTCACAGAAAGGAGGAGGTAGTAGAGAAATTGCGTAGGATAAAAAGAGAGAAAAGCAGAGGTACTTAAATGGTTGGTAGCGCTCAAAGTAGAAAAGTCACCCGGTCCGGGTGAGATGCATCCTAGATTGCTGAGGGAAGTAAGGGTGTATCCTCCTTAGGTATGGGAGCAGTGCTGGAGGACTGGAGGATTGCAAATGTTACATCCCTGTTTAAAAAAGGGGAGATGGATAAACCTGGCAACTACAGGCCAGTCAGCCTAACATCGGTGGTGGGGAAACTTTTAGAATCAATAATCTGAGGCAAAATAATTGTCACTTGGAAAAATATGGGTTAATAAATGACACCCAGCATGGATTAGTTAAAGGAAAATCGTGTTTGACTAACTTGATTGAGTTCTTTAACGAAGTAGCAGAAAAGGTTGATGAGTGTAATGCGGTTGATGTTGTGCATCTGGACTTTCAAAAGGCGTTTGATAAAGTACCACATAATAGACTTGTTAGCAAAATTAAAGACCATGGCATTAAAGGGGCAGTAGCACCATGGATACAAAATTGGCTAAGAGACAGAAAACAGAGAGTAGTGGTGAACAGTTGTTTTTCAGACTGGAGGGAAGTATACAGTGGTGTTCCCCGGGGTCAGTATTAGGACCACTGTTCTTTTTGATATATATTAATGACCTGGACTTGGGTATAGAGGGTATAATTTCAAAGTTTGCAGATGACACAAAACTCAAAAATATAGTCAACAGTGAGTAGGATGGTTACTGACATCAGGATGACACAGACAGACTGGTGAAATGGGCAGACACATGGTAGATGCAATTTAATGCAGAGAAGTGTGAAGTGATGCATTTTTGTAGGAAGAATGAGGAGAGGCAATAAAAACTAATTGGTAAATTTTAAAGGGGTGCAGGAACAGAGAGATCTGAGAGTATACATACACAAATCTTTGAAGGTGGCAAGACAAGTTGAGAAGGCTATTAAAAAAGCATACGGGATCCTTGGCTTTATAAACAGAGGCATAGGGCCCGATATTAGGAGGGAGGCAGGTTGCCAGCGGGGGTAACCCGCCCAGTAAAATTGGTGAGTTCCCCACGCGATGGTAAGTAAATTGAAGCCACTTACCTTGGCTTCTGGGTTTCGCGCTGGAAAGCTGCGCATTGGGTGGACTGCGTACCCGCATCATAGGCTATCAGCTGGAGGAGCCCTATTTAAAGGGGCAATCTTCCACTGACTGATGCTGCAGAAAGGAGCCAAAATTACAGCATGGAAGAACCCCGGGGGGAAGGCTGCTCCCAGGTTTAATGATGCCTCACTCCAGGTCCTACTGGATGGGGTGAGGAGGAGGAGGAGGAGGACAGAGATCTTCTCCCCAGCGGACGGAAGGAAGTGGCCTGCCTCTGCCACCATGAAGGCCTGGCTCGAGGTGGCAGAGGAGGTCACCAGCACCACCAACATATCACGCAGCTGCATACAGTGCAGGAGGTGCTTCAATGACCTAAGTAGGTCAGTCGAAGTGAGTACACTTACTCATTCCCCTACACTCCGTCTGCCACATCACCGCCCCCACCCACATCTCCTTCTGCACTGCCAACACTACTCTATCACATCACTCCTCACACCCACTCAAAGCTCATCCTCATCTTACCTGCACTTACTCACCTCGCCAGTACTCATCCCACCACTACCACTCAACCCAATCCTTACATAATCTCATGGCTCTGTCTCATACTCACCCTCTCATGCATCTCTTTCATGGTCAGCCTCACCCAACCTGCCACTACCTGTGCTGCAGCCACAGGGCATGCATCCCGTATGTGTAGTAGGCAGCGTAAGGCAAACGTGTTGTGAGCATGAAGGGGATGCACAAGGGTGTATGAGGGTTTGTCATGGTTTTTAACTTATATTTGATTTCTGATCAACTCACATTACATATTATATTGTCACCACTACTGCTAGTCTTGGCCATTCTTGACTGGCTTGTGCAATAAGGCCCTTTCATGAGGTTCTCCATGGACACCCTTGATGCCACCCATTGGGTCACCTTACAGTGGGTGTGTGTGTAGTTGCACGACTACTTTGGGCAGGTGCCTGTTGCACAGCACTGTGTTGTGTAGCTCCACGTGGCCGAGGTGGACGGCATGCCTGGCAAGGCTGGTGATGTTGCTCGTCCTCCAAAGGACTGATGAATGCAGCAATGGACCTTCCCCCCCGCCCCCCCAATCCTGACGGTGTGAGTGTGAGGGGGTCCGCAAAGTAGGTAAATGTGTTTGGACAGCAGAGTTTAGGGTATGATTTAATAATTTGGAGTGTGGAGACAACATGTGGCAGGCAAAACTTTGTCTGAGGTGACAGAATGCCCTGCTGCAATGAATGAGGGTTTACTCCGGACCTTTGCAGCTGCCACTGGCTGCTGGCTGCAACACGTCTGTTTAAACAGGGAGTGCTTCCCCCAGCATGGGAAACACACTCTGGGTAGTCCAAAATCCGAATCCTCCTAAAATCTCCAACTAATGAGGTCTGTAAATGACCTCAACTATCCAGATAATGATCTTAAGTGGGATCCCACCGGCTTTGATTGCGGGGGCTGCGTGCGCACCGATTCACGTCATTGGGGAACCCGGAAGTTGGCGGGTTGGAGCCGGGCTCCGGAACCGCTCCGGGAATTCCCAATTTTAGGAGCCCCTCCCGCCATGAACGCACCCGCTCGGCCATCCGAAAATTGACCGCATAGAGTACAAAATCAGTGAAGTTATGCTGAACCATTATGAAATATTGGTTAGGCCTCAGCTAGAGTTGTGGGGCAGAAATTGCTTGGAAAGGAACAGTGAGCTCAACAGCGCTCATCGTTGTTGGTGGTGAAATGGAGGAGCAAGTTCCAGCGTCCGCACATGTGCAGTGAAAGGCAGAAATCCGGAACTCGCTCCTAGTGGTTCAGCAGCAATATGACAGCTTCGAATTAGAGGTATATCGCCAGCTGCAATCTGTGAAATCATTGAAAAAGCGCCAACTTGCTCATCTGCCCAGCTGGAAAGTAACTAATAGCGCCACAAAACGGGTACGCTTAAAAATACCAGTCTTAATGACTGCCAAACAATTAAAAATTAACTTATAAGAATGTGGTGTCTCATTACTCCTTATTTTAAGAGTTTTTGGTCATTAAAAAATTGTTAAAAATGAAAAAATGAATTTTTTTTAAACTTTTCCCTTCTGTTCCCTTCAATTATTTCTGACCCTCTTTTTTGCTGTCTATAACTGTTTTTACAATCATTTTAATGTTGTACCTTTCACTTCCTGGTTTTCACATTTGGAGCTGCAGAAACGGTTAATGCAGCTTGTCAAAAATACTGCAATCTGATTGGCCGAGGGGAGAGAGTGATCCTCTTGCTTCTCCCAGGATCCTAGCTTCGTTTGAACTGACGCTGGGCTCTTCTCTGCTTCCTATTCGAGGAAATGCCAGAAGTAAAGTGGGTTAGTATAAATCTATGGAGCGGCGGGCACTGTTGATTCGCTGCTCCAAGCAATTTCTGCCCCATTGTGTCCAATTATGGGCACAGACTTTAGAAAGAATGTCAAGGCCTTAGAGAAGGTGCAGAGGAGATTCATTAGAATGGTACCAGGGATGGAGAGACTAGAGAAGCTGGGATTGTACACCTTAGAACAAAGATGGTTAAAGGGAAATTTAATAGGGGTGTTCAAAATCATAAAGGGTTTTGATAGAATAAACAAGGAGAAACTATTTCCAGTGGCAGAAGGGTCAGTAACCAGAGGACACAGATTTAAGATAATTGACAAAAAAAAGAGGTGAGATGAGGAAAAATATTTTTGCACAGCGAGTTGTGATGATCTGGAATGCACTGCCTGAAACGGTGGTGGAAGCAAATTCAATAATAACTTTCAAAAGGGAATTGGATAAATACTTGAAGGGGAAAAATTTGCAGGACAATGGGGAAAGGGCAGGGGAGTGGGACTAATTGGACAGCTCTTTCAAAGAACGGGCGCAGGCACGGTGGGCCATATGGCATCGTTCTGTGCTGTATCATTCTATGATTCTAAGGGAGAATTAATCCAGACACCTTACCTATAATCAACGAATACTAAACTGTTTCACTGGGCTAGAAGGTGGCTTTTTATAAAGAGATCCAAAATTCAAGAAAATGTACTATTAACTTGCATCTTTCATTCTTCAGCAAATATCTCTGCAATCATATTTCAAAGCTCCTGATCATATCCAATACATAGATTCAGGATTTGTTAGCTAGAACTCCCTTCCTTTCTTGAAAGGTGGTACAATCTCTACAGGAATTCCCTCCTTCAAGTAAACCCCTTTTCTGACTTTGTTGCTTTTACATTCTCTCTCAGATACCCCTAGATACACAGAAATAAAAGATTCAACTGCACTCAACTTCTCAGAACATGTTATAAAGTAAACCAGCAATGCAAAATTTCAAATGCAAAGTTTCAGACTTGTCTCACATGGTTTGTGAAATAGACAGGCTTCCTGAATTGAATGCTTTTGCCTGCTTTCTTATTGGCTTATAACCGATCGGCAGAAAATTATACGTGTATAAACGATTAAGAAGATAGGTGTGTGTTTTTTTTATTTTTCATTTCCTTTTGAGCATTGTTCTATTTCTATTTTTTCTACGTGGTCGCCTATCAGGCCACACAGACTGGGACAATGTTTAAGTACAATGCCATAATGCGACCAAGCAGTAGGGGGAACTGAAGTGAAACACAAGTGGTGAATCACAGCTGATATCGCCATGTTTCATTATCGAAACTACCTCTGCTCTGACGCAATCAGCAACCTGGTTTTGATTGGCAACTTGCCATTCTGAGGGAAGTCAGAGAACAAATACCAGCTGAGACTACTAATTAAACATGGGTCTCTTACTCTGTGGGGAGGTACACAAACACCAGTGTATTTTGAGAAAGTGATGTCTGAGTAGAGTTTTCAATTAGTGGTGTATCAAGCAAATGTAAGTGCTCTAATGAAGTATTAGCAAATATTGTAGCTATAGTCTTTACATGAGCTGTGGAGATAACACAAGTTGTCACAGCGTGAGGGTTATCTGAACTGCACACCACAGGTTAACCTACCTAATCAAGCTATTTGGAGGACTAAACGTCTTAGGCATTGAGGAGATAACAAACAAACCTCTGCACACGCTACTGCCATCTGATGTATAATCAGCTGTTCATAATATTCCTATGATGTGGCACAAATCTCCAGCCGAAAGTTATCTGCAACTCAGTTCATTCCTGATTTTATCAGCATTGCTGAAATTCCACAAGCATTTAAGTTCTATTCTCCTGAAACAGTGCATAGAATCATAAGCAGCCCAAATAACCGCTGGAATGTACTGAATCCTGTTCTGTTAAGAGTCCCACTGATACAGGCAGGCCAAAGGTTTCCAGACAGAACTAATCTGGGTGAACGGTTGTTTACCCTTTCTGAAGGAAATCACCATCATACTTAGTTGGATAAGCTCCTCATTTTATTATACTATATGTGTATCTCAATGTACAATTCATCCTCATTCTAATGTTTTCTGTTTGTATTATATGGGTGGTTTACCTTTCAATCCTTTTCAAGTTACATTTAATATTATAATGTTGCAGGACATATGGACATACGAACAATGACGGACAGGAAAAGACCCATTGTGCATCACAATGTATGCACTCCCCACCCCACCCAAAACCATGTGATCTCCTGGAAGAGGCGAAATATTAGATAAAACCCGGGCCAATTTGGGAAAAAAAATCTTGGAAATTCCTCTCTGACCCACCTAGGTGATCAGAACTAGTCCAGGGGATGGGCAATAAATGCTGGCCTCGCCAGCGACACCCACATCCCATGAACGAATAAAAAAAAACTCTGGCCCTGATAATTCTATGCAGTACCTACCTTTTGTATGAGGTGAACTTCGTCCCAGCCGGAAACAGGTCCTGTTCTTGCTTGAAGGAATTCAGTGACTCGGCGTCCACCACACGAGCTGGCAGCCTGTTCCAGAGGTCCACTATTCTCTGGGAAAAGAACCACCTCCTGACATCTAACCTGGATCTAGCCTTGTACAAACTTAACATTGTGACCCATGGTCCTCCCTAACCTATTTAATTGGAACAAACTGTCTAGTCGAACACAATCTAGTCCCTTCATGTCCTTATAAACTTCAATCAGATCACCCCTAAGTCTATACTTCTCTAAAGTGTAGAGTCCCAGCTCTTTTAGCCTATCTTAAAATCCAAGATGCTTCAAACTGGGAATGAGTCTAGTGGCCCTCCTCTGCACCCTTTCCAAAGCCTCAATATCACCCACCATGTGAGGAGACCAAAAGCATTCAACTGAGGCCTGACCAAGGTCTTGAGCAAGACATTCACTACACCATGCATCCCTTTATAGTGTTCAAAATACTCGGTTCCAAAAGCCCATAAGGTAAAAATTCTGAAACCAACACAAATCAGGCAGGAACAGTACAGAGCAGGAAATCAGGAGAGGGGAAGAAAAAATTTGAAAAGGACGGTTACTCTTAATATTGTCTTTTTACTAAAGTGTGTTCCCACAGGTTTAAAATAAAGGCTCCCAGATGAATGATGATACATGGAAATTGTTTTCCAAAGAGACTAAACATTAAGCAATTTTATATTTTCTGTAGGTAATTGAAAACACTGCCCACTCATTACGTTGGAAAATGCGTTCATATCTACCTGTGAAGAGAGAGATAAAAGAGAGGAGAGAAGCAGCCGAGAGAGAGGGGTCCTGGAAAAATTGCAGATTGTTTGAAACAGGGAAGGCTGTGACTGTGAGAACACTCAGGTTTACTGAAGGGAAAGCTGTGAGGAAAACGGTTGTAAGTGCTGGGGGATAGTTAGAAGCCATCTTATTTAAGTCAAATAAGATGACCGTCTGATTTCAGGAAGCATGGCATGTTCTTCAGTTTGTATCATTTCATGAAGGTAAGTTCTACTGATTGAACTAAGTGAATCTGATCATAACTGTGAATCTGTGACCTAGAAATTTGATGACACCCAAAATTGGGCATGCAGGGGGCAGGGTGCATGCTGCACAAGCCTGTTCTGGTGCTGGCAGCTCATTATCATGGGTCAGGCATGCAACACTGTTTGTTGGCTGCTTGCCTGTTTTGGAGGGGTGGGAAAATGGGAGTCTCTGATGCTACTTAAACGCAGGCAGCACTTCTTAAAGGGGAGGCACACTGTGGTTGCCGACAGGAGGGACTGCTTCTGTGCACACTCCCCTCGGTCTTGCAGGAGAAGGTCAGAAGCCATCTGCACATCCTCTCCCCACTTGAGGAAGACATGCTGACATCATGGGCAGGGAGCAAATCATGGCTGTGGTGAGTGACAATGCTGGAGGAGACATTACGCAGGGTCTCTGCACATTACCCTCTTTTTCTCTTTTCACTTCTATCTCACACTACACACTCTGTATGACAAACTGCAATTGCTTTCAGCAGCCATTCATCTCTCTCTGCTCTCCCTTTATACTAAAAGCAAACCCTTGTCCCCCTCTTTCATTTCAGGTGCTGAAAATATTGATGCCCCTGTGCCAGTGCAGTAAG
The DNA here is from genome assembly GCF_035084215.1 of Heptranchias perlo. Classification (NCBI taxonomy): domain Eukaryota; kingdom Metazoa; phylum Chordata; class Chondrichthyes; order Hexanchiformes; family Hexanchidae; genus Heptranchias; species Heptranchias perlo. The sequence continues at coordinate 25,824,345 of NC_090334.1, read as the reverse complement.
AGGAGAGCAGCTTTCCTGAAGTTGCATCACTCAATTTCACTATAGCAAGCACCAGCTCAGAAATTGGCATCATGTGTACTTTAGAGGGTTGACTAGAGGAGGGGTCTTCACGTGGTGAATCAAAGTCAAGGGGTGATCTAATCAAGGTGCTTAAATAATAAAGGAATTGGATAGAGTAGAAACAGAGAAACTGTTTCCTCTGGTAGGGGAATCAAGAACAAGGCGACATAAGCTTAAAATTAGAGCTAAGCCATTTAGGAGTAAAATCAGGAAGCATTTTTTCACACAAAGGATAGTGGAAATCTGGAGCTCCTTCCCCAAAAAGGCTGTGGGGATGTTGGGTCAATTGAAATTTTCAAGACTGAGATTGCTAGATTTTTGTTAGATAGGCGTATCAAGGGATATGGAGCAAAGGCGGCTAATGTAGTTGAGGTACAGATCAGCCATGATCTATTTGAATAGCGGTACAGGCTTGAGGGGCTGAATAGCCTAATCCTGTTCCTATGTGGTGACTAAATTACAAAAGTATTATGCCCAAGTAGAGATGTTAGCTATTGTGAAAGGGTGTAGAAAATTCCATCAAGATGTATATGGATGTAGGGTCATACCACAAACCAATTGAAAACATCATAGAAAAAACACTATTGCCAGCACCACCAAGGCTGCACAGAATGATGTTACAACTCCAAATGTATGATTTGGAGGCCCAGCACAAGCCAGCGAAAGAATTCCCAACTGCAGACTCTCAACAACCTAGCAACCAAATAATGAAGCAAAGAAACACATGACAAACACATACATCACATAACAGCAAAGTTGGCTATACCAGAAAATAAAATGGCACATATACAAGACAGGACTGCAGAAGATTCTGCTGAAAGAAGTGAATATCATGATAATGTCAGGATGGCCAAAATCAGTGCCAGATATACCTGCTGGAATCAAGGAACACATGTATTTCTGAGATGAACTGTTTGCAGAAAATGATATGCAAGAAAGCAAAATTGTACTGAAGTCTATGAGACTAGAAGTCCTATGGAAAATACATGCAGGGCTTGTTGGCATGGCAGCATGCAAAAGAAAGACTAGAGATCTAATCTACCAGTCAAACATAACCAGACATATTCAGGAGGTTGTATCATTATGCAGCATAATCAAAAATGCGTGCAATGGATACTGATGTCAATTAAATATATGAGAAAAAAACTCAAACTCATCACGTTCATTAGATATGTGAGTTGTGATAAGCAACCTTCTTCAACACTGCTCCAATGAGGCAGTGGCTTGTGGACCATTCCAGCTCTCAGGCACATTTCTGGTAGAATGAAAACGTGCATTTAACAAAAATACAGTGAATGAAGGGACCGAGAAAATGAATCCCTTGGAGGGCTAGTTGTAAATAACACGTCAGTATTGTAAATTTAGAGTATTAATCATTTCATTATGAGGAACCGGTCTTGGAAAAAAATACGAGGCATTATTCATGAGCACAAACTTTGAAATAGAACTGGGTTCGTTTGAAGTTGTTCATAGTTATTTAGGGTTTTTGGATTGGATTACATGTAACAAAACTGTGAATCTTTCACAAACGAGGGAACCACTTCCCACAAATTGTTCATCCATGTTGGTAATCATTTATTTTATACTTTAACTGGAAGAATGCAACACTTTCCACTGGGTCAGTCAAGGAATATCTTAATTAAACACCGTACAAAATGACCACAAGAAGCTCTGGTGTGTTAATGTTAATGAGGCGCGTCCTTTAAAATGAACTGAGCCTCCCACTGCAGCTTCCGAGCAGGCGGCCCACTGGCTTAACCCCCAGGAGTTAAAAATTTCCCCCACCGTATAGAAAGCTTGAGATAAATATTAATCTTTAACTTCCTGAGAACAATTCCTGTTAAATGAGGGTATTCAACTGGAATATCTGACTGGTTCTTAAGAGAATCAAATCCAAATATGTTATCAGATTTTCGCACTTACATATGAATTCACAGTAGGAAGCATTAATTACAAAATATATCATGATAGTCTCACTCTTAGAATGACACAATACAAAGTCCCAGGGTGTCACTCCACAAAATAACTTCATCTGAACTTTCCTGGCTAAGACAGAACACTTTTAGAACAGTGCTGGGGGATAGCTAGTCCCAATACGTATTTAAGCAGTTCAGAGACTGCACTGATATGATGCCATTTTATTAATTCATTGGTTACTTAACCATCTCCATTTGCTACTGCTATGTTGCAAACAATGATCAGGAAGTGATGCATCCAAAAATGATAATACTGAGAAATGTTCACCTTGCAGACCATTTTATCTGCAACTGCCCCCTATTATTAAGCCTTAAAAACTCACAGAGCAAAGAAATGTGTAATGGATGATTAGCAAGACCATTGAGTTGTGATTTTTACGGACGAATGGACAGAATATAATCCTCAAAACACCAGTAAAAATTCTGTGACCCCAGGTGATCAAAACGGAATTTGACTTGTTCAGTCACCTTAAACCAGTGGGACTAATTATAGTGGAAGGAATCATGAAGTGTGATTCACAAATGCTGATAACAATCCCACAATCTTAAGTAATAAAAATCAAATTTGATTTATTCAGTCACCGTTAAATAGTAGCGCTGATGATTAGGTTTTTGGTGCTTTCACTTGTCAGTCAGTTATGAACACTGAATAATCTGCCGCACAGCATCTTAACCTGCCACAGGTTAGAATCATAGAATCATAGATTCATAGATAGGTTACAGCACGGAAGGAGGCCATTCGGCCCATCAAGTCCACGCCAGCTGTATGCAAGAGCAATCCAGCTAGTCCCACTCCTCCGCCCTTTCACCGTAGCCCTGCAAATTTTTTCCTTTCAAGTACTTATCCAGTTCCCCTTTGAAGGCCATGATTGAATCTGCCTCGGTTAGATGAGACCTGAAATAATTCTGAGTTTATTGTCTTCACGAGCAGGAATGACCGAACGTGATGATGTATGCTGGTGGTGGTAGAGGAAAATTATGACAAAAGTGAAAGTGCGAAGATAACCCATGTAGTGAAGTTGAACTTTTTGTATTAGTCAAGTCATTTATCAAATATGAAAATGTTTTTACTTGGCCGAAAAACTGCTTTAGCAATCGCAGGGAGACTTGGATCACGATAGCACAAAAAGCTACCAATATTGCAAGAATTCCTCAAGGCATCAAGACTTCTTTAACCACATCAAAAGTCTCAAGGGCATGTCACAAATGAAAACTGAATATAATAAGTAACAGCCCAGATCAGACAAAAAAGGCACCAAAACACAAATGGAAAATATTTCCACTTAACTGGCAATGGAGGCAGCGCCTCTTCAGAGTAAGGCTAAGATACTAGTAAGTGCAACATGGGTTTTGTTTCTAACAGTTGTCCTTTTAGTACCAGTGGTGTAAAGTAACCGCTTACAATAGCTTCCATAAACCATTTGCAAATAGCAATCGAAACCATACGTTCCTTTGTTGCATTTGAAAGGAAAAAATGTTGCGCCTATTTTTGATATATATTAATGACCTGGACTTGGGTATAGAGGGCATAATTTCAAAGTTTGCAGATGACACAAAACTTGGAAATGTACTCAACAGTGAGGAGGATAGTAACAGACTTCAGGAGGACGTAGACAGACTGGTGAAATGGGCAGACACATGGCAGATGAAATTTAACACAGAGAAGTGTGAAGTGATGCATTTTGGTAGGAATAATGAGGAGAGGCAATATAAACTAAATGGTACAATTTTAAAGGAGGTGCAGGAACAGAGAGACCTGGGGATGTAAATACACAAATCTTTGAAGGTGGCAGGCAAGTTGAGAAGGATGTTAAAAAAGCATATGGGATCCTGGGCTTTAGAAACAGAGGCATGGAGTACAAAAGCAGTGAAGTTATGTTAAACCTTTATAAAGCACTAGTTAGGCCCCAGCTGGAGTATTGTGTCCAATTCTGGACACCACACTTCAGGAAGGATGTCAAGGCCTTGGAGAGGTGCAGAGGAGATTTACTAGAATGGTACCAGGGATGAGGGACTTCAGTTATGTGGAGAAACTAGAGAAGCTGGTATTGTTCTCCTTAAAGCAGAGAAGGTTAAGGGGAGATTTAATAGAGGTGTTCAAAATTATGAAGGGCTTTGATAGAGTAAATAAAGAGAAACTGTTTCCAGTGGCAGAAGGGACATAACCAGATTACACAGATTTAAGGTAAATGACAAAAGAACCAGAGGGGAGATGAGGAGAATTTTTTTTACATAGTGAGTTGCTATGATCTGGAATTTTTTGTCTTTTTCCAAGTATTTGACATAATTTGTAATGTACATTAAGAATGCCATGGCATTCTAAAACATAAATAATGACCTGGAATGGGCGTTGGAAGCAGATTCAACAATAACTTTCAAAGGGGAATTGGATAAATACTTGAAGGTGAAAATTTTGCAGGGCTACGGGGAAAGAGTAGGGGAGTGGGACTAACTGGATAGATCTTTCAAAGAGCCAGCACAGATACAATAAGCTGAAAAGCCTCCTTCTGTTCTATATCATTCTATGATTCTATACGGCATCGTGTATTAATACAGTCATTTTCTCCCACATTGTTGTGTGGTCCAATATCTGCAATGTACCCTCTTTGTATCATGTTATATTGATGCACTATTTTCAATGGGCGCATGTTAGTGAACATTCCAGAAACTGATCTTCACCCAGAAGGTTGAAGAGAAAGCAAGTAGAAAAAACTGGAGAAAACAAGACACCAGATAGACAATTAAGAAAATAAATGTTTCACTTCAAATACCAGAAAAATATGTTCCAGGTAAACTAAGTTTTTACTTGCACTATAAAACCATAGCATACTGTACATCATATTAGGGAAATAAATAGAAAATATTTAACATATTTCTGTGCAACGTCACCACAGTTCTGTTTGCTAGTAGAAAAATATAAGTAACAATATATTTTTTAATAATGTAACAATATATTTTATAATAATACTGTTCCATTGATGTATCATATTTTGACATGTTCTTTATTCTATTTATAAATTTAAAAAGGTCTGTCTACTGAACTTTGGGAAGGATCCTGTATAAGGTGGTATTGTAGATCACAGAGTGTTTCAGTCACAGAATCACCACATCCTGTGGTAGGTCCCCCACAGAAAGCCTTCAGAGGATACAGTGGAGTACTGAATGGCAACATCATGGGTCTGCATTGAGGAGATTTATTTGTTTTGCATCACTGCGGTGAGCCAATTGGTTAGGGAGCCGCCCTCCTCTGCCAAGTCCAACTGTGCAATGTAATGCAAAGTAACTGTATTGATATGCATCTGGGTGTTTTTATTTGACACACTGGCATGGGTTTCTCAATTGTGGGAGCACCATCACCACAAAGACATTGCAGATATTGGACCACACAACAATGTGGGAGAAAATGATTGTATTAAAACATGATGCCGTATAGAATCATAGAATGATATAGAACAGAAGGAGGTTATTTGGCCCATTGTGCCTGTGCTGGCTCTTTGAAAGAGCTATCCAATTAGTCCCACTCCCCTGCTCTTTCCCTATAGCCCTGGAAAATTTTCCCCTTCAAGTATTTATCCAATTCCCTTTTGAAAGTTATTATTGAATCTGTTTCCAACACCCATTCAGACAGTGCATTCCATTATTATTTATGTATTGGTATTCTATGGATATTTATTTTACATTACAAATTATGTCAAATACTTGGAAAAGGACAAAAAATGTATTAACTTATGTTTGTTAATATTAACAAAGCTGGATCCAATTGCGACATAGTGCTGGTGTCATTACTTCAGTTAATTGGATCTGCTCTCTCAATAATCGACTCAGTTCAGCAGTGGTAATGTGCTGGTGTTGTGTTGAAACATATGTTGAATAATGAACTGTGCATCCCTTTAATGCAGCAACTGCCATTTTCCACATAGTGGCAAGCTGTCTACAAATTACCAGCACACAGAAACTGGTTGCAGATTCTGACTACATTTCACCTGGTTAAATCAAGACTTCCGTAATACAACCATTATTGGTAAAGCTGTTTTGTTAATATGTAGTCTTGTATAGATGTATGTGAAGTCTATGGATCTCCTGGATCATCACATTATGTGTTGCTCTCCTTTGATGTTCAGGGTAACCAACTCTCCAGGATTGTCCTGGAGTCTCCAGGAATGAAAGATTAATCTCCTGGACATTACAGCAAGCAACCCAAGAGAAAAATCATAGGGGTAGTAAAGAAATTTGTGTTTTTTTTCATTTTCTTTGAACACTTTCAATTATTAGTTATAAAAATATCAAACTGTCAGTCAAACAATCTGGTAACAAAGAGTCTGTTCACTTTCCAACTGACGTGGGAAGGTGGTGTGCCATAAGGATGGATACATCGGGCGACTAATGGAGGGAGTATGGGGGCAGAGTGTTTGGAGGTGGGAGGTTATACGATGAAACTTCCCAGACTATGTCCAACCAGAGTTGGCAGCCCTATTGATATTAAGGCAGCACTGGACTATACAGTTGAAGTTACCATATAAGCTCACATGTAAGGCAACTTGTACAATGACCCCTACTTTTCAGCCTAAAAACCCCCAAGAATCTACAACCAGCATATGAATATTAATTTTACAACAACAACAACTTGCATTTATATAGTGCTTTTAATATAATAAAACATCCCAAGATGCTTCACAGGAGCACAATTAAACAAAATTTGACACCAAGCCACATAAGGAGATATTAGGACAGGTGGCCAAAAGCTTGCTCAGAGAGGTAGGTTTTAAGGAGCATCTTAAAAGAGGAGAGAGAGATGGAGAGGTTTAGGGAGCGAATTCCAGAGCTTAGGACCTAGGCAGCTGAAAGCACAGCCGCCAATGGAGCAGTGATGAAAATCGAGGAAGTGCAAGAGGCCAGAATTGGAGTAGCGCAGAGATTTCGGAGTGTTGTAGGGCTGGAGGTTACAGAGACAGGGAGGGGCAAGGCCATGGAGGGATTTGAACACAAGGATGAGAATTTTAAAATTGAGGCGTTACCGGACCAGGAGCCAATGTAGGTCAACGAGTACAGGGGTAGTGGGTGAATGGGACTTGGTGGAGTTAGGCTCCCAGTCTGCCATTCTTTCCTCTCTAATTCTGGAGTACGTTTAAAATACACTTTACCTTTGCATCACTATTTTTACTGACAAGTTGCTTTGCCAGAAGAAAAAATTCTAATTTCTATTCTAAAGATTAATCTTGCTCCCTGATTTTGTGTGTGTATGCACATGTCCGAGTGAGGAGGGCTGCGCATTGATGGTAGCGCATGGAACTGTCACTTTCTGGAGAGCATCTTATGGTAGGGAGTACAGGAATGGCTCAGGACTAGGAGTAGGTTATCCCCAGAATGAGCTACAGTACCATCCTTTGCCATGGCTCTTACAGGTATGACCCCCCATTTTCAATGACCTAAGTTTCCAGTCTTAATTATAAATGCCTACAGTACCTACGTAGGCAGAAGAACTCGCTGCATTATTGGAAGAAAGAATTTATTTATTTTTGTCTTCTGTGGGGCATGATGGGACAACAACCGTAGATTTTAAATGATAAATGGTTCTCTGTGAAATGTCAACTTGTCTGTCCTCTCCACAGATGCTACCTGACCTGATGAGTGTTTCTAGCCTTCCGTATTTTTGTTTTGGGTCTTATATGAAATGGCTTGTTTTACTGAAACGTGCAGCAGACACTTAGGGTGTACGTCAACATTACCACTATCCTCAGAGATTTCATGTTGTAGCTACCAAAATGTCCCTGACAAACACTACACTCTAGAACCTTCTTATGATGAAGACTACATTTGTGAGTGGCCCATTTATCTTGAATCTTCTTTCACCTCTTGAATTAATGAGCATTTCATTTTTGTCCATGTCAGTGCACTATGTATGAAAAATGAAAACCAATAAATGAGGCAGTGACATCAGAAAAATTAGAGAGGGGGGGAAACAGAGAGCTCAAACAACTCTAACTACAACCACTCATAATATTAGATATGAACTATGAGTTTAATATCTGGACTGCAGTATTCATTTGGTCAATTCACTTATTTTAATTATGGTTTTCATGTGGAAATTGCAGCCAATCGTCTGCAATTTATTTTAATTGCATTCCCTACTTGACCAGGTTTTTTCAAAACTTCCAGACTGTCACGCTTACTATATTCCCCTTGAGTATCACCAGGCGCCTACTAAGTAATTACTTAGCGCTTAACTTAATTAATTGACCATACCAATCACAATTAGGGATTGTGGAATTCTGCAATAAATTATGGTAAGCTACTCCCACTTTATTACTTATCATCCAGAGTCACGGTTATTGCTTTGTAACGGATAAGGCTGACTAGATTAGTCAGTGACTTACCAGATGGAAAAGTAATTATTGTGACATGCTCAAGATAATAAACTCCATTTTGTCTCCATCATTTAGTTTAACGCATGGTAATCTGTGGTCATGTCAAAGTAATTATTCAGACTACTTATTAAGGACCCTAAAGAAAGAACAAAGATGAAGTACAATTACTATCCGAATGATTAAAAAGTGATTTGGATTTCAAAGAACGAGTAACGACTTTTACAAATGTAAATATGACTAATGACTTTATGATCTACTTAGGTTGGGGGGAACCACTTTGACTTCCAAGATTTAATTTGGTTTGGTGCGTAATCTAGACATTGTTTCACATGGAGGTTGTAATTTGACAATCGCATGCTTTGTAATTATTGCCTACCTCCTGTTATAATTCACTTTTGTAGAGTTTCCAAACTGCCATTTCCCCCTCCATAGCAAGCCTTACTGCATCTTGCAGCACATTCGTTATAAGACACTGCCAACCTAGGTCACGACTTCCACACCCTGCCACAGTCTATCTAAAGACAGAACTGTCACTCCCGAGAGCTCACCATGAATTAATGGAGCAGTCCTCCCGAGTCCCTGGGGCCTTTCTGCCTTCTGATTGTCATCAGTAAAAGTAACCTCTTCCCAACTGACACAGACTGAGACATCCCATAATTTGTGCTTGCCACCACTATTGTAATGTTTGTAAATGATGTAAATGTGTATATTTTCTCCATTTTCTCCAGCAGCAAAACTTATTGTCATTCCCAACCCAAGAAACACAAGTCAGGAGTGTGATGGAATACTCTCCACTTGCTTGGATGAGTGCAGCTCCAACAACACTCAAGAAGCTCGACACCATCCAAGATAAAGCAGCCCGCTTGATTGGCACCCCATCCACCACACTAAACATTCACTCCCTTCACCACCGGCGCACCGTGGCTGCAGTGTGTACCGTCCACAGGATGCACTGCAGCAACTCGCCAAGGCTTCTTCGACAGCACCTCCCAAACCCGTGACCTCTACCTCCTAGAAGGACAAGAGCAGCAGGCACATGGGAACAACACCACCTACACGTTCCCCTCCAAGTCACACACCATCCCAACTTGGAAATATATCGCCGTTCCTTCATTGTCGCTGGGTCAAAATCCTGGAACTCCCTTCCTAACAGCACTGTGGGAGAACCGTCACCACACGGACTGCAGCGGTTCAAGAAGGCAGCTCACCACCACCTTCTCGAGGGCAATTAGGGATGGGCAATAAATGCTGGCCTCGCCAGCAACGCCCACATCCCGTGAACGAATAAAAAAAAAACATGAAGCTGCTTATCGTGACCATGGGCAAAATCATGCTCAAATATGATGCCTAAATTGGTCCCATACTTGGATGCCTCCTATGATTGGTACTCACCATCAACCTTTCCTGCTCCTTAGGCCTATGATTCTGGTTGTCTGATGACCACAGTTTCAGACAATTCCAAACAAGACTCCGTATACCAGCCTGCCAAATGCACTATTGCTTCCTTTCCCCTCTAATGACACCACCAAAGAATGCCATACAAAAAGGAGATAGGCACAAGAAAATTTATTTTAAAAAAACATTTTGCTTTTCACTTATTTGGCGATGAGCTGGGAGTCAAAAAGCTAAATATAGGCAAATGGGAGAGTGCATGACCGTGAGCAAAAGTTGATGGGGAATTAAATTTCATTAAATGTTGGTGAGTGGGTTTAGGTAAAAATGGGCATTTACTTTAAAAACTTTGAATTACACTTTAAAACTCTCAATATCTTGTTTCCTCCCCATCAATGCACCATCTATAGCTTTGCAGAACAGCCATTTCATCAAAAATGTATCATTTTTTCCAGATTGTTCAAAATCCTATGATTAAGTGATCTCATTTCTTCCAGTTGTCATTTTCATAGCCTCACCCACCCAAGCTTTGCTTCTTTTCAATAATCTTCAGAACTGGCAGCTGACTCGCTTTCAGGCCTTCTGGAATCTTCAGCTTCTGGCTTATTTGAATAAGTTTTACCATCATCACTTTTGCTGAGAGCTTTCACTCCCCTTTGGATTGCACTTCCCTGAAACTCAGTTTATGTAAATCTGAAGAGGACAAAAGGTGTGGTCCATGGAAACTTCGAGAATTCCCCCAAACTAAAATGAGATGCTTTGGTTGGATTCAGACTGACACTGAAGCAGACATCATGGACACAAAGGAATAGTAAACAATGAAGGGAAAAATGAATGACTTCTCCCAGACTGCTGGGAAATGAATGAATCATTAATATAACTGGATCCAGATCAGAACGTTGGAATTATATATCAAATTTGGATCTGTTTGGGGCAACTCCTTCTAACAACTTTGAGATGTGCACCTCCTGTTGGAGAGCTCAGCTGTTAGATATCGGCAGCTGACAGCTGCCTCGAGTCCAGTGATGGGGGAGAAAACCTCCTCCCCCCATCTCTTCTCTCTGGACTTGACTTCTCCAGTCTCACAAGAAGGAACAGCTCAACAATTGCAAGATTTACAAAGCATGGACTAGTTCCCTTCAGCTAGCCCAGAAGAAAGAGACCTAAACCTTAAGATCTTGCCTCCCTGCAAATCCATTAATTGTGATACTGCTGAGCTGGAATTGAGTACATATCATTTCCTTATATAGAACTGGACTTGGCACATAAACAGTTATTTGAAGTTCAGAGGGCAGTATAAGACTCCTTCCTTGTTTGTTTCACTGTGTAGGTATTTTTGCAGGGAATTTTTAAGCTGCAAACAATACATATTTACAGCTGTGCCATAACAATTATATTTTCCACATTTGCAATGTATTAATTTACTGCTGACAGTGACTTAACCCACAGTTGGTGGCAAAGTTGAATTTATTCCAATTTTCCACCTTAATGACTGTAAACAAGATAATTGACTAATGTTAAAGACAAAACTGCCTGAATGCAAAGGTAATGGCTTCACTCTTCATGCAAAGGTAAATGTATATACTGGACCGACACTTTCTGAAAAGAAAAGCATTTCCTAAAAAAAAAACTGTTTTTGCGTTGAAAGTGCTGAGCTGTGACAATTCAAAAATAAAGCTTCCCATTATTGTTAAGGATGCTGAGGAAGGTTAAAAACCATCTCAATGATTGATTTTAGAAGAGTAGCACAGCCTGAAGAGTCTGAAAATGAAGGATGTAGACGTTCCACCCCCAAAGCAACTGATTGTTGCTGAATTTTTAACATTGTGAGGGATATCGCCACAACATCCTTGGATTCTGCTGAGTTGCATTAAATCATGTAACTCATTGTATACAACTTGATAAGAATGCTAATATCACCTTGTGCATCATAATGTAACTCAAATATATTTACTGTCGTCTTATATCTACATTCCTGAAAGATTTAAAGAAAAAAAAGTCTTGTACAGCAGTCTTCAATAATAATCCTCCCCCTAACAATGCACAGTAAAAATTATAATTAATTGTGCTTATGTTTATTTATTCTAATTTCATACATATCCTCATTTTGTTGATAAAGAACCCATTTTTATGTTTTAGCACAATGACACGTAGAATGGGGAGCTTGAATCTGCCGCCATCAAGAGCCAAATCTGAGGGACATCACCTAGCATTAATGCAGGGAGGACATTAATTCCTTTCTGGAATCATCCAGAGGTCTACCAAAAGGCTAACATCACCCAAGAAGCTGTCGAAAATACATGAATGGATACATCATCCAGTTAGAGCAGGGATTCTGCCCACACTTTAGCCCACATCCATAAAGAGACAAGTAATGCACGCCTGAGGACTATGCAGTATGCCCTCCAAAAGCCACATGCATCCCTGCCTCACTGTATGCAAGCAGGCTGGGCCAGGTTAGTCAAGCAGGTGAGCTCCATAATCAATCTTCTAACAGTCCCTCAGCAATTCTTCCAGTCAGAGGGCCCTATAGTCTTATACAGGCCATCCTGGCAGGAATGTAGGGAGAATCCTCGAATTTATCAGATATAAATCTAGTACATTTTAGAATATTTATAACAATACATTAATAGCAAAGTTAATTGCTTTTTTTAAAACTGTATCAAAATGCAACATAATTTACTGTTTATATTTTAGACTTGCTAATATATCATCATTTTTCATATGTTTTGCCTTCAGATTCCTTTTACTCTATTCTGGCAGGCAGTTATCATTTCATATTTAAAGTAATGCTGCAAGATGACCCCGGCCCAGTACTTTTAGTTTCCGCGGTGTTCAGGCAGATCTGATGCATTTCACTTCTCTTGGTCCTGAGTTCTTTACATGCAGCAGATTATTTTTCTTGTGCCAGGTGATTCTTAAACATAGTTGTACACAATGCAGTTTCCATCATGTCATATATGCTACTGTTCCTTTAAAACAAATATATGTAGTGGGAAGTTTTTGTAGATTATACTTTGATCCAAGATCCTGAAATCCCTAAATGACTATCACTGTCAGTGTTAATAAATGAATTTATAGTCCATTCATATTTGAGTTAAAAATCATTATTTGTGAACAGTTGTCAGTATCCCAAAGCAAAAATATCAAACAACGGTACTTAGATAACACACACTTAACAACCCTCCCTAAGATACATGGAAAATACCAGGATCAAAAACAGAAAATGCTGGAAACACTCAGCAGGTCAGTCAGAATCTGTGCAGTGAACAGATAAGTTAATGTTTTGGGTATGGGCACTTTAGCAATAATATCTTCCAGTTTTGACAAACAGCATTTAAAAAGGAACAGAACAAAGGGAAGGGGGGAGGAAAAACACACACACACACAGGAAACAAATTACAATGCCCATGTAATGTGCTTAAGTGGAAAGCAGGAGATGGTTAAATGGCAGAAATGACATTAGCCCCAAACAAGAAAAGGCATAATGACACCTGTGAGAAACCCCACCAATGAGGCACAGCAGTGGTACAATGACAGTCACATCACCACCTGGTCTGTCATTGAACAAGACATAGGAATGCTGAAGATGTGCTTCAGATGCCTGGATCGATCTGGGGGAACCCTTCAGTACTCACCAGCGAGGGTGTGCAGAATAATAGTCATGTGTTGCGTCCTGTATAACATTGCTCAGCAGAGAGGATTACAGGTGGAGGAACTTGAATGCTCCCAAGAAGCATCCTCATCTGCCAGCAACATTGAAGATGAGGATGAGGAGGAGGAGGAGGATGAGGAGGAAGGTGGAGAACACATCACCAGGATAGCGGCACACATGGCTGCTTGTGATGCAAGGTAGTCACTCATATCTAACAGGTTCTCATAAGGAGATCTGCCAATTGAAGATAGTGAACTATTCAGACTGCCTGGAACAACCAATACCTACACCACAGCCCACCACCACCCCCCCCGATCCCGCCCCCGCCCGCCCCTCCCTCGCCCCCGCCAATTGCACAAAACAATCCTTCAACCACCCATTGTAAACCCGCCCAATGGGTGGCATCAAGTCTTGGCATTCATGATGAAGGACATGAAAGGCGCCTTGACAAAAGGGACACAAGCATGGACGAGACATGGCAGTGGGTGGTGACAACTGTAACTTTTAATGGGCATATAAGGTAAAACAAATATAAATTACATCCTTGTGCATACCCTTAGTGATTACAAAACCTTAGCCTTTCTCTTCCTAGCGCTTCTACGTGGTGCATCCCCTGTGGCTTCAGCAGAGATAGTGGCAGGTTGCTCAGGTCCCTGCCCTGACTGCTGAGATGCTCTCGGCCTACGACCTCTGGGTTTTGAAGCCTGTGAGGGCCCTGCCAAAGACTGCTCCACCTGCACCTGTGCGGGGGCAGACTCGGCTATCGGGAGAGGAGGCAGCATTATGGGTATTGGTTGCGGAGAGGGGGCATCGGGTGAGAAGTGGGAGCGCTTTGAGTGGAGTCCCCACTTCCACGTCCCCTTTCACCATCATCCCTCTCCTGGGCCAGGGCCACTTCACTCCTACCACTCTGCTGGACAACAGCTTGGAGCAGATCTGTGCCACATTCGAAGGCCACAGCTAAAGTATCTGTCTGCCTGTTTATGGCAGCTGACATGCTGACATCCAAAGTCTGCATGGCCGTTGTTATGGCCTGACCGGACTCATTTGTGAGCGGTGCTTGAAGCTCAATGGAGGCTGACATTTTCTCTATCGTAGACATTCCCACACTTATCAGTGCACCATTCCACTAATACTGGAGGTGGATTCCTCCATCCTCTCCGCTATTGTGGCACATTTTCCAGTATCTTGCAAAGGTGCAGCTGTGCCTCTATCTTTATCATTCTCAACGATGGCCCCAGCACCTGCGTCCAGCTGAGCAGAGCTTGGAGAGGAGTGCGCCCTCTCCACAGCTGCCTCTGCCACCATTGTCTGCTAATGCACACTTGTGAGTGGTGCAACACCAGGTGATAACCCAACTGACTGCCTAACAAGACCCACCGAAGTGCCAGTATCTGCGGTGGTGCACGGCTGGATATGATGTGATGGTGCACCCTCAGAGGAATGGAACACCTCTGAGGAATTGCCCTCTTCCATGGCCCTTGCCTCCTCATCAATCCTTGAAGGCCCTGGAAGAGAACATACAGCAATATTAACAATCATTGCAGAATTTAGTTTGCAATGAGCATACTGAGGTCTGCAACAGATCAATCATTGATAACATCAATTCACGATGTGTGTGAAGGATGTTAAAAAGTTCTGTCACCAATCTTGCCATCTCTGGCGGCCAGGCATTCAACACACGGCTGAGCTCCCACACCTCCTCCTCCGCCTCTGTCAGGGGCACTATTTGTGGTGGCCCCCCTCCAGTCCTACTCCTCTCCTGGGTATTTTGCACTATCTTCTCCTACAGGGGGAGAAAGAACAGACATGTGAGTGAGTGAAGGCAACATGGTCACCCGATGGATGGATTGCTCTGGATGAGTGTCAATGAAAGAGATGCATCAGAGGGTGACTAACAGACAGATTCATCACATTGCATCAGGATTGGGGTGAGTGGGAGGGGTGTGTTCACAAATGGGGAGGTGAGGAAGTGCAAAGAAAGTGAAGGTAAGTCGATAATGAGATTTAAGTGGGTGTGAGGAGTGATGTGATGGAGTAGGCTTGGCTGGACAGAGTGAGAGGTGGGGTAATATACTCCACAGGATGTAGGTGAATCCGTGACTGTACTCACTTTTCCTGACCGGGTTAGGTCATTAAAACGCTTCTTGCACTGCACCCACGACCTTGCCACGGTGCTCCTGCTCTCGAGCCAGGCCTTCTTGGGAGAGACAGGGCGTTTCTTCCGACCAGCCGTTACAGTATGTCCCTCCTGCTCCTCATATCGGCCAATAGCAACTCAAAAGAGTCATTAAAGCGGGGTGCTGCATCTCTGCACAATCTTCCTTTCTCCCTCAAAATCTATGGTTGCAATGGCCCTTTAAATATTCCAGTTCCCAGCACGTCATTCGGGCGTGCAGTACGCCCGCTGCGCAGCTTGGAGATGTGAAACCCGAAAGTTACATTAAGGGCCTTCAATTTAGTTGCGATCGCTCAAGCCAATGCACGGAAAATTTTTCCGAGTTTCCCACGTGACTATCCACCCCCTGCTGAGTTCCCGCCGCCATGTTAAAATTATGCCCAATGTCTCTGAACAACAGAGTGAAAATAAAAATTTTACTTCAACAGACCTTTGACAAGAAAGTGTTACAGATAGATAGATATCTGTAATTTACCTAATCATGAGCGGACCAGGGTAACAGATCAAAAGTATGCCTTAACAATCTGGAGGCTTGATTAAGTGGAAAATATTGTTTCAATCTGGGTGACTGATGCAACTGCTGAACGGTTTGCTAATTGTTAAGATGAATTTACTTGTGAAAGTGCCGTATGCATGCCGCAGTGATATCCAATGCCATTTTAATATGATTTATTATGCTTTGTAAGCAATGGAAAAAGGTTTGCCTATCACCGTTTGATGCAGAAAGTGACTGTTTTAATTAGGTATGGCAGTATTTTAGAACTTGAGTATAATGCATTTATACTAGAATATCCCTTTCAATAACAGTAATGTTTAGAAGTGACATGGATATTTATATGTAATTAGATGCTAAATATTCACATCAAATCTTTCAAATGAAACAATTCATCTCCCTGTCATAAATCCATGTACAGGACTGGTTTAACTTTTCTTTTGTGTTATCCAATATGATTATTTCTTTCTATTTAATTTAACAAGAAAATTATCCATTTGGGGAAAAATGGATAGGTAGTGTAAGATGTATGAATAAATTGCAAAATTATGAATATTTGTTTTCATTGAAGAAAAAGAGATTGCGAGAGAACAAGATTATTTCTAGTGTTGATTGTAATGTTAAATTAAGATCTTGGAGTTTTTGCTCAATTATTTTAATAAGTCTCAGAGAACTTTTGGAGAACTTTATTATCTTGGAAGTTTTAAGTTTTTTTTGATCAGTTTTCTCCCATCATTCCTGAAGGTGCTGACAACAACAACAACTTGCATTTACATAGAGCCTTTAACGTACCAAAAAGTCCTGAGGCGCTACACAGGAGCGATATCAAACAAAATTTGACACCGAGCCATGTAAGAAGATATTACGATAAGTGACCAAAGGCTTGATAAAGTGGTAGGTTTTAAGGATCATCTTAAAAAGAGGTGAGAGAAGTAGACGGAGAGGTTTAGGGAGGAAATTCCAGAACTTAGGGCCAAGGCAGCTGAAGGCTCGGCCGCCAATAGTGGAGAGATGAAAACCGGGGATGCACAATAGACCAGAATTGGGGGAGTGCAGAGATCTTGGAGGGTTTTAAGGACGGAGGAGGTTACAGAGATAGGTAGGGGAGAAGCCATGGAGGAACTTAAAATCAAGGATGAGAATTTTAAAATCGAGGAGTTGCCGGACTGGGAGCCAATGTAGGTCAGCGAGCACAGGGGTGATGGGTGAACGGGACTTGGTGCAAGTTAGGGTACGGGCAGCAGAGTTTTGGATCAGAGGTTTATGGAGGATGCAAGGTGGGAGACTGGCCAGGAGAGCATTGGAATGCTGAGGTGTAGTTCATTGGTACATTGCTGCAAGTAGCAGAAGGCTATTCAATCATGAGTGGAATCTTGCTTTGCCACTGATTTCCTCTCCTAATCTAGCAGGGGTATCTGGGGTCAGGGCGGGGGTCATCTTTTTTGAATATTTTGGTAGGTACTTGTGCCAGTATGGGTGCTTCTGGCTGCTACCTGATTTTCCTACACCTCCCCCCTCAACCCCCGCCGCTGCACTTGTGACTGATTTCTGCCAGGTGTGCGTCCAGGCCCCAAAGAAACTCAGAGGCCTCGTGCCCGTATCTGGCATTCTTGAGTTGTTTGGCAGCTCAGAGGGTATGTGGTCATCTCATCAACACTTTCCATTCTCTCTCAGGAGATTAAATATATTGTGGGAGAGACCACAACAATAAAAATAATATTTTTAAGCAACAGATATTCATAGCATGTGCGTGACATGCAGAATATTTTCAGAATTAAGGCTTTTTCAGTGCTAGCTACAAGCTTACAACCTGTAAAATAGATTGTACAGAGGTATAGGGGGCGATTTTAAACCCCAAGAACAGGTGCGTTGGGGTTTAAAATAGTTGTTTTTTTTCGATTGCAACCGCAAAATTTTCAGACTTTGCATTCCCAGCGGGAAGCCTGTACTTTTCCGTGCCAACGTTAAATCCGGAAATAAAGCTGGGTTGCGTTGGCGACCCAAAAAACAACAATTTTCAACTCCCACACGCCCCCAACCCACCCGTTCTTGGGGTTTAAAATCACCCCCATAATCACTGCAATGTATCTGATCAACCACTAATAGCAAGGGCCTGGAAACCGTATGATTTACCTGTATGAATCTATAACTGTTTTTCAGTTAATTGTGTAACTATTTGAGATGCGTGTCAGTTCATCAAACCTTGCAAAACAATGCAGTGGGTGCACGTCTTTAGCCAGCTAGTTTCACAGATCTGAATGCCATTTTCCATGATTGGCTTTGATAAGCAGCACAACCTGTACTTCAGTACGGTTACAGATCTGGAGTACCTAGTACTAATGTACACGCAGACAGTTCAGCTAGTCTTTGTGCCGGAACATCTCAATTGTGTTGTTTGTGAGTAAATTCATACCACCTTGGGTGCTAAATTCCTTTCTGGATAGCATTTCAGTAGCTGCAACAAAGTTGAAAACATTAAAGAGGGACAAGCCTCTGTAAGTACAAATATAAAGCATCTCAGATAACTATCAGAAGCTGTCTCAACAAGCTGTGAGCATCCTGTGTACCAAGACTCACGCTTACTGATGTGATACTGATATTACTCGTCCCTAATAAGCAACTAATTACAATTCAAAAAGCAAAACAGCTTTTGGGAAAGAGTGCGTACTTATAGTACTGGGCTAGCAACCCAGAGGTCATGGCCTGGATTTTAACTTGAAGCCGGGAAGAGAACTGGGAGTGGGGGGGATGGGATTTGCAGATGGGAAACCCGGAAGTAAGGGTTTCCCGCAGAACCTGCCGAATTTAACAGTGGGACCTGTTTTAAATTTTTCAATTTGCTTTCCTGCCTGCAGCCAGCCAGATCGAGAGGCTGGCTGGCTGTTGGATGGGAAGGGATCGGAGAGGAAGGAGGGAGGGAGAAATTGTGGGCCGTGGAGGACATTGGGGGCAGGGGTGGTGGCGTTGACAAGATCGCGAGCCAGTAGATGGAGATGGAGTGGGGGTGGGGGATCTGATGCTGGGAGGAGATTGGTCGGGGGGGGGCGTGGGGGGAGGGAGTTGGACATTGGAGGTCGGGAGGAGAGTTGGACATCAGAGGTCGGGTGGGGGGTCGGACTTCTGGGGGGTCCAATCATGGCAGGTCAGCTTGGTGAGCCGCGGGGAGGCACTCCTGCTCCTCCTGACTCACAAGCAGTGCAATAAAGACACTTACCTCATGGATCCTGCACTTCTCACCTCCTTTTACCTGCCGTGATTCCTACTGCCCGGGAAACCTGTGATGGAGGTTTTAAATTTGAAGGTGTCTTAAATTCAATTTAAAAACACCTACTTAACGCCTCATAATCACGTTAATTGCTCCGTTAACTACCCGTCCACCTGCACTAATTATGGAGTAGATTACTTGCACATACCTAAACGCGCCTCCCTTAAACCCGGAAGTGGGAGTGTTGGAACCGGCTTGCGGTCGCGCTGGAAAAATCTATTATTTTAAATTCCCACCCACCCGTTCTTGGGAGTTAAAATTGCCCCCCCAGAAGTTCAAATCCTGTACTGGTATGTTGTGAAATTGAATTCTGTAAATCTGGTCATTCGTGGGCTGTCACCAGAAAAAATAACCAGGAAAGCTGCTGCCTTGATGTAAACCAAATGGTTCACCAATGTCCTTCCGGGAAAGAAACTTGCCACCCTTCTTGTGATATTAGTCCCACAGGATATGGTTGACTCTTAACGCCTTCAGGGCAATGAGGCATGGGCAACAAATACTGCCTTGATAATGTTGATCACATCCCAGGAACAATTTTTTTTAAAAAAGTGTTATTTCATTAATATGTTCTTGTCTTGCCCTGCGGGTCCCTACACATGAATGCAAATATTATTGCACAGGAGGATGCAGTAGTCTGAGTTACAGATTGGGCCACAAATCTTTGACCAGTTTGGAAGGGCCACATGGTGAAAAATTTCAAAACAATTGCAATTTGTACCAAAACAAACTAACAGTGGGACTAACTGAAACAGTGCCGATAATCTGTCACAATCAATTCATAGATTCCTCTCATGGCCTTCCAATTTAGTCCCAAACCTTCTCACCCACTCTTCTTCAGAGAGACCAAGATAATTGATGCTTAACCTGTAACCTATTCCACCTGTATCTGTCTCTTCTCCTTTACCTCCTTCATTCAATCTATTACGTCCTTCAGAAGGGCAACATTTCCCATGTTCACTATTTGTGATGAAATTATAAATGCATTCATAATTTTGCTAAAATAGTGAACCTTCCTCCAGGTCAGGAGCTGTATTTGTTGGAGATACAGTTGGAGACACAGTAACGCACAGTATTAAAAAAAAGTTCCTTTCGCAGGACTACTACTGCACTTAAAATAAAATTGGTAAGAATTGATAAGTGATATATAGAAAGAGAGGACTTGCATTTATATAGCGCCTATCATGAACTCAGAATGTCCCAAATGCTTCACAATCCTTGAATTACTTTTGAAGTGTAGTCACTGCTGTACAGGAAAACGTGGCAGTCAACTTGTGCACAGCAAGGTTCCATAAAATAATTAAACTGCTTTAGTGGTGTTGGTTGAGGGATAAATGTTGGCCAGGACACCAGGAGAACCCCCGTGCTCTTCTTCAAATAGTACCATGGAATCTTTCATGCTCTCCTGAGATGGCAGACAGCACCTCGGCTTAATGTCTCATCTAAAAGAAGGCACCTGAGGCAGTACAGCACTCCCTCAGTACTGCAATGGAGCGTCAGTCGAGATTATGCACCTAAGTCCTGGAGTGCAGCTTGAACCTGCGACTTTCTGACTCAGCAGCAAAGGTGCTATTGCTGAGCCAATACTGACACTCAAAAATTTCTTGAGAATACTGATTGTTCACAGGTTAAGGGGCAATAATTAAAAAAGAAAACTGTAACCATAAATAACTCAAAATGAACAAAAACAACAAGGCTGGAGCTAATCAACCATACCAGTTAAATAATATCTACAGCCATTTTAAAATTAATCACTTTTTGATTTTACAGCGTTTACCTGGTAGTTTCCTATGAATGTCATTCCCTTATACGAAGGCAGTTCCAGCTGATATTGTGACAGACACCTCAACACCATATTATTGGTTAAATCCACCGTCAGTCACTGAATTCCCAATCACAATTTGCCCGACTGTCATGGAAAAGGGAAGTAATAACCTATAAAGTAGCTTCAACTCTGAACTGAGCTGGAATTTGTCTCCGGAGAGTCGATTGTATGGAATATAACCAATTCCACAGCCGTCTGTTTGGTCCCAGAGCCAATGAAAATTTTAGCTCCAGCCAAAATTATCTTGCCGGCTCCAGTTTTCCCACCTCGGGATAAATTCTGGAAGACATCTAAAATATTGGCTCTGGTCCCAAAAGAAAGTTAAGATGATGTACCTTTGTGTCTGCACAACAATGTTGGCCAAAGTAAGAAATAATAATGAACCTAAAGGTACACAGTGCAGTATAAATAACTCCCTGTCCCACAAAAACATTACATAAAATGGAGGTTTTAAAGTCTCCAATATGATTTATAACAAGTAGTGAATTTGTAGATTATTAGGCTGATTATCCAAAAATAAATTACAGTACAGTAGTTTGATATATATATATAGGCATTTTAATATTTAACTATAATTTGGTGTTTGGAAAAAAATCTCATGAGGTCTTATTTTATAATTTCAATATTGTTTCATGTACACCGTATGGGTACAGTAGCATAGTGGTTATGTTACTGGACTAGTAATCCAGAGGCCTGGACTAATAATCCAGAGAGATGAGTTCAAATCCCACCACGACAGCTGTGGAATTTAAATTCAATTAATTAAATAAAAGTCTGGAATAAAAAGCTAATATCAATAATGGTGGCCATGAAACTACCAGGTTGTTGTAAAAACCCATTTGGCTCACTGATGCCCTTTAGGAAAGGAAACCTGCCGTCCTTGCCCAGTCTGGCCTATGTGTGACTCCAGACCCACAGCAATGTGGTTGATTCTTCACCGCCCTCTGAAATGGAAAGCAAGTGGTTCAAGGCGGTGGCTCACCACCACCTTCTCAAGAGCAATTAGGGATGGGCAATAGAAGCCAGCAATGCCCACATCTAATGAATGAATAAATAAAAAAAAATCCTGCTGAGATCATATGGAAAAACAAGACAAAATCCAACAAATTCAGCAGCACAATATTTTAGAAAAGAAAACATTTTACATTATAAAGTACTAACGGTATAAAATCTGATCTTTTTATTTAGGAATATCATTTCATTTTACAATTTACCTTTCAAATGTGCTATTTTTCATCTCTTCTATCCAGTTTGCTTACTTTATCCCATCTTTCTCTCTGTCACAATCTTTCTTTTCTGCATCTTTCTTATCAATACTACGACAGTCATTGCTCCTTAAAATGTTTCTCATTTGTTCAGACAAAGAATGATCAACACATGAACTGGACTTCTGGATAAAGTAGTGGAGATGAAAACCTGAAAACATTTAAGAACCAATTCTATACAGAAATGGGAGAGACATTAGAGTTATTCTGGATGGATGAACTAAGATGAACCAAAAGGCCTTTCTCATTCAAAATTAACTTTGATTGTGTGACTCTGCTTCAATAGTAGTTTGTGGCAAAGAATTCTACATTCTAACCACCCTCTGTGGAAGAACTATTTTCTAATCTCTCCTTTGATTCTTTTTATGATTATCTTAAATTTGTGTCCTATTGCTACCATTTCACCAACGAATGGATACAATTCCTAATATAATT
The DNA here is from genome assembly GCF_035084215.1 of Heptranchias perlo. Lineage (NCBI taxonomy): Eukaryota > Metazoa > Chordata > Chondrichthyes > Hexanchiformes > Hexanchidae > Heptranchias > Heptranchias perlo. Next base: position 25,801,438 of record NC_090334.1, on the reverse strand, counting down.
GAAAGAAAGACTTGTATTTATATAGCGCCTTTCATGACCTCAGGACATCCCAAAGTCCTTTACAGGCAATGAAGTACTTTTGAAGTGTTGTGGTGCAGGAAACGCGGCAGCCAATTTGCGCACAGGAAGGTCCCACAAACAGCAATGTGATAATGACCAGATGATCTGTTTTCGGGATGTTGGTTGAGGGTCTATCTCGGGTATTCTTCTGGGTACTGTGATGCTGGTCACTCCCATAAGTGATTCAGGCTTCTTACGTTCAGCAGCTTGCTCATACTGTCCAATATTTAACTACACAACAGTGTAACGTGGGGGTGTAACATTAGGATGCCCTTGTGATTTTAACAGGATAATGTGCCTTTCTCGTGTACTCTCACTTGCACTTCTCACTAAAGTGGTTTTCAGTAGGAAGACTGAAAAACACTTTAGTGAGAAAAGGCCTGATAGAAACTGTTAAGCTGACTTATTTTACGTACAGCAAGTGAACATACGGAGTAACAATTGCAAACAAGCTTCGCTTACTTCACCCAATTTTCATGTCTCTTTTCTGTCCTCCCATTCACAGGAAGTGGAAGGGTCAGGCCTTGCACTCCTTTCCTGTTCAGGAATTCACCTTTGGCCTGTTAACCAAACTGACTACCTCTCCCTAGCCCCCTTCCACTCCTCTCCCTTGGAATAAGAGTTTCAATAGACCATCTCCTGCTATTCGCAATTTGAGCAAGGACCATGCTGGCTGATTGTCTCAATTTAAAGTGGACTGTGAGCCACATCTTTCCATAAACTCGTCTGATTAGCTGAAATGCACATCTTTAATGCCTGACCTATTAACAAATAAACCTTTTGTTTCAGTGGATTTAGTCAGTTGCTTTTTAAAACCTGTGTGAATTCACTTTGTTTTAAAACAATACTAAAACAAAACTCATTCCTGAACCCTTTCCATTAATTTAAAAAAAAATTCTCCTCTGTGATAATAACCCTTCATAATCTTAAAGACCTTCATCAGATCACCCCATTAACCTACTCAGCTTCACTTCTTTTCATAGGTGACTTACAGAGCAGTTACATCTAAGGAGCCTGGTTAAGAAACAGCATCATACTGATGAGCCCAAAGGCAAGCTTCATGGAACATTGCAAATTAGTGACCAATTTAACCTCCAGGAAAGCAAATCTGCAGAAATTTATGGAATTCCTGAGGCTATGTCTACACTATTGCTGTAGACAACAATCATAAAATAACTATTTATTTTGTTGAAATTCAATAATCTGTACCAGAAGCCTTTAAAAGAAAAAGAGTTATGCCTCATCCCAATTGCTTTTCCACTGTTTTTAATTTATGATACAGACTGTTTTATTTTAAAGCTTCTCTGATTGTGTAATTTTTTGATGACATCAGTCCTGGATACCCAACTTTACAATCACAGTGCATCCATGCAATGCAGAAGGAAAATGATGAACAAAGCTGCTAATTCATTATAGCGTATGCTCTTCAATGAAATGTGCTTTTATTTATTTTTTGATGGTGATCAATTCATTTCATACTGCACCAGGAAGAAGGTGCCTTTCAAAGACATACAGGATAACTCATTCAATAAAGTGCACATCAGTTCTGGTCTTCTTTTGCCTTCACCTCTCAGTCTCCTTGATTGTAAATGTATTCAAAAAGAACATGTTCATGAGTTTGGTGACCAAAGCTGTTGTTTTCCCATGGTGTCCATAGATACACTTTCAACAGATAGTAAATAAGCAGCAATCAGGAGCAGGAATCTTGGGTTGATTTTCTCCCCCCTTTTTAGTCCTGGGCCACTGCGGCCGAATGTAGTGCCCTTTCCGGTGTGACTGACTATCTCATCACAGAGCAAGGTTTAAACATTTGTATTAGGAAGCCTGATCTGATCAAATTTCTCACAAAAGAATAAGGAAGATTCCATATGAAGAGGTTGTAATATGACAGGATCAGCTGGTAACTATTGCCAGGGAATTGCTCTTCATAAGAATATAAGAAATGCATGCATAATCTTGCATGCAATATTTTTCCTCAAAATAGGGAATTAACCTTTCACTGGAAAATCCCAATCTGCATCAAAAGAAGTCCCCACGCAGATTAGGCTTCTGCATTTAAGGTGCCATTGTTGATCGAGATCTCACCATCTTATTTTGTTTTGCCTTCTGTAGAGTAAGACAATGAAATAATATTCAGGTAAACTTTGGAAAAGATCTGAATCATAAATGATGGTTAAATGTTTTATTGTTTAATTGGATATTCATACCGTGTTATTATGAAGCTTTGTATCTCCAGCTGATGTGAACAAAGCTATGGGGTGCAGACCAGCTGTGAGCCTATGAGGAAAAACAACTCCTAGGCCAGGATTAACACTGAAAAGGTAAACATTTTTCTTTTTTACTGTATTACAGAAAACTATGAATGCAAATTAGTTTAAATTTAATCAATTCTTTTAACCATTTCCAGCCTGAGTTTTTTTGCTATCTTGAAACTGCTGTCTCATCCAACAAGATGGTTCCAAGGGTACCACTGCCCTCCTGTACCTTGTTCAAGTGGCCATTCTTCATGTGCAAGTCTAGACAGTGGGTGGCAACCTAATTTACTATGAAGGGCATCATAGCTGAACCAGATCCTGTATCTGATGTTTACACTTACCTTCCAGCACAAGTCACTGGACAGCAGTCAGGACCAAGAAACCGAACTGATATTTTTCCCTTCTTAAGCTCATCAGTGCTAAGGCCAATTTTACCTTCCTGGCTTAGATCAATTAACTCATCAACACAGATTGAGGAGTCAAATCTGGTATCTTCCTGGTCCTCCATGTTTTAATATCAATCGGTGAATCTACCAACTAAACACTTTCAGCCTCAATCATTTCCACATAACTTGCTTTGTTCGGCTGAATGTCCAGTAAATAACCAGTCTTGCTATTTTGCATTCCACCAGCAGGTGAAGGTAGAGTTAACAACACCGACTGACTGAACACTATTTTACCCAGAACTAGTCTCCATGCAGTACATCCAGCCACTATTATAGAGCTTTGCACGTTTGGGGTAGACTCAAGCTTTACACACTTCTGTTTACATTGGAAAGGTTAGAGTGGTTCAACTACAGTCACTTGAACTATTTTGATTGGTGAAAAAATGGAGTTTAAGTAATTATTTTTACATTTTCATCTGATTTCAGAGTACACATCATCATTTATACCATTCTTTCCACCTTTTACTAGTCAGTGTGATACTATAACCAAATTATATGCTGCACAAATGGAGTATGTCATCAATCAGTGATTTTTGGACAATAAACTATATATATCCTGGCCAACTTAGCTGACAAGAGATCACTAGTTATGTGACCAGTGCCACTCACAGAAGATAAGCCACTGGTATCTGATGAATATTTTCTGTACATCTCTTATAAGTTTATTATTGGCTCCAAACCCTTTCATGTTGTACTGTATATGGCTTTATATAGGACAGTGTTAGTATGTTAGTAGTTTTATTTTGACACTTCAATTCCTGTTTTATTTATAATTGACTGATTATATTTTGAGAGAGAGTTAAAGAAAAAAAGAAACATGGAACAAATCACCCCATGCTGCTCACTGGTATCTCCTAGCAACAACTTGAGAGGCCTTGGCAAGAGTATGGATTGCTTATCTGAGCTTCTCTGCGAGGGAATGGGGTGTGGCATAGGGGAACTGAAGGTGTGGAGCCAAACACGATTGGATGTAGCCTCAGGGTCTTGAGATATTGGCATTTTGGTAGTGTCATGACTGAGTGTAAGGTGTGGAAATGAGATCAAAATCTAATGCAAACTGTGATGGTTAATAAAATACTATTATATGTAAACTTGCTATTATTATAGCTTGTGTTACTTTGGCAGAAATCAGTATTTTGTTTTTCTACTCAAGATAATGTATCCTGTTTTCAATGATTTCATTTGGATTGTCCCATTCACATATCATCTCCTCTTTACTGCTTATAGCTCACTCATTAGATGAGAATCCTCCTTCTTTATACTGTACCTCATACTTTCTGTCTGATTCTTAAAGACATCATTGAAACTATCTTCGACTGCTCAGAATAAGCACCAAAGAATCTGTGTTCAGATCAGTTCAGCAGACAGGTCACAGCAATATAATACCAAGAACTTTTAAATAATCGCAGATATTCCAAGTGCTGATGGTGTTCTTTTGTATGTTACAGATTTCAAATGGGCCTGTAATGGCAAGAAAGAGATTGTGTGGCTTGAGCTCCATCCTTCACCCTTATGATTTCATATCGTGGAATGCACTTGTTGTGAAACCTTTTATTTATCTTTTCTGAAATCCATGTTTTCAATTTTTGGTTTGCGGCAAACTGTAAGTCACTGCATTCTTCCGATTTACTTCCTTCCCAGCTGGAACGAGAGGCTTACCACACTCGCCACAATCACCAAGCTCATCATGGTACAGAATTAGTACTTTCTTACGAAAAAAGGCTTGTGCCAGCGTGCACACTCACCAGACTTCAATACCAAGTGGAAACTTTGTTATGAATCAAACTATGCCAAGAAACACTGTTAACCACAGTCATCACAACATACAAGACCCTGGCACAAACCTAACTGCATCAATCAAGCTCACCGTGACAAGGAAGGGACTTTGTTACAAACTAAATTGCGGGAGCAAGCATGGTCATTGCTACAGAGCACTTTGCTGAAAAGCAAACTGTGATGGAAAACAGTTCTTACATTCACTACTCTCACCATGTTCCTGATATGAAACTGATACTCTCTCACAAACTAAATTGTGGTATCTATCTTGCTCACCACATTTACCATGTGCACCACTATACAGATGCAGATTATAAACCAAACTGCAAAAACTTGAATTTAAGAAAATCCAAATGAAGAAAATCTAATAAATTTTATTTAAGAATAAGTATTTGTACGAGTCCACACAGTGAGTTGCTTACATAGTTCAATGAGGCATTCCGCTACTACATCGGCTTAGTAACAAATACACAACAGGGGTTAGAGTGAGTTAAAGGATATAACACAATCAAAAGGATCAGATCATGTGATAAACCAGAAGAGTGAAACTCAAACTTCTGTGAATGCTGTCTAAACCCCTCCAAATGTCCATCCCATTGGCCTTTTGAGTGGTAGTTATCAAATCGCATGATAGGATAATGAGGGGACAATAGCAGTTTTTTTTTTATATTCATTCATGAGATGTGGGTGTCGCTGGCAAGGCCAGCATTTATTGTCCATCCCTGATTACCCTTGAGAAGGTGGTGATGAGCCACCTTCTTGAACCACTGCAGTCCGTGTGGTGAAGGTTCTCCCACAGTGCTGCTGGGTAGGGAGTTCCAGGATTTTAACCCAGCGATGAAGGAACGCCGATATATTTCCAAGTCGGGATGGTGTGTGACTTGGAGGGGAACGTGCAGGTGGTGTTGTTCCCATGTGCCTGCTGCCCTTGTCCTTCTAGGTGGTAGAGGTTCCGGGTTTGGGAGGTGCTGTCGAAGAAGCCTTGGCGAGTTGCTGCAGTGCATTTTGTAGACGGTACACGCTGCAGCCACAGTGCACCGGTGGTGAAGGGAGTGAATGTTTAGGGTGGTGGATGGGGTGCCAATCAAGCGGGCTGCTTTGTCCTGGATGGTGTCGATCTTCTTGAGTGTTGTTGGAGCTGCACTCATCCAGGCAAGTGGAGAGTATTCCATCACACTCCTGACTTGTGCCTTGTAGATGGTGGAAAGGCTTTGGGGAGTCAGGAGGTGAGTCACTCGCCGCAGAATACCCAGCCTCTGACCTGCTCTTGTAGACACAGTATTTATATGGCTGATCCAGTTAAGTTTCTGGTCAATGGTGACCCCCAGGATGTTGATGGTGGGGAATTCATCGATGGTAATGCCGTTGAATGTCAAGGGGAGGTGATTGGACTCTCTCTTGTTGGAGATGATCATTGCTTGGCAATAAAAGTTTTCATAAAAATCCCATTCTATGGTAGGAAGGGCGAGGATATCAAGAAATTACACAGACACCATATAATACAACACAGTAGAAGTAACATGCAGCTAATTTCAATTTTTCTGTCAGGAGTTACCTAGAAAATTGATTTAAACTTCTGTGTAAAATTAAATTCTTATCTAAATATATCCAGTAAAAATAATGATCGAAGAGTTTTGTTTTTATAGTCCAATGACATATTCGTCAGAGACCTTGACATAATCCTGGAACTGACTGCAACACGTACAAGTGGAACAGTTAAATCACATACTGCCTCCCAATCAATGCAACAGATGCACATACTCACAGGCATCCTCCTCTCTCCCACAGAGTCACAACACCAACCAGTCAACAGGCACAACTACAGCAAGCATCCATTACTCTGTGTATAACCACAACATGGATCTTCTGTTATTTCATTTTCTTCTTTTAGGATACACTTAAAAATGAACTACCTTAATCATTCTTCATTTAAGCAGAATTGTGACTTGACCAGACAGAAACACTGTGGTCTTACCACTCATACAGCATTCTGTGGCTTTCACTCACTGTACAAATATTGTATGCACCAGGGCCTATGCAGTATCCTTTACATATCAAACTGTATCATTCATATCTTCATTAAACATTTCTTGGTAATTTAACAAGTACAAAAATCAACACTTCAGATGCCATGATACCATAGATGATTATCATGTCCCTAACCTTTTGGCCTTGCTATTATTATTAGATTTAGCCAACTGAATTTTTAGCAATAATCATAAAACTGTACATAATACATGCAACAAAATTAAAACGTGTTGCACATTCCTTGTTAATGCTAAATCATGAGATAAGAGCTGGAGGGACCTGTTAAATTATGATGATTGACCTTCAAATCCTGTGTCGTTAATCTGTGCTACTATTTTCTTATCTCAGATTAACTCCACTGCAGATAGTGTCCTCGGGGCACAATGTTTCAAGGAGGGCATATTTTGCTCTAAATTTTGTCACTAAACTGCAGAGGTTTATAATGACAGTTTAGTAAAAGACATTTTTCCTCAAGCTTTATTCACAGAGGAAATATACCCCAAAAGTCAAAGATAAACATTAAAAAACTAATACAGACTACACATTAATAAGGACTAAAATCATTTGAGCCAGCATAAGGCAGTAATTCAGTGTCCAAATTCTTCTGACGCTCATGAATTGCTCAGGTTTCACTCAAGTGGTTTATGAGCTTATCTGAAGCGCTCAGATGAATCATTTCCTTGTAACTTGCTGCCAGCCATTTACTATCTTTGATTTATTATGTTACAACAAAACAATTCTGGACAAGAATGAACTGTGGCATCAAACACGGGTGATGGCTTTGAGGCTAGCAATTAGAAATCAAGCAATATTAAAGTTATCCATGAACCTAGTGTTCTCATCTTAGTCCTGTACCCATCAACCTGCCAGCTTTGGCACCGCCATACTGTAAACAACCTGGTAACATAGGTTCTTCTGTTAAAGCACTTTTAATAAATCAATGCAGAGTTACAGTTGATTTAATCGCTGTTTCATTTTGAGTGGAAGTTTAGATTTACCTAAATTACTGTCAAGAGATTTTTCAAAAAAAAAGATTTCTCTTCTCCTAAAGGTGCTCACTATCTGTTGGGGTAGAGTGCCATGGGTATCAGCCACCATTCGATACCTGGCCAAGTGAGGACGCTTCATCTGCAAATCGAGTCAGCGAGCATCAGCAGCTTATATTACTATAGAGGGCATCATAGCCAAGTCAATACTGTTCCTGCCAGATAGCCACACAGATGCACTTTCCAGCAAGGGGGGGGGGGGTTCATTGGATGGCATTGGGGAGTGGAAACCTTGGTGAAGTTTTCCCCTTGCTACTCCATGCTTACTGAGGCCAGCTATGGTGATCCTACTGCCAGATCAGCTGAACTGACCACAGACCAGGGACGGAATCTGGGACATTCCTGATCTGTACGGGTCTTGTATTTGTAAATTCAAGACGCTCAACAAAAAAAAATACAAAAGGAGGGTGCCTGCTGATAGTAATTTCATTTTGCTTTTTAAAAAAATTTTTCCAAGCTGTGGTTAAAAGACAAACGCATATTATTATCATTAGAATTGTTCTCCCCATTCTTGATGGATACATCATAAAACATCATCCTGAAACTCTCCTCTCAGCTGCACACTCTTGGGTTAATCTTTGGATTTACTCATTACCATCTGTTGCCTCAACATCAACTGCACTGGACAGGATTAAGGAAAAAACAATACGCTCTCAGTTCACTGAGAATCTGACCTGTGAGTCCAATTGTGTTGACTGGGGTAATGTTAGAAACTAAACCAGCTGTGGTTATCAGGCTGTTGACTATTTCTGTTGATTGAAGGGTGAAGGGTGGAGGGTCCGTGGTGAAAATTCTTCTCACCTGCAATTTTCCTGTGAATCCTGAAAGTGCTTGCATGTTATAGCGAAGCTCCTTCTGCCTGGTTGCCTAAAATGGTAAAAGATAACATGACTTAATGATTATAGGTAGGCACAATAAGGTTTTGTGTATTTTGCTGTCAGCCAGTCTGATGGATACTCGTTGCAGGGCTGAATACCACCACTGTCCAAATGGGGCATAAGTGCCTCAGCTCTAGTAGTTCAATTATTCACTACTTTTAACAATAGGAATCCTGAAGTAATATTTACAGTTTCTAAAGCAACTGCTTTGGAATTCTCTCCCTAAACCTCTCCGCCTTTCTATCTCTCCTCCATTAAGATACTCCTTAAAACCTACCTCTTTGCTCAAGCTTGTGGTCATCTGTCCTAATATCTCCTTATGTGCCTTGGTGTCAAATTTTGTTTGATAACGCTCCCGTGAAGTGCGTTGGGATGTTTTGCAACATTAAAGGTGCAATGTAAATGCAAGTAGTAGTAGTAGTAGTAGTTGTTGTTGTTGTTAAGAGTGGTAAAATTGACAGATCGGGTAATCGATATTAGAGCAGGATCATAAAATACTTTTGAACTAATAAACCTCTATCTCTTTTGCCTTTTGGTAATAAACAACCCAATCATGACTTAAAAGAGTGCTAATCTCTGAAGTGAAATCCCTTTGGTTTAATATGAAAACACTGTCCATGTTGTGATAGGGCTCACCCATACTGTCAAATCCTGTTAAAGGTACATAACAAATATAAGCAGATTTGATAGCGGCAAACCAACTTTATTACGTGATAGTAAATCTCACTGGCCATCATTCACATTGCATGTCAGATAGAATTTGAAATGAAAGCTTTACTGAATGAAGAACAGAAATTAAAGCAGAGATGTTTCTGTGATGTTTGGTATAACCTTATTCTGTACCTTTAGTGAAATGCAGTGACCTAATAAAGCACAGTTGCTAGAATATGATGTTCATTTGTATAAATCATTGTAGTTTTCCAGAAGAATTCGAAAAATGATTTGATTAGCTAACAATTTGTTTGTCACTCCAGCAAAGGTACTCAGACAATAATTATGTTAAATTTCCAATCAATGAAATAAATACATATTTTTGAAGGAATATAGCATCCTATGCTTTTTCCTTTTGCAAGCTTCCAGGGACACATACCTTATCCACAAGAGGTTGAGGCAGATGATGGATTCACAGATCAATGCTACTATTGCTCTTGACTGGTCAGCATTAACCTTTCACTTCCCCTCACTCCCATGCTTCAGGGATACACTGCTCTACTGCTCAGAACCAGCCAGTGCTGTGCAGCCAAGCCTAGGATCAAACCTGTATTCCTCCAGTACACAGCATTGCCTCCTAGTGTTCTGCCACAATGCCTCAACACAAAGGCATGGAGTTTCCGCTAGCGGCACAATTGGCAAAATGCACCGTGCCGGTTTTGCCGAGGTTAAGTTACGCTCAAGTTTCCGCGCAAACTCATTAGCATACGACCAAACGTAAAATCTCCCATGAATCAGCACAACCAAGCAGGGTAATTGAGCGTAGTCGATTCGTGACTGGAACAGGGCATTCTCCAGCCGCACAAAGAGGAGTGGGACTGCCAGGAAATGAGCCATTCTTCAACTGACTGATTTAATGCTCTTGGTCTTACTTTTTAATTGGCTTCAATTGACTGCTTTGATCTGCCCTTGGTACATAAGACCTGTGACCAGCAGTCAATTGAAGCCACACAGGTGCGTCCTGCTCTGCTGTAATTGACTGAATTTAGACTAATTTAAATTGAATTTAAAGTAATTTAGAGTAATTACAGCAGCAGCAGAAACACAACAGGGTCAGGCTTCAATTGACTGCTGATCACTGCAGGTAGAGGTGAGCAACACATGATTCATGTGACCATAGGTGATTGTGCACCCGAGATCTGGGTGCAATTTGATGGACACCCTCGAACAGGCACAATCGGCAGAAACTCACCATTATGATGTGGGGACGTGGCCAGTTTTGTGGGTGGGGATTGCATCGGGCATATAGACTTTTGAACCAGTGTAAAAGATCACAGATACTCGGGCATAAAGTAGTTATGGGTGCAACTCGCTTACATTTAAAATTCTGTGATCTATAATGCTATTTTATTCGACTCTGCCCAGATTACGCTGATATCTACGCAGAAATCATGCAGAAACACTAGGCCAAAATGTTTTAAATGCACTTTACGATGAAATATTAGGATGAAAACCTGCATCCATGATTTTACATATTGTGAACTTCTGATCTTGACTGGACCTTCAGGAATGGGAAAGTGCTTCCAGAATATGAGGAAGGAAAACTGGGTGGTTGAACTACCCTGGACCTTCCACATTTCTCAGTGACAGTCAAGAAAGGGATTGGCAGTAGCTTGGTAGCTTGCTTGTCTGCTCTCAAAGCTGGGGATTGACATGAGCGAGAGAGAGACAATATATGACAACACTCCCCAAGGCTAGGATCAAACCTGTATTCCTCTAGTACACAGCATTGCCTCCTAGTGTTCTGCCACAATGCCTCAACACAAAGACATGGGGCCCGATTTTACCAGGGGTGCGGGTTCTCGGCGGGTGGGCAAGCGGGCGCGTGGGTAACGAGCCCGGTGAAATTAGTGGGTTTCCCGCCCGATCGTAGCAGGCAACCCACTAATTGGAGCCAATTACCTGCTCCTCCGGGTTCCCCGCTGCTGGTCTGCGCGTCGGGCGGGCTGCGCATGCGCAGTAAGATCTGTCAGCTGGAGGCGCTTTATTTAAAGGGGCAGTCCTCCACTGACAGATGCTGCAACAAATAGCAAAGATGACTGCATGGAGCAGCCGAGGGGGAAGGCTGCTCCCAGTTTAATGATGCCTCACCCCAGGTATCAATACATGGGGTGAGGAGGAGGGGGAGGACAGAGATCTTCCACCCGGCGGGCGGGAGGAAGCGGCCTGCCTCTGCCACCAGGAAGGCCTGGCTCGAGGTGGCAGAGGAGGTCACCAGCGCCACCAACATATCGCCCACCTGCATACAGTGCAGGAGGCGGTCCAATGACCGCAGTAGGTCAGCCACAGTGAGTACACGTAATCTTTCCCCTACACTCCGTCTGCCACATCACTGCCCCCACCCCACATCTCCTTCTGCACTGCCAACACTACTCTATCACATCACCCCTCATACCCACTCAAACCTCATCCTCATCTTACCTGCACTTACTCACCTCGCCAGTACTCATCCCGCCACTACCACTCAACCCAATCCTCATACAATCTCATGGCTCTATACCATACTCACCCTCTCGTGCATCTCTCTCACGGCCAGCCTCACTCAACCTGCCACCACCTGTGCTGCAGCCACAGGGCATGCATCACATATGTGCAGTAGGCAGCGTAAGGCAAACGTGTCGTGAGCATGAAGGGGATGCACAAGGGTGTTTGAGGGTTTGTCATGGTTGTTACTTCTATTGAATTTCAGAACAACTCACATCACACATTATATTGGCACCACTACTGCCATGTCTTCGCGAATCCTGTCCGGTTTGTGCAATAATGCCCGCTCCTGGGTATCACTATGAGGACCCACCACTGATGCCACACATTGTGTCACTGCAGAGTGGGTGTAGGTGTATTTGCAGGGCTCTTCTGCGCAGACGACTGAGAGACATGTGCGATGTCCCCGGTTGCATCCTGGAAGGCTGCGGAGGAGAAGTTCGGGAGGGCAGTGGTGACTTTGACAGCGACAGGTAGGAAGATGGTGCACGGGCCAGCCAGGAGCAGCTCAGCATGAAAGAGGCTGCAGATGTCCACGGCTACATGTCGAGTGACTCTGAGCCTCCGTGTGTACTGCTGCTCAGAGAGGTCCAGGAGGCTGAGCCTCGGTCTGTGGACCCTATGGCGAGGGTAGTGCCCTCTGCGACGCATCTCTCTCTGCGGTAGCCCTCCCTCCTGCTGTACAGGTGGATGTGTCACAGCAATCTGTTGTGGAGCTCCATGTGTCAGAGGTGGACGGCGTGGATGGTGAGGCTGGTGATGCTCTTCGCCCTCCGAGGAGGTCATGACTGCAGCTACGGCGGCCCCCATCCGCAAGATGTACATCTGAGGGGGTACGCAAGGTAGGTACATGTCTCCGGACCCCGGGGTAAGTGTGCAGGTTGGTGACTTTGACCGTCAGGAGGAGGGTGGTGGAGGCCAAACTTTGTCCCAAGTGACAGAGTGGCCTCCTGCAATGGGTGAGGGTCTCCCCCACCCCCCCCCCACCACTGTCAAATGGACCTTTGCAGCTGCCACAGGCTGACAGCTGCAACACGTCCATTCGATCTGGGAGTGTTTCCCCCAGTGTGGGAAACAGTCCCATGGTGATCCAAAATCACACACAGTCCCTAAATCAGGTCAGTTAATGACCTGAAATACCAACATAAATACTCTCAAGTGGCATCCCGCTGGCTTTAATTGCCTGCGGGATTCCCACCAGCGGGGGCTGCGCGCGCACGCCGGCGCGTCAGCGGGGAACCCGGAAGTGGGCGGGATCGAGGCGGGATCCGGTCGGGGTCCTGGATTTTATGATTTTCGAGGCCCCCCCGCCGAGAACGCACCCGATAGCGGGTGGTAAAATCGGGTCCATGGAGTTTTCCGCTAGTGGCACAATTGGCAAAATGCACTCAGAATGCGTTGGACACCGTGCCGAGGTGAAGTTACGCTCAAGTTTCTGCGCAAACTCATTAGCGTAAGACCGAACATGAAATCTCCCATCTCTCTAATATCACTGTGTATGAGCAGAATATAATTGTGCCAAGGAATATGACCAGCTCTTTTCTAACCTATCCTTCTCTTCTCGGCTATGTCAGAATAGTTCTAACTATATTCTAAGTAGTTTGAAGCACAATGTTTAAAAATAAAACATCAAGTTTGAGATTTCAGTTAGGGTCCTAATCCATTTATTTGAGGAACTGCAAATGCGAAGTTTATTTAAGTTGGCCTAATATTTACACAATGACATAATAACAACTTCAGGCTTGAGACTAAGGAAGAGAATGCTGCCAATGTAGCAGTAAGGGAGGAGAAGGTAGTGGTATTGGAGAGGATAAAAATAGATAAAGAGAAGGCACTTAAAAGATTGGCAGTACTCAAAGTAGAAAAGTCACCCGGTCCAGATGGGATGCATCCTAGGTTACTGAGGGAAGTAAGGGTGGAAATTACAGAGGCTCTGGCCATAATCTTCCAATCGTCTTTAGATATGGGGACAGCACCAGAGGACTGGAGGATTGCAAATGTTACACCCCTGTTCAAAAAAGGGGGAGAGGGATAAAACCGGCAATTATAGGTCAGTCAGCCTAATGTCGGTGGAAGAGAAACTATTAGAGACAATAATCTGGGACAAAATGAATTGGCACTTGGAAAAGTATGGACTGATAAATGAAAGTCAGCACGGATTTGTTAAAGGAAAATCCCGTTTGACTAACTTGATTGAGTTCTTCGATGAAGTAACAAAGAGGGTTGATAAGGGTAATATGGTTGATGTTGCAAGAACGTAAGAAATAGGAGCAGGAGTAGGACATACGGTCCCTCGAGTCTGCTCCACCATTGAATCAGATCATGGCTGACCTTCGACCTCAACTCCACTTTCCCGCCTGATCCCCATATCCCTTGATTCCCCTAGAGTCTAAAAATCCATCCATCTCAGCCTTGAATATATTCAATGGCTGAGCATCCACAGCCCTCTGGGGTGGAGAATTCCAAAGATTCACAACTCTCTGAGTGAAGACATTCCTCCTAATCTCAGTCTTGAATGGCCGACCCCTTACCCTGCGACTATGCCCCCTAGATTTAGACTCTCTAGCCAGGGGAAACAATCTCTCAGCATCTACCCTGTCAAGCCCCCTAATAATCTTATATGTTTCAATGAAATCACCTCTCATTCTTCTAAACTCCAGAGAGAATAGGCCCATTCTATTCAACCTCTCCTCATAGGACAGCCCTCTCATCCCAGGAATTAATCTAGTGAACCTTTGTTGTACCGCCTCCAAGGCAAATATATCCTTCCTTAGATAAGGAGACCAAAACTGTACGCAGTACTCCAGGTGGGGTCTCACTAAAGCCCTGTACAACTGTAGTAAGACTTCTTTACTCTTGTACTCCATCCCCCTTGCCATTTGCTTTCCTAATTGCTTGCTGTATCTGCATACTAACTTTTTGTGTTTCTTGTACAAGGACACCCAAGTCTCTCTGAACATCAACATTTAATAATTTCTCACCATTTAAAAAATATTCTGTTTTTCTATTCTTCCTACCAAAGTGAATAACCTCACATTTTCCCACATTATACACCATCTGCCACCTTCTTGCCCACTCACTTAACCTGTCTATATCCCTTTGCAGAATCTTTGTGTCCTCCTCACAGCTTACTTTCCAACCTAGCTTTGTATCATCAGCAAACCTGGATACATTACACTCAGTCCCTTCATCTAAGTCATTAATATAGATTGTAAACAGCTGAGGCCCAAGCACTGATCCTTGTGGCACCCCACTAGTTACAGCCTGTCAACCTGAAAATGACCCGTTTATCCCTACTCTCTGTTTTCTGTCCTTTAACCAATCCTCTATCCATGCTAATATATTACCCACAACCCCAAGAGCCCTTACCTTGTGTAACAACCTTTTATGTGGCACCTTATTTAATGCCTTTTGAAAATCCAAATATATTACACCCACTGGTTCCCCTTTATCTACCCTGCTAGTTACACCCTCAAAAAACTCTAATAGATTTGTCAAACATGATTTCCCTTCCATTAAACCATGTTGACTGCCTAATCATATTATGATTTTCTAAGTGCCCTGTTATCACTTCCTTAATAATGGATTCCAGCATTTTCCAACAACCGATGTCAGGCTAACTAGCCTATAGTTCCTTGTTTTCACTCTCCCTCTCTTCTTGAATAGTGGGGTAACATTTGCTACCTTCCAGTCCACTGGGACCGTTCCAAAATCTAGAGAATTTTGAAAAATCATAACCAGTGCATCCGCTATCTCCACAGCCATCTCTTTTTGAACCCTAGGATGTAGGCCATCAGATCCAGGTCCAACCCTAGGATGTTGGCTTTTAGTCCCATTAGTTTGTCCAGTACTTTTTCTCTGGTGATATTAATTGTTTTAAATTCCTCACTCTCATTTACCCCTTGGTTCCCCATTATTTTTGATATGCTTTTTGTGTCTTCTACTGTGAAGACAGATACAAAATATTTGTTTAATGCATCTGCCATTTCCTGATTCCCCATTACAATTTCCCCTGTCTCTGCCTCTAAGGGACCAACATTTACTTTTGCTACTCTCTTCCTTTTTACATACTTGCAGAAGCTCTTACAATCTGGTTTTATATTTCTTGCTGGTTTACTTTCATATTCTATTTTCTCCCTTTTATCAATTTTTTGGTCATCCTTTGTTGGTTTTTATAACTCTCCCAATCCCCTGGCTTATTACTCTTCTTGGCAACATTATAGACCTCTTCTTTCAATCTAATACTCTCCTTAACTTCTTTAGTTAGCCACGGGTGGATCACTTTTCCTGTGGAGTTTTTATTTCTCAATGGAATGTATACTTGTTGAGAATATTGAAATATTTCTTTAAATGCTTGCCATTGCTTTTCAACTATCAATCCTTTTAATTTAATTTCCCAATCTACCTTTGACAACTCACCCCGCATTCCTATGTAATTGGCTTTATTTAAGTTGAAGACTCTAGTTTCTGACTTAAGTACGTTACTTTCAAACTGAATGTGAAATTCTATCACATTATGATCACTCTTCCCCAGAGGTTCTTTTACTGCGAGATTACTAATTAACCCTATCTTATTACATAATACAAGATCTAAAATAGTTTGTTCCCTGGTTGGTTCCATGATGTGTTGCTCTAGGAAACCGTCTCGAATACATTCCATGAACTCGTCTTCCAAACTACCTTTGCCAATTTGATTTTTTTTTTATTCGTTCATGGGATGTGGGCATTGCTGGCAAGGCCAGCATTTATTGCCCATCCCTAATTGCCCTTGAGAAGGTGATAGTGAGTCACCTTCTTGAACCTCTGCAGTCCGTGTGGTGAAGGTTCTCCCACTTTGCCCAGTCTATATGCAGATTGAAGTCTCCCATGATGACTGCATTTCCTTTGTTAGAAGCTCCCATTATTTCATCATTAATACTCTGTCCAACAGTATTGCTACTATTAGGGGACCTATAAACTACTCCCACCAATGTTTTCTGCCCCTTGTTATTTCTAATCTCCACCCATATTGATTCTTCTTCCTGATCTCCCGAGCTATGATCCTTTCTCACCACTGTCCTTATGTCATCCTTAATTATTAGGGCTACACCTCCTCCTTTTCCATTCTACCTGTCTTTTCTTAATGTCATGTACCCTGGAATATTTAGTTCCCAACCTTGGTCATTTTGCAACCATATCTCTGTAATGGCAATTAGGTCAAACCCATTTATCTCTATTTGTGCAATTAATTCATCTATCTTGTTATGAAAGCTCCGGGCATTCAGATAAAGAGCCTTTAATTTTGACATTTTACCATTTTTCACTGCTTTGATTGTATATGGACTTTCAAAAGGCATTTGATAAAGTACCACATAATATACATGTTAGTAAAATTAAAGCCCATGGGATTAAAGGGACAGTGACAGCATGGATACAAAATCGGTTAAGGGACAAAAAGCAGAGAGTAGTGGTGAATGGTTGTTTTTCAGACTGGAGGGAAGTGTATAGTAGTGTTACCCAGGGGTCAGTATTAGGCCCATTGCTCTTTTTGATATATATAAAAAACCTGGACTTGGGTATAGAGGGCGTAATTTCAAATTTTGCAGATGACACCAAACTCGGAAATATAGTAAACAATGTGGAGGATAGCTAACAGACTTCAGGAGGACATAGACAGACTGGCGAAATAGACAGAGATATGCCAGATGAAATTTAACGCAGACGAGTCTGAAGTGTCTGAAGTGATGCATTTTGGTAGGAAGAGTGAGGAGAGACAACATAAACTAAAAGGTACAATTTTAAAGGGAGTGCAGGAACAGAGAGACCTGGGGTGCACATACACAAATCTTTGAAGGTGGCAGGACAAGTTGAGAAGGCTGTTAAAAAAGCATGTGGGATCGTTGGATTATTAACAGAGGCATAGAGTACAAAAGCAAGGAAGTTCCGCTAAACCTTTATAAATTACTAGTTAAGCCTCAGCTGGACTATTATGTTCAATTCTGGGCACCACAATTTAGGAAGGATGTCTTAGGGAGGGTGCAGAAGCGATTTACCAGAATGAATCATAGAATCATAGAAAGTTACAGCACAGAAGGAGGCTGAAAAAGAGCTATCCAGCTTAATCCCACTTTCCAGCACTTGGTCCGTAGCCCTGTAGGTTACGGCACTTCAAGTGCTCATCCAAGTACTTTTCAAATGAATTGAGGATTTCTGCCTCTACCACCCTTTGAGGCAGTGAGTTCCAGACCCCCACCACCCTCTGGGTGAAAAAATTTCTCCTCAGCTCCCCTCAAATCCTTCCACCAATTACTTTAAATCTATGCCCCTTGCTACTGACCCCTCTGCTAAGGGAAATAGGTCCTCGCTATCCACTCTATCTCGTCCCGTCATAATTTTATATACCTCAATTAAATCTCCCCTCAGCCTCCTTTATTCCAAAGAAAGCAGCCGCAGCCTATCCAATCTTTTCTCTTGGTTAACATTCTCCAGCCCTGGCAACATCCTCGTAAATCTCCTCTGTACCCTCTCTAGTGCAATCACATCTTTCCTGTAATGTGGTGACCAGAACTGTACGCAGTACTCAAGCTGTGGCCTAACCAATGTTTTACACAGTTCTAGCTTAACCTCCCTGCTCTTATATTCTATGCTTCGGCTAATAAAGGAAAGTATCCCGTATACTTTTTTAACCACCTTATCTACCTGTCCTGCAACCTTCAGGGATCTGTGGACATGCACTCCAAGGTCCCTTTGTTCCTCTACACCTCTCAGTATCCTCCCATTTCTTGTGTACTCCCTTGCCTTGTTTGCCCTCTCCAAAATTACCTCACACTTCTCTGGATTGAATTCCATTTGCCACTTTTCTGCCCACCTGAGCAGCCTACTGATATCTTCCTGCAGTCTACAGCTTTCCTCCTCACTATCAATCACACGGCCAATTTTTGTATCATCTGCAAACTTCTTGATCAAGCCCCCCACATTCAAGTCCAAATCATTAATATATTACCATAATGTGGTATATGAAATGAGGGTACCAGAGATAAGGGACTTCAGTTATTTGGAGAGGCAGGAGAAGCTGGAGTTGTTCTCCTTAGAACAAAGAAGGATAAGGGGAGATTTGATAGAGATATTCAAAATCATGAACGGTTTTGATAGTGTAAATAAGGAGAAATTGTTTCCAGTGGCAGAAGGGTCAGTAACCCTAGGCACCAGATTTAAAGTGAACGGCGACATGAGGAAACATTTTTTTTACGCAGCGAGTTGTAATGATCTGGAATCCACTGCCTGAAAGGGTGGTGGAAGCAGATTCAATAGTAACTATCAAAAGGGAATTGGATGAATACTTGAAAGGAAAAAAATTACAGGACTATGGGGAAAGAACAGGTGAGTGGGACTAACTGGATAACTCTTTCAAAGAGCCAGCACAGGCACGATGGGCCAAATGGCCTCCTTCTGTGCTGTATCTTACTATAAGACTTTCAGTTCATCTAGTTCACCTATTTCCTTGGTGCATTTCTAATAATCCTGAATCCCAATAATTATGTGTGGTGACTAGTATCTGGATCTGAAATCTCCCTTTCAACAGAAAATGAGAAATTGCTTATTCTTCTCTATAATTAATAACACAAAAGATCTTTACTGTTATGATTAGAGAGCCACTAATCAATAAGTTGGAGATATGCACTGCTTTATTCCTTTATCCAGACAGCTTCACATCTGCAGTCCCTTCAGTTAATTGCAAAAAAGAGTCATGGCCAAATTTAATATCCTCAATTTTAAAATACAGTTAGTCTCTACTAAAAGGTTAGCAGTATCATGTCTCCTGTGAATGTAAATCACTAACTCTCCAGTTTAACTGTCTGGAAGCAATCATCAGATATAAATTCCAAAAGAGTTTGCACTTAGCTCTGTGAAAGCCAACAATCTCCACACTCAGCATTAGGCACTGGAATTAGATACATTGCATGGGATATTCATTTTTCAAGTTGTAAATTGCAAGTGCATTTCTTTTTTGTCCCTTCTGCATTCGAACACATTATCTAGGCCGACACCTCAGTGCTCTTGGGGACCGAGTGCTGCATTGTTGCAGGTGCTGTCCAAGTGGATATTAAATGCCATGATCCAAAGAGCAGTAAGTTCTCCTGGTGTCCTGGCCAACATTCCTTTCTCCACCAAAAACAGGCCGACGGTTATTCATTTCATTGTCGTTTGATAGATCTTGTGTGCAAAATGGCTGCTACATTTGCTTACATCCCTGCACTTCAAAGTAACTCACTGCTTGTGAAGCACTTTGGGACATTGGTGAGAGATGTGATTAGATGCAATATAAATGCAAGTCTTTCTTTCACATAAAAATCAAAATAAACTTGGATCCAAAATCCAACAAAAATCCAAATTCTGTCAGCACTGTCAACACAAAGAAGATATAATTTCTGCATGAAAAATAGTTTCAAGAGAAACAAAATCTTTCAATATGTGATACACTGACATAAAATAGCAAAAGTCTCCAGAACACCCTGTGCTTACACAAAAAGCAGCTGGGATATTATTACACATAATTCACTCTTAATCAGCCCCTGCAGTTGCTAACATGTGCATTTTTCTGGCTGCTAATAGCCATCTTACTGTGAACACCGCTGAGAGGAACAAGAGCTGTTTGATTCTTTATATCACTGCACATGAGCAGAGTATAATTCTGCCATGGGTAAATGACCAGCACTTTGCTGAACCTACCCTTCTTTATTCAGTTATTTTAGCTGTATGTTGTTTAAGGCGCAGTGTATAAAAAAACATGGAGCCTGCTTATTGAGATTTCAGTTTGCATCTTCATCCATTTATTGGAGAAACTGTCAATTCTAACTTTATTTAATTTGTCCTATTATTCCCCAGTAATTACTTATAAATTATAGGGTAGAATTTCCTCAGTGTTCTCCTGATCTCCTGCCATAACTTTCGGTGGAAACCCCCGAGAAATGGTGTACATGGCCATTTACACCATTTCTCCTGCGTTTTTGCTGATCTTCTGCCAAAGTTAAGGAAGGAGATCGGGAGAACCCATGCAGAAATTCCAAGTGTATATCTTAATACAAGTGTAATGAGTAGTACATGGATCTTTGCTTCTCACCCCAGGATCCAATAAGACCCAGAGCCACAGCCCAGTGGTGAGGATCACAGGCCAGAGTTGTGATGACAAAGCAAATTGTTGCCGATTCAATCTCTGCTACCACAGCAGTAACATCTTCATAATGAAAAGTCCCAGAATTAATTGGTTTTAACCATTTGGAACCTCAGGGTTATCCTTGGTGTTGGAGGAACATAATTATGGATATGGATTATTATTAGCATCAAGAGAGAGTCTAAGTAGCAAGTGACGACAAGCGCTAGAATGTAGAGGCTAGACCAGACAAAGGCCACAATGGTTGTGCTGCAGCTTCTTTCATACTTGTTCTAAATTTATTTTTATTTCAGATGTATCTCTTGAGTTCATTGTCAAACTCTTTTTTCGTTTAAATGTTAATGCTCTACATATATTTTCTTAATTTCCTTGTTAACCTGTTTAATATCCATGATGGAGTGAGCCTTAGTGGTAGCATTCCTGCCTCTGAGTCAGAAGGTTACAGGGTTCGAATCCCACTCCAGATAATCCCAGCGAGTGGAGACAAGAGCTGCAGCTCGGTTGACATCCAGCGGGTAACTCGTGTCCGGTGGGTGTGGGTTGCCCTCCCCTCAGCGTATCACAATATCATAGTAGGTACAGAACAGGAGGAGGCCATTTGGCCCATTGTGCCTGTGCCGGCTCTTTGAAAGAGCTACACAATTAGTCCCATTTCCCTGCTCTTTCCCCATAGCCCTGTAAATGTTTTCCCTTCAAGTATTTATCCAATTCCCTTTTGAAAGTTACTATTGAATCTGCTTCCACCACCCTTTCAGGCAGTGCATTCCAGATCATTACAACTCGCTGCAAAAAAAAAAAATTCCTCATGCCACCTCTGGCTCTTTTGCCGATCCTTCTGCTACCGGAAACAGTTTCCCCCTATTTACTGTATCAAAATGGTTCATGATTTTGAACACCTTTATCAAATCTCCCCTCAACCTTCTCTGTCCTAAGGAGAACAGCCCAGCTTCTCCAGTCTCTCCACATAACTGGCAGCATTCTGGTAAATCTCTTCTGCACCCACTCTAAGGCCTTGACATCCTTCCTAAAGTGTGGTGCCCAGAATTGAACACAATACTCCAGCTGAGGCTTAACAGTATTTTATAAAGGTTTAGCATGACTTCCTTGCTTTTGTACCGTATGCCTCTATTAATAAAGCACAGGATCCCATATGCTTTTTTAACAGCCTTCTCAACTTGTCCTGCCACCTTCAAAAATTTGTGTATGTGCACCCCCAGGTCTCTCTGTTCCTGCACCCCCTTTAAAGTTGTACCATTTAGTTTATGTTGTCTCTCCTCATTTTTCATACCAAAATGTATCACTTCACACTCGTTAGCCTTAAATTTCATCTGCCATATATCTGTCTATTTCACCAGTCCGTCTATATTCTCCTGAAGTCTGTTACTATCCTCCACATTGTTTACTACATTTCCGAGTTCCGTGTCATTTGCAAACTTTGAAATTATACGCTCTATCCCCTAGTCCAGGTCATTAATATATATCAAAAAGAGCAGTGGTCCTAATACTGACCCTTGGGTAACACCACTGTATACTTCCCTCCAATCTGAAAAACAACTGCTCACCACTACTCTCTGCTTAGATAATTTTGTATCCACACTGCCACTGTCCCTTTAATCCCATGGGCTTTAATTTTGCTAACAAGTCAATTCTGTGGAATGTTATCAAATGCCTTTTGAAAGTCCATATACACATCAACCGCAATACCCTCATCAACCCTTTCCGTTACTTCATCAAAGAACACAATCAAGTTAATCAAACACAATTTTCCTTTGACAAATCCATGCTGACTTTCATTTATTAGCCCATACTTTTCCAAGTGCTAATTAATTTTGTCCCATTTATTGTCTCTAAAAGTTTCCCAACCACTGACGTTAGGCTGACTGACCTGTAATTGCTGGATTTTATTCTCTCCCCTTTTTTGAACAGGGGTGAAACATTTGCAATCCATCAGTCCTCCGGCACCGTCCCCATGTCTAAGGAAGATTGGAAGATTGTGGCCAGAGCCTCCGCAATTTCCACCCTTACTTCCCTCAGTAATCTAGGATGCATCCCATTTGGACCAGGTGACTTTACTATTTTGAGTACTGTCACCATTTTAAGTACCTCCTCTTTATCTATTTTTATCCTATCCAATATCGCTACTACCTCCTCCTTTCTGTGAGATTGGCAGCATCCTTTTATCTCGTGAAGATCGATGCTAAGTATTCATTTAGTACCTCAGCCATGCCCTCTGCCTCCACAAGACGATCTCCTGATAGACTAACAGTCTATCAGGCTACGACGTGAACACTCCTTTCATGGCCGTAACCATCTTTATACCAGATGATAGGGTGGTTAGTCCTATATGACGGGAGGGTTTTATGGGCTCCCACAATCAAATGTGAAAATACTTAACTGGTGCAGGGTTAATTTCAGTGAGTTAAAAAGGGATCTTACCCAGGAGGATTTTAATCAAAAATCACGTCGCAGCCTGATAGACTGTTAGTCAGCCTGCAAATCCTTCTGCTGCTTCACACGAATCTCCAAGGGAATCGTGTGAAGATATGAAAACAACAATATCTCCATGAC
This sequence comes from Heptranchias perlo, assembly GCF_035084215.1. Lineage (NCBI taxonomy): Eukaryota > Metazoa > Chordata > Chondrichthyes > Hexanchiformes > Hexanchidae > Heptranchias > Heptranchias perlo. The sequence continues at coordinate 25,778,035 of NC_090334.1, read as the reverse complement.
ATCTTAGCTATCAAGACAGACCATCCTAAAGCCATCTACAAAGACACCATCATTACCTCGCTACTTTCCTGTCTGGCACCAGTTTTCATTCTCACAGGTGACTTGTCCAAGTCTGATGAAACCTACTCTTTAGAAGGAAGCATAAGTATAAATGTCAGTTGAGACCGGGATATAAACTTGGAGAAAAACCCAATGTGTACACCTTGTATATAATGGTATACAAGCAGTCCAAACTCTCCGAACACTGCAGAACAGATGAGGATAGAGGGCAGATTATGAACTTTGCCAAATGTCAGAGTTTGACATGTAAATTGCTACTCGCCACACAGAAGATCCTGTTCAACTTAAAGCTGGTTCAAGCATGTACCTGAATATTTTACGTAAAAGCAACAGAAACGCATCAGTAGTAAATGAACCTGTCTCACGAAGGGCTCAGTTTATAAGAACAACTCATACATTCAAGGATTGTGAGACTAGACGTGCACATAAATATTTCTCCACTACTTCAAAAGATTGTGGGCATTGGGTTTCTTCCGACATAACAGAATGTCTATGAAATTCTTTCCCAGAAGCCGGACAGTAGTTTATTTTTTCTCGGTGTATAACCCTAGGGACAAACATTCCAGTAACATGCTTTTTGACCACATGACATTGTGACCTGCATGCAACTTCTGCAGAAGAGCTTCTGTTTGTGAGTGCTACTGACTAAATGCTAAAAGCAAATAATTTAAGATAAGACAGATGGTTGGTACATTACAGAAATATACAATTGGTCTTTAAATTTAAAAGGAGGTGGAAGGAATGTACAGGCAGACCTTTGAGCCCTAGTTTAAAAAAACAAACCAAAGGAAATCATGCAGTAAGTCAAATAAAAAAAAGCAGAGTACTGGGGTTGAGAGTGAAATCAGGTAAGGAAAATGTGACGTGTTTTAAAGCATAATTAAACAAAGTGTTGGAACAGAAGTTGATGCAGTGAAAGAGGGAGTGAACAGCAACAACAGCAGCAATGTGACTGAAGCCTGAGAATAGGCCAGTGGGGCACATTGTAGGTTATTAGGTGTTTGGGAGGGACCAAGGCAAATAAGTTGGAGAATAGAGTAGCAATGTGTGTCTGACAAGAAATAATAACTGCAGAAAGCCTGGACTTATCCAACTTAGCTAAAATGAAGAAATGATCTGGCAGTTGAAACGACAGCATTAGAAAAATAATTATAGGTTTACACTGTCATATTATTGCTGACAGCCGCCAGGGTAAGATCAACAGGTTGATGTAGAAGTGTGTGAGCAAAGAAGGCTGGTTACAGCAAAAGGATGAGTAATAACATTAGATTTTAACTGTATAGGAGTAAATTAGGAACATCTGATTTCTAGAATAGGAGGGTTGGGTGCAGTGAAGGGAGGAAACCAAATCCATACATTATGTCCGCTCCTTTCCTGAGGTACTGACTCACACTGGGGTGTGTGTCCACGAGCTTCAGCAAAATTTCCAGTGCCCCATCCAAGTTATAACCATTGTTCAAGTGTGTGCCTATAATAGTGCGAGGTGTCAGCCTAATTTGAACAGTAAAGTTGAACTGCACAGCACCATGTTAGGACTATGTTCACTCTATGCACTTTGTAGATGGAAGCCGATTGCGTATTTACCGTGCCTGTGCGTGTTCTTTTTTCAAAATGAAGAGATTAGAGTTTCCAGCTGATTCTCACCTTGGACCATTCATTTTATACTTTGTGCATTGATTTGATGTCAACCCAAATTATTATTGATTGCTGTGCTACCAGCTCTCCGACAAACAGGAGCAAACTAGCATGGAAGAATTCCCACTCCTGCCAATCTGCTTGGAAAAGTTCCATTACACTGCTGTGGAATCTTACATTTATATATTTACATGTATTTGCTACAAAACAATCGGCAATGACAATGACAGGTTTCAATGACCTCATCAGACAATCTGGTCCATCCAGACTAAATGAATAGATATATTCGAAGCCCAATGCTGTATGCACATTGACAATGGAGCAATTTAGATCTGCTTCATTTTAAGGCAACTCTGCTCATTTTAGGCACACCTCACCATCAAAAACTCTGCTTAATTTCTTGTAATATCCTGTGCCTTTATAGTTCACGGGTGATTTCTGTGCATTCTTCCGACCACGTCAAATGCTAAAGTGCTGAAATTGAATTTAATTCTATCTGCTAACATATGTCTAGACATGCTGATGTGTTATAAAAAATGAGTAAAAAGAAGTTCAATTGTTTCTCTTTGTGAAACTCTATCAATTCAGTGAGAAATATTTTGTGTAAGAATATCACTACAGTTTGGGAATGGCCTTATATGTGATCTTCACGACAAAGAAACAGCTTTAACTTAATCATGGCTGGTGCTGAGATCTTAACGTAATGGATTAACAGCCACTTGGAGTACTGGTTGTAAAAGAAAGCCTCAACTTTACCACTGCGATTGCCTCTCTTGATTTGATTTGTCTTCTTGGTTGAGACAAAAAAAAAGATAAAGATGCTAAGTTTTTAAAAGCAGTTGCACTGAAATTGGTTAAGGTTTAGCTTGGCTTGCCCACTTCTAAAGTGGCAAGTATCCAAGATTAAGGCACTCTGCTAAACAGCCTGTAATAGTTGATCCATATCATACTTAGACTCCTTATTCTGCAGGCTGAGAGCCCTTTTTATATTTTAGGACTTTACATTTTTGATATATCTGAAAATGGAAGGAAACATTTGCAAAACGGAGGTTGTAAAACCCGAGTTTGCTCATTCCAAAGTAATTCTTCCAGCAATTAAGTTAGTTTTTGTTCTCTATAATTAACCATGTCGGGAGATTTACTTGGTCAAACATTGTTGTTTAAATGGAAAACTTATGATGAAGAAAGTTATAACTACACAGTTAGTACTGTAGCACATGTTTTTGATATTCTAAGAGAATGGTCAATTCAATGTTGATCAGACTGAGGGCTGAACTGTTCATATTTGAGTGACTCAGGAAAATAGCAAATAAGACTTTGGTTTCACATTACCATGGTAGCCAATTTGAGCCCCAAATCCTTAAAAGTATATTTAGAGAGTTTCATAAATTCTCAGAGAGGCAGCCTCACAGTGAAGTATCTCACCTTTGGGGGGAAAATTTTATCTGCCCAAGCCTGCACCAAGCACAACTTTCAGTTAGCTGATTTCTGTGGCAGAGATACCAGATTTGAAGGAGGCTATCATTAATTCATCTATAATTTTAGCTAAAGTATACTGTATGGAGATGAACAGTCAAGTCAAAATAAAGTGAAAAGACAATCCTCAGATACTTTCCATGCTTACTATACACATCACAGTTCTTGGTACCAAAATTTACAATAATTACTTTGGTTTGATAGAAGGTAGGACAAAATTCTAGCCACTCCTAAGTCTAGGTCAATTGTAAATACTTCGAAAAAATTAGGCGAGAGGGATTAGACGGGGGAGTAAGTAAGCACACTGTTTTTGGAATTGGGTTTGAATCGAACACAGAATGATTTGGTTGGATGTCTCCTCTGTTATCAGAAGTAAGGTTCTGAAGTGAAATAAGTTTGGACAGTCTCAATCCTGTACAATTCCTATTAGGCGTTAGCCTATAGCACAAAACTATACTGTAACTGGCATTAAATTGGAGATCTGATTCCAAGGGAACTTAAGTACATCTGGTGTGGGAAATGGAGCATTTCATATTGGCGCATTAAGGGATACTCTTCAGATGTTGGCCAAAGGCACATTTGCTGGGGCAGAACACAAGGGAAGTTATACTGCATTTCACCTATGCTATACCTGAACTGGAACGCCCAGTGCTGGCAATGGGGGCAAAAAGTGGAAAGAAGCTCAAAGCCTCAGCCTGGATGAGCATAAAAAGTTAAGCAAAAATATCTATTTTATTAAAAATTTTGTGTCGGCAAGGTATGTATCAGTTTACGTCCCTTCAGCCAATGAGATTACAGAACTATGTAACCAGGGATCAACCAGATCCCAGAACCATATATCTGTAGTATTACTTCTGATTGGCATTTTTTGGCTGCACCACCACCTAGATAAATCGCTGTTGTCCCCCACCCATCTGGCTGTGGCCAACTCTTTCCTCCCTGGTGCATTTTGTGAAACAGACCCCACTCCTGCCATTCTCTGTGGATCCAGGCCCCACTTCCCACAACACACAGTGTTTTCAGGCTATGGTCTTTGCTGCTCTCCTGGGCTCCAGGGCATGCTCCACACTAGCTCGTGGACCTGGGCTTCACTGTTGCCACATCATGGCTGTGATCTTTGGTATTGGCACTGCCTCCTGGCATCGACTTTATTGCCACCCTACGTGCAAGTTGGGAGACTAGCACTGGAAGACGCTGGTGAAGTTTGGCGCATAGTAAGAATATTGAGTGAAGCCTAAAAATTGGTATTATACCATAGTCAAAATTATAACAGTAATATCCTTCTTTAAAAATAACACCCAGTGTATAACATATAATTCTATAAATGTTATTCTGGGGTTTCACGCCATATTTATATGGGGTGAGTCCTTGTTTCACCACTGTCTCCTGGCCTAGCACTGCTTCTGTCTCCTAGTGTCAGACAGGACCCAGATTCTTCACTTGCTTCCTGGCCCCAGACAAACTCCAGCCTCCCAGTTTGCCACCTCCACACCTGTTCTCTCCCAGGTCCACCAGTCCCCAACATTCCCTTTTGCTTCTTCCTAGCTCAGGCCTCAGATCTTGCTACCTTCTAATCCCACAGAGCTCCAGCCTACCTGCTCATTCCGTCTTGGGCCCTTGCTCCAACTCATTCCCTCTTGGCCCTCCTCCTTACTCCCTCCTGGACCCAGCTTCTCTGTGCTCGCAGGCAGTCTCTCTGTTCAATCAATCATTTTATCCCAAGCCTTCCTCCTCCCTCCCAGCCCTAAGTCTCTTCTTGCTCCCTTCAGCCTGGAAGAGAACGGAAAGGGAAGGGAGCGGGAGGGGATTTAACTTTGTACTTCAATCTAGTAGGGGACTGAGATTGGAGGATCGCAGGCTGAGGCTTTGAATTGTATGTAAATGGATAAAAAAGGACATATATGTTGCCTCCACTTCCAGGGAGAGGGTTCCATGTTTCCAAGGGAAGACAGGAAAAGAAGACAGTGAGAAACATGTAGAGAGAGAAAGGTAGAGAGGGAGAGAGTCACACACTCAGAAAGAAAAAAAGGAACATGGATCCATTATTTTTGTTAATGAAAAACATTATTTCCAAAAGAAAGTAATCAGCTTTTTAAAGAAAAATACAATTCCAGTTTGGTAATTATTTTCAAAACTCCAATTACAGCTTCAGACGCAGTGTCCTCTGTTCCATTTCAGTATGGCTTTGTTTGAACATTTTTATTTTCTTTTGCCATTCATTTCTTCTTGCAGTGTTAAACACTTTCCATCATTATCATAATAAATTTATTACAATAAAATTAGATGTGTTTTCACAATCCAAGTTAGAGATTCCATTTAGAAAAAATATCTATTATCAATCGTGGATCACTGATATTGTGTAAAGCAAACATATCCTCTGTCAGAATTTTTTAAAAATGGATTTAATTAAAATTTTGTGAGAACTATCACTGGGCTTTTGAATTTTAAGAGCCTGAACCTAAAAGGAAGTTACACAGTCAGATATTTTGGCAGTTTTGCGAGCTCAGCTGTGCTAAGATGCGTTTGTAATAGAGACAGCCAGTCCTGGGGGAATGCCAAGAAGTTTGGGCTGACCTATACAAGAATACAGTATAATTAATACACATTAATCATTTTTCACTTCAAATGGCAATGGAGAGTACTTGAATCCTAAGAAGTGAAATCAGACCATCTCTTATGGCCCATAGATTAGGAAAATTGGCAGAGCACGCCCCAAAACTCACCTCAGAAAGATGTTCTAAAACATGCTCTCTTGTCATCAACTGCCTTCCGATGCTTTCCACATTGCAATCTACAAATTACAAGCAAAGAACATTATACATCAGAGGATGGTTGGGACTAACTGTGAGGGATTATTCCTTCAGATACTCCATGGCATAAGGATTGACAATAGATTCCCAATCTTGGATATTGCATTTTCTCAAGATTGGCAATTATTGGTGGATATTTTGGGTGAGGGTTGGGTGTGCTCAATGGTGGGAAAAATCAATGCTATGAGGAAGCTGTTGTTTAGGTGATTGATACAAGCTTGAGAAAAGGCTCTGTCAGTTCTGTTACCTTCATTTGTGTTGGAGGATACTGAATCTGCCCTACTCGTTATCCCTATTTTGAAATCCTTGTAGTTTTGCATTTTGTTATTACTTACAATCTGGATCCATTCACTTCCCTGTGGTTTAGGGCTGCTATATATCTTTTGGTGCAATAAATTTTCAGATGCACAATCGATAAAGAGCCTCCCCTGCAAGACAGATGCAGCAGGGGCTTATCTGATTCAGCGAGTTACTGTGTTATTGCTGGCATTTTTGCTGCCTCAGTTGCTACACACACTGCACACAATTCTACACCTACTGTTAACATTGGTTAGTGATGATAGTTAATAGTGATCTTTTATAGCCAGCTCCCAAAATAATATTTTGTGTGGTGATGTGCCCCAGTCTGGAGAACCACTGCCTGAATATCTAAATTATAATAAATTAATTTCCAGCATGCTCAGGTCCTGCTACCACTAAGAACGCTGTGGAGCATTAAGGTAGAATGAGGAATGATTACATCCAATCCTGGAATACCTGGGACCTGATACATTCCTGGGATTCATAGCATCAGATTTTCTAATACTTAAGCAGAAAGCAGCACAAATGTGTCGAGCGACGACCTAGTGGGCAGCACTCAGGTTGCGGCACCAACCTTCAGTGTGATGGAATGAGAGAATACAGGCTCAAACTCCCAATCCATTCCAATCTCAGCCACGTTGAGCTGGTAGATACTGAGGGGAGGCTGCAGCATCTCCTAGCTCAGTGGGCGGGGGGGCGGGGTGGGATTTGGTCAGAATGATAACTCACACCTCCTAGTGACCAGCTATTGACTGGGGCAATGACAGCATTCTGGGAATTAATTACTTGGGTAGACGGGCCAGGGAAATTAGTGCCTAATTTTTCCTCCCCACGTCGGCCCAAACAATATTTTCAGGTCAAAGCCTAAGTAACACCAGACTTTTGGGAACGAATGGTGGAGATGGCATTTGGCTCACCTCATGACCACTCATTATACTGGCCCGGCAGGTTAGTGCAAGCCATAGTAATCCTGCCAGAAAAAAAGTACTAATCAATTCAACTTCCTCTTACAATACTATGAGAAAAAAGGGGCTGCCACCAGTGTAAATGGGAATAGAATTATGTCCTGTCTGTGTAAAGTTCTATTCAGGTGTTTTCTGGCTTGTAACTATTATTGAGTACAGATTTGAACAAATGCCCTCAAATATTTATTGTATGCTAATCAAAAATTGTAACAAAATCCAACTTTAAAAAAATTAATATTTTTCAATATTTTAGAAAAAGCAATGCTTAAACTCTGGCTGAATATATTGAAGACACAAATATATTGTAAAATTGTTATGTGGTAAAGATCATGTAACATGTATTTTATGATTGTAAATGTCAAGTTACATATCAAAAAAAAAATCCTGCAGCACAGTCTGAAAAAACCCAACTGCACATCAGATTTTGAAACAAACTGTGTTACCACTAGACTTGACTATTCCACTGCTCTCCTGGCTGGCCTCCCATCTTCCATCCTCCATAAACTTGAGCTCATCCAAGCTCTGCTGCCGTATCTTAACTCTCACCAAGTCCCGTTCTCCCATTACCCCTGCGCTCGCTGACCTACATTGGCTCCCAGTCCGGGAACGCCTTGATTTTAAAATTCTCATTCTTGTTTTCAAATCTTTCCATGGCCTTGCCCTCCCTATCTCTGGAACCTCCTCCAGCCTTACAACCCTCCGAGATCCCTGCACTCCTCCAATTCTTGCCTCTTGCACATCCCCGATTTTAATCGCTCCACTATTGGCGGCCGTGCCTTCAGCTGCCTAGGCCCTAAGCTCTGGAATTTTTTTTATTCGTTCGTGGGATATGGGCATCGCTGGCAAGGCCAGCATTTATTGCCCATCCCTAATTGCCCTCGAGAAGGTGGTGGTGAGCCACCTTCTTGAACCGCTGCAGTCCGTGTGGTGAAGGTTCTCCCACAGTGCTGTTAGGAAGGGAGTTCCAGGATTTTGATCAGCGACCATGAAGGAACGGCGATATATTTCCAAGTCGGGATGGTGTGTGACTTGGAGGGGAACGTGCAGGTGGTGTTGTTCCCATGTGCCTGCTGCCCTGTCCTTCTAGGTGGTAGAGATCGCAGGTTTGGGAGGTGCTGTCGAAGAAGCCTTGGCGAGTTGCTGCAGTGCATCCTGTGGATGGTACACACTGCAGCCACAGTGCGCCGGTGGTGAAGGGAGTGAATGTTTAGGGTGGTGGATGGGGTGCCAATCAAGCGGGCTGCTTTGTCCTGGATGGTGTCAAGCTCTTGGAAGCTCTGGAATTCCCTCCTTAAACCTCTCCACCTCTCTACCTTTCTCTCCTCCTTTAAGACGCTACTTAAACCTACCTCTTTGACCAAGCTTGTGGCCATCAGTCCTAATATCTCCTTATGTGGCTTGATGTCAAATTTTGTTTGTGAAGCTCCTTGGGACATTTTACTACGTTAATGGTGCTATATAAATGCAAGTTGTTGTTGTTGTTACGCAGTCCATACATCACAAATAACTTACAGCAAAAAAACTCTCTCAGTTTAGATGCGTGATCTTGTCCCATTATTAAAAACTGAAACTCAAAGAATCTTAAAGCTCAGAATGAGGTCATTCAGCCCATTGTGCCTGTGCCGACTTTTTGAAAGAGCTATCCCAATCAGTCCCACTCTCCCCCTCTTTCCCCCTAGACTGGCAAATTTTTCCTTTTCAAGTATTTATCCAATACCCCTTTGAAAGTTATGATTGAATTCACTTTCACCACCCTTTTAGGAAGTCCATTCCAGATCATAACAACTCGCTGCATAAATAAATTTCTCCTCATCTCCCCTCTGGCTCTTTTGCCAATTATCTTAAATCGGTGTCCTTTGGTTACTGACCCTCCTGCCAGTGGAAATAGTTTTTCCTTATTTACTCATTCAAAACCCTTTATCATTTTGAACACACCTCGTAATCTTCCCTTAACCATCTCTGCTCTAAGGAGAACTATCCCAGATTCTCTAGCCTCTCCACATAACTGAAATCCCTCGTCACTGGTATAATTCTAGTAAATCTCCACTGTATCCTCTCCAAGACCTTGACATCCTTCCCAGGATTGGACACAATGGGCAGGATTTTAACTGCCAAGTCTGGGTGAGTTTGGGGTGGGAGGGGTGCCAAACAAAATCGCATTTTTATGGAGCAGGAGGGAATCCCAGCTCCAACCCGCCGAAAAACGCGAATGACCCAGACGCATCTGGGTGCGTCCGCGGACTAGGAAGCCAGAAGTCCCGCCGGTAATTAAATCCGGCAGACCGATAATTAAAGGGCCAAATTAAGCTACTTTATTGTTTGCATATTGGACGCTTAAAAAGATTTTAACGTCACCTGAACGGCTTTCCCACGGCTTCCGATTCAAGGGCCAGATCAATGAAAAATAGAGTAAATAAATTAAATAAAATTACATTTCCCATTGTAAAAAATAAATAAACATGCCTTACAAACAATGTCACCTGCACCCCCCCCCTCCGATAATTGATGTCTCTCCGATGTCTGATGTCTCCTCCCGACCCCCGATGCCCCCCCCCCCCTCTCCAGGCTAGCTGCTGGGCGCGAAACCTGGAAGAGGCATTGATTGGCCTCATTAAGGTCACATCTGCTTCCCTTCCGGGTTTTCCATCTGCAAATCCTCCCTTCCGCTCTCCTCCTGCTGGCACCATGCCCAGTATTCCATCTGAGGCTTAATCTGAGGATTTATAAAGGTTTAGCATAACTTCCTTGCATTTGTACTCTATGCCTCCATTTATAAAGCCAAGAATCTGTATGCTTTTTTAAGAGCCTGATCAACTTGTCCTGCCACCTTCAAAGATTTGTGTATGTAAACCCCCAGGACGCTCTGTTCCTGCACCCCCTTTAAAATTTTACCATTTACTTTGAAATAATTTCTATCCAACAGTCCCAGTGAAAATATGTGTCACTGCTGTTAGCAATTCAATGAAAGCTTCCACTGAAACTATTAAAGGAAAGAATGCTAATTGTATTTTATCAGCAGTTTACAGATTCCAGTCCAAGCATAATAACATCCACCGCCTTCGCCTTTGCGCCCACTTGTTTGGCGAGGAGGCTTCTACCTATGCAGTGGACCTTTACTCCTGCCTTCAGAATTCTCGTTTCCTGGACCCCCCCCCCCCCCCCTGACCTCTTACCCTCTCTTGATCTTTTCATTGAGAATTGCCAGTGTGATATCAGTTATGTCCGTTTCTCCACTCCCCTCACACATTCAAATCTATCTCCCTCTCTACTGCTATCTACTACAAGCCCATCGACTCCCACAGCTACCCCAATTATACTTCTTCCCATCCTGCTTCTTGTAAGGAATCCATTCCCTTCCCCCAGTTTCTCTATCTCCATTGCATCTGCTCTGATGCCGCCACCTTCCACACCAGAACATCCAAAATGTCCTCTTTTTTCCCTCACCTGAGGATTCCCCTCCACCGTGGTAGGTAGGGCCCTCGACCGTGTCAGTCCCATTTCCCACATTTCTGCTCTCACCCCTTCTCATCTGTCCCAGAACCATGATAGGATCCCCCTTTCACTCCACCTCCAAACCCATGGCCTCCACCACCTAGAAAGATAAAGGCAGCAGGTGCATGGGAACACCCTCACCTCCAAGTTCCCCTCCAAGTCACGTTCCACCCTGACTTGGACTCATTGCCATTTCTTCATCATCGCTGGGTCAAAATCTTGGAACTCCCTCCCCAACAGCACTGTGGGAGTGTCTTCACCACATGGACTGCAGTGGTTCAAAAAGAAGACCCACCACCACCTTCTAAAGGGCAACTAGGGATGGACAATAAATGCCGACCTTCCTTATGAACCCCATTATCCTGAGAATGAATTTTAAAAAAAATCATCTCCTATCCTCCGTCTAATCACCTAATACTTTTTTTTCTTCCCGCCCCCTTTTCCTTGGCTCTGCTGCTCCTAATAAGCTGTTCACCTATAACATCTCCCGATCTGACGACAGGTCCTTGACTTGAGACGTTAAATCTACCTTCCTCTCTCTGCAGATGCTGCCTGAGTGTTTCCAGCATTTTCTCTTTTTATTTAAAAAGCATGGATTGGTTTTTTACTTTTGTCCATCACTGATTGTAAGGGTTAATTGCCAACGGGAAACTGTGGCTCAAACTGGACACCTGTACTTGGAGACATGGCTGCACGGGGCAGGCAGCTAAAGACTCTCAAAATTCAGTACAATTCAAACTAAAGTCAGAGCAGTTAAGGACATGGTGCAAATATGAATATTCCCAGAAAATGTCATAAAGTATGCATTTTCAATATCCCAGCCAACTACTAACAAATTTAAAACCACAATAAAAAATATTGGAAAAAATTCAGAGTACAAGATCCATTGGGTTGCAGATGGAAGTTATTATAAAATTATTTGACGATAGCAAGATCCGAGTCCACGCTCAGGACAATAATTCAAACGGCTACCTTGGAATAATAACATAAGCGATAATCTATCAGAGCATATAGATGCTTATGGACAAGGCCCATTGGGGCAGTCACACGCCTATAAATCCCACATACTGTTGGCAGCTGCATGGAACCTTATGGTACTGATTTTGCACGTTACAATGTATGCATTCCATGGAGGAACACTCAGCCAAGAAGTCTGACCTGTGATAGAAAAAAAATGGTAATTGTTTTCTATATGACCCCAGGGTTTGAGTAACACAAAGTCATCTCTTTCTATACTGTATGGAGAAATGAGGAAATGATCCTGCTGAGAACATTAAGACATACTTGCCTGCCTCTTTTCCAAAAGGAAAAGAAAATACTAGCTGCAATTTCTGTTAGATACGTTGGGTTTTAAGGGGTATTGCCATCCAGGGAATCACATTGCAAGATGAACGCCGAGGTTAATCAACAAGATAAACTGCCAGGTTAGAAAAGAATGGAAATCTCTATGAAAGGGCAGGTGGTGTGATTAGATCATTACATCGTTGATGGCATCTGCACTTGTTTAACAAAAAGAAACCTACTGCAACATGAAATGTCCCCAACAACCAGGAGACATTTCTACATTTGCACTTGTTCTGCATTTCTGTTTCAGGAAAGCCATCTCTCTTCACTATTCTCCCACTTTTGTCTTTCCCAGGAGATTGCATATCTGGGAGAGTTGGACTGTGCCAATGTCTGAGGTGCTTGAGATGGCACCATGTCTGGATGGGATGGGCTAGATGGCCTTATACCGTCCTCCTTTTATGTCTCTTCACAAACTGTGTAATGGGAGACGGCCTCTGTCTGTGTGCTGAGCTCAACTTGTTGCAAAAACTTGGCTTGTATTCCGTTGAGTATAGGAGATTGAGGAGTGATCTGATCAAGGTGTTTAAAATGTTAAAAGGACTTGATAGAGTAGATACGGGGAATGTATTTCTCTGGTGGAGGAATCAAGAACAAGGGGACATAATCTTAAAATCAGAGCCAGGACGTTCAGGAGTGAAATTAGGAAACACTTTTTCACACAAAGGGTGGTGGAAATTTGGAACTCTTGTCCCAAAAAGGCTGTGGATACTGGAACAATTGGAGTTTTCAAGACTTTTTTTATTCACTCATTGGATGTGGGCATTTATTGCCCATCCCTAATTGCCTTCTTGAACTGCTGCAGTCTGTGTGGTGAAGGTTCTCCCACTGTGGTGTCAGGAAGGGAGTTCCAGGATTTTGACTCAGCGACGATGAAGGAACGGCGATATATTTCCAAGTCAGGATGGTGTGTGACTTGGAGGGGAACGTGCAGGTGGTGTTGTTCCCATGTGCCTGCTGCCCTTGTCCTTCTAGGTGGTAGAGGTCGCGGTTTTGGGAGGTACTGTCGAAGAAGCCTTGGCGAGTTGCTGCTGTGCATCTTGTAGATGGTCCACAGTGCCGACTGAGATAGATAGATTTTTTTTGTGTAAGGATATCAAGGGATAAGGAGCTAAGGCAGATAAATGGAGTTGAGGTGCAGATCAGCCATGATCTAATTGACTGGTGGAGCAGCTCAAGGGGCTGAATGGCCTACTCCTGTTCCTAATGTTCTTATGTGTAAGGTGGACACCAGAACAAATGCATGGCACCGGCCCGCCTCATTTTTATTACTGAAACTGAAGACCTCAACACAATGGCACATTTGTTGACTCACACTCTCATTGGCCTATGATGATGTCAGCTCCCTGAACCATTTAAGAGTCCAGTCAATGGAAGGAGATTTGTGTGTCTGGCTTTGGCTGCATTCCCAAACCGCTTTCATACTGCTCGAGTGACATGGGATCCCAATGCATAGGTCCCACATTGTCAGCAGCAAGAAAGTAAACTTGCCAGATTCTCTAAGGACATCACGGCCGTGGCAAATCAGACACATTTACTTTGGTGTTGCACCATATGTTGGGTTCCTACAGTACTAGGCCAATATAAAAGTTGCTCTATGATGTAAAAATGCCTGAAAAGGCAGCCTTACATCGGCATCTTCTAAGCAGGCTATCCCTAGCTAATGTTCCTATATTCAAAAAGGGAGATAAAATGCATCCAGAGAACTGTTAGCTTAAAGTCGGTGGCAGGAAAGCTATTGGAACCTTTACTCAAAGATGTAACAGAAAAACATCTAGAAATTGAAAATAATAAAAAATAGTCAGCATGGATTTCAAAAAGGAAGGTCATGCTTGACCAACCTTATTGAATTTTTGAAGAAGTAACAGAAAGAGTAGACAAGGGTAATGTAGTAGATGTAATGTACATGGACTTTCAAAATGCTTTCGATGAAGTACCGCATAGTCGACTCATGACTAAGGTCAGAGCATGTGGAATCAGGGAACAAGTAGCAGAATGGATAGCAGACTGGCAGCAAAACAGAGAACAGAGAGTAGGGGTTAAAGGTAGTTACTCAGACTGGTGGAAGGTGGGAAGTGGTTTTCCACAGGAATCAATGCTGGGACCATTGTTGTTTACCATTTACATAAATGATTTGGACTCGGGAATCGGAAGTACAATATCAAAATTTGCGGATGACAACAAATTGGGGGGTATAGTTAATACTGAGGAAGACTGCGACAAAATACAAGGAGACATTGACAAACTTGCAGAATAGGCGAATAAATGGCAAATGAATTTCATTATAGATGAATGCGAAGTGATGCATTTTGGTAGGAGGATTAAGGCCACCTACTCCTTGGAAAATAAGAGTCTAAATGGGGTAGAGGCGCAAAGGGATCTCAGGGTACAGATTCACAAATCATTAAAAGTAGCAACGCAAGTTAACAAAGTCATAAAAACTGAAAACAAAGCACTGGGGTTCATTTCTAGAGAAATGGAATTCAAAAAAAGAGAAGTTATGTTAAACTTATATAGAATCTTGGTTAGACCACACTTAAGAGTACTGTGCACAGTTCTGGTCTCCATGTTCCAAAAAGGAATTTGAAGCACTGGAGAAAGTGCAAAAAAGATTTATAAGGACGATACCAGAACTGAGAGGGTTCAACTAACAGGAAAGACTGAACATGCTGGGGCTTTTTTCTCTAGAAAAGAGAAGACTGAAAGGTGACCTGATAGAGGTCTTTAAAATTAAGAAGCGGTTCAATAGGGTAGACGTAGTGGGGGAATCTAAAATTGGAGGCCATGAATATAAGATAGTTACCAATAAATCCAATAAAGAATTCAGGAGAAACTTCTTCACCCAGAGAGTGGTGAGAATGTGGAATAGTTGAGACGAATTGCATAGATGTATTTAAGGGGAAGCTAGATAAATACATGAGGGAGAAAGTAGTGGAAGGATATGTTGATCGTGTTAGATGAAATAGGGAGGGAGGAGGCTCGTGTGGAGCATAAACACTGGTATAGACCAGTTGGGCCGAATGGCCTGTTTCTGTGCTGTAAAATTCTATGTAATTTTACGTAGCTTTGCTATAACTGTGTCTGTTTGGAAACTCCGAGCTGAGGTGATAACAATCCTTTTAATGTTTACTGTTCAGCAGAAATGCTTTTGATTGGACAGCTGCATTTTGTTTGGCGACAGCAGGACAGATTTTAAGACATATTAACATTAACGCAACACTCCTTTACATACTCCAGTCTCTGCCAAGTATTTAAACGCATTTCAAAGCATTACAGAAATCTGGTGCTATCTTTATTTACATCTTCGTAAATGACATTCTGCAGGAAATGACAGAAGGTGACCTGCTTCAGTAAATCAATCGAACAACCTTCCTTTTTTGGCACTTAGTGGAAGAAAGACAACAACCAGGGCAATCCAAGCAAGGGAGAACAGTGTTCTATATAAAAGGTACTATTTGTGCAGCGGTGCTATGTGAACTTTGCAGACATATTTTCTACAAAATTATTACAATATAGAAAACATTACATATATACTTCTGCACTTTAACCTCTTCTACAGGATACCTCTCTGTACGGATTAAGCAGTGAGAATAAATACCACAGAGTACGAATTTATGGTTCAGAGAGTACCAATATTTGGAATTAATTAGCACCTTTCACATGGAAATGTCTCCAAGGGTTTTGAAGTGAACTTTGTTATTACTTTAGTTGACACTTAGGTGTCAGCCTTGCCTCTGAGTCAGAAGGTCATGGGTTCAAGCCCCACTCCAGGACTTGAGCACAGAATCCAGACTGGCACTTCAGTGCATCCTGAGGTCATGAAAGGGCCTGATAATCTACATCCCAGAGTACGAAAGGAAGTGGCCCTGGAAATAGTGGATGCATTGGTGATCATCTTCCAAAATTCTATAGACTCTGGAACAGTTCCTACAGATTGGAGGGTGGCAAATGTAACCCCACTATTTAAAAAAGGAGGGAGAGAAAAAACAGGGAATTACAGACCAGTTAGCCTAACATCATTAGTGGGGAAAATGCTAGAGTCTATTATAAAAGATGTGATAACAGAACACTTGGAAGGCATTAACAGGATTGGACAAAGTCAGCATGGGTTTATGAAAGGGAAATCATGCTTAACAAATCTACTGGAGTTTTTTGAGGATGTAACTAGTAGAATAGATAGGGGAGAACCAGTGGATGTGGTGTATTTGGATTTTCAGAAGGTTTTTGATAAGGTCCCACACAAGAAGTTAGTGTGGAAAATTAAAGCACATGGGATGAGGGAACTAAATGTAACATTTCCAAGTTTGCAGACGACACAAAGCTGGGATGGAATGTGAGCTGTGAGGAGGATGCAAAGAGGCTCCAATGTGATTTAGACAAGTTGGGTGAATGGGCAAGAACATGGCAGATGTGGATAAATGTGAGGTTATCCACTTTGGTTGTAAAAACAGAAAGGCAGATTATTATCTGAATGGTGATAGATTGGGAAAAGGGGAGGTGCAACGAGACCTGGGTGTCCTTGTACACCAGCCGCTGAAAGCATTCAGCTGCAGCAAATGGTGTGTTGGCCTTCATTGCAAGAGGATTTGAGTACAAGAACAGGGATGTCTTACTGCAGTTATACAGGGCCTTGGTGAGACCACATCTGGAGTATTGTGTGCAGTTTTGGTCTCCTTATCTGAGGAAGGACATACTTGCCATGGAGGGAGTGCAACGAAGGTTTATCAGACTGATTCCTGGGATGGCAGGACTGACGTATGAGGAGAGATTGGGTCGACTAGGCCTATATTCACTAGAGTTTAGAAGAATGAGAGGTGATCTCATCGAAACATATAAAATTCTAACAGGACTAGACAGACTAGATGCAGGGAAGATGTTCCCGATGGCTGTGGAGTCCATAACCACTGGTCACATTCTCAGGATACGGGGTATGCCATTTAGAACCGAGATGAGGAGAAATTTCTTCACCCAGAGGGTGGTGAACCTGTGGAATTCTCTATCACAGAAGGCAGTGGAGGCCAAGTCATCAGGTGTATTCAAGAAGGAGATAGATATATTTCTTAATGTTAAAGGGATCAAGTGATATGGGGAAAAAGCAGGAACAGGGTACTGAGTTAGATGATCAGCTATGATCATTTTGAATGGCGAAGCAGGCCCGAAGGGCCGAATGGCCTACTCTTGCTCCTATTTTCTATGTTTCTATGTGCTTTGTAAATGCAAGTTTTTTCTTTCCTTTTGTAATTAAGGAAACATTTGCACCCATTCTTTACCAGTAACATCCCACAAATAGCTGATAGATGAATTAAGTCAACCAGAGTTTTTTTTAAAAGGTGGTGTTGATTGAGAGGGGAACATTTTTCTATAATGTCCACCTGAACCACTGGAACAGATGAACTGGACCTCGATGTCACGTTTCATCTGAAAAATTATAGCCTTGTGACTGTTCAATGTCAGATGCTGAATATTCATTACCAGAGCTTCTTGATGGAGATGGTTGCACATGATAATGGTTGAGCTTCTGAGGAAAACCTGCTGGATTTCGCTTGTATTTTACCTTCTGTAGTATAATTTACAATTGTGCTGAACTCCAACATTACTGTCTAAAATAGAACTTGCACAAGTGGGGACAATGAAGAGGACAGCTTGCACAGCACGGACAAGGGGTGATTTTGACTTTTGCCGATAGTGTAAAACAGGAGATATCGGATCAGCCGCCCTTTGTACGCCGCAGGACTTCAATGGAAATGAAAATCGGGGGAGATGTATAACGTGCGGCCAATCCGATAATGCCTGTTTTACGCTATCGCCAAAAGACAAAATTATCCCCACAGACTCTAAGCCAAAGAATACTGAAAAATTCGATCAGCAAAACCGATGAGAAAATCAATTTGACCCCTGTTCTTATTTTCAGTATCCATGTCACACAATCAATGGGAGTCAAACGGAATCATTTCAACCTCAAGCCAACATTTCTGATTCAATGCAGCTTGGCTCATAGTGGTACTATGATGAGGAAGCAGCCAGTAAATGAGGCATGAAAAGCTTCTTCTGGGTCAAATAAAAACGAGTTCATTAATGTAACACGAGGCAGTCAAGCTGCAACAATTATTGAATTAACAGCCAGATGAGCTACTAATAGACTTAAAAAAAAAGCAAATGTTTAAAGAGCATAATTAACCAACGCACACTGCATGTACCAATCTCAGTTCTTTACACTGAGAAAAACTGTAATCTTAAGAAAAACGTGGGAGACAGGAAACGGATCAGGGCGAAGGCATTTATTAGTGGTTCTGAAAACAGCATTGGGTAAAATAAGGTCAAATTTTAAACTGATCTGTCAGTAATCCCACCTCCCACCCCAGTACTAGTTCTGCTGAACAGTCGTGGGAGGTTGATAGTGGATCATTCACTCACTTCAGAGGTGCTTTTCCACTGGTGCTTGTTTAGTTTGGATTCCAGGAGACTATGTCTGGAAGCTGGCTTCCCACATTGACTCTGCTTAATCCAGAACCTTTACTCTGGCAGCAGAATTATAGACCCCGTATCTCGTGGATTTATGATTCTGCTAGCGGGAGAGGAGAGACAGATTTAGCAACACAAATGCAGGGAGCTGGTTAATGAATCACGGTGTCCCAGAATACAAACTAAACAGCACCAGTGTGTTAAAAGCAAAATACTGCCGATGCTGGAAATCTGAAATAAAACAGAAAATACTGGAAAAGCTCAGCAAGTGAGGCAGCATCTGTGGAGAAAGAAACAGAGTTAATGTTTCAGGTTGAAGAATGGGTTCCAATGAAAGGTCTTTGACCTGAAACGTTACCTCTGTTTCTTTCTCCACAGATGCTGCCTGACTTGCTGAGCTTTTCCAGCATTTTCTGTTAGCATCAGTGTATTAAACTGTTTAGATGCTTTAGATAACCCCTCTATGCCTATCTAGATTTAAAATATGGCTGTTATCACAGATCAGAGGGGAGGGTACTTAAACTTTTAGCTGCAACTATGGTAGGGGAGGAGAGTCAATTGCTGTGGCAGAAGAGGTGTAGAAGGAAATATAAATTGAAATGGAATAAGAGGGGAGGGGCAAGAATGGAAACATTTTTAGAGCTGCATAGCCTTGGACATAATCAAGCAGACTGACAATCCTATTGTCAGACTAGATGATCAAAATTTGCATGACTAATTCAAGGCGAGTGATGTGGGCTGACTCCCACGTTCCTATGTTGCTGTATTCTTGCATACACCTTCAGATTGGGGTGAGCAACAAGCAGGACTACACCTCCTCGTGAGAATAAAACCAGCATCAGGCTGGACCGTAGTTGGGATACAATCAAGAAGACAGACAAAATAACTATGAAGAATCACAAAATTTTACAGTATAGGAGGGGGTCATTCGGCCCATTGTGTCTGCACCAACTCCCTGAAAGAGCCGTCCACTTAGTGTCATTCTCTTGCCCTTTCTCCATACCCTTTTCAATTCTTCTTTTTCAAATATTTATCCAATTCCCTTTTGAAATTTAAAATTGCTTCCATCACGGTTCTTTGTAGGGAGTTCCATGTCATAACAACTCTCTGTATGCAAAAAAATTCTCTAATTTCTCCCTTTGTTCTTTTGATGATCATTAATTTATGTCCACTAGTTACTAACTCACTAACCAGTACAAATAATTTCCCCCGTTTACCTCATCAAAATCCTTTATAATTTTAAACAGCTCTATCAGAACTCTTCATAACCTTTTCAGTTCCTGTGAAAACATCAATTTCTCTAGTCTCTCTTCATAACTAGAGCCTTTCAAGCCTGATACCATCTAAATAAATCTCTTCTGTACCCGCTCCATAACTTTGACATCCTTCCTAAAGCAGGACACCCAAAACTGGACACAACACTCTAACTGCGGCCTAACCAAAGATTTGTATAGTCCTACTATTACCTCTTTATTTTTGTACTCTATGTCCCCACTGTATTTATAAAACCTAAGATCCCATATGTTTTCTTTTTAATAGCTTTATCAGCTAGTTCTCCCAATTTTCAAAATTTGTGTTTCTGAACCCTAAAATCTCTCTGTTCTTCTCCTTTTGAATCCTTACCATTTTGTGTAAATGTTCTCACCTTATTCTTCCACTCAAAATGTATCACCTCACATTTCTTTGTATTCAATTTCATTCTGTATCTATCTGCACAATCTACTAATCAGTCTATGTTCTCTTGAAGTCTCTTAAAGCCCTCTTCACAGTTAACCAAGCACTGAAGGGGATACAGACAGGGGGAGTGGGGGGTTAACATGTTGTAGAGGATCAATTGATATTCTCGCCCCTCACCATTTTAACTTACCTGAAATCAGCTTGTCCGTTATGCACTCTGTCTGAGTTTCCATTCCTTGTCTTCATGTGTGCATCATTGTAGCCCTCCTCTGCAGCACTGGTGATCCAACAAAGATGTGTCATAAGCCATGGGAGTAGCAGGTATCCCTTGTCACCTAGCAGCCACCCTGGCCCTAGCACAGCATTTTGGATAATCTGACAAAAGTCCCATGTTTTTTTATTCGTTCATGGGTTGTGGGCGTCGCTGGCGAGGCCAGCATTTACTGCCCATCCCTAATTGCCCTTGAGAAGGTGGTGGTAAGCTGCCTTCTTGAACCACTGCAGTCCGCGTGGTGAAGGTTCTCCCACAGTGCTGTTAGGAAGGGAGTTCCAGGATTTTGACCCAGCGACGATGAAGGAACGGCGATATATTTCCAAGTCTGGATGGTGTGTGACTTGGAGGGGAACGTGCAGGTGGTGTTGTTCCCATGTGCCTGCTGCTCTTGTCCTTCTAGGTGGTAGAGACAAGTCCCCAGATGTCAGTGAGGAGGACTTTGCAGGGTCGACTGGGCTTGGTTTGCCTTAGTCGTGTCCAGTGCCTAGTGGTCCGATGCCGGGTGGTCCGTCCGGTTTTATTCTTCTTCTGACTTTTTTCGCGAGATTTTACAACTGAGTGGCTTGCTAGGCCATTTCAGAGGGCAATTAAGAATCAACCACATTGCTGTGGGTCTGGAGTCACATATAGACCAGGTAAGGACGGCAGGTTTCCTTCCCTAAAGGACATTAGTGGGTTTTTGTGACAATCCGGTAGCTTCATGGCCATCATCACTGATACTAGTATTTTAATTCCAGATTTTATTTAATGAATTGAATTTAAATTCCCCCGCTGCCGTGGCAGGATTTGAACTGATGACTCTGGATTATTCGGCCAGGCCTCTGGATTACTAGTCCAGTAACATAACCACTATGCTACCGTACCCCAGAATGAGCCTGTGACAGAAAAGTTGAGAACTGTGGTTACTTTCTGTGCCGCAGTGATGGCCATCTGTGCTTTGGACCTTGGTTGCACATCTGGCTGCAACAGCAAACAGAGCTCCTCCAAAGCTACATGACTGAAGCACAGCATCATGAGACAGAGCTCTTGGCAAAGGTCCCAGAAATTGCACCTGGGTCTACAGATCCTGCTAGATGGGTAGTGCTGCCTGATTAATCTGTCTTCTCTTACAGTCTCCAGCATATGGATCATGTATAGTGGAATTCCCATTGGGAAGCCCTCAGATGCTAGCTCAGTAATTCACTTGAAATTGAAGGCTTTCCAAATGTAATGCTGAATGTAGAGGGAAAGCTTCCTGAATAAATGAAAATATTTTTTCAGTACCTGCAGTGAGTCCTGAGATTTGACCAATAATCTGTACAAGCAATTTCACTAAGCAGTGCTCCTTTAATGATTTACTTCCACCTTGATTAATGGGTTCTGGCAAACTGTGCCTTTTAAACAGTGGCGCACATTTGCAAGGGTGAATGGGAAGGTGGAAGTACTAGAATCTAGGACAGGTAATGTCACCCTGTCCTAACTCCGTCATTTTTATGCGGCTGCCATTGTGAGGGTGGGCGTTTCTTCGGCCCGCTCTGAAACTGACCGGGATTTCTGCTGGGGTACTTCTCCAGCAGAACCATGGCCCAAGTTGGCCCTGTCAGAAATCCTTGCCCCGCAAAGGTGCAAATCTTAACTTACGCCCTCCCACAACCCAGAAATGTTGGGACCCATGTCACTATAGCTGTTAACCTAAGGTCGTTCATCAGACTATAAACAACAATGGTAAGGAAAGAATTGAACTTTAAAGTATTATAGCCCTCCAAATCATCTGCAGGAAGTCAGCTATACTTATCTATCCATCTGTCCCATTTGCAGAATGAAGATGTATTCCGGAACAGGAAAGGATCTCGCTCCATGATCATGCAGCTATTTAGGGTGATATCATCATTAATGTAATGACTAACCACCCAAACACTCGTCATGACTCGTACACTGAGTCCCATACTTCTCATGGAAAGTTGGACAGTGTTGTCTTGGCTGGGGATCAGCTAATGGGTATGTATTGTTCAATGCTTTAGGGGATTCTGTGGTTTGGCTTTGTGCTGTGGGTTACCGTTTTTCTCTTCTGGGGGTTTTCTAATCAAAGCAATAGAACTATGGCTTAAGACCATTCATGTTCTCTGGTTGAGAAATAAAATGAGATCTATTTGCTGAGAATTTAACTTAATAAATATTTAGCATCCTGAAGTTGTGTTTAAGTGTATTAATCCTTTGGGAATTGTATTAAGTACAATTGGAACATTTGGCACACATTTATGGCTTATTGTGTAGTGCAGAATATTTATGGTAATCTGAAGTGAGAGTTAGATTTAGTTTTTAAACAAGAATGAAACAGCAGCAGTGGATTAGTTTCAAATCAACACTGCGATGCAGCTGAGAATCTGGGAACCAATTTAAATGGGTAGCAATTCATCTAGTCCATGCTTTTAAAACGCTAAACATTCATGGTATAAAATATGTATCATAGTTTCTAAATAGACACACACTTGTTGAAGTCTAGAACATGACGCCAGTGCATCTCCAGCATTCATAATTTGTTGCTTAACCAGGAGATCAGAGGTACAACTTTTCTATACACAGACTCAGCTATGTTTAGTTTGATGCATCTAGATTCTTTTTCAGTACTTTTCACTTACATTATTTGATGAAAGATAGGTAGAAAATCTTCCTAAAAAATACTTAATAGAAAAAGTGAAACAGATCTCAACATACCGAGTGAAAAGAATACCCTGAACTTCTATTTAATATTGACCTTCTTTTAAGAAAAAGTGTTCCCGAACTTCTCCTTCTTTAGGGGGGAGGAGAAAGGATCTCACCTCTGGACCCTGCAGCAGCAGCCAGAACAGCTGCAGTCACTTCTGAGATAAGGGAGTGCAGCATGTCTCCAGCATCTGTCAGTTTCCCCCTCCCCTCCTTCACGTGGGTTGAATCTGGCATGGTTGTGGTTTTAGACCACACTGGCATGCTGCGGGATTGCTGAGAGGACGGGCTCATCAACAGAATTTGGAAATCTTACAGGAGGAATTTTAATTGCTATATTTGTGGTGAGCAACGATTCATTAAATCTTACGGTGGAATGAGTTTAATGGTGAATTTAATAGAGATTCCGGATTTACAGAAAGTGTTCAAAATAGTTGCTGATGCCTCATCACTGAGATAGGTTTTATGGCTAGGCATATTGACTGGCGATTGGAGGGGGTGAGAATGCAGAGGCAGGACTACGTCAAGTGCTGGTTGGTGACCTCTCCTTAACTTTGTCTGAATGCATTGGAGAAGCACCTGTTACAATCCTTGAGGAGTATTCTTTTCCTGGCAAGTGGGAGGCTCAAGTCCTCTCCGGAATCTATTCATTGCCTGAGAATGAAATGGTTTAAAAATGTAATTAACCCTAGATTCTATTTTCTTCTTCCGGTAACATTCTTGTTTAGTTTTATGTTTTTTCTGATGTGGAAACTCATTTCCGATCTTGAATTCCTAAGCCAATAATCACTATTAGTGTTTTGGGCTTTTCCCTTAAAGCTTTTATTTTATGTAAACTGTTCTCAGTAGACTGAATCTCCCATGAACTGAAATCTGCATCTTTATTCTCTTCCCTGTTTGGGTTAGTTATAGCACGGGTCTAAGAATCAGCTCATCACATTAATTACATTAAATTAGAGAATATTTAGGATAAACTAGAGAATATTTAGGATGCTCACCACAATCTCCTGTCACCTCAAATGGCAAAAATACTTGCCCCTAGACCACTACATACCTGCTAAAACTATTACTAAAAGATTTAGATACAGATAAAATTCAAGAAGCATAAATATGGACAAGATACTATAATGAAATATTCATACTGGCATGAAAAACAAACCGGATTAAAAACAGAAAATGCTTCGACACACTCAGCAGGTCAGACAGCGTCTGTGGAGAGAGAAAACATTTCGGGTGTAGATCTTTTGTCAAAGCTGGACGATATTACCAATGAACAACTATTAAAAGGGAACGGAACAAAGGGAAGAGGGAGGGAAAATTATACACAACATAGGAAAAGAAATAGAATGACCTGTAAAGTGCTTAAGTGGAAAACCGGAGATGGTTAAATGGCAGAAGTGGCATTAGCATGAAACAATGGGAGACACAGTGAGAGAAATTAAAGAAATAAAAGACAAATACGAGACACAGAGAATGTGTGAATGGCTTAAAGATATGAGTGAAAGAGACAAGTAGAAAGGGAAGCTGGTTTCACTGTTTTGAAACGTGAGTGTGTAATTCTTACAGCATTTATTGGCAATCTCTTAGAAGGATGCATCTCTGGTGGAGCATATGTAAAATTCTTCTAATGGAGTTCTAATCATGTACATTCTCTACAGCACCATGTTGAATAGAAAATCAAAGAGACTAGAAAAATTCTAGTGTTATAAGGATATTTATTCCATTGAGGTTCAAACAATTTCCTTGAAGATGGGATTGCCCGTCAGCATTAAAGCAACAACAATGTCTTGCCCTGTGACTATGACACCAATCCTAAACTATATTTACAATGGATGCTCATTTGCTTGGTGATTATGGATACAAAAGGCCATCTGCATCCAATAGGTGAAACACTACAACATTATTAGCTCACCGGATGTAAACAACGCTTTGTCAAGAGGTGAATAACAGGCAATAATCTACTATTTAAATAAGCTCTCAGAAGCCACTGTAAGTTTTCAATTAAGTTCTTGGAGTCCATCTCAAGTTACCACAAATTGAAAATGTAAAATGTAAAAATTATACATATTTTATAGGGCAAAAATTGTACTTCTGTCAATGAGACAAACTCTGAGTGGGAATACACAATGGCTGAGGGTTCGGACCCTCAAATGAATCACAAACTGACAATTGGTTTAGGATATAAGGATAAACTTCCATTATTTGACAATGAGCACAGAACTAGATGGCACAAGCCTCATGCAAGAGCAGTGATTGGAAAATTTCACCCCTAACCATCCCCAGAGTCACAGGACATGTGGACCAGACTCACAGCACCACCAATCAATGTTTTGTTGATTAATTCCTTCAGATAAGAAGCTGGAATGGAATTGAAGGTTATAGTGATAAGTACTGAAATGGTTAAATAGTCCACAACACATGGTAGCACCTGTGCTGCTGAAGTGAGGGGGAGATTTGGACTGGGGAGGCCAGGATTGATAAGCAGAGGTATGTGGGGTGGGGGGGAGCGGAGTTTGCTTATTAACCATTGGGAGTCAGGGGGTATTTATGTAGAACTGTCCTTCAAGAAACTAATTAAGTGGGATATAACCCATAATGAGGTAAATTGTAATGAGTCTGTAGAAATTATTAGTATGAAATGGTAAAGGAAGTCAAACTTATTGGCAGTCACAAGTTGTGACAGATGCATAGGTCGGATGCAGACATTTATGAACTCAGTATAAATAAAACCTGATACTCAGAGAGTATTGATTCTAGTACGGATATTAGAAACATAGGGACAGGACGAGGCCATTCAGTCCCTTGAGCCTCTTATGCTATTCAATTAGATTCATAGCAGATCTGGACCTCAACTCTGTTTGTTCCATATCCCTTGATACCCATTGCTTAACAAAAATCTATTGAGTCTTGAAAATTTCAATTGACCCAACATCCAGAGCCTTTTGGGGGAGTGAGTTCTAGACTTCCACTACCCTTTGTGTGAAAAAGTGCTTCCTGACTTCACTCCTAAATCGCCTAGCTCTAATATTACAATGAAATAATTTTTTTAAAATCTTAACTTGATGATGTCTAAACCAGTCATTTTTTGTGAAAGATTTCTAGCTCTTACTGTCAACTTGTAAAAGCTAGTAATTCACTTTTAGTACAACCCTAGAAACAAACCAGAATTAAAAGTGTTTCTAATGACTCTGATCAGCCCACATTGTTTATTCTCATGGAATTTAGTTGATTTTAATCTCAACTTCCACCTCCCTTATCTAAGTATGTGAGTTAGATTCAATCAATACTAAAGTCTTGACAAAAAATGAACTTTTTCTTACAACACCTAACAGATTTTTAAAAAAACTTATTAGTCATTTGGAGGATTTTCATTAACTTATTCATCATATCAAATTTAATTTCAGTTACATGGAAACTTCTGGTCCCAATAAATATGTTAAAGAGTGTAACCGAGATCATCAATTTACAAAATGACTCAATCTGCTTAAATATCTAGATTTTGTAAGGATGTGGCATTTTAAGATGAGAGTGCATTAACAGAATCATGGGGTTATTGGAGCAGTTTTGGATTAATTAGCATTCCAAGGGGAGATTACTGTTGAGACAAATCCTTATTTCCTATGCACGATATTGAATAAGATGGGAAACAATGAAGCAATGGAACCTTCCAGACTGATCAGAATTCTTGCCTTTATAAAAAAGTATTAGCAAGTTATCAAATGTGAATTACTCTCGATACCAGAAAGTCAAACCTGATTTTTCCTCATAATTACATTATTTCACATTAAAATAATCATATTTCTTTTATTGTCCAAGTACTGAATTTCCATTGTAATGCTCAAAATTCTGATTAGTTCCCATCATACAATCCTACCAAACATGATATTTATTTAGATTTCTGTTGGAGAATCCACTTGAAAAACTTGGCCTACACTTACCTCTGGATGCTAAGTATACTATCTAATTTTCATATGAATTTTACCTAAAATAGCACAGACTGCCAGGGAGGACAGTTTCTCTGAGTTACAACTGATGGGGGCAGGATAGAATTATTTGAGGCAGATAGGCAGAATTACCATTCTCTCTCCTTTTATCCTCATGCCAGCCAAACTCTGACATGAATTCCAAATGTGACATAATTTAAGTCTCTTTTGGTTACTTCATTATTTCTAACCCCATTGATTCAGTGTCGATCTTGTAATCTTAAATCTATTGCAGCAGCAGAAATGGTCAGTTTTGTGTTGGAGAGGAAATTGTGTTGGTAAATCTGGTGCCATACCAATTAATTGTAGGTCCTGTCACTGTCCTGTGCTCTGCTTATGCAAAACTCTGTCTGCCCACCTGGGCCTCCATTGACTGCATCCTGGTTTCCAATGCTCAGTGTCAGAGTGATAGGACATCCCATTGATTGGTAGGAAGCTAGAGTCATTGGCATAATCTCCCCTCCCCCTCAAATGACAAAGGTTACCGTGAAGCCAGAGCAACAGATCTCAGAGGCAATGGGGAGACTGATGATGATGACAAGAAAGCAAATAGGTCATGCTTTAATAACACGCCGCTACTTTGGTCTGTAGGATAATGTAAGTTTGTAATTGAAAGAGGAAACAAAATCTCTGAAAAGTTTTAGTTTAAAATGAACCAGAATGTAAAGAGTTTGACATACCCAAATTTGTGAAGAATTTTAATTTGTTGTGCAAGTAATGAGCCATTGAAATGCCACATTTTGCAGTGGACTATCGAAACAGACAGCAGACATGTTTTAGTCTATAATGTTGCCGACTTCAATATATTATGGCTATGTTGCTAGGAAATAACTTTAGGAAGGATACGCAGACTGGCGCTTCATGATTTGTGAGACTTCCTCCAACTTTCTGTAAGAGGGCTGTGCCAGAAAACGGTACTACGGCAGATCTCCTTTATCCATCTTACAGCTGCATTGGACATCGACCAAATAATGACTTCAACCATGACTGAAAACCTTAACAAAACTTTCTCATTTCTATTTGATCGAGTAGGTGGATCTGGAGGAGGACTATCCCAGAGGATACACCCCTTTTATTCCCAGCATCATCTGAACTCCCCCTCAACTCCCAGTGGTGAATTACAGAACCTGATAATCAGACTTCCCTTAGGAAACTACAGGATGCCAGAGACCATGAAACATTGCAACTGTTTCACTTATGACTGTACTTGAATGTCGTCATGTAAAGTTTGGAGAAAGACATGGCTGCTCTCTTCTTCAGCCTTATGAAGGATTATTAGCATCGCCATGGCTATAATGTGTATGAGTCATTTATAATGTGTATGAGTCAGTTGTCCATTGTTGATAAGGTTGCAGTGATTATACCATAATAATTAAGCCGACAGTGTGGATATCAACTGTGAATCAAGGACATGCAGCACACTGGTCTCTGCGCTGACACCAGATGCCTCAAATATAACCCAAGGAAATCACTGAGCTGAGGTTCGGTACAATCACAAGAAAAAGGTACACAGCAAAATGTCTTATCAAAAATGAAAAAAAATACTAAATAAAAGCAACACCCCCAAAATGAGGCTTATTAGATTAGCTCAGATGAGACAAACAATTGATTAAATACAATGAGATAATTGCATAATAAAAATATAAAAAAAACAATATTAGCATAAATTTAAAAAAATGCAAAAATCTTTTGATGTTGATGTTAATTTTGAATGAATGGAAAATTGTTACAGAATTTTCCAAAATGTTTTTAGTTTTGTTTCTTTCTCAAAGTATAATTCACAGGGCTGGATTTCAGGGGAATCATGATAGGTTCATTATTTTGTTTTATTACACAAAGACAAGTTGTACTGATTGAACTTACTGAATCTGATCAGAACTGTTGCTTTGTATGTTCACTTGCTGTGAAATAAATCAGTTTAATGATGCATATCTGGCTTTATCTTAACAAGTATGTTCTCGGTCTGCCTTTAAAGAAACTCATCCGAAAGACACATTTTCTTGTCTGGATTACAAGGGGGTATTATTGTCACATCCCTAGGTTACAGTATCCTATAGATACTGGACAGTACGGACTCTCCTGAAAGTGAGAAGCTCAGAATACTTCTTGGAGTGACTAACACCGCTGTACCCGAGAGAATATCTAAGGCAAGACCATAACTTGTAACAGTAGCTCTGTGACCAAATGATCCCTTGGATAATTTTGCTGAATACAGAATTGTACTGCTTTGTAAACAAAGATAACTCAACTCCAGCAAAGCATACTGATTAAGGGTCAACAGGCATTTTGTTGATTGAAACAGTGAAAAGAAAATTTGTCATTGTTATTAAGTACAACAACAACATACATTTATATAACACCTTTAACGTAGTGAAAAGTCCTGAGGCACTTCTCATGAATGTTAACAGACAGAATTTGCCACTGAGCCATACAAGGAGATATTAGGACAGGTGACCAATAGCTTGGTCAAAGAGGTTGGTTTGTGTCTTAAAGGAGGAGAGATTGAGAGGTGGAGAGGTTTAGAGGGAATTCCAGAGCTTAGGTCCTGGACAGCTGAAGGCACGGCTGCCAATGATGGGGCAAAGGAAATCGGGGATAATATACAAGCAGCCAGAATTGGAGGAACGCAGAGTTCTCGTTGGTTTGTAGGGCTTGATGAGGTTACAGAGATAGGGAGGGGTGAGGCCATGGAGCGATTTGAACAAAAGGATGAGAATTTTAACTCAAAGTTTTGGATCAAATGAAGTTTACAGATGGTGGAAGATAAGAGGCCAGCCAGGAGAGCATTGGAATAGTTGAGTCTGGAAGTAATAAAAGCATGGATGAGGGTTTCAGCAGCAGATGGGCTGAGGCAGGGGCAGAGACAGGTGACATTATGAAGGTGGAAGTAGGCGGTCTTGGTGATAGTAAGGATATGGGATCAGAAGCTCAGCTCAGGGTGAAATAGAACACCAAGGTTGCAGACAGTCTAAGTCAGCCTCAGACAGTGGCCAGGTAGGTGGACGGAATTGGTGGTTAGGGAACTGAGTTTGTGTTGGGGGCCAAAGGCAATGGTTTCGGCCTTCCCAATGTTCAGTTGGAGGAAATTTCTGCTCATCTAATACTGGTTGTTAGACAAGCAGCGTGACAAATCAAAGGGGTCGAGAGAGGTGGTGGTGAGGTATACCTGGGTGTCATCAGTGTACATATGGAATCTGCTGTTGTATTTTTGGATGATGTCGCCGAGGAGCAGCATGTAGATGAGAAATAGGAGGGGGCCAAGGATAGATCCTTCGGGGATTCCAGAGATAACAGTGAGAAAAGACACACTCCACTATCTGAAAAGAAATGTAAACAATTTTACAACACCAAGTTATAGTCCAGCAATTTTATTTTAAATTCACAAGCTTTCGGAGGCTTCCTCCTTCCTCAGGTGAACGAAATGAAATCCTCGAAATGAAATCGCATTTATAATTCACAGAACAATGCTTGGTGATTACAGACAGTTTTTTCAACTGCCCGTTGCCAAGGCAATCAGTGTGCAGACAGACAGGTGTTACCTGCAAGGTCTCAGAATATACAAATCACCAAAAAAAAACAACAAACACAAAAAAAAACAGAGATAGAGAGGTAGAAACATAGAAAAGACAGCAACTGACCCGTTATATTAAAAACAGATAACATTTGTTCGCTGGTGGGGTAACGTGTAGCGTGACATGAACCCAAGATCCCGGTTGAGGCCGTCCTCATGGGTGCGGAACTTGGCTATCAATTTCTGCTCGACGATTTTGCGTTGTCGTGTGTCTCGAAGGCCGCCTTGGAGTACGCTTACCCGAAGGTCGGTGGATGAATGTCCTTGACTGCTGAAGTGTTCCCCGACTGGGAGGGAACCCTCCTGTTTGTTGATTGTTGCGCGGTGTCCGTTCATCCATTGTCGCAGTGTCTGCATGGTCTCGCCAATGTACCATGCTCTGGGGCATCCTTTCCTGCAACGTATGAGGTAGACAACGTTGGCCGAGTCACAGGAGTATGAACCATGCACCTGGTGGGTGGTGTCCTCTCGTGTGATGGTGGTATCTGTGTCGATGATCTGGCATGTCTTGCAGAGGTTACCGTGGCAGGGTTGTGTGGTGCCGTGGACGCTGTTCTCTTGAAAGCTAGGTAATTTGCTGCGAACGATGGTCTGTTTGAGGTTGGGTGGCTGTTTAAAGGCGAGTAGTGGAGGTGTGGGGATGGCCATAGCGAGGTGTTCGTCTGCAAGACATGCCAGATCATCGACACAGATACCACCATCACACGAGAGGACACCACCCACCAGGTGCATGGTTCATACTCCTGTGACTCGGCCAACGTTGTCTACCTCATACGTTGCAGGAAAGGATGCCCCAGAGCATGGTACATTGGCGAGACCATGCAGACGCTGCGACAACGGATGAACGGACACCGCGCAACAATCACCAAACAGGAGGGTTCCCTCCCAGTCGGGGAACACTTCAGCAGTCAAGGACATTCAGCCACCGACCTTCGGGTAAGCGTACTCCAAGGCGGCCTTCGAGACACACGACAACGCAAAATCGTCGAGCAGAAATTGATAGCCAAGTTCCGCACCCATGAGGACGGCCTCAACCGGGATCTTGGGTTCATGTCACGCTACACGTTACCCCACCAGCGAACAAATGTTATCTGTTTTTAATATAACGGGTCAGTTGCTGTCTTTTCTATGTTTCTACCTCTCTATCTCTGTTTTTTTTTGTGTTTGTTGGTTTTTTTTTGGTGATTTGTATATTCTGAGACCTTGCAGGTAACACCTGTCTGTCTGCACACTGATTGCCTTGGCAACGGGCAGTTGAAAAAACTGTCTGTAATCACCAAGCATTGTTCTGTGAATTATAAATGCGATTTCATTTCGAGGATTTCATTTCGTTCACCTGAGGAAGGAGGAAGCCTCCGAAAGCTTGTGAATTTAAAATAAAATTGCTGGACTATAACTTGGTGTTGTAAAATTGTTTACAATTGTCAACCCCAGTCCGTCACCGGCATCTCCACATTATGAAAAGAAATGACCATAGGTATTTCTTTGTATTCAGAGCTGCAGAATTTTTATTAGCACTGCAGTGTGTGTATAGGCCTTTGGTAATACTCAAAGACAGTTAATGTTTCCTACAGTCTGCTAATGAGCTGGTAGGCTTGCAGGGGTCACTCTTGAGAAATGCTGTAACGTGGCTGCTGCAAAAAAGCGTCTGTCTGATTTGATGCCAAGATAAACAGCTAAAATGACTGCTGAGGTTTCTGACCTCCACTTCTTCATCACTTAATGATTTAACCTTAATCAAATAACACCCGAATTTGAATTGTGCTATATTTGCAGCCTCCATTGAATTGCAGCCTCCATTAATTCTAAACGTGCATCAGCCTTTCATTTTGAAGTCTTCCTGGCATGAAATGTAAACTTTTTTCTTAATTAAACTCCCATGTCATCAAAAGACTGAGCTTTATATAAACTCAAGTTATTCCTATTCAAATGATTTGCATTTTGTTGCCCAACTGAACACAGAGAATAGAACAATAATCGTACTTTGCAGTGTCAAGTGAACTCTGTATTGAAACCAGAGTTGGGCCATACTTAGCAGAAACTGCTGTACAAGACTGAATTCTCCATGTTCTATATTTATTCTTCTTTATTGAAGTATATACTGTCAGAGGGCTGCCACATATACCCTGAAATACAGCTAAAAGCAAATGTTGGGCCAGCAAGGGAAAAGCTCTCAAATTCCTGAGCAAGCTAGGCACTTCTTCACAGTTTTTTAGACTAACATGCCAATTAGGAACAGATGATTTTTATATTATTTATTTGGGGTTCGGCCTAATGGTTGATCTTAGGGCACAAATTATGTGATAAATCTTGGGGTAGATTTTCTGCTTTGGACGCAATTGGGAAATTGCGGCCAAAATGTGCTTGAAATTGCACTGGTTAGATGAGGCTTCAAGTTTCCGCTAAAATTAATTTGCATAATCACAGATGTAATAGCTTCCATGAATCAGAGAAATTGGGCAGCATAACAGAAAGCAATCATTTATTTTTTTAAAATTTCCATTAAAAAGTATTCCTTGATGTATTTACGAGTGGTAACTCAGTGCAGTTTTATTAATACAGCTGAAAATGGGTCTATCACCAAAAATAAGCATTTTTGCTAAGGGTGTCCAGTCCTCCAACTGTGAGTAACCTGATTTAAAATCACTGAAAATGACTTAAAAAACTATACTGAACCATTTAATAATTTCTTTGGTGTACACTAGTCAGTTTCTTAGTAAATTAAATGTTTTTTGATACGCAAGAACTTTTAAAATGTGCTGACCAGTGCCTGTGCACCTATGAAAATGACTGCAATTTGGAGAGCCTTCCCGAATCAGACCAATCGGCAGAATCTCGCAATTTCAACCTGGGGGCGAGGCCAGTTTTGTGGGCGGGACCTAATTTGGGCGAATTGAATCTTGAACCAGCGTAAAAGGTCGCGGCAATCACGAGCGTAAGTGGTTTGGGGCGTAACTCACTTACTTTTAAAATTTCCTGGTCTTTTATGCCGATTTGGCCAATTCCGCCCGGCTCGCACTGATATAACGAGTGGAAACTCAACCCCCTTGTCTTAACGGCACAGAGCTTTGCACAACAGGAACGTGTATCATGAATTTGGGCCATTATTTCTATCCATTACAATCAGTGGGAACCCTCAACATGATAATTAACCCTTGTGATTACATATTGCTCCTCCCCTACCTCTTAAAAACACCACTAAAAAAAAAGGTATATATATCTCCAGGGAATACAGATACACATTCTGCCAGCTGACCATCAATGTTCAGACACATTCAGGAATTGACACTCCTTTGTAAATTACCAAGCATGCAAAAAGTTAAAAATAATTTTTAAAAATTAACCTCATCACAGCACACTCCATAGCTCTGTATCGTTCAGTATCTCTTTATTTTTGCACTCTTCTTATAAATACACAAGAGTGTAAAATTGGTTCAAACTGGTTGTACGTAGACAAGATATGTGAATAACCTATTCCTGTAGTCAGATAGCACATGAAGATCCCAGAATATTGGGCCCAATAATAACGCAGAGGTGGGGTTTGAGTGGGGGTGGAAGGGGGTGATAGCGGACAAGAAACCCGGAAGATGTTTGGGCGTATGGGAATGTCCGATGTCCGGTGTTGGTGCCCCATCTTCATCCTTCTCCTCCTCTCTATTGGAATCCTCATCAGATGAAGAGTGCTGAGTGGCTTGTTCCTCCTCCACCTCTAGTCCTCACTGCTGTGCTATGTTGTGCAGAACGCAGCACACCATGATTATCCTAGAGACTCTTGCTGAGGAGTATTACAGGGCTCCTCCAGACCTGCCTGTCCAGGCACCTGAAGTGCATCTTGAGCATGCCGACGGCTTGTTCGATGACATATCTGGTTGTCACATGGCTGACGTTGTCGCACTCTTGGGGCCATTGGTGGGGTTCCTCAGAGGTGTCATCTGCCAGGTTTAAAAAGGTATCTTTTCTCATCTAGCAGCCACCCCTTAAGGGAGGTTCCAGGTACTAACAGGTCTGGGATGTTGGACTGCCGCAGTATAAAGGCATCATGACAGCTCCCACGGAATCTGGCACAGACCTGCATGAACCTCTTCTTGTGGTTGCACACCAGCTGAACATTGGTGGGATGAAATCCCTTGCAGTTGACGAATGCTCCTGGTTGATCTGGTGGTGCTCAGATTGCCACGTGTGTACAATCGCTGGCATCCTGTACCTGCGGGAAACCAGCCAGCGATGCGAATCCCGAGTGCCCGCTCATTCTGGCTATTATCATCACAGAGGAAGTTTACATACCTCACAGCCCTGACAAACTATCCATTAATCCATCCTTATACAGTTATGTGCAGTCGACTGGGAGACCCTTGATATGTCTCCAGTAGCACACTGGAAGGAACCAGAGGCAAAAAAAATTGAGGGCGGTGGTGACTTTCACAGCCACAGGTAATGCCTGGTCACCAGGTCCAGCAGGGAGCAGGTCTTCTAGGAGGCTGCAGTTGTCTGCCACCACCTGATGTGACAATCTCAGCCTTTGGAAGCACTGCTCTTCAGAGAGGTCAAGAAAGCTGAGCCTTTGTACACCCTGTTAGGTGGGTAGAGCCCCCTGCTAACTCGACCCTTCTGTTGCTCCCCTCTCTGTTGCTCCCCTCTCTGTTGTCCACCTGCAGCTCCCACCACAGTATGACTTTGCTGCTGTGGATGCTGATTATCTTCCTTGTCCGAAGTCCAATCTAAAGCAGCTACGGCCCCACCTATCCTGATATTCTCTGTGTGAGCACCTCCAAACTGTACAAACATGTCTCTCACAAAAAGTACTCTCTCCAAACTGTTTCCAAGAGGTAACTGGGAAAGCAGCTGTGAGCACTGAGCCTTTATTCATAACGGGAATCCTGACCTTTAACCATCCCATGAAAGTACCGCTCAATCTCGCCTCTATTTTATTGCCCAGTTTCCCGAGCCCCGGGAAACCCTTGCAGGAGGCGTGAGTTTCAAATTGCTGCCAAAATCTCATGAAAGGACCCTTATTAATATATTATACTCACTGACCCGCCTCTCCAGAGCGGGTTACCCGCCTTGGTTAAACGGTTCATAACGGGCTTGGGTCGGGTTTCACATCTTTAAGAATTTAACCCACCGACCCTCTCACGCCCATCCTGGGAGGTTAAAACTCCCCCCATAATATTCTCTTTTCTATGCATTTTATAACTGTATTGATATCATTACACCTCTTACTCTTTCAAGATTTTAAATTAAGACTTTCCAGCAGGATCACCATTAATTACTGATTTACTGTAAGCCATACTTTACAATAAATAGTCCTCAACTCCAGTGAAGCTTGTTTTTTGATCTGTCTGCCTTTTGATTACCTTTTTCTATTTGAGATTGGGAATGATTCCTGACTGACTTTTCTTGACTTCACAACTCATGAGATGCTGTTTTCTCTGTAGTTCATTCTTTGAGTTTATTTCAAGAGTGTGAAAGGTGCATAATTCACAAGCACTGAAGGTAGATCTGAACTTTGGCAGAATCCATTCTTATATTCCTGAGAGCCTGCAGAATACGTGTAATTTATGTATTGTGAACAGGGCTCAGCGAGGCAGTCTTAGTATCTGTCCGCTTTTGAAAGACAAAACAGTGCAGCCTCAATTCAGTTGCTAGCAGGCATGGGCCCGCAGCACAAAACAGCCCATAATTTGTCCTTACTTGGCAATCGCATTCAGAAAACCCTGAATGGCTCATGTGGGAAATTGAAAAATGTTGTACTGGGGCAATAGCTGATACACTTCTGATGTTGGGACTGAGGTACATTAATGAGACACAGTAGAGGGAGCTTTATTCTGCATCTATCCACACTATCCTGGGAGTACTGGAGTACTTAAGTGTTCCATTCTTCAGTATTAACATCCTTCACCTTGATCAGCACAAAAAAAAACTAGCGCCAAATACATGTTAAATCTGACAATATTTGTTTTTATTTTGCTGCTTCGACCTCAGACTCTTGCCCCGATATTTCCAGGGAGGTGGGGAGGGAGCATGGTTGTGGGGTGAAACCCTTAAATCCGGGGAACGCAGAGGGCCTGCCGAATTTAATGGTAGGACATTAGAAATAGGAGCAGGACTAGGCCATATGGCCCCTCGATTCAATAAGATCATGGCTGATCTTCGACCTCAACTCCACTTTCCCGCCCGATCCCTATATCCCTTGATTCCCTTAGTGTCCAAATATCCATCGATCTCAGTCTTGAATATACTCAACTGAGCATCCTCAGCCCTCTGGGGTAGAGAATTCTAAAGATTCACAACCCTCTGAGTGAAGACATTTTTCCTCATCTCGGTCCTAAATGGCCAGCCCCTCATCTTGAGACTATGACCTCTAATTCTAGTCCCTCCAGCCAGGGGAAACAACCTCTCAGCATCTACCCTCTCAAGCCCTTTAAGAATTTAATACGTTTCAATGAGATCACTGCTCATTCTTCTAAACTCCAGAGAATATAGGCCCATTCTTCACAACCTCTCCTCAGAGGACAACCCTCTCATCCCAGTAATCAATCTAGTGAACCTTTGTTGCACCCTCTCTAAGTCAAGTATATCCTTCCTCAGGTAAGGAGAACAAAACTGTACACAGTACTCCAGGTGTGGTCTCACCAGAGTCCTATATAATTGCAGCAAGACCTCCTTACTCTTATACTCCAACTCCCTTGCAATAAAGGCTAACATACCATTTGCCTTCCTAATTGCTTGCTGTACCTGCATGTTTACTTTCTGTGATTCATGTACAAGGACACCCAAATCCTTCTGACTACCAACATTTCTTAGTCTTTCACCTATTAAAAAATATTCTGCTTTTCTATTCTTCCTACAAAAGTGGATAATTTCACATTTCCCCACATTATTCTCCATCTGCCACCTTCTCACCCACTCACTTAACCTGTCTATATCCCTTTGCAGCCTCTTTGCATCTTCCTCACAGCTTACTTTCCCACCTAGCTTTGATACATTACACTTGGTCCCTTCATCTAATTAATTGATATACATTGTAAACAGCAGAGGCCCAAGCACTGATCCTTGTGGCACCTCACTAGTTACAACCTGACAACCCGAAAATGACCCATTTATTCTTACTCTCTGTTTTCTGTCCGATAATCAATCCTCTATCCATGTTAATATATTACCCCTGATCCCATGAGCCCTAATCTTGTGTAGCAACCTCTTGTGTGGCACCTTATCGAATGCCTTTTGAAAATCCAAATATACTACATCCACTGGTTCCCTCTTATCTACCCTGCTAGTTAAATGCTCAAAAAACAAATAGATTTGTCAAACATGATTTCCCTTTCATAAAATCATGTTGACTCTGCCTAATCATATTATGATTTTCTAAGTGCCCTGTTACTACGTCCTTAATAATGGTTTCCAGCATTTTCCCTACGACGGACATCAGGCTATCTGGCCTGTGGTTCCCTATTTTCTCTCTCCCTCCTTTCTTAAATAGCGAGGTTACCTTTTCTACCTTCCAATCATTTTTTATTCTGTTTCCCGCCCGGTAGCGGGCCAGATTGAAGGCTGACCGGCTGCCAGGCAGGAAAGCCAGTGGAAGATGGCCGCAGTCAGGGATTATTGGTGAGCTGCCTTTTTCACATGGCTGAATGCGGAGCAGCGTAAACCATCCAGCACCTTGTGGTGATTCGCAATTCACGGGGTATCTCTTCCTCACCACAAGTCACTGGTTGATTTACACATTAATAACGGCGACACATTAAACTTGGTGTTACTTTGGCAGCAAAATCTGGGTCAATATCTTACAGAATCACTTCCCAGTTTGTGTCTGATTTAGCAATAGCAAACCCCGTTGACAAAACCAGTCAAAGAAAAAGGTATGTCAGTACAAACCAACCGTGGAGGCTTTGCAGCTCAACACAGAGTTATGCTGGTGAAAATCTGAGTAACCTGTTAAGGCAAAACGTGAACTAGCTCAGCAAGAGCCTTGTAATGGTACTCTTCAACACCCATAATTCTTAGATTACAGCAGTAATACATATTGAATTACAGAAGGGTAGAGAATGAGTGCAAGTGCATGTACCATCATCCTCACCCTGAATCACATCTTTTTTTTCGCATCGTAATGGAATAGAAGATATTTCCCATAATGCCAAGCTACCGTTCGAGCAATGCATGGAGACAAAGAATGAAGCATTCGTCCCAGGACGGGTGCAATCAACTCTGGGGAGGCAGCCGTTTTCACTGACTTGTTAGCAGTTTGTGGTGTCAGAGGGAGGGTAATACTCCATGTTGCTCTATAAGCATGCCAAGGCTGGCTGGAAATATCAAGTCTGCAGCTGGGAGGCCACTAATTAATAATATCATCATCACAGCCTGTTCTGAATGGTTAAATGTGCAAACCCACCACAGTTAATGTTTTCCTGATTTTTCGTAGAGCTGTTTTCCCGTCATTACAGCATCAGAAGTAGGGTAAACAGTTCCTATAAAGCTCCATATTTTGCTGGATAGTCATTACATTGTTTCCTGGCAATTTGTTTCTCTGTATAGTGCATGGACAAACAAAAAAGGTTAGAGTTCAAAGAGGAACTGGAATGTACGTGACAATGACCTAGTGCAGGAAAAGATGTCAAAAAATTCTCTGAACTCGCCTTTTTATGTGTACTTACGTCAAAAAAGTTTCAGTTATGCCAAAGAATTTTGTTTAGTGTCAATTGTGAGAAAGTCATTACTTCCTTGGTTCAGTTAAAATTAGGTCATGTTATGCAAGTTGCAGTGGTAAAAGTTGATATCCATGTTCCTAATTCGAGGTGAATGACACTTATAGGCAGGATTCATCTATGATGTGAGGAGGGTATTTTTGGATGAGGGAGAACGACTGCACACATACCTCTTGCCAAAGTGACTACGACCTTAATTTTGATCCCAAAATAAACAGCAAACCATTTTATCTCCCCTGGTAACGTGTAAGGCCAGGGCACATTTTATAGAATGGACCACAAGCCTGTGATCAGGATTGTGACGACAATAAAGATATGAAGGTGAAATATCAAGTTAACCATTTGCTCTCACCAGGAGACTAAAATCACCAAAATGTCATTCAAATCAATAAAAGTTCTTTTAGTTTTCTTCTGGTGAGGGTAATACTGATTCTGCATCACCGAATATAGTGGTCTCCAAATTATCTTAATTCTAAGAGACACTAACATATTTAATCACTTTTGGGGACATCAATTGGCAACACTTATATCAACTTTGTCCAGAGAGTTTCTTTCTAGTGGTACAGAATAAAGATTCAGTAGATGCAAGGATGGGTTTCCATGGTAGTTCAGAGGACAATAATGGGGATGGCGTTTTGGCCGAATGCAAAGGACAAGCATGGGAAAATCATCCACTTAGATGAACATCTCCTCTATGAGAGCCTAGTGTACTACTCTTCCTGGCTGCAAAGCTGTTTCTACAGTGACTTCCTTAGGTTTTGTCAGTGTCGTCCTCTGTTGCTGGCTGTAGATGGGCCTCCTGCTCCACAGTTAGGTCTCTTTGGATGGTGAAAGCGTGGAACTTGCAGCCAAAAATGATGTTCTTGGAGAGCCTGTGGGGGCTGTACTGAGAGATGCCCTCTGATCTGTCCAGGCATCTGCAGTGCTGCTTCAAGCTGCCAATTGTCTGGTTTATGATCATCCAGAATGATGTATGAGTATTATTACACCTGAATGTACTTTCTTAAACAAAGGTGGCTTTAGCTTGGGTTGCAAGGGATAGCCGTTGTCTCTGAAAGGCCATTCTTTAAATTTGCCTTATTCTTGAAATAATCCAGACACGAGGATTGCCTTAAAATAAAAGAATCCTGACTGCTGCCTAGGAAGCTGTCATTGACCTACATGGTGCTGTGCTGCTAGTCACTGACAATCAATGGAGGGGAAGTGGTGGCATTTCGTCTATGGGCCGAATGGCTGTGTGGGTGCCTTCAATAAAATCCTGAACTTTGGGGAATCTTGCAACAAGGAAGAATTGCAGTATCCTCTCATTCTGCTGTTGGTTTTCCCTGGGGAAAGTGATGAAGGTGTTTGACCTGGTGAACAAAACACTAATGACCTGCTGGAAGCATCTGTACTCTACTGTTTGACTGATGTTGCAGATGTCCCCTGTGGCAACCTCAAAGGACCTGGAGCGATATAGGTTAAGGGCGTCTGTAACCTTGACTGCCACTGTCAATGCAGTT
Organism: Heptranchias perlo; assembly: GCF_035084215.1. Lineage (NCBI taxonomy): Eukaryota > Metazoa > Chordata > Chondrichthyes > Hexanchiformes > Hexanchidae > Heptranchias > Heptranchias perlo. The sequence continues at coordinate 25,737,097 of NC_090334.1, read as the reverse complement.
CCCATGGCTGAGGATTTCCGCGGGTCATCTGGCACAACTCCGTCACTGTCTCGCTGTAAATCTTAGCCTGCAAAGCCAATTCTTTTCTGCCAGTCCAGACACCTGAGTCTATAAACACAGCTCAGTGGATAATGGTGAGTGCAGGCAGATTGCCTCAGATATTGATGAACATCCTTACCATCCCTAAGATGACCCTCTCCTTTAGCTTCCAAAAATCTCAGGGTGGGAGGAACCCTGGCTGCCATGCTCATTTTCATAATTTTGGTTGCAGCAATCAAAATTCAAGCTGCTCATATTTTAGAAACATTTTCCTGAAAGGCCTTTAACTCCCTTGTTATACAGGTGGCATAAGCCCACTGCTTGATTTAAGTGTTAATATAGCTACATTCCACAGGACTTCATTAGCACCGTAATGAGTGTAGAAATAAAAGTACGTGCCCCATTTGTGTGAAAGCATTATCTGCCCATATAAAAGGCATCCCAGGAAATTGTGCAATGCCTGAAGAGGGCGGGGAACATAAGAACATAAGAACATAAGAAATTGGAGCAGGAGTAGGCCAATCGGCCCCTCGAGCCTGCTCCGCCATTCAATAAGATCCTGGCTGATCTGATCCCAACCACAAATCTAAAGAACACAAGAAGTCGGAGCAGGACCCGGCCACATAGCCCCTGGGCCCTCTCCGCCACCCACAGGGCATTGACCGATCCGAACTCAGCTTCATGTCCAATTTCCTGCCCGCTCCCCATAACCCCTAATTCTCTTTACTTCTAGGAAACTGTCTATTTCTGTTTTAAATTTATCTAATGATGTAGCTTCCACAGCTTCCTGGGGCAGCAAATTCCACAGACCTACCACCCTCTGAGTGAAGAAGTTTCTCCTCATCTCAGTTTTGAAAGAGCAGCCCCTTATTCTAAGATTATGCCCCCTAGTTCTAGTTTCACCCATCTTTGGGAACATCCTTACTGCATCCACCCGATCAAGACCCTTCACAATCTTATATGTTTCAATAAGATCGCCTCTCATTCTTCTGAACTCCAATGAGTAGAGTCCCAATCTACTCAACCTCTCCTCATATGTTCGCCCCCTCATCCCCGGGATTAACCGAGTGAACCTTCTTTGTACTGCCTCGAGAGCAAGTATGTCTTTTCTTAAGTATGGAGACCAAAACTGTATGCAGTATTCCAGGTGCGGTCTCACCAATACCTTATATAACTGCAGCAATACCTCCTTGTTTTTATATTCTATCCCCCTAGCAATAAAAGCCAACATTCCGTTGGCTTTCTTGATCACCTGCTGCACCTGCATACCAACTTTTTGATTTTCTTGCACTAGGACCCCCAGATCCCTTTGTACTGCACTACTTTCCAGTCTCTCGCCATTAAGAAAATAACTTGCTCTCTGATTTTTCCTGCCAAAGTGCATAACCTCACATTTTCCAATATTATATTGCATCTGCCAAATCTCCGCCCACTCACCCAGCCTGTCTATATCCCCTTGCAGGTTTTTTATGTCCTCCTCACTCTCTACTTTCCCTCCCATCTTTGTATCATCTGCAAATTTTGATATGTTGCACTCGGTCCCCTCCTCCAAATCGTTAATATAGATTGTAAAGAGTTGGGGACCCAGCACCGACCCCTGTGGAACACCACTGGTTACTGGTTGCCAGTCCGAAAATGAACCATTTATCCCAACTCTCTGCTTCCTGTTTGATAACCAATCCTCCACCCATGCCAGAATATTACCCCCAATCCCGTGATTTTTTATCTTAAGTAATAATCTTTTATGTGGCACCTTGTCGAATGCCTTCTGGAAGTCTAAATACACTACGTCCACTGGTTCCCCTTTATCCACCCTATACGTTATATCCTCGAAGAACTCAAGCAAATTTGTCAGACATGACTTCCCCTTCATAAAGCCATGCTGACTTTGTCCTATTAAATTATGCTTATCTAAATGTTCCGTTACTGTCTCCTTAATAATAGACTCCAAAATTTTACCCACCACAGATGTTAAGCTAACTGGCCTATAATTTCCAGCCTTCTGCCTACTACCCTTTTTAAATAACGGTGTTACATTAGCAGTTTTCCAATCTGCCGGGACCTCTCCTGAGTCCAGGGAATTTTGGAAAACTATCACCAAAGCATCCACAATCCCTACTGCCACTTCCCTCAAGACCCTAGGATGGAAGCCATCAGGTCCAGGGGATTTATCCGCCTTGAGTCCCATTATTTTACTGAGTACCATCTCTTGAGTGATTTTAATCGTATTTAGCTCCTCCCCCCCGAGAGTCCCCTGTTTGTCCAGTGTTGGGATATTCTTAGTGTCCTCTACTGTAAAGACTGAAACAAAATATTTGTTCAGCATTTTTGCCATCTCCATGTTTCCCACCATTAATTTCCCGGTCTCATCCTCTAAGGGACCTATGTTTGCCTTAGCCACCCTTTTTCTTTTTATATAACTATAGAAACTCTTGCTATCTGTTTTTATATTTTTTGCTAATTTCTTTTCATAATCTAACTTCCCTTTCTTAATCAATCCTTTAGTTACTTTTTGCTGTCTTTTGAAGAATTCCCAATCTTCCCAGTCATCAGACCGTTTCCAGGCCCCCTGTGCCTCTAACCCACTGGTAGGAATAATCTGACTGGCCAGAAAATCTACCCCCTTATGATATAAAGTGTTCCTCAAAATCATTGTTAAAAAATCACAAGTTCAACATTTAATTTTCTCCCAGCATCTAAATGCATTGAATTCACCATAATTGTGAGGGTGAGGTAGATCTGTTCATTGATATCTTCACGTGCTCCATCAGTAGCCGATACTGAGAAGCTCGACGGGAGGCGTTTGATGTGGTGCAGAGGAGGATGCCTTCCTCCCCACATACACCAACACCATTAATGGTTTTCCTTCCATCCCTCATGGATTGAGACTGGTGAAAGTTGTCATTCAGTGAAAAGTTGAGCTAGAATATCAGTCAAGACTCATGCACCCTTGTGGGGCCAAATGCTCCAGCAATGCAGCTCCTGAGCTAACACTTCACAGCATTTTAAAAATCCAATCTGAAGAGATGGAGTAGCTTCTTTCCTTTTAAGTCAACTCTGTCCCAGCTACTTGAATGCTGAGTAAACCTGGCAATAAAAATGGCATAGTGACAAAAGAAAGAAAGCATGTTATCTGCAGGACATCCCAATGCATTTCGCAGCCAATTAAGTACTTTTGAAGTGTCATCAATGTTGTAATGTAGGAAACGCAGCAGCCAATTTGCAGACAGCAAAGTCCCACAAACGGCAATAGGATAGATGACCATATAATATGTTTTAGTGAGAACCAGGAAGAATATAGAAAGTTCAGAGGGGAAGTGAAAAAGGAAATAAGAGGGACAAAGAGAGAGTATGAGAATGGACTGGCGGCCAACATAAAAGGGAATCCAAAAGTCTTCTACAGGCATGTAAACAGTAAAAAGGTAGTAAGAGGAGGGGTGGGGCCGATTAGGGACCATAAAGGAGATCTACTTATGGAGGCAGACGACATGGCCGAGGTACTAAATAAATACTTTGCATCTGTGTTTAAAAGGAAGAAGATGCTGCCAGAGTCTCAGTGAAGGAAGATATAGTTGAGATACTGGATGGGCTAAAAATTGATAAAGAAGAGGTCCTTGAGAGGCTAGCTGCACTTAAAGTAAATAAGTCACCTGGTCCGGATGAGATGCGTCCGAGGTTGCTGAGGGAAGCAAGGGTGGAAATTGTGGAGGTACTGGCCAGAAAATTCCAAACATCCTTAGATACGGGGGTGGTGCCAGAGGACTGGAGAATTGTAAATGTTACACCCTTGTTCAAAAAAGGGTGCAAGGATAAACCCAGCAACTACAAACCAGTCAGTTTAATCTCGGTGGTGGGGAAACTTTTAGAAACGATAATTTGGGACAGAATTAACAGTCACTTGGACAAGTGTGGATTGATTAGGGAAAGCCAGCACGGATTTGTTAAAGGCAAATCGTGTTTAACTAACGTGATGGAGTTTTTTGATGAGGTAACAGAGAGGGTAGATGAGGGCAATGCAGTTGAAGTGGTGCAAATGGAATTTCAAAAGGCGTTTGATAAAGTGCCGCATGGTAGGCTTGCCATCAAGATTGCGGCCCATAGAATAAAGGAGGCAGTAGCAACATGGATATAGAATTGGCTAAGGGACAGGAAACAGAGAGTAGTGGTGAATGGTTGTTTTTCGGACTGGAATGAGGTATACAGTGGTGTTCCCCAGGGGTCGATGCTGGGACCACTGCTTTTCTTGATATATATTAGTGACTTGGACTTGGGTGTACAGGGCACAATTTCCAAATTTGCAGATGTCACAAAACTTGGAAGGGTAGTGAACAGTGAGGAGGATAGTGATAGACTTCAAGAGGACATAGACAGGCTGGTGGCATGGACGGACACGTAGCAGGTGAAATTTAATGCAGAAAAATGCAAGGTGATGCATTTCATTAGGAAAAATGAGGAGAGGCAATATAAACTAAAGGGCACAATTCTAAAAGGGGTAAAGGAACAGAGAGATCTGGGGGTATATGTGCACAAATTGTTGAAGGTGGCAGGGCAGGTTGAAAAAGCGGTTAAAAAAGCATACAGGATACTGGGCTTTATAAATAGGGGGTGATTTTAAACCCCAAGAACGGGTGGGATGAGGGTGGGTGGGAGTTGAAAATATTTGTATTTTAGGGTCGCAACTGCAAAATTTTCAGACTTTGCATTCCCAGTGGGAAGCCTGTAATTTTATGCGCCGACATTAAACCCAGAAATAAAACTGGATTGCAGTCGCGGCCAAAAAACAACTATTTTAAACTCTCACCCGTCCCCAACCCACCCGTTCTTGGGGTTTAAAATCACCCCCATAGAGTACAAAAGTAAGGAAGACATGATGAATCTCTATAAAACACTCTCACGACCACAACTGGAGTATTGTGTCCAGTTCTGGGCACCGTACTTTAGGAAAGAGGTGAAGACTTTAGAGAGGGTGCAGAAGAGATTTACTGGAATGATTCCAGGGATGAGGGACTTTAGTTACATGGATAGACTGGAGAAGCTGGGGTTGTTCTCCTTGGAACAGAGAAGGTTGAGAGGAGATTTGAACGAGGTATTCAAAATCATGAAAGGTCTAGACAGAGTAGATAGAGAGAATCTGCTCCTATTGGCAGAAGGGTCAAGAACCAGAGGACATCGATTTAAGGTGATTGGCAAAAGAACCAAAGACAACATGAGGAAAAACTTTTTCACACAGCGAGTGATTAGGATCTGGAATGCACTGCCAGAGGGGGTGGTGGAGGCAGATTCAATCATGGCTTTCAAAAGGGAACTGGATAAATACTTGAAAGGAAAATAATTGCAGGGCTACGGGGATAGGGCGGGGGAGTGGGTCTAGCTGGATTGCTCTTGCATAGAGCCGCAAGGACTCGATGAGCCGAATGGCCTCCTTCCATGCTGTAACCTTTCTTTGATTCTATGGCTCAGGGAAAAATACTGGCCAGGATACCGGGAAAACTCCCCTGCCCTTCTTTAAATTACCTGAGAAGGCAGTTGGGGCCTCAGTTTAACATCTCATTCAAAGATGTCACTCCCTCAGTACTGCACTGAAGTGTCAGCCAAGACTATATGCTCAAGTCTCTGGAGTGTGGCTTAAATCCATGACCTTCTGACTCAAAACAGCAAAGGCTGACACAATAGGCAAAGTATGGTCCCAATCTTTCAGGACAATTTCTATTGCATCTTCAAGTAGTAAATGGTAATAACTCAGAAAGGAAACAGTTTGACTTCCCATCTTGATAGCTGTGTCAAATAACAGCCCGTTGTTGTGAATTTTAGCCAAGGAAGGAAAAGCATAATTGGCAGTGCATCTCCAAAAGTCTGAAGTACATTCATTCACATTGGAATAACGTACAAGAATTATTTCAGCAGAACTGAATGTACTGGCAGCTGTGAGCCAGTTCCTAGATCAATTCAAAAAGATGTTCAAACTCATTCATATGTCAATCTTTCATAAACCCACAACTGCAATGCGCAAAGAAATAAACATACCATTTAAGCCACGGTGCAGAATTGGTTCTAAACACTAAATAATTTGCATCCCGAGTCATTCTTCTTTGTTTTTTTTAATTAACTCCTCTCACTGTAGAACAAGTAACAAACATCAGGGTTAATTCTTTAAGTTCTGGCTGCTCTTTACTCTCTTCTAAACACGCCTGTGTTTTCTCTCAGGGAGCCTCTCAAAAAATATTTTCTGAACATTTTTATTACTAAATAAAATAAAATGTACAGAACCAGGATATATTTCAGACTATATTTATATGATTAAAAAATACACTAATCTTGATATGTTAATGTTTGATGTCCATAAAAGCAGTCATCCAATACTTAAAATAGGCACACAATGCTTCTATTACCAACATTTCGAGGTCACATCTGCAGAATGATAGCTCACATTAGGAAATAATTCATCGAACTAGCTCTGTTGGCAGATCTTTCAAGAATATTAAAATCATGTGGTAATTGGTTGAGAAATAGGAGACAGGAAGTAGGGATAAAGGGAATGCACTCTGATTGGCGGGATATGGCAAGTGGTGTTCTCCAGGGACCTGAACTGAGCTTCAGTTTCTCACCATATATAAATTTCTTAGATGAAGGAATAGAGAGTTGTATATCCAAATCTGCAGATAACACTGAGTTAGGAGTCAGAGTAAGTTGTATAGGTGGGAGCAGGAAGTTATGAAGGGACATAGACAGATTAAGTGAGTGAGCAAAATTATGACAGATGGTGTTCAATGCAGGGAAGTGTGAGGTCATCAACTTTGGATCTGAGAAAGACAAAAAGGAATATTTCCTTAATGGCAAAAGATTAGGAACTGTGGAGGAGCAAAGGGATTTGGGAGTTAAGGTCCAGAAATCACTAAAAGCACAGGTACAAAAGTAATTTAAAAAAGGCTATTGGAATGTTCGTCTTTATCTCAAGGGGGTTGGAGTACAAAGGTGAAGAAATGATGCTTCAGTTGTGTAGAATCTTGGTCAGACTGCATCTGGAGTACTGCCTTCAGTTTTGGGCACTGCATCTCAGCAAGGGTATAATGGCCTTGGAGGGGGTACAGCAGAGATTCACCAGAATGATACGACAGCTTATTGGGTTGAATTATGAGGACAGGTTGCACAAATTTTTCTTGTATTCACTTGAGTTTAGAAGATTGAGGGGTGATCTAATTGAGGTTTTGAAAATGATAAAGGAATTCAGTAGGGTAGATAAGGAGAAAACATTTCCTCGGATGGGGGAATTCAGAACAATGGGGCACAATCTTAAAATTAGAGCTAGGCCATTCAAGAGTGAAATCAGGAAGCACTTTATCACACAAAGGGTAGTGGAAATGTGGAACACTCTTCCCCCAAGAGGCTGTGGATGCTAGGTCAATTGAAATTTTCAAGACTGAGATCGACTGATTTTTATTAGTTAAGGGAGGGTGTCAAGAGATTTAATCAAAGGCAGGTAAATGGAGTTGAGGTACAGATCAGCCATGATCTAATTGAAAGGTGGAACAGGTGAGAAGGGCGGGACGACCTACTCCTGCCCTATGTTCCTAACAGGCTTCCTAATACCAGGCTGCAATAACTTATCAGGAGCACACAATAGTTTTAGTTTAGGGAATGCTTTCAGACTGATAATTAATCAGATTTCACAGTCTAGTTGCTGCATGGAAAAAAACTGTATTTTATTTACTTTGCCTGTATTTGAGTTGCAGCAAATTGCTGCCACAACCCCAAGTTCTGTAGTGCCTTGAGGCAAGGATATTTTTTAATCCCTTCATGGGATGTGGACGTCACTGGCAAGGCCAGCATTTATTGCCCATCCCTAATTGCCCTTGAGACGGTGGTGGTGAGCCGCCTTCTTGAACCACTGCAGTCCGTGTGGTGAAGGTTCTCCCACAGTGCTGTTAGGAAGGGAGTTCCACGATTTTGACCCAGCGACAATGAAGGAACGGCGATATATTTCCAAGTCGGGATGGTGTGTGACTTGGAGGGGAACGTGCAGGTGTTGTTGTTCCCATGCACCTGCTGCTCTTGTCCTTCTAGGTGGTGAGGTCGTGGGTTTGGGAGGTGCTGTCGAAGAAGCCTTGGCGAGTTGCTGCAGTGCATCCAGTGGATGGTACACACTGCAGCCACTGTGCGCCGGTGGTGAAGGGAGTGAATGTTTAGGGTGCCAATCAAGCAGGCTGCTTTATCTTGGATGGTGTCGAGCTTCTTGAGTGTTGTTGGAGCTGCACTCATCCAGGCAAGTGGAGAGTATTCCATCACACTCCTGACTTGTGCCTTGCAGATGGTGGAAAGGCTTTGGGGAGTCAGGAGGTGAGTCACTCGCCACAGAATACCCAACCTCTAACCTGGTCTTGTAGCCACAGTATTTATGTGGCTGGTCCAGATAAGTTTCTGGTCAATGGTGACCCCCAGGATGTTGATTGTGGGGGATTTGGCAATGGTAATGCCGTTGAATGTCAAGGGGAGGTGGTTAGATTCTCTCTTATTGGAGATGGTCATTGCCTGGCACTTGTCTGGCACGAATGTTACTTGCCACTTATTTGCCCAAGCCTGGATGTTGTCCAGGTCTTGCTGCATGCGAGCACGGGCTGCTTCATTATCTGAGGGGTTGTGAATGGAACTGAACACTGTGCAATCATCAGCGAACATCCTCATTTCTGACCTTATGATGGAGGGAAGGTCATTGATGAAGCAGCTGAAGATGGTTGGGCCTAGGACGCTGCCCTGAGGATCTCCTGCAGCAATGTCAAGGGGCTGAGATGACTGGCCTCCAACAACCACTACCATCTTCCTTTGTGCTAGGTATGACTCCAGCCACTGGAGAGTTTTCCCCCTGATTCCCATTGACTTCAATTTTACTAGGGCTCCTTGGTGCCACACTGGGTTAAATGCTGCCTTGATGTCAAGGGCAGTCACTCTCACCTCACCTCTGGAATTCAGCTCTTTTGTCCATGTTTGGACCAAGGCTGTAACGAGGTCTGGAGCCGAGTGGTCCAGGCAGAACCCAAACTGAGCATCGGTGAGCAGATTATTGGTGAGTAAGTCCCGCTTGATAGCACTGTCGATGACACCTTCCATCATTTTGCTGATGATTGAGAGTAGGCTGATGGGGCGGTAATTGGCCGTATTGGATTTGTCCTGCTTTTTGTGGACAGGACATACCTGGGCAGTTTTCCACATTGTTGGGTAGATGCCAGTGTTGTAGCTATACTGAAAAGTTTGGCGAGAGGCACAGCTAGTTCTGGAGCACAAGTCTTCATGACTATAGCCGGGATGTTGTCGGAGCCCATAGCCTTTGCTGTATCCAGTGCACTCAGCCGTTTCTTGATATCACGTGGAGTGAATCGAATTGGCGAAGACTGGCTTCTGTGATGGTGGGGATATCGGGAGGAGGCCGATATGGATCATCCACTCGGCACTTCTGGCTGAAGATGGTTGCAAATGCTTCAGCCTTGTCTTTTGCACTCACATGCTGGACTCCGCCATCATTGAGGATGTGGATGTTTGCAGAGCCTCCTCTTCCCGTTAGTTGTTTAATTGTCCACCACCATTCACGACTGGATGTGGCAGGGCTGCAGAGCTTTGATCTGATCCGTTGGTTGTGGAATCGCTTAGCTCTGTCTATAGCATGTTGCTTCCACGGTTTAGCATGCATGTAGTCCTGAGTTGTAGCTTCACCAGGTTGGCACCTCATTTTTAGGTACGCCTGGTGCTGCTCCTGGCATGCTCTTCTCCACTCCTCATTGAACCAGGGTTGATCCCCTGGCTTGTTGTTAATGGTAGAGTGAGGAATATGCCGGGCCATGAGGTTACAGATTGTGCTGGAATACAATTCTGCTGCTGCTGATGGCCCACAGCACCTCATGGATGCCCAGTTTTGAGTTGCTAGATCTGTTCTGAATCTATCCCATTTAGCACGGTGGTAGTGCCATACGACACCTTGGATGGTATCCTCGTGCGAAGACGGGACTTCGTCTCCACGAGGACTGTGCGGTGGTCACTCCTACCAATACTGTCATGGACAGATGCATCTGCGACAGGTAGATTGGTGAGGATGAGGTCAAGTAAGTTTTTCCCTCGTGTTGGTTCGCTTACCACCTGCCGCAGGCCCAGTCTGGCAGCTATGACCTTCAGGACTTGGCCAGCTCGGTCAGTAGTGGTGCTACCGAGCCACTCTTGGTGATGGTTATCACACTGTCTGATTGGTGTGTGATGTGGTGCCCTGAGGTAAGGACAGTTTACTATCACACTGTCTGATTGGTGTGTGATGTGGTGCCCTGAGGTAAGAACAGTTTACTATCACACTGTCTGATTGGTGTGTGATATAATGCCCTGAGGTAAGGACAGTTTACTATCACACTGTCTGATTGGTGTGTGATATAGTGCCCTGAGGTAAGGACAGTCTACTATCACACTGTCTGATTGGTGTGTGATATAATGCCCTGAGGTAAGGACAGTCTACTATCACACTGTCTGATTGGTGTGTGATGTGGTGCCCTGAGGTAAGGACAGTCTACTATCACACTGTCTGATTGGTGTGTGATGTGGTGCCCTGAGGTAAGGACAGTCTACTATCACACTGTCTGATTGGTGTGTGATATGGTGCCCTGAGGTAAGGACTGTTTACTATAAGGGGAGTAGAGGGTATACCTGCAGTTATCATACTTCAAAGTAGTGGTGAAGTACCTGCCCTGTATAAAAGGCATTGAGGATTCCACACTTCTTTTCCCTAGTGCTGTATTTTAATCATCCCTCAGAATCACCTCAAATAAATTCTGCGAGAAAACTTGCTTTTGTATTCCCAGTGTCACTAATAATTTGATGTCACACACACACTTCTGGAGGCCTAGACTTGGTGGTCCCAATTGCAGAGTTGAGCAACTGCCTTCAAGACTCACCTGCATTTCTTGAATGACTTAATTAATTTTCTGAGCTCGAGTGACATCAAATTAGTTTTCACAGGAGTGCAGAGAAATTCAAAAGTAATTTTCAGTTCGTGTAGCTTATTTTTTTTCTTTGTGTCTCTCTGATCGCTCCTTTACTGAATGTTCACCTGAACTCACCATGTTATTTTTTAAATTATTATTCATTCATGGGATGCGGGCGTCACTGTCAAGGTCAGCATTTATTGCCCATCCCTGATTGCCATTGAGAAGGTGGTTGTGAGCCGATTCCTTGAACCGCTGCAGTGGTGAAGGTTCTCCTGTGGTGAATGTTATCCACTATTCATTACCTTCAAACAATTCCAAAGGCTTTTAGTCTCCCTTCTGGCAATTCTTTCCCTTACAGTGTACCTTCTATGGGTGCACAACTTGATTGATCAGTAATTATTAAAATGGTCTATGCATTGTCACTCTATATACATTTTTTAACCACACCGAACACACAACAGCACCTCCGAGTTCTGCTGTCACTGACAAATTACTGTCATTTGTGATTATTCCTGTAGTCCAGCAGAAGTATCAGGAGTCCACTTCCAAGTGCCAAAAATAACAGCCTGGGTTTGGTCTCGCCTCAGCCATCTCCCCATAACAATTATAAAGGTCTAACAAAAGTCTGTTTAACATTGCGCTCCACTTTCTTCACGATTTAAACTGGCCAAGTGAAAAGCCACAAATATTCCCTAGTTAAAGTTCTCCTCATCCTTCTCCCATCGCAATAAAAGGGAACATTTTCTCACCGCTCACTATGAATTGGGCAAAACTCCAGCCTAATGACTCCTCCTGGCTGCTGTCCCTCACCTTTTTTGGTAAGATGGAAAAGAGCACATCATTCCTTAACCTTGAGGTATTGAAATCTTCAATGCCTGACTGAACTCTGATGACATATCTTATATCAAGAGACTTCTCTATATTTTCAGTTTGCTATAATTGACAAAGGTCCTAGATATCTTAATGTAATCACGGCTCAACAACGCTGAAGACAAGACTTGAAAAATATGCAGAATCCTCAATATACAAACCCTCCACTGCCAGATACATAATCTTATATATTTAACAAATATACACTAACCATGTATGATTTAATTAAACATACTGTATGACTGTTTCAGAATGACTACTCGCGTCATATAGTTCAATTAAATTCCCTCACATTAAAGATGTAAAAACAAACAAAAAGTGTTTCATGGTATGGATAGGATGGTTATCAACGAGCTGCGGTTTACCAAAAAATATCCCATCCGGGGTATAACAGCATATAATATTCTCAGACTTCTGGGCTATGATCAGGGGAAGACTGTGGGTCAAAGACATTGCAAATCATATTTTTAGCTTAAGGATATCAAATACACAGAGATGAAAATAAAAATTAAATGTCTAATTGGGAAAAGGCCAAACTGAGCAAAAACACCAATTGCAGGGTTGTAAAGGGGTGTCATTCATTCCTTCTTAGGCTCTGTGTTCAATATTAAATTTTGATAAAGCACATCGCTGGATGGAATCCTAGGCCGGAGGATGAGTGCATGTTGTGTGACAGTTACTGATGGCAAATTCCAATTGGACCCGACACCAATCTCTCTGTCTTGGGAGGCTATGTGCTCAGTAGACACAGTGAGGGTGAACTATTGGTTGACGTGCAGATGGTATGAACTCGTAATAATGTTAAAATGTATAATCATACTGGATAAACATTAACTGAAAAAGAAAGCTGAAAATACACATTTTTATCACTCAGATAGAATCATAGAATCATTATAGCAGAGAAGGAGGCCATTCAGCCCATCGAGCCTGTGCTGGCTCTTTGTAAGAGCAATCCAGTTAGTCCCATTCCCCCGCTCTTTCCCTGTAGTCCTGCAAGTTTTTTCCCTTCAAGTATTTATCCAATTCCTTTTTGAAAGCCACGATTCCACCACTCTTTCAGGCAATGCATTCCAGATCATAACTATTCGCTGCGTAAAAAAGTTTCTCTTCATGTCATCTTTGGTTCTTTTGCCAATCACCTTAAATCTGTGTCATCTGGTTCTCAACCCTCCCGCCAATGGGAACAGTTTCTATTTATTTATTTTATCTAAATCCTCCATGATTTTGAACACTTCTATCAAATCTCCTCTCACCCTTCTCTGCAATAAGGAGAACAACCCCAGCTTCTCCAGTCTATCCACGTAACTGAAGTCCCTCATCCCTGGAACCGATCTGGTAAATCTTTTCTGCACCCTCTCTAACCTTCCTAACTTCTCTACAACCTTCTACAATACAAGTGCTAAGTTCATTCCGAGAGGTGACCTCAGAAAATTCATCACATATTCAGTAATCTGCATGAATTTATCTAGAAATAAAATCAGCTGAATGGCAAACCCAAAGGTTATTTCCATGGACTTCACCCTAACTCTGAAAGAATTAGCGATTCAGCAATTGCTGACAAACATTATTTTGTTTTCTATTTGCTCTCTCCTACCTCTAAAACAGCAACAGTGCAACCTATTTAAATGCAGTAAAATAATATAATACATGCCAGCCTTCCTCAGTGGATGCACTCTTGCCCCTGAAGAAGAAAAACAACAGCAACAACTTGCAACAAACAGCAACTTTAACATCGAAAAACATTCCAAGGCACTTCACAGAGGCATAAGGAATAAAAACAAACAGAAGCTGAGCCAAAGAAGAAGTTAGAAGGGGTAATGAAAAGCTTGGTTAAAGATGTGGGTGTTAAGAAAGGTGTTAAAGAAGGAGATGGAGATGGAGAGATGGTGGAGTTTAGGGACAGAGTTCGTGGGATCTAGGCAACTGAAGGCATGGTTGCCAATGGTGGGGCGAAGGGCCCACAAAAAGTCAGGGTTAGGAGTTTGGGGGAGAGGATTGTAGGGTTGAAGGAGTTTCCAGAAAAAGGGAGGTGTGAGGCCATGAAATCATTTAAACGCATGGTTGAGAATTTTAAAATAGAGGCATTCCTAATGTAGGTTAGCAAGGACAGGTGTGATGGGCAAGCAGGATCTGGTGTGAGATAAGATACAGGCAGGCAAGTTTTGGGTGAGCTGAAGTTTATAGAGGGTGAAGGATGAGAGGCTGGCTATGGCAGCACTGGAGTAATTGAATCTAGAGTTGCCAGCTCCTTTTCTCTACTACCTCCATAAATTCTTCTCCCCCTTTCTACAATAAGTCTGAGCAACTCATGGATTTCTTTATCACCAAGATAGAAGCCATCTGTTCAGCTGCTTTTCTGCTTCCCCCTTTCCCCTAGTTTGCCACTAAGCCAAACCAACCCCTCGTCCTGCTCCTACTCTATCCGTGAACCCAGGCCTCACACTAATTTCTCTTCCCTCTCTCTCCAAGCTCATATCCATACGACTTACTTTCTACCCCCTCGACCTCGTTCCCACTCGGTGCAGAAACTGAAGCAGGAAAAAAGGGAGGTTTTTTTTTGAGAAATCTAGGGTGAGGCTTGAGCTGGCAGTAGCCAATGGGGATTTTGAAGGTTATGAATTCAAATCTCATGACAACTCATTACAACACTTCAGAGCAGTACTGAGGGAGTGCTGTGTTGTCAGAGGCACCATCTTTTGGCTAAGACGCTAAACTAGCTTACGTAGACATAAAAGATCTTGTGGCATTATTTCAAGAAGAGCAAGAAGTTCTCCTGTGTCCTGATCAACATTCCTCCTTCAAACATCACCCAACAACAACAACTCGTGATTATATAGCGCCTAGTAGTAAAACATCCCAAGGCACTTAGGAGCGATTTTCAAACAAAATTTGACACCGAGCCACATAAGGAGATATTAGGACAGGTGACCAAAAGCTTGGTCAAAGAGGTAGCTTTGAAGGAGCATCTTAAAGGAGAGAGAGGTAGAGAGGCAGAGAATTCCAGAGTTTAGGGCCTAGGCCGCTGGAGGCATGGCCGCCAATGGTGGAGCAATTAAAATCAGGCATGCGCAAGAGGCAGGAATTGGAGGAGTGCAGAGATCTCGAAGGGTTGTAGGTCTGGAGGAGGTTACAGAGATAGAGAGGGGCAAGGCCATGGAGGGATTTGAAAACAAGGATGAGAATTTTAAAATCGGGGCATTCCCGGACTGAGCACCAATGTAAGTCAGCGAGCAGAGGGGTGATGGGTAAACGGGTCTTGATGCGAGTTAGGATACGGGCAGCAGAAATTTGGATGAGCTCAAGTTTAGATTATCTGGTCATTCATCTCATTTGATGTTTGTGCGACCTTGCTGTGTGCAATCGCTGCCTGCTATGACAGTGACTACACTTCAAAATCAAATTGTTAATTGTAAAGCAGTTTGAGACATTCTGTGGATGTGATGAGGCAAGTTCTCTCTTTAACAGGCCTTATTTCATTCAAAAAAAGTTCTCACGAGCTTGAACCAAGTCATTCCTATCGCACCAACTTCACAAATAGCTGTTATTTTAACTGAATTTCTGTTGTATGTCGTGTTGGAGCGATTTTATAGCAGCCAATGGCATTGTGGGTCAATACTGTTCTTTAAATAACGTAGGGAAGCAAAAAAAGGAAGATGGAGAGACAGGGCGAATAGACACAGAGCGGGCCACTTTACTGAGGAAGTTTTTGACATTAAAAATACATTACTTTTCAACTTTACACAACTGCAGAATATATTGGAGAAGAGTCATATAAGAAAACAAGATGAGCTCCTACATCAAAATTAAGAGGACAGAGAAGGGCTGACACAAGTACTGGAACGTCAGGATCACAAGGCCGATCTCTGCATGTTCAGTACCGCCATCCCAAGAACTGACCGCTCAGGGAATCGGCTACTCTTGAGTGGGCAGGAAACTGGCCTTGGGCAGCAGATGTTGGTACACCTGCAAAGACTGAGAATTTAGGGAGAAACTGGGCTGCCTGAACCCCAGTATGAACATATAATATGGAGGCAATTTTCGTAATTCTTAGTATATTTCTGACATGGATTTCATTTATGCAAATCAGTGCATTCCAAGTAAGAGATATTGTATGTTTTGAATTTTGTTCAAAGCATATTTTTTCCAAGATACACAGTTGATGAAAGGATTAAATTTCCTATTTGAAGCTTAAATTCATGTACATGTTTTAAATTCTCTGAGAATCTCCGCACTTCCATTAGTTATATTTGTTTGCTTTGTGTTAATCATTTTAGATCAACAGCTTTTCTGAAGATGATGGAGGCTCCAGAGGGAAAAACAATCCATTCCCAAGGGACGTTCCCTTCAAACAGTAGATATTTTTCCACCAGCTCTGCCCAGTGTCAAGGAGAGTTCACCACCCATAGCTTACAGCAGTCTTGCCGTGACATCCTCTCACTACTATCTGCTGGATTTGGCTTTGCGTCTTTTAAGAAGTTGGGTAACCTAGTACCAGTGACCAGTACCAGTGACCTGAGCCAAATGGGTATTTTAAGCAGTGTTTTTTTTTCAAATTCATGAGGAGGTGTTTGCGCGGTTTGCGGCCTTCACCGTACGTGCACCCAGAACCTGGATCAATGTGAGTATAGTTGTGAGACGTTATCCTGGGACTGTACCAGAGAATCCAGTCTTAAAAGAATATTGATGATGGGGCATTAAATATCCTTGGATCTTTTGGTACGCATTTTACAACACATTCATTCTGATGTGGCAGTTTCAATGACAATGTGTCCGACTTACTTCCTGTGATGAATTTCCAAATCCTACTCAAATGTGTCCATTGGCAACAACTTCTTTCCCACCTCATTCACCTTCAGTTTCTGCCACTGTCTCACCATCACAGTTGCCTTCAGCCATCAGGACGGAGACTGTTAACGCTTGCCCTGTTGTGCAACCCATGGATGTCCTGGACAGATTCCAGCTTCTATCTTATTGTCACAGAGCCTGGAGGTGGAGCACTTAACCGCAGGCCGGCACCAAATCAGGAGAAGTTGCAAGCAGCTTACTAATCAATAAATAAAACCAAGTTATAATTTACTTAATTGGAAACAAAACTATTTTTGCCCATTCGAAGGTTATATGATTGCACTTGTTTGAATATCATTTGTAGTAGTGTTAAATTATTTGAGGACAGCAACAGTATTTCTTGCCAATGACTTTGGTTCAAGTACCTAAATTTGTTGCTGCCTTAGAGAGAATTCCAAACTCCTGGTACTGCCATTTTGTAAAAGAAAAATTCAGCTCCCCTGCTCCAGTAATAATGCTGTTGAGATGCCATGGACAGTTTTACTTATCAATATTAATAAAATATAGATAAAAATTAAAATTAATAATTGTGCTGTGCCTCTTATTTCAGTCTTCCTAATCCCTCAATCTTGCTGAGTCTTTTTCCTTTTATTTTAACTTTAAAAAAAAAATCTCCCTTATACTATTATAAATTTTAATTTCACCTTATTTTTAATCTATTTTTACTGTTACTATCAAGGTTTATCTTTGCTCCTGTGACTCCACAGAACTGTTTGTAATCCACAATCCAATTCTTTGAAATTCGGTCATTGAGTGACTGCAAACCAGTTCTAAAGAAGAATCAGGTGTGAGACGTCAACATCTTGGCAATTGTGCCACTGAAGTAATCAAGTCAAACTACTGGTGATCTTCTCTTAGTCTGACAACAGGTGCTCGAAGTCCCTGATAAATGATCTCATTAGTGGTTCTGGGAAACAGGGACTATGAAAATGAGCCATCCTTGGTACCCTAAAGGGTAAAGACGACCACATTATGTGATACAACAACGCAGTTCATTTGCGCAATATCCTTTCCCCTCTGTAACTAGGGTGCTAATTAGACTAACAAGATGAAAATCTGCTTTCCTGCCTGGTTTGCCTTTTTAAAATGACCCGTTAGGAGACACTGGGTTGCCCCAATGTCATCAACCCAAATAAAATAAATCTTACAAAAGTGCTCCCTTTTTAGAGGGGCACAAGCAATAAAATATCCAAATCATACCAAAAAAAGGAAACTTAACAAATTAAATAAGAATATTATTTTCACTATCCAGTCCAGACCCTGCGGTCACAGAAGGCCTCAAGCGTACCGGTGGACACCACATGCTTCTTCTTAAGGGCTGCCAGCTATGTGAATTGACTTTAGGCAGTCTCAGTTCAATTTCTGCTGAATCTGGGCATACAGCACAGGCTGCCCTAAATTCAACTTCAATTATCCCATATTAGCACTCTCACTCAGGGAGGCCATAAAATCACTGGTGTTATTAATAGAAATCTAGCACAGGTACAGTAGTGCATGTTCTTCTGAGGCCAGGATTGAAGCACCCTAGTGTGGCAGAATAAAGGCAGCTGCTGCATCAGGTAGACTAGGTTGTGGAATATCGAGGGACAGCTTGCTCTGGAAATTCCACTTGCTTATTATGCTGCTATCTTGGGTAACTAACAAAGATATTGCATCTACTGTCATAGGAACCTCTGCAGTTTTACTTCTTTTTCTGTTAATTGTAACTTGAGGGTTAAACCTTTCTAGTGACCGGCAAAATTGGTTATCCATTGATA
The DNA here is from genome assembly GCF_035084215.1 of Heptranchias perlo. NCBI lineage: Eukaryota > Metazoa > Chordata > Chondrichthyes > Hexanchiformes > Hexanchidae > Heptranchias > Heptranchias perlo. The sequence goes on along the minus strand of NC_090334.1, from coordinate 25,718,631 downwards.
TCATTGCAGCACAGATCATGTCAATATATACCCTTCTATTTACAGAGCTGGTGAAATGCCATGCAAGACTCTCAAACAGACGGAAAACATCTTGAAGTACAATAAGAACTACTTTTTGTATTGCAACAATTACAGCACATACTCATGTATAAGACAATCCCATGTGCAAGACAGCTACTTTACTTTCCATTACAAAAGCCCACAGAAATATCTGATGTCCTTTCAGTGACTGCAGTTCCTTAAAGTAGGAAATTGATTTTAGGTGTCGGCCTTGACTCACTGGCAGCAATCTTGTCTCTGAGTCGGTAGTTTGTGGATTGAATGCCCACTCCAAGACTTGAGCACATAATCCAGGTTGATACTTCAGTTCAGTATTGAGTTCTGTCTTTCAGATGAGATAATAAACCATGCAGAGGTAAAATATCCCTTGGCACTATTCAAAGACGAGCAGGAGAGTTCCTCTGATGTCCTCACCAATATTTATCCTTCAGCCAACACCACTAAAACAGATTACCTGGTTATTTATCTAATTGGTGTTTGTGGGATCTTACTGTACACAATTTGGCTGCCGCATTTGCCTTCATTACTACAGTGTCTCCACTTCAAAAGTACCTCATTGGCTGTAAATAGAGATAAATGGGTTTGATCTCGTAGCCATTACTGAGCCATGGTTGTCGGGTGATCAAGTTGGGAACTAAATATTCCAGGGCACTTAACTTTTAGAATAGATAGGCAAAATGGAAAAGGAACGGGGGTAGCCCTGATAATAAAGCATGAGATAAAGACAGTTGTGAGACAGGATCTTAGCTCAGAAAATCAGGATGTAGAATCAGTATGGGTGGAGCTAAGAAATAACAAAGGGCACAAAACACTGGTGGGAGTAGTTTATAGGCCCCCTAACAATAGTTATAGTGTTGGACAGAGTATAAATCAGGAAATTAGAAGAGCATGTAACAAGGGTAATGCAATAATCTTGGGGGACTTTACTCCTCATATAGACTGGACAAACCAAATTGGCAAAAGTAGTTTGAAGGACAAGTTAATGGAATGCATTTGAGACAGTTTTCTAGAATAATATGTCAGGAACTAATTAAGGAACAGGCTATTTTAGATCTAGTATTGTGTAATGCGACAGCGTTAATTAGTAATCTTATAGTTGAGGATTCTCTGGTGAAGAGTGATCATAATATGATAGAATTTCATATTGAGTTTGAGAGTGATGTCGTTAAGTCTGAAACTAGGGTCTTAAATTGAAACAAAGCCAATTATGTAGGTATGAGGCTAAGGTAGATTGGGAAAATAGATTAAAAGATATGACGGTAGATAAGCAATGGTGAACATTTAAAGAATTCATAATTCTCAACAAATATACATTCCCTTAAGGAATAAAAACTCCATGGAAAATGATTCAACCGTGGCTAACTAGTGAAGTTAAGGATAGTATTAGATTAAAAGAGGCTTACAATGTTGCCAAAAAGAGTAGTAAGACTAAGGATTGGGAGAGTTTTAGAAATCAGCAAAGGATGATCAAGAAATTGATAAAGAGGGAGAAAATTGAATATGAGAGTAAACTAGCAAGAAATATAAAAACACAATATACAAGTACAAGTATGTAAAACGGAAGAGATTAGCAAAAGTAAACGTGGGTCCCTTAGAGGCAGAGACAGGAGAAATTATAATAGGGAATAAGGAAATGGCTGAGACATTAAACAAATATTTTGTATCTGTCTACACAGTGGAAGGCACAAAAAAACATACTGGAAATAGTGGGGAACCAAGGGTCCAATGAGAGCGAGGAACTTAAAGCAATTAAGATTAGTAAAGAAAAAATACTAGCTAAATTAATGGGACTAAAAGCCAATAAATCCCCTGGACTGGTGGCCTACATCCTAACATTTTAAAGGAGGTGCTGCTGAGATAGTGGATGCAATGGTTTTGATCTTCCAGAATTCCCTAGATTCTAGAACGGTCCCCATGGATTAGAAGGTTAATGGACAGAAAACAGAGAGCAGGAATAAACGGGTCATTTTCAGGTTGGCAGGTTGTAACTAGTGGGATGCCACAAGGATCGATGCTTGGGCCTCAGCGGCTTACAATCTATATTAATGACTGTGATAAGGGGGCTGAGTGTAATGTATCCAAGTTTGCTGACGATACAAAGCTAGGTTGGAAAGTAAGCTGTGAGGAAGATGCAAAGAGGCTGCAAAGGGATATAGACAGTGGGCAAGAAAGTGGCAGATGGAGTATAATATGGGGAATGTGAAATTATCCACTTTTGTAGGAAGAACAGAAAAGCAGAATATTTTTTAAAAGGTGAGAGATTAAGAAATGTTGGTAGTCAGAGGGATTTGGGTGTCCTTGGACGTGAATCACAGAAAGTTAATATGCAGGTTCAGCAAGCAATTAGGAAGGCAAATGGTATGTTAGCCTTTATTGCAAGGGCGTTGGAGTATAAGAATAAGGAGGTCTGCTGCAATTATATAGGGCTCTGATTCCTGGGATGAGAGAGTTGTCCTAAGAGGAGAGATTATGTAGAATGGGCCTATACTCTCTGGAGTTTGGAAGAATGAGAGGTGATCTCATTGAAACATATAAAATGCTGAGAGGTTGTCTCCCCTGGCTGGAGAGTCTAGAACTAGGGGTCAAAGCCTCAAGGTAAGGGATCGGCCATTTAGGACCGAGATAAGGAAAAATTTCTTCAATCAAAGGGTTGTGAATCTTCGGAATTCTCTACCCCAAAGGTCTGTGGATGCTGTGTCGTTGAGTATATTCAAGACTGAGATCGATATATTTTTGGATACTAAGGGAATCAAGAGATTTGGGGATAGGGCAGGAAAGTGGAGTTGAAGTAAAAGATCAGCCATGATCTTATTGAATGGTGCAACAGGTTCAAGGGGCAGTAAGGCCTACTCCTGCTCCTATTTCTTATGTTCCTAAAGCACTTTGGAATGTCCTGAGGATGTGAAAGGTGCTTTACAGGCGTAACTTCTTTCTCTTTCTTAATGCATGCTGACTGTTCAACACGCTATCACCGCTATGCACATACAAGGTTTGGGAGACAGGGAGCCTGAGAGAGCAAAGTGAGACCCTGTGAGTTGTAAAGAGGGAAGGAGACTGGAAGCTGACTGGGGCAAGTGGTACTGCAGTGTTCAGAATAAACAGGAGAGTGGCACCAGACCAGAAGTAAGTGAGCATGCTACAGTGTCATCTGCCACAGTGATGTGTGTAGAAGATGACCATCAACCATGTTTTCAACACTCAGTGACCTCAGTTTCTAATGTTATACACAAGTATATACAATAACAGTGAGATTTAATAGAAAACCAAATGGATGAGAGCTTCAGAACTGTTCAAGCAGCTAAAGGTGTCCATTCCACATGGGGTTAATGTTTTCAGTTGCATTTCCTGTAAAGGTTCTGCTTCTGCACTTTAAGACTGCAATAGGATTGTTCCATCTCTTGGGAGTACAAAGCTCAATGTAGATTCCACAGAATGTAACATTTAGCATTCCACCTCCAGCCTGATCTCACGTCAAACAGTTGACTCTTGTGTAGTTGCAAACTGGGACGGGTCCCTTGGTGAACATGAAGATATGTTTTGCAGTGAACACCTCACCCTTCATTGTACAGATGCCTGCAAATCCATTGTTCTTTTTTAAATTCCCGGAATGTAAAAAATGATACTCTGTGGCAACAATTATCTGATTGGAACCAATACAGAACCCTGGATGACAGAGCACATTCTTTTGTCTGTAGACTTTAGCAACTGATATATCTGTATTGGTAACTCACCATTCAATTTGGCAAAGATGATAAATGGATGAATCATGGGGATACAGCACTGCCAACTACATACGCACAAACAATGAAGGACAGGAAAAGACCCTCTCGTCCATCCAGCCTGTCCCACACAATTGTGATACCTTGTGTATCACAATATATACACTCCCCACCCTACCGGAAACCATGCGATCTTCTTGGAGAGGTGAAAAAACAGATAAAAACCCAGGCCAATTTGAGGGAAAAAAAATCTGGGAAATTCCTCTCCAACCCCCTTAAGTGATTAAAACGAGTCTAGGAGATCACTCTGGCCATGATAATTCTATGCAGTACCTACCCTTTGTAAGAGGTGACCTCCGCCCCAGCCAGAAACAGGTCCAGCTCTCACTTGAAGGAATTCAGTGAATCATCGTCCACCGTATGAGCTGGCAGCCTGTTCCAGAGGTCCACTATTCTCTGGGAAAAGAACCACCTCCTGACATCTAACCTAGATCCGGCCTTGTACAACTTAAAATCCTAATGGAATAAACTGTCAACTGAAACACAATGGGCTCGATTTTCCCAGGAAATTGCGGGTGCGTTGGGGGCAGGGGGGGCTCTGAAAATCGGGGAAATCTCGTTTAGGTTCGGAAGCCGGCTCCAACCCGCCGACTTCCGATTTCACCACGGACGCACCTGTGTGCGCACGGGCATCCCGAATCCAGAGGTCCCACTGGCAATTAAAGCTGGCGGGATGATAGTTAAAGAGCCAAATGTGAGGTACTTAAGGCATTTTACTTGTGACATAGTAGGTCTTGGAATGATTTTTAATTTACCTGGGCACCGCTTCTGATTCACGCTGAAGGGCCAGATCAGGCAAAAAGAAATGAAATAAATTAAATAAAAAACCATTGAACGAAGTTAAAACACAAAATCAACCTACCTTTCCACCTTGCTCCGATGTCTCCCCACCCCCCCGATCTCCCCTTCTTCACCCCCTCCCGATGTCCCCCTGATCTTCTCCCCTGATGTCCACCCGATCTTCCCCTCTCCCCCCCACCCCGATCTTCCACTCCAGCGCCGGATGATGTCTCGCTCTCTCTCTTTCTCTCCCCCCCGCCCCACCTCTCGCGTTGCAGCTCCTGACGGCAGCCAGCCTGAAACCCGGAGAGCTCATTAATCACCATCAATTACGATGTGATCGCGTTGGAAACGGTAAGGTTTGTTTATGCGGATTTGCTACATACATCTTCACCACCCCCCCCCCGTTGCTAACCCGCCACCATTTCAAGATTGAGCCCAATATATTCCTTTCATCATCTTCAGATCACCCCGAAGTCTACGGTTCTCTAAAGTGTAGAGTCCCAGCTCTTTTAGCGTATCTTGATAATTAAGATGCTTTAGGTTGGAAATTAGTCTAGTGGCTCTCCTCTGCAGCCTTTCTAAAGCCTCAATATCACCCACATGTAAGGAGATCAAAACTGGACAGTATTCCAAATGAGGTCTGACCAAGGTATTGTACAAGCTATTATCGGTGGTGGGCAAACTATTAGAATCAATACTGAGAGATAGGATAAACTGTCACTTGGAAAGGCATGGTTTATTCAGGGATAGTCAGCATGGATTTGTACAGGGAAGGTCATGCCTTACAAATCTGATTAAATTCTTTGAGGAAGTGACAAGGAGGATTGATAAGGGTAGTGCAGTGGATGTTGTCTATATGGATTTTAGTAAGGCATTTGACAAGGTCCCACATGGCAGACAGGTCAGAAAGGTAAAAGCCCATGGGATACAGGGAAATGTGGCGAATTGGATCCAAAATTAGCTCAGTAACAGGAAACAAAGGGTAAAAGTCGATGGATGTCTTTGCGAATGGAAATCCATTTCCAGTGGTGTGCCACAGGGCTCAGTGTTGGGTCCCTTGCTGTTTGTGGTATATATTAATGATTTGGACTTGAATGTAGGGGGCATGATTGGCAAATTTGCAGACGACACAAAAATTGGCCGTGTAGTTGATAGTGAAGAGGATAGCTGTAGACTCCAAAAAGATATCGATGGGTTGGTTGAGTGGGCGGAAAAGTGGCAAATAGAGTTCAACCTGGAGAAGTGTGAGGTACTGCACTTAGGGAGGGCAAACAGTAAAAGGGAATACTCAGTAAACGGGAATATATTGAGAGGGGTAGAGGAAGTGAGAGACCTTGGAGTGCATGTGCACAGGTCCCTGAAGGTGGCAGTACAGGTGGATAAGGTTGTGAAGAAGGAATACGGAATGCTCTCCATTATTAGCCGAGGTATAGAATACAAAAGAAGGGATGTAATGATGGAACTGTATAAAACGCTGGTAAGGCCACAGCTGGAGTGTTGTGCGCAGTTCTGGTCACCACATTACAGGAAGGACGTAATTGCTCTGGAGAGAGTGCAGAGAAGATTTACAAGAATGTTGCCAGGGCTTGAAAATAGAAGCTACAAGGAGAGATCGGATAGGCTAGGGTTGTTTTCCTTGGAGCAGAGGAGGCTGAGGGGTGACTTGATTGAGATGTACAAAATTATGAGGGGCCCAGATGGAGTAGACAGGAAGTGCCTGTTTCCCCTAGCGGAGAGTTCAAGAACTAGAGGACATAGATTTAAGCTGATTGGCGAAGGATTAGAGGGGATGTGAGGAAAGACTTTTTTACCCAGAGGGTGGTGGGTGTATGGAATTCACTGCCCGAATTGGTGGTAGAGGCAGGGACCCTCAACTCTTTTAAAAAGTACCTGGACCTGCACCTAAAGTGCTGTAAGCTGCAGGGCTACGGACCGGGCGCTGGAAGGTGGGATTAGAATGGACACCTGGTTGTTCTTCGAGCCGGCGCGGACACGATGGGCCGAATGGCCCCCTCCTGTGCTGTATCTTTTCTATGGTTCTATGGTTCTAAATTACAAAATAGTATGCTTTGTCTTATGCATAATACTGCACTTCTCCAAATTAAACATCATTTGTCAGTCATGAGCCCAGTCCCCCAACACATCAAGATTTGCTTAAAGCTGTCAAGCATCATCTACAGTCCTGACACTCGCACAGGTTTTGGTATCACCTTCAAATTTGTAGATCGTAGCCCCAACACCGACATTGTTAATGAAAATAGTAAAGAGCAATGGTCCCAACACCGATCCCTGCGGAACATGACTGGTGACCGCTCTCCAAACAGATCCAAATCCATCTATAACTACTTTCTGCCTACGGCCTTCCAACCAGTTCTCAATCCAGCTCAATACATTACCACTAATACTGCACGCTTCGATCTTGCAGAGAAGCCTCTTGTGTGGTACCTTGTCAAATAGTTTTTTGAAGTCCATGTAGACAATGTCTACTGGGTTTCCCTCATCCACCAACTTGGTGACTTCTTCAAAAAATATAATCAGATTTGTTCATCATGACCTTTTTTTGAAGCTATGTTGGGTGTCCCCAATATGTCCCTCTCTATCCAAATTATCATATATTACATCCCTAAAGGTACCATCAAGCATCTTTCCTATTACTGATGTCAAACTAATGGGCCTATAGTTACCCGGGTCTGTCTTGTCTCCTTTTTTAAAGATGGGGACTACATTAGCCTCCTTCCAGTCTATGGGAACCATCGCAGAGTGCAGTGAGCTATTAAAAATATGGGCAAGGGGCTCACACAGCATGTATCCCATCTCCTCGAGGACCCTCGGATGGATTTCATCTGGCCCGGCTGCTCCATCTATTTTCAGGTTCTTAATTCCATCCAAAACAATATGTTCATCTATGTTAATATTACTAGTTTTATTATGATTAAATTGTAACAGTTGAGCATCATCTTCAAGAGTGAAGACCGATGCAAAGTACTCATTTAATATTTCTGCCATGCCCAGTGAGTCCTCAGTAACCTGTCCTTGAGCATTCTTCAATGGGCCAATACAGTCTTTGACAGTCCTCTGACTCTTCACATAACTGAAAAAGCTTTTCCTATTAATTCCACAATTGTCTACAATTCTCTTTTCCATTATCCTTTCAGCTGATCTAATAGTAGCTGTTGTTTTCTTTAGCTGTTCTTTGTACTTAAGCTGAGTGCAGTGTTGATTATTAGATGCCTTAAGATTGTAGAAACATTTTTGTTTACATCCTATTTGTCTTAGTACATGACCAGTCAGCCACCTTGACTTTTTCTTACCACATTCCTTGAACACCTTTCTACTTTTAAATCTTGAATTCAAAATTGGAAACTTCAAACTGATAACCCATCGTGTCTTGACCCAACTCGGCTAGACTAATCCCACCATCCTGCTTTCTCTCCAGCCATAGCACTATATCTACTGCTGCAAATGTTCACCAACACTTCCCTATTCACTAAAATAATTAAACAAAACAGAACATAGATGTAACTTTCTGGATTACTGAATGCACCACATTGTGGCCTATTTCCTGGAAGTTGAGCTCTGTCCTACTGAATACAATGTTACAATACAAAATATAACTGAGGTAACACTGCTGTTGTTTCACCGACATTCGTGCTTTCGAACAGATGACGTGCTTGTTTTGCAGGTACTTAAATACAAGTAAAGCTTTTAAAATATATATATATTAGAAATCATGCATCACTAACATTATTCCTGTCTGTGATAAGTTTCACCCACAATCACTACACTTTTCTCACAGCTGAGGAATCTCTGCTCAACCGGCTCTGTACGCACAATTGAAAGATTTGCATTTATATAGCGCCTTTCATGACCTCCGGCCATCCCAAAGCACTTTACAGCCAATTAAGTACTTTTGATGTGTAGTGACTGTTGTAATGTAGGGAAATGCGGCTGTCAATCTGCGCACAGCAAGTTCTCACAAACAGCAATGTGAGAATGACCAGATAATCTGTTTTGTTAGTTATGTTGGTTGAGGGATAAACGTTGGCCAGGTTACCCGGGAGAACTCCCCTGCTCTTCTTCGAAATAGTGCCATGGGACCTTTTATGTCCACCTGAGAGGGCAGACGGGGCCTCAGTTTAACATCTTATCTGAAAGATGGATACACATTTTTACTGCCCCCCCTACCCCAACCCACCCGTTTTTTGGAGTTAAAATCACACCCCGTGTGTAGCACAGAAAATCCAAGGCTGCATGCCCAAAAAAACAAGCTTTTGCTTCCCTGTTTAAAATTAAATGGGCGTCCCATTCAAAAAAAAAATGGACTCTCCAACCAAAAGATGAATGGATGGCTCACAATCCCAATATGTTCCGACTGTCACTAAAAAGCTGGTGTGAGTATAAAGTGGGTCAGTGCTTGAAGGAAAACACGTCCATAAGCCTGCTGCATTTCAGGTATTGGAGCAAGGGCCAGAGTGGGCAGTGAAGTGCAGATCTCAATAAATCTAACACAGGTCGTATCCCATGACTCCTGATCACATATACTCCATTTAGCCAACAATCGGGAGAAAAACGTCAGATTTTCAACTATTGCGTACATGTTCTTTTGTAACTCAACACAGGGGTGTGCTTTTCCCTGCACTTGTTCTGCATGGCATATGTTAATAAATATTTTGCTTTGTGTGTTAGGGTTTCTCGCTTCAGTGAACAAACAGCTCCCAGAACACAAGACATAATAAAGCGAAACTTCATGTTGAAGATTGTATCTGTATCCATTCCAGGCCAGAAGTAATTTGAACTTGCTCTCAACGAGAGCTGATTTCATAATTGTCAAGGTCAGACCATTGTTTGACAGCAAGACTTAATGAAAAACAAAACAGACTGCAAACCTAATGAAGAAGCGAAGAATGCCTCTTTTTCTCCAGAATTAACAACTTGCTAACAAAATCGAATTTTCAGAAATTACACATTCCAAAGCCACGTGTTCTTGTGATTTCATTTATGTGTCATTGAAGTATAGAGAAAAATGAACAGTTTGTTATTCCCGGTATGGTTTCATCTTTCCATTCTCCCACGAGATTAGTAAGCCTCATAAAGTAACTGAAACGGGGGAGTACTGTGACCTCACTGACAGCTGCAGGCCTGAAAAACACAGCGCAGGAATTTACCTGCAGCTTATCTCCATAAGGAATGCAGACGTGAATGATTCAATCATCATTCATCTGTAGTTGCTCAAAACTGCACTTGCACAAAAATTTACACTCGAGATGGTAGATGGAAACATTTCACCATATTTAAAGTGACAGTTTTGACCCCAGCTGTAGGTTTACAAATTTGCAACATTATATATTTTTTTTACCGTCGATCCAGGTTGTGCAATTGTTGTAAAAAGGATGAGCTAAGCCTTAGGTGTCAGCCATGACTCAATGGGAGCACTCTCGCCTCTGAGTCAGAAGTTCATGGGTTCAAGCCCTACTCCAGAACAAAATCCACTTCAGTGTTACACTGTCGGAGATGCTGTCTTTCAGCGTTAAACCAAAGTCCTGTCTGCCCTCTCCGGTGGATGTAAAAGATCCCATGGCACTATTTGAAGAAGAGCAGGGGAGATCCCCTGGTGTCCTGGCCAACATTTATCCCTCAACCAACATCACTGAAACAGATTTTCTGGTCATTTAATTCATTGCTGTCAGTGGGACCCTGCTGTGTGTAATTTGGCTACTGCATTTCCCTACATTATAACAGTGACTGCATTTCAAAAGTACTTCACTGGCTGTAATGCACTTTGGGACATCCTGAGGTCATTCATGAAAGGCACTTTAGAAATGCACATTCTTTCTTCTTTCTTTCCATTCAACTGAGGAGCTATCAGAATCACCAGCTGGAGTTTTTTTTAATGGACTTACTTCAAATCTGTTGCCAAGCTCCTGTCTATTTATCCAAATAGTAATTATGTCATTGCTACATCAAATACACAGTCCCTCTATAATAATCATGCTAAAAATGTCATTGTTGGACAGATTTCAACCCTTTGAGAAATATAGTACCATTACAGTGCCAAATGTAAAAAACAAAATGATTGTTTTCTATTAGAATGAACTTATACATAATACAAAGGTCAGCAATTATGTGTTACAAAAACAAATGTACAGAAAAATAGCTTGGCATATAAATTACATGATGTAAAGCAAGTTTGTATTTGCACAACACTGAAGGGTAACAATGGATCAGAAAATCTGTTGTGTTACATTTATAAAAGAACTGCATATTGAAAAGGTCAAAAGACATGAGTCTGTGAAGCAAAATTCTTGCTCCCATTCCCAATGAGTTGACCAGTATTAAACCAGTACCAGCAACACAATGTCTAGTAATGGTTACAGGTAAGCTTAGTCCCATAATAAAAGGCCTGTTGCTGTTGGACCTGGTGATTTGTCTTCAGCACTCCTGGCTCAGCTATATGTACCAGAAACGCAAATTGGGAATTCGAACACATATTCCGCATAGTTTTCCATCCATTAAAGGAAGGTAAATCATTGGAAGGGCAGGGATTGCATGCACCTGAATTCTTTGATATAAAGTCCTGGCATATGAAGTTCTGAGCCAGGAGTGCCAAAGACAAAAAATTACCCTATTGCACCATCCAGTAACCCACAGGTATTTCAATTTTCCAGGTATGTTTTGGCCCACTAGGGGAAGAGACTATCCTGTCACCAGAAGGTGCATGTGCATCTTTAAAGATAAAGTCCTTCCAAACTATTGGCTCATTTATTTACCAAATTCGTAACATGGAATTTTGTTTTTAATTGAAATCTTTTCTATTGCCTTTCCTTGACTCTTCATGCAGTTCTGGATCTCTGTTCAGTTGTGCTTTTACATTTGTATTGTCACTCAGCCTTTATTTTCCTTTATAGTGAATACTACTTGACATTATAGGATGCTTCCCACTTGCTTTCTGGGTGAAGGCACACCTGTTATACTCAGCCATGTAGACCAGAGGCTCTAGGTTGAATTGTCAAGTGTGATTTAAATGTCAGCCAGGGCAGCAGCTGGGGAAATACAATAAGCATCCTTGGACTAGAGAGAAGAAAAAAAATCAGCCAGGGTTCTCACTCCTGGTTACGATTGACCTGTGTTAGAAAGAGTGTGTATATTGGAAGTCAGGCGAAAAGAGCTTCAGGCTTGGCTGCGATTTCCTCCCTGGTGAATTGCCTGACAACATTCACCGGCTAAGCTCATGGATGAAGAGTGGGCACCTTGGCAAGGTACTGCAGGGCTGCCAGTGCCTGTGGAACCGTATGCCAACAAGAACCAGAACCTTCAGGAGAGGAGAAAATTAGCAAACAAAATCACACAGCTAACCACATCTGAATGACGTGATGTATTTGTATGGTGGTGACAATGATTCCTCTGACGTTTGAGTAAAGAGGCAGTCAGGCACCATCTTCTTATGGACCAGAATGAATTGTCCTATTTCAATATTCTGACAAATGATGGATATAATACTGGGAAGCAAGTCCCTTCTGGAAAGGAAAGCTCACTGTTCCCAGTCAAATTGAAGTAAATTTAGGCAATTTTAAACATTACATTTACTTATTGATAATTGTTCTCAACATCTTTCCCACTGAATAAACAAGGACTAAAGTAAAAGCTTACTGCTAACCTGTGGAAATGTATATTTATGTTGGATTGTTATCTGATGAAAGTTTAGTCTGACAGATAGTAATTGGCAAATGGAACACATGTTCCGAACTATTGGAATCTCATGTTTCGATACTGCCACATCTAGTATTCCTGAATTTTACAGGGAAAAATGAATGTTCGAAGGAAAGAAGGAAAACTGAAGAATCAGCTGGCATTCTCTTGTTTTCAGTCTGATTTCAAAATGGCTGCCTGAAGGAACCGGAGTCTAAAATGGCACTGTGGGTCAGTGCACCACTCAAATCACATTAAATCATATTTAAAGACAAACTTGGCTGCATCTTTTACAATTTAACACAACATAAGTTCATGGTCTATGGAAAGAATGGTCTTGTCAGCTGAACTGCCTTTTGTCAGACCTATGTTTTCTTACGTCCTTGCCTCGTTGCCTTGCTCTTAAGTGGCATGTTTGTTTCAGTGAAACAAGGTTGCTGTCTCGTGGCCAGTTTTTCTGGCTCAAAGTCTTGGTGGCAAAGCCGTGCTTTTTAAACCGATACATCAACCAACCCCTGCTTTTCTTGTAATTGTGTAAACCTGCGGGTAATTGCATTCGAAGTTTGGCACGATTTGGAGAACCCATACAATTCCATGAGTGATTGGTCAGTCAACATCGCGCTCTGCATCAGATCAGCTTTTAAATTGTCAAATTGAAGCTGATTGTAAGGACTCTGCAATAATCAAATAATAGTAAGGGAACAGCTCCCGAAGGAAATCTTGGATTTGTTGAGGTTTTTTTTTTGTAATGGAAGTATGCTACTGCTTTTCACAGCCCCCTGTAACTCGGGAGTAAAGGAAAGATTTCTGAATGTTACTTGGTTTTTGCAATGCACCTCTGCTCTTCATCTCAATCTTGCAGAGTTCAATTCAATTCTTGCAAGGTTACTTGCAGGAAAGAGCTGAAGTAAAAGAGGCTTCTATTCAAGTATCTTACCAAAGAATTACAGTGTTACTTTTTTCTTTTTTTACTGCCAAAAGATGACATTTCAGGGCCAAGCTTAATTTGGAAGTTATTTTTGATGACTCTTAGCCAAACATTTTCCAATCACTGGCCTGGGTGGAGCACAGTCTGCAGACTAATTCAATAAAAATGTAAATTATGACCAGATTTTCTCAGTTTCCTCTCAAATTAACAGTACTGGACAATTTTTACCTCCTTTTGGCAATCTTTCATGCTCATCAAGATAAGGGATGTCAGGTTTTGGGGGAATATTCTCAGTTGTGCCACCGAGTGTCAGCTCCTTCTACTCTGTGGCGCATCCCTGACCGTAGAAATATATTATAATATGATTAGGCAGAGTCAACATGGTTTTATGAAAGGGAAATCGTATTTGACAAATCTACTAGAGTTTTTTTGAGGATGTAACTAGCTGGTTAGATAAAGGGGAACAAGTGGATGTAGTATATTTGGATTTTCAAAAGGCATTCGATAAGGTGCCACATGAAAGGTTGTTACACAAGATAAGGGCTCATGGGGGTTGGGGGTGATATATTAACATGGATAGAAGATTAGGTAACGGATAGAAAGCAGAGAGTCGAGATAAACGGGTCATTTTCAGGTTGGCAGGCTGTTACTAGTGGGGTGTCACAAGGATCAGTGCTTGGGCCTCAGCTATTTACAATCTATAGTAATGACTTAGATGAAGGGACCGAATGTAATGTATCCAAGTTTGCTGACCAAGTTTGCTAGGTGGGAAAGTAGGGTGTGAGGAGGACACAAAGGGCCCGATATTAGGAGGGTGGCAGGTTCGCAGCGGGGGGTCGACTGGGCGGGTGGGTAACACGCCCAGTGAAATCGGGGTGCTCCGCACGGAATTGCAGGCTAATTGGAGCCACTTAACTGTGCTTCCGGGTTTCGCGCTGGAAAGCTGCGCAGCGGGCGGGCTGTGCATGCGCAGCATAGTCTGTCAGCTGGAGGAACCCTATTTAAAAAGGGGCAGTCCTCCACTGACTGATGCTGCAGGAAATAGGAAAAATTACGGCATGGAGCAGCCCAGGGGGAAGGCTGCTCCCAGGTTTAATGATGCCTCACTCCAGGTATTATTGGATGGGGTGAGGAGGAGGGGGAGGACAGAGATCTTCCCCCCGGCGGGCGGGAGGAAGCAGCCTGCCTCTGCCACCAGGAAGGCCTGGCTCGAGGTGGCAGAGGAGGTCACCTGCACCGCCAACATATTGCGCACCTGCATACAGTGCAGGAGGCGCTCCAATGACCTAAGTAGGTCAGCCAAAGGGAGTCCACTTACTCATTCCCCTACACTCTGTCTGACACATCACCGTCCCCACCCCACATCTCCTTCTGCACTGCCAACACTACTCTGTCACATCACCCCTCACACCCAATCAAAGCTCATCCTTATCTTACCTGCACTTACTCACCTCGCCAGTACTCATCCCACCACTACCACTCAACCCAATCCTCATACAATCTCATGGCTCTATCTCATACTCACCCTCTCATGCATCTCTTTCACGGTCAGCCTCACTCAACCTGCCACTACCTGTGCTGCAGCCACAGGGCATGCATCACATATGTGCAGTAGGAAGCGTAAGGCAAACGTGTCGTGAGCATGAAGGGGATATGCACAAGGGTGTTTGAGGGTTTGTCATGGTTTTTACTTATATTGAATTTCTGATCAACTCACATAACATATTATATTGTCACCACTACTGCCACGTCTTTGCGAATCTTGTCTGGTTTGTGCAATAATGCCCTTTCCTGAGGATCACAATGAAGACCCACAACTGATGTCACCCATTGTGTCACTGCAGAGTGGGTGTACGTGTATTTGCAGGGCTCTTTTGTGCAGACAACTGAGAGACGTCGGCGATGTCCCTGGTGGCACCCTGGAAGGATACGGAGGAGTAATTGTTGAGGGCACTGGTGACTTTGACAGCGACAGGTAAGAAGATGGTGCTCGGGCCAGCCAGGAGCAGCTCGGCATGAAGGATGCTGCAGATGTCCACGACTACATGTTGAGTGACTCTGAGCCTCCGTGTGCACTGCTGCTCGGAGAGGTCCAGGAAGCTGAGCCTCGGTCTGTAGACCCTGTGGCGAGGGTAGTGCCTTCTGCGACGCATCTCTCTCTGCGGTTGCCCTCCCTCCTGCTGTGCAGGTGGATGTGTCACAGCACTGTGTTGTGGGGCTCCACGTGTCAGAGGTGGACAGCATGGCTGCGAGGCTGGTGATGCTGTTCGCCCTCCGAGGAGGTCATGACTGCAGTTATGGCGGCCCCCATCCGGAAGATGTACATCTGAGGGGGTCCGCAAGGTAGGTAAATGTGTCTGCACCCCGGGGTAAGTGTGCAAGTTGGTGAATTTTATTGTTAGGAGGAGGGTGGTGGAGGTCAAACTTTGTCCAAAGTGACAGAGTGGCCTCTTGCAATGAGTGAGGGTCTCCCCCCACCCCACCTGTCAAAAGGACCTTTGCAGCTGCCACAGGCTGATGGCTGCAACATGTCCATTTCAACTGGGAGTGTTTCCCCCAGTACCGGAAACAGTCCCAGTTGTCTGGAAAATCCCACCCCTCCTAAAATATCATGTTAATCAGGTCTCTAAACGATCTGAAGTACCTGAAGTAGCATGTCAGCACGTCACTGGGAAACCCGGAAGTGGGCGGGTTGGAGCCAGCCTCCAGACCTGCCCCAGGAATCCCCGATTTTCGCAGCCCCCCCGCCACGAACGCACCCGCTCGGGGGTGCGAAAATCGAGCCCAAAGAGTCTGCAAAGGGATATAGACAGGTTAAGTGAGTAGGCAAGTAGGTGGCAGATGGAGTATAATGTGGGGAAATGTGAGGTTATTCACTTTGGTAGGAAGAATAAAAAAACAGAACTTTTTTAAGGGGTAAGAAACTATTAAATGTTGGTGTTCGGAGAGATTTGGGTATCCTTGTACACAAAACACAAAAAGTTAACATGCAGGTACAGCAAGCAATTAGGAAGGCAAATGGAATGTTGGCCTTTATTGCAAGGGGTTGGAGTACAAGAGTAAGGAAATCTTGCTGCAATTGTACAGAGCTTTAGTGAGACCACACCTGCGGTACTTTGTACAGTTTTGGTCTCCTTACCTAAGGAAAGATATACTTGCCTTAGAAGGGGTGCAACAAAGGTTCACTAGATTGATTCCTGGGATGATAGGGTTATCCTATGAGGAGAGTTTGAGCCTATGGGCCTATACTCCCTGGAGTTTAGAAGAATGAGAAGTGATCTCATTGAAACATATAAGATTTTGAGAGGGCTTGACAGGATAGATGCTGAGAGGCTGTTTGCTCTGGCTGGAGAGTCATGAACTAGGGTTATAGTCTCAGGATAAGAGATCGGCCATCTAGGACTGAGGAGAGGAGGAATTTCTTCACTCAGAGGGTTGTGAATCTTTGGAATTCTCTACCCCAGAGAGCAGTCATTGAGTATATTCAATGTTGAGATCAAAAGATTTTTGGACTCTAAGGGAATCAAGGGATAGGGGGATCGGGTGGAAAAGTGGAGTTGAGGTCGAAGATCAGCCATGACCATATTGAATGGCGGAGCAGGTTCGAGGGGCCATATGGCATACTCCTGCTCCTATTTCTTATAGGTGTTGGCATTGTATTTCCCACAGCAGTCATCCCTGTGGTCTCTGTGAGACTGATAACTTTGTACCAATTAGCGTTGGATTATGGGTAGTTCTGCCCGCCGGTCAGGAAGGATGAGAAATGAGATAATATCTGTCATTTTTCAGAGAGTAAGTTGAGGGAGACCCAACAAGCTGTGTTTAGGAAGCATTTGTTATCCTTTCCTTTTCCTATGGACACTGGGCGCCCTCCAGTACCTCAACCAACTGAGATTAAAAACCCAGATCGAGGGTTGTACCTGGGCCCATATGTTTCAGCTGCTCACTGAGACATGTAACAAGTTAATAAAAAATTGAAATGGCAATTTAAAAACAGTTTCACCCAAAGGGATAAAGGTACACAGCATTCACATTAAAATGATTCTCGACAGTGCATGAGACATATGAGCCACTTAACGGTGAAATAATTTTTAATGTTATCAGTGAACATTGAGTAAATAAAGCAAAACATTAAATCAAAATGGAAATAAATGTGTACGCCATCAATCTTTCAAACACTGTGTAAAATTTTTGAGAACAAATTTCTATATAATCGCATCTTAATTTTTTACTAAAGGATGTATGAACTGAAGTAAAAGAGACAGTCTTTAAACTTCTGACTAATTATACATACCAGGCTGTTCTGCAAGTTACTAACCAAACTGTGAGAATAGCACATGCAAATAAAACTTTCCCCCACAATAACCAATTTTCCTAATGTGAAATGATATTATGAAGAAGGGCTAGAGCATCGGAGGAGAGGATAAGGGATCAGTGTAAAACACCTTGCAGTACTCAGGCATTACAGTGTTGTTCTCAATAGCTCTCTAATACCCTCTTGGCCACCACTGGTTGCAGGGTTTCTGCTCAGTTTTGTTACCCTGATTATTTAGCACTTGATTTTTTTTTTACTATTTTCTCATCAACAAATGGACCATTGGACCCCTTTTCCCAAACAGTAGTTTCACCACTACTCTACTAATCTGAAATTTTCAATATCTTACAATCTTAAGTGGACGCTTTTTTTGAATCTATTATACACACGTTATGAGTTGGTTTAATAAGAAACACTTATTGGATGACTACATGAAAGAACATGCATTAAATTATAGCCAACTTCTTCTGCCATGAATTTATTTATAACTTAAGGAGCAATTTCTAAAAGGAAAATAGTTACAGACTTGTTCTTTTATTAATTCATGCTGTAAAATACAAAGTGCCTGAAACTAGTACATCAGCCACTTATTAATACAGTAAAAAGCAACATTCAGCATATTTAATGTAGTAATACTGGACAGATGAAAGGCCCTCAATGTTTAAAAGCACAATGTCTTAAGAACAAAACCGTCAATTTTCTTTCGCCATTCATGAATTTTTGTTGTAATGATGTCACAAACTAGTGCAAAGATGCATTTTGATGTGATTTATATCACTGCATCATGTTGCAAACAAAACGTAGGAACAGGGGTAGGCCATTCAGCCCCTCGAGCCTGTTCCGCCATTCAATTAGATCATGGGTGATCTGTGGCTCAACTCCTTTTACCCACCTTCGATCCATAAAAAAATTGCCAAGTAACTTTTCATGAAGAGTACCCCTTTAATCAGCCCTATTTCAGGATAAAATAAACTGGAATGCCCATTGTAACTGTTAGTAGATGTAGTAATGCTCAATCCTATCCTTACAATGTAGTCGTGGCATTGCCCTACTATTACATGGTCACAATTTAGGATTCGTGTGAACAAGTCATTTTGTGCAGGCCTTATTGTGAGCACTGTTTCAAACCTTGTCGGCAGTAAACAAACAACTTTACTTCTTCAGTTAGATAACTGAATCTTTGATCATGAAGAACATTCATGAAAATGTCCTTAAATTTAGTGAAAAACACTTCCTGAATGCAACACGGTAACTCTAACTAATCACAGTGATTGTCTCCAACAGGCTTTTTATGACTTTGACCCTTGATCCATGCTTTGACCTTTTTAAACTAACTGCAGTAAGACAGGAAAACTAATACCCAAAATCCTTTCAAAATCGTATATCACCCTTTCAAATGACTGTAATTTCAACAATACAAATTAGAAACACATGGCTCACCATTACAGTACTGACGGAGAATATTCATGTTTTTAATGGATCACAAACATTAAGTGTGCCCCCTATAATAATAGTTATGGCACAGACAGTGCTTTCACTACCAGCTCAACATCAAGTACTGCACAATTTCCTTTCTCTTCAATTTAATAGTTTCGCGATCTATTTTTCATTAACTGAGCAGTGTTAGTAATGCTAACAGTCACTTGAACCAGAATGGGACCAGTGTCCTAGCGGGAAGGATAAATAGGGCTATCAATAGGACTTTAATCTAGTAAGACGGGGGGAGGGATCTAGTGAAAATAACATAAGTCTGTAGATAAAAGAAATAGGAGATGAGAGTAAAGGTCAGACCAAGGGTAACATAAACGGTCAGGGAACAATTACAGTTATAGAACATGAGTACAAAATGACTGTTAAAAATAAAATGAGGGGAACAATTATTAAAAACAAATTAAATTGCATGTACAACAGTGTGCACAGCATCCAAAGCAAAATGGGGGAACTGGAGGCAATAATTTGTCAGGAGGAAAATCTTTAGAAAGGATAGGGAAGAAAGAAGGAGGGTGGAGTAGCTGTACTAATTAGAGACAACATAACAGCAATAGAAAAAAGGGACATAAGTAATAGGAAAGTAGCCCTCAATTACATGGTCACAAATTAGGATGGAAGATAAGATAGTCACTAATAAATCCAGAGGGAATTCAGGAGAAATGTCTTTACGCAAAGAGTGGTAAGAATGTGGAACGGGCTGCCACAAGGAGTAGTTGAGGCAAATAGCATGGATGCATTTAAGGGGAAGCTAAATAAGCACACGAGGGAGAAAGGAATAGAAGGATATGCTGATAGGGGTAGATAAAGTAGGGAGGGAGGAGGCTTGTGCGGAGCATAAATGCCAGCATAGACCAGTTGGGCCGAATGGCCTGTTTCTGTGCTGTAGATTTCCAGGGGCGAAAACCGGAAGGCAAGTGGCCTTAATGAGGCGCATCAATTGCACTTTTGGATTTTGCTCCCGGCAGCCAGCCTGATTGACAGGCAGGAGGTCAGGTGAAGAGTTGGAGGTAGGTGGGGGTCCACCATGGGGTGGGGGTGATATCACCGGGGTGGGGGTGGGGGGGAGGTCGGTCCATCGCGGGGGACCTGTCAGCCAGGTGAGCTTGTTGGGCCTGGATGGAGCACCCTTGCTCCTCCAGGCCCACAAGCAGTACAATAAAGGCACTCATCTCATGGATCCGGCCCTTCCCGCCTGCTTTCACCTGATGTAAATCGGAAGTGATGGGAATCTCGAACAGGTAAGGTTAAATTTGTTTTATTATTCCAATACACAAAATATTAAGTAACTCAAGTATCTCAATGAGGTACATTGCCCTTTTAAGTATCGGCCCGCCGGCTTTAAGTGGGGGCAGGACTTCCTTGTGTCTGTTCTCCACATGCCCACAGACTTGCCTGGGTTAAACCCAGAAGCAGCCGTGTTGGAGCCGGGATGAGGACCCGCTCTGAGAAAGGAGTATTTTTACTCCACACCTGCCCCCAACTCAACTGTTCTTGGGGGTTAAACTTACCCCAATGTAACAATGTATCTTATCAATGCAAGCTTTATTCTTTCTTGTTCTATCAGTCCTATTTAAATTAAGATTGACTAATGAGTTACCAACTCATGACTGAAAAATATTTGTGTTTTTACTGTTTATTTTCTTTGAAATGAGTGTTAGAGTTAAGGTGATACTTGCTGAGGACTTTCAGATGTCTTTATTGGTACAGCAGTGACTGAATGAATGATACTGCTAACTAGAAACTGCAAGCATAACAGGGGATGCATGTTTTGAACAGTGACGTTTAGCATTAGGGGTGTATTGGGTGAAGGACGACATGTTTTCAATTAATGGGATGCAATCTTCAATAATCATATACAAGTTCAAATCCCTCCAATGGCCTCGCCCCTCCCTATCTCTGTAATCTCTCCGCCCTACAACCCCACAAGAACTCTGCATTCCTTCAACTCTGGCCTCTTGTGAACTTCCTTCCCCCCACCATTGGTGGCCATATCTTCAGCCGTCAAATCCCTGGCTCGAATTCCCTCCCTAAACCTCTCCACTTCTCTCTCCTCCTTTCAGGTGCTCCTTAAAATCTACCCCTTTGACCAAGCTTATAGTCTCCTGTCCTAATATCACCATCTTTGACTCAGTGTCAATTTTTGTCTGATTACACTCCTGCAAAGCGCCTTGGGACGTTTTATTGTGTTAAAGGCGATATATAAATGCAAATTGTTGTTGTTTATGGTGAGTCCAAGAACTGATCACACAAGCTGAAAACAGACTTAATCTCTAGGGAACAAGGACCATTGGTTTGTATGCATTTCACTTTGCATGAGTACACTCTATTCCTGAACTGATAGTATGATCTCTGTAGTACAGATCAAAATGCACCTGGCATTATTCTGTAGAATGGGGATGAGCAGCATTACTCATCCTGCATTTCTGGGTGCGAATTCAACAAAGTAAAAAAATGATAAAGATACCTTAATGATGAATAATACACGGACAAACCAGATGGCGAAATGCTGGTAGATCTTCATGGTTGTAACATGGTCTCCGTTTGGTCAACAGGAAATTCCAAGTCATGGCCATTAACAAAATGAAACCTTCTGAGACCTGTGCAATTTTGATTCCATACATTCCATTCCTCTTTGAATTGATAATGGAAAAACAATGACTTGTGGGAAACAGTAGCAGCAACCATATATAGTAACCTCTGCAGCTAGCCTGCATCATCCAGGCCCCTCATCTGAAACAACATAGGCAGGAGGAGATGACATCATCTGTCCCGTCAAGGATGAAAACCACTTTCAAGGCAGGTAGCCATCATCAGCAGCATGTGACAGCATTTGCTGGAATGCAGAGAATTTACGAGCATTTGTTCAGGGAGGTAACACAACTACAAGGAAATGTCTGTTCCACTGGAGAGATCAAATGACTAAAATATTATTTTTGTATATTTCCCAGCCCCAACTTCGTTCAGTGTCAAAACAAAATGTTCTAATCCAACTTTAATATTCAATAAGAGATGCTCAGAGATGACATTGCTTGCTGTTTTGTTCTGCAAATATTGTAGGAGCTTTAACAGAATCATAGTTAGAAGGATTTACATAAGGACAAAAAAGGTGCTCAAAATATGAAAGAACGTGGACAAGAGATTAAATATTTGCAGCAATCAGAATTCTCCCAACCTCAATATTGGAAAAAAGATCAGAAATCGAAGATTCAGCAGAGATCGTACTTGTTAGATTTCAATGTTGGTTTAAATTATAACATTTCACGAAGCAACAGAGTCCTCATAAGGGCATTATTACTTCACTTAGATACGTTGCAAAAGCTGTAAAGTTTTACAGCAAGTTGACTTTTTAATTGCACACCTATGTTAGGAATGCATAGCAAGGTTTGTATTAGGTGGAACGGCTGATTAAAAAAAAATAGGATCACCATTTTCACAGTATGTGTCCTAGCAACCCCTTACCATTACAGAAAGGAAATATGGAAGTGAAAAAAACAATAGCAATCATTTCCTTCCAATCATTAAATGAAGGCGTGTACATAATGGCGAGCTCACAGCTGGGGAATGTAATCTGCTACTCGTTTCAGTCATTCAAGACCTGGACAAGCTAAATAAGTCTAATAACTGGATCTTTTTTATGAGAATGGTAAAAAGTAGGTAGTATAACATCCATTACTTATTATCTTATTCTTCTATACTATATGTTTATGAAGTATCAAAATATAAACTAGTATAAGGGTGTTATCTATATGCATGTTAAACTCTACTAAAACACATGTTTACATTCAAAGAGTCATCTGGATTGCTATGTGTGCACTATAAAGGACGACATCGGGTCTTTACTGGTGTTTCCTTGTTTTATGCTTTACAATAGCCTGAGAATAGATATTGAAAATCCCCAGCAATAAAAATTAGATGCAGTGATGGGAGAGAGGGACTGTTTGCTGTCAACAGCTCCCCGCCTCCTCAGTGAAATTCACTTCTCATTCAGGGCATCACATAAGGGGAATGTCATGACTCCACTGCAGTGGGAGGATCACACAACGGGGTCAATATTGACTTCCATAGTCTGGTGTTAACGGGGCAGTAACGGCCTCAAAATGGGGTTGACAGCTTTACCATCCGGTTAACACTGGGGAAGAGGCTGGCAACGTTCTGAAAGGGGGCCTTCGGTTGTGTGGCCAAAGTGCCTGCCTGAAATAAGCGGGAGGCCTCTTCCCATACAAATTGGGGTCTTAATGACATAGGATCCCAATTGCAATTTTAAGGGACACATGCGCAAAGCTCGCGATGTGAGCGTTCCACCCATGTGCACTGGCGTTCCGATCAGGAGACGGCCAGAACACTTTTTTTTTAACATTGATTTTTCGTGGAGCCGGGAGGAGCTTCCTGGCTTCACAAAAATAATGCCGATCACTGCTGGCCTGGCGTGGTCCCGCCTCAGTATCGTGTCCCCCACCCCCAACACCCCCCTGCCGGTCTCTGCCAGCATCCCAGCCGGCCGGCATTCATGGAGCCGAAAAGCTGCGAGCTGCTTCAGGACCCCTGTTTGACATCTGCAGCTTCCCTGCCAAATTCAAATGAGGCCGGGGCCTCAAAATCGCGGCGGCCTCTTCAGTGCCGGAACGTTCGGCCGCCCAAAAGTCAGAATTGATCCCAGGATGTTTGTCCCAGACTGCGTCTGATAGCACTTTTAAAACAAGAAACACATAAGGGAGAACTCGAGAGACACCAGTAGGCGACAAGTCTCTTTTTACCATTTAGGGTTCTGTAGTAATTCAGAAGAATACACATACCCTTTAGATGTAAATATTTCTCTATTTATTATTATTGAATGCAAACCTTCAGGACTTTGGAAGCCATAGGCTAAGAATAAGATAAGTTCTTTGGTGTGTCCTTTAAAATGTGATTCTCTGAATCCAGTGGTGCAACATAACTACGGAGTTCATGGTATGAGGCATCATACAGATTAACAAAAAAGCCAAACATCATGTTATCCAAAATAAACATACCAGGGGCCTTGGTCATCTTTAAGGGTTGAATTAAGATTGCTTACTTTATTGAGATTTTTCAATACATTAATTCTAAGTGTATTAAGTAGTTTATTTTATGCTACTAGTACACTGGCATGCAACTGTCCTGTATGTTAAAAACAAATTATGATTTGGTTTCTTGGACCAGATACAACTACACTTTCATTGAACAAATATTTTACCATCATGTCCAAACAATCAAGATCCCAGTAGCTTTGTGCAGCTTTGGAAATCTGGGCAAGCTCTTAATTACACCACACAGAAGCTAAGGATCCCAGAGGGACTGTTACAAGGGATCCAAGAAATTTCAGTAATGTACTAACCAGCTATAATTTTAAGTACACAGGCTTGTCATCAAGTCTGGGGCACAAGGTGTCCCAGTGACTGAACAAATATATCCAGTGAGTAGCTGAACCATAAAGACCAGGAAGATCCTTGGTTTTGAGCCTCGGTCAGTGCCAAAATAATGACTCTCATTTGGTGGGACATTAGGGATGCTACAATTCTAATGATATATTAGTTTCTGGATGAGAATTCACAATGTCCCCTTACTAGTAAGTGCTGTATCAATGTTGTAATTAGACAACAGGTTTGATCCAGACTACACATATCAGTCTACAAGATGGAGTTTATAAACTAGCAAGAGCTACTGAATGCCACAATATGTAAAGTTGTTTAGAAGTTGAGTAAACCTAATTTTCTTTTATTATTTGATTCTAGATTATTAAGAACTTAAAAAATTTAAGAACAAAATTGACCTCTGTCTCCTTGGGTTTGGGAAGAGAAGCAGAGCCAGGGTTTGTGCTCCTGACAACCAGCTATCCAGTGACTCCTGGTGTGTGCATGCGTGTGTAAGAGAAAAAACATTGGGTGAGGCCTTCTAAAGTAGTGTGTCAGTATGTAATTTTATTCAGCAGCCCAGATGTCCCTGAAGACTCTCTTCATCAAATCATATTTACAACATTTTCCACTGACATGTAAAAACACAGTTTAATTTGCAATGTAAATACGTAGGCCATTCTTGTTTCCTTCTTCCAGTGCTCTAACGCTCCTAGCAACGTACAGAAATAGGTCAGTTTACACATAATTGCTTAATGAGGAGTTTTCATTCAAGTGGAATGCTCGTCAATTTTTCCCTAAGGAGGAGCCATGACCGCAGCAAATATTGTTGACCTGACAATGACTTCAGTCTATGTCACGGCTTGGTATAGAAGTCTCCCAGTCACATGAGCATGTAGCATTATGCCATGAACCCTTTGCTGTAACTGCAATTTGTTTTTTTTTTAAACTGACAAAAACACCACATTTTGAAGCTAAGGTTTGTCTTGGCAAGTTCAACGACAATCCCCCCACAACAAATTGATAAATGGACTAAACACATTAATTACATGCCATATTATAATACCATACCCCACTCATGGTGAATAGCTTTGGTGGAAGTTAAAAAATATCATTTCAGTGACGTGAAATAACATCAGTGAAATAACCATATGAATATATTTACTTTCAACCACCTTCCCTGTCACGATTCGGAATTCTTTGCCTATCTAAGGAGGATTGAAAGATTGTGATCAGAGCCCCTGATAACTCCTCTCCAACTTCCTTCAACAGTTCAGTGTCCATGGCCAACAGGGCCTGGTAAAATATCCACCTCGACTTCTACTAATTCTATTATATAACCAATTCCTTTTCTACTGCTATTTCAAACAATTGGTCCATATCCTGCTCTCGTACCCTTATATTCTCACTTCCACCATCATTTGTAAAAATTAATGCTAAATATTTATTTTAACATCTCTGAGAAAGCTTCATCCTCCACAATTATATCCCCCTTTCATCTTTGAGCTGTCCTTCCCTCTCTTTAACTGTTTGTTTACTCTTATATGCTTATAAAAGCCCTTACTATTATTCTAAATTATCTGCTGGCCTTTTTTCATATTTCCTTTTAGCCCTTCTAATCTGCCTTTCATCTTCCCATTATGCTTTCTATATTCCTCATGATTTTCTTTACTAATGTTAGCCCTGATTTTATCGTCTTTCTCCCTTTTAAGTTTTAGTTTAATTTCTCTATTTATCCATGGAACTCTATTCTTTGATGTATCCTCTTTTCTGGAATACATTTATTTTGTACTCTATCCATCACATATTTGAAGATTTCCAAGTGCTGATCTGTTGGCCTGCTTGCTGGTGTTTCTGCCCAGTTAATTTAGGCCAGATCCCTCTTATCCCATTGAGCTTTGTTTTTTTCCAGTCCAGCACCCTTATCATTGACCCTACATTATTCTTTTTTTATTTTTACATTGAATCGAATTACAGCACTATTTCCCACTTGTTCCCTACTCTCATATCACTTGGATTACTGTGGGCAGTTCAGGCCTCCATACTACCAAAAGCACATTGAAGCACTGGAGAAAGTGCAGACAAGATTTACAAGGATGTTGAGCAGCTGCAACTATCAAGCTAAGGCTATTTTCTTTGGAAAAGAGAAGTCTAAGAAGAAGCCTGATAGAGGTCTTTAAAATTATGAAGGGGTTCAATAGGGTGGATGTGGAGAAACTGTTTCCACTTGTGGATGAGTCCAGAACAAGGGGGCACAAATATAAGGTAGCTACTAACAGATCAAATAAAGAATTTAGGAGGAATTTCTTTACACAGAGAATGGGGAGAATGTGGAACTCGTTGCCACATGGAGTGGTTGAAGCAGAGAGTATTGACACATTTAAGGGGAGGCATGAGGGCAAAGGGAATAGATGGATTTGGGAGCAGGGTGGGAAGATGTAATTAGAGTAGGAGGAGGCCCGTGTGGAGTATAAACACTGGCGTAGACCAGTTGGGTCAAAGAGCCTGTTTCCGTGCTGTAGATTCTATGTAATTCTATGTAGTTACTTGTCTTACTTCATTTCCCAGGACTAACTTAAGCAATGCTTCTTTCTTAGTTAGACTAGAAACACACTGATCTAGGAAGTAGTCTAAGTGCATTCTAAAAATCACTTCCACATGCATTAGCTTTATTCCAGTCTAGTCCTGGATAGTTCCAGCATTGTTGTTCTTACCTATTTCTCTGAATTGTCTGCAGATTCTCCCTTCTAATACCAGTATATAATGCAATTTTACAAAATGCAGAAGTGTTTTTAAAATATGTCTTGGGTTATTACAGAGTAAAGAATTTATTTTGTGAGCAAGAAAGACTTCAATACTATACACAGTAATTTAATCGCTTGTGAGTTATCAATCAGGATGTCCAAACTTTCAGAATAAGATCTGTATTTGACGGTTATCCATTTAATGTCCTCATGTTTATATAGTGCGGCTTCAGTTCTCTACAAATACTGTACATAATCATTGTGTATGTGTGTTTAATGGAAAACCTTTAGCTTTAGGGTGTATACAAGCCTGCATCAGGTTGCATACCAGTGAATTCTCTCAGGGTGGCCAATACTCAATAATATCCACTGCTAAATCTAACAGATAAGACAAATCAAATCCAGCTGCTGATTCAGAAATGTGAAACAGCACAAGGTCAGAGGGCGGAACCACAGTAACATTCTCATGCGAATAGGAGCTGTCGTGATCTAGTCATATTATACCAAACAACATTAAGCACTTACTCAAGAATGTGTGCCAATAGTTGGCAGAAGAAAATACAGGGAGGGAGAATTAATCTTCCTGTTAGCTGGGAAAAATGATAACTCATTCACCATCCTGTAGGAGAGAAAACTAAGAGAGAGACTCGGACTGACTGGTTATTTTCTTCATTTATAAGTTGGTTAAATAAGTGCATCGCCAGTTTATTTAAACTTATAGCATCTTTTAGGTAGAATGAATTAAATATCCTGAACCCTGAAACTTGTTCCTCAGACCTGACCGGTGACGGATGCACAAATCATATCAAAAACCTGAATTCTATTCAGCAAAATTATGATTTGGAAAGTGACAAATCAAATTCCAGGCTTGAGCAAACAAATCATATCAGCTATTAAAATCAGACTCTCTAGTCCCTGGGGGTGTATGTATAATGTCCTGACCAGTTTAGATTATCCATTAAGTGGACTCTTTACCTTTTGTATTTCAGGTGATCAGTTGAATGTAACTGTAACAAGGACAGAATTGAACAAAACTGACTGCAATGGTTGTTGGGAGTAAAGAAATATTTGGAGACATTGGGCTCAATTTTAAAACCGAGCCGGAAAGGGGGGTGGAGGGGGTCAAATTGAGGTCAGAAAACCCATTAGTACGGGTTTCCCGGACGTCCTTATGATTTTGATGAGACCAGCCAGGGAGAGGACATCTTCATGTAAGTCTGCAGGTAAGTCTATGTTTGTATGGATGGGGGGGCATGGGTGGGCATAGGTTGGCACAGGTGGGCATAGGTTGGCACGGGGTCATGAGTCATGGGGGATGGGATCAGGGGCCAGTCACGGGGGGGTGATGGGATCGGGGGTCCACGATCAGGGGTCCGGGGTGGGAGGATCAGAGTGGGAGGGAGGATTGGGGTCGGGGGATCAGGATTGGGGGGGGTCCGTGATTGGCGGGGGGGGTGGTCCGCAATCGAGGGTCGGGTGTCCACGATCGTTGGGAGAGGGTAGGTGCTGGTAGGTTTGTTGGACCTGGGGGAAGCACTCCTGCTCGTTCGGGCCCACAAGCTGTGCACTTCTAGGCACCTATCTGTTAGTCTCGGGCCTTCTTGCCTCCTTCCACGAGGCATAAAACAGGAGGCCTGGGAATCCCGGCCCCCCGGGGTTGAAATCGAGAATTTGAGAAAAATGGAGGCCTGAAACCTCCTTGAAAGGTTTTAAAGCCCACCCGCCTCCTGGGAGCGGGTTGGTCACCCGGTCCTCTTCCCGCCCCGGGGAAAACTGGAAATGGGCGGGTTGGAGGCAGATCTGAATTGGTGGCAATTTTCAGTGCCCCCACCGCCCCCAACCCACCCATTTTTTACTTTGAAACTTGCGCCCATTGTATTGCAATACTTACAAGCAGGTTACAGATTTCTCATAGTCTAATCTCAGAATCCTGGCATTATCCTAAGGGGATAATTCTCCATTTGAACTTGTGCACATGAGGGAAAGAGATTAAGACCTTATCAAGAAGACAGTTCCATGAACAATTTTCTAAATGGCGATAAGCTGGGAACTGTAGATGAGCAGAGAGATTTAGGGGTCCAAGTGCAGAAATCACTAAAAGCTGGTGGACAGGTCCAAAAAATAATTTAAAAGACTAATGGAATGTTGGCCTTTATCTCAAGAGGCTGGAATACAAAGGGGTGGAAGTTATATTACAGTTGTATTGCATTCAGTTCTGGGCAGATTCACCAGAATGATACTGGGGCTAAAAGTGTTAAATTATGAGGTCAGGTTGCATAGACTAGGCTAAATCTCTGCTCCTCCACAGTTCCTAGCTTCTCACCATTTAGAAAATATTCTGATCTAACTTTCCAAGGTCAAAAGTGGATGACCTCACATTTCCCCACACTGAACTCCATCTGCCACAGTTTTGCCCACTCACTTAATCTCTCAATGTCCCTTTGCAACTTTCTGCTCTCATCTACATTACTTACTGTGCCACCTAACTTAGTGTCACCAGCAAATTTGGATACATGGCTCCCTATTCCTTCATCTAAGTCATTGATAAATATAGTGAAAAATAGAGGCCTCAGTACAGGGGGACACCACTAGACACATCCTGCCAATTGAAGTATAGACCCATTATTCCTACTCTCTGTCTCCTACCTCCTAACCAATTCCTTACCCATACCAATAAGTTGCCTCCAATTCCATGTACCTTCACTTTTGCTATTCATCACTTGTGTGGAACATTATTGAATGTCTTCTGGAAGTTCATATAAATAACATCCATAGACACTCCCTTATCTACCACGTTAGTGACCTCCTCAAAAAATTCAACTGGATCGTTAGACATGACACATCCTTTACAAATCCATGCTGGCTCTCTGTGGTTAGTTCATATTTGCCTAAGTGCTCAGTTACTCTGACGCTAATGACAGATTCTGGTAACTGACCTTAGACTGATAGTTCTACAATTTCCTGGTTTCTCTCTCCCACCCTTCTTAAATAATGGAGTGGCAATTTTCCAATCCAACAGGATAATTCCTGAATCAAGAGAGTTTTGGAAAATCATGACGAAAGCATCATCAAATTCCTCATCTATCTCTTTTAATACCCTGGGGGTGGAAACCAAAGCTAAAACTACCAAGGTGAAAATCTGTGAAATTTGTTCTGACCTTTGAAAGTAATCCTGAAAGACTCTCACTTTATAATCCTCACTACTTTACTCAGACCATTTAATTCTACAGATGAATTTTTCATGGTCCCTTCAGGACAGGAAGAATGACAGTGATCTGTAAAGTGGGGGTATCCAAGAGCCAGCCCATGGGCTGAATCTGGCCCATGGGCTTCATTCTTCTTTGCAGCTAGTGCACTGCTCTGATGTTCAGTTCCGGTCTCTTCAAAAGTCCTGGGCCTGGACAACTGGAAAATGTTGCGTTCTGATTGGTGGATTTAGACCAATGAGGGAGTATTTTTTTGTACCAATCATTAATCATCCTTTACCAGTCCTCCAGGCCCCAGAAGCTTAAAGAGCTGAGACTGAACTGTCAAAGTTTTCAAATTTCAGATGGCAGCAGATGCAGGGATGATGGGATGATGGAGAAACAGGAAGGGGAGGAAACCACAGCAGGATACAAGCAACAGTGGAGGACAGCGGGCAGAGGCGGCCCAGACCAAGCCAGATGGAAGACGATGAAGAAACAGATGAAGCCAGTGGGGAAAACGAGGACAACTAGATGGTGCTGGACCAGATCAAGCCAGGGTCAGAATTGAAGATAAAAAAGTAAACTGGGCTAAAAGTTTCTGCTGGGGAGTTTTGCATTTTTTGAGTATGGAGGGGGAGGAGTGGATTTGGAGTTTTTGTGAATTGGAGCTCGCATTTATGTATAGGGTGGGCTTTGACATTTTGTGTATGAAGACTTGGATTTTTTTGGGATATGGAATTGAATTTTTTTTTATATGGGTGGACTTAGACTTTTTGTGTATTGGGAGGACTTGGATTTCTTTGCATATGGGATGTTTAGATTTTGTTTGTATGGGGATCGCACATATTTTGTAGATGAGGGAAAACATTTTTTGTCATGGGGGGGTGGGGGGTAGGCTGGGGGCTTGGAGTTTTGTGTAATCCCACATGGCTCAGTCACTGATTGTGGCACATGTATCTGGCCCCTGTTCCTAAAGGTTGTACATCCTGCTGTAAAGTATTGCATCATTTATCCTTAGAATTCCTTAATACAAAAAGGATGTGGAGGCACTGGAGAGGGTGCAGAAAAGATTTACTGGGATGATACCAGAACTGAGAGGATGTGCTTATCAGGAAAGATTGAGCAGGCTGGGGCTCTTTTATCTAGAAAAGGGAAGGCTGAGGGGTGACCTCATAGAGGTCTTTAAGATAATGATAGGGTTTGATAGGGTAGACGTAGAGAAAATGTTTCCGCTTGTGGGGGAGTATAAAAGAAGAGGTCATAAATATAAAACAGTCACTAATAAATCCAATAGGGAATTCAGGAAACTTCTTTACCCAAAGAGTGGTAAGATGTGGAATGCGCTACCACAAGGAGTAGTTGAGGCAAATAGCATAGATGCATTTAAGGAGAAGCTAGATAAGCACATGAGGGAGAAAGGAATAGAAGGACATCCTGACAGGGTTAGATGAAGTAGGGAGGGAGGAGGCTCATGTGGAGCATAAATGCCGGCACAGACCAGTTGGGCTGAATGGCCTGTTTCTCTACTGTAGTTTCGATGTAACTCGATGATATAATGTAACTCCAGTCCCATTGTTAAAAAAATACTTATGCAGCTATTGTTAAAAGACATTAGTCAGCAGTGTATTAACTACTTTGGCTAGGACTCCATTCTACATGTCCTTTGTCCTGTGGGCTGCGGAGATTTCCTAACCTTTAATCTTACAGCACACAGGTAAAATATCCTCAAGCATATTGATGACTAATAACATTAGACTAACTGGTCTACGATTCTCCAATTCATATCTTACTCTTTTTGTTGAACATCAAGATGAAATACCCTATCCTCCAGTAATCAGATTCAGCTCCAGAATGTATGGAACTCCTACAAACATGAACCAGAGCCTGTCCCATTACTTTTAGGAATCTAGGATGTATCTCATCTGGTTGA
This sequence comes from Heptranchias perlo, assembly GCF_035084215.1. Lineage (NCBI taxonomy): Eukaryota > Metazoa > Chordata > Chondrichthyes > Hexanchiformes > Hexanchidae > Heptranchias > Heptranchias perlo. The sequence goes on along the minus strand of NC_090334.1, from coordinate 25,686,358 downwards.
GGTATGCTGATTCTTCCTAACACATGATTTACTAACCTCTACAAATGTTAAATGATTCTTGGGCCATTTTGACTGGATCTGGAATTTGTTGAGTCTTTATCTATGAAATCTGACAACGTATTCATTTAACACATCTGCCATTTCCTGATCCTTCACAATATTTCCACCAACTTATTCCTCAGAAGAACTATCTGGTCTTTAACAAAACATTTACCATTTACTTGGAAAAAAATTCTTTGGATCCCTTTTTACGGCTGTCAACCTTTTTTTGCAGCCACCCAACCTCTTCTTTCACTGATTTTAATTACCCTTATTTTCTAGCTCTGCAACTCACTTAATCATCTCAGAAATGTTTATAATGTTGAAGTTTGAGCTTCTAAATTCCTGCAAATTTGAATTGTTTTTGCCCTTAATCTTCATCACATCAAATCTGAATATATAATGATCACTGGAACACAAGTGCACACCTTCTTCCAGGTAGCAAATTAATTTTGTTAGACTGTTGAATGCTCTTGTCATAGAGTCATAGAGTCATAGAGTTATACAGCACGGATAGAGGCCCTTCGGCCCATCGTGTCCGCGCCGGCCATCAGCCCTGTCTACTCTAATCCCATATTCCAGCATTTGGTCCGTAGCCTTGTATGCTATGGCATTTCAAGTGCTCTCTTGTACTCTGCTTCACATATTGTGTTAAGAAATACTCATTGCCTAACTCTGTCAAGTTGCTTATGGTTTAACCCATTTTATTCAGTTCCCTCTGATCTGTACACTTTCCTCTCCAAGGATTACAATGTTTTGATTCCCTATAATTTCTCTTACTTACTCAGTAAATACTTTGCTGCCTCCCTGTTTGCCTTTATCTGGCAATTAATAGCAAAGCTATCCACAGGAAAACTAAAGTACTCAAAATTTATTAGGTAATACTTACATAATGTTTCCACTGGCGAAACAATGCTGTCGCTTGGTGATTCTAGAGGCGTACTTCACCCACTGGCTAATCTACTACTGAATCTAGGTGCTGCTGATGTATACTGTGGAGATGAAAAGTGCATGGACCTGCTATACCTGGATTTATCAGCTCCTGTCCTCTAACTAGTCCTTTATCAACTCCTTGAATGGTGGGTTGGTTTGGATGAAGATGCAGTCATTGTGAGAGGATGCAGTCATTGTGAGAGGAAGCAGCTTCATTAGTTCCATTTTCCTGCCATATGCCAGGTGCTGAGTCCCCTGCAGGTGGTTTGAATGAAAGTGGACGTTGAGATACCACTGAGGGTTATGAAGCCTGTCATGGATCCCTCAAGCTGCAACCCCCATCCCTCCCCCCTCCCCCAGCCTGTCAAATTCAGCAGTGACCAACCTCTATAAGTTGGAGCCTAAGGTCTCCATAACAACAACTCGTATTTAGATAGCGCCTTTAATGTACAAAATGTCCCATGGTGCTTCACAGGGAAATAATAAGGGAAACAGATGACGAGTCAGGAAAGAGTGTTAGGCGACTGGAAAAGATGGGTTTTAAGAAGATTTGTAAAGGAGGGCAGAGAATGCGAGAGGGAGAAGTGTTTAGGGAGCAAATTCCAGAGAGTGAGGTCGAGATGACTGAAGGTCCTGTCACCAATGGGGGAGGGGCAAAAGGAAAGGAAATGCATAGGAGGCCAGAGTGGGAGGATGAAGGGTGCCAGGAGAGGATATAAAGCTGGAGATGGCTGCAGGGGTAAGGTGGAGCAAGGCTGTGGAGGGATTTGAAGATTTATAGGCTTCCTTTCAATTTGGAACCATTGTGCATTGTAATAAAACTTCAAAAATAAATCACCTATTTTTTAATTTCTTCTGCTTCTTGATGAATGCCCCTCAGCTGGATACAGCCTGAATTTATTATTTGAAATATTGACAGCTTTCTCAGTATTTCAAATAATTTCCATAATAGGCTAGTCTATATGCAGCCTTCAACCGTTGCATAGTTCAGTGGCTTCCATTTTTTTCCCCATGAGTTCATTTTATTGCAATAGGTTCCTTTACAATCCTGACAACTATTTGTGATTATGCCAAAGCACTCAAAATGACACAAGGCTTTTTTTGTTTGTAAGAACAAACTTCCCAGTATTCTGTTACGTTTTCTTTATTTTAGGATGCTTCACTTTTTACATCTTTGTTCACTGTTGTGAATGTCCAGTCTGACTATTTAGATGCAGAGACCTATACAGTTTCTATAGCTGTGAAATAACCAAATAGAACAAAGACAAATTTGTACAAGGATCCATTTGCAAATGGTTATTGGTGAGCTAGTCTACCAAGCATCTTGCTTCAGGTACCTAGTGTAGGTTGGCATTATTGAGCTTGAATAACACCTTGTGGCCAAGGACATGTATAAGTGAACTTGACTATCAAATTTAAAGGGCTCTATTTTCGCACCCGCGATCGGGTGCGTTCGTGACGGGGGGGGGGCTGCGAAAATCCGGGATTCCCGGGGCAGGTCTAGAGCCCGGCTCCAACCCGCCCCATTTCCGGGTTCCCCACTGACGTGCTCACATGCGCGCGCAGCCCCCGCATGTGGGACTCCCGCCGGCAATTAAAGCCAGCGGGGTGACACTTAAAGTACTTGAACAGGTACTTCATTGTTGTTTACAGACCTGATTGACCTGATATTTTAGCAGGGATCGGATTTTGCAATTAACTGAGACTGTTTCCCGTACTGGGGGAAACACTCCCAGTTGAAATGGACGTGTTGCAGCCACCAGCCTGTGGCAGCTGCAAAAGTCCATTTGACAGGTGGGGGGTGGAGACCCTCACTCATTGCAGGAGGCCACTCTGTCACTTTGGACAAAGTTTGGCCTCCACCACCCTCCTCCTAACAATCAAATGCATAAACTTGCACACTTACCCCGGTGTCCAGACACATGTACCTACCTTGCGGACCCCCTCAAATGTACATCTTTCGGATGGGGGCCGCCGTAGCTGCAGTCATGACCTCCTCGGAGGGCAAACAGCATCACCGGTCTTGCTGGCCACGCCGTCCACCTCTGACACGTGGAGCTCCACAACACAGTGCTGTGACACATCCACCTGCACAGCAGGAGGGAGGGCAACCGCAGAGAGAGATGCGTCGCAGAGGGCACTACCCTCGCCACAGGGTCTACAGACCGAGGCTCAGCTTCCGTGGACATCTGCAGCCTCCTTAATGCCGATCTGCTCCCAGCTGGCCCGAGCACTATCTTCTCACCTGTCGCTGTCAAAGTCAGAACTGCCCTCAACAACTTCTCCTCCGCATCCTTCCAGGGTGCCACCGGGGACATCGCCGATGTCTCTCAGTTGTCTGCACAAAAGAGCCCTGCAAATACACCTACAACCACTCTGCAATGACACAATGGGTGGCATGAGTTGTGGGTCTTCATAGTGATCGTCAGGAAAGGGCATTATTGCACAAACCAGACAAGATTCGCAAAGACATGGCAATAGTGGTGACAATATAATATGTTATGTGAGTTGATCAGAAATTAAATATAGGTAAACACCATGACAAACCCTCAAACACCTTTCATGCTCACGACACGTTTGCCTTACGCTTCCTACTGCACATATGTGATGCATGCCCTGTGGCTGCAGCACAGGTAGTGGCAGGTTGAGTGAGGCTGACCATGAAAGAGATGCATCAGAGGGTGAGTATGAGATAGAGCCATGAGATTGTATGAGGATTGGGTTGAGTGGTAGTGGTGGGATGAGTACTGACAAGGTGAGTAAGTGCCGGTAAGATGAGGATGAGCTTTGAGTGGGTGTGAGGGGTGATGTGATAGAATAGTGTTGGCAGTGCAGAAGGAGATGTGGGGTGGGGGCGGTGATGTGGCAGACGGAGTGTAGGGGAATGAGTAAGTGTACTCACTTTGACTGACCTACTTAGGTCTTTGCAACGCATCCTGCACTATATACAGGTGCACGATATGTTGGTGGTGCAGGTGACCTCCTCTGCCACCTCGAGCCAGGCCTTCTTGGTGGCAGAGGCAGGCCGCTTCCTCCCGCTTGCCGGGGGAAGATCTCTGGCCTCCCCCTCCTCCTCACCCCATCCAATGATACCTGGAGTGAGGCATCATTAAACCTGGAAGCAGCCTTCCCCCTGTGCTGCTCCATGCTGTAATTTTTCCTATTTTCTGCAGCATCAGTCAGTGGAGGACTGCCCCTTTAAATAGAGCTCCTCCAGCTGACAGACCTTGCTGTGCATGCGCAGTCCGCCCGCCGCGCAGCTTACCATCGGGAAACCCGGAAGCACAGGTAAGTGGCTCCAATTATCCTGTAATTGCGTGCGGAGCACCCCGATTTCACCGGGCACATTACCTTTGCGCCCAGTCGACCCCCCGCTGAGAACCCGCCGCCCTGCTAATATTGAGCCCAAAGTTTCTATGTTTCTTTGGGCATCACAAACATCACATATGTACTGAATTCTTTCTTATAGAGTTAGGAATGCAGATTACTTAGATCTCAGACTATTACCTGCAGAGTGTGATACACAGCTGTTATACTGCCAAATGTGCATCACCGTCACACTGAAGTCAGCAAAAAAGGAACTCTGTACATAGTTCACCTTTACCAAAAGGAGAGTGCTGGTAAAATGCCTGCTTAATCCGAACTTGAAAAAGATTATAAATTTACCTTTCAAAGCTCTCAGGAGATTCACTGAATCACCTGGACTCTCTTTAACTGCATCTTTGCACAGGACCAGATTCACATTGTAGCCAGTACCAGGTCACACCAGTGAGGTGGGGTTCCTGGAGGGGGCTCACATCTCCTGGTTTTAATGAACTTTGGAGATAGATCTCACTCTGACGGCTGAGTTATACTGCCATCTTCATGTTAATGCAAATCCCAAATCACTTCCCATTGATACAGAAGTGGCAGCATAATTGTACCCAAATTTTCTGTAATGTATTTGATTGAGAAAATATTTTTTAAAAAATGAACATCTGATCAATAAAATTAAATGTGCAAGTAGCTGAGAGGTAAAAGTAGTCATACTCTAATTTCCCATCTCCTAAAAAGGAACCTTTGAGTGAAGTTCTTGGAAACGTGTGTAAATTGTAACACATGCCATAATTACATATGATTGTTATTTGTACTGTGTGAGGGGGCCTTTTGCAATCTGAACATTAGACCACAGTTATGTGACAATGTGGAATGTATTTGAGTATCTAATGACCAATTAAGAAAAGAAATGAAATAAAGAACCTGCATTGATATAGCACCTTTCATGTCCTCAGGATGTTCCAAAGCACCTCCCAGTCAATTAATTACATTTGGAGTGTAGTCAGTTGTTTGTTGGCAAATGTGGCAGCTAATAGCAAGGTCCCACAAACAGCAAATGAGATTAATGTCCAAGTAAGTGTTCTTTGGTAGTATTGGTTGAGGGACAAACTGGGAGAATCCCTCTGCTACTCTTTGAATAGTGCCATGGGATATTTTATGTCCACCTGAACAGGCAGATGGGGTCTTGATTTAACATCTCTTCAGAAAGACATCACCTCTGATGATACAGCATTCCCTCAGTACTGCACAGTTACTGTGCTCAAGCTTTGGAGTGAGACTTGAGCCAACAGCCCAACTCAGAGGTGAGAGTAGTACCAACTGAGCCAAACAAACTCACCCAGTAGCTACTGGGCAGTTGGAGCTCGTCAGTCTGCTGTAAACACTTATAACTCTCACTGTGACAACAGAACATTTTCTAAAGCTCGCCTGCAGCTTTTTTTTTTAAATGCAAAATTTGTAGTGGAATAATAAAATAAATTCTGGAACTTTTTCAGAAAGCAGAAGAGCCTGGTCAGTGAACTGTTGCTTATGTTACTGTTCATAGTTTTAAACTGTAACATGAAAGGCTAATAAAATTACCGTGCAGAACGGCATTCTTTACAAACCTCTCATGGCAAAAACCATCATTTTGGAGTAAGGAACTATTGCTGTAAAATTCAGAAGTGACGCTCTAAAATAAAGCCTTTTTTTGGCATGGAACCAGTCTGTCTGTAAGTTCTCCTCCAACATTCATCTCCATTCAGCTGTTTCACACAACTATTGGATGACCACATAGCAGGTGATGTGGATTAATGGCTTTGACACATCAGAACAAAAGCCTTAATTAATTGGTCTGATTTACTACAACCATCAGACAGGAAGAACTATTTCATTGAATACAATGTCAATGATACATTAATAATCACGACCCACAAAAATGCAGACCAGTACAGTTTTGCTTCAATTATATGATTCAAGAATTTAGCAATGGCTTTATGGGAAAAGTGATTAGTTTTGGACAATCAGTACCAAATATTAACAGGAACACAATCCACAATTTTCTTATATTCACCGTGGCAAAAATAAGTTGAAAAATATGATTGTTCACCGCAGCCATAATCTGCCAGGGTAACGTAATTCCACACATTGATTGAAGCTTTGTGAGACTTATTTACAATAATTTTGACCCATTTAGAATTGGTGTCAGCTTGACTCAGTAGTACAACTCTTGTCTCAGTTTGTGGGTTTGAGCCCCACTCCGGCACATAACCTAGGTATGATACTGGGCTTAGAGAGTTAAATTAGCAGGACAGATTGCATAAATTTGGCTTGTATTCCCTTGAGTATAGAAGATTGAGAGGTGATCTAATCAAGGTTTTTAAAATGGTAAAAGGATTTAATTGTATAGATACGGAGAAATTATTTCCTTTGGTCGGGGAATGAAGAAAACAAGGGGACATAATCTTTAAATTAGAGCCAAGCCATTCAGGAGCGAAATCAGGAAGCACTTTTTCACACAAAGGGTAGTAGAAATCTGGAACTCTCTTCCCCCAAAAGGCTGTGGACAATTGGAGCTATTAAGACGAAGATAGATAGATTTTTATTATGTAAGGGTATCAATGGATATGGAGCAAAGATGGGAAAAGGGAGCTGAGGTGCAGATCAGCCAAGATCTAATCAGGCTCGAGGGACTGACTGACTGACAGACATTTCAATGCAGTACTGAGGGAGTGCTGTACTGTCAGGGGTGCCGTATTTTCAGATGAGATGTTAAACGTAGGTCCTGTCTATTTGTTCTGGTCAATATGAAAGATTCCACGGCACTATTTGAACTAGAGTAGGGAATTGTCATGGTGTGCACATCATTATTCATCCCTCAACCAGCAGCATCAAAGCACATTAACTGGTCATTCATTTCATTTTGGGAGACCTTGCAGTGTGCAAATTGGCTTCCACATTTACCTACATAAAATCTGTGACTACAGTTCAAAAATAATTCAGTGGGTTATAAAGTTTTTGGGGTGTCCTGAGGATGTGTAATGTACTATGTAAATGTAAGTCCTTTCATACTTCAGTGATATCAGAAGACAATGCTTAATATGTTTGCATGAGATTCCTCTATTAGGTTAAAGCCTCTGCTAAAATAGTGAACATAAGAATGCTGTACAAATGCAGTAAGGATTTGTCTGATGCTAACATTGACAACAACTTCTAGGTTAATGAATTATACCTGTATTTATGTTTCCTTATATTTAAGGGCATGTTTGTGCTACAACTATAGCACCACTGCAAAGCAGTTTCTCTGATTCAGTCCAGATCTGATTTGGAGAGAAATGGTGCAGGATCTTTACAGACGGTAGAATCACACATCTTGGGTTTGACAATGCATGGAATATAGCATGGGCACTTATTAGAATCATAGAATGGTTACAGCAAGGAAGGAGGCCATTCGGTCCATTGAGTCTGTGCTGGCTCTCTGCAAGAGCAATCCAGCTAGTCCTACTCACCCGCCCTATCCCCATAGCCCTGCAAATTTTTTCCCTTCAAGTACTTATCCAATTCCCTTTTGAAAGCCATGAGTGAATCTGCCTCCACCACCCCTCAGGCAGTACATTCCAGATCATAATCACTCGCTGTGTAAAGAAGTTTTTTCTCATGTGGCCTTTGGTTCTTTTGCCAATCACCTTAAATCTATGTCCTCTGGTTCTCGACGCAACCGCCAATGGGAACAGTTTCTCTCTCTCTACTCTGTCTAGACCCTTCATGATTTTGAACACCTCTATCAAATCTCCTCTCAACCTTCTCTGTTCCAAGGAGAACAACCCCAGCTTCTCCAGTCTATCCACATAACTGATGTCCCTCATCCCTGGAATTATTCTAGTAAATCTCTTCTGCACCCTCTCTAAGGCCTTCACATCCTTCCTAAAGTGCAGTGCCCAGAACTGGACACAATACTCCAGTTGTGGTCCAACCAGTGTTTTATAAAGGTTCATCATAACCTCCTTGCTTTTGTACTCTATGCCTCTATTTATAAAGCCCAGGATCCCATATGTTTTTTTAACTGCTTTCTCAACCTGTCCTGCCACCATTAACGATTTGAACACGTATACCGCCAGATCTCTCAGTTCCTGCACCCCTTTTAGAATTGCACCCTTTCGTTTATATTGCCTCTCCTCGTTCTTCCTGCCAAAATCTAACACCACACTTTTCTGCGTTGAATTTCACCTGCCACATGTCCGCCCATTCCACTGTTGACATTTTGCATGGTCTGAGAAGTTGGAAAAAAAAGAGAAAAGTACAGCAATTTCAATAAAGCCTGTCTATGTCCTCTTGAAGTCTATCACTATCACTGTTTCACTCCAAGTTTCGTGTCATCTGCAAATTTTGAAATTGTGCCCAGTACACCCAAATCCAAGTCATTAATATATATCAAAAAAAGCAGTGGTCCTAGTACCGACCCCTGGGGAACACAACTGTATACCTTCCTCCAGTCTGAAAAAACAACCGTTCACCACTACTCTCTGTTTCCTACTTAGCCAATTTTGTATCCATGCTGCCACTGCCCCCTTTATTCCATTCAACTTTGATGACAAGCCTATTTTGTGGCACTTCATTAAACGCCTTTTGGAAGCCCACCTACACCTTTGCATTGAAGTCAACAGAAGAGAAAATCAGGAAGGATGTACAACGGGCGGCAAATTCAAAATCGCTCATTTTACACTATCGTCCAAAGTTCAAATTACCCACCTAGTGTTTAGTCATGCCTCATATATCTTTTGCAGATGTGAATCAAAATCCAGCATATCTGAATGTGCTCTGCTTCTGTAAAAGCTGCAAATATAATTGTTCAGCAACCCATTGTGCCATTGAAACATGTCTAAAGAATTTCAAACAAAAATAAGCTATTTAAAATTTTATCCCAAAAATGATAAATTCTCACATCATTTCAAGAAATCCAGGTTACAATTTCCCAACCCTTCAATGATTCGAGAGGCACACAGAATGTACACACAACCAGAGAACTTTCAAAAGCAAAATACTGCAGATGCTGGAAATTTGAAACAACAACAGAAAATGCTGGAAACACTCGGCAAGTCAGGCACCATCTGTAGAGAAAGAAACAGAACCAACGTTTCAGGTCGATGACCCTTCCTCAGAACTGATCGACCTGAACCTCACTGTGCTCACTGGGTTGCTGTTCATAATGGTTAGCCAAAGAGCTGCAATGGTGTCGGCACAGGCACAGGCCATCTACTGTTAGACAGATTGCATGGTCTGAGAAGACCTGTATAAGGTGAAAAAAAGAGAGAAAAGTACAGCAATTTCAATAAAGACTTAACAGCCATTCCTACACCAACCTATGAGGCATCTATGTTCACGTTGTTTGATTGATCTGTGAATCAATTTCTCTAACAATGTAGGAGACTCTCCTGCTCAGGCATTGATTTCCCTGGGAAAGACTATTGAGGGCACTATGACACTGGTAATCTGGAGACTCTCTTTCCAATTCATTTTGACGGTGCTGGGGGGAGGAGTGAATGTACATTTAGATTTGGACCATCCACATTCATAATAGGACTGAATGCTATTATGGAATTTATCTGAATACCAATACCACCTTGGGTCTCCAAATATCTCAGCGTTTTCTTGACAAGGAAAACATGAGAAACTTGAAAAAGGCTGAACCAAAGACAGTTTTCCTAAACATTAAGTGATTGAAGGAACTTTGCAAAACCTCGGTGGTCATATGTAAGAATTTGCAAACGATGGTATAAAGTCAGGGAAGGTTTCATCGTGCTCTGTATAGTCTGGTTGAAGTGACCCAAAGGAGCTCATAAACTCATAGCCAGTAGGCAAATGCTGCCAGCTTCTTCAGAGCGACCAGAAGAGACTCGCTTTCTCTTCTCACATCCTCGTGGCTTAGTTTTAAAGGAAAATGATTCGGTCCAGAATCAGTAAGTATCAATTAAAGTAAACAGCACAACCAACGCAAGATCCATTTTCAAATAATCCATTATCACTTCCCTTGGGTGGAAGAATATTCGGGTGTACATCAAGTCACTGAAGTGGTTGGGGTGGGCTCTTGGCACACAAAAGAAATTGTTATATCTATTACATTGAAATATCATGGTAAACCAATTTCTTCTTTATACATTACATCACCCCAGCTACCTCATATTGCCACAGGAGATTCCAGTAAGGATTATTAGGATGCCTGAAGAAATATGATCACATCCTGAATGGCTTATTATTAGTAGTGACAAGGGAAGACTGCAGCACCATCCAGCCACCTGCATGCAGCACAACTGTAAGTCAAACAAAGATTCATAGTGATGCTTTAGACAAATTGAGCACTAGATTTCGTCATGCTTATACACGCCATCAATAAAATTGATTGATTTATGACTGGAGTGTCTGATGAAAAGGTCTTAATTCCTCAGAAGAGAATACTGAGTATCCAAGAGTTTTTTCAAGGAATTATCATAACAGAAGTCCTTTGTCTGCGAGATTAAAATATGTCCTGTTTTGCACCTAGGGACAGACTAAAAACTAGTCTACACCTCATTCTCAGGAGAAGCTTAACAATACTTAAAAGACTAAATGAATACAGGGAAGTGATGAGGAAAACAAGCTTTTGGTATTAACTTGAGTCGAAACCAGGGATGGATGGAGGTAGAGAAGAGGCTGGGCAAATGTAAAAAAAAAGTAATTGGGAGGGAAAATTCAGTTTTATATTAAAGTTATATTGATCCTAATCTCAAAAGTCAGGAGTGAGAATTAGAGGAAGTGTAGATGACAACTTTATTTGGGACATGAGTGCAGTTCAATCAGACTCGGGCAGAATCAGACTTTGTTTCTCAAAACTGTTTTAGCTTTTCAGAAAATAAATAAAATGGGACTTTTTTTTCTATCATTATAATGGAATTTTATAAAACTTGTAATTGCAGCTGAAATGAAAAAAACATTGCTGCAAACTCCATCAAATTGATGTGGTCGCCAAAATGTCCGTAAGGGTCCTTGGGTGATACATGATGTTCACCGAACAGAAGTGAAAGTGTTGGCAGCTTCAGTTGACCATTAGTGTGGAACCTTATTATCTTTCGGGGAAGGGTGGAGTGTCAGCTGCATATGATATCAGGCATATCTGTTCTAACAGAACTGTGTATTTCAAAGCCAACATGACTTAATTTGATCGCCTAAGGGGTCGGAAAGGAATTGTCCAGTTTTTATTTTCCAATTGGCCTTGGGTTTTTAAACTTTTTTTGCTTCTCCCAGGAGATCACATGGCTGCTGGCGGGTAGGGGTGTCTAATCATAATGCTTCAGGCATCGCGACTGTGTGGGGCAGGCTTGATGGACCAGATGGTCTTTTCCTACTCGTCACTTTCGTAAGTTTGTATGATTCGTATGAAACCTGCTTTCAAAAGTGATGAAAGTTATGTGGAGACTGGAACTGAAATGGAAAACTTAATGTAGCTGGATTATTACCTATAATAACCTACACAGCCATAATCAAAGCAGATATCCTCATCAGGTCAAACTAATCATTTTTGTCACAGTAAGCTGGATTCACATTACAATGTAGCAGTTTTTGCATTGCAATGTTAGAATTGCAGTATAAATCTGGCATCAGGGCCGAGTCTGAATCTAGAAATAAATATGATGTGGAGATGCCGGTGATGGACTGCGGTGGACAAATGTAAGGAGTCGTACAACACCAGGTTATAGTCCAACAGCTTTATTTGAAATCACAAGCTTTCGGAGCTTTCCTCCTTCGTCAGGTGACGAAGGAGGAAAGCTCCGAAAGCTTGTGATTTCAAATAAAGCTGTTGGACTATAACCTGGTGTTGTACGACTCCTTACATTAGAAATAAATAGTGCGAGACCTGTTGGAGGAGGCAGTCTCACACTGCTTGAGGATAGCACCTCATAGAGTGCAATTTGGACCTTTTAAAACATTTTTTAAACCTACCTGCAGTTAACCTATATGTGAAGATATTGCCTACATTCCCTAAACATTTAAATTTCAACCAGTGGGGATCTCGGTGTATGAGTATAACTACCCATGAGAAGACCTCTCTCCTGTCTCCAATCTCCAATTGGCATTCCAGATTGACAGTGTGAATGGGTTATTATCTGGATGGATCGACTCCACAGGTACAATCAGAGTTTGGTAACTGTAATTTAAATGCAGCATTGCATACATCATTGTACTTATCAAGTACCATTACTCAGGAGAATACCAGTATCTTTGCAAGATGTATGTTACATATCATATAAACATGCAACTACATCCAATATGGTGAGCAAACATTAACAGTTTATTTTTTGCTCTGTGAATTTAGCTTTTGGTAATCAAGTTTAAAAATCATCAAATAAATGAAATGAGGGTCTGATTAGGGAGTAGATTATGTGTTCAGTACTTTTCCAAATGGAGGTTAGGCTGGAAAACTGATGGACTTGACCTTCAATTTGGCAAGATAGCATAAGACTTCCACTTAAATGAAGATTGAAGGTACTTCACTTGAGAGAAGAGTTCAAAATGTGGACATTTTAATGAAAAATGCAAAGAAAATATGCCTTATCCTGTTTCAACAGCAACAAAAGAGTTCTAAGGTTTGTAGACTAAAGATAATGAAATTCTGTCTGTTCCCATTTCCTTTCTGCACATTAAGACCACAAACCTAGGCTGAGTGTCAGACATATTTGACAGCCAATCACCTCTGACACAGAACTAATTACGTTCCTGAACTTCCCTAACAGGGGACCTCCTGACAGCAACAGGACTTCTTCAAACTGTTCAATGGAAAATAACAACTACCAAAGGCTTTATCCATAAGATTTGTTGTATTCCAGATGCAGTAGGACGCTAATGTCTGCCATTTTCAAAGAAAACACTTTTAAAATAGTTGCATGTTATATATAAAATGAGATGAAAGCTCTCAGACATTACACTTGATCATTAAGGATTTGTGGCTGCATCTAGTCCCAAGGGAAGTGGTAAAGGTCCCCATCACTCTTAACTCTCACAAATGAGCTGCATTCATGGCTTCTCTGTGTCACGTTGGTGGGCTTAAGTTCATACCCTATAGAGGCTGGTACTTGGTATAAAGCAATGTGCTTTTTAAAACATTAAGATAGGTCACATTATTGGAGACCTGACCGGAGTGCTGCTTAGCACTGCTGAGAATACATATTGTGCTTGGCGCTCTTAGAAAAGACACTGTAAAAAAAGAGAATAAATGAAATAGAAGATTCTCTGTATGAATGAGACTAACTACATACCCAATGAATGATCATTTCCGACTAAATCCCATGCATATCCAGCCTCAGGAAGAAACACAAGTCATGTTTCATGGAGAATTAGTTAACATTTTGGGCATCGTGTGCGATGTGTTTAGTGGCTTTCAAAAAACAAACTGCTGTAAGGTTTTTGACCATCTTGTTAAGCTTACAGAGGGAAGAAAGCTTTGGTGGATGATTGATTAATGGCATTGAGCCATTATGCATAGCAACTGTGGTGATATGCATGATCATTCATTGAATTTGTAAACATTTACAAGAAATTATAAAGCCAGTGTACTTGAATCTCAAATCCACAAATGTATTTTACATGCAAACCAGCACATACCAAATACTCTGTAAAACAGCAGTGGTCAATCCTATTATAGGCTGGGATAACAATAATAATATAAGGAACAAAGAGGGGGAGGAATTTTTGAAATGTGTTCAGGATAACTTTCTTAACCAGTACATTTCCAGCCCAATGACGAAGGAAGCATTGCTGGACTTGGTTCTAGGGAATGATGCAGGCCAAGTGGAGCAAGTGTCAGTGGGGGGAGCATTTAGGGAGCAACGATCATAGTATCATAAGGTTTAGAATAGCTATGGAAAAGGACACGGACCACTCTAAAGTAAAAATACTCAATTGGAGGAGAGCCAATTTCAATGGGATGAGAACAGATCTGTCCCAGGTAAATTGGAATCAAAGATTGGCAGGCAAAACTGTAATTGAACAGTGGGCAGCCTTTAAAGAGATGGTTCGGGTACAGTCTAGGCACATTCCCACGAGGGAGAAAGGTAGGGAAATAAAGCCTGAGCTCCCTGGATGATAAAGAGAGAGAGTAAGATGAAACGGAAAAAAAGGGCGTATGACAGATGTCAGGTTGACAACACAAGTGAGAACCAGGCAGAATATAGAAAGTTCACAGGGGAAGTGAAAAAGGAAATAAGAGGGACAAAGAGAGAGTATGAGAATGGACTGGTGGCCAATGTAAAAGGGAATCCAAAAGTCTTCTACAGGCATGTAGATGGTAAACGGGTAGTAAGAGGAAGGGGCCGATTAGGAACCATAAACGAGATCTACTCATGGAGGCAGAGGGGATGGCCGAGGTACTAAAAAAGCACTTTGCATCTGTCTTTACCAAGGTGGTTAGACCGCACCTGGAGTACTGTGAGCAGTTCTGGGCACCGCACTTTCGGAAGGACATATTGGCCTTGGAGGGAGTGCAGCGTAGGTTTACTAGAATGATACCCGGACTTCAAGGATTAAGTTACGAGGAGAGATTACACAAATTGGGATTGTATTCTCTAGAGTTTAGAAGGTTAAGGGGTGATCTGATCGAAGTTTATAAGATATTAAGGGGAACAGGTAGGGTGGATAGAGAGAAACTATTTCCGCTGGTTGGGGATTCTAGGAGTAGGGGGCACAGTCTAAAAATTAGAGCCAGACCTTTCAGGAGCGAGATTAGAAAACATTTATACACACAAAGGGTGGTAGAAGTTTGGAACTCTCTTCCGCAAATGGCAATTGATACTAGCTCAATTGCTAAATTTAAATCTGAGATAGATAGCTTTTTGGCAACCAAAGGTATTAAGGAATATGGGCCAAAGGCAGGTATATGGAGTTAGATCACAGATCAGCCATGATCTTATCAAATGGCGGAGAAGGCACGAGGGGCTGAATGGCCTACTCCTGTTCCTATGTTCCTAAGAAGGTGCTGCCAGAGTCTCAGTAAAGGAAGATATACTTGAGATACTGGATGGGCTAAAAATTGATAAAGAAGAGGTCCTTGAAAGGCTAGCTGTACTTAAAGTAGATAAGTCACCCGGTCCAGATGGGATGCATCCTAGGTTGCTGAGGGAAATAAGAGTGGAAATTGCGGAGGTACTGGCCATAATCATCCAAACATCCGTAAATACGGGGGTGGTACCAGAGGACTGAAGAATTGCAAATGTTACACCCTCGTTCAAAAAAGGATAAACCCAGCAACTATAGGCCAGTCATTTAACCTCAGTGGTGGGGAAACTTTTAGAAACGATAATCTGGGACAGAATTAACAGTCACTTGGACGAATGTGGATTAATTAGGGAAAGACAGCACAGATTTGTTAAAGGCAAATCATGTTTAACTAACCTGATAGAGTTTTTTGATGAGGTAACAAGAGGGTAGATGAGGGCAAAGCAGTTGATGTGGTGTATATGGTCTTTCAAAAGGCGTTTGATAAAGTGCCGCATGATAGGCTTATCATCAAGATTGCGGCCCATGGAATGAAGGGAGCAGTAGCAGCATGGATACAGAATTGGCTAAAGGACAGGAAACAGAGAGTAGTGGTGAACGGTTGTTTTTCAGACTGGAGGGAGGTGTACAGTGATGTTCCCCAGGGGTCGGTGCTGGGGCCACTGCTTTTCTTGATATATATTAATGACTTGGACTTGGGTGTACAGGGCACAATTTCCAAATCTGCAGATGAAACAAAGCTTGGAAGGTAATAAACAGTGAGGAGGATAGTGGTAGACTCCAAGAGGATACAGACAGAGTATAAAAGTATGGAAGTCATGATGAACCTTCATAAAACCCTGGTTTGGCCACAACTGGAGTATTGTGTCCAATTCTGGGCACTGCAGTTTAGGAAAGATGTGAAGGCCTTAAAGAGGGTGCAGAAGAGATTTACTAGAATGATTCCAGGGATGAGGGACTTTAGTTACGTGGATAGACTGGAGAAGCTGGGGTTGTTCTGCTTGGAATAGAGAAGGTGGCGAGGAGATTTGATTTTTTAAAAATTTGTTCATGGGATGTGGGCGTCGCTTTATTGCCCATCCCAAATTGCCATTGAGAAGGTGGTGGTGAGATATTCAAAATCATGAAGGGTCTATACAGAGTAGATAGAGAGAAACTGTTCCCATTGGCAGAAGGGTTGAAGACCAGAGGACATAGATTTAAGATGATTGGCAAAAGAACCAAAGGTGACATGAGGAAAAACTTTTTTACACAGCGAGAGGTTGTGATCTGGAATGTACTGCCTGAGGTGGGGTGGAGGCAGATTCAATCACGGCCTTCAAAAGGGAACTGGATAAGTACTTGAAAGGAAAAAATTTGCAGGGCTACAGGGAAAGGGCGGAGGAGTGGGACCAGCTGGATTGTTCTTGCATAGAAGCCGGCGTGGGCTCGATGGCTTCCTTCTGTGCTGTAACCTTTCTATGATTCTATGGTGTAATGCTGTGGATTGCAGTGTAAAGCCACTTCACACAAACAAATAGCAACAAGATTCAATTGTGCCATGTGTCACAATTTATACACAAACTGATGATTCATTTGACAGGGTTGTGCCCTGGAGACACTTCATAAATTCTACACCACAGCCAGCCACGCTGGAAATTCCAATGTGGCTAATTGCAATAAAAACAATATTGTGGAAATGAGCTGCAGATTAAGAAAGGTCTGGTATGTCTTTTCATTTCTCAGAACTAAAATTAGATTACTAAAAAATAAAGGTTACTGACGAATTTGTTGGGTTTGATTTGTTGATTCATTAACAACTTTGGATCAAAGCCCACTCCAACCTGAACAGGTCACCTTGGTCAAACGTTGTTTCGTTACATGTGTTGTTGAGATGGGCTAGCCCACATCATCACAGTCCTCTACATACAGTACTATGCCTCACTTTGCGCTTATTGTAGTGCTGACGATAAGTTGCATTTGAGGTACAGATCAGCCATGATCTAATTGAATGGCCTACGCCTGCTCTTATGCACGTATGGATGAGATCACTATTGCAAGCACTCCAAAATAGGTTAAAACTGCCATTTGTATAGAGAATTAAAAAATGAGTACTGGCATCAAATGGAGTGCAAAAGACAAGTGGTATCCTGTAAAACACGCACTTGGTCATCTTGAATTTCCATATAATACACACAAATCTTCTGAATCGTTTTCCCAGCAATGAGCTTTCCTGTTTAAGCACAATTTTTCCCACTGTGCTCAACCACTAGCATTACGTCTGCTCAGTTTTATTGCTGGGTTTAGGATCACAGCTGGAAGAGAGAGCTTCACCAAAAGAGAAAAATAGGACAATGGGCTGTCTTACTGAAAAGGGGGTCACAAGGAATTATAAATTGGTCTTGGGCAATGGAGCAAAATGGCCGATAGCGAATCGGCGGCCGGTTTTACACTCTGCCCGATTTTCTTTTCCATTGAAGTCGTTTTACCAGGACATTCAACATCTTACAGATAATATAACAGCTCAATTAAAACACAAAAGTCGATTATTAACAATTAGTGCTGGAAATAGGTGTGTTCAAGTGAAGTCAGATTGGGTTCAGGTGGCAATGTGGGCATTGGATATTATTCTATTTGTCAGCCTGTGACTTCATTACAGTTTAGAGTGCAGTGATCTCAAAGAGTGATTGAAATAAAACTCCATCAACCACATAAATTACTTTAGCTGATGTAATCGACCCTCCTGGATTAAATTAACAGAAATGTCATCTCAATCTCTCAGGGTGAAGTTCTTGGAAATGTTTATAAATTGGAACGCAATAATTACATATTGTTGCAATTTGCACAGTGTGAGGTGACCTTTTGCAATCTGAACATTATGCCACCGTTCAGTTATGTGACAATGTGGAATGCGTATGGGCATCTAATGACAAATTAAGAAAAGAAATAAAGAACTTGCATTGATAAGAGCACTTTTCACATCCTTAGGATGTCCCAAAGCACTTCACAGCCAATGAGGTGCTTTATTAATAGAGGTATAGAGTACAAAAGCAAGGAAGTTGTGCTAAACCTTTAGAAAACACTGGTTAGGCCTCAGCTGGAGTATTGTGTTCAATTCTGGGCACCACACTTTAGGAAGGATGTCAAGGCCTTTGAGAGGGTGCAGAAGAGATTTACTAGAATGGTACCAAGGATGAGGGACTTCAGTTATGTGGAGAGACTGGAGAAGCTGGGGCTGTTTTCCGGGAACAGAGAAGGTTAAGGGGAGATTTGATAGAGGTGTTCAAAATCATGAATGGTTTTGATACAGTAATTAAGGAGAAACTGTTTCCAGTGGCAGAAGGGTCAGAGGACACAGATTTATGGTGATCAGCAAAAGAGCCAGAGGCGACACGAGGAAACATTTTTTTACACAGCGAGTTGTAATGGTCTGGAATGCACTGCCTAAAAGGGTGGTGGAAGCAGATTAAATAGTAACTTTCAAAAGGGAATTAGATAAATACTTGAAGGGAAAAAATTTACAGGGCTATGAGGAAAGAGCAGGGGAATGGGACTAATTGGATAGCTCTTTCAAAGAGCCGGCACAGGCACGTCGGGCTGAATGGCCTCCTCCTGTGCTGTACCCAATATGATACTATGATACAAGGATAATGCAGAATGTAGATGAAGTATTTCTGAGTACAACAGTGAAAACAAATCCCAAGATATAGCCAAAAGCCTTCACAAGCAACCTCACTTCAGCAGTTTCCCCTTAACCAAGTACTTCTGCCTTCATGAAAAGGCCCTGACAAACAGTGCCTTTTAAATAGTGCCGCACGTTCTCAAGGGTGGAAGGGAAGGTGGATGTCACAGAATTTACAACGGGGTGATGTCATCCTGCCTTAATTCCATAATTTCCACGTGGCTGCCACTGGGACGGTGGACATTTATTTTGTATTTGTCCTCGAGATGTGGGCAATGCTGGCGAAGCCACATTCATTGCCCCGAGAAGTTGGTAGTGGGCCTTTTCCTTGAACTGCTACAATCCCTATGGTGATGGTGCTCTCACAATGTGTTAGGTAGGGAATTCAAAGGTTCTCACCCAGCAACGATGAAGGAATGGCAATATATGTTCAGTCAGGACGATGTGGAACTTGGAGGTGATGGTGTTTTCACAACATTACTGCTTTTGTTCTTCTTGGTGGTGGAGGTCACAGGGGAGGGCGGTGCTGCTGAAGCAACCTTGGTGAGTTGCATCCTCAGTGTGTCCTGAAACTCAATGGAATTCATGCCGGGACCCTTCAGGAGCAGAAACCTTGGCAGACATCAGGCTCAACCCAAATTCCTTGCCCCACAACGGAGCAACTACTGACTTACACCCCCCCACCAACCCAAGAATTTCAGAGCCCAAGTGTCTAGCAGGCATTTAGTCATCAGAGCCAAGTGCAGTCTGGGGGACCAATATGATCAGAAGCAGGAGTCCCAATTAATTTTCATTACCTGTCCCTCAGCCAGGGAAAGTGAAGTCAATTTTACCGTCCTTACTGTGATACCGATTGAGATCAGCAAACTCAGCATTGAGTAGGGATCAAAATGGGCACCTTCCTGGTCTTATGGGTCAGTTCGAAAACAGGTGGTGCATTCACTTACTGAACCATGAGGACAGCTCATTAACTCAATGTGTCTGTGTGTCTTCTATCCATGTATCTAAAAATTGACTATCATTTTGAGAAGGACATTTTAATCTGCTGGATGGTTTTGAACAATATTATGTGTTTATTGCAAAAGGAAAACCTGTATTTTTTTTAACAAGGTAGAAGAGATTTGCTCTTCATGACCAAAAAACACACAGCTTGAAAAGAAAGTGAACATCATGCAAGAGCACTCCTAGGTAACGTCACGTCGTAAAGTTTGTTTTAATTAGGTTACTTTTCCTATTTTTTTATTGAAGTAGTTTTTCCGTGAACTCTTCAGAAAAAGAATTGTCTTTTAATAGATCAAGATACTAAGTCTCCCGAAGGGAATATTGAAAAGAGCAAAGGGATGAGTATTTGGAATATTTTGGCTCAGGTTACGCTCCAGCATTGGTTAAATACCTGCATTTTTTTACCATTTCCTCTGAGGCAAGCTCTTTTTAAAGCACTTTAAGTGCTGAATGGTTGCATTCATTTTGTTGAGGCTATTATAATTAGCAATTTTTATTAATGGAAAAGAATATATGCAACATTGTTCCTTTGGAAAATGCTCAATGCTATGGTGTAAGTGATACAAAGACTGGGTTAGAGACAGGACCAAGGAAATGGAGAAGCCAATTATAACACAACGTCAATGTTATGCTTTGTTTTTAACATATGCCAGTGACATATCTGGGCAAATTCATCCTAAAAGAATTTCTTATATCCAACTGAACTTTCTTAATGGAATGAAAGACTCCTCAGCAAAATCTTTTAAAATGTGGCTATAGAGGCAGACAAAGTCCCAAGAAAAGGCACAGAATTCTTCGGGATTCTCACGAGGAAACAGAGGCTACTGATAATATAGCACTATGGAACTGTTCAAGGGGACATTCTCCCCATATCCCATATGCCCAGTCCGCCACTGTGTGTTAACACAAATCAGCACATTTAGAACCAAAAAAAAATAAAGTTCTGCTTCTTCTATCAAATAATATCAGATTTTTTTTCCAACCTCCTGCAATAAGTAAATACGTAGCTATCTGTTTGCCTGTGATCATTAATACGCATTTGACTTCATCCCATGGGGACCTGGTTCTCCTCTGTTTCCATCCTACTGCTTGTTGGCAAACAGCAGGCATCATGCTGCTTTGATGAAATATGATTTCACTGGGCAGTGGCATTGAATCACTAAGAATGTTACTGGATATTAATAATAAATAATTCTACCCAAACACATTTTGACAGACATGTGCTAGCACCCTGCTGCTGAAAGGCTTTAAGTAAGCTTTGCTGTGGCTGGCAATGACTTCCTAGAATGTAGAACGTGGAATTTCGGTGTCACTATTTCCTGTGTTGTGTTCTACAAGTCAAACAAATGAGGGCAGGAAAGGACATTCTGTCGCTATGCTAAATTATATATTTTTTAAAAATGCACAGTTAATGAACAAATAAATTGTTCTCAATTTTTTCAGGGGCTCCTACTGGCTTCAGAAACATTTTTGCCACTCTGTGAGGTACACATCTTCTAAGCTGGCAAATGCCCAGAATTCTTTCTCATTCAGATAATCCTACTTTTTATAGGGGCCAAAACTTTCAAAGCCAGTTTGTAATATAATAATATTTCTTTATTAATTGGGTTCAATACCCCTTTACTGCCAATTTGGGAGAGGAGAAGCCATTTTTTCATTATAGAATCACAGAATCATATAGCAGAGAAAGGGGCCATTCGGCCCATCGTGCCATTGATGGCTCTCTGCTCCTGTGTATTTCCTCATTTTAGTTACGAACTTAGAAAAAAAGGTATTTGTAAGCATTTCTAACTCAGAACTTTTGCAAAGTGAAAAAAAAGCTTAGAAAGCATCCCATTGGGACATGTAAGCACATGAAGAGAGTCTACTCTTTGACGTGTTTAGGCCATACAAAATGGCTGAATATTAAATACTGTTAATATCATTTAGATCAAGTTTTCAAATATTGGGGTAGAAACTCGTCTGGGCCCGTTTTTGAGCCCAGAATTGGCAATGAACAGGCAGCACACACCCCAACTAGGAGGCCCGAGCCCAGCCCAAAATTGGGCCTGGGGCTTCATTTCAATCATTTAGGCGAGCTATTGGTGCCTGTTGCGCCTTGACATACAGCTCAGACATTTCAGCCCCACTGGCCGACACCAGATAGAACTCAGTTTGTGTTGTGACACTGAAACAATTACTAACATCGCAGTAATAAGCTTATTTAAATGAAGGCTAACTTTGTTGTATTAGCTCCATGCAATTAGTACTTGGATTATAATTTGCTCATTGGGAGAAAAGGGTAGGCACCTCCTCTCCGTTTGCTTGTTCTCCCACTTAACTTTCCTACACTACCTCCTGTATTCCACCATTTTGGCAACAACATTCAAAACCTTACCTCTGCATCAAAACCAACTTCAAACACTGGATTTCATCCAATCAAGTGTCACACAATCAGCGTAAAGTTTGAACGGGTTAACTGATGTGAGCAACTCCATCTTTGAAACATTTTAAAGCTTGAGTGACTTTGTCTGCAGTACTGTCAGCTGACCATACCTGGACCCCAGGCCTACCAAAGATGAGGCAGAATGTGGGAACTCTTTAAGGTCCCTGTTTTCATGAAGAAATACTTTTTTTTTGTTTGAGGAGGGAGATGAAGCAAAAGATCTATGGATTATTGTCATTATAATTTCAGAAGCAAGTGCAAACAAATGATAAAAAGACTTTTTCATGAAAACAGTGCCGTTTTAATCAGACTTGTTGTGGAACCAGTTTTGGTCTTCCCTGCAGCTTCTCAAATAAATGAGCTTCATTTACATCCAGCAGAGAGCAGTCTGCTCTGTGGCTGTGACAACAATCCACGAGATCATAGTCACAAACCAACAAAGCCTAGCTTGGGCACTCAATCAAGCATGTGCAACAACCCTCACGAACAGCAAATCCTCAGATAGAATTGTATTATGTTAGATATAATTACATGGATTAGGTGGGTATTTTATTCTACAGCCGTTAATGCTACTAGTAATTGTGGCTGTGAGTAGGATAAACATTGTTTTCCACATGAATCCCCACTATGCATTTTATTTTTATGAACGGATTCACGCTAAGGATTTGTGATTTGCGATCCTACTCATATGTCCATACAGGTCCCCAGCAATCACAGGTTGCAGCCCTTAAAACAACATGTTGGCAAAGGAACAACAGAGGTATTTTTGACTATGTGCGATAGTGTAAAACAGGTGATAGCGAATCGGCAGCCCGTTTAACATCGTCCAGATTTTTTGGGCTTGATTTTGCCACCCGCTATCGGGTGTGTTCTCGGCGGGGGGGCCCCGAAAATCGGGGAATCCCGGAGCGGGACCGGATCCCGACTCGAACCCGCCCACTTCCGGGTTCCCCACGGACGCGCCGGCGTGCACGCGCAGACCCCGCAGGTGGGAATCCCGCAGGCAATTAAAGCCAGCGGGATGCCGCTTGTAAGTATTTATCTTGCTCGTTCAGGTCGTTTACAGGCCTGATTGAGCTGTTTTATTAGGAAGGGTGGGATTTTACCTTGAACTGAGACTGTTTCCCATACTGGGGGAAACACTCTCACTTCAAACGGACGTGTGGCAGCTGGCAAGGTGCATTCCACAGGTGGGGGGGGGAGACCCTTCACCAACGCAGGAGGCCACTCCGTCACATAGGGCAACACTTGCCCTCCACCACCCTCCTCCAAGCAAGAAGATTCACCGACGTGCAACCGCAACCCCGGTGCGAGGACACACTTACCTACCTTGCAGAACCCCTCAGACCGACACCTGCCAGATGGGGGCCGCCTTGACCTCCTCGGAGGACGAACAGCATCACCAGCCTCGCAGGCCACGGCGTCCGCCTCAGACACGTGGAGCCCCATAACACGGTGCTGTGGCACACCCACCTGCACAGCAGGAGGGAGGGCAACCGCAGAGAGAGATGCGTCACAGGAGGCACTACCCTCGGCACAGGGTCTACGGACCGAGGCTCAGCTTCCTGGACCTCTCTGAGGAGCAGTGCATACGGAGGCTCAGAGTCACTCGCCAGGTAGTCGCCGACATCTGCAGCCTCCTTAATGTCGAGCTGCTCCCGGATGGACCAAGCAGCATCTTCTTACCCGTCGCCGTCAAAGTCACCACTGCCCTCAAGTTCTTCGCCTCCGGATCCTTCCAGGGTGCCACCGGGGAAATCACCGGGGTCTGTCAGTCGTCTGCACACAAGTGCATAAGGCAGGTTGCCGATGGGTTGTTCCACAGGGCCTCGCACTACATCAACTTCGCCATGGATGACCGCAGCCAGATGGAGAGGGCGGTTGGATTCCATGCTGTGGCTGGCTTCCCACGGGTGCAGGGTGTAATCGATTGCACCCACATAGCAATACGGGCACCTCCACATGAGCCAGGACTGTTCATCAACAGGAAGGGGTATCACTCCATGAACGCCCAGCTCATCTGTGACCACCGCCAGAGATTCCTACACGTGTGCACCAGATACCCTGGCAGCTGCCACGATCCCTTCGTCCTCAGGGAGTCCACCGTCCCGCCCCTCTTCCTCTCACCCAACACCGGCAACGGCTGGCTCCTCGGCAACAAGGGATATCCCTTGCACACGTGGCTTATGACACCTCTGAGGAACCCCATCACCGAGCCGCAGCGTCGATATAATGACAGCCACATTGCTACCAGGTCTACAATTGAGCAGGCTATAGGGGTTCTCAAGATGCGCTTCAGGTGTCTTGATCGTTCTGGGGGAGCGCTCCAATACACGCCACTCAGAGTGGGACGAATTATAGTTGTCTGCTGTGCCCTGCACAACATGGCACTACAGAGAGGGGTGCCGCTGGAGGAGGCCCCATGCACATCCGCCACCCATATTGAGGACGACGATGAGGAGGAGGAGGAGGAGGAGGAGGAGCAAGAGGAGGAGGAAGGACCCATGGGCCGAACACCGGCTCACCTGGATGCTCGTCAGGCCAGGGAGGCACTGATATGTCAACGGTTCTCCTAACATCAGACTGTCTGAGGCGTCCAGACCTCATCACGTGCACAGAGGAGCGGCCATACCAGCCCCCTCCACAGAAGTGTGGTGCCATTACTCCTGCACCCACTGTAGTGTGACCCAATGGGTGGGACCAGGTGTTCGTCGCATGATGAGCCCCACGAAAGGGACCTATTGCACAAGCCGCTCACGAATGGACAAGAGGTGGCAGTAGTGGTGAGAACAATTGTGTTTATTGTGTATGTGCAGTAAACGACTATAAATAAAAACGTAACAAATTGTCATACACCCTGGTGCATTCCCTTTGTGTTCATAACACCCTAGCCTTACGTTTGCGGGAACCCCTACGTGGTGCTATCCCTGTGGCTCCAGCAAAGGTAGTGGCAGGTTGCTCTTGTTCGTGCCCTGACCGGGTAGATGCTTTGGGCCGACGCCCCCTGGGTTTCGGTGCCCGTGAGGGCATCTCCACAGACTGCTCCTCCTGCACCTGTGCAAGGGCAGACTCGGCCACCTGGAGAGGAGGCACCATTGCGGGTACTAGTTGAGAGGGGGGCAACGGGTGAGACGTGGGGGCACTTTGAGTAGCGTCCCCACTTCCATGTCCCCGTTCGCCATCTTCCCTCTCATGGCCTAGGCCCACATCACTCCTTCCACCCTGCTGGATGGCAGTTTGGATGACCTGTGTGAGACCTTGCAAGGCCACCTCTAATGTATCTGTCAGCCTGTTTATGGCGGCAGAATGTTGCTCACCCTGAATCCGAACAGCCGTTGTCAGGGCCTGGATGGACTCAATGTTGAGCTGTGCGTGACGCTCGAGGGAAGCTAGCCTTTCCTCCACCGCAGACGTTCCCGCACCTACCCGCGACACTATCTCGCCGATACCCTCCTGTACTTGTGCCACCATTGCCCTCATGCGGGAGTTGGACTCCTCCATCACCTGCGCGATTGTGGAGAGTGCGCGTGGCACCTGTTCCAGCACCTCGGCAATGTGCTGGTGCCCCTCGACGACTCTCCTTTTGACTGGTGGCCCCCTGGGTTCAGCATCTGGGTCCGGCTGAGCAGAGCCTGGAGATGAGTGCTCCCACCGACGCGGACCCTCCGCGGCTGCCCCTGCCATCACATGTGCGCGGTGACTCACCATGTGCAATCCCAACTAATTGAGGAGGGGGACCCACCGAGGTGTGTGTATCTGCGCTGGTGGATGCTTGGCTCATATGTGACGATGGACTCTCAGAGACCGGCATGTCCTCTGAGGAATCGCCCTCCACAGACACGGCGCTCGCAGACGGCCCTGCAAGAGAACAAAGGGCAATATCAGGCATGTGCACAAACGTTGAGGTGCGGCAGATGCCAAGCGATGCTAAGATCATTCGGGATCATGAGTGCTGAGTGTCAGCTTTCCGTTACCGGACGTTTCTGCAGCCCCAGCCTCGCCATCCGCCACGGACAGGCAATGCAGCGTGTGGCTGATCTCCAAGGCGTCCAGCTCTGCGTGCGTTAGAACCACCTCGTGTGGCGGGCCCCCTCCGGTGCGTGCACTTTCCCGGGCGTTCTTGCATCTGTTCTCCTGTCAAGGCAAAACACAGATGCGTGATTGAGTGATGATTGCATTGTGCGATGCTTCAAGCATTGGTGTGGGTGGGTTGAGCGTGTGGGAGATGGATTGGAGGATGCGTGTGCCACATGCCCATCCCATTGTATGGGGATTGGGGTGTGTGGTAGTGTTCGAATGGGGACAGGGACGGTGGGTGGGGGCAGGGACGGTGGGTACGTGCAGGCACGGTGAGGATGATAGTTGAGTGGCTGTGAGGATTGATGCGGGAGCGCTGTGGTGACAGTGCAGAAGGGGTTGTGAGGTGTTTGAGGTGATGTGGAAGACGGAGTGTGGGAGAATGCATTAGTGTACTCACTTTGCCGGATCTAGTGAGATCATTGAATCTCTTGCGACACTGGATCCATGTTCTTGTGGTGTTGCCCCTGCTGCTAACCTCCGCGGCCACCTCCGCCCATGCCTTCCTGGTGGCGGAGGCAGGGCACTTCCTTCCATCGCTGGGGAACAACGTCTCCCTCCTCCTCCTTACCCCATCCAGCAGCAGCTGGAGTGAGTCGTCAGAAAATCGTGGGGCAGCCTTACCCCTGGGGTGCTCCATGGTGTGCTACTTCTTGTTTGCAGCAGGAGGAGCATTGGTGGACTGCCCCTTTAAATAGAGCTCCACCATCACTCAGACGGCACTGCGCATGCGCAGCTGAGCAGCGGAAAACCCGTAACCACAGGTAAATGACTTCAATTATCCTGTGATCGCGCGGGGGACGCACTCATTTCACCGGGCGCATTACCCACGCGCCCGATAGCTCCCCCGCCGGGAACCCACAAGCCTGCTAACATCGGGCCCTTTATTTCCATTGACTTCAATGGGGAGAGATGTAAAACGGGCTGCAGATTCATTAACACCCATCCTACACTATCGCACAAAGTCGAAACGACCCTCAACATGTTCCAAACTTAGAGATTAGAATGGCAAAGTTGTTTCCTTCCTTTCAAGCAATCGTTTCGCTCCTCCTCCCTTCAATTTTATTCCACAGTTACAATGTTCCAGGGAGGATTTTAATTTCCACTACACCGAAAGTCCTTTCCCTCAAAGAGTTATACCCATAACAGTAATATCATAAATATCAATCTGTATTGGTGGTCTGCTGGGAAACCTGCTCGGAGGTTCTGTTCCTGCTTCATCCTCTGACCTGCAGAGGCTGATCTCTCAAACAGAAATCTGACAACAGTCCTGACCGAGGGTCCACGCCCAAGGCGTTAACTTTTCTCTCCGCAGGTGCTGACTAGCCCGTTGAGTGTTTTCAGCACTTTCTGTTTTTCAGCAGCTGCAGTTCTTTTTTTGATTCACACCCACTTAGATTGCACAAACTTGGTTGCAAACTGTGATCAGCATTTCAAATAAATTGTGCTAATAAAAAACATTTGTAAGTAACTAAAATATGCTCAAATTTACACATTGACAGCATGTTAAACCAGCATATGTAGGAATCACCATGTAAAATAGTACTAGAAATAAGTAATGTCACCAGAGAAATTTATATCAAGGAGGAGTTTTTTTTATTCTAACGTAAAAATATTTACATTAGGAAGAACTTCTTAATAAGTTTGAATTGCAATTAAGTTTAATTCGTGCCAGAAACAGCCAAGAAGTGTTTTGTAATCTAATGTGAATTTACTGTTTCATGCATTGGCACTATTAATAACTTCATCATTACATGTTTGTGTAAAGCAAAAACACAAAGGAAAAAAGTTCAGGATTTCAGCCAAATACATTAGCTTTGTCACTTGCTACCAAATTTCCTGCCAGGTTACATGTGAACATACAGTAGATACAATCAGTTAATATTATTATCGCTATATTATTTGCAGCAGTCATCCGCGGGCAATCTCAAACACAAAACACAGAGAAAAACAGGCAGTATAACGATCAGTTCTAATTAAGGGTGACACCTGAGAATGATCTCCTTCGTGTGTATCCAACCTTTTTATCTCTGCCTTACAATCGCAGTGTGTTAATTCAGTTTGTTCGATGAGTGATCAATTCATAGGCTTTTCCTTCTCATTATACTTGTCGAAAATGCAAATGTCACAACTGTGTAGCTATTGTAAAGTATGTACAAGTATGTAAAAAGGAAGAGAGTAGCAAAAGTAAACGTTGGTCCCTTACAGGCTGAGACAGGGGAAATTATAATGGGGAATCAGGAAATGGCAAATGCGTTAAACAAATATTTTGTATCTGTCTTCACAGTAGAAGACACAAAAAACATACCAGAAATAGTGGGGAACCAAGGGTCTAATGAGAGTGAGGAACTTAAAATAATTAATATCAGTGGAGAAAAAGTACTTGAGAAACCAATGAGACTAAAAGCTGATAAATCCCCTGGACCTGATGGCCTACATCCAAGGGTTCTAAAAGAGGTGGCTGCTGAGATAGTGGATGCATTGGTTATGATCTTCCAAAATTCCCTAGATTCTAGAACGGTCCCAGTCGATTGAAAGGTAGCAAAAGTAACAGCGCTATTCAAAAAAGGAAGGTGGCAGATGGAGTATAATGTGGAGAAATGTGAGGTTATTCACTTTGGTAGGAAAAATAGAAAAACAGAATTTTTTTAAATGGTGAGAAACTATTAAATGCTGGTGTGCAGACAGACAAGGGTGTCCTCATACAAGAAACACAAAAAGTTAGCTTCAGGTGCAGCAAGCAATTAGGAAAGCAAATGGAATGTTGGCCTTTATTGCAAGGGGGTTGGAGTACAAGAGTAAGGAAGTCTTACTACAATTGTACAGAGTTTTGGTGAGACCTCACCTGGAGTACTGTGTACAGTTTTGGCCTCCTTATCTAAGGAAGGATATACTTGCCTTAGAGGTGGTGCAACGAAGGTTCACTAGATTAATTCCTCGGATGAGAGGGTGCCCTATGAGGCAAGATTAAGTAGAATGGGCCTATACTGTCTGGAATTTAAAAGAATGAGAGGTGATCCAGTTGAAACATATGGGGCTTGACAGGGTAGATGCTGAGAGGTTGTTTCCCATGGCTGGAGAGTCTAGAACTAGGGGGCATAGTCGCAGGATAAGGGGTTAGACGTTTAAGACTGAGATGAGGAGGAATTTCTTCACTCAGAGGGTTGTGAATCTTTAGAATTCTCTACTCCAAAGGGCAATGGATGCTGAGTCATTCAATATATTAAAAACTGAGACAGACAGATTTCTGGACTCTAGGGGAATCAAGGGATAGGGGGATCGGGCAGGAAAGTGGAGTTGAGGTCGAAGATCAGCCATGATCTGATTGAATGGAGGAGCAGGCTCAAGGGGCCATGTGGCCTGCTCCTGATCCTATTTCTTATGTTCTTATGTTTAATCAGGCCAATACTTTTGATTGGATATCACAGAAGGTGACCCTAACCTATGAACATGGGTATGAATCCAGCTCACACCAAAAGTCTCCTCTCTAAGTAGGAAAAAAGATTCTATGTGCAGTGTGTTTAACCAGTCCGAATTAGTTCTAGTGGGTATGAGTCTCCTGCAGAAAACTGCCCACAATTCAACTACTAATTGGAATGACATTGTAGACTCACTGAGAAAGGCCACAAGGTGAGTGGTGCAGCAACACTACACTCAGTCAGTAGAGGTCGCTTTGCTAAGGTGCACTGTTGGGCAGAGGACAGAGGAAGCTTTACCCTCAATCGCCTGTTACATTTGAAAGGAGGAGTGATTGATACTGACCCACAAGTGAAAAGTGGAAAAATATTCAATCCTGTAATACTGCTGTCTTTGAAAATTACATTAAAAAAACCATCGCAAATTGTAATAAAAGATCAAAGTGTTAGTTTACTAAAATCTTGTTGCACTTGAGGAATTGATAACAAAATGGACTAGACTCAAGCCCACAGTCTGTTCTCTCTGATAGCTCTTAGGGGAATGAATACTGTTAGACTCAGATCACTTCCAAATAAACACAAATCCGCAAAGTCCACAAATCATAAACGGTGGAGACTTTCTCTTTAAAAAAAATATCGTCACCAGAAATCTAAATTGCCAAAAATAAATCAGTCTTCCCTGATTCAATCCTTGCCTGGATTATATATTAAATCACAGCAGTTTAGCATTTTCTAGAAGTATATTTTGTAATTTTCTATCATTTTTAGCATATTATTACAATTTTATGTTTGGCCTCCTCTTGCACTTCCCCTCCCCCTGTCTTTTTATCTTTGGCCGATAGGAATTGCTATCTCCGTCTGTATGTACCTTAGATATGCAAAGAAGCTCCAGAATCTTTCACCCACCTGTTTATGTGAAAGTCTTTCCATTTAAGGCGTACCCTTGTCCAGTGGAAATTGTAAAAAGTAATTTTTTCCTATTCTAGATTCACCAATTAAGCCCCACTTTGGATTTATCTTTCTCCAACTCATCATTTTCCACTAAAACATTGGCAAGCATTGGTTTCCAGACCTCTGCTAATGTGGCTCTTCATCTGGTCAC
Source organism: Heptranchias perlo (assembly GCF_035084215.1). NCBI lineage: Eukaryota > Metazoa > Chordata > Chondrichthyes > Hexanchiformes > Hexanchidae > Heptranchias > Heptranchias perlo. The sequence goes on along the minus strand of NC_090334.1, from coordinate 25,655,387 downwards.
TGGGAGTGTGTGCAGCATGATCCATTGCACAGAGCACCAGTATGCGCACCACCGCAGCAACGAGAATATACAGCTTTTATACACCTTCTTACGGATTTCGCAAATTACATGGTTTAAACACATTATTTGTACATTTATAAATATCAACTGGTTCAAAAGAAACAGCTATTTCTGAATATGTCTAAACTGGCACCCACTGACATTCATAAAACATTAATTAAATTCTGTTTCCTTGATGTCTGACATCAACAAGTTAGATTATTTCCCAAGAACTTTTTTTTAATTGATTAAATAAATATTTATGGGAAATGTAAACCTGCAAACATTTTTACAGAGAAATGAAAGAGAATTTGAAGGGAAAATCTATGTCAATGTCAATCTATGGAACAGGCTCCCTAGGGAGACAATGGAAGTAGTTAGTATTGATTCATTCAAATGCAGATTCAGATGGATTTCTTGCAGAAAATAATATTTTGGGATACAGCAAATGAGTAATTTGAGACATGACATGTGGTAAGTGTAGAATGCTTGGGAGGAACAGATGACTTTGGACCTATGGTTCCCAAAGCTCTCCATCACTGTGGATCTCCTTGTGTCTTTTCTGGGGTTGCTGTAGACTAATTGATAGAGATTGATTGCTATGATTAGTCAACAACTCCATTATTGTTGTATCATGCGACTATCAAGATGGTAAAAGGCGAACTAGATGGACCTTAGTCTTTTTTTGTCTCGCGATTGCTATGTTCCAATGTGCTGACTTTTAGAAATGCAGCTGGTCCCCTTCACCGCGAAGCTGGCTGCTTCCATCACAAAACTGTATGGAACTTAACCTCCGCTTTCATGAATAGTTGCTAATGTTATAATTCAGACCAAAAGTAGGGACCATTGATGGAAATTAAGTATGTTGTAATGCCACAGCCCACTACGGCAAACAAATATAAAAACTGCGCGAGAAGACGGTCAGGCCCGTAAATGCTCACCCTATCCACTGGGCAATGCTACCTTGTGCCTCCACTCTCCCCAACTTCTAATAATACTAACTTTTGGGAGGGAGGAGGAAAAAAAGATTTATTTAAAAATCATCCCTGTGTCCAATTTTAGGAGGAACTGTCTGATATTCTTCGCCGACTCCTAAGGTGGATTGAAAATTAGCTAAATCACAGAATGCTAAAGATGGTTGTGAATGGACTTGGGTCAACATGGTAAGGGATCAGCAGCACAGTGCCACAGGGATCAGTACTGTGACTATTATTGTTTACAATCTATATCTTATTGAAAATCTTGGGGTAAAAATGTGTTGTGGGCAATGGTGCAAATGCACGATAGTGTATTGACAGCCTGTTTTGCACTCAGACTGATTTCTTCTCCATTTTCCATTAGATATGCCCAAGATGATTTTCTACACCGCTATGTCTCCGTGCGCTTCTTGTCTCCAAAACCTGACTTTCTATTGTCACATTTATTTTTGCTAACATTTTACCATTATGAATTCTTATACCCAGATTTACAGGGAAGAAGCAAGCCAAATACAAAGGGATCTAGATAGGTTGGAAAAGTGAACTGATGAGTAGCAACTGACATTTAATGTGGGCAAGTGCAAGGTAATGAAACTAAAGAAGGGAAATAAAAAGTGGGAATATAAAACCAAATGGCTCATTGATATAGTACACAAAACAGGAGAGGGATCTGGGGGTATTGCGGATAGCTCACTGAAACCAACAGTGTGCAGCAGCAATAAGAAAAGCCGACTGGATCGTGGGATGTCGAGTCAGAGGAATGTGAGCATAAATCCCAGAAAGTGATAATGAGTCTGTTGAAGACATTGGTACAGCCACACCTGCAGAACAGTATACAATTCTGGTCACCATCATATAGCAAGGATATCAAGGCATTGAGGCGGTGCAGAAAAGGGCAACCAAACAGATACAAACTGTGGAACTGGGGTCACAGGCTGAAGCTTGGAAGAGGGAAAGTGCACAGACAGTTTGGATTTAACTATTCTACGCAGTAGGTGTTAAATTTGTAGAATGGAGCGTCAATAATGGAGGCATTTAGTATGGAAACATTTAAGGGAGATTTGGATAGATATTCTAGGGAGTGGGCAAGTGCAGGGATTTAGCTTTTGGGACTGACTAGATGGATTGCTGTATCTTTTTCACTCCTGGATTTTCCTCGGTTTCTATGTTCCAAATAATCATTTGGCTCCAAAGGGCAAAAAACAAACTTAGATTACCTCACTCCATATTTCACAACTATCCCGATTTAAATCAAGGCATCCAGACTTTGCAATTGAATTTTAATCCTGTCCTGACAGCAGAGCGCCATTCCTGAATTTTTAAATCCCCTCCACGTCTAAAGGAAAGGGCAAGCATTTTAGTTGGTGTGTGAGGTTGGCACTGTAACTCAACATAAGAACATAAGAAATAGGAGCAGGAGTAGGCCAAACGGTCTCTCGAGCCTGCTTCGCCATTCAATAAGATCATGGCTGATCTTTGGCCTCGACTCCACTTTCCCGCCCAATCCCCATATTCTTTGATTTCCCCTAGCGTCCAAGACAAAGTACTGTCCTATTTTCCTTTGCTGAAGTCTTTTTTTTTGATTCAAACAAAATTCATGACTTGTTTTCATCTTTTCAGATTCTTTGCAGTGGACTTCAGCAGAATTCTTGCTGTGATCTCATCAGAAAATTGTCACCTAAGGCACAGAAAAGTCAGAGAACTTCAACTGTGCAGACATATAAACCAGTGTGTGACCAGTTCAGTTTTGCTGAGTGGCTGCCAATCATGTGGGTGGTGGTAAGGCTGAGTGAACGGCTTTCTGAGCATGAGTGCAGTTTGTGAAGAGAGCAATTGTTAACTTCTACATTCGAATCTGCTTTGGTGTTAACTGAATTTTGAAAACAAAGTTTAAAATTACTTCTTTCACCTGAAATGCAATTCTCCTCAGTGAATCTGAATTTGACATTTAGTCAGGCCATCAATTCTAACCTCCTCCATAAAATCTCCAGCAATGAGACACAAAACCCTCACTCACAACATAGGAAAATAGTTGATGTCCTACTGAGCATAACTAATGAGAGGCGCACATACCCAGTGATCCTGTATGAAAGACACATTCAATCCCAGTGACGCACTGTGAAAAAGATGCAGATATCCAGTGTCCCACGGTAACAGAGGTGCAGATACCCAGTGTCCCACGGTAACAGAGGTGCAGATACCCAGTGTCCCAATGTGAAAGAGGTGCAGATACCCGGTGTCCCAATGTGAAAGAGGTGCAGATACCCGGTGTCCCAATGTGAAAGAGATGCAGATACCCGGTGTCCCAATGTGAAAGAGGTGCAGATACCCGGTGTCCCAATGTGAAAGAGATGCAGATACCCGGTGTCCCAATGTGAAAGAGATGCAGATACCCGGTGTCCCAATGTGAAAGAGATGCAGATACCCGGTGTCCCAATGTGAAAGAGGTGCAGATACCCAGTGTCCCACTGAGAAAGAGATGCAGATACCCGGTGTCCCACTGAGAAAGAGATGCAGATACCCGGTGTCCCAATGTGAAAGAGGTGCAGATACCCAGTGTCCCAATGTGAAAGAGGTGCAGATACCCGGTGTCCCAAGGTGAAAGAGGTGCAGATACCCGGTGTCTCAATGTGAAAGAGGTGCAGATACCCGGTGTCCCAATGTGAAAGAGGTGCAGATACCCGGTGTCCCAATGTGAAAGAGGTGCAGATACCCAGTGTCCCAATGTGAAAGAGGTGCAGATACCCGGTGTCCCAATGTGAAAGAGGTGCAGATACCCGGTGTCCCAATGTGAAAGAGGTGCAGATACCCAGTGTCCCAATGTGTAAGAGATGCAGATACCCGGTGTCCCAAGGTGAAAGAGGTGCAGATACCCGGTGTCCCAATGTGAAAGAGGTGCAGATACCCAGTGTCCCAATGTGTAAGAGATGCAGATACCCGGTGTTCCAAGGTGAAAGAGGTGCAGATACCCGGTGTCCCAATGTGAAAGAGGTGCAGATACCTGGTGTCCCAATGTGAAAGAGGTGCAGATACCCGGTGTCCCAATGTGAAAGAGATGCAGATACCCGGTGTCCCACCGAGAAAGAGATGCAGATACCCGGTGTCCCACCGAGAAAGAGATGCAGATACCCGGTGTCCCACCGAGAAAGAGATGCAGATACCTGGTAAGTCTGACATCGTGGTGGGGGGGGGTGGTTTTCCAGGGACGGTTGGGGCCGGACATCGTGGGGTGGGGGGCCATGGATAGAAGGGGGGGGGGTGGTCAGAGACATTGAAGGGATCGGACATCGTGGGTGGAGGTGTCAGATATCGGGGGGGGGGGTGCGCGTGGATAGATCAGGAAGGTCGGAGACATTGTGGGGGGCAGGACATCGGTGTGGGGGGGGGGTTGGCTGATCGCAGGGGTCTGATCGCAGCGGGTAAGCTTATAGGGCCTGGAGGAAACACTCCTGCTCCTCTTGGCCACAAGCAGTGCAATAAAGGCACTCACCTGATGATCCTGGCCTTCTCGCCTCCTTTTCCCTGGAGAGAATCACGAGCCCCAGGAATCCCGGCCCCCATGAGTTAAAAATAAAAAAAGTTGTTAAAATGGAGGCACGCAGCCTCCTTAAAAGATTTCAGTGACTAACCGGCCTCCTGAGAGCAGATTGGTTGCCTGCCCCTCGACCCGGCTCTGTTAAAACCGGAAGTGGGTTGGGGATGGATTTGACATTTTTACTATCTTTTCCTTCCCAACCCACCTGTCCTTAGGGTTTAAAATTCCCACAGTGTCTAATAATGAAAGAGATACAGACAACCAGCGTCTTAGCATGAAAGGGACACAGACATCGTATGATGCAAAATGGAAGAGTCATTAAACCACTGCTCCAGGGGAAAAACACGGAGAAAGAACGTATTTACATACCATTTGCAGCCAATGGCCAACGTTTCCACTCTTGTGTGGTGGCACTGGTTAGCTGGAAGAGTTCGGAGTGTAATTTATTCCACTGGTTGTCACTTGCTACTGCTAAACCCTGATTTTCCCCAAGAGCATTTAGTGAGAGAAAAGCTGCTGTGTATTTTGTTTAATATAAGACATGATTTTATCGCCAGTAATGACCAAACGCAGCCAAAAGTCTGCATTCCAACTTGATTTTATTGCAGCAAATGAATTTTACAAAATAATTCAGCTGAGACAAGAAGAAAAGGAAAAGTTCTTTTGAAAGCAGAATCAGAGCAAAATATTTAATTGAACAGCTGGTCATGACATTAGCATGTTTGTCCAAAACAGCTGGAATGTTGTATGCAAATTACAGCCAATTACACCAAACAGAATACTTATGTGTCACATTAAACAAACTCCCCAGTTCTGCCTTTGGACACACGCCTTCAAGGTTCAGGATAAAAAGAAAAAAAAACTGGTGTTTTATCCAAGTACATTTTTCACTACATTCAGACACTTTGAATCATGGAAATCTTTTAGCAAATACTGAAGCAGACATCCATACTCTTCCCCCTCATTTGTCATTTTCTCTACTTCTAACAAAGGTTGCAGCAGCCAGAAACTTTGTAAAATGTTAAATACAAGACCAGAGAATACCAGAAATGTTTTTTGAAGAGACATGTTTATGAAATGCAGCTGAAGCAGTTTATACAATAAGAATCCATTCAGTTTAAGAGTACATTTATATCCATTTTCATGTAAAAATGTGCATTTTGGGAATCCTAAAAACCTGTTTGCTCTAATTAGCTTATCAATACAGATAGAAATTGGCCTGCAAATTAAATTTCTTAACATATTCAACTCAAAAAGACGTTTATTTCCACCTAATGTATTGAATAGAATTTGTACCTATAAAACAATAATAAGTAGTTTCTTTTGTGACTTTGCTCAGGAGAAAGTTTTTAAGAAGTTAATTGAGACTAGAAATAAATCTGTCCCCCCAAACCATCCCATTTATTCCTCTCTATGTTGAGTTGTGATTGGTCATCAGAAAGCAGAGAACAACCAATTAGAGTTCATGGAAACACTTTCCAAGAGAAGAAAATTATGCATGTACACACGCAGATATGAAACGTATTCTGTAAACAGCATGCTTACGACCATAAATACAGCCAAGATTTTATAAAATTTATGAGGATGTTGCCAGGGCTGGAGAATTTTAGCTTTGATAAAAGATTGAATAGGCTGGGGTTGTTTTCTTTGGAACAAAGGAGGCTGAGGGGAGATTTAATTGAGGTATATAAAATTATGACGAGACTAGATAGAGTGGATAGGGAGGACCTATTTCCCTTAGCAGAGGGGTCAGTGACCAGGAGGCATAGATTTAAAGTAATTAGTAGAAGGATTAGAGGGGAGCTGAGGAGAAATGTTTTCACTCAGAGGGTGGTGGGGGGTCTGGAACTCACTGCCTGAAAGGGTGGTAGAGGCAGAAACCCTCAACTCATTTAAAAAGTACTTGGATGTGCACTTGAAGTGCTGTAACCTACAGGGCTACGGGCCCAAGTGCTGGAAAGTGGGTTTAAGTTGGCTAGTTCTTTCTCAGCTGGCGTGGACACAATGGGCCAAATGGCCTCCTTCTGTGCTGTAACTTTCTATGATTCTATGAAATTATAAGCTGCATTATGCTTGCAAGGCTTGATATTTACCATCACAAAATAATGTTCCATTTTGCCACAAATGTCAACATATAGACTATTGCGAAGTATTCCATAGCACATCTGTGGATACCAATTACAGCTAGATTGCTGTAGGTTGTAATATGTCACAGCTCCAAGGACCAGGAAAAATTAGGTCCTTACATAGTGGTCTAGTTCCTGACAGTCCTTACAACTCAGTCATACATTTAAAAACACATCTTGCTTTCATTTCTTCAGAGGACTTTTTACTAAGGAGGCCCTGTCCATCCAATTCCATATCAGCACATTTGCGATAGTTTCAATACACAATGAAATGGATATCTTATCCGGACATAGCTAATGCAACATTAAATGAAAACACATTTAAAATTCAAACTAAAGTTTAATATAATTGTAGTTTTTCATCCTGGTGAATCTATGTTGTATGTCCTTTATTGCTTTAATGTCCTTTCCATAATGGGTGCCCTAAACTACGCACTCTAACTGTGACCTGACAATTACCTTGTACAAAGTTATTACCTCTTTGCTCTTGTACTCTATGCCCCTATTCTTACAAACCAAATGTTACTGGCCCTTTTTATGGCTTTATCTTCCTGCATTCACAGTTTCAAGGATTTAAACTCCTCAACTTCTCTCTCTGTTTATCCATACCATTCAACGTATTTCCATTGAGTTTATATTCCCATTCCTCATTTTACCTCCCAAAATACATTTCCTCACACTTCTCTGCATTAAATTGCATTTTCCACCTGCTGCAGATTCTGCTAATGTCTAATATGCTGCTGTACTCTTTTACAGTCCACCTCCCGGTTTGCCAAACCACCTAGTTTAGTATCATTAACAAAATTTCAATATCATTCTCCCTATGCCCAAGTCCAAATCATCTATATTTATCAAGAACAAAAGTGGATCCAGCAGTGACCCCAGGTCACACCACTTCCAACTCTTTTCCAATAATGAGCTTTCTGAAAATTCATATATAAAACATCTGCTATATTCCCTATTGAATGTCAAATGTGACTTACCGTTAAAAATCCTCATTGGTTGTCCTTGATTAACCCATACATCTCTAAATGCTCACTAATTTAATCTCTAATATAGATTTTAAGAGTTTTCCCAGAGCAGATGTTAGACTAACTCGTCCATAGTTTATCCTTCTTTTTCTTCTTCAACAGAGGTGTTAGATTTTTTTATGCTCCAATCCCCTGGCACAATATCTGAGATAAATTGAGAAAATATAGATCTTGGGACCAGCGTTGGAGTTGGAGAAGATAGAGCTGGAAAACAAAGGGGAAAGAACTGATGGGGAAGGCATGGAGGGATGGGGACAGACACAGAGCTGAGGGGGCACATAAGAGGGAGAAGAAAGAAAGCCAAGGGAATGGAGGAGGAGGAGAGGGATGGAGCTGGGAAATACAGGGATGCATAAAGAACAAAAATGGAGGCAGAGAGCAGTAATGACAAAATGAAAGAGCAGGAGGGTGAAATACAATATTTTTTTTAAGATGTTTTTAAACTCAAAATCAAATATGTATTGGGAGAATAGGCGAGTTCATTTCTAGAAATATTCAAATAAACTAAGGAGTGTTTGGTTATACTCTACATTTGCCCAGTTCTATTTTGTAAGAATGTCACCATGTTCATTTTTACTCCCAGTTTTCTCCCTTCGTCTCCTGAATGTGATCAAGTCATGCTGGGATGCTGTTCCCCAGGCACTGCTGCTTCATTCAGGTGGCCACTGCGAGTGTGGGCATTCTATTCAACTATCGAAGACATCACAGTTGAGCTTTATCCTGTCTGTCGATTTGATGTCACAAACAAACACTTCCCAATGATGGGGAGAAGATTAGATGAATGGATAACAATCAAGATTACAAACCTTGTTGCAATCCATATCTCAGGGGTGCCCCAACTACTGCCTCTAGCTGAGATCAGCCAGCTCAGCACAGACTGGGGATCAAACCTGAGACCATCCTAACTTACACGGCTCAGTACTACATCAGGTGGAAGTGCATTTCCCAATGAGCCTTGGGACCCAATCCCGTCAATTTAAAGCAAATTATTTTGCACAAAAGAATTGTTTTTGGCAGCTGAATGAAGTACCCAGACAGTTCAATAATTATAGCTAAGTAGACAATTAATTATACTTGAGGAACAATCTACAGATCTCTCTCTCTCTCTCCGCCCCCGCTTAAACTCTACATTACTGCTCTCTCTGCACTGACTCCTAACAAAAGGGATGAATCAATCACCTGGTTGTAGAGAAAATGTATTGCCCAGGCAAGTACACTCTGTTAATGACTGGTACTTGCTATGATTTTCAGAAAAGGTGTAACAACATAGAATGTACAGCACAGAAAGAGGCCATTCAACCCAGCTAGTCCATGCTTGTGTTTATGATCCACATAAGCCTCCTCCTACCCCTCTTCATCTAACCCTATCAGCATAACCTTCTTTTCCATTCTCCCTCATGTGTTTATCTGGCTTCCCCTTAAATGCATCTATGCTAGTTGCCTCAACCACTCCTTATGTTAGCGTGTTCCACATTCTAACCACTCTCTGAGTGAAGAAATTTCGCCAGAATTCCCTATCGGGTTTATTAATGACTATCTTATATTTAGTTTTGGACTCCTTCACAAGTGGAAACATCTTCTCTACGTCTACCCTATTGAACCCTTTCATAATCTTAAAGACCTCTATCAGGTCACCCCTCGTCTTCCCTTTTCTAGGGAAAAGAGCCCCAGTTTGTTCAATCTTTCCTGATAGGTATAACCACTCAGTTCTGGTATCATTCTTGTAAAGGTTAGATTTGGATGTATCTTAAAGTGAAAAACAGGCTTTCTATTTTGCATTGTGCACATATGCACACTTTCCAAGAACATTTCTATTTATTTTAAACTGGTTGCTGCTTTTAGTTTGCATAATCAATAATAATTCTCAAATTATACAATGACGTGTATGACCCAAAATGTAAATAGCCATTAAAACTTAGCAGCACAGCGTTAGAAGAACGGAGCTCTTTGGTACTGCAGCAAAGATGCAACTAATAATACTAATGCTCTATAAATGTACAAAGCATAAGAACAACCAATCATGGGCAAGCTGTTTTAATTTGTCCTTATAACAGGGCAAAGTACGGAGGAAGAAAGAAATAGTGTCTCATTCATCTTAATCCTACATCAGATCTTTATTTATTATGATATTAGATGTAACAAGTTAATTACCTCAGCACATTATGCCCAATTTGCATTACTTCAGTCCCTCCCAAGACTTGTTTTTGTTAGGTACAATTACAGTGTGCAGCAGGAGGCAACTGCAGTGATGGTTCACTCGGCATTTCAACTTGTGCATACAAGGAACAGAATTCCATAGGCAGGACGAGTAAATTTTCGAGATTTCACCACCATTTCTGTGTCAGCCTTTTGGATTGATATAGAATGCAAAGGTTTAGGTACAGTAACTCTTGTGGTCCTGCTTAGTGAGGGAGAATAGGATTCCTGGCAATTTGATAGGTAATTGAAGTAATTAAGAGTACGCTATTTTCCTGGTGCTGTATGGGGAGAGATGGGTTGCTGTTTGCTCTCTATTGATGGAGAACACATCCATCACTCCAGACTGATTGGGAGGAGATGGGGTAGAAGGGGAAGGGTATGCATCAGTTCTTCTCAGCTATACATTGCCAGAATTTATTCACATTCCCAGTGTCACAGGAATATTTGTATACAGATTTGCAAAGATTTGTATACAAATTCAACTTTGCAAACTTTATACCTTCAAAGTAAAATCCTGAAGACAATCACCAACAAGGCTGCCATTGGCCAACTTTAGGGAACAGTATATCATAGTTGCACATTTTCAGTTCAAATATATCTTTTGCACATGAAGCAAACAGGAAAAATCCTATGCAGAAAAAATCCTATCCAGATGTCCACTACACAGGTGAAGTCCCACCCTATCAATCGGTTTCAAATTAACATTCCTAAGTTTAAGTGGAGAGCTGTGTTACATGGAATCATAGAAAGTTACGGCACAGAAGGCGGACATTCGGCCCATTGTGTCCGTGCCGGCCGAAAAAGAGCTATCCAGCTTAATCCACTTTCCTGCACTTGGTCCGTAGCCCTGTAGGTTACGGCACTTCAAGTGCACGTCCAAGTACTTTTTAAATGAGTTGAGGGTTTCTGCCTCTACCACCCTTTCAGGCAGTGAGTTCCAGACTCCCACCACCCTCTGGGTGAAAAAAATTCTCCTCAGCTCCCGTCTAATCCTTCCACCAATTACTTTAAATCTATACCCTCCGACCCCGCTGCTAAGGAAAATAGGTCCTCCCTATCCACTCTATCTAGTCCCGTCATAATTTTATACACCTCAATTAAATCTCCCCTCAGCCTCCTTTGTTGAGAGAAGAAAACAACTCCAGCCAACCAATCTTTTCTCATAGCTAAAATTCTCCAGCCCTGGCAACATGCTCGTAAATCTCCTCTGTACCCTCTCTAGTGCAATTACCTCCTTCCTGTGTTTGTGCATTCCCTGTAGGCCAAATCCTTTAACTTGGTGTAATGCCGTATTCTATTTTAGATAGTTTGAACCATGCATACACCAAATGTGAGGTTTATCTAACATATGTTATTAAAGAATTGTGCTGTAGTGAGATGTTCTTCCAAAACAACAAAGATCCCTGTCTTACCTTCAGACAGTGATTTGAAGAAAGAATTCTTATGAAGATTGTTTTTTTGAACACAGTACCCAGCTCAGATAAGAGCAAGCACCATGTTGGACAATCTCAGCTTCAGATCACTTTAGGCAAAAGAAAGGGATACCAACAAATGTGCTTTTAAACTAGCCTCTCACTAACTGAGCTCTTCATTGACACCAGATGACTGGGAATCTGTGCCTCCACCCTGTGCAAAATATCAAGTCTCCACAGCGTTTGGCACTGGACTCAAATAAACATTTTTCCTCACAGCTTGGAGATTTTACAAATCTGTGAAAGTTTTGATGTTAACAGGAGGAAGCACTTTTTTTTCTCCTTTGCAATGCATTGTTATTGGCTATTTAATAAGGCAGAGTTTAAAGAAAAAAAAACATCATTCTGGTTTTCAAAACCTACAGCAGCCAGAATGATTGTCAAATTCAGCGCCAAAGTCAGTCACAACAGATTTTGTAATGCATTTGTTTGAAATCTTCAAAGAAAAACTTTTGTAAGAAGATCACATCTTTGAAATGCTTAAAAACAAAGGCAAACACATTTCTGGCACCATTCTTCATATTCTAAACAGACACACTTGGCAATATCATCATTACCAAAGATAATCCTTGGCTTTAACAAAGTCAGTCAATTTGTGAGGTCAATTTCCCTTCTCTGAAAGGATGGCACATGCTACCATATACTGACCGGTACACATTTCTTTAGATCATATTGAAGAAGTACACAGATCATTATTGTAATATCAAACCAATTCATGATCATATCATGCAAGTATATTCAGTTTTAATTGGGAAATAAAATACTTTGGGGTGGCTGATTAATATGAGAAAAGTGTTCACTATGGCAACTGCAACAGAGATTCTGCAGGTCTGGGAAATTTCAGTCGCAGTTAGGTACGATAGTGCAGTAATACTACATTAGAACAAAAGGACACTATTGCAAGTGTATGGGGACAGATTTAAACATTTTAGAGCAAATAGTTCTCTCAACCAAATGGGGAGATAAGGAAAACAGGTACAGTTGTTTCATTCCATGATTCAACACCACCAACACCAACTTAAAACAAATAATGAAAAGAACCAAGTTCAGCCAACAAAGCATATTTATAACAAACTAATATAATTACATTTTTAGAGAAATGAAAGGGACTGAAGAAAAGAGATGAGCTCAAAGAGACACTGTGAGAAATACAGGACTCAGCTACATTGAAAAGTACAGATAAGAATTGGGACCCTTAGTTCTCACGATTTAGTGTCGAAACCAGTCACGTGACACCGGCTGAGTCAGTATGAGTGACAGTTGCGGACAAAGAAACAGTACAAGTAGGTGGGTTTCAAGAAAGGTACAAAGATGCAATAAAACCCTCTCTTTCAGGGGAACTCATCATTAGGAATAACCTTGACTGGTGAGCTCCTAGCCCCCGGTGAGTCTCCTGCAGGGTAAGTAGATAGATGTTTCACTTGCTTGTACTACCACTCATGATGTGGAGATGCCGGTGATGGACTGGGGTTGACAAATGTAAACAATCTTACAACACCAAGTTATAGTCCAACAATTTTATTTGAAAATCACAAGCTTTCGGAGGCTTCCTCCTTCGTCAGGTGAATGTCAGGAAATCCTTGAACCTTTCGCATTTATATTCAGAGAACAATACCTGGTGATTACAGATAATCATTCCAACTGCCCGTTGTCAAGGCAATCCAAGTGTTCAGACAGAGAGGTGTTACCTACAGGACCACCGAATATACAAACGGCCAGAACACAAAACAGAGAGAGAGAGGGAGAAACATCCGAAAGGAAGAGAAAGACAGAAAATGACCCGTTGTATTAAAAACAGATAACTTTTATTCGCTGGTGGGGTTACGTGTAGCGTGACATGAACCCAAGATCCCGGTTGAGGCCGTCCTCATGGGTGCCGAACTTGGCTATCAATTTCTGCTCGACGATTTTGCGTTGTCGTGTGTCTCGAAGGCCGCCTTGGAGTACGCTTACCTGAAGATCGGTGGCTGAATGTCCTTGATTGCTGAAGTGTTCCCCGACTGGGAGGGAACCCTCCTGTCTGGCGATTGTTGCGCGGTGTCCGTTCATCCGTTGTCGCAGTGTCTGCATGGTCTCGCCAATGTACCATGCTCCGGGGCATCCTTTCTTGCAACATATGAGGTAGACAACGTTGGCCGAGTCACAGGAGTACGAACCATGTACCTGGTGGGTGGTGTCCTCTCGTGTGATGGTGGTATCTGTGTCGATGATCTGGCATGTCTTGCAGAGGTTGCCGTGGCAGGGTTGTGTGGTGTCGTGGACGCTGTTCTCCTGAAAGCTGGGTAATTTGCTGCGAACGATGGTCTGTTTGAGGTTGGGTGGCTGTTTAAAGGCGAGTAGTGGAGGTGTGGGGATGGCCTTAGCGAGGTGTTCGTCGTCATCGATGACATGTTGAAGGCTGCGGAGAACATGGCATAGTTTCTCCGCTCCGGGGAAGTACTGGACGACGAAGGGTACTCTGTTGGTTGCGTCCCGTGTTAGTCTTCTGAGGAGGTCTATGCGATTTTTCGCTGTGGCCCGTCGGAACTGTCGATCGACGAGTCGAGCGTCATATCCCGTTCTTACTAGGGCGTCTTTCAGCGTCTGTAGGTGTCCATCGCGTTCCTCCTCGTCTGAGCAGATCCTGTGTATTCGCAGGGCCTGTCCATAGGGGATGGCCTCTTTGACGTGGTTAGGGTGGAAGCTGGAAAAGTGGAGCATCGTGAGGCTGTCCATGGGCTTGCGGTAGAGTGAGGTGCTGAGGTGCCCGTCTTTGATGGAGATTCGTGTGTGCAAGAAAGAGACACACGACAACGCAAAATCGTCGAGCAGAAATTGATAGCCAAATTCGGCACCCATGAGGACGGCCTCAACCGGGATCTTGGGTTCATGTCACGCTACACGTAACCCCACCAGCGAATAAAAGTTATCTGTTTTTAATTCAACGGGTCATTTTCTGTCTTTCTCTTCCTTTCGGATGTTTCTCCCTCTCTCTCTCTCTCTCTCTGTTTTGTGTTCTGGCCGTTTGTATATTCGGTGGTCCTGTAGGTAACACCTCTCTGTCTGAACACTTTGATTGCCTTGACAATGGGCAGTTGGAATGATTATCTGTAATCACCAGGTATTGTTCTCTGAATATAAATGCGAAAGGTTCAAGGATTTCCTGACATTCACCTGACGAAGGAGGAAGCCTCCGAAAGCTTGTGATTTTCAAATAAAATTGTTGGACTGTGACTTGGTTGTAAGATTGTTTACATTTGTATTACTCATGTTTGCTGTCCCATCAAAACCATGTCAAGTTGATCTGACTTCTGAGTTGAGCCTTTATTCATGGAGTGCAGATCGCTCCAGGTGACAGTGTCGACCACAGGAAAGGAGCCGAAGCAGTGAAAACGTATCTGTACGGTCCATGGTTGGCCATTCCCTGACCGAACCGACCCATTCGCAAGTAGATTCGGGATAGTGTAGGGTTTAGTAAAATGGAGAAGTTCGGAAAATGTGTGGAATAATACCTTGCCTGACATGGCGTTGGATCTCTAAGAGTTGGTGACTTGATTGGGAAAGCCGACCCATTAGAATCATAGAATCATAGAAAGGTTACAGAATGGAAGGAGGCCATTCAGCCCATCGAGTCCGTGCTGGCTCTATGCCAGTGCAATCCAGCTAGTCCCACTCTCCCGCCCTTTCCCCATAGCCCTGTAATTTTTTTCCTTTCAAGTACTTATCCAGTTTCCTTTTTGAAGGCCATGATTGAATCTGTCTCCACCACCCCCTCAGGCAGTGCATTCCAGTTCATAACCGCTCGTTGTGTAAAAAAGTTTTTCCTCATGTCACCTTTGGTTCTTTTGCCAATCACCTTAAATCTATGTCCTCTGGTCCTTGACCCTTCCGCCAATGGGAACAGTTTCTCTCTATCTACTCTGTCTAGACCCTTCATTTGTAAACAATTTTACAACACCAAGTTATAGTCTAGCAATTTTATTTTAAATTCACAAGCTTTCGGAGGCTTCCTCCTTCCTCAGGTAAATGTTCAGGAGCTCCTCGAAGCCTACGCATTTATACATATAGAACAATACATGGTGTTTACAGAATGCCCCTGCAACTGCCCGTTGCCAAGGCAATCACCGTGTTCAGACAGAGAGGTGTCACCTGCAGAACCCCCGAATACACATTCAACAAAAAAACAAACAGGAAAAAAAACAGAGAGAGGCAGAAACATCCGGAAGGCAGAGAAAGCCAGCAAATGACCCATTATATTAAAAACAGATAACATTTGTTCGCTGGTGGGGTAACGTGTAGCGTGACATGAACCCAAGATCCCGGTTGAGGCCGTCCTCATGGGTGCGGAACTTGGCTATCAATTTCTGCTCGACGATTTTGCGTTGATTCATGATTTTGAATACCTCTATCAAATCTCCTCGCAACCGTCTCTGTTCCAAGGAGAATAACCCCAACTTCTCCAGTCTATCCGCGTAACTAAAGTCCCTCATCCCTGGAATCATTCCAGTAAATCTTTTCTGCATTCTCTCTAACACCTTCACATCTTTCCTGAAATGCGGTGCCCAGAACTGGACACAATACTCCAGTTGTGGCCGAACCAGTGTTTTATAAAGGTCCATCATGACTTCCATACTTTTGTACTCTATGCCTCTATTTATAAAGCCCAGGAGCCCGTATGCTTTTTAAACCATTTTCTCAGCCTGCTCTGCCACCTTCAACGATTTGTGCACATATACCCCCAGATCTCTCTGTTACTGTACCCCTTTTAGAGTTGTGCCCTCTATATTGCCTCTCCTCGTTCTTCACATTTTTCTGCCTTAAATTTCATCTGCCACGTGTCCGCCCATGCCCAGCCTGTCTATATCCTCTTGAAGTCTATCGCTATCCTCCTCACTGTTCACTACACTTCCAAGTTTTGTGTCATCTTCAAATTTTGAAATTGTGCCCTGTACACCCAAATCCAAGTCATTAATATATCAAGAGTGGTCCCAGCACCAAACCCTGGGGAACACCAATGTACGTCTCCCTCGAGTCCGAAAAACAACCGTTTCCTGTCCCTTAGCCAATTCTAGGAACATAGGAACAGGAGTAGGCCATTCAGCCCCTCGTGCCTGCTCCGCCATTTGATAAGATCATGGCTGATCTGTGATCTAACTCCATATACCTGCCTTTGGCCCATATCCCTTAATACCTTTGGTTGCCAAAAAACTATCTATCTCAGATTTAAATTTAGCAATTGAGCTAGTATCAATTGCCGTTTGCGGAAGAGAGTTCTGTATCCACGTTGCTACTGCCCCCTTTATTCCATGGGCCGCAATCTTGATGATAAGCCTACCATGTGGCACTTTATCAAACGCCTTTTGAAAATCCAAATACACCACATCAACTGCATTGCCCTCATCTACCCTCTCTGTTACCTCATCAAAAAACTCTATCAGGTTAGTTAAACATGATTTGCCTTTAACAAATCAGTGCTGGCTTTCCCTAATCAATCCACACTCATCCAAGTGACTGTTAATTCTGTCCCGGATTATCGTTTCTAAAAGTTTCCCCACCACTGAGGTTAAACTGACTGGCCTATAGTTGCTGGGTTTATCCTTACACCCTTTTTTGAACAGGGTGTAAGGATAAACCCAGGTTTGGAAGATTATAGCCAGTGAGTTAGCGCATGTGCTGGAGATCCACTGCTTTCGTAAAGGAAAGAAAAGATAAACATAAAACAAAAGTTGCAGTTTTGCAGGGACTGTTCGCTGTTGGGAAGGCAGTAACTGATACAAATAAGTCTTTTCAAATGAGAAGGTAGGAAGTTAAAAGATAAGTTAAAAGATACAATAAAACAATGTGATAATAGAGTCAGTGAGCTCATGGAAACTGTGATGCAAGTAAGAACCACTAACGTCAATTGAGCAGAGGCACCACTGGAAGGAAAGTCGGAAGAATGGGCAGCTGGAACTGAAGACGGGCTGACCATCCAGCAGGCTGACTTCATGTTAGTACACGGGCACATGGTACTCGCATGCTTACCATGACTCATTTTTCAACACAAGTTAAGGTAGAGGACAGAAAGTTTGCTAATCTTATATTTCTTAATAAAATATTAAAGTTGCTGCTACTAGACTCTCGGACCTATTAATTAATAAGAAACAGCAGAAGCCAAAATCTTACAAAAGTTCTGACCATCCTTTGTGATATAAGCAGTCAACATCGTTGAAGAAATGATTTATGCTTTAAGCATGTAATTCATGTGCGATCATAGAACCATAGAAAAGATGCAGCACAGAAGGGGGCCATTCGGCCCATCATGTCCGCGCCGGCTCTTATACCTGTGTGAGTTATCTGTGGGGATGGGGGTCAAACTGGAACCTGAAATGAGTCAGGTTGCCTCAATTTGCATTAATATATCCATCAGCCATATTATAACTAATTGCACTCATTTTAGTTTCAGATTCCCTTTTAAGAGAAAAAAAAGGCACACATGAGTTTCTCACAGTGTACTGTGTAGACAAGGAGAGGCAACGTGGTTATTTTTCGGTCTTGGCAGAGTACGTATAATTGCTGGTGTTCTAGTGGCAGAAAGGTATGCAGTTTCATCAGGAGTTGACTGAATTTTTGGGCCACTAAATCTATAACTTTGAAAAACCCCAACAGTTATCCTAGGTCATTTGATCGGCTCTATTATGGAACTAATCTATCAGTGAAAAGACAGGTGTCTATCTTTGTTTTAAGTTCTCAATATTTAAGAACATAGGAGTATCAAAGTATGGAATGATGAAAGATCATTTGGCCCAAAATGCCCATCCCCCTTATGGACCAGGTATAGATTTCTCCATCATGGAATCAATCTCTCGAAGGAAGCGACTGACCTTAGATAAAGGTTCAACCAGAAAGACGAACTCTGAAATCTTTCTCCTACCAAGAAATTAAACTAAGCAAGGCCACGGGATATTCTTCCAATTTTACAGCCCGTACACTTCAAACCTCACCAGATGAAATTTTCATGGCCAACTGCATCACTTGAACCATTATGCTCCTTAGTATATTTGATCATCTGTCGATCCTTATAAACTTTAATTCTATCCTTCTACTGATATGTACCCAGCTCTTAAAAAAGGAGTTAAGAGACACAGTATTAGTTTCTTTCGATGGGGATGTGTTACACATCTCTGGTACACTATGGGGAAAGAATTCTTCAAAAGTCTCATCTCACACAAGACTGGTTAATTTTGTACACATGTCCAGTAATTCTGCATTCTCAGTCCAAGTCAAGTAGACTGCTTATATTCTACATCACTTGTTCCTCTCATCACTTAAGAGATCTGAACCATGTCTTTTCTTAACATCTTTTCTCTAATGAAAACAACTTCAGTTCTCTTTGAATTCTCCAGCCCAATGATGTCCTTTGGAAGGGAGGGTGCCCAAAATTGCTTATGGCATTCTAAATGAATGGATACTCACATACAGCAGACATAGAAAAATATTTAACTGGATGTCATGTTTACAAACTGGAATAAAATCTTGTTGAAGAGGGAGAAAATATTTTCAATTTCACTGCATTTTGAATTTCAAAGGAATTTACATGCAGTGCAACCTCAATTTGAAAAGCAAGAGATGTGCTTTGGAATTATCTGAAGATATTTCTCAATTAAGCTTTACTCCCACTTGAAGCAGCTTTCTGGATCAGACACCACTAATTACATACTGTTGACTGACACTGAATAAAACACCATCTCTCAGTTTTCTCTGTATCCCCAATGCATTCATTAGTATCAACAACATTAAAGATTCCACTGAATTAAATGAATGCATGCCATTAACCATTGCATTAACTTTACTAACAATGAATCGATTACTCCAGAGGAATGCTGGTGCCTTTACAATCTAGTAAAGTTCTTGTTAACAAGTTTTCCTTTGAATTATTTTGTTTCTGATAAACCGTAGCTTACACTGAGTTTATCAAGGTTGAACGGCTGACTGATTTTGCAAAGCATTTTCACAATCTTAAAAGTGGAAATGGCAGATACCTACATGGCTCTCCATTCGATGTGGATTTTTTAATAAATAAACTAAGTAACACAAATCAAAAGGCAAATGCTTTATAGTCAGGTGATGAGTGGTCTAAAAATTATATTCATGGGAGATTTGCGGTATGCTCAGTTTATATTTCATTGGAGCCCTCATCAGATAAGTTTTTCACATGTTTGTTTACTTTTGAAGGTCTGTTTTGATTTTGTTTTAAATTTAAATTGTAGGGGAGTTATTGCATAGAATGCTTCATTGGAACCAATCTCATAAATCAAATTGTATTCAATGTCATCCAAGGGGTACACAGAACCATAGTATAAAAAGGCCTTTAGTGCTTTAGTGCCAGTTTCCCCAGATTTCAATTTTTCCTGTTCTCCAGAGTGGATTGTAAGCTCAGTCATGTTTTATGAGATGTATTTCATTCTGGTTGCTCGCTATAAGATGAAGTGTTCAATTGCACTCATGTAAAGTGCAGTTTTCTTAGAGGCTGATTTCTGCATTTTAAATAAAGATTGGGGATAACTGCACACAAAAGACAGTGAACTTCACATAAGTGCACTGTGGATGGAGAGAGACAGTCATATTAAGTTATTTCTACATTATAGGGCAATACTTCACGATGAGTGCCTTTACCTCTCAACACAGACTCTAATCCTGATGGCAGTGTCAATCAAAATGGCAAAGAAGAAACCAATCAGAGAAAATTGTTAAAATGACAAGAATGATCTGAGCAAATAGAGGCTCACTTGTATGTAATGTCCATGTGTGTCTTTTAAGAGAAATATTTATAAAGCATTGACAGGATACAAGTTGCAAAGGTTGTATGTTTTACTTTCTGTTCTTCTGTATGTTACAACTGGCTTCATCCAAATCTCTCCTGTTACCACTTAAGGAAAGCTAATAGATTATAGATGTGCCAAGAAGACCGGATGAAATGATCTCAGAGCACTCTTAAAGCAACATTACTAATGGGCCAAATCTTGCTGGAGCAGGGCATCTCATGGGGTACGCTGTTAGACTTTTTCCTGCACCCTTCAGTTTGAAAATGTTTTGCGCCATAACTTGCTGGAAGTGCGAGCTCATAACAGGGCATCTGGGACCTTAGTGAACAGTGGGATCAACAGATCTATCGCCTTAACCAATGAGATTTAAGGATTGAGAAAGAAACAGAGGAACGGCAGGGAAGGAGGGTAAATGAGTCAAATCAGGTACAGAAAAGGAAATAAAGAGAGGGAAAGAAAGATTGGATTTAGAGAGATACAGAAAGGAAAAGTAAGAAAAAAATTTTAAATTTTAAATTTTTAAAATCTCTAAAAAGCATTGACTACCTGCAGGAATGAGATAGAATAGTTTAAATTGTTCCCTTTCTGGGCCAGAGACATTGATTGGCATTGCATTAACAATTATCACATCGTTAAAAGGGTACTAATGCTATTATGAGCCCTAACTTTCTGTGGAGAGTTGAATGGGTAATTAATGTGAAAATCCAGCAAGTTCTTAAAAATAACGAGGAGGCTAAGAGCAAGATGCTGTTTGTGCAAAGGGAACAGCGGAACAGCGTAAATCGACCAGTAAGATCTGGAAGTTTGCAACTCACAGCATCTCTGTTAATCCCCTGAATTTGCCGGCCTATTTGTGCATTAATAACGGCATGCGTCGTTAACACGCCATTATTTTTCCAGAAAGATTTAGCCCATTATGTTAGACGTTATAATACACAGGACCTGTGGTGGGAAATTAAGGATGGCTTAAACATTTAAAGGAAATGATCTTTTGTTTCACTTCCAATCAAACAAAGCCTGTTCTTAGTATCCCAGTAATGGTACACGTGCTGGGCTAGCATTGCTCAACCACATATTTTGTCTAATGTTTTGACAAAGCTCAGAATGCACGCATCCTTTAATTCTCCAGATATTTATTTCACTCATAGGTAAATATCAGATGAACCATACATTGTAATTGCCAGGAAATGAACTCTTGCTTGAGAAAAGGGAACAGGACTGTACAGGATCAAAAGGATACTGTGCAGACCTAGCTTGACAGTAATGAGTCAGCAGTATGATTCATTGCTATGATCGTCTGGGGGCTGTAGTCTAGGTGATATCATTTCAGGTAAAATCCGTCTGCTGCTTTTTCATCTGTTCGTACCCTTTGGAAATTTTGAGGAAGAATGTGTCCACGGCTTTTGATAATATCCTCTGAACTGCCCATTTAATAAAATACAGTTGGAACTCTTTGATTGTATTTCTAAATTGAATCATTTTTGTTTGTATTTAAAAGAAACTTTATTTTTCTACATTCTGAAAATACTAAGTCACATATTGTAACAAATGATCACTTCTGTGGAGGTATCAACATCAAACAAACCCATACATCTTAAGCTCATATACCATATTCTCATTAGGTTCTCAGAGGGAGGAAAACTTCTGAAGCTGCTGAAAACCTTGAATGTCTGCATTTGTCCTGCTATATATAGGTGTGGTTAAAGGCCTTTGCAGCTGGTTAAAGGTCAACAGGGCAGCTAAGCAGCCGACAATGAAGCTATTTTCCCAATAGTGCTCTGATATTGGGTAACAAAGGGCTATTTCAGCAGCTGAGAATAGTCATGCTCACCTTCCCAGCTCACTGAGTTGGGCAACTTTGGGTCCTGTCACCTCCTCTAAAAAGGATCCCAGCTGAGAAACAGTGAGACACGCTGCATGACTGTCTCCACATCTGAATATCAGACAAAGTTGGGATTTACGTTCAAGTCTGCTGATTGGAAATTGAATAATTTACCCGCAACAATTACTTGGTTACCAACTCTCAATTAATATTCTTTCATTTACGCTTAAAATAACAACAATAACTTGCACTCATGTAGTGCCTTTAATGTGGAGAACATTCCGACCCGCTTTACAGAAGAGGAAAGGTCCCAAAGTGATAGTAATACAGACACCATTATGCTTCATTTTTAATTTATTATTCTCCACTCTTCAGATTCCCTGTACTACCCCCTGACTGATCAAGGAGCTGGTAGGAAACCTACTGCAAGCCACTGCAAAATCCACCCTTATGCTACATGCTCTCCCTCTGATTCCATCTCCTCCACTGTGGGAAAGCACCTGACTTCCCCGGTAGACAGCATTTCATGATGCATGATGCTTACCACCACCTTCTCAAGGGCAATTAGGGATGGGCAATAAATGCTGGCCTCGCCAGCGACGCCCACATCCCATGAACGAATAAAGAAAAAATGATGCATGGTCTAATCCTTCTATGGTAGAGCACATTGAGCTGCCTCTATATATTATCCATTTCAACATCAGACACAAATGCAGTATTGCTTTTCAAATGCAGTTGCTGATTTGGTGCTCTACAGACTTTCAGATTATTTTATAACAACCGTAGCAAAATTCCAAACACTATGAAGATAACCTGATAATTGCGAAAAGAAGTTTGCTGGAAGCAGTGGGTGAAACTTTCTTAGCTTGGCTTTGATGATACTGGCATTGAAATAATGGTGGTCACCATATTACTTGAACTTGCAGGGTTCCATATATTCAAATATTCAAATTAACTATTAACTAACAATAACTGGCATTTATATAATACATTTAACATTGAAAAATGACCTAAGGGTCTTCACATAGGTATGAGGAATAGAAACGGATGTCAAGATAAAGAAAGTGAAATTAGGAGGGGTGACAAAAAGCTTGGTCAAAGAGGCGGTGTTAAAGAGGAGAGATGAAAGGGTTTACGAGGGAATTTCAGAAAGTGGGACCTCGGCAGCTGAAGGGACGATGGGTGTGGAGGGATTTCCACACACTTATGCTTCTGGTTCTCAGCCTTATAGAATCGTATGTAAGGAATCTTACAACACCAGGTTATAGTCCAACAGTTTTATTTGAAAATCACAAGCTTTCGGAGGCTTTCTCCTTCGTGACGAAGGAGAAAGCCTCCGAAAGCTTGTGATTTTCAAATAAAACTGTTGGACTATAACCTGGTGTTGTAAGGTTCCTTACATTTGTCAACCCCAGTCCATCACCGGCATCTCCACATTATAGAATCGTAGGCTGTTACAACGCAGAAGCAGGTCATTGGTCCTTCACGTCATGTATTGAACAATCGCACTGAAACTGCTCAGTTCAAACCTCAGTAAGATGCACCTTTGATCAGAAGTACTGTTTTGCCACACCCTACAAATTTATAATGAGTTTTGCCAATACAAATGGATGCAAACATGGGTACACCATCCAGAGGAATTATTTGAAAGACTCTATGTAATAATTCTAGGATTCAGTTTACATTCCAGGGAAAGAAACTTCTTCATATAACAGGATAATACTTATCTTTCTCCACAATTAAAACCCTGATTTTTAAATGGCCAAAGTAGAAATGGTGGTCTAGAAATTGGGCCGTTTAGTGCCCTTTTTCAGGCGCTATGTGGCCTCCTAAGGTCCCAAAATGGTGTCCGGAATGCGCACGTAAGTGCGCCGAACACCATCTTGGTAAAGGTGTTTGCGCATGCGCAGATAATGAACGCCAGCATTTTGTAAAGTAAGGAGAATATACGTGAGATCAGTATGCAAAGCTGATTTAAAGGGATAGATACCATTTTGGCACTCAACATTCCAACCAACACATTGGGGGTGATTTTAAACCCCAAGAACGAGTGGGTTGGGGGCAGGTGGGAGTTGAAAATAGTTTTTTTTGGGTCATAACTGCAAAATTTTCAGACTTTGCATTCCCTGTGGGAAGTCTGTACTTTTACGCCTCGATGTTAAACCTGGAAATAAAGCCGGGTTGTGGTCGCGACCCAAAAAACAACTATTTTCAACTCCCACCCGCCCCCTACCCACCCGTTCTTGGGGTTTAAAATCACCCCCATTGTCTTAACCACGAACAGCTGAACATGTCTTAGATGGCCTGGGGGAACCCCACACCAGCGCTAATTAAAGGGATCATGCAGGTGTTGCAGGTTAGTTGCTAGATTATTGTTTCTGGCTGCTGATACAATTGGATGTGTTTGTTGAAGCTTCCTATATTTGGAGAAAGTTGCTATAGTATATACAGAGTAGTCTGGCAGGTCCTGTATTACTGTTCGTATCATTTACAACAATGTGCTGCACAAGATTACTGGAAACCATGGGTGACCTGCTAGGGCTCCAGCTGGGCATTGAACACGACTGGGAGGATGCAGAGATGCCACGCAGAGCAGGTCAAGCTGCGAGGAGAGGGAGGAGGAGGAGGAGGAGGAGGAGGAGGAGGTGTAGGGCGCTGAGCAGGAGGCCATATCCCATGAGGACCTTCAGAGAACAATACTCTTATCTTAACATGAGTGAGAATCAGCGCATCCGATGGTTGCAGTTCATGAAAGAGGTCGTGACGGAGATCTGTCAACTGCTACAGCCACAACTGCAGCCTCAGAGCAGGTCAAGGACAGCATTGCCTGTGGCTGTCAAGAGAACCATGGCGCTGAACTTTTACGCTCTGGATCCTTTCAGGCCTCTGCTGGCGATATATGCAACATCTCGCAGTTTGCATTGCACTGCTACATTAGGGAGGTCACTGAGGCTCTGTACGAGCAACACAACAAATTCATCACGTTCCCTCTTGACTGAGAGAAGCAGAATGAGCGAGCACGAGGGTTTGGTGCAGGGTGCCATTGACTGCACGCATATTGCCATGTGTGCTCCACATCTCAACCTGACCATCGTGATGAACAGAGAGGGATTCCACTTCCTCAATGTGTGACCACACGCAGCGCATCACGCAGATCAATGCCCACTATCCTGGCAGCAGTCATGACGCCTTCATTATGCGGCATCCCAACTATCTTTGCGCCAACTCGGCAAGTGAAAGGCTGGCTACTGGGTGACAAGGTCTATCCCTTCATGAGGTGGCTCATGACTCCGGTCAGGCATGCAGATGCAGAACAGACATACAACAAGAGCCACACGGAACATCGTCGAGCACGCCCGAGGCCTCCTAAAGCAACGGTTCGGCTGCCTGGACCATTCCGGTGAAGCCCTGCGGTACTCCACTGAGCGAGTGTCAAGATTCGTCATTGAATGCTGCAAGCTGCACAACATCGCCCTTATGAGGGAACGGCCCTTGCCACCGCCTATCTGGCAAGACCCTGAGCCAGAGCCAGAGGAGGAGGAGGAGGAGGAGGAGGAGGAGGAAGAGGCTGATGAGGAGGAAGTGGAGGAAGACTCAAGGAGGCAACAAGGTGCCCAGGCCCTGTCTGCCAGGGCTCTGGGTGCTCACCTTATTAATGAGTGATATCAGAAACCTCAAAGACACCTCCCTACACTCCTCACCTTACCTCTCCCACATGACCATCAAATCGTCCACCTCATGATTACACATTGCTTCCTCCTGCAGTTCATCGCAGAAATAAAAAATCACCACCAACTGTGAGTTCAAATACAAATTTATAACGTTACACATTAATTCAAGTATACATTACACTATTCACCCTGGTGCATTCCCTCAGTGCCTGTCGTTCATGTGCCTTTGCCTCTCCTAGTGCTCCTATAAGGTGCATCCCCAGTGGCTGGAGCAGGGGTGGTGGGAGGCTGCTGGCCTTCAATGGAGGAGCATGCAGATGGCCTTGGAGGACGATCTCGAGCAGCTGTGGTCCGGGAGGGCCCGGCTTCAGACTGTACCATCTCGGCATGGGCTGCAGCAGTATGGCCAGGCTGGCTGATAGGCAACAGCAAGGGCACTGGTGGAGTGGCAGGGGTGGGAGCAGGAATGCTGTTGTCCAGAGAGAGGACAGCAGGTCCGACTGCCATGGAGCCACTGCCACTCTCCCGGGGCGGCGCCTCAGCAATCCTGGTGATCAGCTGGAGAACGGATTGCTGGAGTGCTGTGACGCCCTGGAAGCCCCGTTCCACAGTGGTTCCCAGAGCCATGATAGCAGCAATCTGAGCTTGTAACACAGCAGTCTGAGCTTCAGCTGAAGCATGCAGACCTTTGATGGCATCGGTTTGTGCTCCAGTGGAAGCTGAGATATCGGTCATCTGATGCTGCATCCACGGTGGGTTCTGCAGGGGTATGCTGATGGAGGTGACCACCCGTTGCATGTTGGAAAGGATGGGCTCCAAGCTATGCGCAAAGCCCTATGCCATGTTCAAGGTGGTCTCCTCCATGCCCGTTGTCATTGTGCGCAGGCTTTCCAGTGCACCAAGTATTTGGTTATGCATGCCCATCAGCCTCCTTCTGTAGCCTGGCCCATCGAAGTCATCATCTGACTCCTTGGTAGCAGAACCATTTTGCGATCTCACCCTCCAATGAGCTGGCACCTGTGGTATCGTTCCCCATGCCCCGGCTGCTGCGCACTTGTGCTTGGTGTCTCGCCACGTGCAGATCCCTCCTCCAACCTAGCCTCTAAAGGATGCACAGTGTCAGTCTCTGAGCTGGTGGATGCAAGTGTCAGATTGAGTGACGGTGTGGCTTCAGTGTCCTCCTCTTCCTCCTCCACCTCGGACTCCAGTTCTTGGGTATCTGCAATGATAAAGGGAGATGGGTTGAGTTGTGGAGCAGGGAAAGGAGCAAGTAAGACGTTCACGCTAACACCATCTGCAGCACGTGAGTCCGAAAAGCTTGTGCGAGGACGGAGATGTGGGAAACGAGAAGGAGGATTAGGTATGCAGAGACTCCTTTCATCAGGGCCTCCAGCGCCACCAGTGGCCATGGCCGCAGCGACGGCTCGCCCAATGATCCGCAGCACGGTGACCTCCAGGGGGGTGAGGACGTGTAGGCCTGTCTGTCCTCCCTCAGGTCTTACGGGCTGCCGGCTGTAATGTGCCACCTTCTCCTACAAGACAGAAGGAAGTGTGTCAGTAAGTGTCTTGCGAGGTGTTTGGGTGATGTGCCTGTCATGATCGAATAGTTGTCAGTGTGTGTGACCTGTGAATGGTGGGTGTGTGGATTGCAATTGTGGTACTATGTGAGGGTGAGGTGCAGCATTGCGTACGGATGGGCAGCGTTTGTTGGTGGGTAGGTGACGGGGGGGTGTCGTGCATGCAGCATTGTTGCGGTTGGTAGGATGTGTCACTTGACACTTGCATTCACTCACCTTGACCACTCGTGTCAAATCATTGAACTTTTTCCTGCAGTGCATCCATGTGCATGGTGTAATGCTCCTGGCATTTACTTCCCGTGCCACTGCCTCAGCAGCTGGTGTCTGGAGGGTCTCCTGCTAGCCTGTAGGTATAGGATGGCTCTCCATTCCTGCACTCCCTCCACTAAGGCCTCCAGTGTGTCGTCAGAGAACCTTAGGGCACACTCTCTTGCTGCTCCAGCCATTCTGCCTGTCATCCCGCACTGCTTCCATTGACAGTGCATCTCCCCTTTAAGAGGTGCAGGTTGCCTTTAACTGGTGCTGGCCACGCCCCATATCGGGCCTCCTGCTGGTGAGTGCGGCCACTCAACGGCGCGGGTAGCACTGACTGCATGTACAAATCATGGACATGAGCCAGAGCACAAATCTTACATGCTGCCTGCATCTCAACCACCGGGCGTAGGTTAATCGCGCACCGCGACCCCCGCGCCCAGGTTTGGTGGGGTGGGGGGGTTATCCAATTTAACCCCCACTATGTTTTAAAACTAGTGCTAACTTCATTACTGGGTCATCAATCACTGAGGAAACCAGACATTCTCCCAGTCTTTGTTAAAGCGGTTACCCCCAGATATATTCTAGAATCACGCCTAGTGAGTTAAGCCTCTTAATTCCAGGGTGAAGCTAGAGTTGATGATAGGAGTGCATTCGTATAAAACTGTTTACTCTGGAACTGGTCCCTCTTCTAGTTCATAAGTTCAACGTATCCAGGTAAACCTATTCGTACCAAAGAAGCACTAAGTCCACAGCAAGCCGTGCACTTCAAATTGTAAGTTACATCTTTTAATTCTAAAAACACAGGGTTGCTTGAAATCCAGCAGCAAGTCATTCAGTGAGGGCCACACAGACTTCAGTTTGACATATATTTCTTGAAAGATTTTACCACATGTTTGTTTTAGGAGGCAACTTATAAGAGACAGATGACTCTGACGCCTATCATAAAATGTTGGAAGTCCTTTTAGTAGCTATGGAAACCCAAGGGCATGTTTAAGAAGCATGACTACTGCAATCTGTGACTAGACTCAAAGAAAGAAATGTACTAAAGGAATTTTACAGATGAGGTAATATAGCCAGTACTCAATTGGCTTTCAGAGGTATGTAAGCATGAGTGCAAACATACACAACATCTTTTGTCCAGGGTTTGTTTTATTATTGAAAGTGAATCTGAAAACTCCATCAATAATCAGGGGGATTTCCTAACAGCAGTGCTGAAGGAAACCCGGGCAGAGATGGATCAACCAACTGAAAGACGAGACAGAAAATACTTTGTGTCAAGTAGAGGTCTTATTTTAACTAAACTTCAACAAGAGGCAGTGTAATGCTGAACCTTGTATTTTGTATTAGCCTCATTTTGCGCATGCCTCTATGACACAGTTTATGTCATGAGCAGGTCTTGAGCACACAATATGGAGTGAGATTCTAGTGCGGTACTGAGGGATTGTCAGATACATCGTCCTTCAGGTGAGATATTATTACTGTTTTAGTAATTCAGGTGAACACTAAAGATCCCATGGCACTGCTTGAAGTTCTCCCGGTCCCCTTACCAACATTCCTCCCCCAACCAACACCACCAAAAAAAAATTAGCTGGTCATTCATCTTGTTCCAGTTTGTGGAAACTAGCTGTGGGTAAGGACTGGAGGCAGTACATAAAGATTTACAAGGATGATACCAGAACTGAAAGGGTACAACAATCAGGAAAGATTGAACAGGCTGGGGCTCTTTTCTCCAGAAAAAAGACTGAGAGGTGACCTGAGAGAGGTCTTTAAAATTATGAAGCGGTCCGATAGGGTAAACGTAGAGAAGATGTTTTTACTTGTGGGGGAGCCCAAAGCTAGGGCCATGAATATACGATAGTCACAAATAAATCCAATAAGGAATTCAGGAGAAACTTCTTTACTTAGAGAGTGGTTAGAATGTGAAACTCGCTACCACCATAGAGTGGTTGAGGTGAATAGCACAGATGCATTTAAGGGGAAGCTCGATAAGTACATGAGGGAGAAAGGAATAGAAGGGTATGTTGATAGGGTGAGATGAAGTAGGGTGGGAGGAGGAGCATAAATACCGGCATGGACCTGTTGGGCAGAATGGCCTGTTTCTGTGCTGTAAAATTCTGTTATGTGGCTGCCACATTTGCCTACATAACAATAGTTACTACAAAAGTAATTCACTGCATGTGAATCACTTTGAACAATTTCTGTGAGATATAAGGTGACACAGAAATGCAAGGCTTCCTTTTTTTCTTATCCTGGTAAGAAACTATGAGGTGGAGAAGATTTCCTCTGTTTGTGTCTGTAATTAAATTAACAGATTCCTTACTTTCATATTTATAATTTTGCTACAAATAGCAAACAGAGAAAATCTTTTGTTATATAAAAATGCTCAGACAAGGCAATTTGTTTTAAGCAGCTGTAAGCTTGGTTTCTCCTGATGTGGACCCTGAGCACATCAAAGACAAAAAACAGTACAAGATACAGCATGTAAAAGTCACCTTTATAGCATGGCACACGTACACTGATAAGACAATGAAAGAAAAGAAAGACTTGCATTCACATAGCGTCTTTTACCATCCAAGGACGTCCCAAAGCTTTACAATCAGTGATGTACTCTTGAAGTGTAGTCACTGTTGTAATGTAGGAAATGCGGCAGCCAATTTGCGCACAGCAAGCTCCCACAAACAGCAACGTGATATTGACCAGATAATCTGTTTTGTTAGTGATGTTGGTTGAGGGATAAATATTGGCCAGGACACCCGGGAGAACTTGCTGCTCTTCTTTGAAATAGTGCCCTGGGGTCTTCTACATCCACCTGAGAGGGAAGACAGGGTTTCGGTTTAACATCTCATCTGAAAGACGGCACCTCTGACAATGTGGCACTCCCTCAGTACTGCACTGGAGCATCAGCCTGGATTTTGTGCTCAAGTCTCAAGAACCCACAACCTTCTGACTCAGAAGCGAGAGTGCTACCACTGAGTCATAGATCAGGCAAAGTCTAGAGCCTGAGGTCACACCGTTCCTGCCAGCTGACATCTTATCTTCACCAACCTTGAAGTTGGCCGAGGCTCCCGCTGCAGACAAGTGAGGGCCTAATTTAAACGTAAAAGTCGCAGCATGATTATGTCATTGGCAAGGTGATGCCATTTTATCTTCTAGATGCGGGAGGCTTGCACGAGGCCAACCACGCCAGGAGGCGCTGACTGGGCAGAGGACGCCAAAGGGAGTTTTAAAAAATTATGTGTGTGTGAAATCCTTGTGGGCTCTCTCTAGGCCCCTCTAGGAGTCCTTCAGCCTCCTCAGCCCCGGCCTTGCCTCTCCCTTGCAGCGTTGGCATCAGCTGCCAAAGACCTTGCCCAGCGCTAACTTTATACCGAGGATTATTCCTTTGGGTCTCTGGCGTCCTAAGACATCCGACCCAATTTCTCGCTCCCGCCCGCCAGCCCTAACGTCAGTCCTCCGGTTTTGGGAGGGAGGCAGTCCTGCATTATTCAAATGAGGCCCGGGAGTTAAAAGGGCCCAAGCCTCACACTGAGCTCCTCGTGGGGGCTTCTCTCCCGCCCGCACCCACTGAATGTGTCCCCCACCCCATTAAAATCGAGGCCTATAAATCACCAGAAAATGTGTGATGTGTAAATCACACTGGTAGTTCAGTTCCCCTCCAGCTTAAAGATGATCAAGACAGCTTTAACCTTATCCACAGCAAGGTCAATGCACATTAAAAAAAAATACATCATGGTCTAAGATCGTATTGTCTCTATAATTTGTACCTCTACAACTATCTTTTCCATTCATTTGTATCTTTTCTACTTCCTCTTTTGCTTTGGTTTTGCATTTCTATTCTCTCAACTCCTCGTGAAAGTTGGGGACTTCACCCAGAGAGAAAGTGGCGCCATGCTTCTTGGCCTTCATGCCAAACTGTCCAGGAATTGCCAAGAATTTCTGAGCGTGGCTGCAATATGCACAGACTTTAAAAGTCATGTGTGCAAGGAGCACAGCAGGAAACAAGGGGGCATTGAGGTTGCTGAGAGGCAGCCAGGACATGCATACATGGATACCCGAAAAATACTGGGACTAAAGGGCATGGGTAAACATTTAAGCTATCGAAAGGAAGCTGAAGGCAAGCCTGAGGCCTGTGAGTGTGAAAGTTCTTTTGACTACAGGAGTTGGGAGAGATGAGTTTATTGCTATATTTTCCTACATTTCCACACATTCCAGCAGTGACTACCTTTCAAATGTATTTCATTGGTACATCCTGAAGTCATAAAAGGTACGATATAAGTGCAATGTTTAATGTTTAAATTCATGTTTTTTTAAAAATGGAAAGTGTCAGTGTAGAATATTAATATAAAAGTGTAATAAATTTACATTTTGTTTTAAAAAAATGAAATGAATTTAAATTGAGATGTAATTAAGTGCTGCTTTCAGTGTTGCAGTGTGGTACATTTGAAAAATCAGGCTTGAATTTTCATGTCTGCAATCTGCTGGTCAACTCATTCTAAGGAACATTTTGACCTAAATTTAACATCGGTGAACAATGACCGGTTTAGCAGGACAGCCTGCGTCCAATCTGCATGTCCATTCGGGCCATTGCTAAATTTGTCAGGCCCGTTTTTCAGATGTCCCTGGCAGCAGCCTAAAGCAGGAATTAGGCCCCTTCTATATCGAAGTGGGGGGCCGAGAACCTGTTTTAGGCCTCCTTGTTGAAATTGGTTGGTGATGAGCGCAGGGGAGATTCTTCGTCGGCTCCTGCGGCCGCCAACCAAAGGTACATTTTTTTTTAAAATTCAGAAACCGTTGCTGAGGAGCCAGCAGTGCTCCCCCAAATCCACAGTCCTCGTAATCGGCCCCTCCTGTTACCACTCCAACTCCCCATCCCAGGATCTACCTTCCGGCTGCTGCCAGCGAGCCAAGCAGCCCGATATCCTTCTTGGTAAAATGCGCGAGCTGCCTGCGGAAGTACGACAGGCGCTGACAGCTTGCGCAACAAACGTTAACGAGGCTCGAAGACCAATTACAGGGGCGGCCTCATGCCTCCCGGTGAAGGTGAACACTGTCGGCCAACCACTGGTAATAGACACGAAAACATGCCATAACCAATTTCCAACCCGTTGTAACAGATGGACAGCTGCAGAGACAAGTCTTGGTTCTAAAATGGGAACCAGGGAAATTAAAATGAGACAAGAGAGTCTCTTTTACATCACAGGAGTGTGGTGACAGCAGATCCATAGTTCTGCTTCAATCAGTTCCATTCCATAGTGAAAACCTAACGTTTTAGGGACCAACCACAAAAATGGATCTATAAATCATCGATTAACGCTATCTTTGGGAATTAACTAACCCTAGTGAGTTAATCCTGCATGTTTTCACTCTTGATATCTGTATTATCGGGCAACAATAAAACCAGCAAGTATAAAAGTGCTTCAAAGAAGTTGACTAATTTGGAAAACCCAAGTTGAGAGTGAATAGTATCCATTTTTTGGCCCCTTCCCCTTCCTTATCTATATGCTGCCCCTTGGCAAAATAATCTGTTGGCACAGGGTCAACTTTCACATGTACACCCATGACCTGACCTGACCTCACCCCACCCCAAATCCTGGATGCATCACAATTTCCTCCAGCTCAACATCAGAGATTGAAGCCATAGTTTTCGGTCACTGCCACAAACTTCGTTCCCTTGTCACTGACTACATCACCTTCTCCGGCCACGCACTCAAGATGAACCTGATGGTTTGCAACATTGTCGACCTGTTTGACTCTAAGCTGAGCTTAAAACCCGCACATCTCAGCCATCATTAAGACCACTCCACAACACTGCCTGGCCCTGCCCCACCTCAGTTTCTCTACTGCTGAAACCCGTATACATGCCTTAATCACTTCCAGTTTCATCTGCTTCAACATTCTCCAAACTGACCTCCCACCTTTCACCTTCCATAAACTCTAACTTGTCCAAAACTCTGCTGCTCATATTCTGTTCCATTTGCCCAACATCACTGTCCTCATTGACCTATACTGTCTGCTGGTTCCCCAAAACATCACATGAAAAATACTTGTCCTCATCTATAAGTCCCACCATGGCCTTACCTCTCCTTATCACTGATAGCCATGGAGAAGTTAAATCCTCTGACTCCAGCCTTTAATGCATTCCCCTCTCCCCCACCATTAGTGGCAAAGCTTTCAGCCACCTCAGTCATCGTCTTTTGAACGCCCTCCCTAAACCTCTCCACCTTTAAGAACCTCCTCAAAACCCATCTCGTTGACTAATCTTTCAGTCACCCCTCCTAATTTCTCCCTTCTGCCTTCACATATTTGGGATGTTTTTTGCATTAAGGGACTATATAAACACAGTTTGTTATAAATAATAGATTACCACACTATACATGACACACTAACATAGCTGTTTCCTGACCAACTCAATGAAGTATATTGCCCGATAATAACACTGACCCACTGTCATATGGGCTAAACAGAAACCCTACAGGTGAGTATAGATTTCTCAGTAGCTTGAACTGGAGATTGTTAAGCGTGGTGATGGGTTTCACGTGTGTCAGAAAACTAGCTGACAACAAATAAAAAATCAGGACGAGACTCATGGACGTGCTGCCATTCAGAAGTTACACCACTGAAAGCACAGGGCATAAAAACAGGTACAATCCATTCACCAAATTACGGTAAAAACAAAGAGGTGCTGCTGCTGAAACCCTCACCAATGCCATTG
The DNA here is from genome assembly GCF_035084215.1 of Heptranchias perlo. NCBI lineage: Eukaryota > Metazoa > Chordata > Chondrichthyes > Hexanchiformes > Hexanchidae > Heptranchias > Heptranchias perlo. Next base: position 25,621,188 of record NC_090334.1, on the reverse strand, counting down.
TTACCTCTAGACTTGACTATTCCAATGCTCTCCTGGCTGGCCTCCCATCTTCTGCCCTCCATAAACTTGAGCTTGTCCAAAACACTACTGCCCGTATCCTAAATCGCACCAAGTCCCGTTCACCCATCACCCCTGTGCTCTCTTACCTACATTGGCTCCCGGTCCAGGAACGCCTCGATTTTAAAATTCTTGTCCTTGTTTTCAAATCCCTCCATGGCCTCGTCACTCCCTTTTCTCTGTAACCTCCTCCAGCCCTACCACCCTCCGAGATCTCTGTGCTCCTCCAATTCTGGCTTCTTGCACATCCTTGATTTTAATCACTGCACCATTGACAACTAGGCCCTAAGCTCTAGAATTCCCTTCCTAAACCTCTCCACCTCTCTCTCCTCCTTTAAGATGCTCTTTAAAGCCTATCTCTTCCTGTCCTAAGATCTCCTTTTGTGGCTCGGTGTCAAATTTTGTTTGATAACGCTCCTGTGAAACACCTTGGGATGTTTTACTATGTTAAAGGCGCTGTATGAATGCAAGTCGTTCTTTCTTTTCATTCTTTTATTGTCTAAAATCTATGCTTAACCAGTGGTACACAGATTTTCTTTTTCCTCCTCAGGGCATGGATGATGCTGACAAGGCCAAATTTATTGGCTGCCTTCTTGATCTGTTGCAGTCCTTCTGCTGCTTCCACTCTGCCTGTGAGGCACTATGGGGTAGCTCTTGACTCTGTGCGATAGTGTAAAGCAGGTGATGGTGAGTTGGCTGCCCGTTTTACATCTCCCCAATTTTGGGAGAGTTGTAAAATGGACTGCTGACTCACTATCGTCTGTTTTACACCATCGCGCAGTGTCAAGATCGACCTGTGTGTGTGCCTATCAGAAATCCACAATCTTTATAATAATCAGTTGCAAGCCATTGAATGCAGAATTATTGTTTATTCATCATGTGCAGATGAAAGCAAGCAAACTTATAGAGAAGTGATGCTACGGCAACAAGCTATTAAAAGTTCAAATGTTCATCGCACACAGAATTGAACGCCTGCCCATGATTTTTGCTTACCATTACTTTTCTTACTTGAGGAGTATGGGTTTGGGGTTTTGACCCATCCCAGTCCGACAGGAAGCTACAATATAAAAAGAAGACAAACGCAACGGGTTGGCAGAGATCGGTGTATCTTCGGGTGAAGGAATGAAATTCTTCAGTTGGGGTAGCACATCGCAAACACACTGTTTCCCTCTAAGGATATTCATACTTGTGGCTAACCACAACTTCATACTTTTAAAAAAAATGTTTTACAAGTATTGTGCTTTTCTCCATACCTGATGTTCAGGCAGGAATTTGTTTTTGTACAGTCAACAAACCCCAAGCCAGAACATCTCTCACAATGCATTTTTTTGCAAACAGAAGCCCAGCTATTTGTGAAAGCACATCCTAGGATACTTGGAAATACTTCTATGTGCTTTAAGCTTGATTCATTTTCCACCCACTACAGTCAATAGTTTTGACATGCAGTCAACTTCTGCGAACAGCACAGGATCTCTTCTGGCAAATACAAAGTGTTCCTCAAATCTAAATTTCAACCTATTTCAGTTTTCAACCGATTCCTCTCCTCCTTCACCCAGAAAAGAAGCTCTTTATATTCTGTGCTACATGTAAATACAGCACATCAAACTTCAATAATTCAGCCACTTGCAAGACTGCGCTTGCTCTCTGTCACAATGACAGACTTCACAAACTAAAAGCTAACTTTGTAAATAAGCGGTTTAATAACATTGGAGAAAATGTTGTAATCTCATTATTTATGGAGAATCATTTGCTTTGGAGTATGTATTCGACAGCAGCCTTAGTAACCAAACTGGCCAAATGTTAAATGTTGCTCAACAGATATTGGACAACCCCCTCGCCCCCCAACTCAAAAGAAAAGTGCACTGCTGTAAAGAACACTTCAGAAAGATATAAAGGACTTTGATTGACCATCACTAACTTTTTATTTCAATGCTTTCATTTGGCCCTGGTTTTTGAATTCGGAAGATTACTTTCCAAATGTTGAATTTGCTAAACATTTCCTATCATCGTTTGCATTCCCTAATATACAAGAAAGATTGTACTGAAAACAAAGGAAACAGCACAGCTGTACATTTTGAGTTGTCTTTTTACCTTGCTGTTCCAGCTCAATTAATAACCCATTTGGCTCCAGGCTATTTCACAGACAGTCATGTTACAAACCTGTCAAAAACTGACTACAAGTGATAAGCCATTGAAATATAATCCTTTATAACAATGTAATGAGTTGCAGAGCACAGCATAAATAAATATTAGGAGAAAGAAGACAGGCCATCAATTTGGGAGGTCTTCTGAAATGAAATACATAACATCTTAGATTATGGTGTTAGTCTATAATTATTGTTAATTTTAGGTAGGTGGTATTATGAGTATGTTTTTTACATGGATTCTGCTTTACAGAAAGTCATGAAGAATGAATTATTATATTAGATGTCAGTGTATTTCAGCAGGTGCTAAGTTAGAGATATGCTAAATTGTATTCTAAATGAGTGGCTTAAATAGAGTAAGATTGTCTTTAATTCACAAAAAAAGAAAAAAAGATTGGCCCAAGTCCGATGGATTAGACTGGCCTATTTATCAAAAGAAATGATAGGGCTCGATTTTGGAATCCAAGTGCAGATGCGTTGGGGCTCCGAAAATTGGGGAAATCCTGAGCGGGTTCGGAACACGGCTCCAACCCGCAGACTTCCGGGTTCCCCACTGACGCAGCTGGATGTGCGCGCGCCTCCCGAATGCGGAAGTCCCACCAGCAATTAAAGCCGGCGGGATGACAGTTAAGACAGTTATTTAGATAGTTGAAGGACTTAATTTTATGCACATTGAGGCAGGGGTCCAATTTTCAAACATCCTCAGCGTGTTTCCCGTGCTGTGGGAAACACTCCATGTTCTGCCAGACGTGTTTCAGCCAGCAGCCAGTTGGACATTCAGATGCTTGTTTGACAGATGGGGAGAAAGGTGAGTTATTGCAGCAGGGCACTCAGTTCTTTCAAACAAACTTTTGGCTGGGAGATCTTTGCGTTTCCACCCACTGTAAAGTGACCCAATGGGTGGGCATCAAGTGTCGCCGTTCATGGTGAACCGCATGAAAGGGTCCTATCACAGAAGCCAGTCAAGAATGGGCAAGACCGGCAGCAGTGGTGAGAATCATAACATTTAATGTGAGTTTAACAAAAAAAATATATAAATGATAAATACGACCATCTGTCAAACACCCTTGTGCATATCCTTTGTGATCATGAAACCTTAGCCTTTCTCTTCCTACTACTTCTACACAGTACATCCCCTATGGCTGCAGTAGAGGTAGTGGCAAGTTGCTCATATTCATGTCCTGACTGCTTAGATGCTTTCGGCCTACGCCCTCTGGGTTTTGGAGTCCTTGAGGGCCCCTCCAAAGACTGCTCCACCTGCATATGTTCAGGGGCAGACTTGGCCATCTGGAGAAGAGGCAGGATTGTGGGTATTGGTTGAGAGGGAGGCAACGGGTGAGACGTGGGAGCGCTTTGAGTGGCGTCTCCACTTCCATGTCCTCTTTCACCATCATCCCTCTCCTGGGCCAGGCCCACATCACTCCTACCACTCTGCTGGACAACAGTGGTGTGTGGTGGACATGTGTGGTGCGTTGGAAGGCCATTTCTAAAGTATCTGTCAGCCTATTTAAGGCGGCAGAATGTTGTTCACCCTGAGTTCGAATAACCATTATTAGGGCCTGAATGGACTCATTTGTAACCGTGCTTGAAGCTCAACGCAGGCTAGCCTTCTCTCCATCGCAGACATTCCCGCACTTACCTGCGTCATTATTTCAGATATTTCAGCAGTTACATGCAACACTATCTCACACAATTGCTCACGTCCCTGCGACACTATCTCAGAGATGCCCTCACGTCCCTGCGACACCATCTCAGAGATGCCCTCACGTCCCTGCGACACCATCTCAGAGATGCCCTCACGTCCCTGCGACACTATCTCAGAGATGCCCTCACGTCCCTGCGACACTATCTCAGAGATGCCTCACGTTCCTGCGACACTATCTCAGAGATGCCCTCACGTCCCTGCGACACTATCTCAGAGATGCCCTCATGTCCCTGCGACAGTATCTCGGAGATTCCCTCCCGTATTTATGCCACCATTCCACTCATGCAGGAGTTGGACTCCTCCATCCTCTGTGCTGTTGTGGACAGTATGTGTGGCACCTGTTCCAGCACCTCGCAAATGTGCTGCTGTCCCTTGATCATTCTCCTTTAAAAGGATGGCCCCCAAGGTTCAGCATCTGCGTCCGACTGAGCAGAGCCTGGACAGGAGTGTTCCCACTGATGCGGACTCTCCACAGCTGCCCCTGCCATTGGTGTCTGCTCGTGCTCACTTGTGTGTGGTGACTCACCTGGTGCCAACCAAACTAACTCACTACAAGGACCTACCGAGGTGTGAGTTTCTGCGCTGGTGGATGGCTCTCCACGATGTGATGGTGCACCCTCAGAGGCCGGCAGGTCCTCTGAGGAATCGCCGTCTGCTGTCACTGTGATCGCTGAAGGCCCTGTAAGAGAACAGAAGGCAATATCAAGCATCATCACAGATGTGTCATGTTGCGATGAGCATACTGAGGTGTTTAAGATGGCAAGGCATGTTAACATCAATTCATATTGTGTGTGATGAATGTTAAAGTTGTGTCACCAGATGTTTGTGGGGTGCCAGTCTCACCATCCCCCACGGACAGGCCCTCGAGGGTGCCACTGATGTGTAGGGCCTCCTCCTCCGCCTCTGTGAGGACCACTATTTGTTGTGTCCCCCCTCCAGTCCTTGCCCTCTCGTGTTCATTTTGCGCTTTCTTCTCCTAGAAGGGGAGAAAGTACAGACGTGTGAGTGAGTGATGGTGAAGTGGCCAACCGATGAATGCATTGCTTTGGGTGAGGCTGACCGTGAAAGAGGTGCATCAGAGGGTGAGAATCAGACAGAGACATCACATTGGATCAGGATTGGGGTGAGTGGTAGTGGTGGGGTCACAAATGGGGAGGTGAGGAAGTGCTGAGGAAGTGCAGGTAAGTTGAGGATGAGCCTTAAGTGGGTGTGAGGAGTGATGTGATGGAGTAATCTTGGCAGTGCAGAATTATGTTGGGGGGGGGGGGGCGGGGGTGGTGGTGATATGGAACACGGAATGCAGGAGAATCAGTAAGTGTACTCACTTTTGCTGACCTAGTTAGGTCATTGAAACACTTCCTGCACTGGACCCAGGTGTGGGAGATGTTGCTGCTGCTGCTGACCTCGACTGCCACTTCGAGCCAGACTTTCTTGGTGGCAGAGGCAGGGCACTTTCCTCCTGTCCGCTGGGTAAAACACTTCCCTCCTCCTCCTCACCCCGGCCAGTAATTTTTGCAGTGAAGCAAGGCTAAACCTTGGAGCAGCCTTGCCCCTGTGCTGCTCCATTGTGATTTTTGGGTCTTTGCTCCAACAAAAGCCTTTGAAGCAATGGCCCGTTAAATAGAGCTCCTCCAGCTGACAGCCTGTGATGTGGGTGCGCAGTCCGCCCGCTGCGCAGCTTTCCGACGGCAAACCCGGAAGCCACGTTAAGTGGCATCAATTCATTTGTAATCACGTGGTAAACGGACATTTTTATATTATATCCGTCATCACAAGAGCTAAGCGAGCAGCTTCCATTTGTGGTTAGAGCAACAGGGATAAAGTTACTACTTTCAAATAAAATTGGGGCATCTGATCTCTGTCATTCTAATGGGAGAGAACACTTCTTTTTAAAAACTGCATCAAGAAGACGCTAGATTCCTATCAGGCTGGTTTCAAGAAAAGTGAGTGCATATGGCCCCTTTTGCAGTTAAACCTTCCATAACCAAATCAGACGACCAACTTCTCCCTAATTACATCAAAACTCTTCTTGTAGAAAAAAAAACTTTTAATGCCAAGACATTTGTCGTTAAGATCATAATTTCCATCAGAGTCATTACTCTCCTTTTCTGTAAGTTCAAGATAGTCAGGCTCAAATTGGAATTCTTGGCTGTCAAGGGCCAAGTGTTAGAGCACTGGACACTCAATCACAGGGTGGGTGTTTGAATCGCAGGCTTGACTGACATTCAATCCCAGCTAGACTCAGAGAGCTTTGCCAGCTGTTGGCTGAGTTGCAGGACGGAATGCGCCATGACGATGACACAGTGAAACTGCAGAGGGAGAGAAGGAAAAGTCTGCAAATGGCTCCCGCTCCTGCTCATCACAGAGCAACGAACAGCAGCCGTAGCAAAATACGGGTTGCTCCCACCTTCCTACCTGTCAGAGGAAATGTGGTCGCAAGGATCTGAAAGGGGAAAATGAGGAGATGAATCTTAGGAAATTCTCCATTATTGCACTTAAAAGTTGTTAAATCAATATTTTTGCAATAAAATCTAACTTACTGCAATTCCAAATTCAAAAAGTTGGCAAAAATTAATTTAAACATAAACAGTAGGTAATGGAAGAGAGCAAAAGCTCTAACAGGCTTAATAGGAATAACCTTTGCACTCTGCCTGGTTTTAATTTGATCTGACAAAAACACACACTGCTGTCCTAAGTAACTGAAGCTACAAACTCAAGTTGGTTATTCAAATGCTGTGAACAGTGCCTGTCAATCAAACAAGCACCAAGTTTTATCACCAACTGAACATCTAGTAATAAGTCGTTACTGTACTGAAAGTTCATTCCAATGGACAGCCTAATCAGTCTGAGTGGGACTATAAAATTGCCATCCCAGTGGCTTACAAAGGAAAACTGGGAAAAGAAAGGAGATAAATGATAGCTTGCTGAGAAAAGACCAGTGGCAAAAGCAGCTTCCAGAACAGAAAACAAATGCAGCAACTGAAAGTAATTATAAAAAAGAAAAAAAAAACCTTTGGATACCAGAAACAAAAACAGAAAATGGAGGTCTGTTTGCATCTGGAAAAGGAAAAGCCAGGTTAACATTTTGTGGTGCGGGAACCTTCGTCTGAATTGGGACCTGGAAGATGTGACCCCTGTAATGGAACTGATCAAAGATGACAGAAGTGCAGTGGGGGGAGGGGGTGTAAAACGGGTCATTGCTAAAATATCCAAACGATTTTATTGAAAAACTGGAAAAAAAGTGAAAACTGGTGGAAATCACCTCAGCGAGGTAGCTGAAAGGCATTTATTACTAGATGTGATAAAACATGGTGCCAAACATAGGTACTGTTTCCAGCTGTTGTATAACCAACTTGAGAGGACAAATGGGAGCCAAAATAGTAATTATTCAGATTCATTTCAAAACAATTGTCATTCCTCCTTTTTCTCCTTCAGTTGTTATCAAACAAATTCTCTATCTGATGGAACAGAGACTGACTGCATCTTGGCACAAGTGGTAAATATATAGCTACTGGGAATGAGCTGTTCACTGATAAAATAAAGACTGTAAACCTGAAGTGAAAGTCAATGCCTTGAAATTTAATTTTAAGCTAACCACCACAGGCAACATTGGGATCAGTAGCTGATGTTGAGGGGAACTGCCAGGCGTGAGCTGTTTATGTCAAGTATGCTTTGCTTAATAGAAAGTTAGAACCCTCCAGGCTTTTCTGACAAGACAATTTTAATGGCAGCAAGTGTTATTGAAGTAACACGAAACAATACCAAATACAAGGAAACAGATGGAGAGCTGTTCTTGGAAATGATTGAAGCTGTCTTTGGTCTGAGACCCCAGTACTGTGGAGTCCACCCCATTTTCCACCGCTGGGTGGATTTCCACACTACTGTACAAGTGTAATAGAAACAGTGAATGCTGGAAACACAGCCGATCAGTCAGCATCTGGAAAGAGAAAACAGCAGCAATTTGCATTTTTATAGTGCCTTTAACACAGTAAAACGTCCGAAGGCGCTTCACAGGAGCATAATCAGGCAAAAATTGACACTGAGCCAAAGAAGGAGCCATTAGGACAGGTGACCAAACGCTTGGTCAAAGAGGTGGGTTTTAAGCAGCGTTTTAATGGAGGTGAGAGAGGAGGATAGCTGTTCAATCACACCCTCACCTCCACCTTTGATGCCCATATCCCCATTAAAATCATTACTCTCTCTCACCCGGGTGGTTCCCCCTGGTATGGCCCTTATCTCCGCTCCCTTGAGTCCAAGGGACGTAGAATTGAATGTTTATGACGGACAACTGGTTTAGCCATTCATTGCCAGATCTGGCTGGACCACATAAAGCACTATCGGGTCCTGCTCTCCTCTGCCAAAACTGCTCACTATTCCATGATCATCCTGGAATGCAAAGATAACCCCCGGCTTCTCTTCTCCACTACAAATGGTCCTCTTAAACTCCTCTCGCCTGTCCCCTCCACCCTCACCTCCAACAACAAGTGCGAGGAGCTCATGGACTTCTTTGTCACTAAGATTGAGACCATCCGTTCAGTGATATCTGCCGCCTCTCTCCCTTCCCATGGCTCACCAGTTCAAACCTCCTCGAAGGTTCCCCCCTTGCCGAGCATCTTTCTCTTGTTTCATAGAATCATACAAAATTTATGGCACAGAAGGAGGCCATTCGGCCCATCGTGTCTACGCCGGCCGAAAATGAGCCACCCAGCCTAATCCTACTTTCCAGCACTTGGTCCATAGCCTTGTAGGTTATGGCACTTCAGGTGCATATCCAGGTACTTTATAAATGAGTTGAGGGTTTCCACCTCTACCACCCTTTCAGGCAGTGAGTTCCAGACCCCTACCACCCTTCGGGTGAAAAAAAATTTCCTCTAATCCTTCTACCAATTATTTTAAATCTATGGCCCCTGGTTATTGACCTCTCTGCTAAGGGAAATAGGTCCTCCCTATCCACTCTATTAGGCCCCTCATAATTTTGTACTGTTCCAGTACAGCTACAACACTGGCATCGACCCGACAATGTGGAAAATTGCCCAGGTATGTCCTGTCCACAAAAAGCAGGACAAATCCAATCTGGCCAATTACCACCCCATCAGTCTACTCTCAATCATCAGTAAAGTGATGGTAGGTGTCATCAACAGTGCTATCAAGCGGGACTTACTCACCAATAATCTGCTCACCGATGCTCAGTTTGGGTTCCGCCAGGACCACTCGGCTCCAGACCTCATTACAGCCTTGGTCCAAACATGGACAAAAGAGCTGAATTCCAGAGGTGAGGTGAGAGTGACTGCCCTTGACATCAAGGCAGCATTTGGCCGAGTGTGGCACCAAGGAGCCCAAGTAAAATTGAAGTCAATGGGAATCAGGGGGAAACTTTCCAGTGGCTGGAGTCATACCTAGCACAAAGGAAGATGGTAGTGGTTGTTGGAGGCCAATCATCTCAGCCCCAGGACATTGCTGCAGGAGTTCCTCAGGGCAGTGTCCTAGGCCCAACCATCTTCAGCTGCTTCATCAATGACCTTCCCTCCATCATAAGGTCAGAAATGGGGATGTTCGCTGATGACTGCACAGTGTTCAGTTCCATTCGCAACCCCTCAGATAATGAAGCAGTCCGAGCCCGCATGCAGCAAGACCTGGACAACATCCAGGCTTGGGCTAATAAGTGGCAAGTAACATTCGCGCCAGGTAAGTGCCAGGCAATGACCATCTCCAACAAGAGAGAGTCGAACCACCTCCCCTTGACATTCAACGGCATTACCATCGACGAATCCCCCACCATCAACATCCTGGGGGTCACCATTGACCAGAAACTTAACTGGACCAGCCATATAAATACTGTGGCTACGAGAGCAGGTCAGAGGCTGGGTATTCTGCGGTGAGTGACTCACCTCCTGACTCCCCAAAGCCTTTCCACCATCTACAAGGCACAAGTCAGGAGTGTGATGGAATACTCTCCACTTGCTTGGATGAGTGCAGCTCCAACAACACTCAAGAAGCTCGACACCATCCAGGACAAAGCAGCCCGCTTGATTGGCACCCCATCCACCACCCTAAACATTCACTCCCTTCACCACCGGCGCACTGTGGCTGCAATGTGTACCATCCACAGGATGCACTGCAGCAACTCGCCAAGGCTTCTTCAACAGCACCTCCCAAACCCGCGACCTCTACCATCTAGAAGGACAAGAGCAGCAGGCACATGGGAACAACACCACCTGCACGTTCCCCTCCAAGTCACACACCATCCCGACTTGGAAATATATCGCCGTTCCTTCATTGTCGCTGGGTCAAAATCGTGGAACTCCCTTCCTAACAGCACTGTGGGAGAACCGTCACCACACGGACTGCAGCGGTTCAAGAAGGCGGCTCACCACCACCTTCTCAAGGGCAATTAGGGATGGGCAATAAATGCTGGCCTCGCCAGCGACGCCCACATCCCGTGAACGAATAAAAAAAAAATCACCCCTCAGCCTCCTCTGTTCCAAAGAAAACAACCCCAGCCTATCCAATCTTTTCTCATACCTAAAATTCTCCAGTCCTGACAACATTCTTGTAAATCTCCTCTGTCCCCTCTCTAGTGCAATTACATCCTTCCTGTAATGTGGTGACCAGAACTGTACACAATACTCAAGCTGTGGCCCAACCAATGTTTTATACAGTTCTAGCATAACCTCCCTGCTCTTACATTCTATGCCTCGGCTAATAAAGGAACGTATCCCATGTGCCTTCTTAACCACCTTCTCTACCTGTCCTGCTACCTTCAGGGATCTGTGGACATGCACTCCAACGTCCCTCTGTTCCTCTATAGCTCTCAGTATCTTACCATTTATTGTGTATTTCCTTGCCTTGTTTGCCTTCCCCAAATGCATTACCTCATACTTCTCCGGATTGAATTCCATTTTCCACTTTTCCGCCCACCTGACCATAATTTTTCACTTATTTCCCCTCATGCCCTCTCCAATCTCATAATGTCCATGAGACTCCCTCAACCCTATTCCCACCAGACTGCTGACCACCCAGCTTCCCCTTCCTGGCCCTCATGCTAGCTAATATTGTTAACGGTTCACTCTCCTCAGGTACTGTTCCCCTCCCCTTAAAATCTGCCATCATCACCCCCCTCCTCAAAAAACCCACCTTTGACCCCTCTGTTCTTGCAAACTACTACCCCATCTCCAACCTCCCTTTCCTCTCCAAAGTCCTTGAACGTGTTACTGCCTCCCAAATCCGTGCCCACCTTTCCTGCAACTCCATGTTTAAATCCCTCCAATTAGGTTTCTGCCCCTGCCACAGCACTGAAACGGCCCTTATCAAAGTCACAAATGACATCCTATGTGACTGTGGTAAACTATCCCTCCTCATCCTTCTCTACTTGCCTGCAGCCTTTGACACGGTTGACCACATCATCCTCCTCCAATGCCTCTCCTCCGTCGTCCAGCTGTGTGGGACTGCCCTCACCTGGTTCCATTCCTATCTATCCAGTTGTAGCCAGAGAATTACCTGCAATGGCTTCTCTTCCCAATCCATTATGTCTGGTGTCCCCCACGATTCTATCCTTGGCCCCCTCCTATTTCTCATCTACATGCTGCCCCTCGGTGACATCATCCAAAAACACAATGTCAGGTTCCACATGTACCCTGACAACACCCAACTTTACCTCAACACCACCTCTCTCAACCCCTCCATGGCCTTTGAGTTTTCATGCTGCTTGTCTGACATCCAGTACTGGATGGGCAGAAATTTCCTCCAGCTAAATATTGGAAAGACCGAAGCCATTGTCTTCAGTTGCCGCCACAAACGTTCCCTAGCCACCGACTCCATCCCTCTCCCAGACCAATGTCTGAAGCTGAACCAGACCGTTTGCAACTTTGGTGTTCAATTTGACCCCGAGCTGTAACACAACCCCTTCACCCACTGCATTATTTTCATTTTAGCACCTCACAAAATTATTGGGAACTAAGAATACCTGGTGGATGCAGATGGATATTTGGGTGTGGGGAAGGAATGGAGAGTTCAGAAATCTGACGGTCTTCTGGATTCAAATGAGTCGATTAAGTGTCACATGGCACAATCTCAACTTTATTCAACTAAAGCATTAACAAAAAAAAAGACTGTAGACTTACAAGAGTTGCTAAATTAATCCTAACCACATATTCAATGATTCAAACACAGCTCTGGCTCCTCTTAACTACTTCAATGCAAAGTCAGACATTAATTACAATTTCCACAGTCTGACATGTCAACATCTTTTTGATATGGTTATTTTAAATATTTTAATTCAATCTTTACTTTAAAACCATGTCAGTGGGAGCTCTGAATGACTACGGTTCAATGCTGCGAGAGTAAGGGTTGTTGGGCATCTGTAGTCTGTAAGTCCAATCTGTTACACCAACTTCAGCAAGTCAAATTGCACAATGTGATGCATTATCATCATGATACTGTGCTTCTGAGTACAAAAACTTCTTGAATCTCCACTGTACCATATGAAATCCTTTAAACAGTGAGCAAAACAGCAGTGTGAAAAAGTAATGCGCAGGATTTGATTGGAGTTATGTTAATGGCTTTAAGAGGAGAGGTTGTTACATTTTAGAGATTAACCCCAGATCTTGGATCACTCAAGGTTTCTGTTGAAGTCGTCAAACGAGTTGCACAGTTAATGTTAGCTCCAAAGGAAGCATTTTCTTCACATGTAGCTCTCAACCTTTCAGAGGCAGCCCAATCTTACACCTAGCATTCAATTTTCCAGGTGTTAAACTTCCTTTAGGAGCAAGTCTTATAGTTAATGAAAGCTCAGACTTGGCAGGGTGGCCGGATTGCTCTATGTGCACTTTTATTTATCAAAATAGGAAAAAGGCTTTGCCGATAAGCGCACTAGCTGGTGGCACCCAGAGCCAAACAGCATCGAGACCAGGTGAACGTATCTACAACAGAAGAGTTAAGTTAATAGCTGAGAATGTGCAATAGCCATAAAACCTATAACTGTACATTATACAGTAAGTATTAAACACATTCCAACACATTGAATTATTTTACATGTGCACCTCCTGATTTTTTTAAACCAGAGCCCATAGCTGCTACTGCATTAGTTTTTAAGACAGTGACAGAGGGAAAAGCTTCCATTAACCACCTAGGACCAGCCTATTGATAATCAGGTTTTCAGTAGTGGGGAAAATGCAAGAGTCTATTATAAAGGATGTGATAACAGAACACTTGGAAGGCATTAACAGGATTAGACAAAGTCAGCATGGGTTTATGAAAGGGAAATCATGCTTAACAAATCTACTGGAGTTATTTGAGGATGTAACTAGTAGAAATAGATAGGTGAGAACCAATGGATATGGCGTATTTGGATTTTCAGAAGGCTTTTGATAAGGTCCCACATAAGAGGTTAGTGTGCAAAATTAAAGCACATAGGATTTGGGGGAATATACTGGCACGGATTGAGAATTGGTTGACAGACAGGAAACAGAGAGTAGGAATAAACGGGTATTTTTCCGGGTGGCAGGCAGTGACTAGTGGGGTACCGCAGGGATCAGTGCTTGGGCCCCAGCTAGTCACAATATATATCAATGATTTGGATGAAGGAACGGAATGTAACATTTCCAAGTTTGCAGACGACACAAAGCTGGGGTGGAATGTGAGCTGTGAGGAGGATGCAAAGAGGCTCCACTGTGATTTAGACAAGTTGGGTGAGTGGGCAAGAACATGGCAGATGCAGTATAACGTGGATAAGTGTGAGGTTATCCACTTTGGTTGTAAAAACAGAAAGACAGATTATTATCTAAAAAGTGATAGATTGGGAAAAGGGGAGGTGCAATGAGACCTGGGTGTCCTTGTACACCAGTCGCTGAAAGCGAGCATTCAGGTGCAGCAAGCAGTTAGGAAGGTGAATGGTATGTTGGCCTTCATTGCAAGAGGATGTGAGTACTGGAGCAGGGATGTCTTACTGCAGTTGTACAGGGCCTTGGTGAGACCACATCTGGAGTATTGTGTGCAGTTTTGGTCTCCTTATCTGAGGATGTCCTTGCCATGGAAGGAGTGCAACGAAGGTTTACCAGACTGATTCCTGGGATGGCAGGACTGACGTATGAGGGGAGATTGGGTCGACCAGGCCTATATTCACTAGAGTTTAGAAGAATGAGAGGTGATCTCATCGAAACATATAAAATTCTAACAGGACTAGACAGACTAGATGCAGGGAGGATGTTCCCGATGGCTGGGGAGTCCAGAACCAGGGGTCACAGTCTCAGGATACGGGGTATGCCATTTAGAAACGAGATGAGGAGAAATTTCTTCACCCAGAGGGTGGTGAACCTGTGGAATTCTCTACCACAGAAGGCAGTGGAGGCCAAGTCATTAGATGTATTCAAGAAGGAGCTAGATATATTTCTTAATGCTAAAGGGATCAAGGGGTTTGGGGAAAAAGCAGGAACAGGGTACTGAGTTAGACAATCGCCATGATCATTTTGAATGGCGGAGCAGGCCCGAAGGCCGAATGGCCTACTCTTGCTCCTATTTTCTATGTTTTACTTTAAGTGGGTCAGGCAAAGATAATTGATTTTCTTTAAGAGGAATAGACTCTGAATAAAAACTAATCTCCTAAATGTGTTCCCTATGAAAATTTCTACAACTCAGTGGTTTTTAATGTGATTTATTAGTTTACATTTTGTTTCCTTCATGAACGTTGTCACAACTAGGATGAGAGGAAAACCTGTACTAAAACAGATTAACCTCTTAAGAGGTTTCTCAATCCCAGGAAGCAGCTCAGTGAGCGATGCTAAGTGAGAAGATTGTTTCCATAAATCCTGTTTAAAACATGAGCAGAAGGCCTTTGCATAATGGAAACTAAACAATGGACCAGCCATCTGGACTGTCATGAGGAACAGTATCAAATTGAATATAAAGATTGCAAATGTGCTAAAGCTGGAGATTTTAGAACTATTTGCAATGAAATTATTTTAGCTTAGTTCAGACCACTTTAGATTGGATTCACTCTTCCCAATACTGTATCTATATACACACATACACACACACAATAGACACACGCACATACACGTATATAATGGCAGAGATAGACACATCCCAAATATCTATCTTTAAACCTCCAAATTCGATGTTGATATGCAAAATTATATGATGTTAATACTCATGACATCACCTCCAGTAAAACACAGCCAAATATCTCATGTGCTGTATGGAAACTGATTTGCTTCAACCAGAATACTTACTTCTCAGTTCGATCAAGAAGGGCTTACTCACTTTACATACCCCCATTACAGAATTTTTATTTATTAAGGAACCAAGAAATATGCACAAAGAGTAAGCTAAGCTTTCAGTATGAGAAAAGAGACCACCTGAAGTATATGTGGAATGGTTTCCAGGCACCAAGGATTAAGGTTGTGCATGAAAATTTCTCACTGTTATCATCCGACCTATTAAATACCATTTTCCTCTTTTGCATAGGGTAATTTACCACTTAGTAAGTTAAGCCATTTCTATGGATGTAATGGATGAATTTATATAACACCTTGAACATGGAAAATTTCCCAAAACACTTCACAAAGGCATAATCAAAGAAATAAACACCAAGCCAAAAAAGGAGATATGGAAAGGTGGTTAAAGAGGTGAGTTTTAAAAAGGATCTTAAAAGCAGGAAAGGGAGCTGGAGTGGTTGGGGACTTTAGCAAACTTAAATAGCTTGCAACATGAGATACTGAAAGATTTGCTTTAACTGATCCCTCACCCCCACTGAGTAGAACCCTAAATCCTAGCACCAACTCCTCCAGCCGATTACAATAAGACATCCAATCCTCTAGTATTGGTTCCTTTTAACCCCTCCCCGACCTGGCGATTATCCGTTCACCATCAGTGATCCTTCGATCCACTTTTAAAGTTCTCATGAACACACCAAGTCTACTGTTCATCTGTCAGCAAACTGAGCACTGCAAACTCCTTTCCTGCCAATCACGCCTCTTCACATCTCCTGAGGTCAATTCCTCTAGCAACTCAGTACCAGGTAATTGGAAGTGCAACTATCTCCCACTGAATTTATTAATAGCCACACCTCATTAACAGCAAAACTCCCCCCCACCCTGTACAAAACAGCACAAGGGCTCTTAGCTCAGCACAACAACCATGCCTCCATCTCCAATAAAGCAAAAAGTGACCCAGGTGCACTATGCTAACCCCCTCTCATTGCCAGCAATCAGGGAAACTTTCCATGGTATAGCAATTCTAACGACTCTCCCAAAGTAGGAAAAGCAGTAAAAGCTTGGAACCAGTAACCCCATACCTTCCCCCTACTCCTCCCATTGAACAGAAAATCCAACCTTTGTACAGTGCACCCCCCTCTCTTCTCCCTCCCTATCCCCTGCTGCAAGAAGCACCCTCCCTTCTTGGGCCTGGGAAAGTGAATAGGGGCTTTCCTACTCTCATAGGAACATAGGAACAGGAGTAGGCCATTCAGCCCCTCGTGCCTGCTCCGCCATTCGATAAGATCATGGCTGATCTGTGAACCCTAAACAGTGAGCAAAAGTCTCACTGTGAGAATTTAGCAGGATCCGCCCTAATGCTGAGATAGTTTCCCTGCCTTAGCTTCCCACGTGTCCGACCCCATCCCTATCGCCTTATCCCATTTCTCTCCATCTCACCCCGTCCACCACCTTTCCCCCTTCTCCCCTCCCTCCCTCCCTCCCTGCTTGGGTCCAGATATCCTCCTACACTCTTACAACCCTGTTTGGCCTGAATACTGCATTTGCTTTTGACACACCCCCAATGCAACATTATAGGAAATCAACCAGTTTTAAAAAAAAATTTAAACTACAATAAATTGGACAGCTAAAGAAGGAATTGTTGTTCCAAATGCATTTCTTATTTGGAGTTTTAATTGGGGATGTGAGGGAAACTTCCTGACATCCTAAGAAAGAAGATATAGAGATAAGCCCAGCAGAAAAACATTTTCTCTGTAATCTGCCAAGTACATGAAAATTGCTTTGTTCCGTTTTTTAGGTTTCCGTTTTAGCTCTACATTTGGCTGTGTATAATAGCATATATCACATTTTATGTGCAAGTGGAATTCTTTTCCTCAACTGCCTGGATTTTTTCCAAAACTACAATTCTTCAATTTTCCAAAAAAACCCCCAAGAATTTAGGAAGAAAGGAAGAATTGCAGCCATGTTGAGCTTTTTGTTCATATTTCTCATGCTGGGTAATGTAGTGAGGTTGAAAAAATTTGTAAGTTTATCGTGGTTTATCGTTGCTGGATCAATCCTTCCGAGTTCACGTGAAGCGTAGCAAGTGTATTTTCTATTGAATTTACTCGTCTGATGCCTGTGCAAAAAAAATGTCTAACACATAAACATTACCTTTTGAAATATAATGGGGCGGATTTTGGTCTTGGTACCATCGCGTTTTTCAACAGGAAGAGGGCTGTAGTGGGACCAAAATCACCGTGCTGTAGTAATGGCCCCATTCTTGCTGACATCCAGCCCACCACAATTTGGAGCGATCCGGGAAATAGGTGTCCAAGACTCCTGGAAGGGGCCTCGTTATTCTGTACCTTTCACAACCTCAGGATGTCCCAAATCACCTTTCAGCCAATGAAGTACTTTTTTTTGAAGTGTAGTCATGGTTATAATGTAGGAAAGGCAGCATTCAATTTGCACACAGCAAGCTCCCAAAAACAGCATGGTGATAATGACCAGATAATCTGTTTTAGTGATGTTGGTTGAGGAGAACTCCCCTGCTCTTCTTCGAATAGTGCCATGGGATCTTTTACATCCACCCGAGAGGGCAGACAGTTTAACATTTCATCTGAAAGACAGCACCTCCGATGGTGCAGAACTCCCAATGCAGTACCTCATTGCAGTATCAGCCTGGATTTCGTCCTCGAGTCTCTGGAGTTGGACTTGAACCCCAAACCTTCTGACTCAGAGGCAAGATTGCCACCACTGAGCCACGGCTGTAAATAAGATCCTAATGTGTAACAATGCATAAAGTGACCAAACCAATGGCTCTCAAAAGGAACACTGGAGATCACTCTGAAAATGGATAAGTTATTTAAATGGATTTTACGGGGCTATGAGGAGCATGAGTGCTCCTTCTCGTCCCACAAGAACTTTCCTGCCTGCTGCAGGACCCTCTGTGGCAACCCCTGACCCCTTTAATTAAACACTGTTGGCTCAGCTCCACAAAGAAGCTGCCAGATTCCTCCCTCCCACCTGTCAGTGCTCCTAACATGCAGGCAGATGATATGTCAATAATATTTTAATGAGACCCAACCATGAAAACGTATCAGGTCTCCGATGAAATTCATCAGGCTTGCTCCGACCACCGCCTGCCTGATGTAAAGGGGCGCACAAAAATCAACCACAATGTCCCTGGATGACGAAAGAGATAGAGAGTAAGATGAAACAGTATGACAGATGTCAGGTTGATATTACAGGCTGAATATAGAAAGTTCAGAGGGGAAGTGAAAAAGGAAATAAGAGGGGCAAAGAGAGAGTATGAGAATAGACTGGCAAATAACATAAAAGGGAATCCAAAAGTCTTCTATAGGCATATAAATAATAAACGGGTAGTAAGAGGAGGAGTGTGATTGATTAGGGACCAAAAAGGAGACAGTAGGCATGGCCGAAGTACTAAATGAGTACTCTGCATCTGTCTTTACCAAGGAAGATGCAGTTGCCAAAATCACAATAAAAGAAGAGGTAGTTCTAGATGGGCTAAAAATTGATAAAGAGGAGGTATTAGAAAGGCTGGTTGTACTTAAAGTAGATAAATCACCCGGTCCGGATGGGATGCATCCTAGGTTACTGAGGGGAGTAAGGGTGGAAATTGCAGAGGTACTGGCCATAATCTTCCAATTATCCTTTGTTACGGGGGTGGTGCCGGAGGACTGGAGAATTGCAAATGTTACACCCTTGTTCAAAAAAGGGTGTAAGGATAAACCCAACAACTATAGGCCAGTCAGTTTAACCTCAGTGGTGGGGAATCTTATAGAAACGATAAACCAGGACAAAATTAACAGTCACTTGGATGTGTGGATTAATTAAGGAAAGCCAGCACGGATTTCTTAAAAGCAAATCATGTTTAACTAACTTGATTGAGTTTTTTGATGAGGTAACAGAAAGGGTTGATGAGGGCAATGAGGTCGATGTGATGTATCTGGACTTCCAAAAGACGTTCGATAAAGTGTCAGCAAAGTTGAAGCCCATGGAATAAAAGGGGCAGTGGCAACATGGATACGAAATTGGCTTAGTGACAGGAAACAGAGACTGGATGAAGGTATACAGTGGTGTTCCCCAGGGGTCGGTACTAGGACCACTGCTTTTCTTGATGTATATTAAATGATTTGGACTTGTGTGTTCAAGGTACAATTTCAAAATTTGCAGATGACACAAAACTTGGAAGTGCAGTAAACAGTGAGGAGGATAGTGATAGACTTCAAGAGGACATAGACAGGCTGGTGGAATGGGTGGACATGTGGCAGATTAAATTTAATGCAGAGAAGTGCGAAGTGATACATTTTGGTAGGAAGAATGAGGAGAGGCAATATAAACTAAAGGGTACAATTCTAAAAGGGGTGCAAGAACAGAGAGATCTGGGGGTATATGTGCACAAATAGCTGAAGTGGCAGGGCAGGTTGAGAAAGCGGTTTAAAAAGCATACGGGATCCCAGGCTTTATAAATAGAGGCATAGAGTACAAAAGCAAGGAGGTTATGATGAACCTTTATGAAACACTGGTTTGGAAGTATTGTGTCCAATTCTGGGCACCGCATTTTAGGAAGGCTGTGAAGGCCTTAGAGAGGGTGCAGAAAAGATTTACTAGAATGGTTCCAGGGATGGGGGACTTCAGTTACGTGGATAGTCTAGAGAAGCTGGGGTTGTTCTCCTTGGAACAGAAAAGGTTGAGAGGAGATTTGATAGAGGTGTTCAAAATCATGAGGATCTAGACAGAGTAGATAAAGAGAAACTGTTCCCATTGGCAGAAGGGTTGAGGACCAGAGGGCACAGATTTAAGGTAATTGGCAAGAGAACCAAAGGTGACATGAGGAAAAACTTTTTTAAGCAGCAAGCGGTCATGATCTGGAATGCATTGCCTGAAAGGGTGGCTTTCAAAAGGAATTGGATAAGTACTTGAAGGAGGGGATAGGGTGGGGGTGTGGGACTAGCTGCATTGCTCTTCCAGAGAGCTGGCTCGGGCTCGATGGGCCAAATGGCCTCCTTCTGTGCTATAACCATTCTATGATTCAATCCCACTTTTGGGGTTCCTTTCCTTGTCGGCTGCTAAATTAGAGAAGGATCCAATCCTATTTTGGCTTTTCACGATATTTTTTATCTCATATAAAAAGCTTGACTACAATCTTCATAAAATGACTTGAAACCTGCGTCTTTTATTGTGTGGAACACAGAGTTACTGTAACCACGGTTTAATGATTGACCCCAATCACAGTATATTGTTCACTGGATAGCACATGGGAAGGCCACTACATGTCTTGTGAACCCAGAAGGGTGAATATTCAAACACAAGACCACTTTGCACAGGTTAAACTATTGACCAGGTTTATTTACCATACGAAATAATTCACCACAGCAGAAACAGAGGCAAAATACCATATAGCACAATTGGTAATTTAAGAAAACATAAAACCATTCAAACAAGTTTTGGTTTTTTTTGTTCCTCATAACGAACTCTTAGAAAGATAGAAGGCTCAATTTTGAAATGGTGGCGGGTTGGCAGCGGGGGGTGAAAGTGTGCGTGGCAAACCCGAATAAACAATACTTACCGTTTCCGACGCAATCGCTTGGTGATTGCTGATGATTAACGTGCTCCCCGGGTTTCGCACCTGGCTGCCGTCAGGAGCTGCAATGACGGCAGTGGGGACAAGAGAGAGAGCGAGGCGTCATCCAGCGCTGGAATAGAAGATTGGGGGGAGTGGGGGAGGGGAAAGAGTGGAAAATCGGTGGGGGGGGAAAAAAAGAGTGGAAGATCGGGGGTGGGGGGGTGAAGAGGGGACGTCGGGAAGACATCGTGGTGGGGGTGGTGAGAGTGACTGCCCTTGACATCAAGGCAGCATTTGGGCGAGTGTGGCACCAAGGAGCCCTAGTAAAATTGAAGTCAATGGGAATCAGGGGGAAAACTCTCCAGTGGCTGGAGTCATACCTAACACAAAGGAAGAGGATAGTAGCAGTTGGAGGCCAATCACCTCAGCCCCAGGACATTGCTGCAGGAGTTCCTCAGGACAGTGTCCTTGGCCCAACCATCTTCAGCTGCTTCATCAATGACCTTCCCTCCATCATAACGTCAGAAATGGGGATGTTCGCTGATGATTGCACAGTGTTCAGTTCCATTCGCAACCCCTCAGATAATGAAGCAGTCCGTGCCCGCATGCAGCAAGACCTGGACAACATCCAGGCTTGGGCTAATAAGTGGCAAGTAACATTCGCGCCAGACAAATGCCAGGCAATGACCATCTCCAACAAGAGAGAGTCTAACCACCTCCCCTTGACATTCAACGGCATTACCAGCGCCAAATTCCCCACCATCAACAACCTGGGGGTCACCATTGACCAGAAACTTGACTGGACCAGCCATATAAATACTGTGGCTACAAGAGCAGGTCAGAGGCTGGGTATTCTGTGGCGAGTGATTCACCTCCTGACTCCCCAAAGCCTTTCCACCATCTACAAGGCACAAGTCAGGAGTGTGATGGAATACTCTCCATTTGCCTGGATGAGTGCAGCTCCAACAACATTCAAGAAGCTCAACACCATCCAGAACAAAGCAGCCCGCTTGATTGGTACCCCATCCACCACCCTAAATATTCATTCCCTCCACCACCGGTGCACTGTGGCTGCAGTGTGTATCATCCACAGGATGCACTGCAGCAACTCGCCAAGGATTCTTCGACAGCACCTCCCAAACCCTCGACCTCTACCACCTAGAAGGACAAGGGAACACCACCCATCTGCACATTCCCCTCCAAGTCACACACCATCCCGACTTGGAAATATATCGCCATTCCTTCATCGTCGCTGGGTCAAAATCCTGGAACTCCCTTCCTAACAGCACTGTGGGAGAACCTTCACCACACGGACTGCAGCGGTTCAAGAAGGCGGCTCACCACCACCTTCTCAAGGGCAATTAGGGATGGGCAATAAATGCTGGTCTTGCCAGCGACGCCCACATCCCATGAACAAATAAAAAAAAACAGGGGGGGTGAAGCGGGGGACATTGGGAGGACAAAGATGGGGACATCGGAGGGGGGGGGCGTGAAGAGGGGGAAATCAGAGAGGGAGACATCAGACATCGGAGCAGGGTGGAAAGGGAAGTTGATTTTGTGTTTTAACTTCCTTCTATGGTTTTAGATATACTTTATTTTGTTTCTTTTTCCCTGATCTGGCCCTTCACGCAAGTGGTGGGCAAGCCGTCCAGGTAAGTTAAAAATCGTTATAACCAAGTAATCTGTCACAAGTAAAGTGCCTTAAGTACCTCAATGAGGCACATTTGGCTCTTTAACTATCATCCCGCCGGCTTTAAGTCCACCATTTTCGGAGCCCCCCCTGCCCCCAAAGCATCCGCAATTTCCTGTAAAATTGAGCCCAGAGCCTATGACGGTGAATATTACTTGTGGAACTCTCTATATATCTTCGAACAGCCCAATAGATAAATTGAAGATTTCTTCAAGGCAATTAAAATATTAGCAATCTTAACACTTCATTGAACAAAGCAAAAACAATTTGTAACAATTGGATTTCATTTCTGAGACTTTCCCTAATCTGCACTAGAGTACTTTAATATGTCAACAATCAAAAAGTACATTAGTCATCCAACTGCTGCACACATTAACATTTCAATCAAGCTGTCCAATCAAAGAAAACCTTTGTATTGATTTGCTCTTTATCAAATATTTATATCTTTATGATATGGACAAATCACCTCTGAGCAGCAATTTCAGTGGAATTTATTTTAGATATGGTTACCTCAACTCTCGAATGACACATATAGAAGCTGTACAATTACCTATAAAGAAGATACACCCAATAGGATAAGAATTCTATTTTTGTAGGGCTAAGAATATCCCAGAGTAATTACTTCACTGTACTGGGGCCCAGCACTTTGGACCAGTCCAGATCTGGAATTTCAGAAAAATATAATCAGTGGCTAGATATTGCTGCATACTTAACAAGTAGAAAGCTTTCCTGGAAAGTCAATGAGAAGGAAAATTGGGTGGGTGTATAATGATCAGCTGATCCACTACTGCCCATATTACGTCACAATGAAGTTGAATTATATCCCTAGTATCTTTACTGCGGGTAAACCATTTCACATGATTAACTGGATGTTACTGCTTGGCACACATCGATGAGAGCACTAAGAGCCCGGTATGGATGATAGTAATAATTTTTCTAGGAACACGATTAGAAGCAGAACTAACAGCCGTAATTTGACAAATCCCAGCTGTAGTTTCAGTCACTTTCACAAAAAAAATCAATCTTTATTAGCGGGATGATGACCAATGAGGTGGTTGAACATGATGGTCAATACCCGATAACTCCCAATCTTAACCGTCCTGTCACAGGGACATGCTAAAGGGAGCAGGTGAAAAAAATTAAATTGATCAGGAAAATTATGTTGGGCCAAGTACATGCCTGTTTAGTGGTCATAGGAACATAGGGACAGGAGTTGGCCATTCAGCCCCTCGAGCCTGTTCCTGCATTCAGTTAGATCATGGCTGATCTGTATCTTAACTCCATCTACCCACCTTATCCCTTAACACCCATGGTGCGGGCAGATCAAGAAAGGAGAAATGTAGGGAGAAAATAAAAAGCTCCTTTGATAAAAAGTAATTTTACATGTAGTTTAGGTGCCTTTGGAAGACTATTTCAAAACAAACCATCTAATGGGAAAGTTCATAATGAAGAGAACAGTAGCTGTCTCAACTCTGGGTTCTGACACTGCAATTGAGTGGGATTCAGATTCCATCCCCTTCCTTCGCAGCATATTCCAAGTGAACTCAACGGTGCACAATCTTGGTATGCTGTTTAATTCTCAGCTTAGCTTCAAACTCCATATCCAATATATCCATCACCAAGACAATCTTCTTCCATCTCCATTATATTCCATGACTCCACCCTTCCTCACTGCCACTGAAGCTGTCTTCCACATCTTCGTCACCTTTTAAAGTGCTTTCTCTCGGCTCTCAAACTCCATTCTACATAAACATTAATTTTGTCCAGTGTTCGCGTCCTATCCTGTACTAACCGCCCCTGAGATCTCAACCCTGTACCCACTGACCTCCATTCGCTCCCTGCCTTCAAGCGCCGTGAATTTCAAAAACCTTGAAGTTATTCACAAATCCCTCTATGACCTCAAACTACCCTACCATTGTAACCTTCTCTAGCCCTACATCCCAATTCACATGCTCCATTCAATGAACTCTGGCCTACTGTATAGTTCCTCTCCCCACATTTCTCTGCTCCAACATCAATGGTAGAGTTTTCAGCTATCGTTGCTTTGCACTTCGGAATTCTCTACCTTCAAACACCTTCTCAAACTTCCCTCTTTGGCCATATCTTTGGTCAGGCTCCCTGACCCACTCCTACTTGCTCAGTGTCCACTCTGTTTCCATACCCCATTTTGTGGAACACCTTAGGCATTTCGCCACACGAAAGGCACTAAATAAATGCAAGTTGTTGCTGTTGTTGAACCTGGAGCAAAGAATAACTATCAGCACTACAGACATACAGTCACATTGACATTCACATGAATACTTTGAGCTTTATTATTTTTACTATGGGTATTATAAAGCATAGAGTCTGAAGTTTAATCATCTGACCAATTTAGTGAGCCAAAATGTTTTAATTATCACTACTTGCAAATCCCCTACAATCTAAGCTACTTTCAAATTTCTTCATTTTGACTTAAATAGGAACTGTAAAGTCGCTTTGGTATTTACAAAACTTTGTAGTGTATGTCAGCTGATGTATTAACATAATTAGCATAAAAGTTGGCTTCAATATTAGGCCCAAGAGTTACCGCAGAGCACTTTCAATCGCATTAATTTGAGGTTTTAATTACCTCAACCCATGCACTGGCAAAAGTACCAGTGCATTAAAGTGGAAGTTTCAATCCTATTATCAAACTTAAATAAAATGTGACTGTTGGAAAACCAGCTGAGGAGTTCAACTGGGCGAAAGATATTTCTGAAGATGGCCTAGGAGTTACCCACACATACAAGTGAAATGATCTTTTAAAGGCTTTTCTCTTCTTACAGCATTTAGAAATTAAACCATCAGCTTGGCTAAATGGTAGCACTCTCAACTCTAAGTCTTGGGTTTAAGCCCCACTCCAGTGCGTCAGCACATAATCTAGCTCGACATTTCAGCATTAAGGGAGTGCTGCATTTCTAAAATCGCTGGGCTGGATTTTGCTGTGAGCGGCGAACGAACGTTGCCAGCGAATAGATTTACACTTGCCCGAAGACTTTCTATGCATGGCAAGTTGCTGTCAACAGGACAGCCAAACAACGCGGTGCCTTCTACAGGGCATCTGGGACCTGTGTGAACAGGGTAAGCAACTGTGTATCTCCTTAATCAATCAAATTGAATAATCGTTAATGTGCAGCGCAAGGACTAAACAAGGAACTATAAGTTAGAATAGTGAATTCAATATCAAATCAGGTACAGTAAGCAGAATAACGAGAGAGGAAGAAAGATTTGATTAAGAGACTGAGGAAAGTATACAGTGTTATTCCCCAGAGATCAATATTAGGACCACTGCTGTTTTTGATATATATTAATGACCTGGACTTGGATATAGAGGGTATAATTTCAAAGTTTGCAAATGACACGAAACTCAGAAATGTAGCAAACAATGTGGAGAATAGTAACAGACTTCAGGAGGACATAGACAGACGGGTGAAATAGACAGACACATGGCAGATGAAATTTAATGCAGAAAAGTGGGAGGTGATGCATTTTGATAGGAAGAATGAAGAGAGGCAATATAAACTAAATGGTACAATTTTAAAGGGGTTGCAGGAACAGAGAGACCTGGGGGTGTATGTACACAAATCTTTGAAGGTGGCAGGACAAGTTGAGAAGGCTATTTAGAAAGCATATGGGATCCTGGGCTTTATTAATAGAGGCATCGAGTACAAAAGTAAGAAAGTTATGCTAAACTTTGATAAAACCTCAGGCCTCAGCTGGAGTATTATGTTCAATTCTGGGCACCACACTTTAGGAAGGATGTCAAGGCCTTAGAGAGGGTGCAGAAGAGATTTACTAGAATCTAGGGTTGAGGGACTTCAGTTATATGAAGAGACTGGAGAAGCTGAGACTGTTCTCCTCAGGACAGAGAAGGTTAAGAAGAGATTTGATAGAGATGTTCAAAATCATGAACAATTTTGACAGTGTAAATAAGGAGAAACTGTTTCCAGTGGCAGAAGGGTCGGTAACCAGAGGACACAGATTTAAGGCGATCGGCAAAATAGCCAGAGGTGACATGAGGAAACAATTTTTTAACGCAGCGAGTGGTTATGATCTGGAATGCACTGCCTGAAAGGGTGGCAGAAGCAGATTCAATAGTAACTTTCAAAAGGGAATTGGATAAATACTTGAAGGGAAAAAAATTACAGGGCTATGGGGAAAGAGTGGGGGAATGGGTCTAATTGGATAGCTCTTTCCAAGAGCCGGCACAGGCACGATGGGCCAAATGGCCTCCTCCTGTGCTGTACCTACTATGATACTATGAAAATAAGTGGCTTTTCTTCAAAAATAATTTATTGGCTGTGAAGCCCTTTGGGTCATCGTGAAGCAGTGAAAGGAGCTAAATGAAAAGATCTTTTTCTTTCTAAAATAAGTGAAAATTGTATGTAAATTGCTTGACTGACTTCATGTTAACAAAAGGGGTGCAGGAACAGAAATACCCGGGGGTTCACGTACACAAGTCTTTGAAGGTGGCAGGACAAGTTGAGAAGGCTGTTAAAAGAGCATACGGGATCCTTGGTTTTATAAATAGAGGCATAGAGTACAAAAGCAAGGAAGTTATACTAAACCTTTATCAATCATTTTTCTGTAAGATATGGCACCATCTTTTCAAATATCCTCAACCTCCCAACAGCCTTGCTTACTTGGGCCTGCCTAGTTCTATCTCTTCTGAACACATATTGAGCTCTATAACATTAGAATCTGTTTACTTGCAAGCCTACTTTTGTTGATTGTTTGCTACATCCCATTGCTTTTGTTTTCTTGGAGTTCAGTGAGCCCATAATACTTACTTCTGGCGGCCAGTCTGTCCACTCATTTCTGTAATTCTGCAAGGACCATAATGTAATCACTGGGCCAACAACTCAAGATTGCCAGAAGTGACAACACCTGTTCTCTGAGCTGCCTAATTAACACCACAAAGAACAGAGGCACCTGCCACTACCTTATTTCCAAGTTCACTACAACCTTATCAGTCATGTGGAATTTATTAATTGATAAGGTTGGTGTTGTGCACATAAATAGCTACATCTGTAGAGTCAATCATGTCCTGTACCTTGGGGTGTCAAACATTTAGAAATACTGTTGCTGTCCGTGTAGCTGCAAGCTTCTGTTGAGGTATATGTAGTGTAGTGTGTGCTGATACAGGGTTTCAGCTACCTCCTTAATGTAATGGCACACTGCAAAGTTGTCCACTCCCAAGAAGGACATGGAAGGTTCTTTTGGCATAAAAGTTGAACGCAGTGGTGACCTTCAGTGCAACTGACAATACGGTATTAACTGTCCTTCTAGGTCTTTACAGACTAGGTGACACATCTCAGTCACAACCTTCCGATTGAGCCTAAGCCGCCTCCTCTGTCATGCCCAAGTTGTTAACACTATCACATAGATTCACTGCATGGGTACTTCCTGTAGTCACTGACGAGCCTCCTATGCCCTCTGTGCTCCTGAACCTCCTCCTCCTCCTCCTCCTCCTCCTCTAAACCACTGCAACTATAAGATGTCCAGCAATAGCCACTCAGTTACAAACTCTTGTAGTATTCACTGCTGCTCACAACTCATCTTCACTAACTCCAGGGGCATGATCTTTACCTGGAGCCAGAAACTCAACGGGTGGGTAGATAATCGCATCGGAAACCCGGAAGTAATTTTGAGCATGTCCGAATATGCGATCGCAACCAAATTGAAGGCATTTAATTTAACTTCCGGGGCTTCGTGTCTCCAGGCTGCACAGCAGGCGTATTGTGCACCCACATGACGCGAGCTGAACTCCACTATTTAAAGGGCCAATACAAAAATGGATTTTGATGGAGGAAGGGAAGCCATGGAAGCGCATAGAGCAAAAGCAGCACCCAGGTTCTCGGACACGTAACTTAAAATACTGCTGGGTGCTCTGAGAAGCAGGAGGGAGGTCACCTACCCAGGTGATTGGAGGCAGAAACCTGGTTCTACCACCAAGAAGATGTGGCAGAAGCGGTGAACACAGGAGCACAGTGCCCAGGTCTTGGCTGCAGTGTAGGTAGTGTTTTAATAACCTAACCAGGTCAGGAAAAGTGAGTACATTAGCTGATTCACCCACATCCTGTGTTGTGCAACATCCCCCCACCTCCCCCACCCTCACCCTCGCTCCGTGCTGCCACGTCCACTCTATCACATCACTCCTCACACCCACTTAGGTTTCAGCATCAACCATTATTCACTTTCTATGCACTTCCTCACCTCCCCATTTATGCACCCACCACTCGCACTCACCCCAATCCTGATGCAATGTGATGCATCTGTCTGATGGTCATCCACTGATGCATCTGTATGATAGTCAGCCTCACCCAAATCAAGGGAGAGGATGAGGACTGCAGGTGGACCACCACAAATAGTCCAGCTCACAGATGTAGAGGAGGAGGCCATGGAGATAAGTGAGAAAGCAGCATCCCATCCATCGAAGATGGAGAGAATGGGAACCCCGTAGATGCCAGGTGACAGAACTTAAACATCGTTCACACACATGATGACTTTATTTCATCAATGACTGAACTCTGACAGACCTCAGTTTGGTGATTGGAAAGATTGTCACTTTGCCGATGAATAATTCATATCACTTTCTGTTATCTTCCAGGGCCTTCACGAGTTCAAGAAGAATGTGGTGAGATGCAAGACATTGATTCCTCAGAGGGCTTCATTCCTTCTGAGGGCTCACCGTCACAGGACATACAGCCATGCAACAGTGCTGATACTCACACTTTGGTGGGTCATGCTAGGCAGATAGTTGGGCTGTCACCTAGTGATTCACCACTCACAAGTGAGCACAAACAGACACTAGTGGCAGGAGAAGCTGTGGAGGGTCTGCATTGGAGGGCGCACTCCTCTCCAAGCTCTGCTCAGCTGGACATAGATGCTGAACCTCAGGGGCCGTCGTTGAGAAGGAGAATGATTGAGATACAGATTCACCTTTATGATGTATTGGAAAATGTGCCACGCACACTCTCCACAATAGTGGAGAGGAGGGAAGAGTCCAACTCCAACACTAGTGGATCGTTGTCGCAGGTAATTGCGAGAATGTCAACAATGGAGAGAGAGGCCGCCTCCATTGAGCTTCAAGCACAGCTCTCAGATGAGCCTATGCAGGCCGTGACTAAATAAAGTCATCATGTGTGTGAAAGCTGTTTAAGTTCTGTCACCAGGTATCTGCGGGTTCCCAGTCTCTCCATCTCCGATGGATAGGGATGCAGACTTTGGATATCAACATGTCTGCTGCCTTAAACATGATGACAGATACCTTATCCGTGGCCTTACAAGGCATCACTGTTCTGCACCAAACTGCTCTCCACCAGAGTGGTGGGAGCGATGTGGTCCTGGCCCTGGGGAGGGATGATGGCGAAAGGGGACATGGAAGTGGGGACTCCACTCAAAGTGCCCCCCAAGTCTCACCTGTTGCCGCCCCCCCTCCCCCCTCCCTCCACCAGTACCCGCAATGCCGCCTCCTCTCCTGATGGCCCAATCCGCCCCTGCACAAGTGCAGGTGGAGCATTCTTTGGCAGGGTCCTAATGGGCTCCAAAATCCGGAGGTCATAGGCCGACAGCATCTCGGCAGTCAGGGCAGATATCTGAGCAGCCTGCCTCTACCTCTGCTGAAGCCACAAGGGATGCACCGCGTGGAAGCGGTAGAAAGCGTAGGTTAAAGCAATTGTAGTTCACAAAGGGTACGCACAAGGGTGTTGGAAGAAATGTTATGTTGTTAATTCTCCTTTTTTTTCCAATATTGGCGCATGAAATTTATTGATTATCACCACTACCATGTCTTGACCATTACTGCATCCCGAGGGTCAAGTCACCCTTTCATTTGATTCATGATGAATGCTAATACACGACGACACCCATTGGGCGAATGTGAAATGGGTGTATGCGTGATTGAAGGACTGTTCTATGCAAAGGTGGGGGGGTGTTGGTGGTGGTTGTGACAGACAGCCAGAGTGTATCAATTTCTTTATTTTGACACTGTCATTATGAGAACCTGTGAGACATGAGGGCATCCCTAGCATCATGGGCAGCAATGTGCGTGGATGGTCTGGCGTTGGGTGCCCCATCTTCATTTTGCTCCTCCTCATCCTCTTCTTCAATGTTGCCGCCAGCAGAGGATGCTTGATGAGCGTTTTCGTCATCCTCCATCTGTAAACCTCTCTGCTGCGCTATGTTGTATACGATGCAGCACACCACGATTATTCTGGAGACCCTCGCTGGCGAGTACTGAAAGGCTCCCCCAGATCTATCCAAGCACCTGAAGCACATCTTCAACATTCCTATGGCTTGCTCAATGACACACCTGGTGGTGATGTGGCTCTGGTAATACCGCTGTTGCGCCTCGTTGGTGGGGTTGTTCACAGGTATCATGAACCACGTCTACAGGTGATATCCCTTGTCTCCGATGAGCCAGCCATTAAGTCTGTCTCCTGTCTGGAAGAGGTATGAAATGTTGGACTCATTCAAAATAAAGGAATCGTGACAGCTGCCAGGGAATCTGGCACACACCTGCAGAAATCTCTTCCTGTGATCACACACCAACTGTGCATTGCTGGAGTGGTAGCCCTTTCAGTTTGTGAAGACACCTGGCTCATGTGGAGGTCCTCGGATTGCCACGTGTGTGCATTCTATTGAGTTCTGTATCCGTGGGAAGCCAACCAGAGAGGCGAAACCCACTGCCCGCTCATTCTGGCTAATGTCATCACAGGGAAAGTGCACAAAATCGGACACCCTGGCAAAAAGCCCATCCATCTCCTGCCTTATAAGCTAATGTGCAGACGGCTGACACACCCTGGAGATGTCACTGGTTACGCCTTGGAAGGACCAAGAGGCAAAGAAATTGAGGGCAGTGGTGACTTTTATTGCAACCAGGTCCAGCAGGGAGCAGCTCCTCCTCAAGGAGGCTGCAGATGTCTTTCACCACCTGCCGACTCAATCCGAGCCTGCATAGGCACTGCTTCTCAGAGAGGTCCAGGAAGCTCAGCCTCTGCCTGTATATCCCCTCACGTGGTTACCGCCTCCTGCAACCTCAGCCCCTCTGTTGGTCCTCTCTCTGCTGTTCTCCAGGTCCTTGTTGCACACCTGTGTCTTGTGCACCTGTAAATCCCAACACAGCATGACGTGAATATTCACTTCCTTCCTCCTCATGTGTCGTCTGGAATACATCCATTACGCCCCCCCCACCCTGATCTGGTCAGTTTGAGAGGCTCCAGAGTCTTCCTAAAGCTGCCTCAACAAAGAGCTCTCAGCCAAACATTTGCCTGAGAGACCAGCTGCAATGCTTGAGCTTTTACGGAGATGTATCAATCACAGGTTGAAAGGGCCAAATCAACTTCTGCATGAATCTCACCTCCGTTTCACTGGCGAGATTGAGAATCCATGGGAAACCTGTGCAGGTGAGGTTAAATTAGTTTCACATTTAGAACCCACAAAAAATTAATTAGCTGAACTATTTCAATGAGGTAAATTGCCTCTTTAACAACATGCCCGCCAGCAGTAAATGCAGATACGACTTCCGGGTTTCGGATGCACACGTGCGTCCAAACACGACCACGTTAAACCCAGATGTGGGCGTGTTGGATCAGGTTGCAGTCCCGCTGCTAAAATCTACAATTTTAACTATCCACCTGCCCCCAGCCCACCCGTTCTTGGGGGTTAAAATTACCCCCCAGGTCTCACTTATAGTTATATTCTCACCTTTTAATGTGTCTCCACAGCACAGAATGTTGCACATATTTGTCCTGAATGATCTTTAACACTTTCTTAACAAGCTAAGTTGGCCTTTTTTCTAATTCTTCACAAGTGTTTTAATCTTATTTTTGAGGGGCAGGAATACTTAGATCCGCACTAAACATGAATGATTTATCTATTTGTTCCTTTCCCTGATACTCCATCAGCTTTCAGTCAAGTCTACTTTTTGGCTAGAATTTAAAGAGGAAATTGAAAAGCTCCTCCAAATCCTGGTGATAAACATCACCCAAGGTAATACTAAATCATAGAGCTATTAGATTCAAGGGTCATGTCCCAATCTGTTCTGAGGTAGATGACCTCAGCCAGACACCAGCTGGTGGGTTACAATTGACATCGGCATGCCCGAGCTGGGGAAGGGAAAAATGCAGCTCGGTTTCTCACTCACTCTTAATCATATTTAATAACTCCCACTAGAAAGTATGTTTGGGCGTAGGATTAGGGTGTGATAGAAGCCCCTGTGGTTGAATTGCCTGCCAGCACTGTCTACTAGGCTCACGCATGAAGAATGGCAATTTGATGAAGTACTGGAAGGCTGCTGGCACCATGGAATAAGGTGTCTTCATGAATGGAGGAGGATAGCAAACTGGAAGAAAATTGGCCAAGCACTGGCAAAGAAAATTGCTAAAGCAAGGTTGATAGTGGAAAATAAAGAACACAAAATGGAACAGTACTTTCAAATATTGCTTTGTCTCAGCAACCAGGGGCTCAATTTTCAAATGGTGGTGGGATGGCAGCAGGGTGGGGGTGGGGGTCAACGGACACGCGGCAAACCCGGATAATAAAATCTTACCGTTCCCCACGCAATCCCAAGTTAATTGGTGGCCCTGAACCTGGCTTCTGGGTTTGCCGTCCGAAAGCTGCGCATTGGGTGGACTGCGCACCCGCATGACAGGCTGTCAGCTGGAGCATCTCTATTTAAAGGACCATTGCTCTAATGGCTTTTGCTGGAGCAAAGACCAAAAAGACACAATGGAGTAGCACAGGGGCAAGGCTACTCCAAGATTCAGCGATGCCTCACTTCAGCTGCTACTGTCCGGGGAGAGGAGGAGGAGGGAACTGTTTTAGCCAGCTGATAGGAGGAAACACCCTGCCTCTGCCACCGCCACCAAGTAGGCCTGGCTCGAGGTGGCAGAGGTCACCAGCAGCAGCACCCATCGCCCGTGCCTGGGTCCAGTGTAGGAAGCGTTTCAATGACCTAACTAGGTCAACAAAAGTGAGTACACTTACTCATTCTCCTGCATTTTGTGGTGCACATCGACCCCCACCCCCCCCCCATCTCATTCTGCACTGCCAAGATTACTCCATCACATCACTCCTCACACCCACTTAAGGCTCATCTTCAACTTACTTGCACTTCCTGAGCACTTCCTCTCCTCCCCATTTGTGACCCCACCACTACCACTCACCCCAATCCTCATCCAATGTGATCTCTCTGTCTCATACTCACCCTCTGATGCACCTCTTTCACAGTCAGCCTCACCCAAACCAATGCATTCATCGGTTGGCCACTTCACCATCACTCACTCACACGCCTGTACTTTCTCCCCTTTTAAAAGAAAGCGCAATATGCACACGAGAGGGCGAGGACTGGAGGGAGGACACAGCAAATAGTGATCATCACAGACGCGGAGGAGGAGGCCCTGCAGATCAGCCGCACCCTCGAGTGCCTGTCTGTCGGGGACGCCGAGACTGGCACCCCACAAACGCCTGGTGACACAACTTTAACATTCATCACACACAACATGAATTGATGTCAACAATGATTGGCATGTTGAACACTCAGTATGTTCATTGCAACATGACACATCTGTGATGATGCTTAATATTGCCTTCTGTTCTCTTACAGGCCATTCAATGACCACAGTGACGGCAGAGGGCGATTCCTCAGGAGGAGTTCCAGGCCTCTGAGGGCAGATCGTCACATCTTAGCGAGTCATCCACCAGCGCAGATACTCACACCTTGGTGGGTCCTCGTAGTCAGTTAGTTGGGTTGGCACCTGGTGAGTCACCACATACAAGTGAGCACGAGCAGACACCGGTGGCAGGGGCAGCTGTGGAGAGCCCGCCTCAGTGGATGCACTCCTCTCCAGGCTCTGCTCAGCTGGACGCAGATGCTGAACCTCTGCGTCCACCTTTAAAAAGGAGATTGATCGAGGGACAGAAGCACATTTGTGAAGTACTGGAACAGGTGCCACACACACTCTCCACAATAGCCCAGAGGAGGGAGGAGTCCAACTCCAGCATTAGTGGAATGCTGGCACAGGGACGTGAGGGAATCTCTGAGATAGTGTCACAGGGACGTGAGCAACCGTCTGAGATAGTGTCACAGGTAAGTGCGGGAATGTCTGCGATGGACAGAGGGCTAGCCTCCATTGAACTTCAAGTACGGCTCACAAATGAGTCCAATCAGGCCCCGACAACGGCCATTTGGACTCGGGGAACAACATTCTGCCGCCTTAAATAGGCGGCGTAGAAGCGGTAGGAAGAGAATAGCTAAAGATTTGTGATCATGAAGGGGATGCACAAGGGTGTCTGACAGACTGTCATGTTTTTCATTTATATTTGGTTTTTGTTAAAGTCACATTAAATGTTATCATTCTCACCACTACTGCCACGTCTTGCCCATTCTTGACTGCCTTTTGTGATAGCGCCCTTTCATGTGCTTCACCATGAACGGCGACACTTGATGCCACCCAGTGGGTCACTTTACAGTGGGTGTATGTGCAGTTACAGGACTGTTTCGTGTGGAGGTGGGGGGGTTGCTGGTGTTGGCACTGATCTCTCCAGGTGGTGTAAAGACTGGACTCTTTTCACTTTCTGATCTTAGGAGAATCGTTCTCATATGAGTAACTCCCTGACCTCATAAGCAGCCAGGTGAGCCGCTGCTCTGCCCATGGGTTCCTCCTCCTCCTCCACCTCCTCAATGTGGAGGGCAGATGTGGATGGTTGCGCCATGTTGTGCAGCTCACCACACACTACTATAATGCGACCCACTCTCGCTGGTGCGTATTGAAGTGCTCCCCCAGAACGATCGAGGCACTGAAATCACACCTTCAGCAGCCCTATCGCATGTTCAATTATAGACCTGGTGGCAATGTGGCTGTTGTTGTAACGACGCTGTTGCTCACTGATGGGGTTCCTCAGAGATGTCATGAGCCACTTGTGCAGGTGGTATCCCTTGTCGCTGAGGAGCTAGCCCTTAAAGGGTGTTTGGTGCATGGAAGAGGCCTGAGATGTTGGATTCCCTCGGAATGAAGGAATCGTGGCAGCTGCCAGGGAATCTGGCGCACACATGAAGGAATCTTTTGCGGTGGTCACAAACGAGCTGAGTGTTGATGGAGTGACACCCCTTTCTGTTGATGAACGGTCCTGGCTCGTGTGAAGGTGCTTGGCTTGCTATATGGGTGCAATCGATTGCACCCTGTACACATGGGAAGCCAGGGTCAGAGTGGAAACCCACTGCCCTCTCCGTCTGGCTGAGGTTATCCATGGGGAAGTTGACATATTGCGAGGCCCTGCGAAACAAGCCGTCGGTGACCTGCCTTATGCACTTGTTCGCAGACTACTGAGAGACCCCGGCGATGTCACCGGTGGCATCCTGGAATGATCTGGAGGCGAAGAAGTTGAGGGCAGTGGTGACTTTGACAACAACGGATAATGAGACGCCACCAGGCCCAGCCAGGAGCAGCTCGGCATGAAGGAGGCTGCAGATGTCTGCGACCACCTGGTGACTCACTCTCAGCCTCCGTATGGACTGCTCCTCAGAGAGGTCGAGGAAGCTGAGCCTCGGTCTGTAGACCCTCTGGTGAGGGTAGTGCCTCCTGCATCTTCGCTCCCTCTTATGCAGGTGCCCGTGGCGCACCACTGTGTTGTGGAGCTACAAGTGGTGGAAGTGCTCGCCGTGCCTGGTGAGGATGGTGATGTTGCTCGTCCTCGGATGTAGTGGTGAACGCAGCCATCACGCCCCCCATCCTGATGGTGTCAGTTTGAGGAGGTCCGAAAAGTTAGTAAATATGTCCAAACAGAACAATTCTGAGTGAAAACCACGAATTTTCAGTCTAAACACAAAGATCTCCCAGCCAAGTTTGTCTGAGAACTGCAACAACGGACCTTTTATCCCCATCTGTCAAACAGGGATTTAAATGTCCAAATGGCTGCCGGCTGAAACACAACTGCTTCAACATGGAGTGTTTCACACAGCACAGGAAACACGCTGAGGCTGAATGAAAATCCCTTCCCTGCCTCAACCATCATAAAATTAACTGCTTTAACAACTTTAAATCTCTTAATTACTACTTTAAATATCAGCCGGCGGGATTTCCGTATTCCTGAAGCGTATGCGCACACAGATGCTTCCGACGGGTTGGAGCCGGCCTCCTTACCCACTCCGGGTTTTCCTGATTTTCGTTGCCCCCAATGTACCCGGACTTCCATTTTGAAAATTGAGCCCCAGCTCTCAGCTGTGGCTCAGTGTGTTGCACTCTCGCCTCTGAGTCAGAAAGTTGTGAGTTCAAGTCCCCCTCCAGGGACTTGAGCACAAAATCCAGGCTGATACTCCAGTGCAGCACTGAGGGAGTGCTGCACTGTGCGAGGTGCCATCTTTTGGATGAGACATCAAAACCGAGGCCCCGTCTGCCCTCTCAGGTGGATGTAAAAGATCCCCTGGCACTATTTCGAAGAAGAGCAGGGGAATTCTCCCCAGTGTCCTGGCCAACATTTATCTCAACCAACACCACTAAAACAGATTATCTGGTCATTATCACATTGCTGTTTGTGGGAGCTTGCTGTGCGCAAATTGGCTGCTGTGTTTCCTACATTACAACAGTGACTACACTGTAAAAAAAAAGTACTTCATTGTCTGTAAAGCCCTTTGGGACGTCTTGAGGTCGTGAAAGGCACTATATAAACGCAAGTCTTTCTTTCTTAAAGATAAACTTGTAAAATTGTTCAGTTTAAACTGTTTTTTAAAAAACGGCCTCTTATAAGTACCCCCAAAAATATTTTTTCCTTTGGAAAGTTCTTAAACACTCTTTGCTTCTTAAACAAAATGGTCTCCAATAGACAGCCTGGAACCTCAACACAATAGGGCAGAAATTGCTCGGAGCAGTGAACCAACACTGCCTGCCGTTCCATAGATTTATACTAATCCACTAATTCACCGCCATCTTTTCGTTGGCCACTTCCTTAAATTGGAAGCGGAGAAGAGCCCAGTGTCAGTTCAAGTAAAGCTAGGACTCTGGGAGGAGGGAGAGGATCACTCTCTCCCCTCGATCAATCAGATTGCAGCGTTTTTGACAAGCTGCGCTTACTGTCTCTGCAGGCTTGAATTGTTAAACCAGGAAGTGAAAGGTACAACATTAAAATCAATTTAAGAACAGTTATAGACAGTGAAAAAAGAGAGGGTAAGAAATAATTGAATTAAAGAGACAGAAGAGAAAAGTAAAAAAAATATTAATTTTAATATTTCCCTTTAACGATCAAGAACTCTTAAAATAAGGAGTAATGAGAGTCCACATTTTTAAAAGTTAATTTTTAGTTGTTTGGCAATCATTAAGACTTACTATGCTATTAAAACTTAATTTAGATCTTTATATTTTAAGTGTACCTGTTTTGCGGCGATATTAGTTACTTTCGAGCTGGGCAGATGAGCAAGTTGGTGCTTTTTCAATGATTTCTCTGAATCCAGCTGGCGATATACCTTTAATTCGAAACTGTCATATCGCTGGCAAACCACTAGGAGCAGATTTCCGCCTTTCACTGCACATGTGCGAACGCCGGAACTTGGTCCTCCATTTCGCCACTAACAACGGTAAGCGCTGTTGAGCTCTCCGTTACTTTGCGACGATTTCTGCCCCACTGATTCAGTCGTCTACGTTAGAACGGCACGTGCCACTTTTGTAATGAATTGAGCAATTCAGTCAACCCTTTCTTCGCCTAACTAAGACCTTTAAAAGTTTGTTATTTTCATTGGAATGAAACATTGGCAGACTTACCTGTTGCTACAACATACCCTAACAACAACAAAATTAAATATGTTGCTTTAATTTATATAATTAGAAAGTTTACTTTCCTGAAATAAAGCAGCAACATTTTTAAAGCTGTTTGATACGTGAAAAAAAAAGTTAGTGAAATTTTAGTTTGTAAACAAAAACCCACAACACAGGTTCAGAGGCCGGGATATGACAATCCCACACAAACTGTATTGAGCGCCAGAAAGGATGCATCAAAACAACCAGAACACAAAGCAGCCCTTAAGGTTACTCACATTGTAACTCAAAATAACAGGCTGTGCAAATACCCAAAGATCTCAAATAATTAGGATTGACTTCAGTCAGCTTTCAGTATTTAGAAGTACGCCTGAACCTGGCACATCACACAGCTTTGAGGTACTTTGGGGGCCTTTTAACTTTTTGAATGGTGAAACTCCCCCCAATCCAAATGAAATGCGTAAGAGGAAGAGTGAGCTTGAATATTAAAAACATCTGACTCACTATGTCCCACAGAAAGGCAGGGAAATAAATATACATCATGATATACAGGGAGGTGATTAAGTGTGGAGAGACTTACACACACACCACAGCATTCCAACAGCACTGATTTTAACAGCAGTATTTATTGTCAATAAATTACTACTTAATTTTTTGGGGTAAGAAAATATGGGAGGTTTACTGTAGCCGTATCTGTCCCTATATGTTTCTTACCTCCCTCTGCATCAATGCCCCATGTGCATCTAACATTACCAGGTGGAGCAGGGCAGGCTAGGGCAGTCCACCGTTGATCATCAGACAATCAATTGGAGGTGTGTAAGTGACCGGTGCTCTAATTTGCCTCTCAGTATGTGGCCTTCATCGAGGGCCTTCCCAATAAGACTCCATTAGAGATCGAGCACTTATACCATGTGAAGAATGATAGACCCAAACCCAAGTCTAACCTTTCACAACCTTTGAGCATATCAGCAAACTATGTCACATGACCACCTTCTTAAAAAATGCGTATTGCATATTTATTTTATATATGAATTCTGTCCATCCTTATTTTCTGCCCTTGCAAGCCACTGGCAAGCACATATTCTCCTCCAGTCAGCTAGATAGCATGGTCAGGTCTGTATCATTCACATTGTTCTAGGATTGTCTAGTGACGAGCGCAATTCTGGATAAGGAAG
Organism: Heptranchias perlo; assembly: GCF_035084215.1. Classification (NCBI taxonomy): domain Eukaryota; kingdom Metazoa; phylum Chordata; class Chondrichthyes; order Hexanchiformes; family Hexanchidae; genus Heptranchias; species Heptranchias perlo. Next base: position 25,581,868 of record NC_090334.1, on the reverse strand, counting down.
CCAGATGGCAACTGATTTTCTTGCCCCTTTTGTGCAGCCGATCTGACACAAGTTAACAAGCCCTGTGACTCAAACTCACAACTTCAGCTTTGGAATCTGATTTCTTATCCTTTTCAGTTACTGACCAGTTACAAATCACACCTGTGTATAAATTGCCCCAGTATTTTTAGAACTACTTTATTTTATTTAAAAGCTGTATTGATGCTCCTCTTTAATTAGAGTGTACAATATGACAATCTCATTTTGTTATTTGAGCTCACAATAGTTAGACAACCAACTGAAAATAATAGCTCTCTGCATCTCAAGTTCATATTGAGTTTTAAAGCACAATTGTTCATTCTGTGACACCTCAATAAAATGGAACTTTTGAGACGAGAAAGACATTTACAATCCTGGACTGATGCTGATGTGAATAAATAATCACAGTAAAAGATTTAATTTCTGGAGTATTATAAAAATAACAGCAGGTATTCTGGCACTTCTTTGAAATTGCTAATACAGGTTAAAAGCTTGTAGGATTGTTACAAAATTACTTTAACTAATAGTCCCAAAGGCTGATTGTAGCAAACAGTGCGTGGATTTATTGATTTCCAAAGAACAATTTGTAAAGGATCATGGATGAGGAGATTATGAAATTCACAGGATGGAGCCAGTAATGGGCACTGCACATTAGGGATCACAGATTACAAGTGAAAAGGTCCACTGATCAGATCACACAGTAGTTGCCACAAGTTGAGGCATATGAACTTGTACTAATGCTCCCTGCCTATGGAGCCTTGCTGAGTCTGGCTGGTTTGAAATGTGTAGAATATCATTGTTTTTGTATGTTCTCCTGACAGCAGCCAGACATAAGACATAAAGAGCCGGAAATTGTTCACATCGGCGTGGCAACTTTCGCGTAAACTTCGAATAAAATGCACGAATCTACTTACCGGGGATCCGTGTCGTAGAGTTATGTAATTTTGAAGCTTTGAAAAAAATCGCGATATTAGCCCAGCCTCTGAACAGCGTGGGTAGATTCGCGTGGGAAATGTCTGAGAACAGAAGACACGCCCACAAAATCTGTCATGGAGATGTCACGCCCACAAGCAGGCAAGTAGAAATCATTCATTTAAAGTAAACTTCTGTGTGTCAGTGTAAATAAAAATTTAACATATCTTATAAAAAGCCAAGCAAATGATTTAATTTAACGAAACGGACAGAAGTTACGAGTAAAATATTTTTAATAAATGTTCAGTTTTTATTTCAATGATCAAAAAATATTAAAATAAGAGTAATATGACATTCCACATTTTTTAAACTTAATTTTTAGTTTTTTTTAAGCAGTCATTAGGAGTCATCATGCTTATTAAAAGTAGCGTAGAGCTGGTATTTTTCAGCGTACATTTTGGTGGCGTAAGTATTTTCATTCCAACTGGACAGATGGGTGAGTTTACGATTTTTGAATGATTTCTGTGATTGTTTTTTTTATTCATTCATGGGATGTGGACGTTGCTGGCGAGGCCGGCATTTATTGCCCATCCCTAATTGTCCTTGAGAAGGTGGTGGTGAGCTGCCTTCTTGAACCGCTGCATCCGTGTGGTGAAGGTTCTCTCTCAGTGCTGTTAGGAAGGGAGTTCCAGGATTTTGACGCAGCGACGATGAAGGAACGGCGATATATTTCCAAGTCGGGATAGTGTGTGACTTGGAGGGGAACGTGCAGGTGGTGTTGTTCCCATGTGCCTGCTGCTCTTGTCCTTCTAGGTGGTAGAGGTCGGGGGTTTGGGAGGTTCTGTCGAAGAAGCCTTGGCAAGTTGCTGCAGTGCATCCTGTGGATGGTACACACTGCAGCCACAGTGCGCCGGTGGTGAAGGGAGTGAAAGTTTAGGGTGGTGGATGGGGTGCCAATCAAGCGGGCTGCTTTGTCCTGGATGGTGTCGAGCTTCTTGAGTGTTGTTGGAGCTGCACTCATCCAGGCAAGTGGAGAGTATTCCATCACACTCCTGACTTGTGCCTTGTAGATGGTGGAAAGGCTTTGGGGAGTCAGGAGGTGAGTCACTCGCCACAGAATATCCAGCCTCTGACCTGCTCTTGTAGCCACAGCATTTATATGGCTGGTCCAGTTAAGTTTCTGGTCAATGGTGACCCCCAAGGATGTTGATGGGGATTCGGCGATGGTAATGCCATTGAATGTCAAGGGGAGGTGGTTAGACACTCTCTTGATGGAGATAGTCATTGCCTGGCACTTGTCTGGCGCGATTGTTACTTGCCACTTATCAGCCCAAGCCTGGATGTTGTCCAGGTCTTGCTGCATGCGGGCTCGGACTGCTTCATTATCTGAGGGGTTGTGAATGATCAGCAATCATCAGCAAACATCCCCATTTCTGACGTTATGATGGAGGGAAGGTCATTGATGAAGCAGCTGAAGATGGTTGGGCCTAGGACACTGCCCTGAGGAACTCCTGCAGCAATGTCCAGGGGCTGAGATGATTGGCCTCCAACAACCACTACCATCTTCCTTTGTGCTAGGTATGACTCCAGCCACTGGAGAGTTTTCCCCCTGATTCCCATTGACTTCAATTTTACCAGGGCTCCTTGGTGCCACACTCGGTCAAATGCTGCCTTGTAGCGCACCATGCCCCCTTAATTCACAGCTGTCAAACCGCCAGCGAGCTAATGGGGGCATGATTTCTGGGTTTTAGCGCGCATGTGCGCATTCGTGAACTTACTTCCTGGATTCGCCGGTGGAGAGAGGACGCCATTATGGAATGGCGTCTGGAGCTGAGCGATTTCCGGGCTAAAGTTAAATGTCGCTCATGGTGCGCTGCAGCTTACTTCGAAGTGGTCTTTGGGGTTGAAATTTGTCTTGGGCAGTAGTGCAAAATGAGCGATAGCGCATCAGCGGCCTGTTTTACACTCCGCCCGAGACAGCTTTCACCCCCTTTTAGGCCCAAAGTCAGCATTCTATTTCCATAGCTCGGGGGAGCAGAAGGTAAACCTCCAAACAAAGGAAATGAGAATAATTGGAAGACCCTAGATGATTATTTAAACATGGAATAAAAGTACAATTTATAAATCTGGCGCACTTTTCTCTTCTCACTTAAGGGCCGATCCATTTAAAGGTTACTTCCAAACATTTTTAAATGATTTAAATTCTTCTCTCTGATCAATTTCTGGACAATATCATAATTAACTTGAGGACTAAGTAGTATGGCTATTCAAATACTAATGTAAAATAAAATGATTGCAGAAGAGTCCAGAGTTTGAATTACACTCAGGGAAAGCTGATGAAGGGCTCTGAGTGAATGAGTTTTGGCAGTCTCTACTTGGTTCATAATGGAAAGAATTCCAAATATTGCACTAACTCTGGTTCTAATTAACCCAGAGAGGTCCTGGGGAACCCGAGTGGTCAATACAGCCTCGATCTCCATCCCCCATAGCCAGCTCTATGACTTAAATGTAAAAATAATAGCAGTCTGTTAGTTCTCCTCTAAGGTTTCATAATACACTGGAAATAGACCTTCCTCATCCAACACAAGGTGAAACTATTTTAATTACAGTGTACAATAGGAGTGATATCCACACCTGTTAGCATCAATGATCATTATTCAGTTAAAATTCTCTGGCCTGAAGAAGTATTTTTCCATCTGCAAAAGACAAGGGACGTGATTATTTAGCTGTCCAACCTAAAGGAAGTGAGAACACCAATCCTGCAATAAGAAAAGGGTTCCTAATAAATCATATCCCCCTGGAGCAGACTAGAAACTGTGGAGGAGCAAAGAGAGTTGGGAGTCCAAGTACACAAATCATTAAAAGCTTGAGCCCAGGTACAAAAAGCAATCAAAAAGGCAAATGGAATGTTGGGCTTTATCTCAAGCAGGCTGGAATAGAAAGTGAGGAAGTGATGCTTCAGTTGTACAGAGCATTGGTCCAACCCCATCTGGAGCACTGCGTTCAGTTTTGAGCACCGCACCTCAGGAAGGATATATTAGCCTTGGAGGGGGTGCAGTGCAGCTCCACCAGAATGATACAGGGGCTTAGAAATAAAATTATAAGGACAGGTTGCATAAACTTGACTTGCGTTCCCTTGAGTTTAGAAGACTGAGGGGTGATCTGATCAAAGTGTTTAAAATGTTAAAAGGATTTGATAGGGTAGATACGGAGAAACTATTTCCTCCGGTGGGAGAATCAAAAACATGGGAAGGTGATCTTAAAATTAGAGCTGGGCCATTCAGGAGAAAAATCAGGAAGCACTTTTTCACACAAATCGGAGTAGTAATCTGGAACTCTTTCCTCCACCCCCCCCCCCCCCCCCCCCCCAAACAAAAGGCTGTGGATACGAGGACAATAGGAGCTTTCAAGATTGAGATTGATAGATTTTTGTTAGGTAAGGGTATCAAGGGATATGGAGCAAAAGCGGGTAAATGGACTTGAGGTACAGATCAGCCACGATCTAACTGAATGGCAGAACAGGCTCAAGGGGTTGAATGGCCTACTTCTGTTTCTAATGTTCCCATGTTCCTAAATGCTTTCCTCCTCCATCTAAGAACAGAATTGTAAATATCAGTATAGCTCCTGACTAATAGAAGACTCCTTCCAATAAAAGAGAGAACACAATCCATCATCCTTATGATCATAAATAAATTAATGACTATGGACAGAAGTGGCTATGGAGCTTTCAAATATAGTGGGAATGTTCACTCAGAAGAGATGCATACCATCCAAAGAACAGAGGTGGGTGCCTCCAATCCACAGCCAAGCAATGCAAACCGATAAATATTGAAAAGAAACACAAGAAAGGAAGAATAAAGATGGAGGATGGGGAGGGGGGGTGTAAAGAAATAAAAAGAGCTAAGCTGAAACGAGAGAGAAGTCTTACCTAATAATAGCAGCACTTATAACACATGCCAGAGTGTGGGAAAAAACACTATTTACAATGTTATTGCACAGCTAACCTATAAAAAAGGTGGAATTAAGATGATATCAATCTAAATGCCAGTGACAAAGATTGAACAGCAAACTAACTGACCTATAAAAATAGCACACAGGATTAGATACTGCATCGACGTGGTTGATGATTTAATATTTTTGTGCTGATGATTTTTTTTTTGGGGAGGAACGGGTTTGTAGTTCAGTCAAATAGATGGGTGACCTGTAGTGCAGTCAGAAGGATAAGAGGATGAAAGCACCCAGTACCAGATGCAATATGAGCTGTCAATTAAGGAGATGTAGCAGCAGAATACATTCCTCCTATAAATGTGCACAAAGTAAAACTTCATTACTGTTTCCCAAAGTTAGGACTCAATTGACAGATCAGTTCAGTGAACGTGAAGTTATCCCGTAGGTCTGTGCGATGTCTAGTCTTGGGTTAAATCATTTAACATTAAGCTAATTGGCTGAACAGTCTGTTCCTTCCCGTAGCCATCAGTCAATCCATTAGAAACACTGTGCTATTCTCTTATTCCCAGAGCACAAGCGAACAGTCTCCCAATGTGTTAAATGAAACCCAATCTAATATAGAAAGTCATTTGAATATTGTTATTTAAAATACATTTTACAAATAAAACCTTTTAACCATCTTTCCAATTTAAAACAGAATTGTGCCATCAGGTTTATATCTGTGCCAGAGTTTAATTTAGTGTGTTAAAAGCTGATGGACAGGACATTACACATTTGCATGATACAAGCAGTTACCATTAACTGAACGAGCTGATTGGGACAAAAAGTTACTACCCTCCAGGAATTCACAAAGAAAAAGTCATTATGTCATTTGTATCTACTTTTAGTTTCATTGCAAGATTTTTCCCCCTGAAATCGAAAGTTTCATGTTATTACTTTTAACGTTCAATGGATCATAGAAATAATAGATATCTTCAGCACATTATATAGATTGAGACAGTGTGCAATTTAGATTGGAAATAGGACAAATTATGATCAAATTATTCACTTTCTGCTTGAGTAGGACACAATTAATTACAAATAATTTGTAAGACTGTAAAATCTTATGGCTTCAAAACAATTCTCACTTTGGTTTAATCCTGAATACAAAAAAAGAGAAACTAGATGCAAGATATTTTCTATGTCCTGATCTTATATAAATCAACTTTAATGCATCATGCTTCACCTGACCAATTGGCATAGGTAGTTTAACTTGTTGCCTGTATCAGAAACTTATCAACTTAGAGTCTGCATAATTTGACATTAAACCAAAAAAGCAACAAAACAACACCGAGGTGTTCAAGTGTTGTCACTTTAATTTCCTATGTTTACCTAATCTACAAAAGAAGGGAAATGTGACCCCAAAACACTAAATAGAACAAAACTTAAAATAAAAATAAACTAATTTTAAAGTTAAAGTTAATGTCCTCTACTTCTCCCCCCTCCACGATTATTCCCAGTGGCTCACATTGCACTCTTGGGGGTGAACTTCTGCTCCTCCACTGTAACTTATTTATTATTAATTATTAATAATTAATAATAGAGACCTGGAAGACCCTTCGTTTAATCCCTCGTCTATGCAGAGCTACGTGATTGTATGTGGAACAGTTTTGGAGGCAGATTCAATAGTCAAGAAGCGATCACGCTCCTAATCGGCAGTCACCAATACTGGAGAGTGTGCATACATGGATGGTCAATGAGGACATGGATATGTTCAGCTGTAAAGTTCTTTCATTGTTAAATAGCCCGTTGACCATGTCTGGAATCACATACAAAGAATAGGCACATGGATAAGGAACTGGACGGTCTACCAAGGTTCCACATGGCCCAGAGAGATAAAAGTCCAGAATATTTATTTAACCTTACAACTTTCCACAGCATGGCATTTCCATAGTCTCACTAGTTTAGGCAGTATCCTGTTGCATAGCAGAAGAATTTTTAAGAACAGAAAAAGGTATTTCAACCTATTGCCATTATGAACAATTTGCCTGAATCAATCCCTTTCATAATTAGGAAAACTTCAAATAGTTCTTTGAAATCTTGTCTTAGCTAAAGAGAACCAGCCCATCTTTCTTAATCTTTGCTCACAGCTTAGATTCCAGATGCCTTGAGTCATCTTGGTTCTTCACCTCTGTATCCTTTCAAAGCTAACAATGCCCTTCCTATAATTTAGTGATTAGAACTACACACAGTGCTCTAGATGGGACCTGACCAGCATTTTAAGCAGCAACAATATAATCTCTTAACTTGTACACTGTCCCTCAGTCATGATACCTAGTGCCTTACTTTACTGCAGCCAGTCGCACAGATTTATCCACAGTAAATTCTGCTTTGTTCCCTGATCAGGACACTGTATGACTGTTTCAATGATCATCCGTTTCTTTACCTGAAACCTTCAATACCATTCCTGGCCAGATAATCATCCAGTTCTTCTCCAAAGGAGTTAATTAGTACACCAATAACTGCTTTACAGGGAGTCAATTATCTCCATTTACCACTGTATGGTGAAAGAAAAATTCTGATCTTGAGGAAGAATTGTTTCCCCACACAGCAGTAGATTGGTAGAATTGACACCCAGAAAAAGCAGTTGATGTGTTAATTAATTCTTTGCTGATTCTGTACTCGGCCTCTGGTTTCATGATCTCAATCTAAGGCAAATATAACTGTCCTCATTACTTAAGATGTGGAGATGCCGGTGATGGACTGGGGTTGACAATTGTAAACAATTTTACAACACCAAGTTATAGTCCAGCAATTTTATTTTAAATTCACAAGCTTTCGGAGGCTTCCCCCTTCGTCAGGTGAAGGGGGAAGCCTCCGAAAGCTTGTGAATTTAAAATAAAACTCATTACTTAAAGTCAGGATGCCCAATTCACACACGATATTCTAAAAATGATTTCATACACAATTTGCACAAGGGTAGAATAACTTATTCCAGTTTATGATCAAAACCCTTTGAGAAAAATACCAGTATTTGGCTGGCCATGTTGACAATAACATCACATTAACTGGAAGCAGAATAGTCATTTTTTTTAAACTATCCTTGCAAAATTGGAACACTTTCATCTTGTACACATTTAATGTTTTCTGTATTTACCCACATTTAAATCCATCTTTCATTCCTTAGCCTATTTGTTTCATTGGTTCAGATCACCATGAATCTTTTACACTCTGCACAGGCACAGAGCTTGGTGTCTTCAGCAAGTATTATAATATTTGAAATACCTGCAGTTATCATTAATGAATAATAAACAGCAGAATAATGAGGAGTGCTGCAGGTAAAGGGAAAGGGCAGGTGAAAACGCCTAACTGAATATTAATTTCTGGGGCTGGGATAAACAGATAATTACATAAAAATAAATAACTTCACACTGAAATGATACTCATCTTCATACTCATGACAGTGGGGCATTTAAAACTCTTTTGCCTGGATTTAGGCTGGTAAAGGGTCAATAATCGTCTACGGCAAACTTGACATCTGCCAGCCCATGCAATGTGCATGTTGAGCTGGTCCTGTAACTACTGCGATAATGGTGTTAAAAAGGTGACTATTGTGTAATTGGGAAGGGCTGAAGGGGCTGAATTCTGTGTGCATCCCGAACGCCCAGTGGTAGATTGTCCATGTCCTCCCACGATATTGTCAGGTTTTATCCCTAACAAGGTCATTGTTAGTAAGGTATCACTAGTAAACTTTAGAGCAGATGACCGCATTTTCAACAGTGAGATAGTGGATTGAATGTCTGACCTCTATTTTTTACTTTGGAATCAGTGGATTGTGAGAACAATCTTTTAGGGTGAATGAATCCATCCCTTCGTCTGAAGCCATCCACAGTGGTGAATCAGCAGCTGTGTGCACTCTAGAATCTGCAATGAGTATTATATAAAAAAGTTCACAAAAGCAAGACTTTGAGGTGATCGTTTAAACACTAATGTTTCATATCGGAACCAAAACCCATGTGTGTATTATATAAGAGCCTACATTATACCTGAAATTTTATTTGAGAGACAAGAAAAAGTGTATGTTGTGTACTGGTCCATCTTATACAAGACAAAATGATGGTACATTTTCAAATATCATTCAAATATTTAACTTAGACTTAAATCTATGCTTAGGAAGCACCAAACCTCAGTCACGATAATAAATTAATTAATCTGAATCAAGAGACCACCTGAAGTTAGCCTGCTCAAGGTAGTTGGTACAGGTATTATCTGCTGAAGACCATCCTGACACATACTAAAGAAAGTCAATGTTCATTGTATAATAAATAAATGCTCTAATCAGTTACTAGTCTGTATTTTGGCAGATACACATTCAGTGAACAAAAGAGTTGGACAACAGCAATCACAATATTGGCAACATAAATGGAAAAACCTGGTAAAGTTTAAAACACCAATAAATCTGCTGTGTTTGGAAGAGGAATACCTGCTATGTTTGCTATTGAGCTTTGTTTTTCACTTCCGTTGCATTTATTCACACTAATGTAGAAAGTGCACGTGCTTTCAAAATGCTGTTAATGTAATTCCTTTTAATGCGTTCCACTGACTTCTGAATATGTTGTTCCATCAACATCTCCAAAAAGTGTAAATACCAAGAACTTGGCACTCACTCCCTTACTACTTGTTTGTTCAGTTCTGATAAATTCCCTGAGAAACTGACATTTTGGAGCACAATCAATCATCAAACTACCTTACCCACCAATATTTTAGTACCATAAATTACTTTTTTATGGACTCACATTGCCTCAAATGTAAAGTAGCACCAGAGCTTTTTATGGCTTCTCTGAATGAAACTACTGATTTAGAGTTGAATTATGAACCATTATACTCTGTTGGCCTACACCCATTCAAAATTGGGTTGAGACTATTCAAGCTCATTGAAAGCGGTTTTCTATAACACTCAAAAATTATAATCAATAGTAAATGTACAGTTCTCACACTACTAGCTGCAGTCAGAATTATAACCTGCCTAACGTGCCTCCGACTAATGGCAGTGGGTCTTATGAGCTGCCACTGAGGCTTCACCTTAGCCTGGTGGAGAATGGCACTGAGCCAGATATAAATGGAGGACTGTGATGTTGGGAGTCTGGTGTAATGCCACTCTCTAAAACCCAACACTGCAACGTAAAAGCACTTTTGTCCTAGTCCTTTAGGCTCAGTTCAGGCCTAGAAGTGTAAGAATACAGTCAAAATCCAGAATATCTTGCAATCCCCCTTGACCTTATTTTTCAAATCAGTATTTTCCTCACTGCACAGTGATACATACTTTCATATTAATCAGATGATCTATTTATGGACACAATTATGTGACGTTACCGGAATATACAGCTGGAGGTAGATTTTGGTCTTCATCGCCTCGGTGAAATCTGGCAAAGCGGATCGTCCACCCATGATAGAACCAGCCAGACGTCCATTCCATTGTTTACAACGGACAGACGATCCGCTTCACCAGATTACCACCCAGTCGGTGAAGATGACAACCTATCCTTCGGTGTTCAGGCAGCAAGGAATAAGTAGACTCAGATATTGTGAAGGCAGACAGGATTACGTCTGTTGAAATCTTCATTTTCAGTCGGAAAATGAACTGAAAAGCGACTGTGCAAGAGACAGACTGAACCCAGGAGAACTTCTGAGGCAATTACTTTTTAGATACAAATGAAAGCATGCATGGATCCAATAACTTTAGCCGAGTAAAGAAATTTTGTTCCTCACCTTTGGAGTGACCTGGTTTCAGGAAGTACCACTGGAAAGCTGTTGACTCTTTTCAGGATGCAATGACCCAGAACCAGAGCTAATCATCCATCCGCATGGGTAGATCAGAAGATTACAGTCTATAATTACCAGTGCTAAAAATCATTCTTTTTTGCAGTGTTCATTTATTGTGTTTACAGTGCAATTAACAAAATCCCTCCCCTTGCTTTTGTGAGAAAGAGGCACTGCTACCATCACCATCAGTCCCCTCAATTCAGCCACTTAACTATTAGTTTTTCTGCAAAGTAATTGTCTGAAAATGGCAGAAAGTTAAAGTTTTCTTCAAGGTTTACAAACCATTAATGTCTTAAAGCCGCTGGGTAGATATCTATGCCGTGCGCAGATTTGCTGCCGCGTTTACCTACATAACAACAGTGATTACACCTCACAAAAAATTCATTTGCTGTGAAGCATTTAAGGGTGTCTGGAGAATGTTAAGGGCACTCGATAAGTGTCATGGCCAATATTTATCCCTAAACCAACATCATTAAAAATCAAATTATCTGATCATTGTCTCCTTGCTATGTATGGGACCTTGCTGTGAGCAGACTGGCTGCCATGTTTGCTACATTACAACAGTGACTACACTTCAAAAGTACTTCATTGGCTGTAAAGCGTTTTGAGACGTCCTGAGGTTGTGAAAGTCTCTATATAAAGGCAAGTCTTTCTTTTTTATAACAGTGCAACCTACCTTTTAAAAGCATGGCTAACCTTGATTTAAAATGGCTGCTCAAAGACCATTTGTTTTACAGACATAACTAATTCTTGAGCAAAGAATTCTAAGATAAACACTCTCTCCAGACAACGTGTGTAAAATGCTAACATATGTTGTAGTGATCAGCCACTTCCCCGACTGAAAAGTCATTTCCAACTGATGGAACGTGTGAACCCAGTTTTCCAAAACATAATGGGGGAAAAAATTGGATAGGTTCTATTATTGGGCAGGGGTAGCGCGATCCACTATTACCCCGCACCCAATGGCCCCTGTGCAGGCAGGATGAGACTTTCATGAGGCCTGAGGACCTACCTTCAAGCAGCATTCCGAATCAGCGTTGACACAAGGATTCGATGCAATTCGCAGTTTCCACCAGCAGGGGAGCCCCAATCTCTTAATAGCAGGCTGCCTCTTAAAAATCTCTTAAAAGGGTAGCTGGTACCTGTTATTTGCTGAAAATAACAGTCTGCTGTCTGCACGGAGTCTCAACGGAGATCAGACATCACACGTGCAAAACACAGATGCAGCTCTCGTCCCTATGTTTACAAACTGATGAGTTATGTTAAAACATTGAATAAAGGTTGCGCACTACTAAATCCCACATCCTCCAATCTGCACGCCAGACCTCACCAATCTGCCGATCTGAATTTGTACCAGGCCTGCGAGAGTGCATGCACCAAAGTTCTCTGATGACGCACTAGAGATCTTGGTGCAAGAGGTGGACAGAAGGAGGGACATCCTATATCCACGGTGGGGGGGGGGGGGGGGTGGTGGGGGGTAGAGGCCCTCCAGACTTATACCCAAAAAGCAGCAGAGGGCAAATTCAATGCCAGGCACGTAGCACCTCGAACATGGATGCAGTCCAGGAAGTAGTTCAATGTTTTGACATAAGTGGTCAAGGTGAGTGAGGTCAACTGTCAAGTGGTGTCTCCTACCAACCACACCACTAGCCGCATCCACTGCTCCATGCACTACACCCCCATCACCCACATACTAACAAGCTCTGTCCACCAGTACTCAACTCTTTCAATCAGATGCTTCCTCTCACCCTCACACATTACCAAAGTTGCAAGCCACCCACCCACAACTCACAGGCCACACACATTGGCAGCTATTCAACCATGACAGGCACATCACTCAGACACACGTCCTGCTTTCTTGCAGGAGAAGGTGGCGCATATGAGGAGACAGCAAGTGGCAGTGACATTTAGCCCCTCGAGCCTGTTCCGCCATTCAATGAGATCATGGTGGACCTGTGACCTAACTCCATATACCCACCTTAGCCCCATATCCCTTAATACCCTTGGTTCACAGAAATCTATTAATCTCACATTCACAAGTGAGCTAGCATCAACTGCCGTTTGCAGAAGAGCGTTCCAAACATCTCTCGCCCTTTGCGTGTAGAAGCTTTTCCTAACTTCAGTCCTGCACGTCCTGGCTCTAAATGTTAGGCAATGTCCCTGCGTCCTAGTATTCAAGTGTAGGGGACCTCCGAAAACAGTTACAAATGTCTCGGCAGCCAGAAGCAATAATCCAGCCGCTAACTTGTAAATCGTGCATGGTACCTTTAAATAGCACTGGTGGGAGTCCTCCAGGCACTCTAAGAAATGTTCAGATGGTCGGAGTTAAGACTGTGCGTTAAGTTGAGCATTAAGTCCCAAAATGGTGTCTATCACTTTAGATCAGCATTGCACACTGATTGTATCCATTTTCTCCTTACTTTGCATGCTTCCGGCATTGCGCATGCACTAACTCCTATACCAAGATGGCATCCGGCGCACGTCACGCTGGAAACTTGCGTGCGCATTCAAGTCGCCATCTTGGATGTTGAAGACACCGCGTAGCGCCGAAACAACAGGCAATACAAGGCCCAATTTAGCGTCCATAGATTTCCTGCGCTTCATACAGACAGTTGTCAACTTGTCAGCCAACCTTGTCAATTAAGTGTGATCTGTAATCTCATCATTGCTGACAGCAATCTATTCATGTAAAACTTTTGAATGCGTCCAGCACACTGCATAAAACACCAATAAATCACAACATCAAATTAAAACAGTATTTTAAAAAAGGAGTCAAATTTTTCCATGCTGAGGTGAATCATAGGTTATTTGCTGTTGCTGAGGGAAGTTTGTAGACTGATCTCAAGCCAGAAATGTACAAGTCCCTGCCAATCTGCAAACCTCCCTTCGCAACAGCAATTAAACTCTAATTCATCTCTGGTTTCCTCTTAAAGAAATTAGAATGTGTAGCTTTAAAAGGGACAGATTAGCTTGAACCTAACTCCACCTTATCAAAAGAATGACCTGCATCTCACATGGTATTATATTCTTGCTATTAAACAGTATGACATCTCAAAAGCAATGCCCTGGGAGATCCACACGTCTTCCAAGAAGACATCAAAGGAAATCCAGTGGCCAAGGTTTAAATACTGGGTTTTAATTCTCGCTTAGTGGTGCTAAAAGTTATGGTACATTGACGTCAGTGAGCATGTGAGGCTCGTGTAATGCCTCAACCTAAATGATGCCCCTGAGACCACATAGTTTCCAAGGGACAAGAGACAGATTATCTATTTCATAAGAAGAAACTAAGCAAAGCTGGAAGAAATTTTGTTGGACTGCTTGTATGTCTTTGTTGTGCTATATAACATCTTCCAACTATCTTTGAATATATTTACAATCAGTAGTTTTAGCCTGCACAAAGTGGGTTGAATATCTTATATTTTCTGCTTTCCAGCCAATGGAAGATGTGTTGAAAATGTTAAGTGGATCCAGTGCACAGTGTTACTGCCAAAAAGAGTGTAATTGTTAGCTCTGGGCTATGCAACCAAGAGGCACACTCAATGTACAGTTCTCAAGGGTGCATCCCACTTGAGGGGAGTCTGTTCCAACCATTGGTGAAGATTCAGTGTTTTGAAAAATCTGAACTGGAGCAAAATTCTTCTCCCCTCCTTTTCAGAGAGCTATTGCTTCAACCAGTCAAAGTAGAGAATTGTATTTTAGTTTGCGAATACTGTGGTACTCGGCTATCTGTATTGTCATTGGCTCCTTTAAGCATGAACCACAATTATGCTAGCTTAAAATTTTGGAGCTAACTTAAGTTTGAACTGAAGAGAACATTTTAATTATGTACCCTTGTATCTCAAGATCTGAGTTTATCTGTCAACACAGAAATGTTTGGAACAGTTTTCAAATTGATGGGGACTGGACAGCGTGCAAATCTATGCACAGTTTTTGAATTGGCGCAATATCCTTATCTGTTTATATGTCATTTTTCCTGTATACTGCTTTCCAAAGGTACGATTGAGTGAAAGAAAACTATTGCACTTCTTCTCATATTTGTGCAAGAGCTTGATACCTGGATCTGGTTTTAGAAATGCCTTCTAAAGTCATAGCAGCACTGAAATACTGAAACTTGGGCTGAGCTGAAGAATCCTGCAAAATAGTCAAACTACTCAGAGTAAGATCCAGTTAGGACAGGCAAATATTACCAACACTAGATCACTTGGAGAAAACCAAGAACTGGGGCGGGTTACTGTGATCCAAGAGGGGTCATTGCTTTGACTCCTGGAACTAATGTTAACCTGATGTTAGGGAGGCTTGTAGAAAAGTGGTGCTGGATCATTACTTTTGTACTTAACATTCACACTGGTTTAAGAGTTTGTATTTTATTTAGATTATGTCTACACTGACTGAATCTTCACCAAATTGTGAATTGTGAAGTAGTTTAGCAACATCTGCAAATATGCTTCACGGAGGTAAACCAGGTGTGCTTTGAAGGGTATGAAAAGTAAAGGCTGGACATGCAACTAGTATGCTTTTTAAAAAAAAGTTTACCCTGGTCCTAAGAACATTTCTTTGTTAGGGCGGTACTTTATCAAGCTGGGTATAATCTCCTCCCTTGTCTCAACCAGGAAGTCCTGATACTTAAAGGAAAAGCAGGCATGGAGTTCAAGGTTACATAATTATAATTAGATACATTGTAACTAGTATGATTAGTGCCGATGACTTAAACCATAAACCTTAATGGACTTCACGTGACCTGCCTTCAACAGGGTCTGACCAACATAGTCACAAATACAAAGTTTTGTTTCTGTAGAATTATTCTGAGGTAGACTTCTATAGAGAACTTGCAAGCTAATCCAAAAGTAGCATTTTCATGGAGCAGGTTTCACAGATATTCCAATTAATGGTCAAATCCTAACTTGAATTCAGAAGGCTGGTAAAGCATTTGGATTAAAACAGAAAATGCTGGAGAAGCTCAGCAAGTCATTTGGATCCCTGGTTTGCTCATTAAGAAGGTAGAAAAATATATCTAAAACTAACAAGAATAGCATGTTCCAGATATTTGTGCTGTGTCCCATGAGGACTGGAGAGATGGCCTGTACCAGGCTTGATGTTTTCCAGATGAAGTGGCTGTTCCAAATCTGGAGGTTGACTTTGTTCTATCAGGTATACAATGACAACATATGATACAGACTGAGCAAACGGCTTTATTACAGGTTACTAGGGTCAGACTTTGCCACTGAGATCCGCATTACTAAAATGAATTTGTATTAACTTTGTCTTGACAATCTCTAGTTCACCAAAAGGGCAGAAACCTTGGGAAGAGACAAAGAATTACTAGTGTAATCAGGTAGACAGGATTTAGATGTGGAAAGAATCCTTTGAAATTTAAGATTTCTTGAGGCAAAGAACTAAAGTGAATTGCCCAGGTTATTTAAATTTCCTAAGCCCTTCCTCGAAAAACCCTGCATTGAAGCCATTCGCTTACTCGACTGAACCATAGAATTTATTTGCCAAATGCTTAAACTAAAGCAGATAAACCTTAATGGATTTTCCTACTGAGATTAAATTATGGGTTTGAAGGAATTCTAGTGAATCTGGCAGCTCTGGCCAACAGCATGTCTATGGACGAACAAAATCGGGGTGCTGCTCAACTGTGCATTTTTAGTCCAGCTGTCAATCAATTAGATATGGTAGATTTGGTTGCTTGCAATCAAAGAATGTAAACTATTCCATACCTATGCCAAAACAGTATATATGTGCCAAATAGGTTGTATGGCTATCACGTGCAAACAGACTGCTATCCTGCACCAAAGGCCACCATTCCAAATGCTCTTCAGTGTACTGCAGGCCATTTAGATTTTTGATGAAGGCGGCAACCTGCTGAATCAAAATATTTTAACAGCACGAAAACTAGATGCCAACCAAAAGCAGACATGTACAAGATGCTCAACTTCTTCCCACTACCAGAATAGGGGCAGATTATTATTGGGATACCTTTCTGTTCCAACCAATAAAAAAATGGTTTTGCAATTTTAATTTTCTTTTAGTCCCGTTCTTTAAATGTAGGAGGATGGAGCAGAATTGAACCCATGTGAGAATGCCTCCAGATCTTTCAAATAGTCATCAATATTGCGAGAGAATGCTACAGTGGTGGAAAGATATAACTATCACCTGGCACAACAAATTATTTTGCTATCGCGTTTTATTAAAAACAAAAATAGGAAAATCTCACTGTAAATTTGCACCACAGTGACTAATGCAGTACAAATCAGTGGTACAGGCCAGCATAAGAGCTATGCAGTCTGCCTAATATATCAATACTAGCCCTTTAAAAGCTTGGTAGCCTTCAGAAATAGGCAGTATTAATTTTTACGTGGCCTGTCTTTAAATGCAAAACAAAATGCAGAAACTTTGTCAATTGTGGCTTGGTGCTCAATTATCTCAAATACTTCCTGAGGTCAGTAACTGCCTGCATTTAGCCCTTGGACACAAACCAGCTAACTGTCTCAATATATAGTATTAAATTCATCAGCTGCTTAAAAAAGAAAGTCCTTTCTTAAATCCACAGAAATTGTTTTTGCAGAAACAAACAGTATTACGTGTTTCAATGATTTCACCTAGGAAACCGAGCAAAACTGCATCCAGCAAACAAAAAGCTATACCTCCTGAAAGGGCTGTGGTAAAAAGTGAGGGGGTAATGTATGTCTGAGTCTTTTAACAGACACCCATTCAATCACCTTTTCTCACACGGGCTGAGTTCCATTTTCCTTCCACAAAGGGCATTAGGTTATGCCTGTGTGAAGAGTGAAAAACCAAGTAACCAGTTGGTGCCACAATGGCAGGTAAACAGAAAGCAATATATTTGAACCACTTTGTAAAAATCCTTCAATACAACATTGTTAAGAGCTTGTGGATGGAATATCATTGTTGACATCCTAGGTGAAATCATTGAAACATATAATACTGCTCCTTTCCATAGACTCAAAGTTGTTCATTGTTAACCCAAGGTATAATAGTTTAAACCCACTTCTTAAGTTATAGGCAAACAGGATCTTTACTACGCTATAATTTCATGAAGAAATCATAAAATGTTGCCAGTTCTTTTGTTGCTTTTAAAGTGTGTGGCTTTATTTCGACCAAAAGTGATAAAATGATTCTCTCCAGAACATAGCAAGATGCAGCGGGATTAACTTAGTGCAAATATGAACAAAACATGACTGGAAGGGTTTCCCAAGACAAAATTTGCCATTGTTTAACCAACTATAAGCTACATGATGTATTACTTCACTGGCACACCTAATGTTTTGCCCCACTAAGCACCACCTTTTTCTTTTTATTTGTCAGCACAACTTCGAACACTTTTTGGAGGGGTGGAATCTGCCAGCACACACGTGCTTTTTCCAGCAGGAGTCACGAGAGATGGATTAGGAACTGGGACGCTGGCTGCTTTCTTCTCTCCTGAGCCAAGTGGCACATCAGCCAACTGTAAAACCCAACTTCGGCCCTGCCTGAGATCTGCACCAATGAGGAATTGAGCCTGGTATCTTCTGCATGCCATTATACTACAATGTACACCGCACACACCCGCTATGTCATTGGAGAAGCTTTAACATTGATTTTTGTTCATTTAAAAGATTTATAGCAGCAAATGTTCTTTCCTTCCCTGCCGCCCGTTATTAGTTTTCCGAATATTTTTGGTATCCACAGCAGATGCTGATGACATCAATGAGAGATCTGGCTTGAAGAAAACTTGAGAGTCAAGTGGTACAGTGGAAATGATTAAATAGAGCTAAAATGAGAAGATCGTTGGAGAACTGAAAGTCAGTGACAATCTCCACACTGAGAGGCTCAGAAACTTCTTCAAACCCATCACACCAGCTCACCTAATTGTGCAATCAGCCATAAAACAGGAACATTATTAGAATTGATCATGCTTTTCAAATTTCATTTTTAAAAAAGGTATTGATGGTGAGACTCACTCCTAAATTTTCTGGGGAAAATAAAATCTCTCTCATCACTATACCTGCAGGGAGAAAATATGCTACCTTTTTTCTCTGCAGGAATAGGGGTAGATTTATCCTTTAAAATCCAGTGAGTTTTATTTGCTCTGATATGATCGTCCCTGTCTGGTTTATTCTGGATTACGAGAGACTGGCCTAAAAGTATCATGTCCCAGTTCACAGGAGGAAGTTAATCAGCAGTAGGCAAGTCAACTGCATGCACTTTTGGAAAGAATTTTGTACGATATAATAGGTGCAAAACTGCCCACTTCTGAAATAGTGACTACGGACCAGCTTTACACTTAGCATGCAAAAAGACACAGCAATTTTAGTTCACAGCTGACAAGTCCTCACTGCTAGTAAACCTGCTTACACAAACTTGATTGACGTCACTAGGAAGGTGGCAGATAGAAGCAGCACTTTCCAGGTACTGTACCTCCGTGTGCTGAGATGCACAAGGGCCAATTACGTTCCATCTTACATTGATGCATGGTCCAATCGTCCTCCAGTATGCATTGGCACAAAGCTTACTTTGCACAGATTATCAGAATTGAAAGGGAAGCTCGTGCCAGAGCCAGACAAGTAATTGCGCAGATCTAGACGTCGTGTTATAGCGTAAAACTGGTGATAGCGAGTCGGCAGCCTGTCTCACATCTCTTTTTAAAAAAAAATTCATTCATGGGGGATGTGGGCGTCAGTGGCAAGGCCGGCATTTATTGCCCATCCCTCATTGCCCTTGAGAAGGTGGTGGTGAGCCGCCTTCTTGAACCGCTGCAGTCCGTGTGGTGAAGGTTCTCCCACAGTGCTGTTAGGAAGGGAGTTCCAGGATTTTGACCCAGTGACAATGAAGGAACGGCGATATATTTCCAAGTCGGGATGGTGTGTGACTTGGAGGGGAACGTGCAGGTGTTGTTGTTCCCATGTACCTGCTGCTCTTGTCCTTCTAGGTGGCGGAGGTCGTGGGTTTGGGAGGTGCTGTTGAAGAAGCCTTGGCGAGTTGCTGCAGTGCATCCTGTGGATGGTACACAATGCAGCCACTGTGCGCCGGTGGTGAAGGGAGTGAATGTTTAGGGTGGTGGATGGGGTGCCAATCAAGCGGACTGCTTTGTCCTGGATGGTGTCGAGCTTCTTGAGTGTTGTTGGAGCTGCACTCATCCAGGCAAGTGGAGAGTATTCCATCACACTCCTGACTTGTGCCTTGTAGATGGTGGAAAGGCTTTGGGGAGTCAGGAGGTGAGTCACTCACCACAGAATAGCCAGCCTCTGACCTGCTCTTGTAGCCACAGTATTTATGTGGCTGGTCCAGTTAAGTTTCTGGTCAATGGTGACCCCCAGGATGTTGATGGTGGGGGATTCGGCGATGGTAATGCCATTGAATGTCAAGGGGAGGTGGTTAAATTCTCTCTTGTTGGAGATGGTCATTGCCTGGCACTTGTCTGGCGCGAAAGTTACTTGCCACTTATCAGCCCAAGCCTGGATGTTGTCCAGGTCTTGCTGCATGGAACTGCATGGACACGGACAGCTTCATTATCTGAGGGGTTGCGAATGGAACTGAACACTGTGCAATCGTCAGCGAACATCCCCATTTCTAACCTTATGATGGAGGGAAGGTCATTGATGAAGCAGCTGAAGATGGTTGGGCCTAGGACACTGCCCTGAGGAACTCCTGCAGCATTGTCCTGGGGTTGAGATGATTGGCCTCCAACAACCACTATCATCTTCTTTTGTGTTAGGTATGACTCCAGCCACTGGAGAGTTTTCCCTCGGATTCCCATTGACTTCAATTTTACTAGGGCTCCTTGGTGCCACACTCTGTCAAATGCTGCCTTGATGTCAAGGGCAGTCACTCTCACCTCACCTCTCGTATTCAGCTCTTTTGTCCATGTTTGGACCGAGGCTGCATTGAGGTCTGGAGCCGAGTGGTCCAGGCAGAACCCAAACTGAGCATCGGTGAGCAAGTTATTGGTGAGTAAGTGCCGCTTGATAGCACTGTCGAAGACACCTTCCATCACTTTGCTGATGATTGAGAGTAGACTGATGGGGCGGTAATTGGCTGGATTGGATTTGTCCTGCTTTTTGTGGACAGGATATACCTGGGCAATTTTCCACATTGTCGGGTAGATGCCAGTGTTGTAGCTGTACTGGAACAGTTTGGCTGGAGGCACGGCTAGTTCTGGAGCACAAGTCTTCAGCACTACAGCTGGGATGTTGTCAGGGCCCATAGCATTTGTTGTATCCAGTGCACTCAGTCGTTTCTTGATATCACGTGGAGTGAATTGAATTGGCTGAAGACTGGCTTCTGTGATGGTGGGGATATCGGGAGGAGGCCGAGATGGATCATCCACTCGACACTTCTGGCTGAAGATGGTTGCAAACGCTTCAGCCTTGACTTTTGCACTCACGTGCTGGACTCTGCCATCATTGAGGATGGGGATGTTTACAGAGCCTCCTCCTCCCGTTAGTTGTTTAATTGTCCATCACCATTCACGACTGGATGTGGCAGGGCTGCAGAGCTTTGATCTGATCCGTTGGTTGTGGAATCGCTTAGCTCTGTCTATAGCAATCTTTTGATTGACTTAATTGGAAATAAAAATCAGGAGACATGTAAAATGGGCTGCTGACTCGCTCTGGTCCATTTTACATTATTGCACAAAGTCAGGATCTATCCCATTGACTCTGTGCTCACCAGCAAGAACAGGCAGTGGGCATGCTCCTCAGTGTCCCCTTGCACACACAAATAATGCATTGTGCTAAAGCCAGTGTTAAAACAATGAACTCAGGTGCCTTTGCGCCAGTGGTAACTCAGAATAAAATCATGCTCATTGTAGCCTGTGTGTTAAAACATTTACATTCATTAACTTTTATTGCAGCAAAGCCTTCACATTAAATCTTGCCTGGAACAATTGATGCCAGTGTTCGGAATTTTAATCAGAGTAAAACTATCTTAATGTAAACATATGTAGGAGAGGACTCCCTGACCCCCACTTGGCACCAATCCGAAAGTTAGAATTTCCTGCAGATGCTTCAGAAAGCTTGTGCTGTACCTCCAGGATAGACCGAAAACATGGAAAGGAGTTTCAGGGCAGGATGGTGCTTTGCACACTGGCCCTAACTTAGTACAATGTCTAGTTTTACTTATTGTCTCCAGATTCAGTGGTTCATGAAACTGACTCCTCCCAGGACAAATTCCTGGGCTCTAAGTTATGATGTTATCCACACAGCTGAGCATATTTGCACTGGTGAAAAATGGTAAAGGTTAGGGGAAAAATACATCATAAAAATTAAAGTATTTTTGTCTTGTTTCAGTTTGGTAGAGGTTTTTTAAAAATTCAACCACAAGAAATAAGGAGTTTAAAAACCAGCTACAGTTGGAATCCATATCCAGCTTAATACAATGCAAATGTTGTGAGGACAATCCAGTCTGGTTTTCTAATTGAAAGTCTCAAGGGAGGAGCCAAGCCACATTCAAACAAACGCATACTGTGAAATTTGATCAATTATGTATATGACTGGCAGTTACTTTGGAATTTGACCAACAGTTACTTAAATCCAGGGAGCCTTGGCAACTGTTTTTGGGAGTTTTTGAATGAGATGAAGCTTTTCAACAAGCTGAACAGCATTGAGTTGAGTTGAATAGGTTGGGACTTCAGAGAGAGATACTTCAGTTTAGCTCCTGCAGTTAAAAAGATTACAAAATGAAAAAATAACTTCATATTCAAAAGTTAATTACAAACTAATAGCTTAGCACATAGATTGTGATCATTTATTGTTTGTTCGAGGCGTGGTAAGCATATCTAATGTAAATATACATATTTAACTTGTGTATTCGCTTGCTCAGGAAAGTCACTTGTTAGTTAAAGTCTAAAAATAGGTCTGATATTGTGATGTTCTATCATTTTTTGAAGATGAAAGAACATTCCTGAGGAGGCACTGAATAGATTCAGTTGCTAAAGTAATTAGTGGAAGGGTCCTCTGAACATCATCATTACTATCAGAAACATGCCTAGATATTGGGGCCAATGAAGATATCTGAAGAATGGAGAGAGCTAAGACTCACCTATGAGAACAATCAAAAGCATAGAAGCTGAAGTATCTAGAGCATTAGAAGCAGAAAATCCACAAAACATAACACCAGATATCTTCAAAACACTGGAACACACAGAAAAAACAGTTATTTAAATTGAATTGTAAGCGCAGAACTAAAAAGGACACAAGATCAAAATTACATCCGCAAGAAAAATCAGAGATTAGAAGAGTTCCTCCCTCACTCCCACTACATAGTGGATTATAATTGTAAACAATTTTACAACACCAAGTTATAGTCCAGCAATTTTATTTTAAATTCACAAGCTTTCGGAGGCTTCCTCCTTCGTCAGGTGAACGATGTGTTCACCTGACGAAGGAGGAAGCCTCCGAAAGCTTGTGAATTTAAAATAAAATTGCTGGACTATAACTTGGTGTTGTAAAATTGTTTACAATTGTCAACCCCAGTCCATCACCGGCATCTCCACATAGTGGATTATAGGGAACAGACTCCCAGGAATAGTACTTAATGCAGTATTGATTAATCCTTCAAAATAAACACTTCAGGCAAAGTTTCTCTGTGCGATATGAAATTGTAATCCCATTCTTTATGAATTGATTTATGATTTTGTTACACATTACCCACAGAAGACATCTTCCCCCTTGATTAATAATGAGACAGACAGATTTAAGGATAAGTATAGGCAGGTGATGAAATACTCTATGGATTCTGTGCTGTTGGGACTAATGATAGTCCATCTGTAGAAAGAAATCTTCCAGCTTTAAATTATGACAGTATAAATGTACATAGATATTGTGCAGCTTAGTTGAAACATCTGTGAGGGACTTGAAATTTTACAAAACTTTCTCACGAGAGATAAGGATCCATGCTCGGGGAGGTTGTGCATGGTCTATTGAAGAAATGGGCATGAAGGGCCAAACAACCTTTGATTGTTTCATTTCCTATGTTTTTAGCTTTAAGAATCTGGACAACATTTAAGCAGCTGCAAATTAAAAAAAAACAACACATTACTCAGTGTGACATGCTCGTTAACAATTTTGCTGGAATTGAGCTTAAGGCCGCAGTTTAATCTCTGGAGGCTTTATTGTGCTTTGCTCAGGAAAAAAAAACTGCTGGAATCCCATCTGAAGTGTGCTGAACAATAGTACACAGACCAGAGCTGTTCAGTATTGAATATGGACACAAGTTTAAAACGAAAAAAAAGTCCAGAGGCCCCACTTCTTCCCTTTCTCCAGCCATTCTTTCCTGTCGCTTGACTAATTTAGAGGGTTGATTTCACTCTATCCTATCCCATCCCATTGGACAAGGTTGTTCTAGTCACCCCTGGCACTGCTGGGGTGATATTTCAAATTCCTCCCATCCTGTAAACTGATGCTAGGTTTGACCTGGAGTAAATACTCACTTGTTAATTTGACCATACAAATGCAGGATGCCACATAATTTCCTCACTCATGACCTTAGCAAATCAGCATTTTTTCTGAACTTCCCAATGATGTTTAATAATCCCCTGTTGGTTGAGTTTACGGAGCAAATAATCCATTAACATTTTGCAGTGACAAACCCCACTCTTCATTTACATATTTTTAAGTATAATAAACAAACAGAGGAAAACATGACATTCACAGTTCCGTGACTGAATTGAAGATAGCACATTGTCAGCCTGCTGTTATCCATTACTTATTTTGGTGCCACAATATTAGTATGTTCCTCAGCGGGGCAAAATCCATATTTATATTGCATAAGAAGAACAGTGTTGATGAAATCAGGCTGACTACTTTGATGTATGTGGCCTGAATAAGGGCCAAAACTTTGACATCCTCAGGCAGAGCCCTGGAGCTACTCTGAACCATGCCTGAAAATATGACCACACGCCAGAATCATCTCACCTGACTGCATTGCAAAACAATCATAGCAGCAAAACACGCATAATCACAGTCTTCTCTTTCAAAGGTGTACAGACACAGCCATTAAACTTGAAAAGTATTTTTTTAAAGATGTGTTAACGTTATATTGAGCAGTTTTCAAGCAGGCTCAAGTTCCTAACTGAAAAATGGCTTCAATAATCTATCTGCTTTGAAGTCGGGACATCTTCATGTTGCAAATAGTCATCGTTGTGATGCATTTAAAAACATATGGTTTGATTTAAACTGTACAAATGTGTAGAGTTAGATGCAACTGTACAGTCACAAACTGCATCGCTCTACATGCCTCTGGTTACATATCCTGAAAAGGCATTTTACCAGATGGTAATGCTCCTTTTGTAAATCTCATAAAAAATGTCATTACTGCATCTATTTGCTCTTTTTAAACAATAAAATTGAGTATCATAAATGTGAGAAAGGTAATATAGTAGCCACTGGGAAAGCCACAATCGTGACAGTTGACATTTATTGGTCTTTTGCTACTTACTAAAGTGGAATGCTTGTCCCTTGAATTGTTCACATTTTATTGCATTTTTCATGGCAGTTAAAATGCCTGCTACAATTCTTTGTCCTGACAATCTAATTTTAATGATGAAAATAAATAAATCTCTGTTAGTTATTTTATGTCACCTTTGGAATTCAGGTCGAAATAACCAGTAACACAGGTCAGACATTGTAGCATCTGTGCTGAAGATCTCAAGCCTTACTTTGAGGAAATTTGCACACACTATCTATCCCCAGACTCACTTAGAAATTCCAGGGTAGCTGACTGAGATTAATATGCAAGACCCCGCAGAGAAAAACAATACAAGTTGCATGGAATGAATGCTGTGTCTTTGCTGAGAAACTCTTGCATCGCAGAAAGCATGCAGCTGAATTGGCCTGGCTAGATTATAGGCAAGCTTGGTAAGGTCAAGAGCAGGAGTATGCTCTATCTGCTGTCACTTTTCTGTGCAGCTCTGCTCCTAATGAGATTCTGGGACACCTCTTGTCTGCAGGAATTCATTTGGATAATTTTGTCACCCCAGCAACGTTCATACAATAGAAATTGAGAACAAATTAAACAGTCCCAATAAGCTCTGGAATGTGTCAAGATAAAATAAACTAATACATGCTGAAGTGGATTTCAACGACACTGAGCAAACAGTACAGAAGAAATTGAAAAAAAAAAGCTTTCGTTGTTTATGAAGACGCAATGTAAGATTGAGACAAATATGTGATTAACCATATTAGTGCTGTGTAGAACAAATTTTCATCATTGACAGCTACATGTCCAGGTATAAATTCTGTTTCTTCAGTTCTATTATTGTTTTTTGGGCATTTCGACTCCTTCTTCCTCCCCCCACCTCCCCCAACCCCACCCCACCCCCCGACCTACACAATGTAGTACGCTTTTACCTGTCCATAGCCCTTTCCCAACTGCATTCTGACACAGGCTCTGGGAACTGTTTGTTGGTTTGGCCTTACATTCTTTATGGGAAAGCAGCCTGCTTGTACTGTCTGTACCCTCGTTGTTGGGATCAACAATCCAAGAGATGTTAATAGGCCAATGTACTGTGTCACTAAGCTACCCCCAAATCGACATCTAATGATGAACAGAACTGCAGCTGTCTCTAGAATATTGGTTGATTAGTAACACCGCACAAGCACAAGACAAAATCAGAATGCTTAGTCAACTTTCTTTTCCGGGAGAATGCCTCTCCTGTTCTTCGAATAGTGCCATGGGATCTTTTGTGGTCAAATTCCATATTTAAGGCATTTAAGTAACCTCAAGGTGCATAGAATTAATGATAAATTAGATATCTGGATTGAAAATTGGTCTGCCAATGCACTATGGCACTATTCAGACCATGGAGGAGTCAGATGAACAATGTAATTGGTCAGAGGTATAAACATGAGTTGTAAGGTTTGATAAGTATTTGAATTTTGCTCAATTGTCACTGTTACTTCCCTGAGGAAATTGGGTGGGATGGAAGGAGCTCACAATGGGAAAAATTGTATACAGTTCATGAAGGTAACAGATTTGACATGCCCACTGACCTTTTCTCATTCCATATTTTCTATGGTAGGGCAATGGGAAGCAGAAATGTAGAGAGGCATTGATATAAATGTAAGCAGGCTACTTAACTTGGGACTGTAAGTTTAAAACTGGAAGGCACGAGTACAAAATCAACAAGCATCAAGGTGCGAGATTTGAAGAAATTCTCTCCCTCCCATTGTGTATGGATGTTTGCTGGTTAATCAACTCTTAGAAACAAAATGGATGAGTACTGTTAGGAATGGGACTGAAAGGGTACAAGAACAAGTATGGAGAGAGATGATTAAATAATTTCTGGGACATGATGGCTGAGACCACATAAATGCTTTAACGTGGAAAGCAACCGGTGAAAGTAAGCTAAACAGATATTCTGGAGCTTTAATCAACCACCTTTGGGAACGACAGAGAGAAAAGTTTTCCAGGCTTTTTCCTTAGGAGATTAAATGAGTTCCAGCTTGTCTGCAATAAGGCCGAATTTGCATGTTCTGTGGAAGAGATGGATCTATGGTCTCCACAGCTGTTTACAGTGGTGCTTTAAAAAAATTAATTAAAATAAACATTGGAAGGATAAGTACGTGACAATCATAGGCCAAAAACTGAGTTTTAGCTAACAGCAATATTCACCATTGTCTTGGTGAGGAACAAAAGTTGTCGTCGAGATTTCATTTTTCTTAAGATTCTGACAACTTCAATATTTTTGATGTTTCTTAAACAGATACTTAAATTTTACACTGGATGATTTTGTTACTTTTCTAGGACACTGACCTCATTCCAGTCATCTTTACTGGAAACTTCAGGACAAAAATCTCTATTTTGTCCAAAAATATTAAGTACAGTGGACTTTGGCTATAATGATCAACTGATCCCTGTATCAAAGTTTCTCGTTTGCTGATCTACTTAAAAGTTCAGCGATGCCACAGGACTTTTCAATAATGTGCAGAAACTAACTGGTATCTTGTTCAACAACAAGGTTCTCTCAATGAGAGAACCTTGTTGCTGAACAAGATACCAGTTAGTTTCTGCACATTCAACAATATGGGTGCGATAGTATACTGATTGTTTTACTGCACTAATAATCCAGAGTATGAATTCAGTTTAAAAAAAAATCTGGAAATAAAAAGCTGGTAAAAAAAAAGTGACCATGATGCTGTGGGATTGTCGTAAAAATCCAACTGGTTCACAAATGTTATTTAGGGAAGGAAACTTGCCTTCCTTACCCGGTCTGGCCTATACGTGACTCCTGTCCCCACACCAATGTGGTTGACTCTTAAATACCTTCTGAGGTGGCCTAACAAGCCACTCAGTTATAGCAACAAGAAGGCAGCCTATCACCATCGTCCCAAGGTGAAATAGGGATGGGCAATAAATGCCAGCCTTGAGAATAAAAAAAAACTACACATGCACCACTCACCAGCACTCTAATTGTGCTCCTGTTTCAATTTAGAGTTCTAAACAGTTAGTGCTGGAGAGTGGATGGCATGTTGTTTAGTGTGGAGTAACAAGTGCTATATTCAACTCACTTGCACTTTAAGCATTTAGAACTCCAGTTTTAAACAGGATGGTACTTAAAGTGCTGATGAGCAGAGTGAATTGAATGTAACACCAGTTAGTTAGTCTGAGCTCAACACATGCTCTGCTCATCAACTGAAGCACTTTTTCCAAACTTGCTTCACAGTCAGACAGGTAAGGGTGGACAGAGCATAGCGACTCAGGCTACAAGCAACTCTGGCTACAAGCAACTCGGAGCTTCAGTTGGAAGATGTAATGAGATAGCTCGTTCCTGCACTGTAACTGACTGTGATTCGAGTATCCCTCATCTCATCAATACATCGGAACTCTACTGTTTATAAATAGACGCAACCATACAGTACATATGGGTTGAGATTTTGGAAAGGCCAGTTAGATTATGACAAACAAAGAATGAGCACAGTTGGTGATCAATAAAACTGAATTTCTCTGTAATTTTGATTGAAGGAGCAGAAAGGTCAGAAAGGTCAAAAAGGTGGGAAACATTTTATAAATTTTGCAAATTCATATCATGAGGATATAAATTGTGCCAGGATTCATCAACGTGTCATGGGTCCATAAGGTCCTCATGACAAAAATGATGCATGGATCTTCTACCCTCCAAAGAAGTTTTTCATATACTTTTTCATAAAGATGGTATGCCTTTAAATATTGGTAGCTTTCCAAGAAGCTAGTATTCCTTCACAGAACATGAAGCAACGAGGCCCCAGTCTGAACATCTGTGAAGCGTTTCAACAATTATCAGCCGTGTTGTTTGATGAATTGTTCATAATCACATATCCAGAAAGTAAATGGACAATTTAAAATGCGCCACCCAGTAATGTTGGAACATCAGCAGCTGTTGAAACGAGGGGGTTGGTGCAATGAACGATTATTCACCATTCTTCCAGTGTTTGTATATCATCATCTATAGTAATGCTAAACTTAGATTAATCAGTGAACCTACGTGACTCAATGGAAACCTGAGCCAGGCCTGACTCAAAGCTGAGAAATACCAGGGACCAGAACGAGCCAGAGCTCCCTCTAGGCCCCAGTGTGGAGAGGCATTTATGCTATACGTGAGATTGGCAAAGACTTACTAATTGATGAGAACTAGAATCCGTGACTTCAATATTGTTTAAAAAAAAACAGGAACTTTAAAAAAATGTAGATTAGGATGCTTTAATATGACATCACTGGTCATCTTTAGGCTTTGATTCTTTGGATCCTGTGTTCAGTGGGGTTTCACTTGAAAAAGATTCTGCTGAGCTCTTATTCTTAGTTTAATACTTAACTTTCTCTAATCTCCTCAGTGTTATGGGATTGTCCCAGAA
Organism: Heptranchias perlo; assembly: GCF_035084215.1. Classification (NCBI taxonomy): domain Eukaryota; kingdom Metazoa; phylum Chordata; class Chondrichthyes; order Hexanchiformes; family Hexanchidae; genus Heptranchias; species Heptranchias perlo. The sequence goes on along the minus strand of NC_090334.1, from coordinate 25,552,358 downwards.
AAATATTTCTTTGATCTGAAATCACCACTTCTCAAGTATAAATCTGAACATTGTGAAGCCTGTGTTGCTCTTATGTTTATATTATTTTAGGGTCCCTAATAAACCAGCAACTGATGAAACAGAAACAAGAAATAAAAACAGAAAATGCTAGAAAAGCTCAGCAAGTGAGGCAGCTTCTGTGGAGAAAGAAACTTGACAGGGTAAATGCTGAGAGGTTGTTTCCCCTGGCTGGAGAGTATAGAACTAGAGGTCATAGTCGCAGGATATGGAGTCGGCCATTTAAGACTGAGATAAAGAGGAATTTCTACACTCAGAGGGTTGTGTATCTTTGGAATTCTCTACCCCAGAGGATTGTGGATGCTGAGTTGTTGAGTACATTCAAGACAGAGATCGATAGATTTTTGAACACTAGGGGAATCAAGGGATATGGGGATTGGGCAGGAAAGAGGAGTTGAGGTTGAAGTTCAGCCATGATCTGATTGAATGACAGAGCAGACTCGAGGGGCTGTATGGCCTACTCCTGCTCCTATTTCTTATGTTCTTAAACACAGTTAACGTTTCAGGTTGAAGAAAAAACTTTAAATCTTTAACATCTTCCAGTTCTGACAAAAGGTCTTCGACCTGAAACGTCACCTCTGTTTCTTACTCCAGAGAAGCTGCCTCACTTGCTGAGCAGTTCCAGCATTTTCTGTTTTTATTTCAGATTTCCAGCATCCTCAGTATTTTGCTTTTGAAAAAGAAACAAGATTCCTTATACCTGAAAACAGCTTTATATTCAACAACACAATCTCTACTTAAACAAAGAAGAACTTGCATTTATAAAGCACCTTTCATGACCTCAGGACGTTCTAAAGCGCTTCACAGCCAATGGAGTACTTTTGATGTGTAATCACTGTTGTAATGTTGGAAACACGGCACCCAATTTGCGCACAGCTAGGTCCCACAAACAGCAATGAGATAATAATCAGATAATCTGTTTTAGTGATGTTGATTGAGAGATAAATATTTGGCCAGAACACCAGGGAGAACTCCCCTGCTCTTCTCTGAATAGTACCATTGGATCGTTTACGTCCACCTGACAGGGCAGACGGAGCCTCTGTTTACTGTGTCATACTTACAAACTTCACCTTGAAGGCTGACTCAAGTGGTGCTAAATCGAAGCACTGATACTCATTGAGTTGAAGGAAAATCATTAAGCATCAACTTATAAATCATTACAAGTCTTAACTCCACAGGTAAGTTAATTAAACAATGTTTCTTTCCATCTCAGACCCAACACTTTTATTTTCAAGAGCAAACAGTCCCACCAATTTCATTAATTACGTATCCCCTGAAGCAGGTTACAATCCATTCCGAGTTGGAGGCAATGGCATACACTGTCCACATCAATGGTGGAATTTCATCTCCTCAGTCATACTTTTCAAAAAGAGGAGAAAATCTCACTCCATGTATCACTGTTGCTCCTAACTGCAAGACCAAGGTGTCACGTCAAAAGAAGATTTTTCTGCTCCCTACATGAACTAATCCCTCTGTGCCTTGCCTCCCATGTTCTCAGTCCATAATCCACAGACATCACTCACTGGAATGCCTTACCATTTATTCTTTCTTTTAAAGCCAGCTCTGCTCAAGCTTTGGCTTGGCTCAGTCTGCAAAAATCACTGCTTTGTCCATCTTGACCAGTGAGTGATATTGATGACGGGGACTGTGGAAAATGAAAGTCTGCCTCAGATTTTTCAATAAAGCTAATTGTTTTGTTAGTGACTTCATGTAAAGCTTGTCGCACAATATTCTCTTTTAAAACTGTTCCTGAACCTTTTAACAGTATGTGACATGGCTTACATTTTCTTCTGTTGGTCTGGATCGGTGGTGCTTGTAGTGTGATAGTCATATGGGCTGAATTTTATATAAAGATAAATTTTAAGGTTAGAAGCCAGAAAGCCCGAATAACACATGCCCCTCAGTCAACAGGTGATCAGTAAACAAAGTCTGAATTCACAGCTTTGATTGAATCAGATCAATTTGGATTAGACTCCAAATGTAACATAGAATTACATAGAATGCGCAGCACAGAAACAGGTCATTTGGCCTAACAGGTCCATGCCGGTGTTTATGCTCCACATGAGCCTCCTCCCTCCCTATTTCATCTAACCCTATCAGCATATCATTTTATACCTTTCTCCCTCATGTGTTTATTTAGCTTCCCCTTAAATGCATCTGTGCTAGTCACCTCAACTATTTCTTCTGGTAGCAAGTTCCACATTCTAACCACTCTCTGGGTAAGGAAGTTTCTCCTAAATTCCCTATTGGATTTATTGGTGACTATCTTATATTTATGGCCACTAGACCTGGTCTCCCCCGCAAGTGGAAACATCTTCTCTGCATCTACCCTATCAAACCCTTCCATAATCTTAAGGACCTCTATCAGGTCACTCCTCAGTCTTCTCTTTTCTAGAGAAAAGAGCCCCAGCCTGCTCAATCTTTCCTGATAGGTATAACCTCTCAGTTCTGGTATCATCCTAGTAAATCAAGGTTCTATACAAGTTTAACATAACCTCTCTGCTTTTCAATTCTCTAGAAATGAACCCCTCTAGTAACGGATGGAATAAAGTGACATCAAGCAACACTGAGTTTACCTAAGGCATTCAAAAATAAATGAATAGACTTCAGATTTGAGATGGAGCTGGGAGATTGAGAAAACATTCAGTTTATCCATTCTTGCTTTCATGTGCTTGCAAAACATAAAAAGCAAAAGAAAATACTTAAGTCCCACAAAGAACAATCATATATTTCCCTGCACAGGAATTACATTTTGTACAATTACAATTACATCCCTGGAGGGAGGGGTATCTAATATATGAACATCCAAAAGCAGTCACACGTGAACAAAGTATTTTTTGTACTGTTGCAATTAGGAGTTATTGGCTATTTGGCCTGGTTGTAATATGTTTCTGATATGAAATAAAGTTCAGGATTTTTAAGGGTTAATTCTCAAAGGTCCAATATCCTGTTACTTTGACAGAGGAAGGTAGACTGGAGCCATTGGGACAAAGAGGGGATTGATATCTTACCGAGCTTTCTCAAAAGTTCACGAGCCAGCCTTGAAACAGTTTTCTTTAACAATCTGGGACAATACGTGAAACGTTACCATATTTCAGACACTTCCAGTAAGCGTTCATGTGTGATGCTGGAGAAGCTGTATTTATGCAAAAACAGCAGGTTATCTGGCTAGAAACAATTTCCAGGAGGCCAGCAGACAGTCTATTTGTTAGGTCTACTGGTCAACCCCCGGACAGGGATGTAATACTGCCAACTTCCTGTCCGGCAAGAGGACAAAGGGGAATGGAAATTCATGTTTTGGGTCAGTTGTGGAAGGCTGTTGAGGGATACAAGGAAGGAACAGATCACTCCGTCTTCAAGATGCAACCAATCAAATTCAGAGAGAAAAGGCTGACCAGGAAAAGTTAAGTTAGCCTGCTAACAGGGATAGTGTGGGATGATTTATTGTTTAGTGTATTACAGGGAGCGTTATAGAAGAAGTTAAAAGTCTTCAATTTGTACTTTGTTCAGTCACTTGTAAGCTGTAAAATAAATCAGCTTCTTTATTTTTATTAACTTAATTTCACCAAAGTATTCATCAGTTGCGCCTCGGACAGTTGGAGAAACGCAAGTGTGACCATGAGCAAGATTACAGCATCCAGTTCCTATAAAGTGAGGCTGTTATTGTTACATACTATGGTATGACTAGATTTCCTGCTTACAGAAGGAACCATTTATGCTGAACCTGAGACAATATCTAGAGCAAGCCCTTGAAACATTTTGTGGTTGGACATGTGTCCATGTGGACAAAGCCAGCTCATCAGAGAAGGGAGGCAGGGAAGAAAATCAAACCTTCTTTGCTATCAATCATGTCTTGCAGAGTGACATTGGCAGAAGCCATGGATCAGATCAGGTGGCTGTTTGAAAATTGTGGATAGATTAGAGGAGATTAAATAAAAAAGGAAATAAAAACTGCATTGGGGAAGTAAGCAAAACTATTACAGCTATGAATTATTCACTGATGGAACTTACTTGATGTCATTTAAATGCCATAGTGAATATGATTTTGACGATCTGTTCATTAATATTAATGGTTTCATGAATCATTTCAGTGTGCTTCGCAGTTAAGGACAAAGGCAGGAGTTCCTACTGGTATTTGGCAGTGTGCATTCTCTGAGCACAACAACCAATGGCTCAGGGCACGTTAGTCTCATTTGATGGTTCTCTGCCAGCTTTTTACCTGCCTGCTCCACGAGGGTTACTATTCGTGTGGAATTGTGGTCGGCACACTTTATTACTACGTATAGGAAAGGCAATGTGATGGGCCTACGCTGTTTAAAAAAATACACAGATCTCTTGATTGCCAGCCCAACCACACTGAACTCTATCTGCACAAGGGGGAAAATCTTAAACCTGTACCCTCAGGGCAACTCTTCCTTACCTACCCCACTGTTAACCTGATATACCTGATTTAGATTTTAGGATTGGAGTTTTTTTAAAAATCGCTTTACTATAAAGTCCAATATGTACCAATATTACATCAACATATGTAAACAAGAAGAGAGGAAACCTTTAGATTTTGTTAAAATCACAGGTGAAACCAAAACAATATTTATCATAGTAAAACATTAATAATAAATGGGAATGGAATATGAACACATGGAAACACGAGGCAAGAAAAGTCCATTTGACCCATCAAGTCGTTCCATTCTACATACTAGGCACAACCTAACTTGTTGTAGACTTTAGACCGCACACTTTTTGAGGTAAAGGTGCCCATAAACTTCCCGATCCCCAAAGGGAATTCAAGCAGAGTTATATTTATTCACCCTTACCATTCCAGCATTCAACCCAGGAAACCATTTCACAGGTTTAAGTTTACATTGGCTGCAATATAACTCCAGCCCAGTGCAAAGCCACATTTTAAAAGTGACCATGGTGTATAGTGGACCTCCTTGGAACTTGTAAAACTTTGGATGAAATCTTTTTGTTGTTATGAGCATGGTCACACTGTTCAACTACCTGGGGAGCACATGTGTGCAAAGTCCCTTTTGTGGTTGACCTGATTGCAACTGGAGAGATGCATAGCAAGCAATATAACTCCAGTCTGCTGGCTACACATTGGGCCTGATTTTAGCAGGCCTGCGGGTTTCCGGCGGGTTGGGTTTCGGGTGCGTGGCCTCCGCGCCCGGTGAAATTAGTGGGTTGCCCGCGCGATCGTAGCAGGCAATGCAGTAATTGGAGCCACTTACCTGCTCCTCCGGGGTCCGCGCTGCTGGTCTGCGTGTCGGGCAGGCTGCGCATGCGCAGTACGATCTGTCAGCTGGAGGCTCTCTAGTTAAAGGGGCAGTCCTCCACTGACAGATGCTGCAACCAATGGAACAAATTACAGCATGGAGCAGCCCAGGGAGAAGACTGCTCCCAGTTTAATGATGCCTCACCCCAGGTATCATCAGATGGGGTGAGGAGGAGGGGGAGGACAGAGATCTTCCACCCGGCGGGCGGGAGGAAGTGGCCTGCCTCTGCCACCAAGAAGGCCTGGCTCGAGTTGGCAGAGGAGGTCACCTGCACCACCAACATATCGCCCACCTGCATACAATGCAGGAGGCGCTCCAATGACTGCAGTAGGTCAGCCACAGTGAGAACACTTACTCTTTCCCCTACACTCCGTCTGCCACAACACTGCCCCCACCCCACATCTCCTTTGGCACCGCCAACACTACTCTGTCACATCACCCCTCATACCCACTCAAACCCCATCCTCATCTTACCTGCACCTACTCACCTCGCCAATACTCACCCCGCCACTAACACGCAACCCAATCCTCATACAATCTCATGGCTCTATCCCATACTCACCCTCTCGTGCATCTCCCTCACGGCCAGTCTCACTCAACCTGCCACCACCTGTGCTGCAGCCACAGGGCATGCATCACATATGTGCAGTAGGCAGCGTAAGGCAAACGTGTTGTGAGCATGAAGGGGATGCACAAGGGTGTCTGAGGGTTTGCCATGGGTGTTACCTATATTGAATCTCAGAGCAACAAACATCACACATTATATTGGCACCACCACTGCCATGTCTCCGTGAATCCTGTCTGTTGTGTCCAATAATGCCCGCTCCTGGGTATCACTATGAGGACCCACCACTGATGCCACCCATTGTGTCACTGCAGAGAAGGTGCAGGTGTATTTGCAGGGCTCTTCCGCGCAGACGACTGAGAGACATCGGCGGTGTACCTGGCTGCACCCTGGAAGGATGCGGAGGAGAAGTTGTGGAGGGCAGTGGTGACTTTGGCAGCGACAGGTAAGCAGATGGTGCTGGGACCAGCCAGGAGCAGCTCGGCATGAAAGAGCCTGCAGATCTCCACGACTACATGTCGAGTGAATCTGCGCCTCCGTGTGCACTGCTGCTCGGAGAGGTCCGGGGAGCTGCGCCTCGGTCTGTGGACCCTGTGGCGAGGGTAGTGCCCTCTGCGACGCATCACTCTCTGCGGTTGCCCTCCCTCCTGCTGTGCAGGTGGGCGTGCAACAGCACCGTGTTGGGGGGGCTCCACGTCTCTGCGGCGGACGGCGTGGACTGCGAGGCTGCTGGGGCTGGTCATGCTCTTCGTCCTCCGAGGGTGTCCACGCACCACCCATCTGGCAGGTGTTGGTCTGAGGGGTTGTGCAGGGTAGGTGGGTGGTTCCTCGGACTGGGGCTGCGGTTTCGCGTCGGTCTGTCCTCTGGCTTGGCGGGGGGTGGTGGGGGGCAGGGGTTGCCCTATGTGACGCGGTGGCCTTCTGCGTGGGTGAGGGCTCTCCCCCGTGGAGTGCACCTTGGCAGCTGCCACAGACTGCTGGCTGCAACACGCCTGGTTGGAGGGAGACTGTTTCCCCCAGTGTGGGAAACACTCTGCGTTGAAGGTAAAATCCCACACTTCCTGTTTTGACAGCTGATTCAGCTCATTTAATGACCTCAACAAGCAAGGTAAGTACACTCAAGTGGAACCCCGCTGGCTTTAATTGCCTGCGGGATTCCCACCAGCGGGGGCCGCGCACGCAGCCCCGCACGTCATCGGGGAACCCGGAAGTGGTCGGGATAGTGGCGCGATCCGGTCACGTGACTGGATATCGGGATTTTCGGGGCCCCCCCGCTGGTAAAATCGAGCCAATTGTGTTCCAGATATACACCAGTAACTACAGCACAGTGGAATCAATGCGCACTTGCAACTAGAATTTCTGGATTTTACAAACTTGAAGTCTGATCAGTTTGTGTTAATACCACACACCAGATTTATGCCAGCTGTGAATCATTGCACTATAGCTAGAATTGATACATTTGGTTTCAGAATTTAGAATAAGTGTTTATAACATACATATTTCATGTGGACATATCATCAAGAAGAAATGTTTCTATAATGTTCTAAATGGCCTTTTCTTTACTCATGTCCACATTATTTGTTTGGCTCACATTACAGTCCTCAGCTGTTGATGTCTTTGAGAAACATTTTATTATAGGCAGGCTTGTTGTACCAAATGGCCTTTTCTGTTCTGTTCTTCACAAAGCACTGCAATAAGTCTTCTAGCTCCCAAACAAGCAAAACGTAAGTTACCTTCAGCATCTATTCAATAATGCAAAATCAACCACGCTATCTAAGCCATGTTCCTCAAGAGGAACCTCATATTTAAAGACAAAATCTACCGCCATGATCATTTGAGTTTCAGAGGAAGTATGTGGAATAGAAATAAAGACTATCTAAAATGTTGAGCTAGCCTTTCCAGTATGTGAGTCAGACATAATTTGTACATTACTGGATAGATTCCAGCCACATATTCCAGTTGCAACCAATTTGGTTGGCACCTTGGAAGAGCTCCTAATACATTTTAAATTAAGTTAAGGGCTCCCACTTAAATGGTGCGGATAGTATTTTGAAACAATGGAAAATAAAAATGCTACTGTAATTTCACAGACGAAGAGGAAGATCATGAATTCCTTTAAGGAAACTTCTGAAATGGCGGTAGAAAGATATCCGAATAACTGACTAGATCAGTTTAGGAGAGAGTTGCTAAATGCACTGAGAAGTTTTGGCTGAAGAAAAAGTTTTATTCCACACTGACGGAAATGTTGATTGCGCTGAAATTCCAGGATGGAATAACATCCCTTCTGCAACTGGAAATTGACTTAAGTTTCTTGTCTCAGCCTATTATACATGTGCCATGAAAAAGTTAGGGATGGAGACTGGTTCTGGAAATTTTGCATAAAGTGCATGAGTTAGAAGAGGCTGCCCGCAGCTAAGTAAATTGTGTCTCCAATTCTGCTCAAGCTGAACACAGTTTCAGTGTTCACAGTCTCATTCTGAGAGGGAGTGGGAGTCAGTTACTTGAAGATGGCATCAAACATCTGCACTATCTACACTGCAGTGCTAAAAGAAAAATGTGGATCTGCCCCTAGCAAGGAATAACCATCAGTAGAAATACCAAAGGAAGACCATCTACAACAAAAGTGACACAACTGTATCCAATGCGGAGATTCTAGCTGTGAGTCTGCGTGTAAAGCATGATATAGCACAAAAATGTTGTGCTATGTGCATGCTGGAGTACGAGTTAAACAAAATAGGACTGCGTACATCAAAGGAATATGCAATATATGAACCAGCTATATATGATATTGAAGTATCAGACTGAAAGCCTTTGAACATAGAAGACAAGTTTAAGATGCAGGGAACTTTTCCAGGATGCTGCAAACTCTTCAAGAACTTCTTTTAATTACAGGGATTATCAAAAATAAATGCATAATATTTCAATAAATATTATGAATAATGTGCATGGTAACAACTGTTTCTTTTATTAAATGCTGTTTTTGGAGTGGTATAAAACATATTTCAAAAGTTGCTAACGGTGTTTTGTGGTTTCATGGAATTACATGGAAAGGGGCTGCTCGGCCTAACCCGTCGATGTTGGTGTTTATCCTCCACATGAGCAATAGACCTAATCCCATATACCTCCTCTGTTCCCATATCCCTTTATTCTCCTTTCTTTCAACAACCTATCTAACCTATTTTTAAATGTCGACATGGTCTCTGCATTAATCATTAACTCTGGTAATGCATTCCACAGCCTCACGACCCTTTGCCTAAAAATGTTTCACCTGCTTCTGTCCTAATCATAGAAGCACAGAATGGTTACAGCACAGAAGGAGGCCATTTGGCTCATCGAGTCCATGCCGACTCTTTATAAGAGCAATCCAGTTAGTCCCATTCCCCCGCTCTTCCCCCGTAGCCCTGCAAATTTTTTCCCTTCAAGTATTTATCCAATTCCTTTTTGGAAGCCATGATTGAATCTGCTTCCACCACCCCTTCAGGCAGCGCATTCCAGATCATAACTATTCACTGTGTAAAAAGGTTTTTTCTCATGTGGCCTTTGGTTCTTTTGCCAATCACCTTAAATCTGTGTCTTCTGGTTCTCGACCCTTCTGCCAATGGGAACAGTTTCTCTTTATATACTTTATATAAACTCGTCATGATTTTGAACACTTCTATCAAATCTCCTCTTAACCTTCTCTGCTCTAAGGAGAACAACCCCAGCTTCTCCATTCTTTCCACGTAACTGAAGTCCCTCATCCCTGGAACATTTTTGGAAATTCTTTTCTGCACTCTCTCTTGCTTCCTAAAGTGCGATGCCCAGAATTGGACACAATACTCCAGTTGTGGCTGAACCAGTGTTTTATAAAGTTTCAACATAACTTCCTTGCTTTTGTACTCTATGCCTCTATTTATAAAGCCCAGGATCCCGTATACTTTTTTAATCACTTTCTCAACCTGTCCGACCATCTTCAAAGATTTGTGCACATATACCCCCAGGTCTCTCTGTTCCTGCACCCACTTTAGAATTGTTTATATTGCCTCTCCTCATTCTTCCTGCCAAAATGTATCACTTTGCACTTCTCTGCATTAAATTTCATCTGCCGTGCGTCTGCCCATTTCACCAGCCTGTCTATATTCTCTTGAAGTCTATTACTATCCTCCTCACTGTTTACTACACTTCCAAGTTTTGTATCATCTGCAAATTTGGAAATTGTGCCATGCACACCCAAGTCCAAATCATTAACATATATCATGAAAAGCAGTGGTCCTAGTACCGACCCCTGGGGAACACCACTGTACACCTCCCTCCAGTCCGAAAAACAACCATTCACCACTACTCTCTGTTTCCTGTCACTTAGCCAATTTCGTATCCATGCTGCCACTGCCCCTTTATTCCATGGGATTCAATTTTGTTGACAAGCCTATTATGTGGCACTTTATCAAACGCCTTTTGAAAGTCCATATACACCACATCAACCGCATTGCCCTCATCAACCCTCTCCGTTACCTCTGCAAAAAACTCTATCAAGTGAGTTAGACACGATTTGCCTTTAACAAATCCGTGCTGGCTTTCCTTTATTACTTGATGTAATCTCTTACATTTAAAGTTATATCTATGCCCCTTTGTTCTAGACCGCCCAGTCACTGGAAATGGTCTGTTTCTATCTACTCTGTCCCATCCCTTCCTAATATTTTCAATACTCTGATCAAATTTCCCCTTAATCTCCTCTGTTTTGACAAAAATAGCCCCCATTTCTTCACATTTGTTTTTTCTCATACCAGGTAGCATCCTAGTGAATCTGCACTGCATCATCTCTATTGCTTCAACATCCTTCCGATGGTGTGGAGCCCAAAACTTCACAGTACTCCAACTGTCTTACTCAGGTTTTATAAAAATTCACCACTACAATCCAGTATTCCATTAGCGTTTTTTTTAATGGCTTTATCCACTGGAGGTGCTGCTTTTAAGGTCCTGTGAACTTGAAGCCTCTTCCGCATTACTCAGCTTTCCCCCATTCAAAGTATAATTTGTAGTTTTTCCTTACTGAGATGCACTGCCTCACATTTACTGACATTGGGTAAAATCTGCCATATTTCTAGCTAATCCACTATCTTATCAATATCACCCTTGCAGCTTCCTTTGGTTCTCAGAATTATTCATTATGCTTTCTACTTTAGTATTATCTGCAGATTTGGACACCATTCTCTTCAGATCGATATCCAAGTCATTGATGTACACAGTGAACAGAACCCAGTGAGATACTGCCACCCACTTCCAACCACTCAGCGGCTGTCCTTAATTTCTAATCTGTTTCCTCCTTTTTAAACCAGTTTTTAATCCAATTGTCTACCCTCGCTCTAATTTAATGACCCTTAATATTCTCCAATAGTCTCCTGTGTGGTACCCTGTCAAAAACTTTCTAAAAGTCCATGTGCACCACATTTTCCACATCCACCATGTCTATCACCTCCTCAAAGAACTCCATCAGGTTTGTCAAACATCATCTTCCTTTCTGAAATTTATTTTCTAATTATTTTCTTTTTATCTAGATATTTAGTAATATCATCTTGAATTAAAGATCCCAAAATGTTCCCTGCTACAGATGTTGAACTAACTGGCCTTTAATTACCCTGGTTAGCTCTGTCTTTTTGAAAATGAGTATTACATTGGCCAGTCTCCAGTCTTCTGGCATACATCCCCTCTCAGTAGAACCCTGAACTATAATTTCTAAGGCCTCCACGATTCCTTTCCCCATTTCCCTCAACATCTTTGGATGTATCCCATCAGGTCCTGGCACGTTGTCCTCCTTTAGCTTAATTAACTACTCTAATATCTTCCTTTTATTTATTATAATATCGTTCAAGGTCTATTTGTACATTAACTTTGTAATCTGTTCTTACGCAGAACCTCCCAAAGCACTCTGCGGTCCTGTGACTCTGGTCACGTGTGCATCCCCCTCTTTTTGCTCCTTGATTGGCAGAGACTGAGAACTATAGATTTGGAGTAAAGATGGGTAAGTGCAGTTGAGGTACAGGCTCAATGGGCTGAATGACCTACTCTGTTCCTAAAAATCCATCATGGCAATAGAAAATGCTTAACAGATCGAAATACCAAACTGAATGCAAAGGCCCACATGATAAAAGGAAAAAGCTGTATCTGCCTAAACTGACACCTAGGGCACGATTTTAACATTGAAAAATGGGTGGGTTGGGGCCGGGGCATTGAAAATTGCAACCATTTCAGACCAGTCCCAACCCGCCCATTTCTGGTTTTCAATGGGGCAGGATGAGGGACGGACAACCAACCCGTTCCCAGGAGGCAGGTTGGTGACGAAGACCTTTCAAGGAGGCTGCGGGCCTCAATTTTTACTGATTTTGCAATTTCAACCTCCGGGGGATGGGATTCCCAGGCCTTAGAAACATAGAAAAATTTACGACACAGAAGGAGGCCATTTAGCCCCTCGTGCCTGCGTCAGTCGAAAAAGAGCTACCCAGCCTAATCCCCACTTTTCAGCACTTGGTCCGTAGGCCTTGAGGTTATGGCACCTCAAGTGAATATCCAAGTACTTATTATTAAACTAGAAAGAGTGCAAAGGATATTATTAAACTAGAAAGAGTGCAGAAAAGATTTACTAGGATGCTACCGGGACTTGATGGTTTGACTTACAGGGAGAGGTTAGACAGACTGGGACTTTATTCCCTGGAGAGTAGGAGGTTAAGGGGTGATCTTATAGAAGTCTATAAAATAATGAGGGGCATAGATAAGGTCGATAGTCAAAATCTTTTCCCAAAGGTAGGGGAGTCTATAACGAGGGGGCACAGATTTAAGGTGAGAGGGGAGAGATACAAAAGGATCCAGAGGGGCAATTTTTTCACTCAAAGGGTGGTGAGTGTCTGGAACGAGCTGCCAGAGGCAGTAGTAGAGGCGGGTACAATTTTGTCTTTTAAAAAGCATTTGGACAGTTACATGGGGAAGATGGGTATCGAGGGATATGGGCCAAGTGCAGGCAATTGGGACTAGCTTAGTGGTATAAACTGGGCGACATGGACATGTTGGGCCGAAGGGCCTGTTTCCATGTTGTAACTTCTATGATTCTATGATTCTACTTTTTAAATGTGATGAGGGTTTCTGCCTCTACCACCCTATCAGGCAGTGAGTTCCAGACCCCTACCGCCCTCAGCTCCTCTTTAATCCTTCTACCAATTACTTTAAATCTATGCCCCCTGGTTATTGACCTCTCTGCTAAGGGAAATAGGTCCTTCCTGTCCACTCTATCTAAGCCCCTCATAATTTTATACACCTCAATTAAATCACCTCTCAGCCTCCTCTGTTCCAATCTTTCCTCATAGCTAAACCTTCTCCTTCACGCCATGTGAGAGGAGGTGAGAAGGCCCGAAACTGCAGGTAAGTGCCTTTCTAACACAGCGTGTGGGCCCGGAGGAGCAGGAGTGCTTCCCCCCAGGCCCAACAAGCCTACCTGCTGCGACTCCCCAACGATCGCAGACCCTCCTGATCGACCCCCCCACAATCACGGACCCCCACAATGATCCCCAACCCCCCAAATGATCGCAGTCCCCCATGATGACCCCTAATCCCACCCCCCCGTAACTGACCAATCTCTCCCCCATGACTGACCCCCCCCATGCCCATCGGTGCCCCCATGCGCACCCATTCTCCTGTGCCCACCCCCTCCCCATCCATACAATCATAGACTTACCTGAAGACTTATCTTTTCACGTCCTCTCCCTGGCTGCTCTCCTGTCCAACTGAGGCCAGCCTGTCAATCAACCCATACTTCCGGGTTTCCCGTCCGCAATTTGACCACCCCCCACCCCACGGCGCTCCCTTCTCGGCTCGGGGTCAAAATCATCCCTTAACGTTTGATTGGCTATACAGTATATGGCCCTGATTCTAGTCAGGTTCATTTCTTGCTTTTTGTTCTCTTACATTCTTGAATTTTAATTTTTCTTCCTCATCTCCCTTCCTTTTTAGTCCCTGAGTTCTTCATCCAATTTTCTCCGCTGCTGGAGGAGGCATCATAGATAAGTCACACAGCATGCCACAAGAGTTCTGCCAGCTCCCTGTCACATAACAACCCTTCATTCCTTCTTATTGTTCTCACCATTAACATCATAAATATGAAAGTACAACCTAATGATTCAAAATGGACCGTAGCATCAGACACCCAAAATATATTCACCATGCCCACTACTCCCTCTACTTCCTTTAAGCTATACTTCTGCAACATTTATACCATTGTTTCAAATTTTGATTCTGGCCATTTCCATCTCCAGTCACACTGCCCTCATCTTCTGTCTTTCGCTGGAATCTAACTTTTGTCCCTTTGATTCTTCCCTCTTCCAATTTCGCTCTTGCACTTTCCAATCTAACTTCCAATCCAAAGGAAGTGAGTATTCTTTTGTTTATTCTGACATCACACACATTAGTTCCTTTGAATCACCTTACTCTTGTGGTCTAAAAAATCCCAACCTTACCTCACTAAATTCATCTGTCTCTGTTCCTTTCATAAACGTAATAATGTTCCAGAATTCAAGCAAAATTAGACCTATCCATTCTAAGTTTCCCTCTGCTAAAATCGTCTTTTTTCTCAACTTAATTGTTCACCATTACCAATGGTTTCACTTCTTTTCTGCTAATCAGGTTGCCAAGACGACTTACTGGGCGTGAAATTGGACTTGGCTGGGGACTCAAAACAGGTGGAATCACTTTTGCCACCCGTTATACCACAGGCCTGATATTCAGCTCTGTTGAAGTCAGTGGGACTGAATATCGAGTGAGGCATCTAACGGGTGACCGATGCGATATCGGCTGTTGTGCATCTCCGCTCATGTCCAATTTCACCCCCACAGTTTTGTTTGAATAACTCAATGTAAGAGAGAAGGGGACAAATATTCCTTTCTAGCCTGTAGCTAATTAACAAGCATAATTGGAGCTATCACACAACAGGATTTTGTGCCCACATTGGAATTTTCTATGCAGTGGTGCAAGACGGTCTCAGTGGGGCACAGCACCTTGGCTCCAAAGCAACTGTTCACCTCAGTTCACGCAGCATTCTCTAGTCATTCTACCCACTTAAAGTAGGTGAGGTTTATTTCTTTATCAAATTGAATTCATTTCTTGAATTGGTGTCAAGGTGCATGAGTCAACCAAAGATATTATACAGCTTCTACATTTGGATTTCTGCTGCCTAAAGGGACAAATAATGCAACTTGTCATCAGGCTGCGTGAGAATAAATGTTTACTTCAGCTTACAAAAAAAGAGTTCACGTACAGTGCTCTCTAATGAATGTTGAGCCATCGCCAGCATAATCTAATTGATCTGTATTTCATCTATGTTCAACTTGTCAGATCCTGTAGCTGAAAATATTTGGGTTTAGGGGGAGACCAAAACTAGGTGCCATAAATATAAGATAGTCAGCAATAAATCCAATAGGGAATTCACAAGAAACTTCTTTACACAGAGTGGTAAGAATGTAGAATAGCTATTGCAAGGAGTAGTTGAGGCGAACAGCATGGATGCATTTAAGGGGAAGTTAGATAAACACTTGAGGGAGAAAGGAATAGAAGGGTATGCTGAGAGGATGAGAAGAAGAGGGGTGGGAGGAGGCTCGTGTGGAGCATAAACACTGGCATAGACCAGTTGGGCCGAATGGTCAGTTTCTGTGCTGTAAATTCTATGTAATTTTATGTAATATTTTATCAATAATATAAGCGCAACATCCAAGCCTCTTGCCAACTGTAAGTGTGTTAAATGACAGACCCACCACTCAACAGTTCCAGACAAGATTAATTATTCCCAGTCCATAAACTCCTTATGCATGAGTCAACCAAAGACATTATACAGCTTCTGCATTTGGATTTCAGCTGCCTAAAGGGACAAAGAATGCAACTTGTCATCAAGGCTGCGTGAGAATAAACTTATACTTCAGCTTACAAAAAAGAGTTTACTACAGTGCTCTCTGATGAATGTTGAGCCATCGCCAGCAAAATCTAATTGATCTGTATTTCATCCATGTTCAACTTGTCAGACCCTGTAGCTTAAATCCAAAGCAACAACACAAAATCAAAATTTAACAAGTATGAATCAAATGCTGTTTCATCCCAAACATGTACATACAGAGATTAAACTCTTGTCATAGCAATGAGTGCTCCAAATTTCACAGCCCTCATTTGCAATCATGTCTCAATAGAGAATAAAAATAATTTTGGCAGCCCTGTAATTTCATGATTTTGTACAAACTTTTATTCAGTTGACGCAACACTGTCCACAGTAAACACGATTATGAACAAGTTTTAAACATGGGAAATAAAGGCATTTTGTTGATACACACATTAACTACACTTGGGTGTGCATCTCAGAGGGTTGTGAATCTTTGGAACTCTCTACCCCAAAGGCCTGTGGATGCTGAGTTGTTGAGTATGTTCAAGGTCGAGATCGATAGATTTTTGGACACTATGGGAATCAAGGGATATGGGGATCGGGCGGGAAAGTGGAGTTGAGGTCGAAGATCAGCCATGACCTTACTGAATGGCGGAGGAGGCTTGAGGGGCCATATGGCCTACTCCTGCTCCTATTTCTCATGTTCTTATCTCAGCCAAAGATAGTTCATAATGGTCCCATGGCACCAAGCGATATTGGCCTAGAAATTGGAGCCGGCCCATTTTTAGTACCTGAATAGTGATGCCCGAGGCACACCCAATATTAGGCCTCATTATCATTGAGCAGGAATGGAAGATCGAACCACTGCGACACCAGCAGTGGCCCTCAGGCAAGTAGTTAAATGGGACTGGGAAGGGGGTGTGACCGGGAAGGTGGGCAATGGGGAAAGGAGGTTTTCAAGTCTGGAGGTAGCAATGGGTGATTGGGTCAGGAGATAGTGGTAACAAGGGGGAGAGGTAGCGGGAAGGGATAGCAGTGGCAATCGAGTTGGGACGATGGCTGGCAACGGCTCAAATGCTTTGAATGTAGGATTGGGAGGAGCACTCCGCATTCAGGTAAGTATATTTTAAACACTTACCTTGTTGGTTGTGGCATAATAGACGGTCCCTTTAAGGTTGCTGTGGACCTGGTGAACCAGCGCTGGCTGCATCAGGGCAATCCAATCTTGCAGAGGAAGTCTCAAAGTCCTGATAACACTGCTACAGCATTGATTTCTCAAATCGTCATGAATCTCCCATCTCAACTAGTGTGCTTTTAATATACAACAGACAATAATTCCAAAATCATCGCCTAAAAACCTGTGCAAGAAGTGCAATTTTTGATGCTCGGAGAAACAATAAAAAGTGAAGTGATTGAGTGTAGATTTAATCTTGCTTCCTGTAGAATGGCACAGCAATCGGTTGACTATTGGCCCTTTTTCCAAGCAGCTCCTTGACGGCCATATTGGAAACAAGCAATTTGAATTGTTAGAGCCCCAAAGTCAATCAAGGGTCTCCGCAAAAATAATTCGTTTTGTGACAATTCTGTGCTTTAATAGTGTAATTTATCTATCTTCCTCAGTGTGAGGATAAAAGCATACACAGTGAATACTAAGGAACTGCCATGTATCATTTTTTTCATCAACCAACATCACTTGAACAGGTTAACAGGTCATTTATTTCATTGCTGTTTCTGGGAGCTTTGTGCAAATTGGCTGCCGTGTATCCCTACATTACAACAGTGACTGCACGTCTAAAGAATTTCATTGGTTGTCAAGCGCTTTGGGACATCCTGAGGCCATGAAAGACGCTTATAAATCCACATTCTTCTTCTTTCTTTTCTATTTCGATATATAACAGTGAAACAGTGATAATGAAAAAATACTTCAACCCCTATTTAAATTCCAAAGTGAAGCCGAAATGCAGCAAGCTTGGATAAGTGAAGTTCAGCAACAATTTTTATTCACAAGGGAATATAAGGAGGAAGCAATTAGAGGAGCAGACAATTGCAACAGATTTTTTCTACTGTGTGTTTCCAATCTGGCTAAGTAGAAACAAACCATAAACATTTAAACAAATCTGCCATATATTAATATCACTGCTGACTTTTTTATGATGCTCTTACTCTCAGTAATTTTTCCACGTTAAACCATTCAGACCAGATGTCAAAAAAAAAGTGGTCTTATCTTCAAAAGTATGTCTTGAAGGAATGTTTCTGTATATTTTCTAGTTAAAATATTAGGTTAAAATTAAACAAAGGCTAAAATTTGTTTCATACAAAAAGAGTGCGTGCTGCACGCATCATCAACAGTCAATCATCAACAGATGCGGGTTAGCCTCAAAAATGGATGCATACTCTACAATAAGACGACCAGGATTGGACCGCATCCCAAAAATACTATTGGGATTGAACCCAAAAAAATAAACAGCCAGAGGTGAATCCCTGCAACTCCATCATCAACATATTTCTGACAATTAGTCACCTGTATGGTCAAGAGTGAGCAGTCAGGTTGTTTATGTTTGTGCTTCTGCTTTAGAGTCCTGACTCATGAGCGCAACACCACTGAGGAATGTGCCACTGGTCTCAGTATCAGCATTGTTATAAATTTTGGGTCTGCGCTAGATATTTTCTCTGGTTCAGTGTGACCAGTCTCTTCAATAACCAGACCCCATGTCCCTTATATTCAGGACTTTACCTTTACTGCCCAATATCTAGTCAGGTGATAGAATGGTTCAGGGGTTATAACAATGACACTTCTTCTAATGCAAACTGGATACTGTAATCTTACACGTATCCCCATATTTGTTTCTCCTGTCTTCCAAAAGGTGTACTCATGAACACCCAAGGAAGATGAAACCCATTGTAAACCAACAAGCTGATTTATTTTACATATAATATGTGGACAAACTGAATAGCACTTACAGTACATTTGGATCTATTTCATAATGCTTATTAACATAGGAAATAACAAAGCATACCTGACAATCCTTGTTCACAAGCTAAATTCACTTTTTCTGACTGGCAATTCTCTGAAATAAGTTGGTACTATGCTTAAGAAAGTAGTTCTCACCCTCTGTGTCCATTCCAGATGACTCCCGGCCATATGGCAGCTTGTCCCAGCTAGGCAGGAAACTAAAGACTTGACCTCTGACCTGCCCTCAGATCTCTGTGATTGGGAATTGGCCAGTTGAGCTGCCAATCAAATTGACTCCCACCCGCCTTGGTGAAGGTTTCCTTGGAAGCAATCCCTTGCTGAGCTCACATGAATGAAGCCACTCGAACACACTACACCCATTTTCCTCTCTGGAATGTGTTAACGCACTTCATTGTCTCAAACTGATGTGATATGTGAGAAACACCAACCTGGACCGATATTTCGACTGGACTGTAATTCACATTCCTAGAAAATCTGTGTTCTGAGGATTTAATTGGTTGGGAGCCAGCTTTAACTTAATAGCAAATGCTTAATAAAAATTACCTGAAATTAGGTCAAATATCCTGAAAGATGACAGACATATATGAACACAGACGCCACAAAGATCTTTGCGAGACTGAATTGATATTAATCTTATTCAATGCATACCAGTTCTAAGCAACTTCCAGGATAAAAAGGTATTTTTTCACAAATATTTTTGGAAATTTTGATTCTGTGCAAAATAGATAGAGCAATAAACAATTCAAACCTACTTTGTTTGGTGGTGCAAAGTAATTTTACACCATGTTGTAACTAAGCAACACGACCACCAATACTCCCCACTCAACAGCAGCCATGTAATCTCCTGGGAGGTTAAAAAAACTCTCAGCCAATTCAGGGAAAAAAGCAGAGGGGGGAAATTCCTCTCCAACCCTCGAAGGTGATCAATGGGCACAGAGGGTGAGAGCTCCTTTCTTAAGCATAATACCAAGTGGTTTCAGAGAATTGCTGGTCAGGAAAGTGAAGTTAGCCTGCTAACAAGGCTAGTCTGGTATGCTTTGTTATGGGAGATAAGAATAACCACAAGGTATGTTACCCAACATTCCATTCACCTTTGGTATGCAGCGATATCAGCGTCATCCAGGAACTTGTCCAGCTCCCTATTGAACATTTGCAGCGAACCTGCAGCCACTGCATGAACTGGCAACCTATTCCAAAAGTCCAATAATCCTCTGAGAAAAGAGAAACCTCCTGGTATCTAACCTAGTTCTATGTTTGCGCAGCTTGTACGCATGCCCCCTCTTTCCCCCTAACCTATCTAATTCAAATAATCTGAAAAGTCGACAGAAGTTAGCAAGGAGAAAAGAGAGCTCGGAGGCCATTACCGACATAAGGGAGTCTTGATGGGTTTTGGCTGCAAACTGAAGTCTTTTGAACCTCAAGACAAGCTGAAGACTGTAGCTGCTGGAGAAGCAAAGAATAGACCAGACAGTAAACAGGTAAAAGCAGCATAAACAAAGTTTTATGTAGCAAGAGAAGCACAGGCTGAAGAGAAGGGAGGACATGCACAGGGAATCAAAAGAGCGGCAGAACTGAGTAGGAGGTTGCACACGCAGAGAATGAAACAACTGTAAAAGAAGATAAACAATGTAAAAGCAGGCAAGCAATAACCAAAACACTTGTGGCTAAAATTAAATTTTTGTCAGTAACAAATCAGTTTTGATCTGTTTATATGTTAACAGCGCATCTTTCCCCACACTGTTTGATTAATGTAAAGGATAATCTGCTGTTGTGCAACAAGTTTGCACCCTTTACAAAAAAAACATTAAAATGTATAAATTGGATGAAGGCTGCAGCCCTTTGCAGGGTCAACCTACACACCACTTTGGGGGTGGTGTGGGAAGAGGAGGTCACACGTACAAAAACCTTAAGTTCGATTACTGACAAATGGGACAGCCACTCCCGGAACTCCACATTTGTCCTTCATCTAGTCTTACACAAATAGTTGCTCCCTTGAAACCACAGACTGCAGATGACCATAAGCTTGAACCCAAGATGTTGATGTTTTACAGCTGGCAAAGTTGTCAGCCCCAGAGAAAAAATGCAACACTTGCAAGCAGCTATAGTTACTAAGATCGTGGAATGATGTGAACTCTATTTTACAACCATGTCAGCTATGGCTCAGTTGGTGGCCCTCGTGCCTGTCGAGTCAGAAGGTTGTGGGTTCAAGTCCCACTCCAGAGACTTGAACACAAAATCTAGGCTGACACTCCAGTGCAATACTGAGACATTAAACTAGATAGATGTAAAAGACCCTAAAGCACTATTTAAAAAAAGAACAGGGCTGGTGTCCTGGCCAATTTTTATCACTAAAAAACATTCTCAGGTTTATGGGATTTTGCTGTGCGCAGATTGACTGCCACATTTCCTACATTAAAACAGTGACCACACTTCAAAAGTATTTCATTGGCTATAAAGTGCTTTGGGGTGTCCTGAGGTCATGAAAGGCACTATATAAATGCAAGTCTTTCAAGTCTTTTTATAAGAGAATCAAAGTTCCTCTCTCCCAGGCCATAGTTTATTGAGAAGCATACCTAACAGATCCCCCAGAATACCAGATTATTACCTTGATTCTTTCAGGCACAACCAGCACAACTATATTGTACAACAAGTATTTCTGTCTGATACAATTATATAGATACTCTTTAATCACTAGCACATGAACCAGCACAATAAGATCCTTTCAGAGAAAACCCTCATGAGACCGAAAGTTGTGTAACATTCCACATCTTTTGAAGTGGACAGTGAGCACAGGTTTAAATCACTGAGAAAACTGCGTTTGGAGTGAAGTACAATGAAGCTTAGAAAGTCTGAAATAGAGTCAGTCAGTAGATTCCAGGTCACCACCTGGGTCCAGTGTAGCTATCAATGCACTTGCTGACATCAACACCCTCTACAGATCAAGGAATACTGATTCCTTTTTTCATCTTTCTCCTTGAATTTATACTGATTTGCCAATTAATCATCATCATAGAATTTCATACATTTACAAGCTACTAATTTTCATGCAATTAATCTCTTTGCAGAAATGGATATTGGGTCTTCTTTGTAGCGTCCTTCACCAAGACATGAAAGATTTCTGTCACCAGGCACACCCAATTCCACATCCAATAGTATTTACACAGGGAGGCAGACAATGCTGATGGTGCAGCCTTCAAGACAGCCTATGCAGAAAAAGTATTCCAGCGCAGTGCTGACTCATATTACATAATGAATAAAAAGACAAATTAGCAAGACATCACTTAAGTCATACTATTACCACAGAATCAACCCAATGATGGAAAGAAGTTAGAGACCAAGCAACTTTGGAAAAGTTCAAGGTTTAACTGAAGAACAAACCTGCAGTAAGTAGGGGTTTATGTTTTAATTTTATATGATTTTAAATAGTTAGACTAAATCCAAATTTTAAAATTCATCTGCCAGATCAGTCACAGACTGCAGTCCACAGATGTATCAAGCAAGTGACGGATGCAATGTTTGAAAGTTGCACACCTTCATTATTTAGCTTATGGAAAGTAGGCATCAGCTAGATAGGGTGCAGGGTTTTCACTGGGTGTTGGGCATTGTAGATGGCACCCATGTTGGGTACCAGGGCTACTCACATTAATCCCACATCGGCTACAAGAACAGAAAGAGCTGACTTTCCACAGAAACATTAATGCAAGAAGTGGCCATTATCCAGAAAGCAGCCGTTAAAGAAAGAATGAACTTACATTTATATAGTGCTTTTCAGGACGTCACAAAGTGCTTTTCAGCCAATTAAATACTTTTTGAAGTGCAGTCACTGTTGTAACATAGGGAAACGCAGCAGCCAATTTGCGCACAGCAAGGTCTCACAAACAGCAATGTGATAATGACTAAATAATCTGTTCTGTGATGTTGGTTGAGGGATAAATCCCCTCTTCTTCTTCAAATAGTGCCATGGGATCCTTTACATCCACCTGAAGGCAGACGGAGTCTCGGTTTAACGTCTCATCTGAAAGACGGCACCTCCAAAAGTGCAGCACTTCCTCAGGTCAAGTCCCTGGAGTGGGGTTTGAACCCACAGCAATCCACAGTGTCTGCATTATTTGAAGGCTTGGATAGACTCAAGAAATGGCCGCTGAGCAACCAGGGCTGATAATCCCGCTCTGAAACCACAGAACAGCAGCTGAACATAAATACAATGAGGCTTCAACCAGGATTACTGCAGAGCTCACCATTGCAATGCTGACCAAAGATCCCACTGTTTCGCAGGGTGCTTTTCTATGGGCCAGCAAAGGTGTCCAAAACAATCATGAGCGGCCACGGGTTGCACCACTTTGCAATACAAAGAAGAAACCCATGGTGCATCGTTAGCAGAGCAGGAGGATGAGGAATAGAAAGAGGAAATGGACAAAACAGAGGAGCAGATGGGAAGATTGATGCAGCAGTCAATCATTGACCACTTCTTCCAGTAATTCTCAACTCTGACTCCTGCATGAATGCTGCAGATGCACTTTTGATGTGTAGTAACTGTCGTAATGTAGGAAATGAAATGAATCAATCCATTTATTAGAGCTGCTGCAATGAGATGAGCAGGGCAAAGGAATTTTAGTAACAGGCGGTTTCCTCCATTGCATTCAAAATACTGAGTGCGTTGCATTTATGGTCTATTTATAAAATGAGTAGCCACAGGACTCTGTGCATTTAAATTATTATTCTTTCTAAAACATGCACACTGAGAAATAAAATGACCTGCAAAGTGCTCAAGTGGAAAGCAAGAGATGGTTATTGAAATGGTGGCCACTGGAAAGTGGCCCAGGAAACAATTTTTTGGGGCCTTCCTGAGCACCACCACCCCTCTCTGCCACCGCCACTGCCCCCCGCCCCCGCCTCGTCAAACCCAACCTCCTGTCTGACTCAGAGTGGGAGCCAATCAATTTCCTGCCTTCCCACAGCTAGCGAGCTGCAGTGGGGTGCCAGCTTAGTACCCCCAGCTCACCATTGGCATGCTAAAATAGCTTGGGTCTCACTCCAGCACCAAGGGTGGGCAGCGTGGCTGCTTCACCAACTCCACACCTGTTTCAGGTGGCAGTCAAAGGTCTTCCCAAGGTGTACTGCTGAGGAGTTTGTGGGCTGCTAACCAACCTAAAGTAGTGATGGGTCCGTGTAATAAGTCAAAGTTCTAGCACACAGCCTGTTTGCAACCGTGGTACAATGAGGTCAGGACATTGCTACAAAATTTGCTAAAAGTATTTGTGGTTCATTCAACAACCAAGCAGCCAGATGGTTTATTTCTTTCTTGATTTGCTTTTGCCATTTTGCCAAAATGCTAACATTTTTTAGTCGGACTTATAATACTGATTCCAGGAAATCTGTTTTGATCAGTAAAGTAAAAATAATCCAATATAACTTTACAGTGTTGAAGCAATGGAAGTCATAACAAAAACCCTTCAGATACAATGTGCATTCCGTAAGTCTAGGAAGCTTTTTTGTACAGAAATGGCATGATGACAGGTTGCAGTCAATGAGAAAAAAACAAGCATGTGCAAAGTTATTTAATTAAGAAAAATTCAAGCTATGGGTGACACTGGCAAGGCCATATTTATTGTCTACCTTTAGCTGCCCTGAGAAGGTGGTGGTGGGCCTTCTCCTTGAACCAGTACAGTCCTTGTGGTGATGGCGTTAGGAAGGGAATTCCAGGATATTGTCCCAGCGGTGATGAAGGAATGGCAATGTGTCCAGTGCTTGGGTTTTCAATTTGGTTGCTAAGTCTATGATAACATAATGGCCATATGAGGAACATGATGAGTGTGGAGTCACTACTGTCCTTCAGAAGGGAAGTTGACAAAAGAAGAGTACATTTCCAAAGTCTAAGTTGTCAATTAGTAGTGCAGTAATAAATCAATAGAAACCACAGTCTCCTGGAGTTTGCTTCACTGACTTTGAAAGTCGTAAAGGAATTTCCCAGAGTACTTGCTGAATTGGTTACTGTTTTTTATGCTTCTCCCAGGAGATAGCATGGTTAGGGTGTGAATGAATGGTCTGTGCAATCCATTGTTCACTGGACTGGGCTTGATGGTCAAGGATAGAAAGTAAATATCGTAGAATCATGGAATGGTTACAGCACAAAAAGAGGCCATTCAGCCCATCGAGCCCATGCCGGCTCTTTGTAAGAGCAATCCAGTTAGTCCCATTCCTCTGGTCATTCCCTGTAACCCTGCAAATTTTTTCCCTTCAAGTATTTATCCCATTCCTATTTGAAAGCCATGATTGAATCTACTCCTACCACCCTTTTGGGCGACCCATCGCAGATCATAACTACTCGCTGCGTAAAAAAGTTTTTCTTCATGTCGCCTTTGGTTCTTTTGCCAACCACCTTAAATCCGTGCCCTCTGGTTCTCGACCCTTCCGCCAATGGGAACAGTTTCTCTTTATTTACTTTATCTAAACCCTTCATGACTTTGAACACTTCTATCAAATCTCCTCTTAACCTTCTCTGCTCTAAGGAGAACAACAATATATCAGGGAGAAATATGTTTAGGAGGGATAGAAAGGATAAGAAAGGAGGTGGAGTGGCAATATTGGTAAAAGAGGGAATATATACTCTGGAGAGGGTTGATGTAGACAAGAAAGGCAAACAGACAGAGCCAATATGGTTGGATCTCAAAGATAAACAAGGCCTGTTCCCTTAATAGGGGTGTATTATAAACCTCCAAATTGTGGGAAAGAAATCTGCAGGAACATTAAAGAGATGAGGTGGAATAACAAAGGCCAGCGGTCCGTTTTCGGCAGTTTTGGTGACATTTCAAAACTCACTTGCTACAGCAAACACGAGGCCTGTAGTTTTTTTTAAACTCCCAATCCTCATTTAAATGCCACTGGCCAACTTCATACCCATTTGGAGTAGGATGTTGGCGGGAAGGGGTTGCCCGCCAAAAGCAGGAAGGTCTGTCTTGGGGGTGGGGGTCCCCATTGTTGGGTGAGGGGGGTGCAATTGGGGCAGAGGAGACCCAAGATTTCCATGTGGGAACCAGAGGAGCACTCCTGCTCTTCCTGGCCCCACAAGGAAATTAAATTCAAAAATAATTTAAACTTACCATTTGGGAGCCTCTTCAGTTTGGACGAAACATTAACTCATCTGTTCTCGCTACAGGTGCTGTCTGACCTGTTGAGTGTTCCCAGCATGTTCTGTTTTGGTGTCAGATTTACAGTGTGTGTCATTTTTTTGCTTTTTGTTCAAGAGAGACTTATGTTTATATAATGGCTTATCATATCTCTCAGAAGGAGCTTCACATTCAATGAAAAATTAGAGCTTTTAAGTCTCGAGCCTACTGTGATACTTGAATAAAATGAATAATCAGAGCCGTTTGGCTAAGAAGCCTCTCTTTCCATCCAGATATTTGTCTCTACTTTTCAAAATCAAATAGCGTTTTGTCATGGAAAGCATACTGGAACTTCGCTATCAAAATGCTAAATCACTAAAAGGGCAGGGCACTTTACCAAGATTTTACACAGAGAAATGGTAATGATGTGAATGACAGGATGGTGATATTGTTGCATACATCTACCATTGCAAATCATTAAAATTATGATAAGACTGTTAAAAGTTCAGAAAACTCCACTGCAAAAGTATACACTGCAATAATTAGGCAGTTTCCACCATGTTACAAGCTTCCAATGGGTTTTGTTTCTAAGGCAAGATTTTGCTGGCTGAGGCTTTGTGAAAACTCCCCAATAAAGGCAACACTGCACCTTTAAATGGATAAGGTCAAAAATAAACAAAAGTTAGATGTTTTAATCGATATGACATAAGAACATAAGAAATGGGAGCAGGAGTAGGCCATGCGGCCCCTCAAGTTTGCTTTGCCATTCAATCAGATCAGAGCTGATCTTCAACCTCAACTCCATTTTCCCGCCCGATCCCCTTATCCCTTGATTCTCCGAGAGTCCAAATATTTATCTATCTCAGCCTTGAATATACTCAACGACTCAGCATCCACAGCCCTCTGGGATAGAGAATTCCAAAGATTCACAATCCTCCTCATCCCAGTCTTAAATGTCTGACCCCTTGTCCTGTGACTATGCCCTAGTTCTAGACTCTCCAGCCAAGGAAAACAACCTCTCAACATCTACCCTGTCAAGCCACCTCAGAATCTTATATGTTTCAATGAGATCACCTCTCATTATTCTAAACTCCAGAGAATATCGGCCCATTCTACTCGATCTCTCCTCATAGGACAACCCTCTCATCCCAGGAATCAATCTAGTGAACCTTCGTTGCACCGCTTCCAAGGCAAGTATATCCTTCCTTAGACAAGGAGACCAAGACTGTGCACAGTACTCCAGGTATGGTCTCACCAAAGCCCTGTACAATTGTAGTAAGACTTCCTTACTCTTGTATTCCAACCCCCTTGCAATAAAGGCCAACATGCCAATTTGCCTTCCTAATTGCTTGCTGTACCTGCGTGCTAACTTTTTGTGTTTCTTGAACGAGGACACCCAAATCTCTCTTGTCAACAGACAACCATTAGTACTATCTCTTTCACTGTTTAAAGAGTTGCATTTATACAGAACAAAACAACTCAAAATGCTTTACACAATGATTTACTTTCGGAGTGCAGTGACTTCTGAATTGTTGGCAAATGTGGCAGCCACTCAGACCAGCAATGCCCCACAAACAACAAAGAAGAATGGCTGAATAATGTGTTTTTAGATTGAGGGAGCAATATTGGGCCAAGACACTGGGAGAACTCCCTGCTCTTTTTTAAATAATGCCATGGGATCTTTAATGTCCACTGATGCAGCTCTCCTCTCAGCACTGAACTGAAGTCTGGAATTTGTGCTCAACCATGTGTGTGACTTGAACCTACAACCTTGTAACTTAAAGGTGAGAGTGGTACCAACTAAGACAAGCTGACACAATCTATCTCATCTGTTCTTCACTGATTAAAAACAACCTCATGTGCAAAATGTGACGGGTAAATTTGTGACCATGGCCTGGGATGAGTAGGCTGTGTAAAATTATTGTACACAGTAAATCCTGGGTGAATCACACCCACAATCCTGCTATTTGTTTTTTTTTGTCAGAGTAAGATTTCCTTCTTTTGAAATTTATTTTCTTCTCCCTTCCCCACTTGAATTTCCCAGTGTCAGCTGCCACCAGTATCCAAGGCGGCAGGTCGTCAAGCTGCTCCCAAGCTTCTGCCAAATGCACTCTAAAACTGGCTGTTGAGAAACCATACAACAGGCCTGGGAGAATACTCCAGAGTGCGGGTCGCCTGCCTTGTAACTGGTGATGAATTAAGGAGAAAGAGAAACCACCAAAAAAGGAAGAGAAAGCTTTGTAACAGATCTCAATGTAACAGATCGAGGTATAGCTCACAGTTTGCAGCTTGTGTGTGTCCTGCTCATTGCCCTGCCTTCCAGTCTACAGTCCTCAGAACTAACAGTATTGGGTCTCTCTCAGTCTACAGGTTTCAGTATAGACACCAACCTGCAAACATCACTGGATGTACCAATACATTCTCTGGACAACATGGTGATACAGCCTCTCCCCCTCCCTGACCTGCCAGTGTAAAGACAATTTGGGGTCACCTGTCCTAATATCTCATGATGTGGCTCGGTCTCAATTTTTGTCTGATAACGCTCCTGTGAAGTGCCTTGTGATGTTTTACGACATTAAAGGCACTATATAAACGCAAGTTGTCGTTGTTCGCAATTGCATACTGCTTCCTAAACCCCTGGCAACATACATCAGCATAGTAAATGCTGCAGCACCACAAGCCTGCTAACGTTCAGTAAACTCTCACAGCAGACTGTTCAGGGTTGTTCCAGGACAAGCAGTCTTTCTAAGAAGCCCCGGTGCAGTAAGGACGAGTCATTCGTATACAGGTTTGGTTCTAAATCCAAAAGACATGGTTGACAATTTTTCCAACCGGTAAGGGAGCCAGATTTAATAATGTAAACTGAGGCAAGCTCGCTCACAGATATTGGTCTCCAATAATATGAACTAAACAGACGGTACAAAGCAGCTTTCAAAACAGGATCAGCTGCAGCAGCGAAACTTTGTCCCAACACTTAACATTGAGCAGGCTATTCAAAGGTGTAGGAAAACTCCTCACTTTATAAAAGGGGTGGGTTAGACAACAAGCAGGAGTTTGGGAGAATGGGAACTGACTGAAAGCACAGTTAAAGAGGTAGGTTTAAAGGAGGCTTTGAAAGTGGGGGAGGTGGAAGGTTGGGAATTTTAGGAAAGGAGTGCAGGGGCATAATGACTAAAGCTCTGGCGCTGACAGTGGAACAGAGGGAGGGGATTTACAGAAGACCACAATGTGGTGACAACATGCCATTAAATACAAGTTTTTATGATCATTCAGAACATGGCGTTAAAACAGCAACTTCAACATTTTCTTTTAATGTTTCAGCCCTTAAGTTCTGTTTATTTGTTCATTTCAGTTCTGATGTCAGTAAACAACACATTTAGCATGCGAGGCACGATTTCACTGAATAATACTATGGAATTGGGTATAATTATATAACCATATTCAGTGCCCCTAAGGAGTCACTCATCTAACAAAGAACAAAATATCTTATGTAGTGTATTTCTGATACTGTTGTTGATTCATATAAATCGCTGTCCCTTGAGAGGTGAGTCTGGGCACAGATAGTTTTTAAAAAACCCAGGATAATTCAATAAAGACTAAATAAGGAACAGTTTGTCCCAGAAGAGACATCATTGCCTTTCTAAAAACACATTTATCAGAGGAATAATTTGCTGCAAAACTTTGGCAAAAGAAGGTAAGATTTCAAGCTTTCCATACTGGATGCTCAGTCACCCTCCCTCCTGTGGGATTATGATTGTGGTGGAAATAAATACTGGAAAATGTTCAAAACAATTTTTTTTTGGGTGGAGGGGGGGGGCGGTGTCAGCTTTCTCTGGAGGTTCAAACATCAGAACTGTGGTGTTAGTTAATTTTTTCCCCCATTTTTATCTAGTACCTAATTATTTAATGGTTCCACCTCCACAAAAGCAAGGAACTACTTAGATTTAGATAGACAGAGGGATAATCAGGATCCTTTTGAGCCTGTATTCCAAATGCATCACACCGTGCACATCCAGTATGACCAGATAATGTTTCAAATGTAAAGGGAGTAATAGATCTTCGGATTCCTCTGTTGACCATATTATCTTAGGTGCAATATTTGTAAATGCAATCAAAGGTAATGAACAATATTTTAATAATTGTAGCAAACATGGCATCTCAGCATTGCATTACAGGTACTGGCTGAGATCAGAGGATGCACACTGTGTCTGATTTACTCAATGTACCCTTTTAAGCCCACTATTTTTTTTACGTTCATTCTTCAGTCATAATAGTTGAGAACAATGTCTTCCGACTGGTTGAACACGTTACATTACATCGAGTTACATCGAAACTACAGCACAGAAACAGACCATTCCGCCCAACTGGTCTATGCCGGCGTTTATGCTTCACACGAATCTCCTCCCTCCCTACTTCATCTAACCCTATCAGCATATTCTTCTATTCCTTTCTCCTTCATGTGCTTATCTTGCCTCCCCTTAAATGCATCTATGCTATTTGCCTCAACTACTCCCTGTGGTAGCGTGTTCCACATTCTTACCACTCTTTGGGTAAAGAAGTTTCTCGTGAATTCCCTATTGGATTTATTAGCAACTATTTTATATTTATGACTTCTAGTTTTGGACTCCCCCACAAGCACAAACATTTTTTCTCATGCCTACTCTATCATTATCTTAATGAGTCAGCCCTCAGCCTTCTCTTTTCTACAGAAAGAGTCCCAGCCTGTTCAGCCTTTCCTGATAAGGATATCCTCTCAGTTGTGATATCATCCTTGTGAATCTTTTTTGCACCCTCTCCAATGCCTTTTTATCCTTTCTATAATATGGAGGCCAGATCTGTGCACAATGCTCCAAGTGTGGTCTAACCAAGGTTATATACAAGTTTAACATAACTTCTTTGCTTTTCAATTCTATCCCTCTAGAAATGAACCCCAGTGCGTGAAATGCTTTTTTTATGGCCTTATTAACCTGCATCACTACTTTTTAGTGATTATTGTATCTGTACCCCAAAATCTCTTTGCTCCTCTATCCTGTTTAGACTCTCATTATCCAAGCAGTATGTGGCCTCCTTATTCTTCCGACCAAAATGCAGCACCTCACACTTATCGATATTGAAACTCATTTGCCACTTACATGCACATTCTGCAAGTTTATTAATATCCTCTTGCATTTTGACGCATTCTTTCTTTGTATTCACTGCATCCCCCAATTTGGTGTCGTCTGCAAATTTTGAAATTGTACTTCCAATTCCCAAATCATTAATGTAAATCATGAACAATAGTGGTCCCAGCACTGATACCTGTGGAACACCACTTCCCACCTTTTGCCAGTCTGAGTAGCTACACTTAACCTTTACTCTCTGTTTTGTGTTTTGTAGCCAACTTGCTATCTATTCTGCTAGCAGTCCCCTGACTCCACATGCTCTGACTTTAGCCATGAGTCCACAATGGGATACCTTATCGAAGGCCGTTTGAGAATCCAAATATACTACATCTACTGCATTACTCTTATCTACTCTGTTAGTTCTTCAAAGAATTCAATAAAGTAGGTCAAGCATGACTTTCCCTTCTGAAATTCATGCTGACTATTCTTTATTATATTTTCATTCTCTAGATGATGTTCTATTACATCTTTGAGTAAAGATTCCATTATCTTTCCTACCACCGACATTAAGCTAATTGGTCCACAGTTCGCTAGACTTAATGGCCAGGATTTTGACCCAGAGCCGGGAAGGGGCTGGCAGGGTCGAATCATGGACGGGAAATCCGGGTTTCCCAGACGTCCTTACGATTTTGACGGAGCAGAGCAAGGAAGAGGACGTGAAAAGGTAAGTGTTCAGGTAAGTCTTAGATTGTATGGATGGGAGAGATATGGTTGGGCACAGGGGAATGTGTGGGCATCAGGGGAATAGGGGCATCAGTGGGCATGGGGGGGGGTCAGTCATCGGAGGTCAGTCATGGGGTGGGGGGTCAGTCATCGGGGGAATGTGGGGGGGTGGAAGTCAGTCACCGGGGGGGGTCAGTTATTGGGTTGGGGGGGGGAGATCGGGTGTCAGTCACCGAGGATGAGTTATGGGGGGGGGGGTCGGGATTGGAATAATTGCAGGGGTCTGCGATTGTTGTTGGGGGGGGGGGTCAGCGATCTTTGTGAGTGGGGTGGTCGCTGCAGGTAGGCCTGTTGGGCCTGGGGGAAGCACTCCTGCTCCTCCAGGCCCACAAGCTGTGCCAGAAAGGCACTTACCTGCAGGTTCAGACCTTCTCACCTCCTCTCACGCAGCGTGAAGGAGAAGATCCGGGAATCCCGGCCCCCAGGGGTTGAACCACGAAACCTTTCAAAATGGAGGGCGTGACTCCTTGAAAGGTTTTAGTGACCGACCGCCTCCTGGGAACGGGTTGGTTGCCCGTCCCTCATCCTGCCCCATTGAAAACCGGAAATGGGCGGTTTGGAGGCGGGTCTGAAATTGTTGACATTTTCAATGCCCCCCTACCCCCAACCCACACGTTTTTCATAGTTAAAATCCTGCCCATTGTGTCTCCCTTTTTAAATATAGGAATAACATTTGCTGTCCGCCGGTCCTCTGGCACAATTCCCTTTTCTAGTGAACTTTCATACGTATGTAATAGTTTCTCTGCTATCTCCTCCCCAACTTCTTTTAATATTTGTGGATGCAATCCCACCGGACCAGGGGTCTTATTCTCTTGAAGTTTGATTAGTTTATCAATTATCTCCCTCCCCTTTCTATCTTAAAGGTTTTAATATCTTTTTCAATCTCTTCTTCTAATATCCTGCCCACCTTGTTGGTCTCTTTGGTAAATATGGAGGCAAAGTAACTATTCAATATTTCTGTCATTTCACTGTCGATACCTGTGAGTTTACCATGTGCATCCCTTGGTAACCTATCCCTATCCTAATTTTTCATTTGTTACTTACGTGGCTTTAGAATATTATTTGTTGTTATATTCTTTGATAATTTAATCCCATAGCTCCTCTTTGCTTTCCTAATTGCTTTCTTGTTGTCTTTCCTAGCCTCTTCGTATTCCCTTTTGTCATCCTCCTTTATTGTCTATGTAGTTGGAGTACGTCTTCTTCCTCAGTTTCAATTTTACCCTCATCTAGTCAGGAGACTCAGCTGCAGAGGGGAAAAAGAAATGCAGTTGTTATAAAAGATTCAATAGTCAGGGGGATAGACACATGTTTCTGCAACTGCCAACGTGAGTCCCGCATGGTGTGTTGTCTCCCTGGTGCCAGGGTAAAGAACATCACTCAGAAGGGGCAGGACATTGTGGTGGGTGAGTGGGGGGGCAACAGCAGGAAGTCATGTGGGAACCAATGACATAGGAAGGAAAAGGGCCGAGGTCCTGCAGTTAGAGTTTCAGGAGCTAGTAAGTTAAAAAGCAGAACCTCCAAGATAGAATCATAGAAAGGTTACAGCACGGAAGGAGGCCATTCGGCCCATCGAGTCCGCGCCGGCCCGATGCAAGAGCAATCCAGCTAGTCCCACACCCCTGCCCAATCCCCATAGCCCTGCAAATTTTTTCCTTTCAAGTACTTATTCAGTTCCCTTTTGAAGGCCATGATTGAATCTGCCTCCACCACCCCCTCTGGCAGTGCATTCCAGATCATAACCACTCGTTGTGTAAAAAAGATTTTCCGCATGTCACTTTTGGTTCTTTTGCCAATCACCTTAAATCTATGTCCTCTGGTTCTTGACCCTTCTGCCAATGGGAACAGTTTCTTTCTATCTACTCTTTCTAGACCATTCATGATTTTGAATACCTCCATCAAATCTTCTCTCAACCTTCTCTGTTCCAAGGAGAACAACCCCATCTTCTCCAGTCTATCCACATAACTAAAGTCCCTCATCCCTGGAATCATTCTAGTAAATCTTCTGCGCCCTCTCTAAGGACTTCACATCTTTCCTAAAGTGCGGTGCCCAGAACTGGACACAATACTCCATTTGTGGCTGAACCAGTGTTTTATAAATGTTTCATCATGACTTCCTTGCTTTTGTACTCTATGCCTCTATTTATAAAGGCCAGGATCACATATGCTTTTTTAACCACTTTCTCAACCTGCCCTGATTTGTGTACATATACCCCCAGATCTCCCTGTTCCTGCACCACTTTTAGAATTGTGCCCTTTAGTTTATATTACCTCTCCTCATTCTTCCCACCAAAATGTATCACCTCGCATTTTTCAGCATTAAATTTCATTTGCTACGTGTCCGCCCATGCCACCAGCCTGTCTATATTCTTTTGAAGTCTATCACTATCCTCCTCACTCTTCACTACACTTCCAAGTTTTGTGTTATCTGCAAATTTGGAAATTGTGCCCTGCACACCCAAGTCCAAGTCATTTATATATATCAAGAAAATCAGTAGTCCTAGTACCAACCCTTTCGGAGTACCACTGTAAACTTCCCTCCAGTCCAAAACACAACCGTTCACCACCACTCTCTGCTTCCTGTTACCTAACCAATTCTGTATCCATGCTGCTATTGCTCCTTTTATTCCATGGGCTTCAATCTTGATGACAAGCCTATTATGTGGCACTTTATCAAACGCCTTTTGAAAGTCCATATACACCATATCAACTGCATTGCCCTCATCTACCCTCTCTGTTACCTCATCAAAAAAGTCTATCAAGTTAGTTAAACACAATTTGCCTTTAACAAATCCATGCCGGCTTTCCCTAATCAATCCACACTTGTCCAAGTGACTATTAATGCTGTCTCAGATTATCGTTTCTAAAAGTTTCCCCACCACCGAGGTTAAACTGACTGGCCTATAGTTGTTAGGTTTATCCTTACACCCTTTT
Source organism: Heptranchias perlo (assembly GCF_035084215.1). NCBI lineage: Eukaryota > Metazoa > Chordata > Chondrichthyes > Hexanchiformes > Hexanchidae > Heptranchias > Heptranchias perlo. Next base: position 25,517,678 of record NC_090334.1, on the reverse strand, counting down.
TTGAACAAGGGTGTAACATCTGCAATTCTCCAGTTCCCTGGCACCACCCCCGTATCAAAGGATGTTTGGAAGATTATGGCCAGTACCTCTGCAATTTCCACCCTCACTTCCCTCAGCAACCTAGGATGCATCCCATCCAGTCCGGGTGATTTATCTACTTTAAGTACAGCCAGGCATTCTAGTACTAGTCTATCTCGTATGACGAGATAGTAATCTCTGGATTACTCACAGTGCCACGCGCTAGTGAATATAGGAATAGTATTCCTATATTCGTGGCTGCAGCAATCATGCAAGAGGGAGTGGTTCAGATTCCTGGGGCATTGGGACCAGTTCTGGGGCAGGAGGGATCTGTTCAAGATGGACGGGTTGTGCTTCAACAGAGCTGGGACCAATGTCCTTGCGGGGAGGTTAACTGGTGCTGTGGGGGAGGGTTTAAACTAATTTCGCAGGGGGATGGGCACCAGGATGAAACATTAGAGAGGAGAAACAAGGTGCACAGAGGACTGGGAGGGACAAGTAGCCCTAGAGTAAAGAATAGTTCAGAAATAGGAGGGATCAGACAGGGGGCAAATGCGAGGCAATCTAAGATGACTTTAGAGTGCATGTGCATAAATGCATGTAGGATGGTAAGCTGCAGGCTCAAGTCACCACATGTGACAGTAACAGAGAACTGGCTCAAAGAAGGGGAAGATTGGGTGCTTAATATTCCTGGCTACAACGTATTCAAGAAAGATAGGGAGGGAAGGAAAGAAAGGAGGAGGGGTGGGTGAAGATATGGATCAAATAAACTATTATAACACTGGAAAGGGATGATGTAGTTGAGGGAGTCAAAGACAGAATCTATTTGGTTAGAATTAAGGAACAATAGAGGAGCTATTCCACTACTGGGTGTATATTATAGGCCACCAAATAGTGGGAAAGAGATAGAGGAGAAAATTTGCAAGCAAATTACAGAAAGATGCAAGAACTGTAGGATCATAGAAAGGTTACAGAACAGAAGGAAGCCATTCAGCCCATTGAGTCTGTGCTGGCTCTGCGCAAGAACAAACCAGCAAGTTCCACTCCCCGATCTATCCCCGTAGCTCTGCAAATTTTTCCGTTCAAGTATTTATCCAGTTCCCTTTTGAAGGCCATGACTGAATCTGCCTCCACCACCCCCTCAGGCAGTGCATTCCAGATCCTAACCACTCGTTGTGTAAAAAAGTTTTTCCTCATGTCACTTTTGGTTCTTTTGCCAATCACCTTAAATCTATGTCCTCTGGTTCTTGACCCTTCTGCCAATGGGAAGAGTTTCTCTCTATCTACTCTGTCTAGATCCTTCATGATTTTAAATACCTCTATCAAATCTCCTCTCAACCTTTTCCGTTCTAAGGTGGAGAACAACCCCAGCTTCTCCAGTCGATCCACGTAACTAAAGTCCCTCATCCCTGGAATCATTCGACTATATCTCTACTGCACCTTCTCTAAGGCCTTCACATCCTTCCTAAAGTGCGGTGCCCAGAATTGGACACAATACTCCAGTTGTGGCCGAAACAGTGTTTTATAAAGGTTCATCATAACTTCCTTGCTTTTGTTCTCTATGCCTCTATTTATCAAACCCAGGATCCCGTATCCTTTTTTTAAACCGCTTTCTCAACCTGCCCTGCCACCTGCAATGATTTGTGTACATATACCCCCAGATCTCCCTGTTCCTGCACCCTTTTAAAATTGTGACCTTTAGTTTATATTGCCTCTCCTCATTCTTCCTACCGAAATGTATCACCTCGCATTTTTCTGCATTAAATTTCATCTGCCATGTGTCCGCCCATGCCACCAGCCTGTTTATATTCTTTTGAAGTCTATCACTGTCCTCCTCACTCTTCACTACACTTCCAAGTTTTGTATCATCTGCAAATTTGGAAATTGTGCCCTGCACACACAAGTCCAAGTCATTAATATACATCAAGAAAAGCAATGATCCTAGTTCCGACCCCTGGAGAACGATAGAGTAGTGATAATGGGGGACTTCAATTATCCTAATATAGACTTGGAAAGTAACTTTGTGAAGGGCAGAGGGGGATGAATTCCTGTAATGTGTTCAAGAGAACTTTCTGGAACAGTGTGTTTCCAGCCCAACGAGGAAGGAAACAGTGCTGGATCTTGTTCTGGGGAATGAAGTGGGGCAGGTGGAGCATGTTTCAGTGGGAGAGCATTTGGGGAACAGTGATCACAATATCATTAGGTTTAGAATAGTTATGGAAAAGGACAAGGAACAATCAAATATGAAAATGCTTAACTGGAGGAGGGCAAATTTCAATGAGTTAAAAAGCAATCTTACCCAGGTGGATTGGAATCAAAAATTGGTAGGCAAAACAGTAATTGAATAATGGGAGGCCTTCATGGAGGAGTTGTTTCGGGTACGTACTAGACACATCCCTACAAGGGGGAAAGGAAGGGCATCCAAAGCTGAAGCTCCCTAGATGACTAAAGATATAGAGATTAAAATGAAAAAGGAAAAGGAGGCTAATGACATGACAAATGTAAGGTTCATAATACAGTGGAGAACCAGGATGAATACAGAAAGTACAGAGGAGATCTAAAAAAAAGGAAATAAGAGGGGCAAAGTGAGAGGAGGAGAATAAATTAGCAGCTAACATAAAAGGGAACCCAAAAGTTTTTTTTATCAACATATAAATAGTAAAAGTGTAGTCAAAGGAAGAGTGGGGCTGATTAGGGACAATAAAGGAAATTTTCTTGTGGAGGCAGAGGGCATGGATGAGGTACTAAATGAATACTTCGCATCAGTCTTCACTAGAGAAGAGGATGCTGCCAAAGTAGCAGTAAAGGAGGAGGTAGTAGCGATATTGGATAGGATAAAAATAGATAAAGAGGAGGTACTTAAAAGATTGGCAGTACTCAAAGTAGAAATGTCACCCGGTCCAGATGGGATGCATCCTAGGTTACTGAGGGAAGTAAGGATGGAAATTGCGGAGGCTCTGGCCACAATCTTCCAATCATCCTTAGATATGGGTTTGGTGCTGAAGCATTGCAAATGTTACACCTCTGTTCAAAAAAGGGGCGAGTGATAAAACCCGGCAATTACAGGCCAGTCAGCCTAACATCGATGGTGGGGAAACTTTTAGAGACAATAATCCAGGACAAAATTAATTGGCACTTGGAAAACTATGGACTGAGAAATGAAAGTCAGCAGGGATTTGTTGAAATCAAATCTTGTTTGACTAACTTGATTGCGTTCTTTGATGAATACAGATGGATACAGAATTGGCTATGTAACAGGAAATAGAGAATAGTGGTGAACTGGACTGGAGGGAGGTGTACTGTGGTGTTTCCCAGGGGTCGGTACTAGGACCACTGCTTTTCTTGATATATATTAATGACTTGGACTTGGATGTACAGGTAGATAGAGAGAAACTGTTCCCATTGGCAGAAGGGTCAAGAACCAGAGGACGTAGACTTAAGGTGATTGGCAAAAGAATCAATGGTGATATGAGGAAAAACATTTTTACATCGCGAGTGGTTAGGATCTGGAATGCACTGCCAGGTGGAGGCAGATTCAATCATGGCTTTCAAAAGGGAACTTGATGAATACTTGAAAGGAAAAATTTGCAGGGCTATGGCGATCAGGTGGGGGAGTGGGACTAGCTGGACTGCTCTCGCATAGAGCCGGCACAGATTCGATAGGCCGAATGGCCTCCTTCCAAGCTGCAACCTTTCTATGATTTTAAGTAATGGAAAGGGTTGATGATGGTAGTGCGATTGATGTTGTGTAAATGGACTTTCAAAAAGCATTTGATAAAGTGCCACATAATAGACTTATTGGCAAAATTAAAGGGATTAAAGGGACAGTGGCAGTGTGGATACAAAACTGGCTAGGGGACAGAAAGCAGAGCATAGTGGTAAATGAATGTTTTTCAGACTGGAGGGAAGTATACAGTGGTGTTCCTCAGGGGTCAGTATTAGGACCACCGCTCTTTTTGATATATATTAATGACCTGGACTTGGGTACACAGGATATAATTTCAAAGTTCGCAGATGTCACGAAACTCGGAAATGTAGTAAACAATGTGGAGGATAGTAACAGACTTCAGGGGGACATAGACAGACCGATGAAATGGGCAGAAGCATGGCAGATGAAATTTAACACAGAGAAGTATGTAGTGATGCATTTGGTAGGAAGAATGAGGAGAGGCAATATAAACTAAATAATACAATTTTAAAGGGAATGCAGGAACAGAGAGATCTGAGGGTGCACATATACAAATCTTTGAAGGTGGCAGGACAAGTTGAGAAGGCTGTTAAAAAAAAAATGGGATCCTGGGCTTTATTAATAGAGACATAGAACACGAAAGCAAGGAAGTTGTGCTAAACCTTTATAAAACACTGGTTAGGCCTCAGCTGAAATATTGTGTTCAATTCTGGGCACCACACCTTAGGAAGGATGTCACGGCCTTGGAGAGGGTGCAGAAGAGATTTACTAGAATGGTGCCAGGGGTGAGGGACTTCAGTTACGTGGAGAGACTGGAGAAGCTGGGGTTGTTCTCCTTAGAAGAGAGAAGATTAACAGGAGATTTGATAGAGGTGTTCAAAATCATGAACCATTTTGACAGCGTAAATAAGGAGAAACTGTTTCCAGTGGCAGAAGGGTCGGTAACCAAAGGACACAGATTTAAGGTGATCAGGAAAAGAGCCAGAGGTGACATAAGGAAACATTTTTTTATGCAGTGAATTGTAATGTTCTGGAATGCACTGCATGAAAGGGTTGTGGAAGCAGATTCAATAGCGACTTTCAAAAGGGAATTAGATAAATACTTGAAGGTGAAAAATTTACAGGGCAATGGGGAAAGAGCAGTGGAATGGAACTAATTGGCTAGCTCTTTCAAAGAGCCAGCACAGGCACGATGGGCCAAATGGCTTCCTCCTGTGTTGTACCTAATATGATACGATGAATTTTTTAAAAATTGTATCTCAATTACGAGCAAGTGGAAATTGGCAGTTCATAAGACATTGTGTGTGCATATTTCAGATATGAAGCATACAAGAAGGAAGATCATCACATTTGACAGTGTGGAAAGTGACACCGTGTGGTTAAAATGACTGGAGGTACTGAAAAATACAAATAGATAAATAGTACAATTTTGACAGAAGAGGATAATAACACAATCCAGATTTCAACCACAGCATCGGCCAAAAAAACAGAATATCAAATTCTCAATTCAATGGATTAAGGCAGGATTACAGAAGAAGAAACAGACGTCTAATGTTTCCTGCTGCTAGAATTAAATTATTACCTACAACTGAGTTGAGTCTTCCTATTGTATTGGCTTCCGTTGCAATAGCCATGCGCCAAAGAACTTAAGGTTTGCATTCTCCAGGAATTAATGATAGATACTAGTAGTCAAAGAAAGAACTTGCATTTATATAGCATCTTTCACAACCTTAGGACGCCCCAAAGCACTTTACAGCCAATGAAGTATTTCTGAAGTGTCGTCACAGTTGCAACGTGAGGAAATGCAGCAGCCAATTTGCGCGCAGCAAGCTCCCACAAACAATAATGAGATTGTGATCAGATAATCTGTGTTTAGTGATGGTGGTTGAGGGATAAATATTGGCCAGGACATCAGCAGAACTCCACTGCTCTTCTTCGAATAGTGCTAAGGAATCTTTTATGTCCACCTGAAAAGGCAGAAGGGGACTTGGTTTAATGTCTCATCCGAAAGATTGCACTTCGGACAGTGCAGCACTCCCTCAATACTGCACTGGAGCGTTAGCCTCGATTATGTGCTGAAGTCTCTGGGTCGGAGCTTAAACCCATGACCTTTTGGCTCAGAGTGCTACCACTGAGCCACGGCTGACACCTTTATAAAATAAATCACATCACCAGAAGAATTATGCAAAGATTGGAAGAAGTATATACTGCTGTGAGAGGTTTGAAAGAATTAGGTACGATCAAAAATTAGCCAATTTATGGCAACAACTTTGTCTGTTCTGTGTGACTGTTTTGGTGCATGTATTCATAAAGATTATTCTCAATGTTTATCTGTTGTTAAAACCCATGTATTCTAATATTACACAAAGTGAACTTGAACTATCCACAACAAACTGTGTGCAACCAACTGCTGACTGTATCTTGTAAATCTCCAGTGATAGCATCATAGTCTTTAATTGCCTTGTTTTATAAATCAAGAATATACAACACATTGACAGAAAGTATCTGTACTACTACCAACACAAAAACTGACTAAACATGGAATTACCCCCTCCCCTAGACACACACACATGTGCAATACTGAAAAATGTATATTATAAATGCAAAAAATGGTGGGACAGTAGTACAGTATTTTGGAGCTCCGAACACCTTGGACAGTTATGGATTTGCACAAGGAGCTTCTACAACTGGCTTCATTTTCACCGTTACCGCTCGGCCTGTAAATTGGAAGAGTGGATTGCTCACCCAGTGACTTTGAATCTATAGTTCCCAAAGCTTTTCCCCGCTGGAGGGATTTCCCCTGGGTCTGTTGTAGACGAATTGATAGAGATTGATTGCCATGATTAGTCATCAACTCCATTATAGTTATAGAGTGCGGTTACCAGGATGTTAGGAGGCGAACGAGATGGACTTTGGTCTTTTTTTCATCGAGTGGTTCTTACGTTCCGCCTGATTGTCATTTCCATCAATGGGAATGAAAATAGAGCAGGTTCCACAATGAGCGGGCGTTCCCTCCCATCGGTTCACCGCCCAAGCAATGAAAGTGAAAATTATTCCCAGTGTGTTTCCTGAACTCAGCCAGAGGAAACACCACAAGTCCAGATGTAATAAAGGAGGACAGAGAAAATCACCCTCGGCCACTCTCACTCACCAGCTAGTGGCCAGTTAGAGTGGCACCGACTGATCCTTGAAGATGGGGATAAATGTTTACCATGGGGAGACTTTTCAGAGTTGGGAGGAAAGGATAAATAGAAAATAACTTGCCAAAAATGAAACGAGATGACGGTTGTTCTCAATAATGGTGGTTTTTCACTGACTCAGTGTGAAAGGTATAGGGCCCGATATTAGGAGGGCGGTGGGTTCGCAGCGGGGGGTCGACTGGGCGCCTGGGTAACGCGCCCAGTGAAATCGGGGTGCTCCACACTGAATCGCAGGCTAATTGGAGCCACTTACCTGTGCTTCCAGGTTTCGTGCTGGAAAGCTGCGCAGCGGGCGGGCTGCACATGCGCAGCATAGACTGTCAGCTGGAGGAACCCTATTTAAAGGGGCAGTCCTCCACTGACTGATGCTGCAGGAAATAGGAAAAATTACAGCATGGAGCAGCCCGGGGGAAGGCTGCTCCCAGGTTTAATGATGCCTCACTCCAGATATCATTGGATGGGGTGAGGAGGAGGGGGAGGACAGAGATCTTCCCCCCGGCGGGCGGGAGGAAGCGGCCTACCTCTGCCACCAAGAAGGCCTGGCTCGAGGTGGCAGAGGAGGTCTCCTGCACCACCAACATATCGCGCACCTGCATACAGTGCAGGAGGCGCTGCAATGACCTAAGTAGGTCAGCCAAAGCGAGTACACTTACTCATTCCCCTACACTCCGTCTGCCACATCACCGCCCCCACCTCACATCTCCTTCTGCACAGCCAACACTACTCTGTCACATCACTCCTCATACCCACTCAAAGCTCATCCTCATCTTACCTGCACTTACTCACCTCGCCAGTACTCATCCCGCCACTACCACTCAAACCAATCCTCATACAATCTCATGGCTCTCTCTCATACTCACCCTCTCATGCATCTCTTTCACGGCCAGCCTCACTCAACCTGCCACTACCTGTGCTGCAGCCACAGGGCGTGCATCACATATGTGCAGTAGGAAGCGTAAGGCAAACGTATCGTGAGCATGAAGGGGATGCACAAGGGTGTTTGAGGGATTGTCATGGTTTTTACCTATATTTAATCTCTGATCAACTCACATAACATATTATATTGTCACCACTACTGCCACATCTTTGCGAATCTTGTCTGGTTTGTGCAATAATGCCCTTTCCTGAGGATCACAATGAAGACACACAACTGATGCCACCCATTGTGTCACTGCAGAGTGGGTGTAGGTGTATTTGCAGGGCTCATTTGTGCAGACGACTGAGAGACGTCGGCGATGTCCCCAGTGGCACCCTGGAAGGATGCGGAGGAGAAGTTGTTGAGGGCAGTGGTGACTTTGACAGCGACAGGTAAGAAAATGGTGCTCGGGCCAGCTGGGAGCAGCTCGGCATGAAGGAGGCTGCAGATGCCTACGACTACATGGCGAATGACTCTGAGCCTCCGTGTGCACTGCTGCTCAGAGAGGTCCAGGAAGTTGAGCCTCGGTCTGTAGACCCTGTGGCGAGGGTAGTGCCTTCTGCGACACATCTCTCTCTGCGGTTGCCCTCCCTCCTGCTGTGCAGGTGGATGTGTCACACCACTGTGTTGTGGGGCTCCACGTTTCAGAGGTGGACGGCGTGGCCGGCGAGGCTGGTGATGCTGTTCGCCCTCCGAGGAGGTCATGACGGCAGCTACGGCGGCCCCCATCCGGAAGATGTACATCTGAGGGGGTCCGCAAGGTAGGTACATGTCTCTGGACCCCGGGGTAAGTGTGCAAGTTGGTGAATTTTCTTGTTAGGAGGAGGGTAGTGGAGGCCAAACTTTGTCCAAAGTGACAGAGTGGCCTCCTGCAATGAGTGAGGGTCTTCCCCAACCTGTCACAGGTAGCTGCCACAGGCTGATGGCTGCAACACATCCATTTCAACTGGGAGTGTTTCCCCCAGTACGGGAAACAGTCTCAGTTCATTGCAAAATCCCATCCCTCCTAAAATATCAGGTCTGTGAACGTCCTGAAGTACCTGTTTAATTGCTTCAAGTGTCACCCCGCTGGCTTTAAGTGCCGGTGGGAGTCCCACATGAGGGGGCTGCGTGCGCATGTCAGCGCGTCGTTGGCGAACCCGGAAGTGGGCGGGTTGGAGCCGGGCTCCGGACCCGCCCCGGGAATCCCTGATTTTCGTAGCCCCCCCGCCACAAACGCACCCGCTCGGGGGTGCGAAAATCCAGCCCATAATTTCATCAACACTTATTCCATTGAGTACATTTCTCTTGTGCCTGCCGATACTGAATGTAGCTATCCATGTAACACCAACAGTTAAGCTGGAACCTCTCTACATGGTCTTACAGCGAGGCTATTCTTCATTGTACCAGAGTGCCCAACTCTTCTATCAGACTCATTTTCTCCACTGAGATGAGTGACATTGGCTGGAATTTCTATCTTTTCCTGGAATTGGCAGATGGTTGCATGTAAATACAGATAAGTTTTGCAGTGTCACCATGATGATGGAATATAAAGTTCCAAGACTTGAAATCGTAAAGGATGAAAATGGGGAGATGGTGTCACAAACTTGCTATTTAAATGTACATTGTGGGTATAAACTAGGAAACTATATTCTTCAATAAAAATTGCGTGTTGCTCTACATTTGCATAAATAGCAGAGCTTCCTGTATGATACTGAGTGGGCCAAGTTTAATTTATTAATAGATAAGTTCGTGAATGTGAGCAGTCACTTGGATCATTCCTCACAGTTGGGAGTCTCTGGATTTATAATGTGGAGAGATATTTGTCATCTTTTCTCCAATTAGCAGCAGCACGAATCAGTCCTACAAATGTATCACAGCACTTGCAGCACAGTTGTTGAAGGCTGCAGTTTTAAACACTGTTGGTGGGACCCTTGTAGGTAAAGAGTGCAACTCACAGCCAGCAACAGAACAGTAAAATCAGCAACTTGAGGGAAACTCTCTGTAAATATAGTGGGAAAAAAGTCACTACATCTACAAACATACTCAATGTTACCACCACAAAAATATTCATGTGCTTTCCACTTTTATAAAATGTTGAGAATCGAATGGCCAAGGATAGTACGATATACAATGCATGATTGAGACACAGATTCGCATGCCCCGATTTTAACTCCAGGGCACGAAGTGGGCAGGTGGGTAAATGATGGGCGGGCAGGAAGCCCTGATGACGTCAGCGGCGTCAATTTTAACTCCCAGGCCTCATTTCTATTTGACTGACTGGCTACCCTCCCGATCATGTCGGGAATCGAGCAGCATGCCCACAAAATGTCCGTAATTTCTGACGGGCCTCCTGAGGCCTATTTAAAGTGGGGCTGCACGTCAAAGCTAGGTTGCATTCCTCAATTTGATTTTTGCTTGTCCAACTGTTCAAGAAAATTTGGCACCAGAGATGGCCAGAGGATTGACTGCCCTGCCTCCCTGGAAATCCTCGTGGCGGATGTTAGGACAAGGAGGAAGGTACTGTTCCCCACCAGCGGCAACGGCATTCCAGGGCCACTATGAAGCAAGCCCAGACAGAGGTGGCTGACAGGGTCAGTGCCACCGGCATCATCCCCAGGACCTGGGTTCAATGCAGGAAGAGGTTCAATGGCCTCACAAGAGTAGCAAGGGCAAGTACAACACGTAACCTCTCCACCTCTCTCAACACCCGACAACACTCCTTTCACCCCCTCCCTCACCTCTCTCAACACTCGACAACACTCCTTTCACCCCCTCCCCCACCTCTCTCAACACCCGACAACACTCCTTTCACCCCCTCCCCCACCTCTCTCAACACTCGACAACACTCCTTTCACCCCCTCCCCCACCTCTCTCAACACCCGACAACACTCCTTTCACCCCCTCCCCCACCTCTCTGAACAACACCTGACAACACTCCTTTCACCCCCTCCCCCACCTCTCTCAACACTCGACAACACTCCTTTCACCCCCACCTCTCTCAACAACACCTGACAACACTCCTTTCACCCCCTCCCCCACCTCTCTGAACAACACCTGACAACACTCCTTTCACCCCCTCCCCCACCTCTCTCAACACCCGACAACACTCCTTTCACCCCCTCCCCCACCTCTCTCAACACCCGACAACACTCCTTTCACCCCCTCCCCCACCTCTCTCAACACCCGACAACACTCCTTTCACCCCCTCCCCCACCTCTCTCAACACCCGACAACATTCCTTTCACCCCCTCCCTCACCTCTCTCAACACCCGACAACACTCCTTTCACCCCCTCCCCCACCTCTCTCAACACCCGACAACACTCCTTTCACCCCCTCCCCCACCTCTCTCAACACCCGACAACACTCCTTTCACCCCCTCCCCCACCTCTCTCAACACCCGACAACACTCCTTTCACCCCCTCCCCCACCTCTCTCAACACTCGACAACATTCCTTTCACCCCCTCCCCCACCTCTCTCAACACCCGACAACATTCCTTTCACCCCCTCCCCCACCTCTCTCAACACCCGACAACACTCCTTTCACCCCCTCCCCCACCTCTCTCAACACTCGACAACATTCCTTTCACCCCCTCCCCCGCCTCTCTCAACACCCGACAACACTCCTTTCACCCCCTCCCCCACCTCTCTCAACATTTCCCTCCCCTCCATCACATCCTTCAACATACAATCACAAGGCCACAATGTGATATCTCACTTTCTTGTTCCAAACATGCTCACTTCTTCCTTTCTTCTCTTCACACTAACATCATTCTCTTCTCACATCCTAGCACTTGCTCAAACACAACTCCTCCCAGCAATCATTCCTCACTTCACATTACACACATTCAGCTTTACATTCATCACCTCCCCATCCTCATTCAATCTTGCTTCTTCTCCGCCTCTCGCCACACGCACTATATGTGTAAGTCCTGCACACCTCCACTTAGCTTTTCAATTGTAAGGAATCTTACAACACCAGGTTATAGTCCAACAATTTTATTTTAAAATCACAAGCTTTCGGAGATTATCTCCTTCGTCAGGTGAGGAAGGAGATAATCTCACCTGACGAAGGAGATAATCTCCGAAAGCTTGTGATTTTAAAATAAAATTGTTGGACTATAACCTGGTGTTGTAAGATTCCTTACATTTGTCCACCCCAGTCCATCACCGGCATCTCCACATCATAGCTTTTCAATAGCCACTCTCTTTCTGCAAGACAAAAAAAATGCTACGGATGCAATCAAGACGGGGGTGGGGGGTGAGCAGTACCCAACCTTATAGCGCGCACACAAGCGGAGTAAGAAGTCCTGGAGATTAATGGCCTGTGCGGTCCATGAGCATTAGGGAAGGCGAGACTGGCAGCTTACCTGAGCAGGGTGTCTGCATATTACTGGTAACACTTCATTCATCTCAGCAAATACTCACCAAGCTTCACAGCTATAAGCTGCATTCTCAAGGCCTGCTAATGTCCAGCTTCTATCTGCCATCCGAACTCTTTCTTCTACGTACCTTCTCGGGAGTAAGAGGCCACTTCAGAAGACACCTCGGAGGAGGACAGTCCTCCTGAGGATGCACCGTCAAGCGCTCCATCACTTCCAAACATCAGCTCAGATATCGGCGCGGGTTAGATAGTGAGGCAGAGTCTGCATGTGGTTAAAATGCCCAGCACGAGTCAGCAGCAGCAGGTACTGGCTGCAGGGAAAGCCCGCAAGTCAGCTTACCAGAGGGAGAGGCCCTCTCCCAACTCTGCTGAGCCAGACAGAGATGAAGACTTCAGGGGCTCAGTCATTTATTATGACAATTATTATATTTGCCATTAAATTAATTACCTTTATCGCATTTGGCACTTTGATCTGCAGTGTGGTTCAATAGTGGCTTCTGAGCCTGCACTGTTAGTGCATCATTGAGGTAGAAGTTGCCTGAATGGTTTGAATGTTCTTTAATGCAGAATGAAGGGAGTGATGAAGGATGGAACAAGGACTGTTAAGCAGATAGGCACTGTATAATGTTTGAGAGCATGGGAATGAGGTCAGTGGAATCGCTGAGCAATTAGCCGAGCTGTCACGTCTCTTGCTACACGGCATTGAGGTGACCCTTCTTCTTCTGCTGTTTCCTCATAGGACCCCGGTTTTAGTATATTCATGAGGCTCCCGCCTGCCTGTCGCGGGCGCCTGTCCCAAACCCAAAAACTGCACGGTTAAAATGGTGGCAGGCGGGAGTATGTCGTGAACGCAGCGGTAAATTCGCTACTGCCATTTTAACCACTCACCTGCCCCGTTCTCGTCGGACAGGCAGGGTTAAAATCAGGCCCTAGTGTTAGTGATCATTGCCAGCTTTAAGTCGCTGTTGGTGTTAGTTACTTTGTTGCTGTGAACAATGTATTTACAGGGTGCATAACGTGCTTGATATTTCGTATGTTCTTATGGCCTGAATTTCCCCCTCACTGGGTCAGGAGGTAATCAGTTAGGGTTCTCACTCCTGATTGTCATCCAGAGATTTAATTATCCACTGTATCTTCTGCTATTCCAATAGCTGAAAACTTATCAAAATATAATTCTCCATTGCTGCAAAACACTAAGAACTTTCCCCTGGCCCTGCCATTTCTGCCTAATGAAAGTGCACACTGTCCAATTTATCATGCAGGTAGTAACATTCGAGAAAGCCAGTGTGGTCGAGAACTACCTGAACAAGGATTTGATTATATTGGCTGGCATTGCTTGAAAATACCTCTCTATATCAGCATAACATCCCTATTAATACATAATGACTTCAAATCTAAGATTCCGACTGACTCGCCAGCAATCATCAATGGAAAAGACCTCAGGGTTTAGGAACCAATTCCAATTTATTTAATAGTCAGCAAAAAAGAATTGAAAATAAAATGCACACTGAGGATGAATTTCCCATTTTTAACTAGCAAGAGGGGGAAAAAAGCACCATAAGGTAACATACTGGGAATTGGGTTGTCCAGTGGGTTAAGCGCACTGCCATTTTACTGTAGCCTACACAGATAGAATTAAATTGTCCTGTCTCGGCTGACTAAAATGAGTTTGGGTAGCTTCAGTTGAGTTCCTTAACGTGCATGAGCCCACAAAGAAAGGCGCCCCCAATTTGACACTGCTTGCCAATCTCATCGAGAGATAGTGTAAGGATGGATTGCATGGTAGACAAAAGATGCAGCACTGCAGAAGGTGCAAGATTCTGAAATTGGAGCAAAATGCATTGTCGTGGTGTTGATAGAACAGATAACAGGAGAAATAAAGCCAGTTAGCACATAGAGATTTTAGCTGCGGAAAGGGAGCAGTGAAGGGAACATTACAGGACGACAACCAGATGTAAGAAGACATTTTATTAGAAAGGGTCTAGATTGGCTCCCATGATAAGTGTGGTCACGCAGAAAAATTCACTCCTTGTCCAATCCAAAGGGACATCTGCTGAGAGCTGCTGAATAGTACTGGCATGGAGTCGTTTTGATGTGCAATTGCAAACATTAGAACAAACTCTCAAGACAAATTATTAATATGAGGCTTTAAGTGGAATGTTAGAACCCTTTACCAGCCTCGGACATTTCCCAATGGAAAAGCTTGCATTTATATAATGCCTTTCACAACCTCAGGATGACCCAAAGCGCTTTACAGCCAATGAAGTACTATTGAAGTGTAGCCACTGTTGTAATATAGGGAAATGCAGCAACCAATTTGTGAACTGCAATGTCCCATGAACAGTAATAAGATAATGGCCAGATAATCGGTTTTAGTGATGTTGGTTGAGGGATAAATATTGGCCAGGACACCAGGGAGAACTAGTGCCTTGGGATATTTTATGTCCACCTGAGAGGGCGGACAGGTCCTCAGTTTAACATCTCATAGTACTGCACTGGAGTGTCAGCCTAGATTATGTGCTTAAGTCTCTGAAATGGGGCATGAACCCACATCCTTCTGACTCAGAGGTGAGAGCACTACCACTGAGCCACAGCGGACACCCTATGCTGTCACCCATCAACATTGCAGGGTAAGTTTCCATTAAGATAGATGCCACTGAGCAAATCTTCAGGCAGTTGATAAACATTTAAAGGCCCACTTTATTCCTCAGGTATCAGCCAACTCCAAAGAGGGTTCCTTGATGTCAACATATATAAAGTTACACCCCTCTCCATTGTGATATTTTGGGCACATACGGTGATGTAACGGTGGGAGCCAGTTGCTGCGGCAGGGTGCTACTTTAGGTTCATTGAGAATTTCGTCTCATCTCATGAGATGCACAATCCGCAAACAATTTATTCTTAACAAGTTAACTATCGGAGGGCTATCTTTGAATCAAAGTTCACTCGAGTCTCCACTAATTTAATGTAACCTTAATTTCTTAAAAAAATTTGAACCCTCGTTTGGCAGTTCTGTTCTGCCACTCCTGCCTTCTGTTATCATTCCATTGAAATACTCACTCTGCACACTTTCTGAATACATTTCATATGCTCAAATAGCTCTGGGGACCCCATCTAGCCTTGGTCAGCTTTTTCAAGTTTACCTGTTAACAGAGCCAACCTCTTCTTGGACTATTTAACTATACGACTGCAACCTGCTAGTGGAGAAAAGATAGGTTACAATGTGTAGACTAACAGAAAAACATTTGAAAGGGTGAAGGGATCATTAAAAAGTTCCTTCTTGCCCCTTCTCCATCACATTATTGAAAATAGACACAAAAGTACCACTGTAGACTGTCAGTGATAAGATACTCTTACAATAGGCCCCAGGCTGGAAAACAAATGCTGAGATACATAACTTTGTTGCTGTATCTCAAGTCTCAGACATAAGAGTTCATGGAGGATCAAATGCCCCTGCAACCTTCAACGGATTAAGCAAAATAAATTACCAAACTCGTTCTATGCAATTCGCAACTTCCTTCAAAACATTTGAGGAAAGTTAAGTTGTGTGCAATTTTATTTTATTTTATTCAATTTCTCTGATATAGTGTAAATTCTGTTTATATTAGATACATTTGATTATTGTTCACTGGATTTCTTGCATTTCTGTTAGTAAAAACAGATCAATATTACTTACCAAGCACACTTAGGCTTTATTTCTACTATCAAATAGCACATTATTTCCATTTTACTGGCACTCATTCTCGATTCTTTCTTTTGTTTTTGTTATACATCCATTACATAGAATGTACAGCACAGCAACAGGCCATTCAGCCCCACAGGTCTATGCCAGAGTTTATGCTCCACACGAGCCTCCTCCCTCCCTACTTCATCTAACCCTATCAGCATATCCTTCTTCTTTCTCCCTCATTTGTTTATCTAGCTTCCCCTTAAATGCAGCTACACTACTCGCTTTAACTGCCCCTTGTAGTGGGGAGCTCCACATTCTAACCACTCTATGGGTGAAGAACTTTCTCCTGAATTCCCAACTGGATTTATTAGTGACAATCTTATATTTATGCCCCTCGTTCTGATATCCCCATAAGTAGAAACATCTTCTCTATGTCCACCTTTCAAACTCTTTCATAACCTTAAAGGTCTCTATCAGATCATCCCTTAGCCTACTCTTTTCTAGAGAAAGTCATCTCAGCTTGTTCAGCCTTTCCTGATAAGGATAGCTCTCAGTTCTGGGATCATCTTAGTAAATCTTTATTGCACCTTCTCCTGTGCCTCTGTATCCTTTTTGTAATATGGAGATCACAACTGTTCACAATACTCCAAGTGTGGTCTAACCAAGGTTTGATACAAGCTTAACATAACTTCTCTGCTTTTGAATTCTATCCCTTTAGAAATAAACCCCAGTGTTTGGTTTACTTTTTTTCTGGCCTTATTAACCTATGTCGCTACTTTTAGTGATTTGTGTTATCTGTACCCCGACATCCCTCTGCTCCTCTACCCCATTTAGACTCTTATTAACCAAACAGAATATGGCTTCCTTATTCTTCCTACCAAAATGTAATACCTCACACTTATCTATATTGAAATTAATTTGCCAATTACATGCCCATTCTGCAAGTTTATTAATGTCTTCCTTATTAATACATTACAACAGTGACTACATCTTAAAAAGTACTCCATTAGCTGTAAAGCACTTTGGGACATCCTGAGGTTGTGAAAGGCACTATATAAATGAAAGTCTTTATAGCCATTTGTTTTGCTGGATGCTTTAAATGCATGTTTAAAAATAATGTCAACTTAAAAGACATGTTATAATATATTTGGTGATGACTTTTTCACAGTTATCAGCAGTTGATCACACTTCTGCAAAACTTGCAGTGATAACGTCACAGTTAATAACCACTCTCCACAAATTCCAAAAATTTCATCGGAGTCCTCCTCAGTGTTATCTATACCCAATTAGGTGTCATCCACAAATTTTGAAATTGTACTTCCAATTCCTGAGTCCAAATCCTTTATGTAAATAGTGAATAACAGCAGTCCCAGCACTGATCCTTGTGGAACACCACTTCCTACCTTTTGCCAGTCTGATCAACTACCTTTAACCCCTACTCTCTGTTTTCTGTTTTGCAGCCAGCTTGCTATCCATTCTGCTACTTGTCCCCTGACTCTACATGCTCTGACCTTAGTCATGAGTCTACAATGCAGTACTTTATCGAAGGCCTTTTGAAAATCCAAATATATTACATCTACTACATTACCCTTGTCTACCCTTTCTGTTACTTCTTCAAAGAATTCAATAAGGTTGGTCAAGCATGACCTTCCCTTCTGAAATCTGAGCTGACTATTCTTTATTATATTTTTGTTCTCTAGATGTTTTTCTATTACATCTTTGAGTAAGGATTCCATTATCTTTCCAACTACCGACATTAAGCTAATTGGTCTATGGTTCTCTGGACTGGTTCTATCTCCCATTTTAAATATAGGAATCACATTGACTGTCCGCTATTCCCTTTTCTAATGAATTTTGTATAATTATATGTAATAGTGCCTCTTCTATCTCTTCCCTAACTTCTTTTAATATGCACGGATGCAATCCATCCGGACCAAGGGTTTTATCCTCTCTAAGATTGATTAGTTTATCAACTTTCTCCCCCCTTTCTGTCTTAACTATCTTTATATCTTATTTGATTTCTTCTTCTAATGTCATGCCCACCATGTTAGTCTCCTTGGTAAATACTGAGGCAAAGTAATTATGTAATATTTCTGCCATTTTGCTCTCATTATCTGTGAGTTTATCATGTGTATCCTTTAGTGGCCCTATCTCTATTCTGATTTTTCTTTTCTTAATTGTGTCTGTAGAATACTTTACTATTTCTTTTTATATTCCTTGATGATTTAATTTAATTTCAAGATGAAATCAATAAGAAGCAGGCTGCCACTACATTTAAAAATATTTCAGCTATTTAGTAAAATAGACGTGAATCTGTTAAACAAGCCATCACACCACTGTAGCACATGCTGCACTTCAGGTTCTGTCAACTGACTCGCTGGGAAGGCAGGAGTGAAGATTAATACTGCGATCCAACAATGCTTGAAATGTCAATCTGCATAAACAGACACAGCCGAGCATTCTGGGGTTAACTGCATGATAGATTCTTCTTCAGTTATCGTCAGACTTGGTTTTCTTGCATTTTTCTCTTTGTGAGCGCACACAAGAAACAATATAAAATCTATCATTTGTTTCATAGTAAAAAAAAATATATTTGGTGATGATTTTTTCACAGTTATCAGCAGTTGATCACACTTTTACAAAACTTGCAGTGTAAATGTCGCAGTTCATAATCAGTCTCCACAAATTCCAAAGTATCTATTGTAAAAGCAAAATAACACTTATGAGATTCATTGCCTTGCAATCATTATCTATGTGTGTGTGTGCACACAGCTACCTTTAAAAGCATGGTACAAAAAGCAGATGATTACTCCTGCTACTCTGGTAGGCCAACCATTTTCAGAGGGAACTGTGACAGTGCATCCCTGCAGTTTCAGACTTCATCAGCAAGACAGATGTAGAGTGTTAGTAGTCATGTCAGTCACTGTCAACTCAGAGACAGTATTCAAAGTAGCCGGATAGCTCAGAGTGAGGTCACACCACTCAATCCTTTTCTATAATGTTGCATTCACCCTTTTCTTTACACAAAGCACTCTGAGGGTATGTAACACTATGATCAAATTAAAGAAATGACTTAAGATAAGACTTTTGACAATGGGTTTAGCTCAATGGGTTTATACAGTGAGTAGCTGAGCAATACAGATTAGGAAGGTGGAGATTTGATTGCTGGTCTGTGCTGTCTTATCTGATCCCATCTGGAACAATGGTAGGGTGCAAAACTTGCAGTGATTATGTCACAGTTAATAACCAGTCTCCACAAATTCCAAAGTATCTATTGTAAAAGCAAAATAACACTTATGAAATTCATTGCCTTGTAATCATTATCTACGTATGTGTGCACAGCAGCTACCTTTAAAAGCACAGTACAAAAAGCAGATGATTTACTCCCTTGAATTAGGGAGTGAAAAGTCAGCATCATCTTCTTGTCCTGATCGCTGTCCATCAATCCTTACTGGAGGTACATGTGTGTCAGGTTTGGAAAGGACCAGGCTCGGCAGTGATGCTTCATATATGGCTCGTATATGAATAATAGTCATTTAGATGAGATATCAAAGGCCAACTGGAGCTCCCGGATCTGTGCCCTGGTCAGCGCCTTCAGGGGACGGGATGGAAGCATATTGCAAGAAAAAAAAGACAGATTTATTATGGCCCCCAAGAACAATAAAAGAAGATAAAATGCTTAAAAGGAGATATGAGTCGTTAGAAGAAAGCATGTTATTTTTATTGAATAATATTGCATATTAATTGATACACAAGCATAAAGTTATACCGAATCACCACCTGCACAGTACCATGGACAATTGCAAATATTAGCTTTCAGCATTTTCCAATTCAAATCTCCCTACAGAAGATACCTAAATCAACAATTCCTGTTTTGACTCATGCAAGACCTTCCAGTGACACATAAAAACAAAACAAATGTTGGCCCATTACTTCATCAAAATCATGAAGCAAAACGACCTTGAAGAGAAACAGTCAAGACTCCAAATCAGTTGTACAGGTTACAGCAGAGAAACTAATTGGCTGTGTGATCAAAAGGAACGCTGTCTCTTTCCTCTGCTCACATTTGTTTCACTTGTTAACTTGAATTTCCATAATCCCTTTTTTCGCTCCACTCTCCCTACTTTATCGACTTAAAATTTTTAAAGTTTAATCATTTACGTCCAGAATAATTGAACAAAGTCAAAACCAAAATCCTGCAGGTAAGGAAAAACACACCTGGTAGTTATCTTAAATCAGCTTGATTTTTATATTGACTTGGAAGATGAGGAAATTAGTGATTAAAGGCAGCTAGTAATGAATGCTGTGGAACAGTCAATGTTATTCACTTCCTTTACCATGTGTACCCAATACATTTTAACCAGTTAATGATAAACAGCAATCTGTTACTAATCCATCATTAAAAAAATGTATACTTCGATACTTCCCTTGTTCCTGGCTCATTCATAAAAAAAGCAACAAGGATCTGAGACCTCCTATGTCTCCAAGATTTTATTCCAAGGAAAATGCAACAGGAACTAAAGAAAATGTCCCATGGACTTATATAACACCAATGACTCAACAGCATTCAAAACATTAAAAGAGTTGTATCTTTCCTGGTCAATGTTTTGCTGAATAAACAGGAACTCCTTACAGTTAACACACTAAATGCTGTCATTTTTCTATTAAGCGTTAACCTTCACCCAGAAATTAACTTGGAATGCTTTGAAAGGAGGCTCCAATTCACACAGAGGAATAACATGTGTGTGTCACAGCTCTGAATGACTGCAGTGATTACGCTTGAGACTACGCTTTACTATGTTAAAGGCACAACATAAATGCAAGTTGTTGTTGTCCACATGAACTCTTGATGCCTATTAACAAATATTGACACTGCTCCTTAAAATAAATTGTTAAAACACATTAACCTTCCCTTCAAGGCCCAAAAATTAATCCTCAATTATACAAATGACAAGTCAAATCTCATGCGAACCAGGACTATAACTGGTGCTTAACCCTTTCTTTTTCTTAAATGTGTCGGTCAATTTTTTTTGCTAAATTTTATGCTGCTGGCACAGTTGTAGATTTTGTTTATACAAATATATATGGATACGATGGGCTAATTATATGTACTGGTATAGTCGTCTTACATATTTCGGTAAGGATCGCCACACATCATTCTTGGCACAAATGTTTTTGATTTGGGTCGTTACCAATATGTTAAGCATATGTAGTATAATACAAAGAAATATATGCTTTTCCCACATCTGCATGCAACAGATATCAAAGTACAATAGTACTGGTAGTCATCTTCCATTTAATTTAAACCACAAAACTGTCAATGACTTAATAGAGGCCTGGACCACCAAGGATTTGGAGAGATGCAAAGCCATGGTTCTACCACAGAGCTTATGGACAGGAGACCACATGGATTGGGGAGCACTCAATAAAGACAAAACAATATCACCTACTTTTAGAATCCTCTCTTTTCTAGACAAATCTAAACATAGCATTTCTGTGTTGAAGGAAAAATGTACACATTATCCTGATGTGCATACTCTGTGCAATTTCTTACAGGAACAACTAAATTCAAGTAGTCTGATTTCAGTCATTTTCCAGTGTTGCAATGTTTAGTCTAATTTGGATCATGTTGGGTTCAGATTTTTAATTTGCTGCTCATCTTTACTTAATACCTACATTCTCTTCACGTTTTACCCTCTCCTAAAAAAGAGCAGAATTTATATGCAGTTCCAATTTAATGACTTGCTCCTTTAAGAAATTGAAGCATGAGTGATAACACATTTTCATTAAAGATTTACTGGCCCTCTACACATGCACAATCTGATTTTCTGTCTACAAAAATTGCACACCCGATCATGCTGGCATGTTGGTGGCTGGGTGCAGCTGCTACAAAAGCAGGCATTTGTTTTCTAAGGGCACTTCTATCCTGGTAAAATGCCCAGCCATCATCATCAGAGCTCGCTCGATGACATCCAGCTCCACCAGGCCTCACTCTCCTCTGCCAAAACCGTTCACTATACTAGGATCATCCTGGAGGGCAAAGATAACTTCAGGCTCTTTTTCTCTGCTACGAACCACCCCCTCAAACCCCCCTTCACCTCTAACAAGTGTGAGGAGTTTATGGACTACTTCATCTCCAAGACAGAGACCATTCATTCAACTGCCTCTGCTGCTTCCTCCTTTCCCTTATAAGCCAAATCTCCCCTAGTCCTGTCCCCTCCCTAGCCCTTAACCTTTATCTCTCCATCCATGTATCTCTATTTTCTCCCCATCTCCCCCCTACCCTCTCTAAGCTCATCTCACCCATGCACCCATCATCGATCACACTAGTCACTAAAAATTAACTTCAGTAGGCCTGAAATGTAACAATTACACAAAAAAATCACAGTATAATAAAATGCATCGTAATAGATACACCATCTGCTGCGGCATGAACTGTCGCTGATAGCCATATGATAAATTATAAATATGCATCTGATCCCCGGTGTGTTGGGGAAAGAGTTGATGTGCCATGTTCCCTGATCATCACTGAAGGCACAGACACCTCCCTTATTTACTTAGGTGTCAGCCATGGCTCAGTTGGTAGCACTCTCGCCTCTGAGTTAGATGGTGGTGGGTTCACAGTCCCACAACAGAGACTTGAGCACATAATCTAGGTTGACACTTCAGTGCAGTAGTGAGGAGAGCTGCACTGTTGGAGGTGTTGTCTTTTGGATGAGACATTAAACCAAGGCCCCATCTGCCCTTTTAGGTGGACATAAAAGATCCTATGGGGACTATTCATCGAAGACCAGGGAAGTTTTCCCAGTGTTTTGGCCAATATTTATCCCTCAATTTACATCACTAAAAACAGATGATCTACTCATTCTCTCATTGCTGTTTGTGGGACCTTGCTGTGCGCAAATTATCTGCCGTGTTTCCCTACATCACAACAGTGACTACACTTCAAAAGTACTTCATTGGTGTAAAGCGCTTTGGGATGTCCTGGGTTTGTGAAAGGTGCTATGTAAATGCAAGTTCTTTCTTTCTTTGACTTGGTTTCAGCTTTGTGAATATCCATAATTTAGGGTTTCTGAAGCTGAAGGTAAAATCTCAAAATAACCTCAATCCTTGCCATGTGTCTTTGTTCCATTAAACCATCTCTGCAACAGTACTCTGCAATTTCTCTGGTCATCTGGGGGCTCTGGTCGATAATCTATCTTAAACCTTTCACAATTTATTAATTCTTCAGGCACTAAATGTACTTTGCAGTTTTCAAAACATTTTTATTTATTCGGACAAAAGTGTTGATAGATTTGTTAGAGGATATGCCACGCTTGAGTCATGCCTCAGCAAAGCAAGACTAAAATGGCTTTGGTGATTACATCACTTAAATTCAGTATGTTTGCTGTTCTTTCCACTGTCAGTAAGTAAGGACAGGTTCCCAACTAATTTAAGTGTTTAGCTGAAGGAGCCAAATCATCTGAAACAAACGTCTTACGCACTAAAACCTTTTGGACAAATGTATTTTCGAAAATGAAGCAGTTGTGAAGCCTCTCTTCATTTTTTTGGAAAGACAAGAACATAAGGAAAGTTGGAATTAGAAAAATGTTTGGCTAATCAAACTGGCTTCTTCCAAAAGACCGGATGGAATTTGCACTCTCATGGACTCTTCACCAATTTATTTAATCTCCCAATAGAGATAAATGACCAAGGACTCAAACTCAAGAAATTCCTTTCTGACCCCCTCCTTCTCCCCAAACCATCATGGAATTGAGCAAAAACGCTAACTGTTCAATCCTTACTAAATATAAACAGTTCAGGCACATTGGAACCATATTGCTCTAAAGAATATTGGAGGCTGGAGGGTGGGTTTTTGGGTCAGTTATGCACCATTAATAGACATAATGGGGAAGCAAAAACATGGGCAGAAGTCACTTGGGCTAAAGTTTGCTTGAGGGGCCGGGGGAAGCACTCCTTCTCCTCCTGGCCTACAAGGAGTATTCTAAATAGCATTTACCTTCACTTCTCCATTTCGCTGCCAGCTTTCCCGAGCACTGGGAAACCCGGCCGGCAACTGCAGTGTGGGAGCCTGATTTAAATATGATAATGAAGTGTCCCGACTCTCCAAGACAGGATACTCGCACAACATGCTACCCGCCGCCGTAAAAATGGCGGCAGGCGTGTACGGGGCGGGTTGGAGACGTGGTCTCTGATTTTTAATTTTTAACCCTCATCATTGGGGGGTTAATATCAAGAACTCTATGGCTGTATCTATCTCATGTCATCACCTTTGTCCTTGCCTACATCTTATGCGTCTTAAATCCATCCCCTCCTCCCAACAGTTCATCAATTTCACAATCCTCATCCTCACCTGTACATCCCTCCATCCCCTTACTCCACTGCATTCTTATCCAGTCTTATGGTCCAGCAAGTACCCACTGTGGTCTATTGCATGGGCCCCTCTGTTTCCCCTCTCCCACCAGTGGCAGAGC
The DNA here is from genome assembly GCF_035084215.1 of Heptranchias perlo. NCBI lineage: Eukaryota > Metazoa > Chordata > Chondrichthyes > Hexanchiformes > Hexanchidae > Heptranchias > Heptranchias perlo. The sequence continues at coordinate 25,493,347 of NC_090334.1, read as the reverse complement.
CTTCAATTGTCACACCTTGTACTCCAGAATTCCCTTCAGAAACCTCTTTCTCCTGTTATCTATCTCCTCACCTTTAAGGACCTCCTCAAACCTTTTCACTCTGACCGTGGTGCGGTCACCTACCCTAATTTCACTCCTATTTCATGCTTAGTATCTACGACCCCCCCACCCTTCTAAACACCTTGGGAAGCTTTGTTATTCAAAAGATACCATATAAATGGAAGCTGTGGCTGCAAGTGATTATCCACTCTAGCTTTTGTGTACCATTTCCATTTGAGGATGTTTATGAAATCTGAATTGGAATTATTTATAAAGTATGCAAATGCATTTGGAATAAAGCAAGGAATATTGATGGAGCCACAAGGCATTCCTTATTTCAGACGATCATCTATGCACAACTAATGTAGTCACTTTTTTCTATTTTAGTGGGAGCAGTACCAAATAATGAATATCAACACACACAAATACAAAAGCATCTTGATAAACTCAATCTGTGGGCAGAGAAATAGCAGATGCAATTTAATACAGGAAAACGTAAGGCTACAAGATTTGGCAGAGAGAAGGTAGATGTGGATTATGTGCTAAATGGGCATGTACTTGAGGTATTGGAGCTGAAGAGAAATATTGGGGATTTAGTGTAGACAGGTCACTAAAACCATCAGCACAGTGTTACCAGGCTATTAAAAAAGCAAACAGAATGGTGGGATACATAGCAAGGAGGATAAACATATAAATCCAGAGTAGTCATTTTAAAAGTGTATTTGGCCCTGGCCAGGCCACATCTGGAGTATTGAATGCAGATTTGGTCTTCTTATTTCAAAAAGGATATTCAGTTATTGGGGGGGGTGGGTACATAGAACGACTACAAGATCGATCCCAGAACTTAAGGGAATGGCTTCAGGGTCTTTTCTTATGAGAGGATCCATGTAAGCTTATCCGCCGCGTACAGAATTTAAGTACAATGGGCCATATTTACAAACTAAGGACAAGAAATGAAAATAGGAAATGCAGGAGGAACTTCATTTTACTAAAAGTGTAGTAAATATGTGGAAAAGATTACCAACTCAGGTAACCTTAACCTTAATGGGTTTTAAGAAGATATTACACAGATTCTTGCCAAGAAATGGGATTCAGGGTTATTAGAAAGGAGCTGAGGGAATACTGTGGATAGGTGGGCTAGATGGACCAAAGGTCTTCTCCTGCCTGAACCCGTTGTTGTTGTTGTATGTATGTTACTATGTTACTGTAGAGTTTTAAACTGAACTAGTTGACTTGGTGGTAATATTGCAGATAGGCTCAACTTCACTAACAGCCTGAATCCTAAAGCTGTCAGTGCCCAGCACAAAACACACACTGCTGAAAATCCACTCCTAATTTTAAACTGCGCGAATAATGTTTCTGATGCGTTGTAGTCCTTGGAACGCTTTTCACTGCAATAATCTCTTTTTCAAATATGCACTGAAAAATCAACCCAGGATGAGTGAGAGGTGGCACAATCAAATCATTGTGTAATGCTGAGTTATCCCAAAGCAAAACTACTTTCTAACTCTGACAAGATAGAAAGCAAAACAAATCATTTATGTTTTTAGTATCTGAAGAGCAGTTTTCCCTTAGCTTTCTTTTCCACTTTTTCCCTCTTTCCCTCCATCTCTGATCTGTCGTAGCCTATTGCAGTAGTCTCCCCTCTGCTACCACTCCATTCCAGTCACCCCCACCATTAATAGCAAAATCACATTTTGTTATTTTTTGTTGTTGATTTTCACCAGTTACACATTTTGCTGACTGCAAAGTTAATTGAAATGAGTTTTTAAACAAAAAGTTCACCTTGCCAAACAGCAAGTAACTTAAAAACAAATCAACCACATTCATGCATCATTGATGTAGTTCATCACATTGTGTTTGCAAATCAGGCGTGCCGTCTTGAAAAACTGGCTTGCCAAATGACAGTCCCTTTCAAGAAAGCTCTAAAAGGATTGTTTTCGCTTTTAAAAGCAGGCTTATAATGAAGCATTTCAAAAATCCCCAATTACCATAACAGTTATGGGATTTAACACAGGTTTTGTCCCTCCCCCGCATCAAATGCAGAGATTTTGTATGAAACTGCACAATGGATGTGTAGCTGTGTGAAAAAGAACAGACCAAAGATCAAGGCAGCAGCTTTTCCTATAATGCAGCTATGTCTAATCTTGACTTTTGGCACCGTTAATGATGCAATCAATGCAAATTCCGTATAATTAATTAGAGAAAGTCAAGTGACCCTTTTGGTGATCATTTTAAAGTTAACCGTATTTTTATAAACTTCTGAGTCAAATTACATTTCAGCTAAAACTATATGACCTGTGGACATTCGGACAGTTATGTCCTATTCAGTAGGGTTACATTTGAAACAGGTATACCAGTTACCACATAACTAATTTTTTTTATTCGTTCATGGGATGTGGGCGTTGCTGGCGAGGCCGGCATTTATTGCCCATCCCTAATTGCCCTTGAGAAGGTGGTGGTGAGCCGCCTTCTTGAACCGCTGCAGTCCGTCTGGTGAAGGTTCTCCCACAGTGCTGTTAGGAAGGGAGTTCCAGGATTTTGACCCAGCGACGATGAAGGAACGGCGATATAGTTCCAAGTCGGGATGGTGTGTGACTTAAGAACATAAGAAATAGGAGCAGGAGTAGGCCAATCGGCCCCTCGAGCCTGCTCCGCCATTCAATAAGATCATGGCTGATCTGATCCTAACCTCAAATCTAAAGAACACAAGAAGTAGGAGCAGGACCCGGCCACTCAGCCCCTTGGCCCTCTCCGCCACCCACAGGGCCTTGACCGATCCGAACTCAGCTTCATGTCCAATTTCCTACCCGCTTCCCGTAACCCCTAATTCCCTTTACTTCTAGGAAACTGTCTATTTCTGTTGTAAATTTATTTAATGATGTAGCTACACAGGAGGGGAACGTGCAGGTGGTGTTGTTCCCATGTACCTGCTGCTCTTGTCCATCTAGGTGGTAGAGGTCGCAGGTTTGGGAGGTGTTGTCGAAGAAGCCTTGGCGAGTTGCTGCAGTGCATCCTGTGGATGGTACACACTGCAGCCACTGTGCGCCGATGGTGAAGGAAGTGAATGTTTAGGGTGGTGGATGGGGTGCCAATCAAGCGGGCTGCTTTGTCCTGGATGGTGTCAAGCTTCTTGAGTGTTGTTGGAGCTGCACTCATCCAGGCAAGTGGAGAGTATTCCATCACACTCCTGACTTGTGCCTTGTAGATGGTGGAAAGGCTTTGGGGAGTCAGGAGGTGAGTCACTTGCCGCAGAATACCCAGCCTCTGACCTGCACACTGTACAGTGTTTCCACGTTTCACTCCTGTGCATGTGTGTTTTAACCCAGATTTGGCTTAATACGTTGTTTATCTGCATAGCTTATCCTAGTATGAAAGAAATAGACTTATTTAAAATAAAAAAAGGTTTCCTTTTTCACACCACATAAATAAGTTGATTTATGGCATTTTTCAGAAGAGCTAACAATGTTCCATGACCAACAAAATACATTTACTTCAGATTATTGTACTTTATCATATGCTCCCATAATACAACGTAATTATCTACTAGCCATATGTTATTGGCAGAGGTGCAAATATTTACAGTGAACATGACACTAATGAAGCACAATATATAGAGATTGAGGCATGATCCAAATACATTGCTGTGGTGTAAATGGTTCTGAATAGCTTTAATAAATTGATTGTTACTTTTTACATGGTATTCAACTTCTGTGCACCATTGAAACTATCCTTTGAAGTGACATGGTTATTCATAAATAATTTAGTGAAAAGCTGTGATTCACATTTTTAATAAACGCTTGGCTAAATTCTATTGGCAAAATCAATGAATATCATTTGGTTCCCAACTACTAAATCATTCCATAGTTATCTTGGTCTGAGTCCATGCTGGTCAATAAAACTAAATACATCTGCCAGAATCTCATCAAAGGTAGTTAGATGTTCCATCAAAAACCCATAGTTAATTGGTAACACTTGTTAAGGTCCGAAGCAGCCGTTGCGCATTTAAAGCAAATTGCCCAAATCTTCTTTGATGTCATTAAACTGTCCAAGCTTGGGACATCTTCTGTACCCAATGGGAAGAACAACAAACTACTGCTTGTTCATTTTTGTCTCTCTTTAGAGGTCCAATATTTGTTACCCTTCAGTTAATCATCTAGCAAGAGTTTTATACACTTCTGCAGATGGACTCCTGTCAGATTAGCGACAGAATTGAGGGCTATATTACCGCTTCCTATTCTTCCCAAGGATAAGAAACACCAGTTTTATCAAAAAACAAAATATTGCAGATGCTGGAAATTAGAAAACAAAAACAGAAAAAGCTAGAAATACTCAGCAGGTCAGGCAGCACCTGTGGAAAAACAGGAGTCAGTCAGCATTTCAGGTCTTAAGACTGTTCCTCTAGTCCTAAGGAAGGGTCTCAAGGACTGAAATGCTGACTGACTCCTGTTGTCCCAAAGATGCTGCCTGACCTCCTGAGTATTTCCAACTTTTTCTGTTTTTGTTATCAGTTTTATCATCTTGGCAGGACCTCAATTTAATTAAGGGAGCGATATTTTCAAGTCGAACAGTCCAATCTCCGGCAAGCTGTAATCCCTTGATGTTGCCTGCAACTGTCTTAGTTAACAACTCAGCCAAAAATATCTTAGTCCAAATAATTCATTAAATCAACATCCAGCTTCCAAACTATTGTGAAAGATAGTTCTGCAATCGGCCTTTCTTGTTCAATTGTACCAGCCAGCAATAAGTTCAAACTTCAAAAACTGTTTTTTCATAATTTCAAACTATTCAGACAAATTCAGTTTCCAATGCTTCAATATCATGCAGTCAGCTTGGCCAACCCAATGCCCTCCTCATCATGAGTGGTGGTCAGCCTCTCGTAGAGTTTGCAGAGATTTTTACTGAATCTCATTGTAACCTTAACATAACTGCTATTATTCACCACTATTGTTTTGGGGGACAGCGGGCATTTTAGAAAGGTGATCCAATATTACTATGATAAATTAAAATTGGGTGAGATCAGCAAAAATGAGACCTTAAAATTTCAGCATATGTGAAAATATTTCCAGCTGCCATCATAACAATGGTGGATTTGATCAGAAACATGTTCACCAAGAAAAATGATTAATATTTGATAATATAGCAGGAAACTTAAGAATGAGAAGATAAGCTAGAGACAGAATTATGCATGAAGTAAACCAACCTCCCAAAGAATACTAACAAAAGGTAAACACTGTTTGGAGTGAAGTTAGAAAACACTTCTACACGCAAAGAGCGGTAGAAGTTTGGAATTCTCTTCTGCAAACAGCAGTTGATGCTAGCTCAATTGTTAACTTTAAATCTGAGATTGATAGATTTTTGTTAACCAAAGATATGAAGGGATATGGGGCTAAGACGGGTATATGGAGTTAGGTCACAGGTCAGCCATGATCTCATTGAATGGCAGAACAGGCTCGAGGGGCTAAATGGCCTATTCCTGTTCCTATGTTTAAACAAAAAATATTGGAAATACGCAGCAGATCCATCAGTCTGTGAAAAGATGAGTTTACCTTATTTCCTTACAGATCTGACAGATTGATGTGTATTTCCAGCATTTTCTATTATATTCTTTTTATCTCTAACATTCTTTGGCTGTGTTCATTGTGTGTGTGATACCAAACTGCCAAATGTATATAATAAATGTGTCGTTCATATGATTCCTAATAATCCAACATTGAATGATAAATGAAGAATTTTATTAAGGTTTAAAACAACTTCACATTCAATAGCTCAGTTAATTTATAATCTTGTTTTTCAGACTGATCGGCTTGTCCAGTCTGAATCTAATTACAACATTGAAACAGCACTTACTGGTGTTAAGAGTATGTCTCTAAATTCTCACACTGAAACTTTTATATCATTAGAGTAAGGGCAGAATGTTCACCATCAAGACTGGCTCAGTAGTACAATCACTGACCAAGCTGGTCGAGCCCTAAAGGACATAGCTAACAAAATGGGCTTGTGCCAGGTTGCGAGGGAACCAGCATAAAGAAGTAACCTACTTGACCTCGTCCTCACCAACCTACTGGTTACAAACACATCTGCCCATGATAACTTTGATAGAAATGGCCACCACATAGTCCCTGTGAAGACAAAATCTCACCTCCACTGTGAGGAGATCCTTCACTGTGTAGTGTGCTATACCACCATGCTAAGTGGGATAAAATAAGGATGGATCTTGCAGCCCAAACTGCGCATCCATGGGCTGTGGGCCACCAGCAGCACAATTGTACACCACAACAACCTATAACCTGTGGCCATGGCCCATATTACTCCTTGATCACTATCACGCCAGGACACCAACATTGGTTCAATACAGAGTTTAGAAGGGTATGTCTGGAGCAGCACCAGTCATACCTTAGAATGAGGTACAAACCTAGTGAAGATACTCGAAGGCTGGGTATTCTGCAGTGTGTACCATCCACAGGATGCACTGCAGCAACTCGCCAAGGCTTCTTCGACAGCACCTCCCAAACCCACGACCTCTACCACCTAGAAGGACAAGAGCAGCAGGCACATGGGAACAACACCACCTGCACGTTCCCCTCCAAGTCACACACCATCCTGACTTGGAAATATATCACAGTTCCTTCATCGTCACTGGGTCAAAATCCTGGAACTCCCTATCCAGCAGCACTGTGGGAGAACCTTCACCACACGGACTGCAGCGGTTCAAGAAGGCGGCTCACCACCACCTTCTCAAGGGCAATTAGGGATGGGCAACAAATGCTGGCCTTGCCAGCAACGCCCACATCCCATGAATGAATAAAAAATAAATACTATACAAGCTACCGACACACAAAATACCAAAAACAACACTGAGCCAAGCGGTCCCACAATGAACCAATCATAGCAAAACTCTATCACTTTATCGCATCCAGTTGAGAATGGTGGTGGAAAACCAGGCAACTAACCAGAGGAAGAGGCTCCATAAATATCCACATCCTCAACCATAATGGAACGCAGCACATGCGTGAAGGAGATAAGGCTGATGTGTTTGCAAGAGTATTCAGCCAAAAGTCCCAAATAGCATTCAAAGAGATCTAGATAAATATTTGGTTCTAAACACACCTAAAATATAGAGAGATAAGAACTGGTACACATGAATAAATACTTTGCGGAACTCTCTGATGCCATAAATGTTGGTACTATAGAAGAGTCATGTGTACAGAGGTCAGATTGAGATCCTGGAGTTTTGTTTGTTTGCCTTTTGGGATGGGGGGGCAATTTTACAAAGCATCCTAATTCATAGTTTTAACTGTGACTATACACCTCCCCATCAGATAAAATATTTTATATTTGTTCTTGGAATGTTGGCAGCACCAAGGTTGCATTTCTAGTCATTAAGAGTCAACCATGTAGTGTGGGACTGGAGTTATATGTAGGCCAAACCGGGTAAAAGTGACAGGATCCCATCCCTCAATGACATTAACAAACAAACCAGTGTCGGGTTTTTACCGACAATCTGGCTAGTTTCATGGTCAATTTTTCTGGTGCTAGCCCACAAATTACTATATTTATTTAATTCAATTCCACAACTTACCATGGTAGGATGTGAACTCATGACATCTAGGTTGCTTGTCCAGTACCATAACCACTAGTTACCAGACCCTCAGTAGATCAAGGAGAGTCAATGATCATTCAGCCCTTGTTCCATACTTTTGCTCTTTGAATGCTTTGTGTCTGACATATCACGTAGCAAAAAACTAATAATCCATCCACTATCATTTCAGTATGGTCTGTTGAATACTTAACATTGCAAGCTATCACTTCACATTTATTCTCGATAAATACACCCTATTTGTTTACCATTCCTTTTGGATTTACTACTTTTCCTTCTCTCTCTTTTCAAATAAAAGGATTAAATTACACATTTATATTAAAAACCCTTAGATACTGAACTGCCATTTAGTTTCAATGTTATGTAAAAATGACTCACTGAAGTTGTGTGGAATATTTCAGAGAGTTATACAACATGGAAGCAAACACCAGCTGTGCAGACAGACCTACAGCTGCACTCGCCTTTTCTACAATTTACCTATTCTGTGGGAGGTGAACATCACACAGATAACAACCAGAAGTGTTAAGTGATGAGTTCTAATTAGTTATATGAGTGCTATGATAAACAAGGTGGGTTAGATTGGGACTGGAAAATACCATTCCCTAACTAGACCATGATAAATTACATTCCACCTTTCAAAGTTGAAAAACAAAGCAATTTGACTGTCTGCCTACAACATTAATTCTCCATCTCAATTACATGTATCTTTGGATGCAAATACACAGGAAATTCCACCCCTATGTGTAGGTCTGTATGCCCAAGCTAATTTCACACAGAACCTTTACAGTTAGCAGATAGACTATTAATCTGGGCTGGATTTAAACCTTGGTTCCTGACAAAAGGGTTAGTGTTTAATCCACTGTAGCAACCAATCCACCCTTACATTAATATCTCAATCTGAGGTTTCCTGGAAGAGCCATTTCCAAGACTTCAACATCTGCAGCTTTCACATTACAGATGTTATGACTTTTTCCATACATCAACCTGATCAGATCAGATAATCATGGTAAACTAATTGCAAACAAAGTAAAGTATCTCTCAAGATCTTTTAACTCAAGATCTGTCAGAAACACTTCTGATTGAACTGATGAAAGTGCCTTGCTGAATATAATGAACAATAGCTAATGATAGATGATGTTGGCCCAGAATTTTCTCTAAAAATGACGGTGAGCCTAACAGCGCTCACCATTATTTCAGTGTAAATGGTAGAGGAACTTCCGGCAACCGCACGTGTTAATTGTATGATTTATATCAATGAGTGTTAATTGTATTCAGGTAGTGGGTATCAATTGGGGACTCTCTTGTATCCCTTTTATAGGAGAGCTTATCTAGGGTGTGGGGTGTGTGTAAGGGAAATCTCTGTGAATAAAGGTTTGGAAACAACTAAAGACCAGGCTCTAGTATTCCATCCTTCACCACATGGCTATCCAATTTTAACACATGTGCAGTTAACATGGAAATCCGGAAATTCTTTGACCAGATGCTCTGCTCACCCAGAAGCTTCGCAGGAAGGTGATCTCACCGTTGAAATGACTGCAATGGGCATGAGGTTCCTCTCCTGCCCTGCTGGAAACAAACTAATTTCCCCAGAAAAAGGTATGTCCAGTTTTTTTTAGTCTAATGGTGTGGTAAGTCTTAATAGCTGCCAAACAAACTCTCCGGCACAGAAAATCTACTTTTACAAGTGTGGAGTCTCATTCCTTCAGATTTTAATCATTGTTGGACATTAAAAAAATTATTTTTTCTTTTTTCTTTGACTCTTTTATCTCTGTCTTTTAATTTGATATTTCTTACCCTCTCTTTATTTTGCTTTCTGTAACTGATTTGATGTGGAGATGCCGGTGATGGGCTGGGGTTGACAATTGTAAACAATTTTACAACACCAAGTTATAGTCCAACAATTTTATTTGAAAATCACAATTTGACATTGATTTGACATTGAATTTACTATTCTAACTTACACTTCCTGGTTCTGTGTCTGTACTGCTTATTAACAATGTTTCAATCTGATTGGTTAAGAGGATATGCACCAGCTTGCCCCGTTCACACAGCTCACAGATGCCCAGGAGAGGGCCCCGCGCTGGTTTTGAGGACCAGATAAGAGAAACTTGCTGTGCAAAAGCCCATGAAAAGTCTATGGACAAGTCCAAGTCTAACGAGCAGTGGGAGCCATTCGTTCGCCGCTCAGAGAAAAATCTGGCCTGTTATTCTTCGAAACCCACCAATTATTTCACAAGGTTGTTAGTCTATGCAGTACCTAAACTGTAGCATGTCCTTGCCTGTTGAAGGCAGAGTTAACATGATCAAATGTTTATAAAAGAGAAATTACAAATAATACTTCTGGATGTGCACTGTGTGGTTGCCTGATTACATAGGACTGGCCTTGATATAATGTAGACCAGCCTTATTTGTTAACAGAGGTAGTCATTACTTTTCCAAACCTGTTTAACGGATCGGAAACAAATGCTACACAAAAAGGAAATGAATGTTTTAATCCCAACCATGTTTCTTTGTTTCTTTACATTGTTTTACACCGTTTTTAATATGTTGCTATAATCTGAAAGTCTGATCACTTTTGTCTATCAAAGAATTTTATTCAAGTACTAGTGTGAGTGAAATTTGCTACACCTAGTTCGACTTATAAACGCACGATGATGACACCACAAATATCGAAGACGCACAAGGATTATTTTCATCTTATATGCATTTCTAAGTAGAACTCATGCCTCACTCTTATTGGTTTGTATTACCCAAGAATTAAGGATGAAGGAAGTGTGGATGCTAACCTCTCTATATCCATGTCCCAGTCTATGGCCCCATCCATTACTATAGCACTGCAAAGCAGACATCCTCTATTGTTATTAACACTGTTCTTTCATGGGTGACTTTATCTGCCACTCGCAGGACTATGAGAGCAAAGGGTTGCAATAGTAATATGTTGCAGTAAGGTTGGGAGGGGGACACAGCAAGTAAGGACAAAGAAAACCATAGTTAGGTTGAGTGATCCTATCCTGTCAAACATGCCTTTTGTTGGCCAACACAAACCCAAGTGGAAATGGTGAATGTTGCCATCTGGCCATCTTACACATAGAACAATCACAAAAGAGAATGCAGGTTAGAAATGGGATGAAATGACTTACAAACAACATTTATTAGATATTAGTTCTGCAATATTGCTCATTTTCTGGCTTGCAGAGTTTGATATATTTTTCAACAGATAAGCCACAATTTTGCTATTCCAGCAAAATTTTGGTTACGCATTACCACGCTCCAGAGGTGCCCATGTTAGTAGTGCTGGCCCAAGCCATGACGAATTTTGCAATTGAAGATCTCTCTACTAACTGGAATAGGTTACTGGCACAGGAAAAGCTTGCCCAAAGATTTTTCTTTTCGCTTCACTGGGAGGTACAATTTGAGGCACTGCACATAACCATTGCCCTTTTGCATACATTTATTCTTTGTGGCTTTCTCTAAGGTGGAGATAGCAGCTGAGCAACAACAAACCAATGCTAAGGCATCCAGGCTGATGTTCTCTTCTGCTGTTAGGAAGTTGCTCATGAGGTCAGCAGCCATTGATAGTCCTGTTCTCCTCACACCTAGTATTTCCTCTCCTTCAAATAACATGGTCATATTGGAATGCCACACAATGAAGGCATCATGCTTCCTGTAGATGCATAATCATGTTTTTGTGGCCAGAACATTAATTAAATAGAAACCCTTTCTGTTAATGCAGGATGACTGAACCCTGTCATTCAGCTATGACCCCTTCCATAGAGAAAGTGACGATGATGTTGGCTCTTTGAAAACATAGTAGTTGTCGCTTGCTTGATACTCGTGTGCACTGCAGACTGCCTGATGTGGCAGATATCTGGGTGACCACGTTTGGGAACTAAATATTCCAGGGTACTTGACTTTTAGAAAAGATAGGCAAAATCGAAAAGGAGGGGGAGGGGGGTAGCCCTGATAATAAAGGATGAGATAAAGGCAGTAGTGAGAAAAGATCTTAGCTCAGAAAATCAGGATGTAGAATCAGTATGGGTGGAGCTAAGAAATAACAAAGGGCAGAAAACACTGGTGGGAGTATTTTTTATGCCTCCTAACAGTAGTTATAGTGTTGGACAGAGTATAAATCAGGAAATTAGAGAAGCATGTAACAGTGGTAATTCAATAATCATGGGGGACTTTAATTTTCATATAGACTGGGTAAACCAAATTGGCAAAAGCAGTGTGGAGGATGAGTTTATGGAATGCATTTAAGACAGTTTTCTGGAACAGTATGTTGAGGAACCAACTAGGGAACAGGTTTATTTTAGATCTTGTATTGTGTAATGAGACAGGGTTAATTAGTAATCTTATAGTTAAGGAAGCTCAGGGGCAGAGTGATCATAATATGATAGAATTTCATATTGAGTTTGAGAGTGATGTAGTTAAGTCTTAAGTTTAAACAAAGCCAATTACGTAGGTATGAGGGGCAAGTTGGCCAAGGTAGATTGGGAAATTAGATTAAAAGATATGACAGTAGATAAGCAATGGTGAACATTCAAATAAATAATTCATAATTTTTTTTTTATTCGTTCATGGGACGTGGGCGTCGCTGGCGAGGCCAGCATTTATTGCCCATCCCTAATTGCCCTTGAGAAGGTGGTGATGAGCCACCTTCTTGAACCGCTGCAGTCCGTGTGGTGAAGGTTCTCCCACAGTGCTGTTAGGTAGGGAGTTCCAGGATTTTGACCCAGCGACGATGAAGGAACAGCGATATATTTCCAAGTCGGGATGGCGTGTGACTTGGAGGGGAATGTGCAGGTGGTGTTGTTCCCATGTACCTGCTGCTCTTGTCCTTCTAGGTGGTAGAGGTCGCGGGTTTGGGAGGTGCTGTCGAAGAAGCCTTGGCGAGTTGCTGCAGTGCATCCTGTGGACGGTACACACTGCAGCCACAGTGCGCCGGTGATGAAGGGAGTGAATGTTTAGGGTGGTGGATGGGGTGCCAATCAAGCGGGCTGCTTTGTCTTGGATGGTGTCGAGCTTCTTGAGTGTTGTTGGAGCTGCACTCATCCAGGCAAGTGGAGAGTATTCCATCATTCTCAATGATTATACATTCCCTTGAGGAATAAATACTCCACGGGAAAAGTGATCCAACTGTGGCTAACTGGAGAAGTTAAGAATAGTATTAGAATAAAAGAAGATGCCTACAATATTGCCAAAAATAGTAAGCCTGAGGATTGGGAGGGTTTTCGAAATCAGAAAAAGGATGACCAAGAAATTGATAAAGGAGAAAACTAGCAAAAAATATAAAAGCAGATTTTAAGAGCTTCTACAAGTATGTAAAAAGGAAGAGATTAGCAAAGGTAAACGTGAGACCCTTAGAGGCAGAGACAGGAGAGAATATAATGGGGAATAAGGAAATGGCAGAGACATTAATCAAATATTTTGTATCTGTCTTCACAGTAGAAGACACAAAAAATATCAGAATTAGTGGGGAACCAAGGGTCCAATGAGAGTGAGGAACTTAAGTAATTAATATTAGTAAAGAAAAAGTACTAGAGAAATTAATAGGACTAAAAGCCAACAAATCCCCTAGACCTGATGACCTATATCCTAGGGTTTTAAAAGAGGTGGCTCCAGAGATAGTGGATGCATTGGTTTTGATCTTCTAGAATTCCTTAGATTCTAGAATGGACTTCATGGAATGGAAGGTAGCAAATGTAACCCCACTATTCAAGAAAGGAGGGAGAGAGAGAAAACAGGGAATTATAGGCCAGTTAGCCTACTACTGGTATTACGGAAAATGCTAGAATCTATTATTAAGGCTGTAGTAACCGGGCACTTAGAAAATCATAATATGATTAGGCAGTCAACATGGTTTTATGAAAGAGAAATTATGTTTGACAAATCTATTAGAGTTTTTTGAGGGTGTAACTAGCAGGGTAGATAAAGGGGAACCAGTGGATATCGTATATTTGGATTTTCAAAAGACATGCAATAAGGTGTCACACAAGATTAGGGCTCATGGGATTGGGGGTAATATATTAGCATGGATTGAGGATTGCTTAATGGACCGAGAACAGAGAGTAGGAATAAACAGGTCATTTTCGAGTTGGCAGTTTTTAACTAATGGGGTGCCGCAAGGATCGGTGTTTGGGCTGCAGCCGTTTACAATAAATATCAATGACTTCAATGAGGGGATCAAGTGCCAAACACACATTTTGGTTCTGTCTTCACAAAGGAGGACACAAATAACCTCCCAGAAATGTTAGGGAACCAAGGGTCTAGTGAGAGGGAGGAACTGAAGGAAACCAGTATTAGTAAAAAAAAAAGTGCTAGGGAAATTAATGGGGCTAAAGGCTGACAAATCCCCAGGGTCTGATAATCTACATCCCAGAGTACTAAAGGAAGTGGCCCTGGAAACAATGGATGCATTGGTGGTCATCTTCCAAAATTCTATAGACTCTGGAACAGTTCTTACGGATTAGAGGGTAGCAAATGTAACCCCACTATTTAAAAAAGGAGGGAGAGAAAAAAAAGGAATGACAGACCGGTTAGCCTAACATCAGTAGTGGGAAAAATGCTGGAGTCTATTATAAAGGATGTGATAACAGAACACTTGGAAGGCATTCACGGTATTGGACAAAGACAGCTTGGGTTTATGAAAGGGAAATCATGCTTAACAAATCTACTGGAATTTTTTTGAAAATGTAACTAGTAGAATAGATAGGGGAGAACCAGTGGATGTTTAGAAGGCTTTTGATAAGGTCCCACACAAGAGGTTAGTGTGCAAAATTAAAGCACATGGGATTGCGGGGAATATATGGATTGAGAATTGGTTAACAGACAGGAAACAGCGAGTAGGAATGAACGGGTCTTTTTCCGGGTGGCAGGCAGTGACTAGTGGGGTACCGCAGGGATCAGTGCTTGGGCCCCAGCTATTCACAATATATATCAATGATTTGGATGAGGGAACGGAATGTAACATTTCCAAGTTTGTAGACGACACAAAGCTGGGGTGGAATGTGAGCTGTGAGAAGGATGCAAAGAGGCTCCAATGTGATTTAGACAAGTTGGGTGAGTGGGCAAGAACATGGCAGATGCAGTATAACATGGATAAATGTGAGGTTGTCCATTTTGGTTGTAAAAACAGAAAGGCAGATTATTATCTGAATGGTGATAGATTGGGAAAAGGGGAGGTGCAACGAGACCTGGGTGTCCTTGTACACCAGTCGCTGAAAGCAAGCATTCAGGTGCAGCAAGCAGTTAGAAAGGCGAATGGTATGTTGGCCTTCATTGCAAGAGGATTTGAGTACAGGAACAGGGATGTCTTACTGCAGTTATACGGGGCCTTGGTGAGACCACATCTGGAGTATTGTGTGCAGTTTTGGTCTCCTTATCTGAGGAAGGACGTCCTTGCCACGGAGGGAGTGCAACGAAGGTTTACCAGACTGATTCCTGGGATGGCAGGACTGAGGTATGAGGAGAGATTGGGTCGACTAGGCCTATATTCACTAGAGTTTAGAAGAATAAGAGGTGATCTCATCGAAACATATAAAATTCTAACAGGACTAGACAGACTAGATGCAGGGAGGATGATCCTGATGGCTGGGGAGTCCAGAACCAGGGGTTACCGTCTCAGGATACAGGGTATGCCATTTAGAACAGAGATGAGGAGAAATTTCTTCAATCAGAGGGTGGTGAACCTGTGGAATTCTCTACCACAGAAGGCAATGGAGGCCAAGTCATTAGATGTATTCAAGAAGGAGACACATAGATTTCTTAATGCTAAAGGGATCAAGAGATATGGGGAAAAAAGCGGGAAGAGGGTACTGAGTTAGACGATCAGCCATGATCATTTTGAATGGCGGAGCAGGCCCGAAGGGCCGAATGGCCTACTCTTGCTCCTATTTTCTATATTTCTATGTTTCCAATTGTCTTGACATACTGTGTACTTTAATGCCAAATTAAATGTATCCAGACTTGCTGACAATACAAAGCAAGATGGGAAAGTAAGCTATGAGGAGGATAGAAAAAGGCTGCAAAAGGATATAGACAGGTTAAGTGAGTGGGCAAGAAGGTGGTAGTCAGAGTGTAATGTGAGGAAATGTGAAATTATGCACTTTGGTTGGAATAGAAAAGCAGAATATTTTTTAAAAGGTGAGAGACTAAGAAATGTTGGTTGTCAGAGGGATTTGAGTGTCCTTGTACACAAATGACAGAAAGTTAACATGCAGGTAGAGGAAGCAATTAGGAAGGCAAATGATCTGTTAGCCTTTATTTCAAGGGAGTTGGAGTATAAGAGTAAGGAGGTCTTGCTGCAATTATACAGGACTCTGGTGAGACCACACCTGGAGTACTCTGTACAGTTATGGTCTCCTTTCCTGAGGAAGGATATACTTGCCTTCGAGGGGGTGCAACGAAGGTTCACTAGATTGATTCCTGGGATGAGAGGGTTGTCCTATGAGGAGAGATTGTGAAGAATGGGCCTATATTCTCTGGAGTTTAGAAGAATGAGAGGTGATCTCATTGAAAATGTATAAAATTCTTAGAGGGCTTGACAGAGTAGATACTGAGAGGCTGTTTCCCCTGGCTGGAGAGTCTAGAACTAGGGGTCATAGCCTCAAGATAAGGGGTCGGCCATTTAGGACCGAGATGAGAAAAATTTTTTCACTTAAGAGTTGTGAAACTTTGAAATTCTCTACCCCAGAGAGCTAAGGATGCTCAGTCATTGAGCATATTCAAGACTGAGATCGATAGATTTTTGGATACGAAGGAAATCAAGGGATATGGGGATAGGGCGGGAAAGTGGAGTTGAGGTAGAATGGCGGAGCAGGCTCGAGGGGCCATATGGCCTACTCCTGCTCCTATTTCAAAGTTCTTATCTTCTGCTGTGGCTTGAAAGGATCTGGTAGTATTAAACGTATGCTGTGGCAACCTGACTTCTACATGAAGAGCTGTCCCTGGTCCAGATGTTGTGGGCAGGCCATTGTGCAGATGGCACAACTCTGTGGTCTCCTCGGTCATATCCAGGTATGCGTGGAGGCCGATTATAAATGCAGGTCCCGGATTAACAACAGGTGTGGGAAAAACACCTCAGGGATCGTTATAACTGTATTTGTTGGCCCTCTTGAACTTTTTGCTCATCTCAATTCTGCAACATATTCAAAACCCCCACAAAGAAGTCCCCTCTTTGTATGGTGTGATGTTAAAGCCAGCAGCCACCAAGAATAATGGAGCAAAGTGTCGGTGGGGGGGAAACCCCAAATTGGAGGACGAGCCCAGCAAAGCTAACTAATGTAGAACCATGGAGTAAAATGCAGCAAAGATCCCTAAAATGCAAAGAAAAAAGCAAAATATTTTTTCATGAAAGTGTTTGCTGGTGATGCTCGTGTTTTGAGCAGCCACTTGCCCAAAGCCGTACAAGTCTGCATGAGACCTTGTAAGTTCATTTAAATATTTATATGAGGGGAGTACTGCTTCCTTTTCACCTTCAAATTGCTTGACAGAAAAATCAGTTGCTTCATGAATCTGTCACACGAGGTCAGGCACCTGATTTCCTGATCGTTCCTGCTCTACCCTCTCCACTGACAGAGCCTCACCTATTATGTTGAATACAATGACAATCATGGGGTCAAAATTTGCAATCTTTTATTAATGGTGCTTCAAAGTAATTTTAACTGAATTTCTCAAATAACACACAAATGCTGTAATTAAAATTACATCATCATATATGCTTCTTCTCCGATTATATTTCTTCCCAAATCAGCAAACTGAATATTATCTTGTAAATGCATTGGTCAAATCAGAATAGGTTACAATAAGCATCATATCATTGCAAAACTCTGAACTTTATCCATACATATTCTACACTGCGACTGGTACCAAATGCACAGCAACAGTAAGGATAACGTCATCCATGCAGTCAGAATCGGACATTTTAAATTCAAGGTGATGACCTTCCTGAAAAATATCTGAAGAAAACTGAGATCATCAATAGAAGCAGCTTGTGAAGAAATGTTTAAATAATTGAAATTGGAGTATGCACCTCCTCCCCCTACCCCCACCCAGGAAAGGTCTGATGAGTGAAGGGTCAAGAAATGTCCACAGAAAAAAACAATGTGGTGTATAAGAAATTACTTGGGTCTATTTTCAAATTGGTAAGGAGGGAGGTTACAATTTCATTCATTTTGCCATTTTCACTGCGGATGCCAATGTGCCCCTATGCTTTCATTTACTTGTGATGAAATGAGTCACCCATTGAAGTAACAGGAGCTTTGCATTAACCATGATTCCCAGGAAGGGTGGGAAACTTTCAGCCCAAGTCCATCTCCCCAGACTTCTTGCAATAACATGTCATCAAGTGCACCAGGAACAAACATAATAAGGAAACAAATTTGTTTCTATTGGCTTGCTTTGAAAAAGTGGTCAAATATCAAGGGGCTGCTTTCAATTTTAGACTTCAAAGGCGATCTGAATTGCAGATATTGAACAGTATTCCCAGCGTCATGTACCAAATTTATTTCAAATATTTTTGCAAGATACAATATTGAGCTCTGGTCCAAATTTCCAAACACAGTGGGTACAATATTCAGCTTCCGGCCAAAACTGGCGTAAAGTTGGTGGAATGGGTGCACTACCCGCCTAAAGCCCCCATCAGCAGGCCGGCATCAGGGCGCCCCGCCAAAGCTTGCTATATATGGGAGAGCAGGAAATCAGTCGGCTCCTATTTTGAGCTGGCTGGCAAGTCAATAATTTTGGCGAAGAAGCTTGTGTGAGTAGAAAGCAGAGTTTCTAATATCATATTCAGTCCAACTTCTTAATAAAATCAGCAAGAGTTTCACCCCATAAATCCCCTTTGCCCAACAAATGAGGAACTACTAGCCCCACTTCAATATATCTGCATAATAATAGTACTGACCAGTAATACCAGAGGGTTCTTAAATTGCAAATTGTAGGAGCAGTGCCATGATTGCAGTTCCAACTTGTGGTCTTAATTATCTAAGGACAAATAACTTTTTTCTGGAGATGTAAATTATATTAAGTAATTCTTTTTCACATCAAACGCACAGCCTTGCATGTGCCAATGCATGCATTGAGGGTGTCAGAGAAAAATAATACAATATAATTCATGTACGTCAGGTCTATAAAGAGGATTCCTACTGGACTACTAATAAATTTAATTAAATACCAAAACAATTACTTAGTTCTATCAATAGAATGGAAAATCTGATTTTTAAAATTGTACCATGCTGTATATTAGCAAATAGTTTCTAAAGTACAATAGTGGTGGTTACCAACTGAAATTGATGGGTAATTGGAGAGGAGAGGAAGTTGGTGCATCAATCTGTGGGAGGCAGGGGTGCTGGATGGAGCTCAAAACAAGGCTGAGTAGGGATATGGTGGCAGCTGGATTGTGAATCAGTGCATTAACTACACAGTTATGTCCCACCATCAACATCCTGGGGGTCACCTTTAATCAGAAACTTAACTGGACCAGCCACATAAATACTATGGCTAAAAGAGCAGGTCAGAGTATTCTGTGGTGAGTGACTCACCTCCTGACTCCCCAAAGCCTTTCCACCATCTACAAGGCACGTCAGGAGTGTGATGGAATATTCTCCACTTGCCTAGATGGATGCAGCTCCAACAGCACTCAAGAAGCTTGACACCATCAGAGGACAAAGCAGCCCGCTTGATTGGCACCCCATCCACCACCTTAA
The DNA here is from genome assembly GCF_035084215.1 of Heptranchias perlo. Lineage (NCBI taxonomy): Eukaryota > Metazoa > Chordata > Chondrichthyes > Hexanchiformes > Hexanchidae > Heptranchias > Heptranchias perlo. The sequence continues at coordinate 25,474,003 of NC_090334.1, read as the reverse complement.
ACATTCACTCCCTCCACCACTGTGGCTGCAGTGTGTACCATCCACAGGATGCACTGCAGCAACTCACCAAGGCTTCTTCGACAGCACCTCCCAAATCCACGACCTCTACCACCTAGAAGGACAAGGGCAGCAGGCGCACGGGAACACCACCACCTGCACGTTCCCCTCCAAGTCACACACCATCCCGACTTGGAAATATATTGCCATTCCTTCGTCACTGCGTCAAAATCCTGGAACTCCCCTGCCTAACAGCACTGTGGGAGAACCTTCACCACATGGACTGCAGCGGTTCAAGAAGGCAGTTCACCACCACCTTCTCAAGGGCAATTAGGGATGGGCAATAAATGCTGGCCTCGCCAGCGACACCCACATCCCATGAATGAATTAAAAAAAGGCAATCGATGAGTGACTGACAGCATGGTTAACAGTTTGAGCTGGTGTCAAGGTGATTGAAAGGAAGTGAAATAATCTTTGACTCTTGGAATACATAAGTGATTGAGTGGGGAGCTGATTATCGGGACAGATACTGGGCGACTCAATAGCGAGGCTGAGTCAATTTTATGACACACAGTGGATGATGACTGTGTGGTGTAATGGGTCAATTTTGGCTATTCTGAAGATTTTTATTCACTAAAACATTTGGCTCAGGCGGAATTTGGATGGATTAAGCACTTTTTGTGCCACTTGTTTGGAGGATAGGTGGAAACTTAACTATGTTTCTATCCTCGTATTACAAGGGCCAATTTCTACACTCAAATACAACAATACTTCTGGAGAGTTTGTGAACACTACGGTATTGCAAAACATTCTGGATAATCAGTTTATATGCTTACTCTTCAGCCTCTTCGCAATTGTGGCAGATGGTTTTCCTAAATTTAAAATGGAAGTTTCCTGATGCAACAGTAAGGATACGTTAGCACAGAGGTATTGAAGAAAATGAGTGGAAATTTTACAGTGGAATTCATGAAATTATTTCTTCTGGGCACAGTCCGGAGGAGTGTTTGATCGTCTGTCTCAGAGGAAATGAAGCCCTTTAAAGACTGATTATCTCAGTCTACAGAAATGCTCTTAAAACTATTTCACAATGATTTCTAAATCTTGGTGTCACAGTTTCCAAAAGGCTGAGGTAGACCATTGGAGTTTTCAGTACCGAAGAGGACACTGAGTTCATTATGTCTGTACTGGCTCTTTGAGAGAACAATCCCGAACTAATCCCAATATCTCATACTCTCCCAATAATCCTGTATTTTCCTCTGCTTCAAATATTTACCCAATTTTCCTTTAAACAATGCAATGGTCTCAACCTCAACCACAACTATCCAAGTAAAGAAATGTCTCTTAACCTCTTTCCTTATGCGCTTTGTGACAATTTTAAATTGATGACCCCTCATCATTGACTATCCAACAAGAGAAAATAGTCTGTCCTATTCACCCTATCAGAACTCTTCATAATTTAAAAAATCTCCTCTTAGCCTCCTCTGCTCCAATGGAAGTAGCCCCAGCTTCTCAAGTCTCTTCTTGTAAGGACAGTTTTCCCACCTGGCATCACCATGCTGAATCTATATTGTACACTCAATGCCTTCAATGTCTTTTCTATAAGGGGGCATCCAAAACTGCATGCAGTACTCTAACATGTGGCCTAACCAATGCTTTGCAGCTGATGATTTGGTACTCTAACTTGGGCCTCAGGTGTTTGAATAGTGATTTGCCACTGGCTTGGTCTTGCAATTTTCTACCTCAGTTCCCACCTCAGTGGTTATTCTGATATAACAAGTGTTACTCATTGGCAATGACAATGGGGTAATTTTCACCTTCATCGCTTGGGTGGTAATGTGGCAGAGCGCCCACCCATTGTAAAACTCATCCGATTTTCACCTATTGATCTCAATGGAATGAAAACCGGGCGGCTTCTACAACAGACAGGCGATCTGCCTCTCCAGATTACTGCTCAGGCACTGAAGGTGAAAATGACCCCCAACAACTCATTTCACTTTAAAAAAGCAGCCAATTTTGATGCATGTCTTAAAGGTGCAAACACAGACACACATTTTTACTCACTCTATAAATGTCATTACCAACATTTCCCAAAGTCACCTGTCGCACCATTGTTTTGAAGTATATAAACACAATGAGGCTCACAACAGTACACATTATTTAATCGTATTTCTGTCAAAGCAATTTTTAAACACACAAAACATTTGAAGGACTTTGCGTGATTTTAACAAGAGGTAAAGAAATCAAATTTTCTGTTGCTCACATCGTGCCCGTCTCTCTCAATCATATAATGAAGTTGGCTTTTTTTTCCTTCAGATCCATGCTGCGTTTTTTTGGTGCTCTGTTTTTAGAATTATGATCCATATACAGGTGGTTTGCTGATGAGGGAGATTGGCAGTCAAGGCAAAGTAAAGAATCAAGTGCAGTGCAGTGAGGTGAAGTCAAATCAATATTGAAGTACAATAAAACACAAAAGCCAAACAAAACCTAAAACTAAACATGCTCAAACAGAAGCATCACCCTACACTTGGGAAGAGAGGCAGGCCTAAAGTGACCAGAATTCTATGATTCGTCATGAAGTTTGCCCAAACATGGCATGCGGCAGCTATTAGCCTACTCCAGACTTGTGAACCTGTTTCAGAATATGGTTATGTTGGTCAATGACGCAGACAACCATAAAAATGGGTAATTTCCTGAAGTTTGACCCGTGACATTGCTTGACAGATCCTCCAGGGGAAATTTCACTTGAGCCATATATGGACAGTCTCCTGGACATTTTTGTTTTCCTCTGGTATGTGATAGCAATAGCCTTCAATAAACACAGCCATGATCTCCATGTTTTGGGGCACGGTTCAAATGGAGACAATTATTTAGAGCTTGACTAGATCAAGAGAAATTGCATCACATTTTATTGAGTATTATTGGCAGAAAGCCTTTCCAAAAGGCTTAGCTGCCACGAACTGAATGTTGGTCCAAAATGGTGAGGTTCACCTGGCTCTGTTGGCTACATTAGCCAACAAGTGAAATATTACATTGGAGTGTTCTTTCATCTTTCTGCCCACTCTGTCCAACTGACAGGTTTTAATTCAAACTGACACATTAGCCAGGAGTGATCAGTTGTATCTTCTGAAACTACTTCTTTGATATCCAATATATCTGTTGTACATTATGCTGACGGAATGTTCAACTGTGGCTTTCGAAAACTGAAAAAGCCATCTTTCTTGATTTTTGGAGGATAGTAATAGACTTCAAGAGGACATAAACAGGCTGGTGGAATGGACGGACACTTGGCAGATGAAATTTAATGCAGAGAAGTGCGAAGTGATACATTTTGGCAGGAAGAACGAGGAGAGGCAATATAAACTAAATGATACTATTCTAAAGGGGGTGCAGGAACAGAGAGACCCGGGGGTATATGTGCACAAATCTTTGAAAGTGGCAGGACAGGTTGAGAAAGTGGTTAAAAAAGCATACGGGATCCTGGGCTTTATAAATAGAGACATAGGGCACGATATTACCAGGGCGGCGATTGGGCATGTGGGTAACGCACCAGGTGAAATCAGTCTGCCCCGAACGCAATCGCAGGCTAATTGGATCCACTTACCTCTTGTTCCGGGTTCCCCACAGCTGATCTGCGCGGTGGGCGGACTGCGCATGCACTGTAAAGTCTGTCAGCTGGAGGAGCTCTTTTTAAAGGGGCAGTCCTCCACTGACTGAGGCTGCAAGAAATAGGAAAAATTACAGCATGGAGCAGCCCAGGGGGAAGGCTGCTCCCAGGTTTAATGATGCCTCACTCCAGGTATCATTAGATGGGGTGAGGAGGAGGGGGAGGACAGAGATCTTCCCCCCGGCGGGCGGGAGGAAGCGGCCTGCCTCTGTCACCAGGAAGGCCTGGCTCGAGGTGGCAGAGGAGGTCTCCTGCACCACCAACATATCGCCCACCTGCATACAATGCAGGAGGTGCTGCAATGACCTAAGTCGGTCAGCCAAAGTGAGTACACTTACTCATTCCCCTACACTCCGTCTGCCACATCACCGCCCCCACCCCACATCTCCTTCTGCACAGCCAACACTACTCTGTCACATCACCCCTCACACCCACTCAAACCTCATCCTCATCTTACCTGCACTTACTCATCTCGCCAGTACTCATCCCGCCACTACCACTCAACCCAATCCTCATACAATCTCATGCTCTATCTCATACTCACCCTCTCGTGCATCTCTTTCACGGTCAGCCTCACTAAACCTGCCACTACCTGTGCTGCAGCCACAGGACATGCATCACATATGTGCAGTAGGAAGCGTAAGGCAAACGTGTCGTGAGCATGAAGGGGATGCACAAGGGTGTTTGAGGGTTTGTCATGGTTTTTACTTATATTTAATTTCTGACCAACTCACATCACAAATTATATTGTCACCACTACTGCCACGTCTTTGCGAATCTTGTCTGGTTTGTGCATTAATGCCCTTTCCTGAGGATCACAATAAAGACCCACCCATTGTGTCACTGCAGAGTGGGTGTAGGTGTATTTGCAGGGCTCTTTTGTGCAGATGACTGAGAGATGTCGGCGATGTCCCCAGTGGCACCCTGGAAGGATGCGGAGGAGAATTTGTTGAGGGCAGTGGTGACGTTGACAACGACAGGTAAGAAGATGGTGCTCGGGCCAGCTGGTAGCAGCTCGGCATGAAGGAGGCTGCAGATGTCCACGACTACATGTTGAGTGACTCTGAGCCTCCGTGTGCACTGCTGCTCAGAGAGGTCCAGGAAGCTGAGCCTCAGTCTGTGGACCCTGTGGCGAGGGTAGTGCCCTCTGCGACACATCTCTCTGCGGTTGCCCTCCCTCCTGCTGTGCACGTGGATGTGTCACAGCACTGTGTTGTAGAGCTCCACGTGTCAGAGGTGGACGGCGTGGCCGGCGAGGCTGGTGATGCTGTTCGCCCTCCGAGGAGGTCATGACTGCAGCTACGGCAGCCCCCATCCAGAAGATGTACATCTGAGAGGGTCTGCAAGGTGGGTACATGTCTCTGGACATGTGCAAGTTGGTGAATTTTATTGACAGGAGGAGGGTTGTAGAGGCCAAACTTCGTCCAAAGTGACAGAGTGGCCTCCTGCAATGAGTGAGGGTCTCCCCCAACCTGTCAAATGGACCTTTGCAGCTGCCACAGGCTGACAGCTGCAACACGTCCATTTGAACTGGGAGTGTTTCCCCCAGTACGGGAAACAGTCGCAGTTGTATGTAAAATCCCAACCCTCCTAAAATATCTCAATAATCAGGTCTGTTAACGACTTGAAGTACCTAGATAAATAGCTTAAGTGGCACCCCGCCGGCTTTAATTGCCTGCGGGAGTCCCACGAGCAGGGGCTGCGCGCGCATGTCAGTGCGTCAGTGGGAAACCCGGAAGTGGGCGGGTTGGAGCCGGGCTCCCGACCCGCCCCGGGAATCCCCGATTTTGGGAGCCCCCCCCGCCAGGAACGCACCCGATCGCGGGTGCTAAAATCATGCCCATAGAGTACAAAAGTATGGAAGTTATGTTGAATCTTGATAAAACATTGGTTCGGCCACAACTGGAGTATCGTGTCCAATTCTGGGCACCGCACTTTAGGATGGATGTGAAGGCCTTAGAAACAGTGCAGAAAAGATTTATTTGAATGGTTCCAGGGATGTGGGACTTCACTCACATGGATGGAATGGAGAAGCTGGGAATGTTCTCCTTAGAGCAGAGAAGGTTGAGGGAGATTTGAAAAAAGTGTTCAAAATCATGACAGCTTTAGGTAAAGTAAATAAAGAGTCACTGAGCCCATTGGTCAAGAACCAGAGGACACAGATTTAAGATGATTGGCAAAAGAACCAAAGGCAACATAAGGAAAAACTTTTTTACGCAGCGAGTAGTTATGATCTAGAATGCGCTGCCTGAAAAGGTGGTGGAAACAGATTCAATCGTGGCTTTCAAAAAGAAATTGGATAAACATTTGAAGAGAGAAAATTTGCAGGGCTATGGGGAAAGAGAGCGGGAATGGGACTAACTGGATTACTCTTATAAAGAGCCGGCACAGGCTCGATGGGCCGAATGTCCTCCTTCTGTGCTGTAACAATTCTACGATTCTATTCTTCCTTTATCATTTAAAATGAACGGTACTAACCAAAACATTTTCTGAACAAAGTAGTTATAAACAGCAGTGGGTTCTTGGCCCATAAACTGAGCTCCTTTGACTGGAAGTATGAACAAAGATCAGAGTAACTCACCAATTATACAAGTCAAACAAAAGAATGTTGAATGTAATCTTTGGGTCTGATGCTCTTTAAAGAAGCCATTTTGGCTAAACCCCGTAATATCAAGGGCCTTACATTTGTAATGCGTTCATAAAACAAGCATTTCCCTACTGAAGAATGAAGTTACAGCATGAAGTTATCAAAGGCCTCTCCAGCCCCATTCTAAGTTAAATGGATGTCAGACTGCTTTGCTGTATATAAAGTTCTTCCTATTTTAAACATTAATTGCTTCGAGATCCTTTAATAAAGAACAACAACTTGCATTTATATACCGCCTTTTAAGGTAGTAAAAAGTTTCAAGGCACTACACGGGAGAGTTATCAAACAAAATTTGACACCAAGCCACATAAGGAGATATTAGGACAGGTGACCAAAAGCTTGGTCAAAGAGGTAGGTTTTAAGGAGCGTCTTAAAGGAGGAACAAGAGGTAGAGAAGCAGAGAGGTTTATGGAGAGAATTCCAGAGCTTCGGGTTTAGGCAGCTGAGGGCACGGCTGCCAATGGTGCAGCTACTAAAATTGGGGATCTGCAAGAGGCTAGAATTGGAGGGGTGCATAGATCTTGGAGGGTTGTAGGGCTGGAGGAGGTTACAGAGATAGGGAGGGGGTGAGGCCATGGAAGGATTTGAAAACAAGGATGAGAATTTTAAAATTGAGGTGTTCCAGGACCAGATGCCAATGTAGGTCAGCGAGCACAGGGGTGATGGCTGAATGGGACTTGGAGCGAGTTAGGATACAGGCTGCAGAGTTTTGGATGAGCTCAAAGTTTATGGAGGGTGGAAGATGGGAGGCCGGCCAGAAGAGCATTGGAATAGTCAAGTCTGGAGATAACAAAGGCATAGTTGAGGTTTTGAACAGCGGATGAACTAAGGCAGGGGCAAAGACAGGCAGTGTTACGGAGGTGGAAGTAGGCGGTCTCGGTGATGGAGCAGAAATGGGGTCGGAAGCTCATCTCAGGGCCAAATAGGACGCCAAGGTTGTAACGGTCTGGTTTCGCCACAGACAGTGGCCAGGGTGTGGGATGGAGTCGGTGGCTAGGGAATGGAGTTTGTGGCAACTATTTAATAAACCTACAATCCTGTTCAGAATAACATTTAAATTTGATAAATTAGTGTCCTGTGCTTGACTCAATGACAGTTTGGCAGAAACCTTAAACAGTGTGTTACAGATGTAAGATATACTCCCGATATTAGACATTAATGCAGCCTGGTGCGGGAATGGGAATTTGGTGACAAGATGTTGATGGTTGAGAAGGAGCAATGTGGCCACTTACACACAAGTTCATAGCAGGGATATGCTCCTGCTTAGTCACATTACAATAGTGACTACACTTCAAAAGTACTTCAGCGGCTGTAAAGCACTTTATGATGTCCTAAGGTCAAGAAAAGCACTTTCTAAATCTAAGTTCTTTCTTTCTAGCAACTGGTGTGGTATAAATCTAATAGAAGTGGAAAACACATTTAAAAAATAGTAGGTAAGTTCAGTTGTTCAAAATTGTCATTTTAAACCACAATTTCTGAGAGAAACACCCAAAAATCTATAATTGCATCTCTAAAATGGAATCTGTTTTATATTAAATAGCCTACCAATATAATGAACTTCTCCTTCTCACAGTGGGTGATAAATAAAGTAGCTCATCGAAGCTTTCTTTATGTTAGAGATATTAATGCAATTTTTAGTTTTAGTTTCAAACCCTTAAAAAAATGCTCCTCAGCTGTCAACTACGACATTAGGTCAATAGTAAAATGAAGTCTTGTAAAGGGCAGTGATGAATAACATTAGTATTTAAATAATGCTCTGCTAGTAAATCGCATGCAGCAACTTACAGTAAATCTGCCCTGAATTGTGCAACTCCCCTTGTTCCCCTCTCCCCGAGGCAACTGGAGAAGTAACTTGGAAAGGGAGGGGGAGGATCCAGTTGTTGTGGTCCATGTTGGAACCAATGACAGAGGGAAGAAAAAAGAGGTCAGCTAAGAGAATATCAGAAGTTAGGAACTAAATTTAAAAGCAGAACCTCATGGGTGGTAATCTCAGGATTACTACCTGAGCCACGTGTTAATTGGCATAGGGATAGGCAGATCAGGAAGGTGAATGCATGGCTGAAAGACTGGTGAGGAGGGGTTCCATTTCATGGGACACTGGCACCAGTACTGGGACAAGAAGGAGCTGTACCGCTGGGATGGGCTCCACCTGCGGAATGGGACCAGTGTCCTACTGGAAAGGATAAATAGGGCTGTGGATAGGACTTTAAACTAATAAGATGGGGGGAGGGATCTGGTGAAAATAACGTAAGTCTGAAAGATAATGGAATCCATACTCAAAGATGTAATAGAGAGACATCAAGATACCTAAAATATAATAAAGAATAGTCAGCACTGATTTCAAAAGCGGAGGTCATGTTTGACCAACCTTATTGAATTCTTTGAAGAAGCAATAGAAAGTGTAGACAAGGGTAATGCAGTGGATGTAATCTATTTGGATTTTCTAAAGGTGTTCGATAAGGTACTGCATGTGGAGTCAGAGGACAAGTAGCAGAATGGATAACAAGCTGGCGACAAAACAGAAGAGAGAGCGGGGGTTAAAGGTAGTTACTTAAACTGGCAAAAGGTGGGAAGTGGTGTTCCACAGGGATTAGTGCTGGGACCACTGTTGTTCACCATTTACATAAACGATGTAGACTCTGGAATCGGAAGTACAATTTCAAAATTTGTGGACAACACCAAATTTGGGGGTGTAGTTAATACTGAAGAGGACTGCGACAAAATACAGGAAGACATTAATAAACTTGCAGAATGGGCGTGTAATTGGCAAATGAATTTCAATATAGATAAGTGTGAGGTGGTATATTTTGGTATGAATAAGGTGCCCACATACTGCTTGGAAAATAAGAGTCTAAACAGGGTAGAGCAGCAGAGGGATTTAGAGATACAGATACACAAATCACTAAAAGTAGCAATGCAGGTTAATAAGGCCATTTTAAAAAAAATCTAGAGGGATGGAATTGAAAAGCAGAGAAGTTATGCCAAACTTGTTCAGAACCCTGGTTAGACCACACTTGGAGTACTGTGAACAGTTCTGGTCTCCATATTATAGAAAGGATGCAGAGGCACTGGAGAAGGTGCAAAAAAGATTTACCAGGATGATACTAGAAATGAGAGGTTATACCTAACAGGAAAGATTGAATAGGCTGGGGCTCTTTTCTCTAGAAAAGAGAAAACTGAGGGGTGACCTGATAGAGATCTTTAAGATTATGAAAGGGTTTGATAGGGTAGACGTAGAGAAGATGTTTCCACTTGCGGGGGAGACCAGAACTAGGGACCATAAATAGAAGATAGTCACTAATAAATCCAATAGGGAATTCAGAAGAAACTTCTTCACCCAGAGAGTGGTGAGAACGTGGAACTCGCTTCCACAAGGGGTAGTTGAGGCGACTAGCATAGATGCATTTAAGGGGAAGCAAGATAAACACATGACTGAGAAGGGAATAGAAGGATATGTTGATAGGGTTAGATGAAGAAGGGTGGGAGGAGGCTCACGTGGAGCATAAACACCGGCATGGACCTATTGGACCAAATGGCCTGTTTCTGTGCTGTACATTTTGTAATTCTTTGTAATAAAAGAAATAGGTATTGAGAGTAAAGGTCAGACCAAGGTAAGGAGTAAGGGTAACATAAAAGGCCAGGGAACAAATACAATTATAGAACACAAGTACAAAATGACTGTTAAAAATAAAGTGAGAGGAACAATTATTAAAAACAAATTAAATTGCTTGTACAGCAATGTGCACAGCATCCAAAGTGAAACTGGGAAACTGGAGGCAACAATTCGTAGCAAGGAGCTAGATGCAGTAGTGATAATTGAAATATGGTGATATAAAGAACAAGATTCACAGTTAAATATTGCAAGATATAATGTATTTAGAAAGGATATGGAAGAAGAAGTTGGGGGCGGGAGGTAGCTGTACTAATTAGAGGCAACATAACGGCAACAGACAAAAGGTATAGAAAGTCGGATAGCCAGGTGGTGAAGGATAGAATACTAGGGCCTTGTCTTCAGCTGCTTCCAAGTCTTTATTCACAGAGATCCCCCTTACACATCGCGCACCTCCTAGATAAGCTCCCTCCTATAAATAGATACAAGAGAGTCCCCAATTGATACCCACCACCTGAATACAATTAACACGAATTGATATAAATCACACAGATACAATTAACAAAAGGGATATAAGTAATATTAAGATAGAATCAGAATCCATATGGATTGAGACAAAGGGTAAGAAGGGATCGATCACGTTAATAGGTATATTTACAGACCACCTAAGAGTGGAAGGGAAGTGGAGGAAGAAATATGTAGAACCAATTAAATGAGTAAAAAACATCGAATAATAATCATGGGAGATTTCAGCTACCCCAAAAAAACTGGCAAGAAGAGGAAGGGAAAGAGTAAAGGGGAATGGTGTGTTACAATGTGTAATGACACCTTTCTTAGCCAGTATGCCCATCAAGAGAGGAATCACTGTTGGATCTAGTAATGGGAAATGAACCAGAGCAGATAAGAGAAGGAAGCATAGGAGAACATCTAGGCAATAGTGATCATAACATAATAAGGTTTAAATAATGATTGAGAAAGACATAAGTAAGACAAAGAGCAAAGTAAAGAAAAGCTAATTTTGAGGGGGATGAGAATGGAGCTGGGGATGGTAAACTGGAAAAAAAATGTCAAAGATAGAACAAGAGTGGGAAATATTTAAAACGGTGATCAATAGATTTCAGGAGAAATATATTCCTCTGAAAAACAAGAACAAACTAGTCAACAATGAAACATCATGGATGAATAAAGAGATGAGTAAATTGAAACTAATGAAAAAGGCATACTCTAAGTACATAGGCATTAAAGGAAAGGATGACAAAAGGTAATATGGAGAGTTTAGCAAAGAAGTCAAAGAAACAATTAGGAAAGCAAAGAACAACTATGAAATTAAATTATCAGGGAATACAAAAAGAAATAGTAAAAAATTCTACAGATGCATAAATAGCAAAAGAAAAATTGGGATTGGGCCACTAAGGGATACACAAGATAAACTCACAGATAATGACAGCAAAATCGCAGTAATATTGAATAGTTACTTCTGCCTCTGTATTTACGAAGGAGACTAACAAAGTGGGTATGACATTAGAAGAAGAGGTCAAAAAAGATATAAAGATATTTAAGATAGAAAGGGTGGAGATAATTGATGAGCTAATCAAGCTTAGAGAGGATAAAACCTCTGGTCCGGATGAATTGCATCCGCACATATTAAAAGAAGATAAGGAAGAAATAGCAGAGGCAGTATTAAATATATATAAAAATTCATTAGAAAAGGGAATTCTAGAGGACTGGTGGACAGCTAATGTTATTCTTATATTTAAAAAGGGAGATAGAACAAGTCCAGGGAACTGTAGACCAGTTAGCTTAACGTTGGTAGTCGGAAAGATAATGGTATCTTTACTCAAAGATGTAATAGAAAAACATCGAGAAAACAAAAATATAATAAAGAATAGTCAGCACTGATTTCAGAAGGCAAAGTCATGCTTGACCAACCTTATTGAATTCTTTGAAGAAGTAACAGAAAGAGCAGACAAGGGTAATGTATTAGATGTAATATATTTGGATTTTCAAAAGGCCTTCAATAAGGTACCGCATTGTAGACTCAGGACAAAGGTCAGAGCATGTGGAGTCAGAACAGGTAGCAGAATGAATAGCAAGCTGGCTATCAAACAGAAAACAGAGAAGGGGTTAAGGGTAGCTACTCTAACTGGCAAAAGGTGGGAAGTGGTATTCCACAAGGATCAGTGCTGGGACAACTGTTGTTCACAATTTATGTTAACGATTTGGACTCTGGGATCGGAAGTACAATTTCAAAATTTGTGGACAACCACCAAATTGTGTAGTGTCATTAATATAAAGGAAGAATGTGTCAAAATGCAAGAAGACATCAGTAAACTTGCAGAATGGGCGTGTAATTGGCAAATGAATTTCAATGTAGACAAGTGTGAGGTGGTGCATTTTGATAGGAAGAATAAGCAGGCTTTGGATAATAATAGTCTAAATGGGGTAGAGGAGCAAAGGGATCTCAGGGTGAAGATGCACAAATCATTAACAGTGGTGATGCAGGTTAATGAGGCCATAAAAAAAAAGCAAACCAAACGCTGAAGTTAATTTCTAGAGGGTTAGAATTGAAACGCAGAGAAGTTATATAAAACTTGTATAGAATCTTGGTTAAACCACATTAGGAATACTGTGCATAGTTCTGGTCTCCATATTATAAAAAGGATAGAGGCATTGGTGAAGATGCAAAGAAAATTCACAAGAATGCTACCAGAACTGACAGCATATACTTATCATGAAAGGCTGAATAGGCTGGGGCTCTTTTCTCTAGAAAAGAGAAGGCTGAGGGGTGACCTGATAGAGGTCTTTAAGATAATGAAAGGGTTTGATAGGGTAGATGTCGAGAAAATGTTTCCGCTTGTGGGGGAGACCAGAACAAGAGGTTATAAATATAAAATGGTCACTAATAAATCTAGTAGGGAATTCAGGAGAAACCTTTTTACCCAATGAGCGTTAAGAATGTGGAACGCGCTACCCAAGTAGTTGAAGCAAATAGCATGGATGCATTTAAGAGGAAGTTAGATAAGCACACGAGGGAGAAAGGAATAGAAGGGTATGCCGATAGGGTTAGATGGAGTCGGGAGGGAGGAGGCACGTGTGGAGCATAAACACCAGCATAGACCTGTTGGCCCGAATGGCCTGTTTCTGTGCCATAGGCTTGATGTAACTTAATGTAATGGATATGCCCAGACCTCTCAACATTACTACTTAATTTGTTGTTTCATATGGTTTGTGGAAGCACAAAATTCTAATTTGTTGCTAAGTAACGCAGGATAAACTTTAGCAAGTCATGCCAGAGGGAGCTCCATTATCATCACCAAGTCTTTTACTGATCACATCACAATTCAAATAACCATGAAGCTAATTTAATAGGAAATATTTGATAATTTAGAGTCCAAATATTTTCCACATTACTGAACTAATGGCGTTGACAGGGTAATAGCTGTAACACTTCGTAGGATATCTGCCATTTAAGCCAACTGTCATATGGTATTATTTTTTTCTAAGTGTAGTTAATGGATCTCTAAATGACCCTAAATGACAGGTAGTCAAGTGAAGTTAACCTCAGCATTGATACAGCAGTTCTTCATTCATATGCACTATGGAGTTGAGGTACAAACTAGCCATGATCTAATTGAATGGCAGAACCAGCTCAAGGGGCTGAATGGCCTACTCCTCCCACGTTCCTATGGATTTCACTGTGTTCTGATAGAACAGATTCATGCACCCCGGACAGATAATGGGGACTTATGTGATTGATTTTAAATTCATATCTCATGATTAATAAACTTTGAACTTCAAGGTAGAGGAATCAGCCAGTCCTGATGAATTGGAAACATTCCCTATCTTTCTTGTTCAGGTGGTGGTCGACCTGTAATTTATCTCCAGCATTTATTTTTGTTTTTTACTTCAGACTTTTAACATTTGTGGATTTTTTTTATACAAGAAAAAAGAACCCCTTGAAGCCTTTTGTGTCTAGAAATCTATCTAGCTCCTTAAATATATTCAGTGATATGGCCTCCACAGCCTTCTGTGGTAGAGAATTCCACAGGTTCACCACCCTCTGAATGAAGAAATTTCTCTGCATCTCAGTTCTAAATGTCCTACCATGTATCCTGAGACTGTGACCACGTGTTCTGGACCCCCCTAGCCAGGGGAAACATCCTCCCTGCATCCAGTCTGTATAGCCGTGTCAGAATTTAATATGTTTCAATGAGATCCCCTCTCATTCTTCTAAACTCGAGTGAATACAGACCGAGTCAACCCAATCTCTCCTCATACGACAGTCCTGCCATCCCAGGAATCAGTCTGGTGAACCTTCGCTGCACTCCCTCTATGGCAAGTATATCCTTTCTTAGGTAAGGAGACCAAAACTGCACACAATACTCCAGGTGTGGTCTCACCAAGGCCCTGTATAAGTGCAGTAAGACATCCTTGCTCCTGTACTCAAATCCTCTTGAAATGAAGACCAACATACCATTTGCCTTCCTAACTGCTTTCAGTGACTGGTATACAAGGACACCAGGTCCCTTTGTACATCAACATTTGCCAATCTATCACCATTTAAATAATACTCTGCCTTTCTATTTTTCTTTCCAAAGCGGATAACTTCACATTTATCCACATTATACTGCATCTGCCATGTATTTGCCCACTCGCTCAACTTGTCTAAATTGCCTTCAAGCCTTTTTGCATCCTCCTCACAACTCACGATCCCACCTAGTTTTGTGTCATCAGCAAACGTGGAAATATTACATTTGGTTCCCTCATCCAAATCATTGATATATATTGTGAATAGCGGGGGCCCAAGTACTGATCCCTGCGGTACCCCACCAGACACCGCCTGCCACCCTGAAAAAACTTCCCAGAAATGCTAGGGAACCAAGGGACTAGTGAGAAGGAGGAATTAAAGGAAATTAGTATTAGTAAAAAAAAAAGTGTACTCTCTGTTTCCTATCTGTTAACCAATTTTCAATCCATGCTAGTGTATTACCACCAATCCCATGTGCTTTAATTTTGCACACTAACCTCTTATGTGGGACTTTATCAAAGGCCTTCTGAAAATCCAAATAAACCACATCTAGTGGTTCTCCCTTATCTATTCTACCAGTTATATCCTCAAAAAAACTCCAGTAGGTTTGTCAAACATGATTTCCCTTTCATAAATCCATGTTGACTTTGTCTCGTCCCATTAATATTTTCTAAGTGTCCTGTTATCACATGCTTTATAATAGACTCTAGCATTTTCCCTACTACTGATGTTAGGCTAACCGGTCTGTAGTTCCCTGTTTTCTCTCTCCCTCCTTTTTTAAATAGTGGGGTTACATTTGCCACCCTCCAATCTGCAGGAACTGTTCCATAATCTGTAGAATTTTGGAAGATGACAACTAATGCATCCACTATTTCCATGGCTACCTCTTTTAGTATTCTGGGATGCAGATTATCAGGTCCTGGGGATTTATCGGCTTTCAGTCCCATTAATTTCTCCAACACTTTTTTTTACTAATACTAATTTCCTTTAATTCCTCCTTCTCACTAGTCCCTTGGTTCCCTAGCATTTCTGGGAAGTTTTTTGTGTCCTCTTCTGTGAAGACAGAACCAAAGTATTTGTTTAATTGCTCTGCCATTTCCTTGTTCCCCATGATAAATTCTCCCCTTTGACTGTAAGGGACCTACATTTGTCTTCACTAATCTCTTTCTTTTTAAATACTTGTACAAGCTTTTACAGTCCACTTTTATGTTCCTTGCAAGTTTACTCTCATACTCTCTTTTTTCCCCTCTTAATTAATCTCTTGGTCCTTTTTTGCTGAATTCTAAACTGCTCCCAATCCTCAGGCTTGCTACTTTTTCTGGCAACTTTATATGACTCCTCTTTGGATCTAATACTATCCTTAATTTCTTTTGTTAGCCATGGTTGAGCAGCTTTTCCTTTTGCGCCAGAAAGGAATGTATAATTGTTGCAATTCATGCATTCATTCCTTAAACGTTAGCCATGTTACTGTTGGCAATTCCAAAAAAGGTTAGAAAGGGGGACTTCTCCGATTTATGTGGATTCATTTAATTGTGGGTATGTGCAAAATAATCCAATTTAAGCAGTCAGTGATTCAATAGAGTTTGACATTAACCAAATCGTCAAGGAATTGAAAAACATCTAAACTAAAGAACACTGTGTGCCTCTGACTGTTGAGTTATTGAATTAATATCAATATGGTAGAGACAAAACAAAATGTTGCCCAGAATATCAGACAGACTTTTAACCAGTAAGATGCAACTCCGGCACTGTGTATTTGCAACTGTAGAAGTTGAAAACATGTGGTCTAAACCAAGCAAAAGAACAATGTCATGATTTTGGGCTGCACCTGATATTTTTCTCATGCTAAGGGCTATTCCCGTAAGTGAGTTGTCGCGCTCTTTGCGCTAAAGTGTGACTGTTTACACACGATATTTGGCAATGTACCATTACCCAACATCAAAGAAAACACCATTGTTACTGTCATTTTCGCTCTAGAAATGAAACGACCCCCATGTTCTCTTAGTGCTCGGATAACAGAAGAATCATCACTGACAGAACATATGGCTCTCGGTATAATCTACAAATCAGGTTTATAAAAAAGGTGAAAATTATACAGTTGCAAGAAGTCGGTTTGATCAACTTAGAACATAAAAATCATACTTCTTATTGCCTTGCAATAGAGAAGTAACACTTCGCTAATTCTTCCATTAACACTGAACCTGGACCAGCATCCCTAACATCAAAACTTTTCTGTGATGTTGAGTCCATTCCCTTGGAGCCTTCATTTGGTCACTTCCTCATTATTGGAACAGGAAGAAATGCTGAACTGGTCAAAAGCAGAATATATTTCTCTGTCTGGGCATGGAGCTGTCAATCAACCCTTTACCCCCAGAGACTCCCTGTTGGACAACCAATATCAGGTAGATTTTAAGGAGCTTCTTAAAGGAGGAAAGAGAGGCGAAGAGGTTTAGGGAGGGAATTTCACAGCTTAGGGCTTAGACGGCTGAAGGCACAGCCACCAATGGTGGGGCGAAGGAAGTGGGGGATGCACAAGGCCAGAGTTGGAGGAATGCAGAGTCTTCGGAGGGTTGTAGGGCTGTAAGAGGTTACAGAATTAGGGAGGGGCGAGGCCACGGAGGGATTTGAAAACAAAGATGAGAATTTTAAAATCGAGTCATTGGTGGAACAGGAGCCAACGTAGATCAGCAAGCATAAGGGTGATGGGTGAACAGGACTTGGTGCGAGTTAGCATACAGGCAGCAGAGTTTTGGTTGAGGTCAAGTTTATGGATAGTAGAAGATGGGAGGCCGGCCAGGAGAGCAATGGAATAGTCAAGTCTGGAGGTAACAAAAGCACGGATGAGGTTTTCAGCAGCAGATGACCTGAGGCAGGGGCGGAGATGGGTGATATTCCGGAGGTGGAAGTAGGCGGTCTTGGTGTTGGAGAGGATATCAGGTCAGAAGCTCAGCTCAGGCTCAAATAGGATGCCAAGGTCGTGAATAGTCTGGTTCAGCCTGAGGCAGAGGCCAGGGAGGGGAGTGGAATCAGTTGCTAGGGAACCAAAACCAATGACTTCGGTCTTACGAATGTTTAATTGGAGGAAATTGTGACTCATCCAAGACTGGATATCAGACAAGCCGTCTGACAACACGTAGGCAGTGGAGGGATTGTGAGAGATGATGGTGAGCCAGAGCTGGGTGTTGTCAGCGTGCACGTGGAACCTGATGTATTTTGGGATGATGTCACCATGTAGATGAGACATAAAAGTGGACCTGGGATAGATCCTTGGGGTCTCTGGAGGAAATGGTGCGGAGGTGGGAGGAGAAGCCAATGCAAGAAATTCTCTGGCTACGACTGGATAGTGGAATTAGGCGAGGGCAGTCCCACTCAGTTGCAGGAGAGGTGTTGGAGGAGGATGGTGTGATCAACCGTGTCAAACGCAGCAGACGGACCGAGGAGGATGAGGTGAGATAGTTTTTATAGACATGGTGCACTGTCTCAACAAGCCTCTTTGAGGCCCTGTGCACTGAGTTTCCTTTCACCATTTTCCAGTCTTATCCCTTGTAAAAACAATGGTGCTTTCAAATAATGATGGTTGAGCTTATTCCCAGGTTGCAAGTTGACCGATTTGCATTATTTCCAGTTAAATTCGAATTTAAGGCTAAGATAGAATTATAGCTGTAGCAAATGTGGAAAATAACATGCCAGCAAATTTCCAGAATATTCCTGATGCCCACCAAGGGAAAACTCCAGATTTAAATCTTTCACTCACTTTTTCTTCCATCCCATTTTTCAAGCCACTTCTGGTCTCCAGAGAATGACCCAGTGACACAAGTAGATTGAAAACCTTTCTAAACCTTTTGGGAATAGAAGGTGGCAAAGTGGCTGGTTGATTGCTTGCCCGCTCATCAGATGATGGCAAAGGGTTAGGGTTCAGAGACCCCCAACAGAGAGGAAGGAAAGTAAATAATGAATGCTCCATGAAGCCATGGATCAGTTCACACGCTCCACCACACTTTGTTTACGGAATATGTTTTGCCCCCCATCCCCAAAGGATTCATTAAGGTCAGCAATAATTCGTATAATAAACACGTTTTCTTATGGAAGCCTTGGGAGAGCAGACTGCACACAGACAGTGGCCTACTTACAATTCAGTTGATGGTGTATAAATTTAGCACGTAACAAACAACGCTTGAACCCCTGACTTCCATGACTCATGGCCAGAAAACATCTTTGATATCGAAGGACTGTTTTATTTTCATAATGGCGTTGTTGTTAAGTTCAAATTTTTAAGAGTTACGGGAGACCATTTTCTCCCCGAAATATAAAGTTACGTAATGAAAATGAGCAGGAATGTACCAGAGTCTAATACATTTAAAGTCTCTGGTATTAGAAAGAAAGACTTGCATTTATATAGCGCCTTTCACGACCTCAGGATGTCCCAAAGCGCATTACAGCCAATTAAGTACTTTTGAAGCGTAGTCACTGTTGTAAAATAGGAAACACAGCAGCCAATTTGTGCACAGCAAGGTCCCACAAACAGCAGCGTGATAATGTCTAGATAATCTGTTTTAGTGATGTTATTTGAGGGATAAATATTGGCCAGGATATCAGGGAGAACTCCCCTGCTCTTCAATATAGTGCTATGGGATCTCTTATGTCCACCTGAGAGGGCAGGCAGGGCCTTGGTTTAACGTCTCATCCAAAAGGTGGCACCTCCAACAATGCAGCACGACCTCAGTACTGCTCTGTAGAGTCAGCCTAGATTTTGTGTTCAAGTTTCTGGAGTGGGACTCGAACCCACAACCTTCTGACTCAGAGGCGAGAGTGCGACCACTGAGCCAAGCTGACAGGTACGTTAGTGTTGCTGCTTGAGGTGGTATTGTGTTGTTGCCTGATATAAAGTAATGGATTTATTTTTGATTCTGAGAAAGACCCTCTTATAAAGCAGCGCTGTAACTTCATGTTGCTCCTCACTTTCCTCTTTAAATAAAACCTGCAGAGCAGCTCTGCAGTGTTACTGTAAGTCTCATCATGCTTTTTGGGAGAAAATACCTCAACAGCAGCAGTGCCTAGAAATACATGGATGTGACATTTAACGCAATGGATTGCTTCAGAGTGGTTCTACTGCAAACTAACTGAGCACCTCGTACATGTGCTGAACATGAAGAATGAACGGCCCAGATTTTGCTGAACGATGCACACAACATAGTCACAAGTTGCTGGCTGAATTGCGCCACTCCGCCATTGGCTTTGCGAAAACGAAATCTCATGCTTGACCCCCCCGTGATTTTCATAAAGTTGCTGCATTTGCACATTAATTGCCCATTAAACTCACCACAGAAAGTTAAATCTAGTAATTAGCAGTGCATGTACCCTTTTAACGACATGATAATTGTAAACGACTGCCAAACCACCTCTCTTACACAGAAAGTGAACAATTGAAAGTGTGGAGTTTCATTCCTTCAGGTTGCGAAATTGTTGGAGATTTCAAAAATGTCAACTTTTCATTTTTCTTCCCCCCCTTACTTTTCCTTTCTGTCTCTTTTTTCCTCTCTCTTAATCCAATCTTTCTTTCCTTCTCTTTATTTCTCTTTCCATACCTGATTTGACATTGAATTCACCCACTTTAATTCATCCTCCTTCTCAGTCCTTCCCCTGTTTATTTCTTAGTCCTTTAATCTCATTGGTTAAGTAGATACCCTGTTTGTCCCATTGTTCACCAAGGTCCCAGATGCCCTGTTGCCCTCACTGCCCCGTTATCAGCTCACACTTCCAGCAACATTGTGGGCAATAAACTTTAAAACCTAAACGTGCACAAAGAAGTCTAACTAATGAGACACGCCGCAACCCAACAAAATCTGGGCCACTGTTAAATTTCAGCAGAGACTGAACACACACTGAAAGGCTCTTTAAAATAATCACAGTATCTCCTGGTACTGATTAAACTCAGGATGTCAGTCCTGCTAAGGACCATTCCCGCACTTCTCGGCTAAAAGTCATTCTGACAGACATCGGCTGAACTAGAATCAATGAGTCATCATCCAGCAGTTCCCAAACTAAATATTTCTATTACTTTTGTGAATATAGTTTGGCATATTTAGAATTGGATAAACAAGTTCCCAGGAGATCCCACTTTAGGATTTGACAGGCAATAGTTATGTCAATTAATGGGCCAGAAATCGCGCAGAGCGGTGAGGCAACGCTCACTGTAGTTCCTGCGAACTTAACTAATAAAAATACTCACTGCGGGCTCTGTGGCGTCCAATTGCTTGAATTTGAACTTTAAACAAAATGTGCGCTATCAACCCAGCCTCTGCGCAGCGTGAGTTGCCACGCAGCTGGAAATGTCTGTGAGGCAAAGACACACCCACAAAATTTCAGGAAGAGAAGTCACGCCCGCAGATTGAGGCTGCACTACTCAAGCAGGCAAGCAGACTTCATTCATTTAAAGTTAGTATTCTGGATGTCATTGTAAATAAAAATAATATTTTTTTAATAAAAGGCCAAAAAATAATTAAATTAGAGACAGAAGGGAAAAACAACATTTTTAAATGACAAGAAAATATTAAAATAAGGAGTAATATGAGACGCCACATTTTTAAGTTAATTTTTAGTTGTTTGGCAGTCATTAAGGCTAACCGTGCTTTTAAAACTTAGTTTAGGCCTGGTATTTGTAAGCATACCTGTTTGGTGGCGTAACTAGTTACTCTCCAGCTGGGCAGATGAGCAAGTTGCTGCTTTTTCAATGTCTGAGAAGAGTTAGGAAAATGTTGGCAGGGCCGAGTTCAGTCTCATACGTAATGAAACCCAAAGAAAAAACATCTTAAAACTAATTTGTTGACCAACGCGAGAAAAAAAGAGAGGATCAAGCCGCACTCGCCAGATTATTGGAGAAACTATGGAGAACAAAGTAGATTCCTACATGTATTTTGGATTTAAGGAATTGTCAGTGAGAAATGCTCATCAATGTACATAACTGTCTGAATTTTCCTCCAGAGTGGGTTTGCTGCCGGTGAAGGATTTTCCTGGGTCAGGGCTGTTTAACTATGCAGGATGAGCTCCTGTCAGAATTTGCATCACCAAGATTGAGCCGCCACTGAAAGAAAGTCAAATCCGGCAGGTACTGTATTGGGATACATGCTGCAGAACCAGAAGAGGAGAAGCCACTATTCAAAGGGGCAGCACAGCCCCCAAGATCAGCATCCAAAATTTTAATTTTAGGCCGCCGTCTGAGCCTAGGCTGAAGATAGGTTAGTGATTGGGTCACTGAGGAGAGTGAGAAGTGCCTCAATCGAGCCCTCTCTCTTTCTCTCTCTCTCCAAAAGAGCCTTCATCAGGCCATCCACAGCTTCTAGGGTCTACCGCCACCCTCTCCTAGTGGTCTCTGGGGTCAGCAGTACGAGAGGCGGAATTTAAGGAAATTGGCCACGTTCCCAAGCCCATCCTCATCATCCTTTAAGTGCAGCGAGGTAGGCAGTTGTCAGGAGACCGTGAACCCTGCAGCAAAGGGTTGCCAACTCTAGTTGGAGACATTCCTGGAGGTTTGATCACATGATGCCTGCCCACGTGACACCTGACCACGTGACATTTGATCGCATGACTTCTACAAATGTTATTGCATTTTCCTTATAAAAATTAGGTCCCCTGTAGTTGAGTATTTTTGCTCGTGTCCGTGTGACAAGTTCCAAGAACCAGGAGGCCACCCATGAGCAGGGGAAGAGGGGACGCCACGGTGGGGCGGGGAAGAGGAGACGCCACGGTGGGGCGGGGAAGAGGAGACACCACGGCAGGGCAAGGGAGGGGAAACGGAGGAACCCCCTCATTTCAGAGACCCCCCGTTTGCCAAGACCCCAAATACCGACACCCCCAATTCCCATCTCCCCGATTGTTGAGACAGTGGCGGTTCCGACTCTCCAGACCCCTCCCGACTGCACTCCGTGGCTCTCAGAGGGTGACGTCATTGAGCCGGAGGCTTCTCCAACAGCAGCCAGTGACGTCATAGAGTGGGGGGAGGTGGGGGGGAGCCGCACTGTGGCTGGAAAATTAAATCACGGCCTTCCTCAGCTGCTGGAGGCAGCACTCGGGGGAGGAACCCCCGATTCCGGAAAACCCCGCTCGTTCCGGGAGGGTTAGGAACCCTACTGCACTGGGGATGGGAGGGAAATTTACTGTGGTGCTGGCAGGGGCAGGAATGCAGCAGTAGGCCCCTCCCTGCCTGATTTCCTTTCATTTTCCACCACAAAACTACTCGATATTGAGTGGTATAATGGAGGTCAGTCCAGATCCATGTCAGTGTCGCCTGTTCCAGCAGAACAGTCATTGCCTGCTGAGGATAACTTAAGGAAAGAAATTTGAATTTCCTATCTGAGAGTTGAATACGGATTGATGCTCATTACTGCTAAGGTGTCACACTTTCCCAGAAATCCTGCAGCTCTTCAACATGCAGCATTTTAAAATATTAATTTACAAAATGATACATTGTGCTTTTGTTTATTTCTATGGCCTGCTCCTACCCACTTCCTGACCCAAACCCCTCTCCTTTTTATTTTAAACTTTATGACCATGACTTTCCATTCATTCCAATGCTATCTGCTCCCTTCCTCAACTGCTCGTGTACCTACTGTTGCTATTTCTCTGGCTGTACCATCCACTTCAAATTTCTCCCTTCTTCGGCTCAAGCTGTCTACCCCGTTCTGGTGTGCTGGACATTTAATTGTTTTCTTTCTAACCATTCCAGCCTTTTCCATCCTGCCCATTTGACTCACATAATCCCACACAAATTGGGAGAGAGAGAGAAATGAGGGGAGCAGAGATTAGGAGGAACCAGAAGAGAGGGATGGGGAGAAAGGGAGTGATGGAGAAAAAGGTCAGGACAGAGAGATGGAGATAAGGGAGAGGTCGGGGCGAGGGAGAGATGCGAAGGGAGGGAGGGAGTGGGGTGGAGGGAGAGATAGAAAGAGAGAGAGAGAGAGATCAGGAGGTAGAGAAAGATGGGGAACGAGAGAGTTCGGGGAAAGAGCAAGATCTATCAGGGAGCAAAAGAGAAAGGGGCCAGCAGGAGGGGGAGAGAGAAACAGATGGTAGAGATCAGAAGGGGGAAGGGAGAAATTGGAGATGCAGAGAGCAAGTTCAGGGAGGGAGAGACAGAGATTGGCAGAGAGAGAGATCAGGGAAAGCTAGATAGAAAGTGAGCGAGAGACAGAGAGAAAAGAGGGGGGAGAGAGACAGATACACCTGTGAGAGAAATAGAAATCAAGAGAACCTCTTCCCCAACCCCAAAATCATCATGAACCCTGGTTCGACCATACCCAGCACTTTCCACCCCAGAAATACCAAAATGCAAGTCCCTCTCCACTATTGTCAAATCACATGAATCATCTGCCCTCACATCTGAGTTCACTACACATCACCTACCTAGAACTGAGAACATTACACCATCCTCCCGTGTACCCTGGGCATTAAGAAATATAACGGATAAATATTAAAGACATGGGCTAAGGAAGATATGATAATCATCAAGGTCACTCATTTATGTTTTTCAGAGAAAAATGGTCAGAGTTTATGAATTTGATCCTCAAAAATGGATTTGACATATTTTGACATCATGAATCAGAGGACCTGATAAATACAATGTCCATAAAAGGGCACAACACCCTGAATGCTATAAACAGTGTACCTTCCAACTCACCATGAGCAATGCCACAGGAGATCGGCTTGTAATAAATTAAAGCTGCACGTCCAGTAAGTGACACACATATTTCCCATCACGCTTTAGCCCATCATACTTTAGCATAGTCTCTGCTGGTGATATGAAGGGGGGGTGGTGGGGGGAAGTGTTCTGGTTTTATCTAAAACAGGCTCGAGGGACTAACTGGCCTACTTCTGTTCCTATATAACATAGAATTAATATACAACTATAGATTGTGTAAATCAGTTTCAGGAAAAATGGAATTTAAAATCTCCCTTAATTCCCTGATAAATAATTTGAGAACATAGCAGTTATTTGATCATAGAACTTGGCACATTATTGAGAAAATGTTTAAACAAACAATCAACCGCAAAAAGTTCCAACAGAAAACTTCCAATGTGACCATACAATAAACTCAGAGGTTGTGTTCTATATCAAACTGACTCAATGCAGCATATAGCTCCATGTGAGCTAGACAAATCCCCAAAGTGACAAACTTCAAACGGATCGTTTAAAGAGAATCACTCACTGATGCAGCACAAATCTTTTACTTTTCTTCACGCAGCCGTATATCAGCTGCATTCCATCACATTTTTTTCCGCACAATTTATATCTTTAACTTAAATGCCCATTAATGTTTGAGATAATGTAAAGCTGACTGGACCTTTTCTAATGGTGGTATGTCTTCAGTCAGACATGTCAGATGACCCTGTCATAGCAGTATCATTCACTCAGAGGTTTTTTTTTTATTAAATAGGGAGATTTTCCGTTTGCTTTTTTTCATGTCTGCAGTGCTGAACACAGACAAATGAACAGGCAACATTCGGATTCCACACAGTCTTTACCACATCAGTTAAATCATTTCAGCACATTAACCAAACAATGCTCCACTATTTAGGCCAGTCTCTGAACTTCTTGCATGGGAAACATGGCTAAAGATATACAGATCCAAAGAGACCTTCTAAACGTGAAGGGGAACCACGTTGCAGCATTTTTGTTCCTGTTCTAAAATACAGAAATAAACAGGAATGATTTGCATTGTAAAATCAGCACACTCTTATTAAATACTTGGTCAACAAAGATAGTTGGCCCGATACTTACGGGGAAGTGGGGTGGGTGCAGGCGAGGCCAAAAACGGCCGAAGAACCCGGCAAGGCCGGAGACGCAGAGGTCCTGTCGATCTTAACGGCAGGATCTCATTAACATTGTTTAGTTCTGTTTCCCGCCCGGCAGCCTGTTAAATGGGCAGCTGGGAGGCCGCAGCAGGGGACCCTTGGGGATGGTCCCCAGCAATTGGGAGGGGAGAGATAGGTTGGCAAGCAATCAAAAGGGGGGGGGGATCAAGATCGGCAAGTGATCGGGAGGGGGGAAGAGAGGTCGGTAATCAGGAGGGCTGGGTGGGAGAGGTTGCGATCGGGGTTAGGGGAGGCCGACTGCTTCCTTGTGCGGGCGGGGGGGAGCACTCCTGCTCCTCCTGGTCCACATGGAGTGCTGAAACAGGTACTTACCTCGTGAAGCCGGCAGCTCCCATCTCCTTTTCACTGCCAAGTTTCCTGACCCCTGGGAAACCCGTACAGCAACAGTCAATTTTAAATCGGGCTCCCAATTGCACTGTGGGAGGTCGATTTAAATATGTTAATTAAATGTCCCGCCTCTCCACGGCTGGACACTCCAATGCCCCGATATCCGCTGCCGTATAAAAGGCAGCGGGCACAGTGGGTTTTAAGAACATAAGAACATAAGAAATTGGAGCAGGAGTAGGCCAATCGGCCCCTCGAGCCTGCTCCGCCATTCAATAAGATCATGGCTGATCTGATCCCAACCACAAATCTAAAGAACACAAGAAGTCGGAGCAGGACCCGGCCACATAGCCCCTGGGCCCTCTCCGCCACCCACAGGGCATTGACCGATCCGAACTCAGCTTCATGTCCAATTTCCTGCCCGCTCCCCATAACCCCTAATTCCCTTTACTTCTAGGAAACTGTCTATTTCTGTTTTAAATTTATCTAATGATGTAGCTTCCACAGCTTCCTGGGGCAGCAAATTCCACAGACCGACCACCCTCTGAGTGAAGAAGTTTCTCCTCATCTCAGTTTTGAAAGAGCAGCCCCTTATTCTAAGATTATGCCCCCTAGTTCTAGTTTCACCCATCTTTGGGAACATCCTTACTGCATCCACCCGATCAAGACCCTTCACAATCTTATATGTTTCAATAAGATCTCCTCTCATTCTTCTGAACTCCAATGAGTAGAGTCCCAATCTACTCAACCTCTCCTCATATGTCCGCCCCCTCATCCCCGGGATTAACCGAGTGAACCTTCTTTGTACTGCCTCGAGAGCAAGTATGTCTTTTCTTAAGTATGGAGACCAAAACTGTATGCAGTATTCCAGGTGCGGTCTCACCAATACCTTATATAACTGCAGCAATACCTCCTTGTTTTTATATTCTATCCCCCTAGCAATAAAAGCCAACATTCCGTTGGCTTTCTTGATCACCTGCTGCACCTGCATACCAACTTTTTGATTTTCTTGCACTAGGACCCCCAGATCCCTTTGTACTGCAGTACTTTCCAGTCTCTCGCCATTAAGAAAATAACTTGCTCTCTGATTTTTCCTGCCAAAGTGCATAACCTCACATTTTCCAATATTATATTGCATCTGCCAAATCTCCGCCCACTCACCCAGCCTGTCTATATCCCCTTGCAGGTTTTTTATGTCCTCCTCACTCTCTACTTTCCCTCCCATCTTTGTATCATCTGCAAATTTTGATATGTTGCACTCGGTCCCCTCCTCCAAATCGTTAATATAGATTGTAAAGAGTTGGGGACCCAGCACCGACCCCTGTGGAACACCACTGGTTACTGGTTGCCAGTCCGAAAATGAACCATTTATCCCAACTCTCTGCTTCCTGTTCGATAACCAATCCTCCACCCATGCCAGAATATTACCCCCAATCCCGTGATTTTTTATCTTAAGTAATAATCTTTTATGTGGCACCTTGTCAAATGCCTTCTGGAAGTCTAAATACACTACGTCCACTGGTTCCCCTTTATCCACCCTATACGTTATATCCTCGAAGAACTCAAGCAAATTTGTCAGACATGACTTCCCCTTCATAAAGCCATGATTAAATACGAGGATGAGATCCTCGTATTTAACCACCCCCCCCAACCCTCTCCTGCCCGTCGTGGGGGGATAATATTGAGGCCAGTATTTGTTTGCAGGCTAACGAGGCATTTTTTGCTATTTAGTACTTACTTTTGAACTAGCCGATTAAATGACAAATGGAATCAAGTTATCATGTGGACAAGCAGTGATCGGTTTACATATTTTTTAAAAATGGCTTTAAATCCCTCAGAAGAAACTATTGGAGTTGATCACACATTACAGACATAACAGTGCCGACGAGAATAAGGCACGAGAATAAGGTTGAATATTCAACATCTATGTTACTTAGGTACCATCTCACTGAAATCATTAATAGGTCAGCATAAATTGGAAAAATCAGAGATTATCAAATGGGATCAAGCAAAGACTTAATTTTTATCCGGAGGCAAATGAACTTTCAACAGAGGCCTAAATGAACGCAGTTCTTCTTACTTTCTGCGGACCTGAAACATAGACATTGATTAAGAATTTGATCCCTCCTGTCCAGACTAAAGACAAAATGAATGAATGAGCTTGGCCAAGCGGTCAAAGAACTTCTGAGCCCGAAGCCATTCGTTATTGCGGAACGGTTCAAGTTTAACCAGAGGAGGCAAAAGGATGATGAAAATGTTTCAGTTTATGGCAAAGCTGAGGAAACTGTTCAAAACATGTGACTTTGGTGCATTCTCGATGATGCAACAAGAGACTGCTTTGGGGTTTGAGGCAAAGTCGATACAGAAGAAACTGTTGGTCGAAGACAGACTCAAGTCTGCTCGGGCTCTCAAAATAGCACTTGGAATGGAGACTGCTGCCAGGCATACTAGCGAGTTACAGGCCAAAGGGGTCCAACAGTTCCAGAATGAACAGAGTTTCTCAACCAT
Source organism: Heptranchias perlo (assembly GCF_035084215.1). Taxonomy (NCBI): domain Eukaryota; kingdom Metazoa; phylum Chordata; class Chondrichthyes; order Hexanchiformes; family Hexanchidae; genus Heptranchias; species Heptranchias perlo. The sequence goes on along the minus strand of NC_090334.1, from coordinate 25,445,856 downwards.
GTTGGAGATGTGGTAAAAAATAATTATCATCCAGACCGATGTTTTAGTAAGAACATTAAATATCATGATTGCATGAGATCGGGTCATTTAGCTCAGTGTTGCCAGATGTGGAGGAGTAAAGGGATTTCGGGGTCCCGTACACAAAACACCAAAGGCTAGTGCATCGGTACAAAAAGTAATCAAAAAAAACTCATGGAATGTTGGCCTTTATCTCAAGGGGGTTGAAATTCAAAAGTGAGGAAATGATGCTTCAGTTTTACAGGGCCTTGATCAGACCCCATCTGGAGTACTGCTTTCAGTTTTGGGCACCAGACCTCAGGAAAGATATGTTGGCCTTGGAAGGGGTGCAGCACAGATTGACCAGAATGATACCAGGACTTAAAGGGTTAAATTATGAGGACAGGTTGCACAAACTTGGTTTGTATTCCTTTGAGTAAGAAGGATGAGGGGTGATCTGATCAAGGTGTTTAAAATGATAAAGGGATTCGATAGAGTAGATACAGAGGAATCCAGAACAAGAGGGCATAATGGAAATTGTACCTGAGTCATGAGCAGGAGAAAAGTGTTGGGAAAACACCCAAGCTGGAGCACTGACCTCATCATCTCATCTCATCCCCTGCCCCCAAAAATTGCATCGTTCCTGCCACACTAAATATATTACATGTTGTCCATGGAGACCAGGCAGGGTCGTACAGTGGAGATGTGAGGATGGATGGATGGATTACTGCATAATCATCTTTACGGATCAGGCAGGATTTCTGCAAAACTTCCCAAGAAAGTGCAGTTCTATAGCACCTTTTGTAGCCTCAGGATGTTGCAAAGTGCGTCACAGCCAATTAATTAGTTTTGAAGTGCAGTCACTGTTGTTTTGTAGGCAACACGCTGGCCAATATGCACAAAGACCCAATGAGATAAATGACCAGTTAATCTCTTTTTGGTGGGGGAGGAATGAACGCTGGCCAGGACACCAGGACAACTCCCTGTTCTTTCTCAAACAGTGCCACAGGATCTTTAACATTCATCTGAACAGGCAGACAGGACCTCGCTTTAAAGTCTCATCCAAAAGATGACACCTGCAATAATGTAACACTTCCTCAGTACTGCAGTGAAGTGTCAGCCTGAATTATTTGCTCAAATCCTGGAATGGTGCTCAAACCCACAATCTTCTGAGTCAGAAGCAAGAACGCTACCACACAGCCAACCTAACATTGAAGGAAATTAAACACAAGGGATAGCACCCTTTAGGGATCAGATTGTACCTGGTCTGTAAAAGTGGCCTTGAGGAGCTGAATGGCCTTTTCTCCCTGCATGCTCTCTTTCGCTGCATAGCCAATCTAACCAATAGCCAACATTGTGGACTGGTTAACAAGTTTTAAAAACATCGGATTCTTCTCTCTTACAGGAGCGTAAACTGCTTGAATAGGAAAACGGCAGCAGGGTACCTTAAAAATTAGAATGCCCCATACTTTTCTACTCAAAATTCTCCTCCAATTCTCTGAAATATAGTCATGTAACATTTGTTTTGTTTATCATCAATTGCCAGCCAACTCTATGATTATGAAGCGGTTGCTGCAGTCTGCAATGGATTGTTGTCCCAGTTTCAGATGGTTGACCAAAAGAACCAGAGGAACTTTTCTTTCCACCAAAATGAAACACATTTTCCATCACTCTCAGTAACTGAGGGATCATAGATTCTCCCACACCCCAGCTAGATTTATTTTGGAAGTGCTTCAGAATTATTATTTTTTTAAATTGCAGAAAGCTGAAGTGTAACGTTTCATTGTGCCACACACAGTCACAAGTCTCCGTGAAATCGGATTTTTAGTTCATGGGAGGCATCATCACAATTGAGAGCAGATGGCACTGTGAAAAAATATATAATTTCCTCGTGACATCATCAGGACTACTCGGCCGCCCGTGTGTCAATCGATATTTTACAATAAAGGAGGCAATTTTCTGGATACAACACTGGTGGCCGGGCACTGTGCCAATGGGCAACGCCTATCAGGAATTAATGGAAGGAACGTCACTAGCAGCAGCACTCCTATGATTTTCCGATATGCACAGTCAGTGGTTGAGAATTCCAGCCGTCAGTGTGCAGTCAGATAAGTACCAACAAAGTATAGTCTAACTGTTACTCAAGTGTGGTATAAACACAGGAAGCAATCCATACCCCACTCAATAGTTATCAAGACCATCTATCATTGGATATAAATCAAATCCCATGAAATGGTTAAGTGGGCTGGTGGTCGATGGTCAGGTTGAGCTGTGAAACCCTGACAAAGCAGTTTGGGGAAGATGAATTTAGCCGTGTGGATTTAATAAAAACTCAATCTAAATTTAGGGTATTGTAATTCTTCATGAGAGTAATTTTTTTTTTAAATGGCGCTTTTATTAAGGAATCAATGTCCTTGCCGTCTTGGTTTCCCACCTTCTCCTCCAAGAATGGTTAGAGTGACAGAAGTGAAAGTCGTCATTATTTTAGGATAATCTGCAGAAAAGGTACACTTTAGAAGCCCACGTTCAAATAAAAGAAAACCTCCAGAAAGATATTGACCTAGAAATTCGATGGCACCACATCCATTTTTCAGGCGCATAGTGGGCGCCTAAGTATCCGACAGGGCGGGCAGGACACGGGAGCTCATTACATGCTGGAAGTACCCCACCAGCCATATTGGTAAAGACAGAAAATGAGGCGTTCAGGGCTCGCGCTTTGGGTGTCTAACACCTGTTTGAGGCCCCCCTTGCAAATTTGGGCTGCCCTGAATGTAGCCTAGGCCAATCTGTTCAAGGACTTTTAAAGTACTAATTTCAAAGTCCAATTGTGGCGATGTGGCAGTGAGGATCATCAGGAACAAGAAGGAAAGTGAATGCTCTGGAGACAGCAGTAATCTCCAGGAATTTGTGTGACTTTATTTTTTTTTAAATCACTTGGTCTATAATAATAAAACCACTTCCATCTGTACCGGTGTCAGACGTAAAACCACCGATTTTGTGCTTTGATTCAGGTCTACTGATCCCATTGTGCCCCTGTGTATTATCTGCAGGTTACTCACCCATCAAATGCTGCCTGTGTTTTCTCTGGACAACCTACTGATGACACCAGAAGCAAAAGTGTTCACTTAACTACATACCAAGAGTGGCTTTGTGATTATTCATAGGGCAGCTAACATTAGTCAAAATCGAACAAAATAAATTAGAAAGGGGGAGAAAAAGGACTCCAAAGAATGGAAAAGAAGGTTAAAAATTGGTTTTAAATTACTTGAAAAAGTTGTATATGATCAACTGATTAAAAGCACTGAATTAAAAAGATAAATAATATAATGCACAAATTGTGTTACTTTCCAGCAATTGGCTGCATATAAACTCTGTAAACTTGCAAGTGATTACATCAGAAGCTGAAGTGTTCTAATGCATTGATGTCTGTCAGTAATGAAAACTGAACAGAACTGCTCCCCACGGTACAATAACATTTTACTGAGTTATTGAGAGCTATTAATCTCATCGTCGGGTTCTGGTTGTGGTTTTGAACTGCTTAAGTTTTACTTTGCTGTTTGGGACATCATTTGAATGTCTTGCGCTCCGAGTATCTGATATTCTTGGTTCAATGACATCACCATGTGGCTATGGATGCTGGCTGGCATAGAGTTACACAACGGCGCAATCGTTGGCCACTTCTGTCCGATGAAAAGCAGCTATCTCTTTTTCTAAGAAATTGTCTGCTTAGAGACCTCTTAGCAGCTGCTATTCACAAACAACCTATGAATTATGAAGTATGGAAGGGTCACTCCCTCCCAGTGCTGTGCAGGCGATTTTCTCATTATGGTTTAGCCGCTTCTTGTCTGAGGAAATGTACATAAAATATAGATAATCTCCGCTGCAGGGGACTTCGTCATTATGCTTCCTGTCCAACGTAGAATTTTAAATAAAGAATTTTAATACTTTTATTGATTTCAAGAATATTTTCCGTCTAAATGGTGAGTGTTGGTGGCAATATCAGGGGTTAACTGGACAAGGAGAATTACTGAGCCTCAATTAACACAGAGTTGAAGTGCCACAGATGGCTGAATCACTTTAGGTCAATGGCTGTATCCTGACCAATACTAATGTGGCTCTGTCACACTATTAGTCAGAGTAACGGCATTTTTCTGTTTAAACAAATATAATAAAAGGAGGAGACGTGATTAGAAATTTGTTTGAACAGTTTGATTATTAAAAAGGTCCTGTCAGTGACAGTCCCTTCTTAATTTATAAGTTTTGAGACAGTTACTAATCCCAGCTGCAGTCTTCCAATTACTGTAAACACAGTGGTACATCTGAGTGTGTACGCAACAATAAATAAACAAAGAGTGAACCCCGACTTCAATCTGCTTTACCTCCACCATTACGTTCCACTCAGTGAGCTTTGGATTCTCAGCTGAGGGAATACAATGACCTGCTTGGGGAAAAATAAATCATCAGCTGGCCATCCATCACCATTCAAAGCATAAAATGTTCAGGATACAGGAAATTCCAGCTCAACATGGCAAAGATAGATTTATTAGAGAGACGGGCGATGAAGAGTAATCACCAGGCAAAAATGGTTTTCTTAACCACACTTAACCGTGATCCAGTTTTTCTTCCCGGCAGGCAACCAAATAAGAGTGGATATTTTACAGGTTGATGAACAGTCGACAACAGGAAATGGCCGACCCTCCTGTGGGATCGTGCTTCAAAACCACAGGCTCCTGAATCAAGTTTAGCCCTAGATCCAATGCTCTATCAGTGAAATCACTGCAATCCTCAGTGTCACAAAGGCCCCATTCATTCTCTTGACAATTTATTGTAGTTCGTTGTTATATTGAGGGACTGCTGTGTTGTCCAAAATGTTGATGTTCAGACGAGATATCGATGTAAAAGGTCCTATAGTGCTTTCTGAAAAAAAGCAGAGTGTTCTACTGGTCCCCTGGCCAACATTCACTCCTTTAGTAACACCATCAAACACAGTTTAACTGGTTATTCACATTTGCTGTTTGTGAGACCTTACTGTGCACAAATTGGCTGTTGTGTTTGCCGACATAATAACAGTAACTGCAGTTCAAAAGTGATTCATTGGAAGTGATGCACTTTGGGAATTACTGAGGACATGATGAGATGCGATAAAAATTCAAGTTCTTTCTTTCCAATTGTACCTCAGCAACATTCTGAAGTGTTTTTGTAATCAGGGCATTAACTATGAAGAAACTCAAACATAAATTTCCTTTTATTGGAACTGAGATGGAGAAAGATTTCACAAAAGGTTGTTTTGAGCAAGGACAATATATGCTTTAAATTTGTTCGCAATACCTTAACAATTTTATAATCATGACTTTAACCATTTGACTGCTGAAATAATGAATTCACAAAATAGATATAGATGAGGAAGGTTGAACCACCTTGCCTCATCCAGCGAGAACAAACCTCCACTTCCCCCACCCCCCAACCAATCAAAGTTCTTTTCCCATGACCTTAGCCAGAATTCCATTTGAACATAGTAATTGCTAGAAGTAAGAGACCACGTTCGCCTTCTACCATCCTGGTAGTCGCATGATAAAATGATAATCGAGTTGTTGACTAACCGTGGCAAACAATCTCTAGCAATTAGTCTACAACAGACTACAACATGATGCAAGGAAAACCCTAGTGGTGCAAAGTCACCTGTTCCTCCCAAGCCTGCTACACTTACCACATGTCACATCTCAAATTGCTTATGTACTATGTCCCAAAATAATATTATTAAAGTGTTGACTGCTATTTGGGTGAGAACGTCTGACCAAATTTGCCTTACAGCAGTTTGAAACTGACCCCTTGTCATCATTTAACTTGGAATAATGGTCTGGATTCATCTTCTAAACGATTTACCATCACATATCGCTCGTTGACTTCCTGTCAAAGCTTAAGAACACAAGTTGCTCTACTGTTTCCTTATAATTAATTCCCTTAATAGTAGGAATCAGCCTTGTGCTGCTTCTCTGCAATATTTCCAGGTTTGAATCTTTTTGCTGTGGTCCAACCTTCCTATCAATGACCAACAGACTAGGCACCTCAGAAGGGAAAAATGTAAGGAAGAGAAACGCACGAGGGGTACGATAGTGTAGTGATTGTGTTGCTGGACTAGTAATTCAGGGGCTTGGACTAAATCCAGAGAACGTGAGTTGACATCCCACCATGTCAGTTTGAGAATTTGAATTCAGTTTAAAAAATCTGAAAATAAAAAGCTGCTATCAGTAAAAAGGACCACAAAGCTGTTGGATTGTCATACAAACTCAACTGCTTCTCTAATGTCCATTAGGGAAGGAAACCTGCCATCCTTACCCGGTCAGTCCCAAACCAAGGTGGTTGACTCTTAACTGCCTTCTGAAATGGCCTAGCAAGCCATTCAGTTGTATTCGGGATGACCAATAAATGCCAGCGATGAATTAAAAAAACTTTCACTTCCATCAGAGTATTTCTCTGCTCTCTTCACCACCCCCTTGCCCCTCTGTCTCTTCCTGTGGAACAGGGTGTCTCTTGCTCTCCCTTCCAACAGGGTCACTATTTTTTCTCTTGTCCTCTTCCCACTTATCAACCTCCTCTATCTGGTTAGTTACCAATTGTAGTCTCTCTCTCTCCCTCTCTCTCTCTTTGTTTGTCTCACTTTCAGATCTAGCAGAAAGCACACATTTTTAGAGGATTCTATGTATCTGTTATTCTTTACAGAATGCTGTATGCTGAACGGGAAAATGCTGAAATCCATTATTAAGGAAGTGATAACAGGGCACTTAGAAAATCATAATATGATTAGGCAGATTAAACATAGTTTTATGAAACGGAAATTGTGTTTGACAAATTTATTAGAGTTTTATGAGTGTGTAACTAGCAGGGTAGATAAAGGGGAACCAGTGGATGTAGTATATTTGGATTTTCAAAAGGCATTCAATGAGGTGTCACACAAGAGGTTGTTACACAAGATTAGGGCTCATGGGATTGGGGGCAATATATTAGCATGGATAGAGGATTGGTTATCCCTAATCTGTTTTCTGTCCGTTAAACAGATCATTTTCAGGTTGACAGGCTGTAACTAGTGAGGTGCCACAAGGATCGGTGCTTGGGCCTCAGCTATTTACAATCTATATTAATGATTTAGATGAGGGGACCGAGTGTCATGTATCCAAGTTTGCTGAAGATACAAAGCTAGGTGGGAAAGTAAGCTGTGAGGAGGACACTAAGAGTTTGCAAAGGGATATAGTCAGGTTATGTGAGTGGGCAAGAAGGTGGCAGATGGAGTATAATATGGAGAAATGTGAGGTTATTCACTTTGGTAGGAAGAATAGAAAAAAAGAATATTTTTTTTTTATTCGTTCACGGGATGTGGGCGTCGCTGGCAAGGCCGGCATTTATTGCCCATCCCTAATTGCCCTTGAGAAGGTGGTGGTGAGCCGCCTTCTTGAACCGCTGCAGTCCGTGTGGTGACGGTTCTCCCACAGTGCTGTTAGGAAGGGAGTTCCAGGATTTTGACCCAGCGACAATGAAGAAACGGCGATATATTTCCAAGTCGGGATGGTGTGTGACTTGGAGGGGAACGTGCAGGTGGTGTTGTTCCCATGCGCCTGCTGCCCTTGTCCTTCTAGGTGGTAGAGGTCGTGGGTTTGGGAGGTGCTGTCGAAGAAGCCTTGGCGAGTTGCTGCAGTGCATCCTGTGGATGGTGCACACTGCAGCCACAGTGCGCCGGTGGTGAAGGGAGTGAATGTTTAGGGTGGTGGATGGGGTGCCAATCAAGCGGGCTGCTTTATCTTGGATGGTGTCGAGCTTCTTGAGTGTTGTTGGAGCTGCACTCATCCAGGCAAGTGGAGAGTATTCCATCACACTCCTGACTTGTGCCTTGTAGATGGTGGAAAGGCTTTGGGGAGTCAGGAGGTGAGTCACTCGCCGCAGAATACCCAGCCTCTGACCTGCTCTCGTAGCCACAGTATTTATATGGCTGGTCCAGTTAAGTTTCTGGTCAATGGTGACCCCCAGGATGTTGATGGTGGGGGATTCGGCGATGGTAATGCCGTTGAATGTCAAGGGGAGGTGGTTAGACTCTCTCTTGTTGGAGATGGTCATTGCCTGGCACTTATCTGGCGCGAATGTTACTTGCCACTTATCAGCCCAAGCCTGGATGTTGTCCAGGTCTTGCTGCATGCGGGCTCGGACTGCTTCATTATCTGAGGGGTTGCGAATGGAACTGAACACTGTGCAGTCATCAGCGAACATCCCCATTTCTGACCTTATGATGGAGGGAAGGTCATTGATGAAGCAGCTGAAGATGGTTGGGCCTAGGACACTGCCCTGAGGAACTCCTGCAGCAATGCCCTGGGGCTGAGATGCTTGGCCTCCAACAACCACTACCATCTTCCTTTGTGCTAGGTATGACTCCAGCCACTGGAGAGTTTTCCCCCTGATTCCCATTGACTTCAATTTACTAGGGCTCCTTGGTGCCACACTCGGTCAAATGCTGCCTTGATGTCAAGGGCAGTCACTCTCACCGTTACATGTTGGTGTTCAAAGAGGAAAAACAAAAGTTAGCATGCAGGTACAACAAGCAATTAGGAAGACAAATGGCATTGCCTTTATTGCAAGGGGTTTGGAATACAAGAGTAAGGAAGTCTTACTACAATTGTACAGGACTTGGTGAGACTTCACCTGGAGTACTGTGCACAGTTTTGGTCTCCATATCTAAGGAAGGATATACTTGCCTTAGAGGCGGTGCAATGAAGGTTCACTGAGAGGTTGTTTCCCCTGGCTGGAGAGTCTAGAACTAGGGGGCATAGTCACAGGATCAGGGGTCGGCCATTTAAGATTGAGATGAGGAGGGATTTCTTCACTCGGAGGGTGGTGAATCTTTGGAATTCTCTACCCCAGAGGGCAGTGGATGCTGAGTCATTGAGTATATTCAAGGCTGAGGTAGATAGATTTTTGGACTCGAGGGGAACGAAGGGATATGAGGATCGGGCAGGAAAGTGGAGTTGAGGTCGAAGATCAGCCATGATCTTATTGAACGGCGGAGCAGACTCGAGGGGCCGTGTAGCCTACTCCTGCTCCTATTTCTTATGTTCTTAAATGTAATTGGATCGTACATTTGATGCATCCATTTTTGGTTTGTGAACAGCCACTCTGAATCAGCCTGTTTTTAAATCATACACATGTTCTCAGGAAAGATTTTTAACATTTTTGTGAAAGTTTCCCACACAATAATGTAACCACAAGTTTAAAGGAGTTACATTGGACTTCTTGTCAAGTATGTAAATTACTGAAGGTCATGATGTTTGGATTAGATTCTTGCTTATGCATTTTTCACCATAAAAGATCACACACAGACCAACAGTCCTCCATCTTTATACTTCAATCAATGCTCAATGTTATTTAATGATATAAGTAACATGAAACATGTAATTATTGACAGCACTTTAACATGGCTGTTTCATTAGTAAGCGTGCATTCATTTATAAAACTGGTAAAACAGTAAGGAGATAGAAAAACTTCTACAAGTGCCTAAATGCTTCCACTCAATGCCAGAAACTGAAGTTTTTTAATTATGTGGTATGGTTGCACATTTACAGGGAGGGACAAAATAAACTGATGATATTTGTTAGGGGCAAAACAAGAGGTTACATAGAAATGTGCAGTGTAGGATCAGAAAAGACCAATTTGGTTCATGTGGCTGATCGCAAAGCAAAAAATGTGCTCTACTCTTTTATCTCTCTTCTGCCAAAAGAATTATCCAGTTCCCCTATGAATGTGCCCAAACTGCCCACCTCCACTGTCTCCCTGGGGAGTCTGTCCAGTACCTTAACCGCAGTTTGTGTGAAGTAAAATCTATAGTGTAGGTTTCCCTCCACTCCATTCATAATGTAAAAGTCATAGGGGTAGGTTTTTATCTTTAACCCCGGGCAGTAATCTGGTGGGGCTGATAGTCAGCTCATTGTAGAAGCCGCCTGATTCTCAATCCATTGCAATAAATGGAATGAAAATCAGACGGGTTCTATTAAGGACAGGCGATCCATTCTGCCAGATCACCACCCAGACAGTGAAGATAAAATGTGTTAAAGACCTGTTGGTTGGGGTGTTGATCTCACTGCCTCAGTTCCAGGAGTGTCCTGTAGCTAAACTCCTGTCCAAACATCTCTGCACCAGCCGCTGGAGCAAGTCTAGGCTGCAGTGCACAATCTTCACATTTAGATTTTACTTTCCTCCGCAAACTGCGGAGACTGGATAACTGAATGGGTTACCTTCGCGGTCACAGTAAAACAGGAGGTATTTGAGATACTGGATGGGCTAAAAATTGATAATAAGGAGATACTAGAAAGGCTGGCTGTACTTAAAGTAGAAAAGTCATCTGGTCCGAATGGGATGCATCATAGGTTTCTGAGGGAAGGAAGGGTCAAAATTGCAGAGGGGCTGTCCATAATCTTCCAATCCTCCTTAGATACAGGGGACCAAAGAATTGCAAATGTTACACCCTTGTTCAAAAAAGGGTACAAAGATAAACCCAGCTACTATAGACCAGTCAGTTTAACCTCGGTGGTGGGGAAGCTTTTAGAAACGATAATCCGGGACAAAATTAATAGTCAGTTGGACAAGTGGGGATTAAGAAAGGAAAGCCAGCATGCATTTGTTAAAGGCAAATCATGTTTAATTAACTTGATTGAATTTTTTGATAAGGTAACAGAGAGGGTCGATGAGGGCAACGTGGTTGATGTTGTGCATATGGACTTTCAAAAGGCATTTGATAAAGTGCCACATAATAGGCTTGTCAGCAAAATTGACAAGCCAATAAAAGGGGCAGTAGCAGCATAGATACGAAAGTGGCAAAGTAAGAGGAAGCAGAGAGTAGTGGTGAACAGTTGTTTTTTGGACTGGAGGGAGGTGTACAGTGGTGTTCCCCAGTGGTTGGTACGAGGACCACTGCTTTTCTTGACATATATTGATGACTTGGACTTGGGTGTACAGGGCACAATTTCAAAATTTGCAGATGACTCAAAACTTGGACGTGTAGTAAACAGTGAGGAGGATAGTGACAGACTTCAAGAGGACATAGACAGGCTGGTGGAGTGGGCAAACACATGGCAGATGAAATTTAACGCAGAGAAGTGCAAAGTGACACATTTTGGCAGAAAGAATGAGGAGAGGCAATATAAACTAAATGGTACTATTCGAAAGGGGGTGCAGGAACAGAGACCTGGGGGTATATGTGCACAAATCTTTGAAGATGGCAGGACAGGTTGAGAAAGCAATTAAAAACGCATTCGGGATTCTGGGCTTTATAAATAGAGGCATAGAGTACAAAAGCAAGGAAGTTATGTTGAACCTTTATAAAACACTGGTTCGGCCACAGCTCAAGTATTGTGTCCAATTCTGGGCACCACCCATTAAGAAGGATGTGAAGGCCTTAGAGAGGATGCAGAAAAAATTTACTAGAACGGTTCCAGTGATGAGGGACTTCAGTTACATGGAAAGATTGGAGAAGCTGGGGTTGTTCTCCTTAAAGCAGAGAAGGTTGAGAGGAGATTTGATAGAAGTGTTCAAAATCATGACTGGTTTAGATAAAGTAAATAAAGAGAAACTGTTCCCATTGGCGGAAGGGTCGAGAACCAGAGGACATAGATTTAAGGTGATTGGCAAAAGAACCCCAAAGGTGACATGAGGAAAAACTTTTTTTACATGAGTAGTTATGATCTGGAATGCGCTGCCTGAAAAGGTGGTGGAAGCAGATTCAATCATGGCTTTCAAAAAGGAATTGGATAAATACTTGAAGGGAAAAAATTTGCAGGGCTACTGAGAAAGAATGGGGGAATGGGACTAACTGGATTGCTCTTACAAGGAGCCAGCACGGGCTTGATGGGCCTGTAACCATTCTATGATTCTGTGATTCATCTCTGCGACTTTGAAATGTATTTAGACAGCCTACTGTCTCATTCAGGAAACAGCAAGAGTTGGTGTGAGAAATGGACACAACAATCTCACACTGAATGCAGAAGTACAAAATGGAGATTTTATTTTGGGTGAGTTTGGGGCAGAGTGGAGGGAGTTTCACTCTGCATTAAAATTTCCTCAGGTGTTCTCTTGATCAGCTGCCGTACCTGGCAGAAACCCCGCTTACATGTGTCGATGAGATTTTCGCCAAAGTTACGGCGGTCGATCAGGAAAACCTCCAGGGACATTCCCAGCGTAAATTCATAATGTGGGAATATATTCCATGCTCTGCCACTGACATTTTTCACAACTACTACACTACAAACACATGAATTGTAGCACAATAAGCATCCTTTGCGCCATTTCACACTCCCCTGTAAGTAAACTAGATAATAGCAGTTACAGGACACTTGACTGCAATGGCAGCACCCCCTGAACTCCTAACTTTCCAAAATGTCTCCACAGTGGATATGCAGGCATCAGGTTTTTGATGGACACTTGCTTTTTGTGATTTTAGAATCATAGAAAGGTTACAGCATGGAAGGAGGCCATTCTGCCCATCGAGTCGGTGCCGGCTCTATGCAAGAGCAATCCAGCTAGTCCCACGCCCCCGCCTTATCCCCGTAGCCCTGAAAATGTTTTCCTTTCAAGTACTTATCCAGTTCCCTTTTGAAGGCCATGATTGAATCTGCCTCCATCACCCCCTCGGGCAGTGCATTCCAGATCCTAACCACTCACTGTGTTAAAGATTTTCCTCATGTCACCTTTGGTTCTTTTGCCAATCACCTTAAATCTATGCCCTCTGGTTCTTGACCCTTCCGCCAATGGAGACAGTTTCTCTCTATCTATTCTGTCTAGACCCTTCATGATTTTGAATACCTCTATCAAATCTCCTCTCAACCTTCTCTGTTCCAAGGAGAACAACCCCTGCTTCTCCAGTCTATCCACATAACTAAAGTCCCTCATCCATGGAATCATTTTAGCAAATCTCTTCTGCATCCTCTGTAAGGCCTTCACATCCTTCCTAAAGTGCGGTGCCTAGAACTGGACACAATACTCGAGCTGTGGCCGAACCAGTGTTTTATAAAGGTTCATCATGACTTCCTTACTTTTATACTCTATGCCTCTACTTATAAAGCCCAGGACCCCATATGCTTTTTTAAACGCTTTCTCAACCTGCCCTGCCACCTTCAACGATTTGTGCACATATACCCCCAGATCTCTCTGTTCCTGCACCCCTTTTAGAGTTGTGCCCTCTAGTTTATATTGCCTCTCCTCGTTCTTTCTACCAAAATGTATCACTTCGCATTTTTCTGCGTTAAATTTCATCTGCCACATGTCTGCTCATGCCACCAGCCTGTCTATAGCCTCTTGAAGTCCATCACTATCCTCCTCACTGTTTACTACCCTTCCAAGTTTTGTGTCATCTGCAAATTTTGAAATTGTGCCTTTAGGAAATATTTTTTCTTTAGAGAAGCATCACTTGCCAAATACGCTGGCAAGTATAAAATAAATAACCTTAACCAGAACTCACTATCAGCTTGACAGATACCCTCATTATAAAATTCTCTCTTGAACTGCAGTAAACTTCCTGACAATTTACAGTTAGTTTTATATTCTATCAAATACCTCACTTTTAAACCTAATGCAACATTGATTCTAATCTGGTGTACTGCATTTTTTGATAAATTCTTTTAAAAATTGCACAATGGGATGCGTCATGTCAAATGTTTCTCACCCTAACATCACCATACAAATATTGCATTACCTCATATTTTGCTTTTTTCACCTGACTCAAACCCTTGAAACACCACCTGCTTTCTGCATCAGAAGACAATTCAAATATATTTCTCTTGCATCATTCCAAAAAAAAGCAGACACACATGTACACATACATATGCAGAGACATACACACGCACACAGAGGCATACAGGCGCAGACATAAACACCCAAATTAAAATGCCAGAGCAGCTTTCTGCAACAGAACCGCGTGCCAGGAAGAAAGTAATTCTAATCTCGGTGCAGAACTGACTGATGGCTAACACTCTGTGGTCTCCTATTCAGTTTAGCAACAAAGGCTCAATGCATTACGTTAACTCCTGGCCACACATATCAGGCTTGAATAAAGCTGACTGGAAAGTGCTTCTAGGATTAAAAGAGGACACCTAGTTAATGATATGGATTGTGTTTTTAAAAATCCAGTTCCTTTTCCTGTACATCTAAAAACATAGGAGTCGACAAGGTAAAAATGAATATGTGCTGGGATTGCCAAATTCTGTGGTTTAAAAGTTATTGCATATCTTAGTTTATTAATTTTCCAGATTCGTATATTTTATATGAAGTAAGGCTTTAAATATGATTATGGCTGAGCTCATTAGGCATATTTGTGTGGGTCAGAAAACAATAAAAACACAGTTCCGATCCCATGATTACTTTCCATAACAATGAATGATCTATTCTCTTCTCCACTTCATGGCGTCTGTTATTTTCTACTATACCTGAGGTACTAACAGAATCACATTGCTGATGTCATCTCTGGAGAAGTCAAAGCAACTTTCTTCCCCTTTGTATAACATCTGTGATCATCACAGATGTTATACAAAGGGGAAGAAAGTTGCTTTGTTTTGGAAACCTGAGAGTGGGGGTGGGGGGGGGGGGGGGGAAAACAACATGTGGCTTGGTTCTAGAGTGAGGGAAGACCTAGTCAAGACTCTGTGGCCATCTTTCCTGCAACTCCATGTTTGAACCCCTTCAAATCAGGTTTCTGCCTCTGACGCAACACGGAAACAGCCCTTATCAAAGTCACAAATGACATCCTTTATTTCTGTGACTGTGGTAAACAATCCCTCCTCATCCTTCTCGACTTATCTGCAGCCTTTGACACGGTTGGCCACACCATCCTCCTCCAATGCCTCTCCTCCGTTCTCCAGCTGGATGGGACTGTTCTCACCTGGTTCTATTCCTATCAATCCAGTCATAGTCAGAGAATCAACTGCAATGGCTTCTCTTCCTGTTTTGTTACCTCGAGTCCCCCAAGGATCTATCGGTGGCCCTCTCCTATTTCTCATCTGCAGCTGCCCCTCGGCGACATCATCTGAAAACTCAGGTTCCATATGTGCGCTGACAACATCCAACTCTACATCACCACCACTTCTCTTGACCCCTCCACTGCTTTTGATTTGTCACGCTGCTTGTCCGACATCCAGTATTGGAAAAGCAGAAATTTCCTCCAATTAAATATTAGGCAGGTCGAAGCTATTGTCTTTGGTCCCCGCCACAAACTCCGTTCCCGAGCCACTGACTCCATCGTCCTCCCTGACCACTGTCTGAGGCTGAATCAGACCGTTCATAACCTTGGCGTCCTATTGGACCCTCAGCTGAGCTTCTAACCCCATAGCCTCTCCATCACCAAGAACACCTACCTCCTCCTCCGTAACATTGCCCGTCTCCGCCTCTGCCTCAGCTCATCTGCTGCTGAAACCCTCATCCATGCCTTTGTTACCTCTAGACTCAATTATTCCAATGCTCTCCTGGCCAGCCTCCCATCTTGCACCCTCCATAAACTTGAGCTCATCCAAAACTGTGCTGCCCGTATCCTAACTTGCACCAACTCTCGTTCACCTATCACCCCTCTGCTCACTGACCTATATTGGCTCCCAGTCTGGCAATGCCTTGGTTTTAAAATTCTCATCCTTGTTTTCAAATCCTTCCATGGCCTTGCCCCTCCCGATCTTCTTAACCTCTTTCAGCCCTACAACCCTCCGAGATCTTTGCGCTCCTCCAATTCTGGCCTATCTCTTTGACCAAGCTTTTGATCACCTGTCCTAATATATCCTTCTGCGGCTCGGTGTCAAAATTTTGTTGATAATACTCCTAGGAAACATGTTTTACTATGTTAAAGGTGCTATATAAATCCAAGTTGTTGTTGTTGATGGAAGTATTGTGAGATTCTTGATTGGAAAACACTCAAGAAGGATCTTTAGTAGAATCGCTATCTTGATAATGCTTTAAATGGGAATAATGAAACATATTTAATTGGGTTCGATAAGACACTCTGATAAGGACATTTTATTGGGGAGGTCATTATCGGTAAAGCAGGTTCGGCAGAGGTCTCGTATTGGCCAAATCAAATAGGAGCAGCCTAGTGTCAGTAGTTTGATGTTATTAGCTGTTCGAATATTAAACTTTTAGATAGCATTCACCCTAAGAAAGGATGAGTGTTTGACCCAGTTCTGGATTGAGTTCAATGGGTTTGTGGTGGTTCAATTTGAATTGAGTGCAGCTACTGAATTTACGCCAGTTTGTTCATCTCTAACTAAGACATAGGCATGTGCTTCATGGACACAGTTGAATAAATCAAACACTAAGCCAATGTACCTAATCCAGTTTCAAAAAGACTTTACCCAATGCAAAAACAAAGCCACATTGTTTTACACAGTTACATTAAGAACCTAAACTGGCATTCAATTGCAACAACACAGACCAGTTCTATAAAATGGAATAATAGGCCAGATCTTGTGTCGTTTGACATTAACTGTGTTCAATAACAACCTTCTCAGTTTCAGAACCACCCACGGTGACTTGTACTTTGCAATTCTATTTTACTATCCCATTGTAGAATGTGGAACCACCCCCCTAACATCAAGGAACTTCTCCACAGCAGACATATTTTGAGCTGTATCTGTTTTTCTTTTCTTTAGCCGTGAAAATCTTAATCCCTATTCAGAAAAGTCACATACTCAGATTGTCGTGTGTCTCCTAAAAATTAAAAGGGATATTTTAACCACTGGACTTCTGTTATGCTTTTCAAATACTCCTGCTGTGTAACTGCTTTAATAGCATTGCTGATTCACCGCAGTAGAATGTTGGTGAGTTGGACTGTGCCACAGATATGTTACAAGTGATAAAAGACAGCAAAGATGCTCTGTCTACTGTAGACAAAAACCTGATCCTGCATAGACATCTGATTCATCTCATTGAACAGGATATTTCAGTTCACAATCAATCCACTAGCTGATACTCCTCGGACAATTTGCAGTGAACCAACAGGCGCCTGCCACCCTTGATTTTAATTTTTGTTTTAATAATATTATAATATGTCAGGCAATGAAAGCCTAGCTGGGTCTCTTAAACTAAGTTCAGAAGGTGTGATTCAAGAACCACACAACTAGGTTGTAGCCAGAACAATCCCTGCTCTTAATTCCAAACACTAAATCTGTGGTTTTTTTCTGTTCTACTAAGTATCCAATAATTCAGTATAAATGCAGTTTAGCATTTTAAAGGAATCACTTGGACATCTGCAATAACTTCTTTCCCCAAATGTTAATTTAAAATCCAGTGCATTTTAAGAGATCTCCCCAAATGCAATAATCCAATCGACCCAGACATAACAGGGATCTAAGTTTTACTCTGTTGAAGTTTTCAGTAGCTGAGGTACATGAACTGCCAATTTTTCTGAGTCTCACTGCAAAGTAAATATCTTAGCGTGACATTACCAAATACTTGTACAGTTCTGTTATAAATACAGAGACTGGATAAAAACCAAAAGATACGCACAAGTAAACTGAAATACTTCAACACTCAAAAAAGGTTAATGACTTTAAAAAGATGCAGTTGTGTTTTAAGTGGAAAATTAGGAAATAATAATTCTTCTAGATAGATGATTCCCACTAGTATAGTAATGGGATTATTTTATAAAAACATATTCTAATCAGTTGTTTTAATAATCGCAAGATGTACAAGGAGAGGGACCAGTGCCAATTGTTGCAAGACACATTCATCAGTACAATGACACCAATAATAATACAGAAGTTTGAAAGAAAAATATTCTAATTGCTGTTAATTATATTCTTTATATAATAGAATACCACTTTATACTTTTTACACATCAAGTAAGATAAACATCATAGTGGTCCAGAAGCTATGGTGTCAGAGGGCTGGACTTTTAAGAATCAAGTCTCAATGGATGATTGCACTCAGTACCCACCTTGTGGGTGAATTGCCCATCTTAGATGCAATGCTTTGGAAAGGGGAGAGAGACAGACAATCAAAATTACTCAAGGATGGGCACCATCTTGTATCATACAAGCATCTGATTGGCTGCTCAACTATTGGCGGTTCAAGTCCCACTCCAGAGACTTCAGCACAAAATCTAGGCTGACACTTCTATGCAATACTGAGGGAGCGCAGCATTGTTGGAGGTGCCATCTTTTGAATGAGACGTTAAACCGAGGCCCCTTTGGCCCTCTCAGGTGGATGTAAAAGATCCCTAGGCACTATTTCGAAGAGCAGGGAAGATATCCCTGGTGTCCTGGCCAATATTTATCCCTCAACTAACATCACTAAAACAGATTATCTGGTCATTATTAAATTGCTGTTTGTGTGACCTTGCTGTGCGCAAATTGGCTGCCACATTTCTTTCATTACAACAGTGACTACACTTCAAAAATACTTCATTGGCTGTAAAGCACTTTGGGGCGTCCTGAGGTTGTGAAAAGTGCTATATAAATGCAAGTCTTTCTTTTCTTTCAACTAAGCAGCATTTGTAGACTGCCCATGGGAAAATGCCAGAGGCCTCACCCTATCATCCTCCCAACTAATGCAGAGAATGTTGATGTAGACAGGCGACTTTGGAGGACGGAATCAAAAATGAAGACAAGAGTAAGCTTCAGGGAGGGTGGGGGAAATGAAATACATTAAAAGCACTCTGGGAAAATGGCGCTGGACAAGATTATGTACGAGCTGTGTTTTTTCTCAGCCTTTGGTTCCTTGTGCTTGTTTCATTTCACAGTTAAAACTCCTCATTCTTTCTATTCTAAAAATACAGGGTTTCTTTCACTATATGATACACAAGCCAATTTTAAAATATAGGCACTGTATTAGGTTAATGCTTACTTATATTGTACACTCTCAGCTTTCATAGTCTAGATTTACCCTCCAATGAAATCAACCTACAGTCACATACAACTCTTCTGACCTATCGTTCAATTAGAAAAAACATTTCTTTTTAATGTCTAGGCCACAAATACAGTCAGACCATGAGTAAACCATCATGCCAAAGCTCATTTAAAGTAAATAAATGATTTAAGCTACTCCGTCAATTATTCACTACCATGCTGATTTACTCAATGTAAATTAAGAGAGCACTCGAGAGTTTAATGCTCTATTCTTGCTCTTCAGAGATGGAAAATCTTTGTAGTTTGCTCCTTTAACAATGGAACATCACACTCAAAACAACTCAATTCTTCCAAACAAACCTGGTTCATTATTACTAAGTTATGAAGGTACGTATTCACGCTCCATGTTCCACATTATACCGAAGAAAATCACACGAACTTCTGGTACAAATGAATAAACTTGAAGACAAAGTATGACATGGGCATTGATCACATGAGAACGGATACAAAAGCAGGTTTAAACGCTCCAAAAAAATGTAATAACCAGTTTTATAATGAACCAATTTAGGCATGTGTTTTCACAAATATGATGAATAATTTACTGATCTAATAAATCCATGGAATATCAATTTAAAAGACCGCTGTGCATGTATATAAACAGAAGCAAATGAAAGTATGACAACATTCTTCGATATTTGAATGAACATTTCAGTGTTGAGTGATTCATATGGAAATTCACCAAAGAGGTCATGTTTTACTTCTTGTTTATTTAATAAAAAGCCATTTTATTTATGTTCTCCCCTTCCTATTCTTGGCCTCACTGTGTGCATGTTTGCGCGCGCGCACACACACAAGAAATTTGCAGGCCTTTGGTATCAGCTTAAGTGCCAGGATTGTCCGGCCAGGAACCTCTGCCTCCGACCTCCCAGAATATATGAGATATGAGGAGGTTCTATTGGCCGTGTGGTCCTGGCAGACACTCCATCCTCTCCGGCATAGCTTGGGTGATCACCATTGCAGAGGGGCAGGGAAGTGGCAGAGGCTGACCACTGAAGAGTGCCAGTCTTTCCCACCAACCCCCTTCCCCCCCCCACCCCCCCCCCCCACCCCGCAAAATAAAAACTGCCTTGGGCAGCCCCAGCAGATGTCATGGAGTATATGGTCCCCAGTTGAATGCGACAGCACAAACCCTACACCCAGGCCCTTGCTGATATTGATCTATAACTGGTCACTCAAAGTGCTGGAGAGCATCTTCTGCTTGTTCCTTGAATTCTCCCTTCCCACAATGACACGGCTGAGACTGCGGATTTACGGTGGGGTTAGAATCGTTCTGGTCGCTGTATGTCACAACATCATAAACATATTTTTTTTAATGACTTTGCAATGTTGCCACACGTAACAATTTAATAATTCTTCCCCACAAGGAGAGTAGTGCATACAAACCTGTGTTCCTATTAACTCGATCCTATTAACTCTCACTGTTCAAGTGATAGCTAAAATATGTTATTCACAAGAGGACGTAAACAGAAAAATCTATGTTTAATTAAAACCTCAACTGTCAAGCTCCAAGACTTCATGGAAGTCCAGCAATAGCAAAGAATTAGAGGAAGAAAGTTTAAACTATTAGGAGCCCAAATAAAGAATTAGAATGGAACTGAAGGCCATAATTAGGAGAGCGAGTTGAACAGCTGTCAATCAAGACAGAGGTCAGTCAAATGGACTGCTTATTTCAGCAACATTTCTCTTAACTTGTCTTTTTAAAGCAATTATGCAGTCATTAACCACAAGGTGCATCATTATGAGACAAACAGTTCTGCCTACATAATAATTATTGCACTTCAAAAATAAAGTAATTGTCTGAGAACGCACAATATTCTTGCACATCTAAAATTAAAAAATCTAATTAGTACATTATACAGTTTTAATAACCATCACATGTAAAGAGTAGGCCATGGTATAGAAGTGATCAGAAGGATGTTGCAATTTGTAGTGCAGAGCCACCAGTTTATGGTCCCATGCTCTGCTCTTCATTCACTCCATGGAGTTTAGTGTGTGCACAGAGTCTACTTTAACGTCAGAAGAAATGTCCATGGGATATCAGGGGAAGGCCCTCAGGCCTCTTCTTACAGGCGTCACTCCACAGCTGCACGAACCCATCACAGTCCTCCGAAAATCAGACCAGGAATGGCCATCCCCACCTTGCTGGGCCTATTAAAGGGAGAGGCCCAGTTACACCTTGTGGGAAAGCCTTCAAAAATCCTGGGGCTACGCAGCGAGGCAGTGACCTGACACAATGGGTCTCTGCCCCTTTATCCTCTGCCCTGTGAAAAGGGAATGCCAGTTTCCCAAGCACAGGGCACTGGAAAATCTACCCTCATATTTAATAAAATACTCCCTACGAGATCTTTTTGTACTTCCTATCATTTGTTCCAATTTGCTTTCTTGGACAGTTTTGGCACTGGTCAAGGTGAAGGTGCAGGAATATTTTTGGCATCCAATATCAGCATCATACACTCCCTGATTTACTTTCATTGACCAGAAACAACTGCCAGCTAACTCTAAGGCTCCAGCCCCAAGGGGTTGCACGGAGAAGAAGCACAAAGTACAACACAAACCTTCAGGACGGGGAAGCACTGGAATCAGAGGTAATCAAATATGGCGGCACTGGAGATGGGAATGTGTGCTGACAAGTTCACTTCTACGGCTATGGGAAAGACGTGTGCCATTCAGAGGAATGGGATGTCTGGCTGTGCAAATTTCAAGGCTGGTGATTTATTCTGGGGTGTGGAAAGATGAGGGGTCATTGTTTATGCAAAAAGGTGAAAAGATTATTTAGAAAAAAGTGCTCTCCATGAATGTCTTCCAAATGTTTTTTGTAGCTGGCAAAGGTGGTTGTGCTGCAACATCGTCTGGTTTCTCAGCAACACTTTTCAGAGCCCTCCTTCCCTTTCTCCAGCTACTCTACATGAATACTTCATTGAATGGTGAAATTGTGGAATAGACAGCACACATGAGCATGGAAATGGGCTGTGCTGGAGGACAACTACTGACCTATCGAGGCATCAGAATCGCTGCTTAAGCATCCCTGTAGTGTATTAGATGATGCTCTGGTGAAGGCATGGGCCTCATTGTACCCGTCCTTCATTGCCTTCTGTGGATGCCACACAGAGAGCTCATGGGCCTGATGTGTAGCGGGCACCCTCAGGATCCAACCCTGTACCTTCTGGAAGGTAGCGAATAATAATGGCACCATGGACTTCCATAAAATAATGCCTTCACGACTGCTGCTGGGGAAATGTGTATTCACCTATATTATCCTGTACCTGCAGTCACAGATAAGTTACATATAGATTGAAAAGTCCTTGTAGTTCATGTACAGCACACTCATGTGTGAAGAAGCACATCAGTAGACAAGCGTGCAATCGATCATGCCCTATACGTTGGGAAATCCTGCCATTTCAAAGATTATTAGAGCTCCTTCCTGTTGGGCTTCTCCCTCTGTTACCCATAGGAGGAATGATGTGATGGCTTGCTGTCGCAAACAAGGGATCAGTCCTCTGCTCTATACATTCCTGTCAGCCTGGAAAGGATTTGAGGCAAAAAAAAGGTTCGGGGCTATAGTGACTTTCACAACTACTGGCATTGCCGTGCCTAACATGGAGTTCAGCTGGAGGTCAACCTGAAGCATGTTGCACAATTCTGTCACCACCTCCCTGGCTGAAAAAGGCTGAAAATCTGTCAGACACACTGACAAAAACTAACAACTCCTATTAGAAGTTGACAGCTGCAACTTTAAGGGATGAAAGGCTCAGCCTAGCAACTCTGAACGCTCAATTTATACGAGGGGTAATTAGAAATGGTGTGTGCTGAGCATAAACACAGGAAAATGCCATGGAAGGTGTTATTGCATTACTTCAGCATCATTAGCACATTATTACCAAGCAGGTTGGGAGCTTCATCTGCCGTTTGCCACCGGAAAGACAGGTCACGTGCAAAAGGTATTGTGGGTCTCCATTCCTTTTATCGTGCCATACGACACACACATGACAGTAATGATCAGAAACCAGCCCAACACCTTCAGTTCACAGACTTTTGGTCACAAAGTAGAATTCCTATCATCTTCAAAAGGGAAAGAAAGCAAGGAAAATGTGGAAATTGGGAATACTAGCACAGATTTTCCTGAATACTTCATTACATTTCCTCACCGCTTCAGAATTGTCTCTAGCAAGTTTCCTTTGCACCATATTCTGGGAATTCTAGTCCAAAAATAAATTAATCCTGTTTTTTTTTGAATATTTGAGGTTTGATACATGAATAAAATTCCATAAAAATGTATTAACCAAAAAAATAATAGAAGTGAGTGCACTAAAAAGATCCTGTCTACCACATGTATAGTATGGGGGAAAATTGTGGACTATATCAAGTCCCTGTCAGATCGCCCATCTTCTGGTTCATTCCACATGTCTCTGGCACTAAGAACATCGACACATCCACAGCAATCATCGTCATGCATGTGTTTTCTATGAAATTCAGTAGAAATTCAGTCAAACTGAATATTACTTCAACTCCAGGAAGGAATGTATTGATATTGGCCGATTTGCTATATTTTGTCTGGATTGTACAGTAGCTTGGAAAATTTTGGCAAAGGCCAGGGGCACGAAAATGCTGAAAATAAGGTGTGCATTACAAGGGAATTCCACCATAACCGGAAGAGTTCAGGCCACCTGACGTCCACGGTTTTAGCTTGGCCAGATGTTTTCATCTGCCCAACAAAGCTGTGGAAGTCAGAAATTGGGGACGGGAGGGCATGGGGTCTGGATATAAGGGGCGAGGAAGTGGATTATCATTTTCCTCACTGCCTCAGAATTGTCTCTAGCAAGTTTCCTTTGCATCACATTCTGGGAATTCTAGTCCAAAAATAAATGAATCCTGTTTTTTTTTTGAATATTTGAGGTTTGATACATGAACAAAATTCCATAAAAATGTATTAAACAAAAAAAATAGAAGTCAGTGCAATGAAAAGATTCTGTCTACCACATAAAATATGTTCCTGGGCAGGTTTAAACGAAGGAAAACAAAACAGCATTACTCTGTTATCCAGAAACCTTAATAAGCCACATGGCGCAGAAGCTTTGGCACAGTCAGACACAAATAAAAATAATAGCATGTGACCTTTCCACTTAGCCACAATAATAAGCAAGAGCCAGCAGCTAAACTGGTAGTTTCATATATGCTAATTAAATGCAGGCAGAGCTTAAATACTTTCCAGAAGATACAAGTCTAGTTCACACACTTTTCACAATGCTCGTAAGTTTTGCTTATTTGTACGTACGTCCATTTGCACATGACCATATTTGCACCTGGAGTTAAGCAATTGTCACTGTCAGCCTGGATTGAACTACTGTAATCTGGGCTTTATTGCAGGATTTGATTTGTATTCAGAATACTCAACGTTAAGAGGAAAAATAAACAGAGAGACCAGAGTGTTAAACAGGCAGTAGCAGCTTTAGATTTATATGGCAGAGGTTAGATCCAGGATGGGAACAAGCGGTACAATCAAGGTGCCAGCTACAACGAGAGCTGTTGGTAACCCTGGGAAAATTCTTAACACCAAGTTGCAATGTCGCAAAAGACTAGGGGTA
Organism: Heptranchias perlo; assembly: GCF_035084215.1. Lineage (NCBI taxonomy): Eukaryota > Metazoa > Chordata > Chondrichthyes > Hexanchiformes > Hexanchidae > Heptranchias > Heptranchias perlo. The sequence goes on along the minus strand of NC_090334.1, from coordinate 25,421,366 downwards.
AGGCTGAGAAAAAAACATCATTATGTCAACATAAGAAAATGCCTCGCCACGCACCAGCGGCAAGGAAATACTTGATTGACAGGACTTCATTTGCAGCAAAAATTCAACAGCAGGCCCAGAAATTCTTATTATTCTGACCTCCACTTAGCTGTATAGAATGGAGTGTTATAACCAAGCCAATCAAACCATACCTGAAAGATTGAGATTCACGTTGCAGTGTGTATGCTTTACAAAGTCACAATGTATTAAAACTGATTTAATACATACAGGCACATATACATATATATTTATAAACATTTGTACATCTATAAAGTTTGACAGGCAGAATGATTTTTATAAATCATGTATATTTTTTAGTATACTCACCTGGACTGTTAAACAGTCAAGTCATAACAATCTTGTGCAAAACATACTTTCACAGCTAGAAATCCTCAATAACCTTACCTAGATATGAACTTTTTAACCATTACAGAGTTTAGCCAAGTCAAAATAGAGAATTTACCACGATATAAACCGGATAAATCATAACAAACTTAATGTATCAGCAGATGACACACTGTCAGAGAGCTTTGTGAAACAACTTCATACAAACATATTGACCATCCAATGTTTCGATTTCAAACAGTTGAATATTAAAGTCACTGAGCAGGTCACAACATTACATTTCAAAATCATTGAAAAGTCTTATTTCATGCCATCCCAATAGGAAGATGCATTATAAAAGTGTCAGCATTACCTCCAGTACCAGTTATGCCTGTAGGCGCAGCTATGATTGGCAGTTAGTGTGAAATGCCTATTGTGTAACTTTAGGTGTAAAGCCCTGGATTTTAGGACTGAGGATCTCCATCCAGCCCCAATACACAGAGACCGATCCTTACATCATACTGTACTATCAATTTAGGTAAGCACTCTGTTGTTCCTGGTAAGTGCAACAGAAGTATCCTACCTGAACAAGAACTCATGAGATCCTTTCATGAAATACAATGTGCTTCAGTGACCGTCGAAATTGCTTATACCTTGAACGCTGTCTTATCATTGTAAAAGTTGGCTCACTGATGATCTTCCTGACCAAAGTATCCTATAATTGAAATAAATTACATTTAAGTCTCCTGCAATAATTTATGCTACCCAATGCATGGATCATAGACTGCGGTCCCCTTCATTTAGCAAACCGGAGCCTTGCCAAGCAACCATTTTCGAGAGGAGGATGGAGACTGACATCAATGGCAAAGGATCTCCCCTCCTCAAAGCCCACCGGTAGTGCAGTGAACTAACTCATGATTTCCTCCTCTTGGCACAAAGCACACATATACACTACAGCCTTTCCACATATACACCCCCTCACCGTGTACAAATTAAGACCTCAAATGTAAAGACCTTCCTCCCCACCCCCCAGCGAGTACAAAGCTGTGCCCAGGCCTCAGGTAAAAATGTTCACTTCCCTCCCTTCTTCTCCTCCCCACAGACAACTGAGTCCTGCCTGGGAGTACAGGGAATGCACTCATCCTTCTCCCAAATAAGGAAGAATTCCTGACTGGAGAGGAACTTAAAATGACCCCTCCCCTCCTGAGGAGATAATCTGGCCACACCCCACTAAGCATAAAGTCAGCACAAGGGAATGGAAGACCACCATCATTTCCCCCCCCACCCCACTCCACACCGCCACAAAGTTCCCCACATATACAAGATGATCTTAGCCTGGGTGAGGGAAGTGTAACAACAACCCCATCCCCATCCAAGGGAGTTTTCCTTCTCTACCTTTCCTCCACCTGCCCCATCCCTTCCCTCATTTCCCTTCTCCCCCACCTGTTCCTGCTCCCATTATCCCCCACCTATTCCACTTCTATCCCCCTTCTCCCTATCCTGTCTATTTTTTTCCATTCCCCCTCCCATCCATCTCCTCCCTTCCCCCGACCTGGGTACCCTCACTCAGGCCTCTATGCTAAACCTTCATAAAACACTGGTTAGGTCTCAGCTGGAGTAGTGTGTCCAATTCTGGGCACCACACTTTAGAAATGATGTCAAGGCCCTAGAGAGGGTGCAGAAGAGATTTACTAGAATGGTACCAGGGATGAGGGACTTCAGTTATGTGGCGAGACTGGAGAAGCTGGGGTTGTTCTCCTTAGAGCAGAGAAGGTTAAGGGGAGATTTGATAGAGGTGAACATGCTCACCCTGCTTGACCCGAAAACTGCAATTGGTCTCAACTCCCCGAGTAATGCCACGGGTGATCGGCCAGTAATTCTGGCACTGCTCCAGTGTTCTGAAGCAATCTCCCTCCTGGAACTTGGCTCCTGTGTGAAACTGAAGAAAGAAATTGAATTTTTTTTAAAAAGCAATAAATTGGATCGGCACGAAAAGTTTTTTTCCAAAATGACACTGTGCTGAGACAAATGTGCCAGCATTTTGAGTGAAACTGTGCGTAAACAGGTGATGCAATATTTCAAATTTGCATCCCTTAAGATTCATAAAATTGCTTTTATTATGGTATGATGTTCTCATCATTCTAATCCTTACAGAAAATAAATATACTGCAGAGTACTAGCAGATGTTATGAGGTGTATTAACACAGATTCAATGTGTATATATACCACACGTTTCATTCAACAATGTCTTATGGAAATAATTATCTGCCTTTATTCACTATCGGATGTTTCTTACATGTTTAATGTTCTGAAATGCACATTTTACTGTTTGAACTATTGCAAATCTAAAAATAAAATGTCACTATGATTTAGATAATTAAGTGGTCTTATAGAAAATCTGCTTTAGCGTTTTGAAGTTACATTGTACAAATATTCAGCAGTTGTGACACACGACATACTACAAATATGTATGACTTTCATAAACCAAAGAGCACTGACTTTAAGTTTCACATTTCCATACTTTCGAGTTGTTTCTATGTTGGTCACCTTGGCCTAGAAATTGGTTGTAAAACAGACAACAACTTGCATTTATATAGCACCTTTAACGTAGTAAAATGCCTCAAGGCACTTTGCAGGAGTGTTATCAGACAAAATTTGAAACTGAGCCACATAAGGAGATATTAGGACAGGCTTGGTCAAAGAGGTAGGTTTTAAGGAGCATTTTAAAAGAGGAAAGAGAGGTAGAGAAGCAGAGAGGTTTAGGGAGGGAATTCCAGTGCTTAGGGCCTAGGCAACTGAAGGCATGGCCGCCAGTGGTGGAGCAATTAAAATCGGGGATGCGCAAGAGGCAAGAATTGGAGGAGCGCAGAAATCTAGGAGAGTTGTAGGGCTGGAGGAGGTTACAGGGGTAGGGAGGGGTGAGGCCATGGAGTGTTTTGAAAACAAGGATGAGAATTTTAAAATCGGGATGTTCCCGGACCAGGAGACAATGTAGGTCAGCAAGCACAGGGGTGATGGATGAACGGGACTTGGTGTGAGTCAGGATACAGGCAGCAGAGTTTTGGACGAGCTCAAGTTTATGGAGGGTGGAAGATGGGCGGCCGGCCAGGAGAGCATTGAAATAGTCCAGTCTAGAGGTAACAAAGGCATGGATGAGGGTTTCAGCAGCAGGTGGGCTAAGTCAGGGGCGGAGACGGGCGATGTTCCAGAGGTGGAAGTAGGCGGTCTTGGCGATGGAGCAGATATGTGGTCGGAAGCTCATCTCAGGGTCAAACAAGCATAAAAAGGGCACCAAGGCGTGCGATATGGTGGGCTGAGTGTGCGCACGCATTCTGCGCCGAAAGTGAGCCACCTGCCAAATTGGCAAAGGTAGAAAATGCATCACTTCACACTTCTCTGCGTTAAATTTCATCTGCCATGTGTCTGCCCATTTCATCAGTCTGTCTATCCTCCTAAAGTCTGTTACTATCCTCCTCACTGTTTACTACATTTCCGACTTTCGTGTCATCTGCAAACTTTGCAATTATACCCTGTATACCCAAGTCCAGGTCATTTATATATATCAAAAAGAGCAGTGGTCCCAACACCGACCCCTGGGGGTCACCACTGCACATTTCTCTCCAGTCTGAAAAACCACTACTCTCTGCTTTCTGTCCCTTAGCCAATTTTGTTTCCATGCAACCACTACCCCTTTAATCCAATGAGCTTCAATTTTGCTAACAAGTCTATTATGCGGTATTTTAATCAAACGCCTTTTGGAAATCCATATACACAACATCAACCACACTACAGTCATCAGCCCTCTCCATTACTTCATCAAAGAACTCAGTCAAGTTAATCAAACAAGATTTGCTTTTAATAAATCCATGCTGGCTTTCATTTATTAACCCACATCTTTCCAAGTGCCAATTAATTTTGTCCCAGATTATTGTCTCTAAAAGTTTCCCCACCACCGATGTCAGGCTGACTGACCTGTAATTGCTGGGTTTATCCCTCTCCCCTTTTTTGAACAGGGGTGTAACATTTGCAATCCTCCAGTCCCCTGGCACCACTCCCATATCTAAGGAGGATTGGAAGATTGTGGCCAGAGCCTCTGCAATTTCCACCCTTACTTCCCTCAGAAATCTAGGATGCATCCCATCCGGACCGGGTGACTTTTCTATTTTGAGCGCTGCCAACCATTTAAATACCTCCTCTTTATCTATTTTTATCCGAACCAATTTGTCCACTACCTCCTCCTTTATTGCTACATTGGCAGCATCCTCTTTTTTAGCGAAGACAGTTGCACAAAATCCAGGCTGATACTCCAACGCAGTACTGAGGGAGTGCTGCACTGTCGGAGGTGCCATTTTTCAGATGAGACATTAAACCGAGGCCCCGTTTGCCCTCTCAGGTAGACGTAAAAAATCCCATGGCACAATTTCAAAGAAAAGCAGGTTATCCCTTAACCAACACCACTGGACCACCTGGTCATTATCACATCGCTGCTGGTGGGAGCTTGCTGTGTGCAAATTTCCTACATTACAACAGTGACTAGACTTCAAACGTACTCCATTGATTGTAAAACACTTGGTCATGAAGGGCACTATATAAATGTAAGTCTTTTTTTTTTGGGTTCCCTCCTATGTTACCTGCCAACCTAGTCTCATATACTCTCTTTGCCCCTTTATTTCCTTTTTCAGTTGTCCCTGTACTTTTTGTATTGAGCTTGGTTCTCTACTGAATTATATCATAAGCCTCCTTTTTCTATTTCATTTTAATCCCTATAACTTTAGTCATCCAGGGAGCTCCAGCTTTGGATGCCCTTTCACCCTCATGTACCTGAACTATCACCTCTTTGAAGGCCTCCCATTGCTCATTTACTGTTTTACTGCCAATCTTTGATTCCAATCCACTTGGGCCAGATCCCTTTTTAACTGACTGAAATTAGAACTCCTCCAGTTGATTATTTTTACTTTTGATTTATCCTTGTCCTTTTCCATAACTACTCTAAACCTAATGATATTGTGATCACTGTTTCCCAAATGCTCCTACTGCTCCACCTGCCCCACTTCATTCCCCAGAACTACTTAAAGCACTGCTTCCTTTCTCATTGGGCTGGAAACGTAATCAAGAAAGTTCTCTTGTAGGAATTCCTCCCCCTCTATGCTCTTTACACTGTTACTGTCCCAGTCTATATAGAGGTAATTGAAGTCCCCCATTATCACTCCTCTAAAGTTCTTGCATCTTTCTGCAATTTGCTCCTCTACCTCCTTCCCACTATTTGTTGGCCTATGGTATACACCCAGCAATGTAATAGCTCCCCTATCGTTCGTTAATTCCAACCAAATAGATTCTATCTTTGAATCATCAAGTACATCATCCCTTTCTAGTGCTATGACAGTATCTTTGATCAATACTGCCACTCCTTTATTTCCTTCCCTATCTTTCCTGAATACATTGTTGCCAGGAATATTAAATGCATATTCCTCCCCTTGTTTGAGCCAGGTCTCCGTTATTGCCACTATATCATAATCCCATGTGGCTACTTGTGCCTGCAGCTCACCAACTGTATTTACCACACTCCGTGCATTTACACACATACACTTTAAACCCATCTTAGTCTACCTCGCATTTCTCCCTGTCTGATCCCTCCTATTTCTGAATTACTCTTTTCTCTAATGCTGTTTGTCTCTCTCAGTCCTCTGTGCACCTTGTATCTCCTCCCTAATGCTTTATCCTGGTGTCCCTCCTGTGCCAAATTATTTTAAACCCTCCCCCACAGCACTAGTTAACCTCCCTGCGAGGACATTGGTCCCAGCTCTGTTGAGGTGCAACCCGTCCATCTTGAACGGGTCCCGATGCCCCAGGAATCTGAAGCCCTCCCTCCTACACCGTTTCTCCAGCTAGGCATCAACCTGTCCTATCCTACTGCTCATATACTCACTAGCACATGGCACTGGGAGTAATCCATAGATTGCTACCTTTGTGGTCCTGCTCTGTAACTTCCTCCCTAGCTCCTGCAACTCTGTCTGTAGGACCTCAACCCTTTTCCTACCTATGTCATTGGTTCCAACATGGACCATGACTTCCAGCTGTTCCCCATCCCCCTACAAAATGTTCTGCACTCGTTCAGTGATGTCCTTCACCCTAGCATCAAGAAGGCAACACACCATGCAAGTCTCATGTCGGCAGTTGCAGAAACGCCTGTCTATCCCCGACTATCAAATGCCCTATGACCACTGCATTTCTACACTTCGCTGTACCCCGCTGTGCAGTCATTTGCCCCATGATGGCATGGATGTGCTCTGGACTGCACTCCCCTGAGGTGTTGTTACCCTCACCGGTATTCAATACTGAATGGCAGTGTCACATTCCTGCACTGCCTGCCTCTTCCTACCCTGCCAGATGGCCACCCACTTATTATCCTCCTGAACTCTGTGGCTGCAGGGTGACCACCTCCTGGAACATACAAACCAGGAAATTCTCAGCCTCCTGTATGCCCTGCAGTGACTCCAGCTGCTCCTCAAGCTCAGAAACCCTGAGCTTTGAGTTCGAGCAGCTGGAGACACTTCCACCACACGTGGTTATCCAGGACACATGAAGTGTCCTGGAGTTCCCACATGGCATAGGAATTGCAAGCAACGGTTTCAGCTGTCCCATCATTTTACTTAAAAGTCTACCTACATACATACACATATACATACATCTTATGTTATATATATGTTTTTGTTTAGTATCCCCTTAATTCCTATGTCATTTATGTATACCAGATTTTTATTTACTGCAATTCAGATCCCTTTAATGATGGTATCCTCTAGTTAATGTATTCCCTTAGATCTAATTAATTACTCTGATTATTTATTTATATATTTACATATTTACTGTTGTCCCTTGGTTTAAATTATTTAGCACTCCCTTCATCCTCTGCACTGAATTCCCACTCTCACCAAATTCCCATTTTAAAGTCTTCACTCTGTTTGCAATTCACTCCATTTAGTAGATTCATACAACTCTCACCAAGGACTGTGCCAAAGCTTTCTAATCTTGCTACAGGCCCGTGCAATATCCGACTTTATGTCAGATAGCTAACCTTCTTCGTGTGCCAACTATCTCCAGGGTTGGGCTGATTGAGGCACAGATTTTTTTGTGGTAGTTTTCTTTCACTCTTCTGGAACTTGAAATTAATGTGATGCAGGTCGTAATTGCAGGTCATATGTCCACTGCTTTGTGTATTGAAAAACTGTACTTCCACGATTTAAAGAAATCAAGTCTGTCGAGATTCAAAGGTGGATGGCACAAACTTTTGCAAAAGGATATTAGGAACATTTGGAATGGTAAAGGATATAAAGGATTGGAGAAGGTGCAAAAAAGATTTACAAGTATGATACCAGAACTGAGAGGTTATAATTATCAGGAAAGACTGAACAGGCTGGGGCTCTTTTCTCTAGAAAAGAGAAGACTGAGGGGTGACCTAATAGAGGTCTTTAAAATTATGAAGGGATTTCATTGGGTAGACGTAGAGAAGATGTTTCCACTTGTGGGGGAGTCCAAAACTAGGGATCATACATATAATATAGTCACTGATAAATCCAATAGGGAATTCAGAAGAAACTTTTTACCCATATCCTTTACCATTCCAAATGTTCCTAATATCCTTTTCCATAGGTTTGTGCCATCAACCTTTGGAGCAGTTGAGGCGAATAGCATAGATATATTTAAGGGGTAGCTAAATAAGTACGAGGGAGAAAGGTTATGCCGATAAGGTTAGATGAAGTAGGGTAGGAGGAGGCTCATGTGCAGCATATACACTGGCATAGACTAGTTGGGCCAAATGGTCTGTTTCTGTCCTGTAAATTCTATGTAATTCTATATGGTATCAAGATATTTACTGAAAGGAATTGTGCTCTATCAGTAATTTTAGAAATGAGCACTTACGGGCCAGAATTTTCTGTCAAAATAACGGTGAGGCTAATGGCGCTCGCCGTTATCTCTGCGCAAATGCTACAACTTCAAGCTAGGGACAGATGCACGGTTAAACACGGAAATCCAAAAGTTGCAGTTCGAGATACACCGCTCTGCCGTTAGCTTTGCAGAATCGGCATCTCGCAGTCTGCCTCACCATTGAAACGCATTGAATGGCATGAAGTTGCTGTATTTGCGCAGTAGATATGAACTAAACTCGCCACAGAACGTTAAACCTTGGCCATTTCAGTCCAAGTTCCCTTTTAATGATGTGATAAGTGTTAATTACTGCCAGTCAACCTCTCTGGCACTGAAAATTAACTATTATAAGTGTGGAGTCTCATTCCTTCAGGTTTTAATTGTTGGAGATTTTAAAAATGTGAAATTTTTATTTTTTTTAACTCTTCCTTTCCGTCTCTTTTTTTCCTCTCTTTCTTAATTCAATTTTTCTTTCCCTCTCTTTATTTCTCTTTCTGTTCCTGATTTGATATTGAATTCACCCTCTCAAATTTATACTTCCTTCTAGGTCCTTGCGCTGTTAATTTCACAATCCTTCAATCTGATTGGTTATGGAGATACACAGTTACCTGCTCTGTTCACTCAGGTCCCAGATGCCCTGTTTCCCTCACTGTGCCATTATCAGCTCCACTTTCACTAACTTGCCACGCAAAAAATTTAAAAACCTAAATATGCATGGGCAAGTCTAACTAACGGCAGATGCAGTTAGATGCCCTGCCACAGCAAATTATGGCCCATGGTCGTTTTCTGTCAGGTTCTTCTGTTATCACACACTTAAGAGGCCAGTATTGAGTCCAAGTTATTCCTCAGAGCTAACACCATCCAATGCCTATGTTCCCACTCCTTCCCTTTCTGCCTGCTCCCTCAAATCACGAAAAACCTGTTTTTTTTTAACCAAGTCCTTTAGAAAATTTTCAAACACCAATTTAATCTTAGTTTTTTTCTTTTAAATCTCGGTCCTTCCTGTGATGTCTTATGTCCATAATTCAGATAATTATAATACAATCACCACTGTGGAATAGTCTATTTGGACTTCCAGAAGCTTTTGACAAAGTTCCATAAGAAAGACTTCCAATTAAAACTAAAAGCCCTGGGAATCCAGGATACATGTGGGACTGGATAAGAAGTTGGATGAATAGGAAATTGACAGTATTGGTGAGAGCAGGGTATGGCAGTCTGAGGGGGGGTGTTGAGTATTTAGACCTTGTTGTTTCTAATCTAGATAAATGACCTGATTGCCAAAACCAATTATAAGTCTGTCAAGTTTGCACCAATACTAAAATAAGAAGCAGTAGAGATGAAGGATGCAGAGATTTACGTCAGTATGCTGTTAGGCTGACAAATGGCAAATTAAATTAACAAAGAAAGAGAAAGAACTTGCATTTATATAGCATCTTTCATGACCTTAGGATGTCCCCAAGTGCTTCACAGCCAACTTTTTGAAGTGGAGTCACTGTGGGGAAAGGCAGCAATTTGTGCACAGCAAGGTCCCACAAACAGCAATGAGATAAATAACCAGATAATCTGTTTTAGTGATGTTGTTTCATGGAATAAATATTGGCCAGGACACCAGGGATAACTCCCCTATTCTTCTTCAAAATAGGGCCATAGGATATTTTGTTGACGCCTGAGGGAGCAGACAGGACCTCGGTTTAATGTCTCATCCAAAAGATGGCACCTCCAACGGTGCAGCACTCCCTCAAGTACTACATTGGAGTCAGCCTGGATATGTGATCAAGTCTCCGGAGTGGGCCTCGAGCCCAGAGGTGATTGTTCTACCTCTGAGACAAATATATTGAACAAAAGTATATTGCACGTTGAGTAAAAAAAAATTGTACAGCATAATTAAAGAATGGAATATGATTAGCACAAGAGACTTAGAAAGGAACTTACAGGTCGTCGTAAACAATGTGGCAAAGCAATTTAAAGAAGCTAATAGATTTGGCAAAGAGGACTGCAAGATTGGGCTGCTGCTAGCATCGCAGTGGCCCTCAGGTAAGTGGGTCCGGGGGTCAGATAGTGGTCAGGGGTCCAGGGTCCAGGGTCCAGGATTGGGGTCGGGTCCGGGAATAGTGGGGATCAATAGGGGGTCGGAAGAGGAGAAATCAGAATGATGCTAAATGTGGGATCAAGAGGAGCACTCCTGCTCCTCCTGGCTCCACATTCAGGTAAGTAGATGTTGCAGACGATCCCAAGGTTTGATGGCAATCTTGAAGTGGCAGCCTCAAGCAGGCGTTAGGCCTCTGATTTGCATATGCATAGGGACAACGCCTGCTTCATGTGTAGGTAAAGGATGCCTATTTTTTTCCTTTCTGAATGGAAATGTGCTCCCCTGTCCTGTTGGGGGCTGAGTAGGCCAATTAGTGCCCGAAAGACACTCTAAATATTCTTCCAATCGGGCTATGTTGAGGTTTTATAATGAGCTCAATGTTGAGAAAGGGTATACTTTAGAAAAGAGTGGCAAAAGTGATCCACGTGCAAGGAATAGGAGGTGTGCGGAAAGATTAAAGCTAAAACTCCTAGGGTCAATTTTCTTGTTGGCTGCAATGGGGCAGTGGGACAGAGCTTTGGTGGGTGGGACTCCTGCCCAGCCCTTGCCCTCGACTCTGGGCCAGGGTAATTTACATATGTAAATGAGGGGTGGAGAAGAAGAGAAATTGCTGGCAGTGCCTTGGTGCAACATAATGTAGACGGTGGGGCTGAGCAAAGGTTTCCAAAGAATTTTAAAAAGTTACTGCACAGATTGAGCCAATTTACCACCATAACCAGAAAGGAAGTTCAGGGCCCCAGACTCCAAATAGAAGATTAAATGAGGACCTCCCTGGAGGTATATAAAATATATGATGCAGGTAAGGTAGACTTATAACTTCAAAGTAAGTGAAGTGAGTCAGATCAAAGGACGTAGGTTTAGTCAAAAATAAATTTAAAACAGATATGAAGAAAAGTACTTTACTCAAAGGTGATAAACACATGGAATGATCTGCCCGATAAAGCAGTAGGGACAAAGATATCAGGAGCATTCGAAATGCAACTGGGCGTTAGGCTGGGGTACCAGAGGGGTGAGCTTGATTGGCCAAGTGGCATTTTCTCATCTTTTACGTTCAAGAGTTTTTGGCACCAATAAACCGAGGACCAGGGAGGGTGGAGATTAGGCGTATTGCCTGCCGGGGTGGTGGGGGGGTGCTGGAATTTGAGATGAAACCCAGTTCGACTGGGATTCTGCCTCGTGTAACCCAGCACAAAATCTTCCAGTACAGGAGCTGAGTGCTGGTGGAAGTTCCACTGAGGGCCTGACTAAAGTCCCCAAATTGCACCAGGGAATGGTAATTGACACCAGAGTGAACTCAAAAAGCCCCACTTGGTCCCTTAAGGGCAGAAGGAAAGCTGCAAAGGATTTCTTCATGGCCTTTCCAAGGTGTGTCTTCCATCCCTGGAGCAGCGTGGCAACCCTCTAATTTTCCTCCCAGGTGGGCACTTTTAAAGGGCCCTTACAGGCACAGGCCACCCATCCAAAGAAAGTTAACGAGCCCGAACCATCTCTATGGGCAACTGAGAGTTCTGCTCCACTGTAGCGTCACTGACATGGCATGACACTCATGGAATTTCAGGATCTTTGTTTATTTTAATTGGATCGGAGTGTTATTAAAGCTGGTCAGTGTATTCAATCCGCCCACAAATGGAAGCTCATTCGAAGAAGCTTTTGTGACCTCTTTTGGAGTGTGTCTGTAAGAGAGAGTGACCTGCGATTTGAACCTTTTTAAAAAAAAATTGATAATTATGGAAGTCCGTTCAGTTTATAAGCATCTTGTATATATCTGTTGGATTTTCCGGTTAATTATTTGAACAATATGATAGATTTCAGTGAGTGTTGTTAGGATATGACCACGTTACCATTCTGTAGTCCTGGACCTCATAATACATTAGTTGTGACCTATAACAATTCTTTGGCTTGCACATCAATAAACCCCAATATAATACTTGGCATTCAGTGTTCCTGCTTTGTAGCTGATAGCTGGATTTGGAACAGATTTAATAACTTAGTCATTCTCTCTTTTCTCCTTCATCACAATCTGGTAATCTTACTAAACCATAATAAGTTTATGTGGAAATAATAACTGCAATGAAACAGTCATTTCTTTTAAAGCCACATGCCTTATTTACTGGACTATTAAACATAGAAAGTTTTCCTTCCTAAAGCTCCACTACAAATTACTGCTATCAATTTTTAGTGCAACAGTATCATGACGACAACCTGGAAAGCAAGCAACACTGATACAAATAAGCAATCACTTTAAATTCTGTTCACTGAATTTTCCATTGTCCCAAGCCTTGGAAATGAAATGCATTTAAAAGGTAAAGTTGCTCAGGTCAGCGCACCTTCCATTAAAATCGAATAGAGGAACTCTGTATCTTTGATAAGAGGCTTGTTTTTATGCAATGGAAAAACATTTGATGTCCAGTAACACAGAAATAATGGAGCTGTGCTCATCAATAAAGACATAACCTTTAGTGTCAGGTCCAATGTCCCTTAATCATACTTTACATTTCCCTAATGCTCCAATTAACAGTTGGATCAAGTTATCACAGTTCTGTATTATTAGCCCCCCACCTACTTGTGATCTTGGTCTATCTATTATTTTGACACCAGTAACTTGCATGTACCTTCTTTCTAGCTTGTGCTGTTCCACTTTTTCTTCAAAGAAGCATCACTTAAATCCATTGAGAGTGCCACTATTTTACAAGGAGGGAAAAAACTGGGCACCTATACTTGCAACACAATGTCCTGGTAATTAGTGGTGCTGTTCATGAATTATAGAAATCATTTCATTGCAGTTGTTCAAGGATTTGAAAAAGGTATTTTAAGTTGCAGTGACATTTTACCTGTTGTATTTTCTGAAGATACAATAAAGTCAAAAACAGAATGCATTTAAGGTAGAGAAGCATCCCAAGGTGCTTCACAGCTGAGCCAAAGAAGGAGATGTTAGGAAGACTGACCAAAAGTTTGGTCAAACAGGTGGGTGTTAAGGAGGGTCTTAAAGGAGGTAAGGGAGGTATAGAGCTGGGGAGGGGGGTTTACGGAAGGAATTCCATAGCGTGGGGCCTAGGTGGCTAAAGGCACGGTATCATTTTAATATTTTCAGCTATTGCCATCTACAAATTCATCAAGTATCGTCCTACAGTTTTATTTTTATGCTCATCAAGTGGAGTGATATCGTATATTTTCTCATATTTTTGCATATCATGTCACATTTATGAATCCTAGGTCAGATGTAGCATTGCTGAGCTCCAGAATAGAAGCCCCTCTACTCTTCTCTAATCTCAGGGGAGCACTAGTGCAACTTTTGATCTCCCAATGTAGCCATCTTTGGTGCTTCTCTGAAGGTGGTCATCAATGTAATGCCAACTTGTGTTGCATTATGGCCATTTTTATGCTGAAGAATCCACGGTCACAAGGAACAGGATTCGCCAAATTAACTTGATTCAGGGTCCTGATGGTTAGAGAACAAGCTTTCCATCCCTTCAGTCATGTGCAGAATCAAACCCAGGTCCAAGAGCTTGGCTGTCCTCAAGAATCCCAAGTAAAATGAGTTGCCACTGAGTCTTAGCCCATTGCATAAACTGCCCAAGATTCAGAACTAAAATTGGGAATTTAGCAGTGCATTCATAGCCCACAAATTTAGTGTTCGTGCCAAGCCAAAAGCACTTCAGACCAATGCTAAACTTGGATTGTAAGTTGGGTGTGAAGACCTGCATTGTCTCCAGTGAGAAGCAGGGGGAGACTTCCTTTCTCCAATGTATTTACACAATAACTGCAGTATCGGTAAAAGTAAAAGTGCTGCAGTTCTGTGTGGTGGCATCCTTACTTAGAATGCCTGGTGAAGGAAGTGGAAAATGACTCAGGTGCAGTTAGGGACAGTGTAGAAGTTAGGATAAGTCACTTCTACATTGAGGCAGACTGGACCATAGGTATTCACACTGCATTCCTTGGACCTTACGTGATCTACAAGAACTTCAATATTTATCTGGCTGCCATTAGATTTCTGTAATTATCTATAGTTGGTGACTTACTGTCGTGTTATTTCTGTCTGTGTTAACAATCAGGGTCCTGATTCATGATTTTAATCTTTGTTCTTTATCAGGTTAGACAGTGCAAACTGCAGTACTTTCATGTGTTTGCACCTGATGTCTTCGGCTAGTTTTCAGCATTGTCTCAATATCCTGCAAAATCCCAACTTCCTGCACAAGAAAGAAAGGGAACGCATTCCGCCAGGCATTTTGAATCAGCAAGGAATGCTGCCCAAAGTATGCTGATCAGCAGAAAAGATAAGACACTGCAGGCACATCAGCAAGGCCAACATTACCGCCAATGTATCAATCCAATTCTAATTAGCATTGCCACAAGCTGCTAATTTTTTTTACCCACTACCGAGTCACATTCACCAAGGCTCAAAAATCTTTCCTTACAACTGAAAGTCTGTTAATCATTATAAGCAAGGGCAAACATACTAGCACAAATCAGAAGTGGATTTGGAAATTAAGATTTTATCCTTAACTGCACAACTCAACAATCTCTATACGCAACTAGCTGTAAAGTTAAATTTTACTCCATTCCCCATTGACATTTGTTGGAAAAGGAGGTAATTGGCAAAAAGAATCAGAGGGGAGATGAGGAGACATTTTTTTATGCAGCGAATTGTTATTATCTGGAATGCACTGCCTGAAAGGGTGGTGGAAGCAGATTCAATAGTAACTTTCAAAAGGGAATTGGATGAATACTTGAAAGGAAAAAAATTGCAGGTCTATGGAGAAAGAACGGAAGAGTTGGACCAATTGGATAGCTAGTTCAGTGAGCGAGCACAGGCACGACAGGCCGAATTGCCTCCTTCTGTGCTGTGAGATTCTATTAAAGAGAGTAGCTAGAGATCAGAGCCCATTTAAAGGATAGTAGAAATGTGTTGTTCCCAAGTGTTGCCCATATCTTATTTTTTTTCCCTAACTCTCTAATAATTGTTGGGATGCTGATATATCCATTGTAACTTTAATATGTAACTGATGCTCATAACAAAATAATATACCATGGATATGATGGTTTATTTTCATTTGCAGTAAAATGTGACATCTGTCAAATGATATTCATCAATTTCAAGAGCTGATATTTCTGATTGTTTTATATAGCTGTGAGAAAACACAGTCCAGTTACATAATCACTTAAAAGGCTGCATGTCACAGACAACCCAATAGACACAAATCAGCAACATTCACCAGTACATATTACATCCAGGAATTACAATCCAAAAATAACTAAATACTTTCTTTAATTGATGGTAAATTGGCATCTGGGTTTACAGTTATTTTTGTTTCCCCATTACTGTTTCCCCATCCTTGAGGGATAGGTATGGGGCGTGGGGGGGGTAGGGGGGGGGGGGGGGGGGGGGAGTTGTTTCGAGTGACTCCCCATTGGATAAGATTCCCTCAGGTGACTACACATTCTGGCTCAAGGGGGTTAACTTAGACTTTGAGCTATAGTGTAAAACGGGTGATATCGGATCAGCCGCCCATTATACATCTCTCCCCATTTTCATTTCCGTGACTATCACCCAAAGTCAAAATTACCCTCATGGTTTATTTTTTTTTTTTTAGGAGTGGCTTGAAGAGTCTTAATTTCTTCAAATTGGGTCACATTTGCTTGAATTGAAAATACCTAAATGACCATTTGTAAAACTCTGGGGTTGTTAAATGAAGACACGCCATTGCTATACAGTTAAAGTAGATGGAGATTTTCATGCCGTCACAATGAGGTTTCTGGTTACCAATGGGGCAACGTGAATCCTTTGTTACATCACAACAACTTGCATTTATATAGCACCTTTAACGTAGTGAAACGTCCCACTTCACTTCACAGGGGCGTTATCAGACAAAATTTGACACCGAGCCACATAAGGAGAGATTAGGACAGGTGACTTGGTCAAAGAGCTAGGTTTAAAGGAACATTTTAAAGAAGGAGGTAGAGAGGCGGAAAGCTTTAGGGAGGGAATACCAGAGCTTAGGGCCCAGTGGGCAGAAGGCACGGCCGCCAATGGTGGAGCGATGAAAATCAGGGATGTGCAAGAGGCCGGAATATAGGAGGTAACCTTTACTTTATAAAAATGCAGCCCATATTGCAGTTAATTGATAGGGAGAGGGTTAAATTAAAGCAGGTTGTGATCATGAAGGAACCCACAACGGGTCCCACAGACATTTTGGTTCTAAGGAAAAGCATTGAATGAACGTGCATTTAGTTGTAAAAAAGAGAGAAGACCTCTTTTTTTGTCTTGTGTCTCATATTGCCTCAACTTCATTTCACCTCTACAACATACTTTTGCACATACCTCAGTCCTCACATTCTAGAAAGTATTTAGCACTGTTTCCCACAGGTTTGAAGGACTGCCAATTATTCATCTCATCAGCTTCCCTCGGTCTCCAAGCCACACATACCAGCAAAGAATTTTTCTGATCCTTTTCTCTGAAGCACTGCACGCTTATTCACATCCTCTAGCTCTTCCACCCACTGGTCCTCATAAATAGTCTATTTTCAAACATAGGGCAGATTTGAAAACATCATTCTTTCTCTGCCTGCTTTCAGCAAGATAAAGCTATTCCATCCCTTTGTGAATTCACAACCTGCTCATTCTAATCCATCTGTTCCTACTTCATGCTGGCTTTCCAATTGAGAATATTGAGCTTGATTTTAAAACAGAACTGCAGGTGCGTTGAGGGTTGTGGGGGCGGAGGAAGAAAATCGCGATTTCCAGGAGCGGGCAGAAACGTCTAAGAACGCACACGACCCAGAGTCATCTGGGTGCCCGCCATTCCCGAACCTGGAAGTCCCGCATATTTAAACAAGGAATTCAAGTACTTGAAGTGCTTGAAATGCACATAAATCTAATTAAGAGTGAAGGCAAGCGATTTCAACGCTGCCTCAGAGTGGTTCCCGTGTTGTGTGAAACACACCATGGTGACCGAGTCGTGTTTCAGCCGGCAGCCATTTGGACATTTAACTACCTGTTTGACAGATGGGGATAAAAGGTGAGTTATTGTAGCAGGGCACTCAGTTCTTTCAGACACACTTTTAGTTGGGAGATCTTTGTGTTTAGACTGAAAATTCTTGGTTTCCACTCAGAACATGTATTTACCAACTTTCCAGACTGCCTCAAACTGACACCATCAGGATGGGGGGCGCGATGGCTGCATTCTCCACTACATCCGAGGACGAGCAACATCACCATCCTCACCAGGCACGGCATGTACTTACACCACTTGCAACTCCACAACACAATGCTGCACCACAGGCACCTGCACAAGAGCACAGAGGGGAACAACAAAGGAAGCATTACCCTCATCAGAGGGTCTACAGACCGAGGCTCAGCTTCATGGACCTCTCTGAGGAGCAGTGCACACAGAGGCTGAGAGTGAGTCGCCAGGTGGTTGCAGACATCTGCAGCCTCCTTCATGCCGAGCTGCTCCCGGCTGGGCCTAGTGGCATCTCATGACCCGTCGCAGTTAAAGTGACCACTGTCCTCAACTTCTTCACCTCCAGATCATTCCAGAGTGCCACCGGTGACATCGTTGGGGTCTCTCAGTCATCTGCACACAAATGCATAAGGCAGGTCACTGTTTTGCAGGGCTATGGCCGACCTCAGCCAGACAGAGAGGGCAGTGGGATTCCACTCTGTGGCTGGCTTCCCTTGGGTACAGGGTGCAATCGATTGCACCCATATAGCAATCCGAGCACCTCCACACGAGCCAGGACTGTTCATCAACAGGAAGGGGTATCACTCCATCAACACTCAGCTCGTTTGTGACCACTGCAAAAGATTTCTTCATGTGTGCGCCAGATTCCCTGGCAGCTGCCACGATTCATTCATTCTGAGAGAATCCAACATCCCGGGCCTCTTCCACGCACCGAACACCCATAAGGGCTGGCTCCTTGGGGGCAAGGGACACCCCTGCACACCGTGGCTCATGACACCTCTGAGGAACCCCATCAGCAAGCAACAGCGTCGATACAACAGCCACATCACCACCAGATCTGTAATTGAATGAGAAGGTGTGATTTCGGTGCCTCAATCGTTCTGGGGGAGCACTTCAATACGCACCAGCGAGAGTGGGTTGCATTATAGTAGTGAGTTGTGTCCTGCACAACATGGCGCAATAGAGAGGTGCCGGTTGACGAGGCCCTATGCCCCCATCCACATCTGCCATTCACATTGAGCAGGAGCAGGAGGAGGAGGACAAACTCATGGGCAGAGCAGTGGCTCACCTGACTGCTCATGAGGCCAGGGAGTCATTCATATGTGAACGGTTCTCGTAAGATCAGAAAGTGAGAAGAGTCCAGTCCTCAGACCACCTGGAAAGACCAGCGTCAACATCACCCCACTCCCTGCACAAAATAGTCCTGCAACTACACATACACCCGCTGTAAAGTGACCCACTGGGTGGCTTCAAGTGTCGCCATTCATGGTGAAGCACATGAAAGGGCGCTATCACAAAAGACAGTCAAGAATGGGCAGTAGTGGTGAGAATGATAACATTTAATGTGACTTTAACAAAAACCAAATATAAATGAAAAACATGAGTCTGTCAGACACCCTTGTGCATCCCCTTCGTGATCACAAATCCTTAGCCTTTCTTTTCCTACCGCTTCTATGTGGTGCATCCCCTGTGGCTGCAGTAGAGGTAGTGGCAGGTTGCTCATGTCCATGGCTGGACTGCTTAGATGCGTTCGGCCTACGACCTCTGGGTTTTGGAGCCCGTGAGGGCCCCTCCAAAGACTGTTCCACCTGCACCTGTGCAGGGGCAGACTCGGCCACCTGGAGAGGAGGCAGCATTGCGGGTACTGGTTGAGAGGGGGGCAACAGGTGAGACGTGGGAGCGCTTTGAGTGGCATCTCCCCACTTCCACGTCCCTTTTCGCAATCATCCTTCTCCTGGGCCAGGCCCACATCACTCCTACAACCCTGCTGGAGAACAGGTTGGAGGACACGTATGATGCCTTGGAAACCCAGTGGTAAAGTTTCTGTCTGCCTGTTTAAGGCGGCAGAATGTTTCTCACCGTGAGTCCGAACGGCCATTGTCAGGGCCCGATTGGACTCATTTGTGAGCCATGCTTGAAGCTGAAAAGAGGCTAGCCTACTCTCCATTGCAGACATTCCCGCACTTACCTGCGACATTATCTCAGACATTTCCGCACTTACCTGCGACATTATCTCAGACATTTCCGCAGTTACGTGCGACACTATCTCAGTCAGTTGCTCACATCCCAGCGACACTATCTCAGAGATGCCCTCACATCCCTGTGACAGTATCTCAGAGATTTCCTCCCGTACCTGTGCCACCATTCCACTAATGCAGGATTTGGACTCCTCCATCCTCTGCGCTATTGTGGAGAGTGCGCGTGGCACCTGTTCCAGTACCTCGCAAATGTGCTGCTGTCCCTCAATCATTCTCCTTTTAAAAGGATGGCCCCCAAGGTTCAGCATCTGCGACCAGCTGAGCAGAGCCTGGAGAGGTGTGCGCCCACCAATGCAGACTCTCCACAGCTGACCCTGCCACCAATGTCTGCTCGTGCTCACTTTTGTGTGGTGATTCACCAGGTGCCAACCCGACTAACTGACTACTAGGACCCACCGAGATGTGAGTATCTGCGCTGGAGGATGGCTCACTAAGATGTGACGGTGCACCCTCAGAGGCCAGTAGCTCCTCTGAGGAATCACCCTCTGGTGACACTGCCTGTAAGAGAACAGACGGCAATATTAAGCATCATCACAGATGTGTCATGTTGCGATGAGCATACTGAGGTGTTCAACATGCCAAACATTGTTGACATCAATTCATGTTGTGTGTGATAAATATTAAAGTTGTGTCACCAGACATTTGTGGGGTCTCAGCATCCCCGACGGACTGGCACTCGAGGGTGCAGCTGATCTGCAGAGCCTCCTCCTCCTCTGCGTCTTGTGAGGACCACTATTTGTTGTGGCCTCCCTCCAGTCCTCGCCCTCTTGCTCGCATTTTGCGCTCTCTCCTAGAAGGGGAGAAAGTTCAGGCGTGTGAGTGAGTGATGGTGAAGTGGCCAACCGGTGAATGCATTGCTTTGGGTGAGGCTGACCGTGAAAGAGATGCATCAGAGGGTGAGAATCAGACAGAGCCATGACATTGGATCAGGATTGGGGTGAGTGGTAGTGGTGGGGTCACAAATGGGGAGGTGAGGAAGTGCTCAGGAAGTGCAGGTAAGTTGAGGATGAGCCTTAAGTGGGTGTGAGGAGTGATGTGATGGAGTAATCTTGGCAGTGCAGAATGAGTTGGGGGGGGGGGACGACGCTGGGGGTCGGGGGTTGATGTGCAACACAGAATGCAGGAGAATGAGTAAGTGTACTCACTTTTGCTGACCTAGTTAGGTCATTGAAACACTTCCGGCACTGGACCCAGGTGCAGGATATGTTGCTGCTGCTGGTGACCTCCTCTGCCACCTCGAGCCAGGCTTTCTTGGTGGCAGAGGCAAGTAAAATAGTTCCCTCCTCCTCCTCACCCCAGCCAGTAGCAATCGAAGTGAGGCATCACTGAATCTCGGAGCAGCCTTGCCCCTGTGCTACTCCAATGGGTCTTCTTGCTCTTTGCTCCAGCAAAATCCATTGGAGCAATGGCCCTTTAAATCCAGATGCTCCAGCTGATACCCTGTCATGCGGGTGCGCAGTCTGCCCAATGCGCATCTTTCGGACGGCAAACCTGGAAAGAAGGTTATGGGGCACCAATTAAGCCGCGATCGCGTGGGGAACGGTAAGATTTTATTCGTCGGGTTTGCTGCGTGCCCATTGATCCCCCCACACCACGGTGCCATCCCACCGCACATTTAAAATCAAGTCCAATATCTCAGTGCCCTTGCCTCCAGTGCATCCTTTCAGGCTTCTGTTACATCGTCTTTAGCCTGCCGACCTCCTGCTGCTCATTCCATGGATTCTTCTGATCCAGTAGCTCTGGATCACACCACCTTCAAAGTACAATTCTGCCAACAGCAGGAGATCAGGGCCAACTATTTGCTCTTCAGTATGTCACGTCAACTTTACCATCACCCTCTTGAACAATTAACTTCTCCTTTCCAAAATCACCAAGATTAATTAATATAATTAATTCTCCAGATGTGGGTGTTGCTGGCAAGGCATTTATTGTCCATCACTAGTTCCTCAGGTTTGATACAACTGCTTGGCCATTACAGGGAGGCAGTTAAGAGTCAACCGCGATATGGAATTGGAGTCACATATAGGCCAGGCCACGGAAGGATGACTGGTTTCCTTCCATACAATGGTGAACCAGTTGGGTCTTTCCGACATTTTTACTGGTACCGGCTTTTTATTTGCAGATTTTCTTTTTTTTAATTCAATTCTCAAACTGCCGTGGGGAGATTTGAACTCATACTGCCTGAATAATTAGTCCAGGCCCTCTGGATTACTAGTCCAGTAACATAACCACTACGCTACCATACACTCCATGTTGGCTTCTCCAATAATTCCTAATTTTTAAAAAATATTTGTATCCAGTAGTTGTTCTTCGACATTTTCTTCGGTACTCTTGCAGCCATTCCTTCACCCTGATCTATAAATAAAGAGCCAAATTACTTGTTTACTGCCTCTGCCATTCTTTATTCTTTACAAGACTGCCTTCATCCCTTAATGGGCCCAATGGAATAGTCAGAAATTACAGTCAGTGTAGTTAATGGAAAAAAAACCTCAAAAACAAAAAGGTATTGGAATGGAAAAGCACAATTTGCAAAGGGATGAAAAGGGACCTAACAACAATAACAAGAACTTGCATTTATATAGTACCTTTAATGGAGTAAAACGGCCTAAGGCGCTTAGCAAGGATAATTCGGATAGGAATGAGGGCAAATAAAACAGAGGGCCAACATTGGGAAATATTTAATTTGAGGTGAGGTGAGTATAGGCGAATAACATTCTGGCCAAGAATAAAAAGAAAGATAAAGTGAGTTCCATCAATCAATAAGATTAGGTTAAAAATAGAATCTGAAGAGGAAAACGACAAAATTAAAGCTAATAATACACAAGAAAAGCAGGAAAAATACCAAAGCAGAGAAGAGAAGCAAAAATGGAGGGACTACAATCTGAAAAGGGACTGGTGGTCAATATGAAGAGTAAGAGTAAAGGCTTTTATAAGAATAAGGATCTTTATTTATAGAGCAGGGTGAAGAAATGGTTGCAAGAGTACCAAAGCCAAATGTAGAGGACCAATGAATAATTATAAATATTAAAAGGAAACAGTACTGAAAAGGTTAATGGAAACTTGAAGGCCCAAAATTTCCTGGAGACTTGCACCACTGAAATTACGAGTCCACACGCTGGGTCCATTTTACACTAAAAGTCCCAGGAAATTATGGCTGTGGGATTCAAAACCCCTTTAACAAAAGACATTTGAAGGAAAGGGTTAACTGTACCCCTTTCAAACAAAGACATCTGAAAACCTGCAAACACAGGAATGTGGTAAACTTTGTTCTTGCCAACCCTGTTTTTGCCTCAGTGACGCTGATGGCATTGGAGAAGTCTGAGTTTCGGGATTGAGGACATTGTACTGCGATCGATATCTAGATTATTAAATAAATAAGCTAGGTTGAGGTCATATTGAGCTTAAAGCATTGTCAGGCTTTCAAAACACATAGGCTTTTGGAAGTAGGAGCTTTTCAACTTAGCAGGGGGTAATGTAAGGAAAGATATACATCAAAGGCTTTGGATCAGGAAAGTAATGATAGGTGGGAAAAGGCATTGGCCCTCTCATTCCTATCTGGTAATCTGTTCAAAGAACTGGGATTTGTACAACATCAAATAGTATTGCACCCAGCATATGGTCAAATGGTATAAGGAATGGATTTGAAGCCACTAAAGCAATCAAAATTGGAGCTGTCAGGACCATTAAGAATGTCTGGGTGTAGAAATATAAGGGGCTATGTCTACATGAAAGGCCATAAACAGAGACAGTAAAGGGGCCTTTTACAACCCATCGTTCGAGCACATGGTCTTTTCTACATCAAAAGGTTCTCCGGTCATGTGATCAAAGCCGAAACCGTCAATCATTGAAGTATGTTAATGATTTAGGCATAGCAACAGGGAGCGATTGGACAAAAAGAATGACCCTCCCCAATCCTACGTCCTATTGGTAAAAAAACAATATAAAGACTTTGAGAGAAGAACAGCCTATTCACCATCCAGCAGTCACAAGGAACGCACACTGCAGTTGAACATCACGCAAGAAGAAGAGGACTTCGAGGACTGAAGAGCTGATCAACCTTCAGGCCCGATGAGCAAAATCCTTGGTTTAAAGGTTGTATATGTATTAATGATTTGCCTGATGTGTGTATGAATTGTTAAGTCATTACATAATAATGTTGTGAATTATCAAGTGTAGAATGGGATTTTATAGAGGAAAGTCATTTGTATGGTTTGACTTTGCTTCATGAATGCTCGTATGAATATCATTAAATAATTACTTTTGATTAACAAAACTACTCTGAGTGAGGGTGATTTTCTTTGCTTGACTATTCGTCCAGTGTCCAAGAATCACAGGAAATAAGGAATTCCCTACATGGCATAAGTGAGTAATACCATTATTTGCATCACACCATAATTTCCAGGGATTTTTGCTCCATTCCACCAATCCCTTTGCCAAAACCGGGCAAAATTGATTACCATAGTTCCGTCCCCCTCCCCCTCCCCCTCCCCCTCCCCCCAGTTAAATCAGTGGCAGCAGCAAATTTCCTGTATTTGTGCCAGTTTTCTTGCCGCAGCCACTCAGACTGAAAAATAATGGTGTAGGTGAATGTATTTCAATTCATAAGTGCAAAATAATTGACTGAAGTAAAATAAAATCTCTGATGTTTCTTGATATTTTAAATTCTTAGTGAAAACCCATCAAAAACTTTCAAAAGGGAATTGGATATATACTTGAAAAGGAGAAATTTGCAGGTCTATGGAGAAGGAGTGGGACTAATTGGATAGCTCTTTCCGAGGGCTGGCACAAACACAATGGGCCAAATGGCCTCCTTCTGTGCTGTAAGAGTCTATGAAAACACTTCTTCTTCGTCATTATGCAGTAAGTTTATTGTACATTGTGTGCACAGTTTGGGGCATTGAAGTGCCTGTGCAAGCCATTCATGAAAGTGAAAGTAGGTGAGAAATTTGTTTAGGCTCGTCTTTGGGCCCAACACGGTCGACGCGCTCGCAGCACACAGCAGAAGCCGTAGGCCCAAGGCTCATTCAAAATTGGGCTTCGGGCCTCATCTGAATAATGCCAGTGAGCTGCGGGTGCCTGTCGAGTCTCCTGTGGCAACTCACCAGTAGCATCTATCCATGACAGTATTGGTAGGAGTGACCACCGCACAGTCCTCGTGGAGGCAAAGTCCAGTCTTCACACTGAAGACACCATCCAACGTGTTGTGTGGCACTACCACCGTGCTAAATGGGATTGTTTCAGAACAGATCCAGCAGCTCAAAATTGGGCATCCATGAGGCGCTGTGGGCCATCAGCAGCAGCAGAATTGTATTCCAGCACAATCTGCAACCTCATGGCCTGACATACTCCTCACTCTACCATTACCAACAAGCCAGGGGATCAACCCTGGTTCAATGAGGAGTGTAGAAGAACATGCCAGGAGCCGCACCAGGTGTACCTAACTTGGTGAAGCTACAACTCAGGACTACATGCATGCTAAACCGTGGAAGCAACATGCTATAGACAGAGCTAAGTGATTCCACAACCAACAGATCAGATCAAAGCTCTGCAGTCCTGCCACATCCAGTCATGAATGGTGGTGGACAATTAAACAACTAACAGGAGGAGGCGGCTCTGTAAACATCCCGATCCTCAACGATGGCACAGTCCAGTACATGAGTGCAAAAGACAAGGCTGAAGCATTTGCAACCACCTTCAGCCAGAAGTGCCGAGTGATGATCCATCTTGGCCTCCTCCCAATATCCCCACCATCACAGAAGCCAGTCTTCAGCCAATTCAATTCACTCCACGTGATATCAAGAAACTGCTGAGTGCACTGGATACAACAAAGGCTATGGGCCCTGACAACATCCCGGCTGTAGTGCTGAAGCCTTGTGCTCCAGAACTAGCCGTGCCTCTAGCCAAACTGTTCCAGTACAGCTACAACACTGGCATCTACCCAACAATGTGGAAAATTGCCCAGGTATGTCCTGTCCACAAAAAGCAGGACAAATCCAATCCAGCCAATTACCGCCCCATCAGTCTACTCTCAATCATCAGCAAAGTGATGGAAGGTGTTGTCGACAGTGCAATCAAGCGACACTTACTCACCAATAACCTGCTCACCGATGCTCAGTTTGGGTTCCGCCAGGACCACTCGGCTCCAGACCTCATTACAGCCATGGTCCAAACATGGACAAAAGAGCTGAATTCCAGAGGTGAAGTGAGAGTGACTGCCCTTGACATCAAGGCAGCATGTGACCGAGTGTGGCACCAAGGAGCCCTAGTAAAATTGAAGTCAATGGGAATTAGGGGGAAAACTCTCCAGTGGCTGGAGTCATACCTAGCACAAAGGAAGATGGCAGTGGCTGTTAGAGGCCAATCATCTCAGCCCCAGGACATTGCTGCAGGAGTTCCTCAGGGCAGTGTCCTAGGCCCAACCATCTTCAGCTGCTTCATCAATAACCTTCCCTCCATCATAAGGTCAGACATGGGGATGTTCGCTGATGATTGCACAGTGTTCAGTTCCATTCGCAACCCCTCAGATAACGAAGCTGTCCGTGCTCACATGCAGCAAGACCTGGACAACATCCAGGCTTGGGCTGATAAGTGACAAGTAACATTCGCGCCAGACAAGTGCCAGGCAATGACTATCTCCAACAAGAGAGAGTCTAGCCACCTCTCCTTGACACTCAATGGCATTACCATCACCGAATCCCCCACCATCAACATCCTGAGGTTCACCATTGACCAGAAACTTAACTGGACCAGCCATATGAATACTGTGCCTACAAGAGCAGGTCAGAGGCTGGGTATTCTGCGGTGAGTGACTCACCTCCTGACTCCCCAAAGCCTTTCTACCATCTACAAGGCACAAGTCAGGAGTGTGATGGAATACTCTCCACTTGCCTGGATGAGTGCAGCTCCAACAACACTCAAGAAGCTCGATCGGCACCCCATCCACCACCACAAACATTCACTCCCTTCACCACTGGCGCACAGTGACTGCAGTGTGTACCATGTACAGGATGCATTGCAGCAACTCACCAAGGCTTCTTCGACAGCACCTCTCAAACCCGCGACCTATACCACCTAAAAGGACAAGGGCAGCAGGCACATGGGAACAACACCACCTGCACGTTCCACTCCAAGTCACACACCATCCCGACTTGGAAATATATCACTGTTTCTTCATCGTCACTGGGTCAAAATCCTGGAACTCCCTACCTAACAGCACTGTGGGAGAACCTTCACCACAAGGACTGCAGCAGTTCAAGAAGGCGGCTCACCACCACCTTCTCAAGGGCAATTAGGGATGGGCAATAAATGCCGGCCTCGCCAGCAACGCCCACATCCCATGAACGAATAAAAAAAAAATTTGTACTGGCCCTCAGGTTGTCTCTGAGCAGCGGCAGAGGTGGTGAACGCAGGCTGGCAGTGGTTCACATTCATGCTGTGGAGCACAAAGGAGCACTCCTGCTCCCGCTGTCTCTACATTAAGGTAACTTAAAAAGAAAATACTTACCTTTGTGTTGGCGGCCTCCAGCAGTCCCTTTAAGGACAACAGGCTAGGCTGCAGATGGATCTGGAAAAGCGCAGTTTCTGACCAATTTTGGAGAGGGGGTCCTTAAACAGGTGTTAGACCCCTAATTAGCATATGCAAGGTGCCTAACGCCTGTTTAAGGCAGGGATGTATGAATATCACACAAGTCAATATGGCATTGGACATATTTCAGGCGTCCTTGGGCGCACAAGACACAGTCCCTGAAATTGGTCCTTTTTGCCCCTGTTTCGTGACTATGAGCAAAACAAGGTCCAATATTGCTCCTGTTTGTTTAATCTGAGACTTCTTTGATAGTTTAAATTACTAATGTGATCTTCTAAATAAATAGTAAAAAAAAAATCTGTAACTTAATGTTTTTGAAAACTGAATACAGCAGTTGAATGTGTCCAGATCTCAAGCAATCTTATGAAGGTGATCAAGTTCAGAATAGTGAAAGGAATTGAAATTCAGAATTCTATGAGTCAGGTCGTGCCAATATTGATCTGCTTCATTGATGCATTGGCTGAATCACTTCTGACGTCCCTGATTCGCCATTATGCTCGCTACAATGTAATCACATTAATTTCCAGGAAAGTTTGGAGTAAGATCACAACAAAGAAATTGAGGCACTAAACAGCATGATTTACCTCGTAGTCACAGATCATGCCGGGATAAAGCTAATGGGCCAGAATTTACTGTAGCCGGTGAATCAACAGCGTTAGACTTGCCCTTGCCCTTTTAGTTTCCATGAAACTTTGCTTTGCAAGTTGGAGATGGAAAGGGCGCAGTCTGGGATCTGAGTGAACAGGGCAAACAACTGTATCTCCTTAAGCAATCAGATTGAAGGATTATGAAATGAACTGTGCAGAGTCTGAACCAGGAAGTGTAAGTTAGAATGGGGAATTCAATGTCAAATCAGATACAGAGAGGGAAAGAAAGAATGGATTAAGAGACAAAGAAAAAGTTAAAATGAAATTAATTATATATTTTTTAAAAATCTACAACAATTAAAACATGAAGGAATGAGACCCACACTTGTAATAGTTAATTTTTAGTGCCAGAGAGGTTGTTTCGCAGTAAAAGGGTGCTTGGACTGAAGTGGACATGCCCTAACTTTCTGTGGTGAGTTTAGGTCGTATCTACTGTGCAAGTACAGGAACGTCACGCCATTCAATGCGTTTGAATGGTGAGCCAGACAGCGAGACGTGGTTTGAGAAGCTAATGGTGGAGCAGCACATCTCGGACAGCAACTTCCGGATTTTCGCGTTTAACTACACATCTGCTCCATGCCTGAAGTTGCTATGCGACGTGCATAAATAACGGAGAGCACAGTTAGCCTCTCTGTTACAATTCACAAGCCCAGATAGTTTACATACCAGGATACGGAGAGAGGTTAATGATGAAAAAGCAAAAGGTACCAACCATAACTTTCCAGAATTCTTTGGAAACAGAAATTGTATCAAAGGACAGTAGGGCAGTGAATGCTACACCCCAATTCAAAAAGGGGGAAAGGGATGATTCAGGTAATAATAGACCAACTAGCCATTTTTAGTTATTGCTAGATACCATAAGAGATAGCATTGGTGAGCATGTAGAATTGTATTGGCTAATCAGGGTCAGTCGACCTAAATTTTTCAGAGTCAGATTATGTTTGACAAATGTAATCAAATTCTTCAGGGAAGATCACTGCAGGAATGCAGTAGTTACGGAAAATGTGAATGTCGAAAGAATATTTGACAAGGTGCCACAAGAGCATTGTCGCAAAGATTAATGTTCAAGCGATGGCAAGGATAGAGGATGGCTGGATAGAAATCAGAGAGTAAGAATAAATGAAAGCAAAATATTGCGGACGCTGGAAGTCTGAAATAAATACAGCAAATGCTGGAAACACTCAGCAGGTCAGGCAACATCTGTGGAGAGAGAAAGAATTAACGTTTCAGGTCAATGACCTTCCTTCAGAACTGGAAGATGTTAGAGATGAACAGCCAGTAAGCAGTGCAGAGCCAGGAAAAAGGGGGTGACATCTTCGAGTTCCGATGGAAAGGTCAGCGACCTGAAACGTTAACTGTTTCTCTCTTCACCGATCCTGCCTGACCTGTTGAGTGGTTCCAGTATTTTCTGTTTTTATTTAAGTAACAACTTGTATTTATATAGCACCTTTCACATAGTAAAACATCCCAAGGTGCTTCACAGGAGCGTTATCAAACAAAATTCGACACCGAGCCACATAAGGAGATACTGGGATAGGTGACCAAAAACTTGGTCAAAGAGGTAGGTTTTAAGGTGCATCTTAAAGGAGGAGAGAAGTACAGAGGCAGAAAGGTTTAGGGAGGGAATTCAAGAGCTTAGAGCTGAAGGCAAGGCCGCCAGTGGTGGAGCAATTAAAATCAGGGATGTGCAAGAGGCCAGAATTGGAGGAGCGCAGAGATCGCAGAAGGTTGTAGGGCTGGAGGAGGTTAGAGGTAGGGGGAGGCAAGGCCATGGAGGGATTTGAAAACAAGGATGAGAATTTTAAAATCGAGGCGCTTCCTGAACAGTGGCAGTCAGCGAGCACAGGGATGATGGGTGAATGGGACTTGGTGCAGTTAGGATATGGGCAGCAGAGTTAGGGTGAGCTCAAGTTTAGAGGGTGCAAGGTGGGAGGCTGGTCAGGCGAGCATTGGAATAGTCAAGTCTAGAGGTAACAAAGGCATGGATGATGGTTTCAGCAGCAGATGAGCAGAGGCGGGGTGGAGACAGGCAATGTTAGGGAGGTGGAAGTAGGCAGTCTTGGTGATGGAGCAGATAAGGGGTCAGAAGCTCAGCTCAGGGTCAAATTGGACGCCAAGGTTGCAAACCGTCTGGTTCAGCCTCAGACAGTGGCCAGGGAGAGGGCTGGAGTCGGTGGCCTAGGAACGGAGTTTGTGGCAAGGACCGAAGACACTTAATAAATGTATTGGCAAGATATAGCTAGAAATGGCCTCAGCGATTTGTAATTGGACCATATTTATAAATAATCTGCATATGGGCATAGAGTGAATTATATCAATAATTTTCTGACAATACCAAACTTTAAGGGGCATGGCAAACTGTACAGAACAAATTGGGAGACTTTCAGGGCAAATGTGTGGCAAATGCAGTTTAATGTAGATAAATGTGAAGTTTGGGGAAAGGAACAGGGGATTGAGAATATACCCAAAATGGTAAAATTCTCAATGGAGTAGAAGAACAAAAAGATCTAGGAATGCAGATACACACAAATTAAAGTAAGATTGCAGGTGGGAAAAGCCATTAAAAGGGCAAATGGGATTCTGGATTATGTACAGAGGCACGGAGTACAAAAGCAAGGAGGTGATGATGGATCTGTGTGAGATATAGCGGTTAGGTAGAACTCGGAGTATTGTGTGCAGTTTTGGACAGCCCATTATAGAAAAGATATTGGCATCATGGAAAAGGTGCAATTTCGAGTCACTAGGATGATACCAGAGGTGAGAGGATACAGTTATAATGAGATTTAAAAGACTAGGGCTATATTCAATATAGCAGAGAAGTTTGGGGGGGGGGATGGTGGGATCAAAAGTATAAAAGGATTTACAAGAGTAAATAGTTAAAGATTATGAGGTTTTTTTTCATACAAAGGGCAACTAGGACATGGAATGATTGACTTAATTTGAATTAGCTTTTGTGGTCAATCATATTTAACAGGGACTTATTCACAGGAAGAAAAATATTAAAGGGGACAGGAAAACAGCAGAGAATAGAATTAAAGTAGATAGCTCCAATAGGCAACTGGCACAGACACGATGGGCCGAATGGCTGCCTCCTCTGCCAATATTTCTATGATTTTGTGAGACTAGGTTGACCAGGTTTCAGAATTTCAACATGTTGGTTTAAAAAGTTTGGATGAGTTTATACTTTTTGGAAATCAATTTGACAAACTGGAGTGGGGAGAAAAGTTATAATTTTCTTAAATTCATCATTCTCTCATTTCCTTTGTTGCTGGATGGGATCAGATCAATTTATGTACTCAAATATTGGTAAATACGAGTCACTATTAGATGGATGCTCGGATATGGAGCTGTCCACAAAATAATTTAGTTAGGACAATTAAATGGCAGTCAACAAAACTGAGATATCTAATAAGCTTAACCAATCGGAACATTTATCGCAGGAGGCTCCAGTTTACATTTAAACCCAGCGACCGACATCTTCCCAAAAAGTTTGTTTTTAGGTTTTATTTCCTTATTGCTCATTAGGTAAGCACGCTTCTTATTTTCTCCCTCTGAAGCCATATTTCCTGAAGTCAAAGCAAATTGCCTCAAACGTCTGAAGCGTAAAAAATAGTTTCCATTATGTAGTGTAGTTTTCAACTAACATCTTGAGGGAAAGGAGAGTTGGCTTCTCTCTCCAGTGTTATTGTAAGGTGGAAAGAGTATATAATCTTCATCATTTTCAGTACAGAAAGTTAGCTCAGATGAGTGTTGGCATAGCCTCAAGATCTATGAAGCTATTTTTGGTTGCTTTAATGCAAAACGTATGTGTATCGTGTCAGGCCAAATGCCTTTCTATTTGCTGAGCAGAAAAGGTAGAAAGGGCTTTGCACCTGGAAGTGAAAAGTTTGAGAGTGTGTACATCTGTATCCTTGCAAATATAAACTGTGATTTTCCATTCCCAGTGAGCTATTCGTGCTCATTTTGTGACTTCAGTCAGCAAAGTTAGAATTCTACAGATCTTTCCACCTGTGTAAATGATGGAGGGATAACCATGTCCCTCTGTATGTTTGTTCTCTCCGAGAAAGCTACGCAAAAAGGTTCAAACTGACTGCGCCTTCTCACATTGAACTCTGCTGCCACTTCCACTGTAAACAATACTTTTCTTGCTCCTGGCTCTGATGTAAAAACAGGTGTCCTTCAGGAAGCAAGAGAACCTGCCAACAGACGCTCTACTCACAATGAATCCTTTTTCCTCAGTCTCTGAGATTTCACATTACGCAAATATATTTGATCTGGTTTCTGCACTGTTCCTAATCTTAATATTTACAGAGGACTTAATTGAAATATATTTGTAGCCAAAAAAGGCTGCAAAAGAAGTAACTTCTTATTTTGAAGTTTTTAACATGTGTTATTAATGAGGGTACTGTTCATATCCTATTTCTCCAAAAAAAAGGCCCAAAAGGTTTTTGATTTGGATCAGAAGGCATCATTGAAAGAGGAATGTATGCCTGAACAGTTTTCAGCACTATAGGAATATTAAATTGTAGAAAATGTTTACAGTTCTTGAAAACCAAACTCAAGTATTCCCAATCACTAGGGTTCTGTTCCATCTTGTTAAGTATTGCAACATCACCGAGGAGAGAATTGCAGCAACTAAATGTCTGTGTCTGAAATACCCCCAAAATCTTTCCTCATTGCTTTGAAGACCTTCTCCCCAGTCTCTCCACACATCTGAGGTCTTCTCCACATCTTCACACCTGGCATGCATTTGTCCTGCTTTCTCTCATTCCGATATCTACTTTAGACCTTTGCACCCAGGCTGCCCTGTTCTCCCCACTCTCCCTTCTGAATGTTTCCATCCTGTCATCCCATCTCCACCACCACTCTCCTATCTCTTTTTCTATTATTCCTTCCACTCTTCAAGTAGAACTGCTCTGTAGTGCCAGGGTTACCTTGCTGTTATCAGCAACAGTAAAGCAGTCTATACATTTGAACTAAAGATGCTGGAATAGGTGATTTCATTTGTAAATATGGTGAACATTGTCAGATACTCCTTAGGACTAACTGATTTGAAGCATGCAGACACATTGTTTAAAAAGGACAGTAGCTTCTAACAAACATTCTCAAATATCATCAGCTCATTGGGGTGTTATTTGAAAGTAAACTTTACATTAGCAAAATATTTGTTAAATTGTTTCTTTAAGGATGCATAGTGTTTTACTTTGATGCAGAAAAAGCCATGAACAAAGACTTGATCTTTGATTGTGGACAAGGTGAGCTTCCAGCAATACCAACCCCACTTTCCCTCGCGAGGCAGTCCTTGCATTCTTTCTATGTTGTAAAATTCAGCCGTACTGTAATAGGTGCTTTGCAGCTTTCCAGTTACATTTTGCCAAAAATTAAGAATAGATGAACAAGTTCACTTGAGAACATTGCAGTCAGACAAGCTTTGACAGATGTCGATACAACAGAACTAAATATATCTGTTTGCCAAGAGGCTGGTTTCAGTATTAGTGGATAACCGGTCATTAAATTCAATAATGTACATAAACAGAAAACAGAAAATTGTTGGGTGCATTGTGAACGCCAAAGAATGCAGTGGTATTCTGTTTCCATATTATCAACTGACCAGGCATATGAAAATGATGTTTTCAACTTTGTACTATGTCATTACCACAATTTTAAGGGAGGTGGCATATGTCAAAGCCACATAATATCATTTAAATATCACATTGAGGTAACAAAATAATTTCTCCTATTTGAAAGCAGAGAGCCAAAGTTTGCAGATGGTTTAGTATTCATGGTGTGTTAAAGGCCTTACCATGGCATTGCATAATGTGGGCTTGTGCCCATATAGGTGTCAGACTTGGCTCGGTGGTCTCAGACTCAGGAGGTCATGAGTTGAAGCCCCATTCCAGAGACATGTGCACATAATCTAGGCTGACACTTCGGTGCAGCATTGAGGGAGTGAATGGCACTGTATAAACGCAAACAGTGACTGGCCTATTGCATATCCACAATCTGTCTTCTGAGGTGTACTGGCCGCGTTTTAACAGTTTTCATTCTAACATGTTCCACAATTTCTGTTCATCGGTATTTTAGCTCTATTTTTGTTGGTATTGGGGGCAAAAGATTCATTATTTTCAACTTTTGCAAAAGATTAAAAAATGCATCAGAGGAGACCAAGAAATCAAATTTGAGGTTTCGTCGAGATAGCTTTAAAAATTAAATTAATTATAATGCATGTTTGCATGATCACTCTGATTTTTGAATACTTTTGTTTCATCAGTGAGTGCAGTTATCATCACTGGGGTTGCAAGTGTGGAGAAGTCACTATGCCCAACAATACAAGGGAAGAACATCAGCACACTTTGGTGATGCTTAAGTAACCCATGTTAAATGGCTCGATGATCCAAAATGTTGAGAAGCATGGATTACATGAAAACAAGTTGTTTTGATTTGGATCTCAAACAACAAGTTGGAGGATGCAGGTCAGCAATTAACAAGCCTCAAACTGGACACAAGATTTGGAAAAGGTTTTCAGCAAAAACATTTAATACTGCACCAATGATCATCTAAAAAGGAACAGGATTAAAAAAAAAAGTTAAGAATGGGACTGAAGGTTGGAGGATGGTTTATGTGCTCTTGAGGCTAAGGGGAAGGGAATTAGGTGGGGTTGAGGTCCATGTTGTCCATTCTGGAGTTTTATTTGAATAAGTTCTTACAGTAGATTAAATAGGTGCAGTAGAATTCAGGAGCAGATTGCACGTGGTCCCTGGGAAGACTGGGTTACTGTGGTTGAAAGACCTTTTCTAATTCCATGTTTTGTGTTCTTATACCAATGCAAGGAAGCTGAACTCACAGGTTCAGTAACTTCAAGCCACTGTTGTCCCTAATTATATTCGCCACTGGCTAATCAAATAATATTCAAAACTTGATTGACATGGAACAAAAAAAATGCCAAAATGAAACATAATGCACAATTTCTTTTTAAAATCCAACAGTAAGTGTCTCCTATATTATCTGAACATTTATTGGATGTATAAAATGCTTCCACATATTTCATTTGCATAGCCCTAAATTAAAATTTGAATTTAAGGACATTATTTTCTTTTCAGTGACACTATTCTGAGACGTGAAACAAAAAACTATCCAGCACATGAGTGTATATCCAAATGCATGTAATTTATACACGTAATGAAAGGATTATTTATTTATGCACAATATATTCTCATCTTCAAAAGGAATCAAATAAATACTTTCAAATGAGACCCAAGAGGGATGAGGTAAATGGAAAAACTAATCAAAAGCACAAGCTTCTCCATTTTTAAAATGTGTATGAATAAATTCTAAGATGTTTCCACTTTATTCTGAACTTTTTAAGCAGAGGAGTAAGAAAAATGTAAATGAACAAGTTGTAGACACAAGTGATTCAGGCTGTTGACATCTGGGTCTAGGCACCCAGAAGGTTCAAAGTGCACTCATCTGGACAGAGTTAAATTAAGTAACAATAAAAGCCCCATTGGTTGATACGATGAAAGAAATTATACGTATCTGGCATAAATTTATGTACCCTCAGGGCTGTGGAATGGCTGACTTCATAGATTTCTGATAACAGTTGGTAGATCATGAATAATTTTATGAACTGATTTCCCAGACAAACATTATCTTTGCCCTTTCCTTTACATGTGATCAAAAGGAAGCAGCTGGTGGCGAACTTGTTAGTGCAATGGAATGATTATAATTGCAGTGTATGAATGCAAAAGGTTTGTGCTGGAATGGAAACGAGAGATAATTAAAGAATAACACAATAGCCAAGCGATTTCTTTAGCCTATTATCCCCTTGCTCACAGCCGAACCTACACATTTGCAGTCAAAAGAATTAAGACGTTCCTTTTAGGAATGTGCAGTCCCATTTTCCTGGCCTGGGCACATCTTAAATCTATAACAATCATCGTGGAAGCAGGAGTGTAAATAGAGTGCAGATCATCATGCATGACCCTAACATCTCTATTCAATAAATAATCAGATAAATATGGTGCTTTAATACCACTGCACTAAGTGATCTCCAAGTTATGCAGCAGAAGCTGATTCCAGAATAATGTCTGAATGCTCGTATTTTCATTGGTTAGGGTCCTGCCAAAGTGGCTCAAAGCCAGAAACAGTTGAGAATGTTGATTCATGAATAGAGAAATTAGAAAATACTCATTATTAAATAATAAAGTGATCTGGCTCCAAATCTCTACAATCAAAAATGGCTATTCTTCCTTCTTAAATGTCCCCATGCCCTGCGCCATTCCTACCCGTGAACAGGCAACCTGCTCCAGCTCACTGCTGATTCTACTCTGAAGTCAGCTACTGAGAAGTGTATAGGACTAACCCAGGGTAACACTGCATAACATCTTCCCTGTGGGGGCACACATAGTCTCTACTTGGTGCCTACCCATAGCGGCACAACTGAGAAGGACCTCAACAAGCAGCAAATTGTGAAGGAAAAGAACTGGCATTTATACAGCACCTTTCATGACCTCAGTACATCTCATAGCATTTCACAGCCAATGAAGTACTTTTGAAGTCCAGTCATTGTTGTAATGTAGGGAAACGCAACAGACAATTTGCGCATAAAACAAGGTCCCACAAACAGCAATGAGATAGATGATCAGATAATCTTTTTATGGTGCTGTTGTTTGAGGGATGAATGTTGGTCAGTATACTGTGGAAAGTCCCCTGCTCTTCTTCGAAAAGTGCCATGGGATCTTTTACACAGGAGGCAAACGGGGCCTCGGTTTAACGTCTCATCCAAAAGACGGCACCTCCGACGGTGCAGCACTCCTTCAGTACTGCACTGAAGTGTCAGCCTAGATTATGTGTTCAAGTCCCTGGGGTGGAGCTTGAACCCACAACCTTCTGACTCAGAGATGAGAGTGCAACCACTGGTTCAAGGCTGACACCTATATTGGTTCAAACCCACATTTTGCAATGCCATGGTTCAGATGGTTGGACTTTCAACACACCACAAATATCAAACCATTTGCAAACTTTGACTATTATTACCCCAGCATAGTTTTTAATATTTAAATTTTATTGTACGAATACACGATTCTGGCATGGACTAGTACTTGTGTGCCAGGAAGGTGAGTTTACATTCTTTTAATGTTACCTATTGGAGTATAGAAAGATTATTCCACGAGTTTGGACTTCAAATTATGAAGAATGATTCTCAAAAAAACATTTGAAAGGCAATGTGAGCCAAGTTATTTTTAAATGCTGAAAGAAATGGGTAATGGAGGCCCAAACAAATTACTTAATACCTTGAGGACGGAATTAAAAGATAGGAGTTTAACATTAAGAAGCTTCAAGCAAAAGACTAGATCAGAAAGATTCCAACCACCCCTCCCCCAGAGGAGTACAAAAGTGAAACAGACTGACAGCTAAAGGAGACAATGTTGTGCCAATTAATGCTCTTTAAAAAATAATTAATGGTCTAGTTATGAACAGTGTTGAGGATGAATTTTTTTTAAAATTGTGTTCTCAAGAGGTGGGTGAGGCTGGTAAGGCCACGTTTATGGTCTATCCTTAGTTGCTTTATATATCCCTGTCCAATTTCGATAAGGGAGCTTAAAACAGGCATTAGGCCCCATCATTTATGTATGTAAGGTAAAACACCTGTTTCAAGTGGTCGCCAGGGATGCCTGAAAAATCACCAGATCCACTATGTCTTTCAGGCATATTTTGGGGGCGGGACATTGGTCCCTGAAATTAGCCCTTGTTGCACCTGTTTTATGCCTGCAAAATGGCTGCAACAAAGTCCAATTTATAATCCAAAATGTTTGTGGCCCCTGATCAGTTTTAGCAATCACCCTTTTAAAAAAAAAGCACAACCATTTCATCCTTGTTTTGAACCAGCAGCCTGAGATTTGCAACTAACATCCAATTTACAAACTTCTCTCACCCAAGAGCAATTTTTTTTTTATTCGTTCATGGGATGTGGGCGTCGCTGGCGAGGTCGGCATTTATTGCCCATCCCTAATTGCCCTAGAGAAGGTGGTGGTGAGCCGCCGCCTTGAACCACTGCAGTCCGTGTGATGAAGGTTCTCCCACAGTGCTGTTCGGAAGGGAGTTCCAGGATTTTGACCCAGCGACGATGAAAGAACGGTGATATATTTCCAAGTCGGGATGGTGTGTGACTTGGAGGGGAATGTGCAGGTGGTGTTGTTCCCATGTGTCTGCTGCTCTTGTCCTTCTAGGTGGTAGAGGTCGCGGGTTTGGGAGGTGCTGTCGAAGAAGCCTTGGCGAGTTGCTGCAGTGCATCCTGTGGATGGTACACACTACATCCATGGTGCACCGGTGGTGAAGGGAGTGAATGTTTAGGGTGGTGGATGGGGTGCCAATCAAGCGGGCTGCTTTGTCCTGGATGGTGTTGAGCTTCTTGAGTGTTGTTGGAGCTGCACTCATCCAGACAAGTGGAGAGTATTCCATCACACTCCTGACTTGTGCCTTGTAGATGGTGGAAAGACTTTGGGGAGTCAGGAGGTGAGTCACTCGCCGCAGAATACCCAGCCTCTGACCTGCTCTTGTAGCCACAGTATTTATATGGCTGGTCCAGTTAAGTTTCTGGTCAATGGTGACCCCCAGGATGTTGATGGTGGGGGATTCGGCGATGGTAATGCCGATGAATGTCAAGGGGAGGTGGTTAGACTCTCTCTTGTTGGAGATGGTCATTGCCTGGCACTTGTCTGGCACGAATGTTACTTGCCACTTATCAGCCCCATTTCTGACCTTATGATGGAGGGAAGGTCATTGATGGAAGCAGCTGAAGATGGTTGGGCCTAGGATACTGCCCTGAGGAACTCCTGCAGCAATGCACTGGGGCTGAGATGATTGGCCTCCAACAACCACTACCATCTTCCTTTGTACTAGGTATGACTCCAGCCACTGGAGAGTTTTCCCCCTAATTCCCATTGACTTCAATTTTACTCGGGCTCCTTGGTGCCACACTCGGTCAAATGCTGCCTTGATGTCAAGGGCAGTCACTCTCACCTCACCTCTGGAATTCAGCTCTTTTGTCCATGTTTGGACCAAGGCTGTAATGAGGTCCGGGGCCGAGTGGTCCTGGCGGAACCCAAACCGAGCATCGGTGAGCTGGTTATTGGTGAGTAAGTGTCGCTTGATAGCACTGTCAACGACATCTTCCATCACTTTGCTGATGATTGAGAGTAGACTGATGGGGCGGTAATTGGCTGGATTGGATTTGTCCTGCTTTTTGTGGACAGGACATACCTGGGCAATTTTCCACATTGTCGGGTAGATGCCAGTGTTGTAGCTGTACTGGAACAGCTTGGCTAGAGGCGCAGCTAGTTCTGGAGCACAAGACTTCAGCACTACAGCTGGGATGTTGTCGGGGCCCATAGCCTTTGCTGTATCCAGTGCACTCAGCCGTTTCTTGATATCATGTGGAGTGAATCGAATTGGCTGAAGACTGGCTTCTGTGATGGTGGGGATATCGGGAGGAGGCCGAGATGGATCATCCACTCCGCACTTCTGGCTGAAGATGGTTGCAAACACTTCAGCCTTGTCTTTTGCACTCATGTGCTGGACTCCACCATCATTGAGGATGGGGATTTTTGCAGAGCCTCCTCCTCCCGTTAGCTTTAATTGTCCACCACCTTTCAGGACTGGATGTAGCAGGACTGCAGAGCTTTGATCTGATCCGTTGGTTGTGGAATCGCTTAGCTCTGTCTATAGCATGTTGCTTCCACTGTTTAGTATGCATGTAGTCCTGAGATGTAGCTTCACCAGGTTGGCACCTCATTTTTAGGTACACCTGGTGCTGCTCCTGTCATGCTCTTCTACACTCCTCATTGAACCAGGGTTGATCCCCTGGCTTGTTGGTAATGGTAGAGTGAGGAATATGCTGGGCCATGAGGTTAAAGATGGTGCTGGAATACAATTCTGCTGCTGCTGATGGCCCACAATGCCTCATAGATGCCCAGTTTTGAGCTGCTAGATCTGTTCTGAATCTATCCCATTTAGCACGGTGGTAGTGCCACACAACACGTTGGATGGTGTCCTCAGTGCGAAGACGGGACTTCATCTCCACGAGGACTGTGCGGTGGTCACTCCTACCAATACTTTCATGGACAGATGAATTTGCGACAGGTAGATTGGTAAGGACGAGGTTAAGTAAGTTTTTCTCTCGTGTTGGTTCGCTCACCACCTGCCGCAGGCCCAGTCTAGCAGCTATGTCCTTCAGGACTCGGCCAGCTCGGTCAGTAGTGGTGCTACCGAGCCACTCTTGGTGATGGACATTGAAGTCCCCCACCCAGAGTACATTCTGTGCCCTTGCCACCCTCAGTGCTTCCTCCAAGTGGTGTTCAACATGGAGGAGGACTGATTCATCAGCTGAGGGAGGACGGTAGGTGGTAATCAGCAGGAGGTTTCCTTGCCCATGTTTGACCTGATGCCATGAGATTTCATGGGGTCCAGAGTCAATGTTGAGGACTCCCAGGGCCACTCCCTCCTGACTGTATATCACTGTACCGCCACCTCTGGTCAGTCTGTCCTGCCAGTGGGACAGGACATACCCAGGGATGGTGATGGAAGAGTCTGGGACATTGGCTGAAAGGTATGATTCTGTGAGTATGGCTATGTCAGGCTGTTGCTTGACTGGTCTGTGGGACAGCTCTCCCAATTTTGGCACAAGTCCCCAGATGTTAGTGAGGAAGACTTTGCAGGGTCGACTGGGCTTGGTTTGCCATTGTCGTGTCTGGTGCCGGGTGGTCCGT
Source organism: Heptranchias perlo (assembly GCF_035084215.1). NCBI lineage: Eukaryota > Metazoa > Chordata > Chondrichthyes > Hexanchiformes > Hexanchidae > Heptranchias > Heptranchias perlo. The sequence continues at coordinate 25,380,772 of NC_090334.1, read as the reverse complement.
CCGGTTTTATTCTTACTATGACTTTTTTTTAAAGCAAGATTTTACAACTGAGTGGCTTGCTCAGCCATTTCAGAGGGCAATTAAGAATCAACCACATTGCTGTGGGTCTGGAGTCACATATAAGTCAGACCAGGTAAGGACAGCAGGTTTCCTTCCCTGAAGGACATTAGTGAACCAGATGGGTTTTTATAACAATCCAGTAGTTTCATGGCCACCATTACTGATACTTGTATTTTAATTCCAGATTTTTATTATAATTAATTGAATTTAAATTCCCCAGCTGCTGTGGCAGGATTTGAACTTATGACTCCGGATTATTGGTCCAGGCCTCTGGATTACTAGTCCTGGAACATAACCACTATGCTACCGTACACAGATTAATCTTGCTCTGTGTTTACTTATTAGCAGTTGGACTTTATGGCCTTAAAGGGAAACAGATTCACCTTAGGAGCAGAATAACATGTCAAACATTACATGAAATAACATTCCTGTCTTTATAAAACAGACCAACAAAAGCAGCCCACAGGAGATCCATATTATTCTATGAATAAAAGGCTTGTATCTAATGTGCAAATCTATCATACTCCAGACAGTGGCCTTAAAGGGGTAGGTCAATTTTGCAGCTAAGCTTCACCATCATGCTCGAGACCAGAAAATCTGCATGGTCCTGACGTTTATAGCTGCTAATCTGGCTATGAGGGATCTGTATGCATCGAGATCTCATGTAATGCTGCTCAAGTCAAAGGTTACCCTGTTGCAAGAGTGCAGAGGTAGGGGTGGAAAGAACGTCTATAGAGAAAGTATTTCGAAAGAAGTCTGCAAGAAATCTAACAGTAAAGCAAGCTTTTTTTAAAATTTACTTTCCATGAACAGTGTTTTCTTTACCCACTGCAAGGAGATAAATTAATACTGTGGTTATTTAAATAAATCATGGCATATAACATAGGGGAGCAAATCTTAACTGTCCATCTGTTAAGTGTGTGGCTTTACATAATGAAGACTAAGCAATATATAGAATTTCAGTTCAATCTTGTTTGCATCTTAACAAATATCTCTGCAAGTGTGTCTGGAACATTTCAGGATCACTGACTATGTTGCCACAGGAGGAATTTAGTTAGAATATATGTTGAAAATGCTACTATTAATTTAAATCTGGCTCTCCAAAGGTTGAATTCAAATTCAAAACTAGGAAATACAGATTTGATTCAGATTTTGTCTGACTCCGGAGTGTTTTAGACGATGAACGTTAGTTTAGAGATTCCAGTGAAGATTTACACCTATTGAGGTTTGGGATGTTTCTACTCAATGAGCCCAGTATGACGTGTCTCCCGAGAACATACACCTGAGAGAGAGGGTAGTCCGATTGGTTAACAGGCCTACTGGTGAATTCCTGAATGGGGAAAGGGTCAGAGGCTCTGCCCTTCAACTTCCTGTGAATACGCAAGTGTATAGGAGGAAAAAATAGCATGTGGGCAGTCAGTGAGGCTTTCAACAGGAGACTGCAAGGTACAGGCCTGAGCTGGAATTCGAAGCTTAAATGCAAGAGGTCAATTTTTTATGTCAGAAGTTCTCTAGAAAGATAATACCAAAAACAAGTAAGTCCGCCCACAAAAAGAACAGGGCACATAGTTTATTAATTTTCCCCATTTTTTGAGGAGGGGAATTGAGATTGTTGAGTCGAATTTGCTTTGACACGGCAGAACTGGGAAATGTCGAATATCTAGAACAGGGATGCCCTTTCATACACATGATTACCACAGCACAAAGCTCCTGTGCTATTGGATGCTTTGGAACCACCAAAGGGAACATTTGCCATGTCAGTCTGCAGTGTACACACATAGCAAACAAGTAACAAATGGTATTTTTGAAAGTAGTAAAACCACCATTTTTCTTTTGGAAAGGAGGGGTCAATTGGACAGGCCACAGAGCTTTCACCAGATGGCAGGACATTATAGCTGGTATCCATGTGGGTATCGGGGCTCCTTCTATCAACCCCATGGCCTACATGAGATCCTAGTGAGGCCTCATTGCTACCTTAACAATCGGCCCATAGGCTCTGGCCTCACTGGACATACTGGTGCTGACCGCATGCCAGGCATGCCTTCAAGAGTCCCTGCCTCTGGCCTCATCCCTAGTCCTGCACCCTCCATCTCACTGGCTTTGTATCGAGAATGCAGAGGCTTGCATGGCCAGGGCCTGGAGTATCCATTCTTCGCTGGGTTTGAGAGTGCTCGGGCAGACCATGCCAGCTTTCCAATGGGACTAGCGCAGAACAGCTGGGAACTTTCAGGGTCCTTATATTCCAAATGGTTATGACAGGTTAACGTCTCTCCAAGTTCTGTAAGGAAATTTGCAAATTTATAAAATGGCCAAAATGAATTTCTCCACCTATCTGCAATCAAACAAGCACTTTATTAATTTTCAGTATGTTGACAAAATCTCTGGAAAAGGGACGGGGCATTGGGAATGCAAATTTTTGATTGGAAATGTTCACAGTAATCCATGCTGTTCCACTGAATAGATCTGTTGAATAATTTTGTTTTCCATGGTTATAAAAGTAGCATTTTTCTATGAAATCCTTGCTCTTTAAATCCAATAATAAAATCTTTATAAAATGTGTATGAATATTACATAAATTGCAGTCTGTCTGCACTTCAGTGTGTTTTAAGAGATGTGCTGACCAGGTAGCTTTTCACTTCAAACCTCCTGGACAGAGGCTGTATTGTAGACAGACGGGAGGGCAATCACTGATAGCATTGCAGCTAAACAAAGTATGGTCTGTCAAGACATTGCTGAACCACTCAGGAATGTGACACACAGCCCAACAACATTACAGGTACTTTTTCAATCTTATTTTGCACGGGAGGCTTGCCAGATCACAGTATGACATTCGCCACAAGTTTGATTGTATATCGCACATGTAGGAAATCTGTTTTACACCAACAAAATCCTATTAAAAAGAGACAAAGAAATTTCTCAGTACTCCAGTCTGACTTCCACTCTCTCCCTCTTTTACACACTCACAAGAGGAGAACGTCAACTAATAGTGGGACATGTGATGTAGCACTAGTTAGAAACTTATTAATGTACTATTGGTCATTAAGAAATTCCACAAGTTGAAATACTTGCCACACCCATTTAAGTATAAAAAAAAGTCCAAATTAAATGGTTTCTCATTTCTCCAATGAAAAAGGTTTTCAAACGTTTTTTTTGTGTGGGGGTACAACCACTTCTGAAAGGCAAGCCCCAATTTTAACTTGGGGCGTGAGTGCGGTGTACGGGGGCCCCGGGTGGGTGGGAAGCGGCCATGGTGCCACCAGTGTGAATCGCGGGCCTGTGGGGTATTGTTAAAATCAGGCTTACCGTGTCGGCTCTCCAAAGAGAAACGGTGCTAATATTAGAAAAAGTATTTTTGACTGTGCAGTAACAAAAATAAATAGGCATACATACAAGCTAGTCATAACAAGGTTTATTTCAGCTGGCTCTTGTGCTTCTGCCAGTGTGTTAAGGAAGCCCACTCAGGCATGCTCCCAAACTGACATTGCGATGGAGGTGTTGGCATGTCAACACCCCTTCCCCCTCCCTCAGAAGTTGCTAGCCCATCTGATCCTGGGATGGCTAACTTGCCCTCCCGTGAAGTAGGAACAGAAGTTCTAGGCATCTCGGTTTAACATCTCACCTCAATAAATTGATCACTCGAGTCTAAGAAGCCCAACCAAGTGTAAATCAATTGAATTTTTAAAAAATTGTTCTTATATACCTGTTAGAAAATTACCTCCTGTTTCCCTGCAAGGGATGTTTTTCCACCCTGTCCATGGTTCCTATCACTCAATTGCTTCTCTGTGGTGCTTGAGTGTAAATTATTGGTGTGGTAAATGAATTGATGTTACTGAAGTCCTGCATGTTTATAAGGTACATTTCTACCACCCTTTCTTGTTCTTTTTATCTTGTGGATATCAGAGACAAGTGAATATATTTATTTCTTTATGGTTAATTTTGAATTAGGGAAGTTTGATTTTTTTCATTGAACTTTATGAATAAATAAAACCTTATTTGTTCATTTAAACTAGGGAAATGTTATGAACAGAGCCAAAGTTTATGCAGCAGTGTCACATGTTATGGAGGGGGAGGTTAAATATTATGCAAGACAGAGCCTGAATGCCTCTTAAGTTCTATTGTAACCAATGCTTACCTAGGGTTCATGGAATTACTGAATGCACTCAAATGGAACTACAGATTCCTGAGAGAAACCACGCATTTCACTACGATGTTGAAAACATAATCCAAATTTGCCAGGTGACCAGAATCCCGTTTGAACTTCTGTTACGACTGGCCTTACACCAGCCGACTGATGCATGCTGTGGGAAGTGGTGTTCCACAAGGACTGGGGCTGGGACCACTGTTGTTCACCATTTACATATATGATTTGGACGCAGGAATCGGAAGTACAATTTCAAAATTTGCAGACGACACCAAATTGGGGTATAATTAATACTGTGGAGGACTGCGACAAAATACAGGAAGACATTAATAAACTTGCAGAATGGACATGCAATTGGCAAATTAATTTCAATATAGATAAGTATGAGGTAATGCATTTTGGTAGGAAGAATAAGGGGGCCACATACTGCTTGGAAAATAAGAGTCTAAATGGGGTAGAGGAGCAGAGCGCTCTGGGGGTAAAGATACACAAATCACTAAAATAGCGACGCAGGTTAATAAGCCCATAAAAATTTCATTGGATTAATTCGAATGTACAGCACAGAAACAGGCCATTCAGCCCAACAGGTCGACACGGGTGTTTATGCTCCACACGAGCCTCCTCCCTCCCTACTTTATCTAACCTGATCAACATATCCTTCTAAAAAGCAAACAAAGCACTGGGGTTAATTTGGAGAGGGATAGATTTGAAAAGCAGGGAAGTTATGTTTAGCTTGTATAGAACCTTGGTGAGATCACTTTTGGAATACAGTGAACGGCTCTGGTCTCCATATTATAAAAAGGATATAGAAGCACTGGAGAAGGTACAAAGAAGAATTACCACGATGATACCAGAACTGAGAGGTTATACCTATCATGAAAGATTGAACAGGCGGGGGCTCTCTTTAGACTGAGGGGTGACCTGATAGAGGTCTTTAAGATTATGAAAGGATTTGATAGGGTAGACGTAGAGAATATGTTTCCACTTGTGAGGGAGACCAGAACTAGGGGCTGTAAATATAAGATAGTCACTAATAAATCCAATAGGGAATTCAGGAGAAACTTCTTTACCCAGAGAGTGGTTAGAATATGGAACTCGCTACCACATGGAGTAGTTGAGGTAACTAGCATAGATGCATTTAAGGGGAAGATCGATATGCTGATAGAGTTAGATGAAGTAGGGAGGGAGGAGGCTTGTGTGGAGCATAAACACTGGCAGAGACTAGTTGAGCCAAATGGCCTGTTTCTGTGCTGTACACTCTATCTAATTCTATGTGATGCAAACCTCCCAGGTATCCCTCGTACCCCACCCCCCAAAAAGTTACAGGTAAACTACTAAAGGAGGATACAATTCATAGAATCATACAGCACAGAAGGAGTCCATTCAGCCCATTGTGTCTGTGCCGGCTCTTTGAAGAGCTGTACTGCAGAAGCATCCAAACTTTGTCTTTGTGGGCAATGTAAGTGCGTACCAGAGCCTCCTAAGCCGAATTCAAAGTTTGAATCGTTGTTCCCATTGATCTGCATATATCTCACGCTACTGATGCAAACAGATCTGATTACGTATTCATCTGCCAATGAGGGGCAGCAGTAAGATCAGCCCTATCCAAACCTGCAGGCCCGTGAAGTTCAAACAGGACAAATCAGGAAGTAACAAATAAAAACGCAAATAGAACTGAGTTATCTGGGACTTTCTAGACAGATTACTAGGGCTCATGTGACCTATAGCCTGTAGTGTGGACACCCCACTGCACTGTATGCAATGTCATCCAAAGGGCATTTGAAATGCCAACAATAAATTCCAGACGTCTCGAATGTTAAGAGGCAGACACACTCCTCAAATACTCTACTAATTCCTTGAAGCATGTTGTATGCTACATGACCTTCCTGATTAAAGAGTGCTTGAAAGATCTTTCTTGAGAATCAATGGATATTTGCAAGCAAGAGACTACGACATTGAATCATCCTGCTCCTGTGGAGATTGAGAGTGTGTCAGTCATGTACACAAGGGCATCACTGAGCAATATGTCCATGGGGTCTCTCTGTCTCTGCTCCTCTTCAGCATCATGCCTGTCTCATCAGAAATACAGGTCATTTTGGAAAGAACTCTTATGGTCCTTATCTAACCTTTCTGCTGAGAATATTGAATGTCTGTACCAGATCTTCTGCCTACCCCCAAGAAACACTTCTAACAGGCTTTAGACGAACCAGTGATATGAAAAATGAGATTTCAGGTGGCGTCACAGCAGACTTGTATTTGCAATATATAACCAAACGTCACAGAAAACAGATCACATTTAATTGTATTCGGAAATAGACTTTACTACACCACAAAAACTCAAAGGACTCCCTAATCTGCAGATGCCATTCTCCGAAGATGCAGCTGACACCTGATCAGAACCAGGTAGGTAATATAGCATAATCAGAAGATATCTTGAGTTGCGATACCTGTATCTATTCTTCCTCAAAAAGATCTCTCACATCCAGGCAGCTGTAAATGGCAACTTAGATTATGGTGAAATTGGATTAGGATTATCAATGACAGTCATCTCATCCCCCAGTGACCCCAAGTCTTCAATGTATTGATCTTCCTTACGGAAATACTGGTCTGTTGGTTTAGTGGCAATGATGTGGGGAGGTTTCATACATCTTCAGTGGTTCTGGTCAGAAACCTGTTTTTTTGTATGTGAAATTTGTGCAACATTTCACATCCTTAAATTTTTTTCCAAATTTTTTCTTGGTGAAAGCAGATTTGCTTTCATGTTTCCAGCAATTTTACATCCTTTCTGAAGAATCCCTCGACTGTTACAATTTAATGATGATAAAACTAATAATATTTACGTAGATGAACATATTGTTTTAGATAGAATTAAGAACCTGAAAATAGATGGAACAGCCAGGCCAGATGAAATCCCTCTGATGAGATGGTACACGTGCTGTGCGAGTCCCTTGTCCATATTTTTAAGAGCTCACTGCACTCTGCGACGGTTCCCATAGACTGGAAGGAGGTTAATGTGGTCCCCATCTTTAAAAAAGGAGACAAGACAAACCCAGGTAACTATAGGCCCATTAGTTTGACATCAGTAATAAGAAAGATGCCTGAGGGTACCTTTAGGGATGTAATATATGACTACTTGGATAGAGAGGGATATATTGGGAACACCCAACATAGCTTCAGAAAAAGGTCATGATGAACAAATCTGATTATATTTTTTGAAGACGTCACCTAAATGGTGGATGAGGGAAGCCCAGTAGACATTGTCGCCTTAGACTTCCAAAAAGTGTTTGACAAGGTACCACACAAGAGGCTTCTCTACAAGATCGAAGCTTCCAATATTAGTGGTAATGTATTGAGCTGGATTGAGAACTGGTTGGAAGGCCGTTGGCAGAAAGAAGTTATAGATGGATTTGGATCTGTTTGGAGAGCGGTCAGCAGTGGTGTCCCACAGGAATCGGTGTTGAGACCATTGCTCTTTACTATTTTTATTAATGATCGAGATGTAGGTGTTGGGGGCATGATCTGCAAATTTGCAGATGATATCAAGATCTGTGCGAGTGTCAGGACTGTAGACTATGCTTGACTGCTTCAGGCGGATCTTGATGAGTTGGGGGACTGGGCTCATGACTGGCAAAGGATGTTTAATTTGGAGAAGTGCAGTGTATTGCATGTGGGAAGGACAAATGCTCAATATACATACACCCTTCAGGGAAAAGCTTTAAAACAGTTGGAGAAAGAAAGAGATCTGGGCATTCTAGTGCATAGATCCCGAATGGTTCATGAGCAATGCCATGAAGCAATAGCTCGAGAAAATAGGGTGTTGGGGTGCATTTAAAGGACAATTGACTCTAAGACAAAGCATACAATTTTGTCCTTGTAGAAGATCTTGGTCAGGCTTCATTTGGAATACTGTGTCCAGTTTTGGTCTCTTCACATCGTGGGTGATATTGAGGCTTTGGAAAGGGTGCAGAGGAGAGTACTAATTCCCAGCTTAAAGCATCTTATTGATCAAAATAGGCTAAAAGAGATGGGACTCTACACTTTAGAGAAGCATAGACTTAGGGGTGAGCTGATTGGGGTTTATAAAAAGATGACAGGAATAGATTGTGTTTCAGTTGACTCTTCCAATTAAATAGGTTAGGGAGGACCATGGGTCACAATTTTAAGTTGCACAAGCCCAGATCTAGGTTAGATGTCAGGAGGTGATTCTTTTCCCAAAGAATACTGGACCTCTGGAACAGGCTGCTGGATGCCGAGTCACTGAATTCCTTCAAGTGAGAGCTGGACCTGTTTCTGGCTAGGGCGGAGGTCACCTCTTACAAAAGATTGATACTGCATAGAATTATCAGGGCCAGAACGATCCCCTGGAAAAGTTTCGATCACCAAAGGGGGTCGGAGAGGAATTTTCCAGATTTTTTCCCCCCAAATTGGCCTGGGTTTTTGTGTGATTTTTCACCTCTTCCAGGAGATCACATGGTGTGGAGTGGGGATCGTATATATTGTGATACACAAGGTATCACGGTTGTGTGGATCAGAGGATCTTTTTCTGTCTGTCATTTTTCTGTATTTCTGTACTCATGGTCAAGTTTTTAAAACGAGCCCAATGTCAACTTCACTGAGCTCATCAAGGGCACAGCGTTTGGTTTAACCTCTTGGGAGCTGAAGGACATTTTCAGCTTTCAAATCCTTATTATTTTGCATGACATCTGCAAAATGTTTATTTGTACACCACCGTGGGAATAATTTTTTTTTTTTAAACTGTCCCATTTTTGACAGTCATCAAAATGCTACCATGGCACTCAAAGGACTAAACAACCCAACAGCTTGGCTCTTAGATACTATGGCCCTGATTTGAAATCAGTATGACCAGAGATTGTCACTTCAGTACTCAGTGCTGAATATGAAATGATCTACAAATATTGATACAAGGCACATAATTCTTATCTGTCTTAAAAACATACAACTCTGTTTTGCTTTTTAAAAAAAGAATTCCATGCAGATGTTGTACAGATGATAACTCTTATTGTTGCCATAAATAGACTCCATTATTGTCTTTCATTATAGTTCTTCGTGAAATCGAATTCTGTATTTCTCAATGTGATTACTGAGGACCAAAAATTAAAAAATATTTCTAATTAAAAACTTTATCTAAAATTCCGGCTTGGAAACAATCCCAAAAATGCATTATGTTCTTGTATTTCCTGGAATTGCCTTCTTTTCCTGATTCTGGCATTTTGTGGTTCAGAAACAGATGAGTGGTCTTTTATTTCAGAATCTAGACAGACCTAACACAGCTCTGGTTTCCAGCTACAATCATTTAATAAGAATGCTCTCCTATTCATGGTAAAGGAAAAACTATTCATGGCAATTCTTTTGGAGGAAAACAGGGAATTTTGTGGAAAGAATGCACTGCACTGCTGGAAAGGAGTGGAAAAAGGAAACACATTCTTCACATTCCGAAAGAGTGGATACGGTGACTGCTTTCGAAGCATCATTCCCGACATCCAAGTTCCTTGTGGAGGATATATTTTTAGCTTTTTCCAAATGTGTCACAGAAAAGCCTTATATATGATCACAATGCAATAATTCTGAGAGGAACATACGGCAAACTTACGTGAAGTGAGTCATTCAATAAACAAGAGCAATTCTGGCATTTAAGTTAAGTTTTAACTGTCAGTTTGCACAATACTGATAAAGTATTATGACAGCTGCCAATTTAATTCAACATATCCATGCAGTTGTGTGTGAAACAGCAAAACAATTTTTTCCAGAGAGGATGTAACTTCCATTTTAAACAGATTGGGTGGTGTGTCCCGATAATGAAGCAACAGGCTGCCCATCTCAAGCTAATCTCCTATAGCAGCTATTTTAAATTTTCAACAATAAAAGGCACTTCTGCAACATCTATGTTATATATAAACTCAAGCAGGTGGACGGTCAGAAAGAAAAGGTGGGAAGAGATGAAGAAAAATCCAAGTCCCCTTAAGCCAACCAAGTCTCCTTGCAAATCAGTGACTGGTAGCACTCAATGTTACCAGCAGTTGAATGTACAAACAAAAATGGATACTAAAAACATTTAACAACACTTACAATTTAAATCGATGTGGGATTTTAAAATTACATTTTAAAAGTGGTTCATAAACTGCCAGTAAGTTCATTCTTATCTAAGGGGATTTTAATATAAATTGTGTATTGTGGACAATAATTTGTCAATTTTGGCCGTGCTTGGTTGTGGCCATTGTCGTTTTTGTCCATCAAGTGCCAATTTTGGCACCAAAATTAACCACGTGGCTGCTTCATAGTGAACCATATTTAATGTTTGGCTGCAGGACCATTTTCCCAGAAGTAGTACAATCCATTCACTGGAGCTAACAATACAATTGTTGTTCCTGGTATACATCCAATTCCCCAATTGTACTTCCCCAATATCACACTTATTTGTTTTGGTTTTATTCATAATAGAAGAAATGTATTCATTTGTAGTCTTTTCCTTCATTTTCACCTATTTTGCTGAATAATTAAGCAAATTTTTATTTCTGTTGTGTCACACAGCAGGCCACAGCCTGATTTTTATAGTCCACTGAGAAGTCACACAGGAGACTACAACCCCAGTATCAAGTACCAGAGATTTTTTTTAAACACGTGACTGAACTTTTAGCTATTCAAGGGTAAAGTTTATGCCAAAGGGTATTGTGACCTAGTAATTTATGATAACTGTGACCCCCCCCAAAGAGCTAACAATTATGTTAATCTACAGATTCTGCCAAACTCACTGATCCCAACAGAGTGACCTATTTTCACACATCACCTCACCTAAAACTGGTCAACATTCCAAGTATGCAACTTACAAGCTGTTTATGTAAATGAATTATCCAGACAGGCCCCTGCCAACTGAAATGCTTTACAAGTACCTCAAGGATACTACTGCCCATTAAAAATGCTTAGTTATTTATGAGACGATAAAAAGCTAAAAGATTGGGTTGTATCTCGGAAGTGATGACAAACTAGACTTATTTAGATATTGTCGGTCAAAATGTAGTTATCTCAAATCTAAAGCCAAGATCATTCCTTCACCAGACTTGCAGTCATTATATTCATATTTAATACTACACCACAAAAGAACTTGGTCTAATCCCTCTCAACAGATCAGCAGAGATGTAACTCCACCTACATATTGAGTGTAATACACCACAAGATAACTTGGACTCAGATGTCTCTGTACCCCAGTGGATGACCAGTAATAATTTATTTTTTAAAACATAATCTCTTTTGGTACAGTGGTACCAGATGCCAATCACATTTTGTTCCCGACATGATGGTGAGACGTTGATATTGGAAATTGAAAACAATTTTTCAAATATCTATCGTAATACATTGACTCCGAATTTGCTCTGAGCTGCAAATGAACGACGCCCGCCGCTCATTAAATTTAAACTTGCCCACGAACGATTCACGGACTTTATTGTGGGAACTTCCTCTAATGGTGAGCTGCAAAAAGCGCAGCATCCTCTCCCGGACGTCTGTGAGCTGTGTGCACAGGGAAAGGATCTCTCTCTGTCCCCTCAATCAAAGTGAAGCATCCTTGACAAGCTGTGCAGAGTCAGAACCAGGAAGTGAAAGCTACAACAGTAAATTCAATGTAAAATCAGCGAGAGAAAGCAAAATTAAGAGAGGATAAGAAATATTGAATTAAAAGACAAAGATAAAAGAGACAGAAATAAAAAGTCAAAAAAATGTAAAATGTTTTCTTTTTAAAAATATCTAACAATTAAAATTGGAAGGATTGAGACTCCACATTTTTAAAAGTTAATTTTCAGTGCCGAAGAGGTTGTTTGACAGTCAGTAAGACTTATTATGTCGTTAAGTTAGTTTAGACCTAAAAATCCCAGCATACCTTTTTCTGTGTAGATTAGTTCATTTCCAGCTGGGCAGTGCAGGAACTTTGCATTGGTCCGTTCATTTCATTGGCGAGCTGTCCTTCCCGCGTAGCTTTCAAACGAGCAGGGAATCTCGTAGAGCAACTTCCGGGTTTCCGCTTTTGACTGTGCATGTGCGGTCACCAAAAGTTGTTCTTCCTTTTGCCCTTAAATAACAGTGAGCGCTGTTCAGCTCACCATTATTTTTGGAGCAAGTTCTGGGCCAATATTTCCAAATAGTTGCACAATAGACTATTTCATATTTTTATAACTCTTTCATATATTGGTGAAATTTAACAAAGTAAAGTTCATCAGATATTGGTTAAAAGTCCATATCCTATAAAGATTAAAATATACTTTATTCCTTAGGGTCCTTTTCCCTTTTACAGAAACTGAATTTTCAGAAAATTACTCATTTTCTTTGGTGGTGTCTGAGGATTGAAGTGATCATCGAGGGGTGGATTTTGTATGTGTCGGATATACTGTGGTTTAGACGAGGGCTACTTTCCCTAGTTCTATTTGGGAGAAAGAGGGGTTTCCAGATCTCTGAGGAGAGTAGAGAATCAGCTGGCAGCATTGGCTATTTTGGTTACAAATTTAAAGGTTCCAAAACAAAAACCAGAGTTGCAAGGATCGGCCAGTCCTGCCCCCACCTCCACTCTCAGCACAGTGGAGGTGCTGTAATTCCTATGAAACAAAGATTATCTCCACTGGGCAAAATTTAGGTATTCACAACCTAACCCACCGTGGTCCAATTCAGATCAGCTCTCACCCCATCGTGTCAGGAATGGGTTAATCCTCAACAGGTGCAGCTACCTTCATTTCACTGCATGTTGTACTGCTGCTAAGTGTTATTGTGGAGCTTTTATAAATTCCAATGTGTCAAGAGTTTGAAAATCCTATACTTACAAATACACAGGTTAATGAGTATGATAATTTGCTACATTCATGCAAACAAGAAGTAAGGTGCAGTACTTTCACAATGCAAAGTGCTTTAATCGCCTGTTCATATAATAATGTGCATGTATGAGCAAGAAATGTGATAGGACAGGAAAGTAGCAAGCAGCAAGTGGTCTAAAATGAAAGCAGTAGAGAAATTGAACAAAGATGCAAGTCAGGTTGAAAGTGGCTGCACAGTAATGCAAAATGATACACACATCAAGGTGCAAAATTGGTTCTCATTGTTAGTTACAAACACTTAGAGTGGTTCCATGTAAGATGATATCAGGTCATTAGGAGATCAAAACAAAAATCAGATTTGAAGCTTCTACACGTGTGACAGTTTTCAAAGCTTTCATTTATAAACTACTTACATTTTTTCACTCAATTTTCCCTCTGATTTTCTCTCCTTATCTACCCTGTCCTGAAAGCATTGACTCATCGCGGGATACGTTATACAGGGATTCATCCCAGGTTACAGTCATTTACTGAGCTAAAAGATGAATACTGTAAATTCTCATGTGTACCCATGCAGTAACGTGGTTCAATAAGGCTATCAAGAAACAAACGCAATTAGCTACAGAAAGTGAGTGACTCATATCAATAGCATCAACTCCTATACACCCAGGTGTGACTCAATTTCACTTGATTTGAACTTAAAACAAACTGGTGTGAGTCATCACCAGACTCAGACTGTAGGATCCTCATGAGTCACTTACCTATATTTAATTTTCACCTGCGCTTTTAGTTATTTGTACAAAAGAAAGAAGAGAATGGCTGAAAAATTTCCCAGCAGAAAAGCAAACACATAGGGGGTTAAAATGGATAACCCCCAAAAACGGGTGCTGGGATCGCGGTACGTGATTAACATGCGCCCGTTTGTTGCGATGCAGGCAGCACGTAACATTTGTGCTGCCTGCTATTTTAAATGATTGCTGCGCGGAGCCAGCACTACCTGCGCTGTTGATTGGCTGCATGCATCAGCATTGAGCCCTGATATCGAAAGTGGCTAGCACTACTTAACGGCAGCCTGCACCTCTTAAAGGGAAGGTGTATTGTGGCTTCAAGAAGTGGTGGGAGTCATTTGTGAATTGATTCCTGGGCTTTGATACTTTGAAGAATGGCTGAGCCTGCGAGATAGCGTGCACCAAGGTTCTCTGATGATGCACAAGAGACCTTGGTGCAAGAGGTGGACAGAAGGAGGGGCATCCTGTATCCGCGGTGGGCGGTGGAGGGGGGGGGGGGCGGCAAGAGGCCCTCCAGATATATGCTCAAGAGGCAGTGGGAGGAAGTAGTGGAGGAGGTAAATGCCAGGAGCACAGCTCCAAGAACATGGATGCAGTGCAGGAAGAAGTTCAATAATTTAGCATGAGTTGTCAAGGTGAGTGAATTCAAGTTTCAAGTGGCCTATTGTACCAAATGCACCATACCCCCTTCACCCACCTACCAACAATCTCTTTCAATCAGTACTCATCCGTTCAAATCAGATGCTTCATCTCACCCTCACACATTACCACTGTTGCAAGCCGCACACCCACAACTCACAGTTCACATATAGTGGAGGCTAGTCACCATGACAGCCACATCACCCAAACATCTTGCAGGACACTCACTGACACACTTCCCTCTTTCATGCAGGAGAAGGTGGCGCATAACAACAGGCAGAAGGAAAGAACTGGGGAAGAACAAGCGAACCAACACATTTTAATACCCATGGAGGAGACAGTGCTGTTTATCATTGGAAGGGCTATCGCTGAGGCCGTGGCCACTGGCAGTACTGGAGGTATCGATGATGAGGGTCTCTGCATGCCCAATCCTCCTCCTCACTTCCCACTTCTCCCTCATCCCACAATCTTTTCTGACTCAAGTGCTGCAGATGGTGTCAGCACGAACTTCTTACTCTCTCCTCTCCCAGCACCACAACTCAACCCGTGTCCCTTTGTCATTTCAGATACCCAAGAACTGGAAGCGGCCCAGTCAGAGGAGGTAGAGGAAGATGACAGTGATAATGAAGAGACACCATCGCTCGACCTTACACTCGCAGCCACCAGCTCAGAGACAGACACTGCACATACTTTACAGGCTAGGATAGAGGAGGGATCTGCATGTGGTGAGACACCAGGGACAAGTGCGCAGGAGTCAGGACGGAGGGAAAGTTCTACTGCAGAGGAGTCAGATGATGACTTCGATGGGCCAGGCTACAGAAGGCGGCTGAAAGGCGTACACAATCAAATGCTTGGTGCACTGGAAAGCCTGCCAGAAAGCTTGCGCACAATGTCAAGAAGCATGGAGGAGTCCAGCTCCAACTTGGCACAAGGCTTTGTGCAGAGCTTGGAGCCCATCCTTTCCCACGTGGAATGGGTGGTCACCTCCATCAGCACACGTGTGGAACCCACCATGATGCAGGGTCTGATGACCGATGTCTCAGCTTCGAATGCAGCACAAACTGCTTACATTGCAGCACAAACATCTGTCAAAAGGTCTGACTGCTGCATTTGAAGCTCAAACTGCTGCTATCATGGTTCTGGGTACGAATGTTGAAAAGGGCTTCCAGGGCATCACAGCATTCCAACAATCTGTTCTCCAACAGATCACCAGGATTGCTGAGGTGCCTCCCCAGGATAGTGGCAGTGGCGCCATGGAACACGAATCTGCTGTCCTCTCCCATGATGACAGCATTCCTGCTCCCACCCTGGCCACTCCGTCAGTGTCCTTGCCGTTGCCTGTCAGCCAGCCAGGCCAGACTGTTGCAGCCCAGGCTGAGATGGTGCAGTCTGAAGCCAGGCCCTCCCGGCCCAGAGCTGCTCGAGGTCGTCCTCCAAGGCCATCTGCACTCTCCTAAATTAAAGGTGAGCAGCCTCCCACCACCCATGCTCCAGCCACTGGGGAAGCACCTAGGAAAGGTAAAGGCACACAAAAGACAGCACTAAGGGAATGCACAAAGGTGAATAGTCTCAATTTGTTTGCATTATTTCATATGTTCATTTATAAATGTGGATTTGAATTTCTGCGATGAGCTGAGGGAGGAAGCAATGTGTAATCAAAAGGAGGACAATTTGATAGTCATGTGAGAGGGGAAAGGTAAGGAGTGTGGGACTGTTGGTGAATGGGGAGGTGTAGTGGAGGTGAATGGGGAGGTGTAGTGGAGGTGAATGGGGAGGTGTAGTGGAGGTGAATGGGGAGGTGTAGTGGAGGTGAATGGGGAGGTGTAGTGGAGGTGAATGGGGAGGTGTAGTGGAGGTGAATGGGGAGGTGTAGTGGAGGTGAATGGGGAGGTGTAGTGGAGGTGAATGGGGAGGTGTAGTGGAGGTGAATGGGGAGGTGTAGTGGAGGTGAATGGGGAGGTGTAGTGGAGGTGAATGGGGAGGTGTAGTGGAGGTGAATGGGGAGGTGTAGTGGAGGTGAATGGGGAGGTGTAGTGGAGGTGAATGGGGAGGTGTAGTGGAGGTGAATGGGGAGGTGTAGTGGAGGTGAATGGGGAGGTGTAGTTGAGGTGAATGGGGAGGTGTAGTTGAGGTGAATGGGGAGGTGTAGTTGAGGTGAATGGGGAGGTGTAGTTGAGGTGAATGGGGAGGTGTAGTGGAGGTGAATGGGGAGGTGTAGTGGAGGTGAATGGGGAGGTGTAGTGGAGGTGAATGGGGAGGTGAATGGGGAGGTGTAGTTGAGGTGAATGGGGAGGTGTAGTTGAGGTGAATGGGGAGGTGTAGTTGAGGTGAATGGGGAGGTGTAGTGGAGGTGAATGGGGAGGTGTAGTGGAGGTGAATGGGGAGGTGTAGTGGAGGTGAATGGGGAGGTGTAGTTGAGGTGAATGGGGAGGTGTAGTTGAGGTTATTGGTATTGCTCATTAATAATCTGGTCACGTAGAGCCCTGGCAGACAGGCCTGTCTACCTTGTAGCCTCCCTGCCTCTTCCTCCACTTCCTCCTCCTCTGCCACAGGTTTGTGCCTGATAGGCAGTGGCAAGGGCTACTCTTTCATAATGGCCAGGTTGTGCAGCATGCAAAGTGAAATCATGATACCTGCTCAGCTGAGTACTGCAGCGCTCCTCCAGAACGGTCCAGGCAGCGGAAGTGTTGCTTGAGGACGCTTATGGTGTGCTCTATGATGTTCCATGTGGTAGCATGGCTCTCGTTGTAAGCCTGCTGTGTACGTATGTGCGCGTTCCTGACTGGATGAGTCATTTCACGAGGGGATAACCCTTATCGCCCAGTAGCCAGCCTTTGACTTGCTATGATGGTTGAAATACAGGTGGAACAGAGGACTGCTGCAGAATGAAAGAATCATGACTGCTGCCAGGATAGCGGGCATTGACCTGCATAATGCTGTGTGTGTAGTCGCACACCAGCTGCACATTGAGGGAGTGGAATCCCTCTCTGTTCAAGAATATGGCCGAGTTCAGATATGCAGCATACATGGCAATATGCATGCAGTCAAAGGCACCCTGCACCATGGGGAAGCCTGCAATGTGAGCAAACCCTCGTGCTTGCTCCTGCTGCTTGTCTTTGGCAAGAGGGAACGCGATGAATCTCTGAGTGCGTACGGAGCCTCAGTGACCTTCCTTATACTGCAGTGCACTGCAAACTGCGAGATGTTGCTTATATCTCCAGCAGTAGCCTTAAAGGAACCAGAGCTGTAAAAATTAGGAGCCATGGTCACCTTGACAGCCACAGGCAATGCTGTCTTTGCCCTGCCTTGAGGCTGCAGTAGTAGCTGCAGCAGTTGACAAATCTCAGTCGCGACCTCTTTAGTGAACCAAAGATGTCTGATACACTGGTCGTCGCTGAAGTTGAGGTAAGAGAATTGGTCCCTGAAGGCCCTCCTTGGATATGGCCTCCTGCTGAGAGCCTTGCTCCTCCTCCCTCTTCTCACAGCTTGTCCTGCTCTGCGTGGTCTTTCTTCATTCTCCCAGTCATATTCAATTCCCAGAGGAAACCCTATCAGGCCACCCATGTCCGGAAGCAACTTTATCAGCACTACATTTTAAATGCCACTAAAAGTACTGCAAGACCAGCCAGACCACTCTCTATAAAATATTAAAACTTTAGCCAAGTATAGAAAAGGTCCAAAAACACATACAATTGCACCAGCAGCCAGAATAAATAATCCAGCTACTAACCAGTAAGTACTTCATGATCCCTTTAAACAGCACTGGTCGGGGGGGTCCTTCAAGCCGTTTAAGTCCAGTTCAGCTGTGCGAGGTTAAGACAGGGCATTGTCTGGAATATGGAGTTCCAAAATTTCACCGGTTGCTTCAAATCAGCGTTGCACGCAGATTCGCATCATCATCTCCCGACTCCACATGTCGTTGTTGGTCGTTAGGCGTGCATGCGCAAACACATTTAGCAAGATGGCATCCTGCGCATTTCCCTTCGGAAGTGTGCACACGCATCACTGATCGCCATTTTCGGGACTTAGGTGTCTACGGGCGCCTACAAATGGGTGCTAAATGATCCAAATTCGCCCCCATAAATTTTAAATTGGGAATACACAACCAGTGTATCACAACAAACAAGCACTATTGGAATTCCTCAGGGTTGCTGGCATCTTTGACATTGAGACATTCTGTAATAATGTATTCATGCTGAAATTGCTTTGTAATGAAGCATTTTACTTTTAACTGTGTGCTGTTATGCAACACCCCAGGGTTATCTGAACATAGACTATGTCTTGTGAAGATGTAAACAGGTGTCAGTGTGGCAGGAGCTCAAATTTAAAAAAAAATAGAAACACAAATCAAACAACATGCTCATTCCTCACTTTCTACTTTCTGGAGCTCCCTCCCCAAATCTCCTTTAAAAACCTCAAGACCTACTTTTTTGGTCATGCATTCAGTGAACTCTCCTAAACCTTCTACTACCACACAATCTGTTCTTCCAATCTGCAAATTGCCTTGGGACATTTTATTGTGTTAAAGGAGCTCAATGAATGTAAGTTCTTGTTGAAGATGTAATCAAAACTTTTCATCCTCTGCCAGATAGCTACCTTTTAACAATACTAGAAATATTTGCAGAATACTTAGCAATACCAATAGCATACAGCTCCATTACAATCAGATCTAGCCATCAGTACACATCCTCAGTACCTGACAATTAAAATACCTACTGCGCTTCTACTGGAAACAATAATTACATAAAATCAAAAAGACATCACTACCCACACACTTTTAGTACCATACGGGAGAGACAACACCCAGAGCCAGATTTTTAATGGAGCACTGCTGGCTTCACAACAGGAAACAAGAGTAATGGTGAATGGTTGTTTTTCGGACTGGAGGGAGGTGTATAGTGGTGTTCCCCAGAGGTCAGTACTAGGACCGCTGCTTTTCTTGATAAATATTAATGACTTGGACTTGGGTCACAATTTCAAAATTTGCAGATGACACAAAACTTGGAAGGGTAGTAAACAGTGAGGAGGATAGCGATAGACTTCAAGAGGCTATAGACAGGCTGGTGGCATGAGCAGCATGGCAAATGAAATTTAACGCAGAAAAATGCGAAGTGATACATTTTCAGTAGGAAGAATGAGGAGAGGCAATATAAACTAGAGGGCACAACTCTAAAAGGGTGCAGGGACAGAGAGATCTGGGGGTAAATGTGCGCAAATCGTTTAAGGTGGCAGGGCAGGTTGAGAAAGCAGCTAAAAAAGCATACAGGATTCTGGGCTTTATAAATAGAGGCATAGAGAACAAAAGTATGGAAGTCATGATGAATCTTTATAAAACACTGGTTCGGCCACAACTGGAGCATTGTGTCCAGTTCTGGGCACCGCACTTCAGGAAAGATGTGAAGGCCTTAGAGAGTGCAGAAGAGATTTACCAGAATGATTCCAGGAATGAGTTACGTGGATAGACTGGAGAAGCTGGGATTGTTCTCCTTGGAACAGAGAAGGTTGCGAGGAGATTTGATAGAGGTATTCAAAATCATGAAGGGTCTAGACAAGAGTAGACAGAGAGAAACTGTTTCCATTGGTGGAAGGGTCAAGGACCAGAGGACATAGATTTAGGGTGATTGGCAAAATAACCAAAGGTGACATGAGGACAAACTTTTTTTTTTAAACACAGCGAGTGGTTAGGATCTGGAATGCACTGCCCTGGGGTGGGGGCGGAGGCAGATTCAATCATGACCTTCAAAAGGGTACTGGATATGTACATGAAAGGAAAAAATTTGCAGGGCCCTGGGGAAAGGGCGGGGGAGTGGGACTTGCTGGATTGCTCTTGCATAGAGCCTGCTTGGACTCGATGGGCTGAATGGCTTCCTCCATGCTGCAACCTTTCTATGATTCTATGTATCTGCACAAAGAGATTTATACAGTAATAGTTTCAGGTACTGAGAAGTACACCTAGTAGTTAAAATTGAATGTCAATCAGTATAAACATTTGTAGAAATGCTGTCCAATTCCTCACAATATTTCTAGAGAGTTATAATAAAGTTCAACAATTTACATTACGATAATTTGAACAGAGCTCTTTGTCAGTGGTAGACACCGAGAGCACTAACCAGTCGGAAATGCTTAAATAATCTTCAACCGACTCAAATGTAACTTTTTTTTAATCTCTCGGCTAGAGCTTGCCTGGCATTTCCTGTGATGTAAGTTATGACTACACTGCAAAATTCTCTTACCCAATGATTAGGAAGGAGGCAACCCAAGTCATAGCTGCATAGAATTCTTTCTTTTTTACTCTGTTTCCATTTTAGTTTGACTTGACTGGCATGCGAGGCACACAGGATCAACAAAAATTCATATCACTGTTTTATTAAATAAACACTGCTTCTGTTTATCTGGTTCTTATCACAGTGAAATGCAAGACCTCACAAGCAATTACTGCGAAATTCAGTATCACCAAGTCAGAAACAAATTAACTGGAAAAACTAGGTCAAAGAACATTTGTATGTTGTAGTTACAGGATGGTATTTACTTATTAAAGCTGCTGTAATATTAGGAACAGGGAGTAGGCCATTCAGCCCCTCAAGCCTGTGCTGCCATTCAATTAGATCATGGCAGATCTGCACCTCAACTCCATTTACCTGCTTTTGCTCCATATCCCTTGATGCCCCTACCCAATAAAAATCTATCTATCTCAGCCTTGAAAGCTCCAATTGTCCCAGCCACCACAGTCTTTTGGGGGAAGAGAGTTCCAAATTTCTACTGCCCTTTGGATGACCCTACCTCAAATGGTGTTCTGCTGAAGACAAGACTCCAGTCAAATAAACGATGACATACAAAACATGGACAAAAAAGGACAAACATGGTGACAATGAGGTTCTCAAACTGCATATATCCTTGCTAATGGTCTCACTGACACAACTACAAAGAAAACTAAAGTGGAGAGTTGATAATACCATGGCCACCCTCCCCAGCCCATGTCCCATAGTCCACAAGTAACTTTCAACTGCACCATTTGGTGTTACCAGCAGGTCAATCGTGGGAACATTGGATTAGATATGAAAGGAATGAACACTCTGAGCATCTCATCTAAAAACTATTTATCAAACACTGAATCACAGCTTTAGAAAGGATTTCTGCAATAAGATCTATCCAATAAGTTTAATACCAAATCGTTCCCATAGGGTCTACTACACATTGCAGACATCCTACTAATGCCTTCATCCAACCGACATATGGTCAGTGGAGTTGCCACAGACAATCTTGTTGATTTCCCTGTTTGGAAATGCAATAAGCAGCTGGATAGCCAGAGCTGTTCTGTGGTAACATCATGCTCCAAAATCCCATTACTCTATAGTATGCTGGCCAATAGTCTAATGGAGCATTTACAGCTGGAAAACAAGGTCAACATTTCTCTCAGCTTACCACATTGTTTAGTCTTTAATACAGGCTTATCTAGTGAAATAGATTAATTTACTGTTAAATACTGTGAAAGAAATATTTACATAAATGAACAGATTCATCTATCATGCTAAGTTTGTGTCTTAAAAGCTTCATCAGTGAACATGTCCAATGTTATGGGATTGCTGGCTTTCCCAAGTCCCATGGTACAACTAGACGTTGCTTTGCAAGGCCTGACAGAAAAACTCCTCAACCACTTCAATGAAGGGCTTCCAATCCCTAAAATGCAGATTGTGTGGCACGTGGAGAATCCTACTAGTCAATGCATGATATGTTGGAAGTTGTCATAATAAGTTTGTCCTTCAAAATTCTGCCCTCACTGACCTGAGGGAAGAACATCAGGCCAACAGGTTGCTTCTGGGTGACAAAGCCTAATCCCTGCTTCCATAAATAATGACCCCGCAAACTGTGGACCAAGGTGCAGCAAAAGAGCATTATAACAAGGTACATGCTTCTACAAGATTGGTCATCGACAGGGCCATCTGGATCTCGATGGCACGCTTTCACTGCCTGGACAGGTGGGGAGAGATTCTGTAGTTTGCGTCAGATCATGGGTCATGCTGTGCCCTTCACACTTCACCATACAAAAAGGGCTTGACTTTTACATTGCTTACAAGGAGGCCCTAACTTTGTTGAAGCCACAACTACATGAAGGAGGGCATCATGATGACATGCTCTCAGGACTCTTCAGTGACTGTTGGAAGGGGCATCAAAGCACATCTCATCACTTAAGTCTTCTCTTCTGTGTAACACAGTCTACCTTTGACCCAAGACCCTTGCCTCCTTCTCCATGACTTTCAAATGAAAGGACATTCCCTCAATCCATTACTCATCCTACAACATGACAACACATAGGAACAGGAGTATGTCATTTAACCCCTCGAGCCTGTTCTGCCTTTCAATGAGATCATTGCTGATCTGTGACCTAACTCCATATACCCGCCTTAGGCCCATATCCCTTCATACCTTTGGTTAACAAAAATTTATCAATCTCAGATTTAAAGTTAACAATTGAGCTAGTATCAGCTGCCGTTTGCAGAAGAGAATTCCAAACTTCTACCACCCTTTGCATGTAGAAGTGTTTCCTCACTTCACTCCTGAATGTTCTGGCTCTAATTTTTAGGCTTTAGCCCCTAGTCCTAGAATCCCCAACCAGCAGAAATAGTTTCTCTCTATCGACCCCATCAGTTCCGCTTGATATCTTGAAAATTTCAATCAAATCACCCTTAATCTTCTAAATTCCAGGGAATACAACCCTAGTTTGTGTAATCTCGCCTCGTAATTTAACCCTTGGAATCCAGGTATCATTCCAGTAAATCTACGCTGCACTCCCCCCAAGGCCAATATATCCTTCTTAAGGTGCGGTGCCCAGAACTGAACACAGTAACTCCAGATGTGGTCTAACCAGGGCTTTTTTTATAGCTGTAGCATAACTTCTACCCCTTTGTATTCTAGTCCCCGAGATATAAAGGCCAGCATTCCATTTGCCTTTTTGATTATTTTCTGTACCTGTTCATGACATTTTAATGATCTATATACATGGACCCCTAAGTATCTTTGGGCCTCCATAGTTTCGAGCTTTTTACCATTTAGAAAGTACTCTGATCTATCCTTTTTAGGTCCAAAGTAGATGACCTCACACTTGCCGACATTGAAATCCATTTGCCACAGTTTTGCCCATTCACTTAATCTATTAATATCTCTGTAATTTTATGCTTCCATCTGCATTGCTTACAATGCTGCTTATCTTTGTGTCATCGACAAACTTGGATATGTGGCTCTCTATCCCATTATCTAAATCATTAATAAATACAACGAATAGTTGAGGCCCTAACACAGATCCCTGTGGGACACCACTAGTCACATCCTGCCAATTTGAGTACCTGCCCATTATCCCTACTCCTGCTGCTCAGCCAATTTCCTAACCAGGTCAATAATTTGGCCTCAGTTGAGCTTCGACTTTAGCTAACAGTCTCTTATGAGGGACTTTATCGAATGCCTTCTGGGAGTCCATATAAACAACAACCATTGACATTCCCCAGTCCACTACTTTAGTCACCTCTTCAAAAAATTCAATCAGGCATGACCTACCTTTTATAAATCCATGATGGGTCTCTCTGATCAGCTGAAAATTTCAAGGTGTTCAGTCACTTTATCCTTAAATACAGACTCTAGTAATTTCCCAACAGATGTTAGGTTAACTGGTCTATAATTCCTTGGTTTCCCTTTCTCACCTTTCTTAAATAGCAAAGTGACATGTGCAATTTTCCAATCTAAAAGGAACATTTTCTGAATCGAGAGAACTTTGAAAGATTATAGTTAGGGCATCTGCAATGTTCTCACCTACTTCCTTTAAAACCCTGGGCTGGAAACAATTTGGTCCTGGGGATTTGTCATTCTTTAGTGCCATTATTTTCTTCATTAATGTTAATTTGCTTACGTTAATTATAGTGAGTCCCCGTCCCTGATTCAAAATTAGTTTTCCTGAGGTGCCCAATATGCTGTCCTCTTCCTCTACTGTAAATACTGACGCAAAGGGACATCAGCCCTTTTTGCCCCTACATGAGCATGCCAATCATCACCACCTAACTGAATAAGTCAGTTTCATTAGAGTGCACCCTTTCCTGTATGACTCTGACCTCCATGAATAACAAAGCACATCAGTATACATTCAATTTCATTATAATAAAGTCCAAAATGAACACAAGCCAACCTACTCTACTAACACGATGCTTCCCCTAGATGGCTACACATGTCTTTCTTTCAACTATTCTAGTGCTTCTCCGAGGCAACCTGAAGGCCAGAGGTGGTTGGCTGCTGATGCTCCACAAAAAGGACGTGGGACTGAGGTGGACTTCTCATCGCAGCTTACTTCTGGCAAGGAATGGCTGCTGTCTGCATCTCTAGAGCTTGTTGCTGGGCAGCCTAGTGTTGCTTCACATTAACCACTGGTTAAGCAGCCTTCTCCTCAGCCTATGCTGGGAAGATAGAACATCATCACCCACTTCTCTCTCCTCCAGTTCCCTTGTGCTGTGTAAATCACAAGGTGCCACATCCTCACTAACACTACTGAATTCCCCTAGGTGAAAGTATCTGAGCTATTGCATGGGAGTGCAGAAGTATATGACACAGGGTGAGAGTTGGAAGAGGTTGGGGCAGAGAAAGATGGGACAGGAGATCTCTGCAGGAACTCATTGATGAGCGCAAGTCCAACTTCAACTCCCTCTTCATCATCCTCATCGTCGTTCACAAGGAAGAAGTTGTGATCTGTTCTCCCCCTTCCCCACCGCTGTGGTGGATCTTCAGGAAAGGAGGGTAGAAGTTAAGAATGGGTGAGAAACACCCCATTGGAATTAGGGAGCCAGAGAAAGGGGTGAAAGCTTGTGGCTGTGCGGTGCTTCACAGGGATGGAAGGCCAACGGTGTTCAATCATTACATAGAGTTATATAGCGTCTACAGCATAGAAACAGGCCATTCGGCCCAACTGGTCTATGCCGACGTTTATGCTTCACGGGCCTCCTCCCATCCCTCTTCATCTAACCCTATCAGCATAACCCTCTATTCTTTTCTCTCTCGTGTGTTTAACTAGCTTCACCCACATCCCCTTCCCCCTCGCAACTCCACTTCCTTCTGTGTCTGCCCCTGGATAAAAACTCTCCCCCAAGTCACTTACAACGGCACTTTCAAATTCACAACTGACTAGCCTTTGGCCCGCCATTAACCACGACTTTTCTACAGCCATCGGTCTGCTCAATCACACCCTCACCTCCACCTTTGATATCCTAGTCCTCATTAAAACCATTACTCTTTCTCACCTAGGTCATTCCCCCGGTATGGCCCTCATCTCTGTTCCCTTAGGTCCAATTGGTGCAGACTTCAATGTTTATGGTGGACAACTGGTTTAGCCATTTATCACCAGATCTGGCTGGACCACATAAAGCACTTTCAGGGCTTGCTTTCACTGCCGAAACTTCTCACTATTACAAGATCATCTTGGAATGCAAAGATAACTCCTAGCTTCTCTTGTCCACTACAAACCATCTCCTTAAACCCCTCTCCCCCGCCTCCTCCAGCCTCATCTACAAGTGCGAGGAGCTTATGGACTTCTTTGATACTAAGATTGAGACCATCCATTCAGCTGCCTCTGCCACTTCCCTTCCTTCCCCAGCCCACTAAACCAAGCTTTCCCTAAGGTTTCCCCCTGCCCTAGGTCTGAATTCACATCTTTCTCTAGTTTGTCTCCTATCTCCCCTCATGCCCTCTCCGCGCTCATCTTGACCATAAGACCCACCTCCTGATCCCTCGACCCTATTCCCACTAAACTGCTGACCACCCAACTTCCCTTCCTGGCCCCCATGTTAGCTGATATTGTTAACAGTTCCCTCTCCTTAGGTACTTGTCCCCCTCCCCTTCAAATTTACCACCATCATCCCCTCCTCAAAAAACCCACCCTTGACCCCTCTGTCCTTGCAAACTACCACTCCATCTCCAACCTCCCTTTCCTCTCCAAAGTCCATGAACGTGTTACTGCCACCCAAATCCGTGCCCATCTTTCCCACAACTCCAAGTTTGAATCCCTCCAATCAAGTTTCCACCCCTGCTGCAGTACTGAAATGGCCCTTATCAAAGTCACAAATGACATCCTATGTGACTGTGGTAAACTATCCTTCCTCATCCTTCTCGACTTGTCTGCAGCCTTTGACATGGTTGACCACACCATTCTCCTCCAATGCCTCTCCTCCATCGTCCAGCTCGGTGCGACTGCCCTCTCGTGGTTCCATTCCAACTATACAGTCGTAGCCAGAAAAGCACTCTCTTCCCACTCTCACACTGTTACCTCTGGATCTATCCTCGGCCCCCTTCTATTTCTCATCTACATACTGCCCCTCGGCGACATCATCTGAAAACACAATGTCAGGTTCCACATGTACGCCGACAACACCCAGCTCTACCTTCTCAACTCCTCCACGGTCTCATTTTTTACACTGCTTGTCCAACGTGCAGTACTGGATCAGCAAAAATTTCCTCCATCTAATTATTGGGAAGACCGAAGCCATTATCTTTGGTCCCTGCCATGAAATTTGTTCTCTAGCCACCGATTCAATCCCTCTCCTTGGCCACTCTGAGGCTGAACCAGACCATTCGCAACTTTGGCATCCTATTTGAACCTGAGATAAGCTTCCCACTCCATATCCTCTCCATTACCATGACCGCCTACTTCCATTTCTGTAACATCTCCCTCAGCTCATCCGCTGCTGAAACTCTCATCCATGCCTTTGTTATCTCTAGATTTGACTATTCCAATGCTCTCCTGGCTGGCCTCCCATCTTCCACCCTCCATAAACTTGAGCTCATCCAAAACTCTGCTGCCCGCATCCCAACTCGCACCAAGACCCGTTCACACATCACTCCTGTGCTCGCTGACCTACATTGGCTCCCGGTCCAGGAAGACCTCGATTTTAAAATTCTCATCCTTGTTTTCAAATCCCTCCATGGCCTCGCCCCTCCTCCAGCCCTACAACCCTCCAAGATCTCTGCGCTCATCTAATTCTGGCCTCTTGCGCATCCCCGATTTTAATCGCTCCACCATTGGCGACTGTGCAGTCAGCTGCCTAGGCGCTAAGCTCTGGAATTCCCCCCCTAAACCTCTCCGCCTCCCTACCTCTGTCTCCTTCTTTAAGACACTCCTTAAAACCTCTCTCTTTGACCAAGTTTTGGCTACCTGTCCTAATATTTTCTTATGTGACTGTCAAATTTTGTCTGGTAACGCTCCTGTGAAGCACCTTGGGACATTTGACTACATTAAAGGCACTAGCTGTATAAATGCAAGTAGTAGTAGTTGTTGCTGCTGCTGTTGTTCCCCTTAAATGTATCTGTGCTATTCAGCTCAACTACTCCTTGTGGTTGTAAGTTCCACATACTTACCACACTCAGGGTAAAAAAGTTTCTCCTGAATTCCCTATTGGATTTATTGGTGATTATCTTATATTTATGGCTCCTAGTTTTGGTCTCCGCCACAAGTGGAGACATCTTCTCCAAGTCTACCCTATCAAACCCCTTCATAATTTTCAAGACCTCCAGCAGGTCACCCCTCAACCTTCTCTTTTCTGAAGAAAGGAGCCCCAGCCTGTCCAGCCTTTCAGGATAAGGATATCCTCTCAGTTCTGGTATCATCCTTGTGAATCATTTTTTGCAGCTTCTCCAGTGCCTTTATATCCTTTTTATAATATGGAGACCAGAAGCGTGCACAGTACTCCAAGTATGGTCGAACCAAGGTTCAGTACAAGTTTAACATAACCTTTCTGCTTTTCAATTCTATCCCTTCAGAAATGAACCCCAGTGCTTGATTTTCTTTTTTATGAGTCACTACTTTGTGATTTGTGCATCCGTATTAACCTGACATTGGCAATAAGCCCCCTCCACCCCCACTTTGCTATCTCCCGTGGAAAGAACAGAAATCCTCCTCAGGAGCTCCATGGCATTTTCATCATAAGGCATGAGTTGTTAAAAGTGGTGATACACTGCCTCTCTTGGGCATTGTGCACTGATTTCTCTTGCAACATATTGAGTACTTGAGGGGAAGGCTAGCAGATGAGGAGTGTGTGCCAAATGGCATGGGAGAGCTGAAGTTAGAGATGTGGAGGTATCATCATATTGCAGCGGAGGAAGGGGTTTTAGGGTTGTGCGTGTAAGTAATTGCTGAGAGGACAGATGGACAGCCATTGTACAAGATCTCAGGTTAGAACCCCTATTAATCGGAGTACATTGTGAAGGGTTCATTGTACAACTGTTCTTTTTAAGAGAGTGAAGGGAGTGCTGCTGCCCAAAGTGGCCAAGGAAGGAAAGGGAGAGTGGCTGGTGTATTACCTTTCCTGCTTTGGTAAGGTCATTGAACTTCTTGCGGCACTGGTATGCAAGCTTGGGGGTAAGAGAGTTGGCACTCAGTGCCACCTCTCTCCAATTGGCACAACATACATTTCAGGCAGGTTTGCTGCTACACACACCCAGAAATCTGTATCTGATATCAATTTCTTTGATAATGACTTGGTGGTCTGAGTCAGTGAAATTACTGCATCTTCTCTGCCTATGTGCCATGCCCTGCTGCCTAGTTAGGCTGCATGTGCTAGCTGCTATAATAGTAGACATTCTTAAAAAGTAGCAGAAAAAGATTGATGAGATATGCAGTGAAGTTAGCTTGATGGTCAAGTGAGTGCGCCATGGTTGGTTCCTGACTTACCTGCTTGTCTCACTGTCTGCTGTTGCATTGCTCAGCCAGAATAGGCTTTCTTTTTTAAGGCTGCACTCTAATTTCCATGCTGCCCAGCAGATTACACCTGTTTTACATAGGATTTATGCCAATGACTCCTCTAATGGATACGCCAATAAGCTGACCCAAGAAACTCTCGTGTAAGTACCTCTCCAGAGCATTGATGGGCACAAATGTTCTTTCCATTGGTGAAAAAGCAGTGCAACTAACCACGCAGAAATTCTAGGCCTACTCTATTTTGCCTGGTGGATACACTTGCTGATGCAATCGATGGCTGGCTCCTAATTGCATCTGTTCTCCTGAAATGATAGTCTGCTTGGGGCTGTGCGACAGTCTTTGAATAAGAGATCACTTAAATAAACCACAACTTGTGGTTCAGCAGAACCACTGAAGTTATTTGCTCCTGCAGGTTCTTTCAGGAACTCCAAAAACCCACTTTAGATTCAGAGATTGTCCAAACAGAATTCCCAATCACACTCAGGGACATGTTCAAGTCTACGTGGCATTATTCTCAGTTGCGTTTTGGCAACGTATAATGACATTTTTCAGAGGCTGTCGATGCCACACTGGAGGAGGACAGACATTCCATCGGATATGAAAAAAAAAGAATTATGAAGTTAGCGTCCAGTCAACGCTTCCGTATGGCATATTATTATTTGATGTGCCTCCAATTTTGTTACTATGTTACCCGCTGCTCCACGAGTCTTGACCTTAGATCTTCAAAAAGGATTTGTGGTTAAGTATATAACATTCACTTCATTGATCTTGATGACCACGGCTACGACATCACAATACTCCAACATGTTAGTTATAGCATGGCCCTGAACCAGTGTTGCCCGTGCTTTGTCGAGCTACACCTTTCTATGTGTTCCCTGCTACTTCCTGGAAAATTCTTTTGAAGATTTGCATTAAACTGATGTTAAACAATGGTTGAAAGTTTCCAGATGTGCATCTTTACCTTTTTAACAAATAATGGCATAATGTTTGTCATTACCTAATTCTTACAGAACTCGCCTGAATCAACCAAGCTTTTGAAAATGTTAGTTGAAACTTCACGAACTTCTATCCCCATTTCTTTTAGAACTCATGAATGTATGTTGTCTAGACTTGGTGCTTTGTCCACTTTAAGAGCATTTAGTCTTTTTTATAATTATTTCAGTCATTATCGCACACTGCCTACCTCCTTCATTGCCAGCTGTCGAAATCCAATTCCTAGTTTAGACAAATAACTACTCTCCTCCTTTGTACAATAGATACAAGGTAACTTCAATTGTTCAATCTGTTATTTCCTTTTCTTCCAATTTCAGCTCTCTACAATTGTCTGTTGCCCTTTATTGTTACTCAAAGTGTTTTCTGCATTCAAAGTTCTTTTTTTTTTGCTCCTCCAAATATTATTTGACCAGGATGAATTTATATAGTAGCCTCTCAAATTGTTTATTGTTTACAATTGTAAATTTCCCATGCATTTTTCAATGCTAGTCAACTTTCTTCAACTCTCCCTCAAAGTCCGCTCCTTTGATGTCCAATGTTTTTGTGTATTGCCCTTTCACATACCCTCATTAGCATTTCAAATCTGATAAGTTTACTGATCCTAGCTATTAGCCAACTTTGACTTGATGTAGCATCCAGATTCAAAAATTCTTAAATAAAAACAGAAAATGCAGGAAACACTCAAAAGGTCAGGCAGCATCTGTGGAGACACATCGGGTTAATGTTTCAGGTTGATGACCTTTCATCGGAACTGGAAGATGTTACAGATGAACAATTTCTGGATCTCTTCATGGGAAATGAGCCAAGAAATGGTCTCTGAGTTTGTTGGCTGTTCAACAAACCAGGTAAGGAGCCAATCCTTTACTACCTCTAAGAACATGCAGCCTTCTCTGGTTTACTCACCACATTCATTCTAGTCAACATCCGAACAATTGAAATCCCAAAATGATCGCCATTTTGGCATTTTCACACATACCTGTTTAAAAAAAAAAATTCCCTTTCTACCTCATCCTCTTGTCCAAGGCAACTGTAACACCCAAAAATCCTCTTCTTTTTCTACCCAACAGAAATCCAAACTGTCTGTTGTGTCATCCAAAACATTTATATAATTTATTTCACACAACATTCTCTTGGCCCAGTGCCACCTTTCCTCCTGCTTTGTTGTGATTATTACTTCTATCAAGTCTAAACCCTGGCACTATAATCTCTCAGTCACTGTTTAGACTTGGACAACTCTTTGTTACTCCAATTATATTGTATCCCTCCTATTGCATGTGTTATAGTTTGGGTCTTTAAAAACACCATTTTATTATTCAAATTGCCCGATAACAGTTTCCACAAGTGGATTGTGCCAACTCATCATCTGAATTCTATGCCCTTCTCGGAGAAATAACATTGCCCATGTCTAACATTTATCCTAATTGTAGTATCTGATGTACTGGAATTTACATCAATTCCCATCTTTAATCTTTTGAATATTGGAAAAATTGTTAAAATTTGTACAGCATAAAACAAATGAAATTTATTTCCTCCAAAATAAACACACAGAAGCAAAAAAGATAGTAGATGAGCATGTAATCTAGGCTGACACTTTGTTGCCTTCCATTCTTATATTTCCCCTATATTTATCTGTAAGCACAGTTCCCTAGTGCTAGACATCTCCCCTCACCTCTTTTCCTATTCACTGGCATTTAATCTCGGTTACATGTAATGCATTAACAAGTTGCAACATACAATGTATGAATATGTATTTGTATATTTATAAATAAAAGACAAGTTTCTGATCTCAGCCAAGATGTCAAAAGAAGTATAAAGAAAAATCCAGGCCTTTTCCCACAGAGAGCACAGGGTGGGTGGAGGCACTAGTCTCTTGCAACTCAAAACAACCAGAGAATGCTCAACCACTCAAATGGCGAATGGAAAATAAAAACTCATCAGACCTTGGCTTCAATACATGGAATACCGCCGTCAGCCAATACAATGGCACTTTAAAAAATGATCAGATTCAGTACACACAGATTCAGTGTAAAAGCATTCAGTCAGAACTGGCTCCGTTACATATGTATAACAGGCATTCCTACAGAACAATGGAGTTGGTAATAAGGTCAAAGCAGCAGTCACTTTCTTCAAACATTTTTGCTGCCAATCTGAGTTGATATTCATAAACTTCATGATTAGTTACAGTGTTCTCACCATGAGGGTTAAACCTCCTCAAGCTCTGCCCACCCCAACTTCCAAAAAACCCAACAAGATCAAATTATTACATTTGTTACAGGCTTGTTATATCACTGGTTCAAATCCTGAGTGATGGCGATTACAAACAAAACTTAAAATTGAACGTCACAACTACCTAATAATTTTTTTTTATGTCTAAGTGAGAAAGGACATGCATTAATGGTGAGTCAAGAGTTTGCAGTCATATTGCTCCTTACTACATCCTCAGGACATCCCAAAAGCTTTGTGTTCAATTCAATACACTGATACTTCAGTGCATATTACTGAAATAAACTGGGGGAGTTCCTAGACAGCATCTGAGGGCGGATGGTCAATTACCATCCTTCACTCTATTGAGTTTTCAATCTCAGCTGTGCTGTGACAGGAAACATACAGATGTGGGTAGGATGGTCTGCACCTGGCTGCTCTTCTGTCAGCTGTCCAACAGCAGCAATGGCTTTAAGCAAGGCATCCACCCTATCTTCTCAGATGTGTGAGGCATGTGATCTATTAATGGCCAAAAACACAATGAAATTGGAATATACTTCTGGTGGAGCAGAATTTTAAGTTGGCTCATGCTGTGCAATATAAATGTTTTTTTTTAATTCACCTTTGCAATTTTTCTTTTTTGAAAACCTGACTTAAAAAGTCAGAATGGTAAGAATGAAATGATGCAATTCGCATTTAATTTTTTTTTAAAAACTCATTTATACAATTACAGAAGTATTCAGTCTAGAAAGTGCCAATTATTCTCTCAATTCAAACTAGAATTTTCTTAAAGTGCAATAATAGCCATCTTTTGCAGATAAAACGGATAAAGTGCAAGCAAGTGGATGCAAAAGTATTACTTTTGAGACACAACTGCATAAGCAGGGGGATATGGAAAACTCAAACAAATCATGTTGCTTTATATACAGCGGTCACAGATCTCAAGTGTTCCAAAAATGAGAAAGAGTATACAAACATCAAGTGTGTGCCAAATCATTAATAATACATGGCAGCCTTGACATTAAAGTCTTCTGTTTGAAAAAATGCCTTGTGAAACCTGTTTCAGAGAGTTTCAAATATCAAAACCATAGAATTGGGCTTATTTCTACGCAACTTTATATACAGCAGAAGGAAAAGGGGATTTCAAGTTGGATTATGCTGGCTGAGAAATATTGCATCATAGCTTCATAATGTCAAGATTCTTTGAGTACTGAGGGAAGCCAAGTTTCACCCAGAGGGGCAGTCCACAAAGGATGTCAAGAAAGAACTTGCATTTATAAAGTACCTTTAATGATTTCACAGCCAATTAATTACTTTTGAAATGTAAGAAAGGAAAGAAGAAGGGAGAGAAAAAGGAGGAAAGGGATAAAAGAAAGAAAAAGAGCATTTATCGAGTGCCTTTCATGACATCCAATGAATTACTTTTAAAGTTAAGTCACTGTTGCAACATAGAAAAAACAGCAACCAATTTGTAGCAAGGTCTCAACACAGGAATGAGATAATGACCATAATCTGTTTTTTTAGTGCTGTTGGTTGAGGGATAAATATTAGCCAGGACACTGGGGAAAACTCCCCTGCTTTTCTTTGAATAGTGCAGTGGGATTTTTTACGTCGACCTGAGGGGGCAGACACCTTTAGACAGTTTAACGTCTCGTCCAAAAGATGACACCTCCTACAGTGTAGCACTCCCTCAGTACTGCACTGAAATGTCAGTCTAGATTATGTGTTCAAGTCTCTGGAGTGGGACTTGAACCCACGACCTTCTGAGTCAGAGGCTACGATAAGTCAAGGCTGACACCGATCTGGCTTTGGGTATGTCGTCCCTCACAGTTAAGTGGCCTGCCAAAACTCATTGGCTTGACTCAAACGTGAAAATGTCCACTTGCATGAGATGCCAGAGTGTGACTAGGACTTGTGAAGCTGAACCTCAAACAAGCAGTCGGTGCCTCCCAAAGAAGGGGAAAAATACTGGTGGAAAGAGAAGAAAAAACTGCACTGAGACATTGGGTATAATCTTTTATAGTGGTGGGAGAATGAGTCATAATTTCAGCATGACCTTGTAAAACAAGAGAAAATAAATTGTTAGTGTACATCACGTTGCTAACAACAGGTCATGAAGGAAAATGACCAATAACTCATGGGAAAAAAAAACTCACTTTCATCTGTGACATTCATAGCTGAAAGAAAAAAATTAGAGAAATGATGTGACCACTACAAATAGAACAAA
This sequence comes from Heptranchias perlo, assembly GCF_035084215.1. NCBI lineage: Eukaryota > Metazoa > Chordata > Chondrichthyes > Hexanchiformes > Hexanchidae > Heptranchias > Heptranchias perlo. The sequence goes on along the minus strand of NC_090334.1, from coordinate 25,346,190 downwards.
ACAATATTAGTAAACGGTGTTGTAATGCATCGTTCCAGCAATAAAAAAAATCTTCCTCTACCAAAAGAATAACTTAAAGATATTTTTGTGTTGGTAAACATGTAGCACTAGTTTGCTAATAAGTAGAGATTATCAACTAAACCAGGTGTGAACACATCCTCTCTTTGAAGTTGCCAGAATTGGAACCAGTACCATTATTGTCTCAGCCCAAACGAACCGCAGAGAATAGAGAATAGCCTGTTCAGGTAAAGCCCCCCAACTCTGTGCAGCTTTCCAAAAATATTCCACCTTGTACATATTTAATTGATGCACCAACTTCCTGTGATGATTTAGAAGTTATCCTATACAGAACAAAAATGCTACAACATTTTAAATGACAATATAGCAAGTTAAATTAGCTTGGGGAAACAGAAGAAAAATGATCATTTATAGTATTGAGGTCAGGGAAATGTTCACTTCTATAATCTAGAAGGAACCATATAAAAACCTAAAATTAGCAAATTCTCATGGTGGGGAGGAGTTATTTTTAATGAACTAAATTCCTCCAAATGAGCAAAAATGTTACCCCTGCCTGTCACTAAATTGTCCTACCAAATATGGAACATTGTGGATTACTCCGGGACTCCCACGTAAAGCCTGCTGATATGCTGCTGAGGCATGTGTGTGACGCACATCCCCTTTGCTCTCTGTCTGGCCTCCAGTTCTCAGCAGCGGAAACAATCATTCACAAAACATCAACATTCCTCTTCCCAGATTAATCCATTTTACTGCGTGTCTAAAACATGCAAGAGGACTTAAAATTAATCCGACCTAAATCAGTAATGCCTCACTTTGTTCTGCTTCTGTGTTTTATTACCTCAAACCGGGCATGTGTTCACAGATACATATGAAAATATTTTTCTCGGTAGAAACAGTGTCTAAATTATTTATGAACCACAGATTACAACACATTTACTACAAGTTTTATAAATCAGGATCAAAAAGAAATACGCACAGCACAGTGAATCTTTATTTTAAACTATTTATCAAGTAGTTATAGGACATTGCAGCACACATATGGAGGTTCTTGTTGTTGTGATATGGAGCAAACAATTTCAAGCCCCTGTCTGGTAGTCCTTTTTTTTTGCCAGAATACCCCCAATATCCCCCAGGTGGTTCTCATCTTTCTGTTGAGGAACCAAACAAAGAATAATAGATTTTAAAATAAAAGTTTAAAAAGGGGAAAGAGCAAAAGAGTCAGTTCTGACAAAACAAGTCCCAAGTAGCAAGCGAGGCCTTTTATTCGAAGTGTCAGAAGTGAGGTCAACCACCAGTTTAGTCAAGGGAGTGAAGGGAGTGTACAAAGTCGAGCAGTTCCCTAGAAATCTTTGGCCCGCCTCCACTAAAATCAATCATGCCGCTTTGCAGGACTAAGCACAGAACCAGCTTCTCAACTCTGCTACACCACCCCCCACCCCCACACCAAAATCAGGTTAATAATTAATTAGAAATGGTTGCCCACGTCACGGAGAGGAAAAGCAAATTGCTCAATTGGGCAGATTGGCCCGTTAAGTGCCATTATCGTTAAGTTTGCAGGAAAGAGAGAAAAAAAAACAGTTTTTGTGAATAACAACCTGCATATTATCACTCAGTTGTTGCGTCATAGTTGCTAATCCTTCAGTGTAGACATTATGGGGGTGAAATTTGGCTGGGGGCGTAGCTCAAAATGAGCAATAGTGAATCGACAGCCTGCTTTACACTCCGCCCGATTTCCTTTTCCAAGTCAAATTTCACCCTCAAGGCATCAGATGCAGAGATTGTTCTGACTGATGTCTGTCACAGCAACCGTGGCTACCAAAAATAGTGAAAACTCCTTGAAGCTTCCTGGAGTTTGGATGATACCTTTTCTCTGACATAATATAGATTGGCCACAAAATCTACTGGTAATCAACTGCAAAATATTTCTCCACAATGAGATGTCACAATCACAGATGATTCACTGTGAATAACAACTCACAGCCATGACATGAAGTGCACACACACACACACACACACTCAGATGAAAGCAGGTGGTGGCACACAAATCAACTCAAATCAAGTTCGGCTACCCCAGAAAATCAACAGTCTAACATTGTTTATCTACCTGTATTAAAGTTTTGTGTTTGACACATGTCCATAGAGTAGAAAGCGTCTGTAGGGTATGGAAAAGTCTAAAAGATGCGAAGCATCCAGATCATCTCAAATATGCAGTTCACTAAAAACCAAAAGAATCTAAAACCATCATCTGTGAAGCAAAGGATTATTGCAAATATGTCAATCACTGAAAACTAACCAATCACTATCTGTAAAAAAAATATTAACTTCATTATAAACAATTTGCAACTAATCATGGTTTGGAGAGCTGATCCTCGAGATACCTCGACATCTCAGAACACACCCGGGAATCCCAGCAAGATCTCGCTGAGTTCAGGTAGAAGCAGGCAAGCGAAATGCTGAAACCTTTTGAATAGACTCAACCGAATAGAAACCTGCATCCTTTCCATCATCACCAATTGCACAGGCCCTTGAATGCAACAAGAGATTAGAGAAGCTGGGATTGTACACCTTAGGGCAGAGAAGGTTAAGGGGAGATTTGATAGAGGTGTTCAAAATCATAAAGGGTTTTGATAGAGTAAATAAGGAGAAACTGTTTCCAGTGGCAGAAGGGTTGGTAACCAGAGGATGCAGATTTAAGGTAATTGGCAAAAGTACCAGAGGTGACATGAGGAAATAAAAAATTATATAGTGAGTTGTTATAATCTGGAATGAACTACCTGAAAAGGTGGGGGAAGCAGATTCAATAGTAACTTTCAAAGAGCCAGCACAGGCACAATGGGCTGAATGGCCTCCTTCTGCGCTGTATCATTCTATGATCCTAACACCAACAAAGTGGACATGAGACTCAAATTTCTGCTTGCTGTTATTCAGCATCATAACTAAATGCCAGCTTCCCGGCAACAAAGGTTTTTTTTAAACCAATGCTCGGTGCTAGGTAGGGAGATGATTGTTAAAAATGTGTTCAAAAATATCAAATATGTTACCTTTTTATGCCATCACTGCACCCTCCTGGTACCCCCATCCCAGTGCTTCCAATATTTCCCATTCCTCTCACACCTCATGACTCCTCCCCAATGATCCTGTCCCAGGGTACCCCTCAAACCTCTACCAGACTCTGGAACCCTTTCCAAGTGCTCTTAAATACCAGGATTTAAGATTATACTCCAGCAGCATACTCCCAACACTGCCACAACCCCCATCCAACCACTGCTCTAACTTAACGCTCCCATTTAACCCGCCTTCCCCTACTTGCACACTTTCTAATACTCCTATACCTCATTATGCCTCCGCTCCTGCCACACGCCCCCATCCTCAAGGATGATCCTCCCAACACCACCAAAAAACACAGCCTCTCCCCACTCTTCATTACTGCTACATACAATGCCTGCAACTTACTTTCTGTAAAGTCCCTACCATCTTCCTATGTATTCTGGGCTTTAAAAAGATAAAATTAACTACACACTTAAATGAACTGATAATAACTATGAAGGCCACTGAATTATACTTTCCACAGAAATATGCAGAGTTATGTGGCCTGATTTTAAAATGGCAGTGGGACGGCGGGGAGGAGGGGGGAGTGGGGGAGTCGGGGGTGGGTCAATGAACACACGGCAAACCTGGATACTAAAATCTTACCGTTGTCCACACGATCGCGAGTTATTCAGCGGCCCTTAACATGGCATCCGGGTTTGCCGTCCAAAAGCTGCGCAGTGGGCAGACTGAGCAACCGCATGACAGGCTGTCAGCTGGAGCGGCTCTATTTAAAGGACCATTGCTCGAATGGCTTTTCTGGAGCAAAGACCAAAACAACACAATGGAGCAGCACAGGGGCAAGGCTGCTCCAAGATTCAGCGAAGCTTCACTTCAGCTGCTGCTGTCCGGGGTGAGGAGGAGGAGGGAACTGGCTGATAGGAGGAAACGCCCTGCCTCTGCCACCAAGAAGGCCTGGCTCGAGGTGGCAGAGGAGGTCACCAGCAGCAGCAATATATCCTGCACCTGGGTCCAGTGCAGGAAGCATTTCAATGACCTAACTAGGTCAGCAAAAGTGAGTACACTTACTGATTCTCCTGCATTCCGTGTTCCATATCACCACCACCACCCCCCACCCCCCAACATAATTCTGCACTGCCAAGACCACTCCATCATATCACTCCTCACACCCACTTAAGGCTCATCCTCAACTTACCTTCACTTCCTCACCTCCCCATTAGTCACCCCACCACTACCACTCACCCCAGTCCTGATCCAATGTGATGGCTCTGTCTCATACTCACCCTCTGATGCATCTCTTTCACGGTCAGCCTCACCCAAAGCAATGCATTCATCGGCTGACCACTTCACCATCACTCACTTACACGTCTGAACTTTCTCCCCTTCTAGGAGAAGAGAGCGCAAAATACACACGAGAGGGCGAGGACTGGAGCAGAGCCTCCACAAATACTGGTCCTCACAGATGCAGAGGAGGCCGTGCAGATCAGCCGCACCCTCGAGTGCCTGTCCGTCTGGTACGCCGAGACCGGCACCCCACAAACGTCTGGGTACACAACTTTAACATTCATCACATACAACATGAATTGATGATTGGCACGTCGAACACCTCAGTATGCTCATCGCAACATGACACATCTGTGATGATGCTTAATATTGTCTTCTGTTCTCTTACAGGCCCTTCAGTGACCGCAGTGGCGAGAGAGGGCAATTCCTCAGAGGAGCACTCGGCCTGAGGGGGCACCGTCACATCTCAGTGAGCCATCCACCAGCGCAGATACTCTCACCTCAGTGGGTCCTAGTAGTCAGTTAGTTGGGTTGGCACCTGGTGAGTCACCACACACAAGTGAGCACAAGCAGACACTGGTGGCAGGGGCAGCTGTGGAGAGTCCGCGTCGGTGGGCGCATTCCTCTCCAGGCTCTGCTCAGTCGGACGCAGATGCTGAACCCTGGGGGGCCAACCTTTAAAAAGGAGAATGATCGAGGGACAGCAGCACATCTGCGAGGTACTGGAACAGATGCCACGCACACTCTCCACAATAGCGCAGAGGATAGAGGAGTCCAACTCCTGCATGGAGTGATGGCACAGGTACAGGAGGGAATCTCTGATAGTGTCGCAGGGACATGAGGGCATCTCAGATAGTGTCGTAGGTAAGTGTGGGAATGTCTGCGGTGGAGAGAAGGCTTCAAGCACGGCTCACAAATGAGTCCATTCAGGCCTTGACAACGGCCGTTCGGACTCACAGCGAACAACATTCTGCTGTCTTAGACAGGCAGGCAGATACACTAGCACTGGCCTTACAAGGCATCACACATGTCCTCCAAACTGTTGTCCAGCAGGCTGGTAGGAATGATGTGGCTGTGGCCCAGGGGAGGGATGATGTCAAAAGGGGACACAGAAGTGGGGTCGCCACTCAAAGCGCTCCCACGTTTAACCCATTGCCCCCCTCTCAACCAGGACCCACAATGCTGCCTCCTCTCCAGGTGGCCGAGTCTGCCTCTGCACAGGTGCAGGTGGTGCAGCCTTTGGAGGGGCCCTCACGGGCTTCAAAATCCAGAGGGCGTAGGCCAAAAGCATCTAAGTGACACTTGATGCCATCCAGTTGGTCACTTTACAGTGGGTGTATGTGTAGTTGCAGGACTGTTTTGTGCAAGTGGGGGGGTAGGGGGGCGGGTGGTGTTGGTGTTGGCGGTGCTATTTCCAGATGGTGTGAGGACTGGACTCGTCTCACTTTCTGATCTTAGGAGAACTGTTCACATATGAGTGACTCCCTGGCCTCATGAGAAGCCAGGTGAGCCACTGCTCTGCCCATGGGTTCGTCGTCCTCCTCTTCCTCAATGGGGATGGCAAAGGTGGATGTTGGATGAGGGGACGGTGCCTCCTCAACCGGTACCCCTCTGCTGCGCCATGTTGTTCCGGACACAACACACTACTATAATGCGACCCACTCTCGCTGGTGCATATTGAAGTGCTCCCCCAGAACGATTGAGGCACCAAAATCACAACTTCAGCAGCCCTATTGCATGTTCAATTATAGACCTGGTGGCGATGTGGCTGTCGTTGTATCAACGCTATTGCTCACTGATGGGGTTCCTCAGAGGTATCATGAGCCACAGGTGCAGGGTGTATCCCTTGTCCGAGGAGCCAGCCCTTAATGGTGTTCGGTGCGTGGAAGAGGTCTGGGATGTTGGATTCCCTCAGAATGAAGGAATCGTGGCAGCTGCCAGGGAATCTGGCGCACACGTGAAGGAATCTTTTGCGGTGGTCACAAACGAGCCGAGTGTTGATGGAGTGATACCCCTTTCTGTTGATGAACAGTCCTGGCTCGTGTGGAGATGCTTGGCTTGCTACATGCATGCAATCGATTGCACCCTGTACACATGGGAAGACAGCCATAGGGTGGAATCCCACTGCCCTCTCCGTCTGGCTGAGGTCTTCCATGGGGAAGCTGACATATTGAGAGGCCCTGCGAAACAAGCAGTCGGTGATCGGCCTTATGCATTTGTGTGCAGACGACAGAGAGACCCCGGTGATGTCCCCGGTGGCACCCTGGAATGATCCGGAGGCGAAGAAGTTGAGGGCAGTGGTCACTTTAACTGCGATAGGTAATAAGATGCTGCTCGGCCCAGCCGGGAGCAGCTCAGCATGCATGAGGCAGCAGATGTTTGCAACCACCTGGCGACTCACTCCCAGCCTCCTGCTGCTCCTCAGAGATGTCCAGGAAGCTGAGCCTCGGTCTGTAGACCCTCTGGCGAGGGTAGTGCCTCCTGCGACATCGCTACCTCTGTTGTTGCCCTCTGTGCTCTTGTGCAGGTCCCTGTGGCACAGACGGTGTCAGTTTGAGGGGGTCCGAAAAGTTGGTAAACATGCGTAAGCAGAAGAATTCTGAGTGGAAACCAAGAATTTTCAGTCTAAACACAAAGATCTCCCGGCCAAAAGTTTGCCTGAGAGAACAGAGTGCCCTGCTGCAATAACTTACCTTTTATCCCCATCTGTCAAACAGGCATTTAAATGTCCAGATGACTGCTGGCTGAAACACGTCTCCTACAACATGGAGTGTTTCCAGCACGGGAAGCACGCTGAGGCTGAATGAAAATCGCTCCCTTCCCTCAATCACCATGAAATTAACAACCTCAATGACGTTAATAAGTGTTTTAAATATCAGCCCGTCGGCTTTAATTGCCAGCGGGACTTCCGCATTCCAGAAGCGCACACGCACACTGTGCGTCTGCGAGAGACCTGGAAGTCAGCGGGTCGGAGCCGGCTTCCTTACCAGCTCGGGATTTTCCCGATTTTCTCAGTCCCCCCCCGCCCCCCAACGCACCTGCACTTCGATTTGAAAATCGAGCCCATGAAATCTGACCAGAAAATACTAGTAATACTCCCACAATGTTGTTGTCTTCATATCTTCACACTCTTCCCTGGAGAATAGTGTGGAGTAGTGGAAGGATTCGCAGGCTGATTAACAGTCTGACAGGCCATGAATGTGAACGCTCCCTTCAATAGCCATAACCATGTTTATACCAGATGATAAGGCGGTTAGTCCTATCCAACGGGAGGTCTTTATGGACTCCCACCATCCATACAACGTGGAGGGGGCCACCCCACTGGACACGAGTTATCCGCTGGATGTCAACCCAGAATTCAGAGCCAGAGCTGCAGTCTCCACTTACCAGGACTGTCAGGAATGGAGTGTGAACCCTGCAGCTTCTAACTCGAAGGCAGGAATGTTATCACTAAGCCAAAGACTTGCTCCAATACTGTAATAAAAACACAATTTTTCCTATTCAATCATTGTAGGTCAGGTGCTCTGATAATATATGGTACATTAAACAAAATAAAATGTCATGCTCTGGCACAATAAATTAAGGATCATCTGAGGTGGAGTAATCATAATAGGATAGAATTTCATAGAGTTCGAGAATAATGTAGTTAAGTCCGAAACTAGGGTCCTAAATTTAAACAAAGCCAATTACATAGGTATGAGGGGCAAGTTGGCTAAGGTAGATCGAGAAAAAGATATTACAGTAGATAAGCAATGGCGAATATTTAAAGAAATAATTCATAATTAGGAGGGTTTTAGAAATCAAAGGATGACCAAGAAATTGAAAAAGAGGGAGAAAATTGAATGAGAGTGAACTAGCAAGAAATAGAAAATCAGATTGTAAAAGCTTCTACAAGTATATTCAAGATTGAGATCGATAGATTTTCGGACACTAAGGGAATCAAGGGATATGGGGAGAGGGCAGGAAAGCGGAGTTGAGGTCGAAGATCAGCCATGATTTTATTGAATGGCGGAGCAAACTCAAGGGGCCATATGACATACTCCTGCTCCTATTTCTTATATTCTTGTGTTCTTATAAGATAGCTATCAGTGAAAGTGCCATCAAGCGACACATATTCACAAATAACCCGATCACTAACACCCAGCTTGGGTTCAACTAGAACCACTTGGTTCCAGACTTCATCCAGACATAGACACTTGAGCTGACCAGAGAACAGGTGAGAATAGCAACCCTTGACATCAAGGTAACATTGGAAATCTTATGGCACCAAACCGAGGTCAATGGGGTCACAGGGAAAACACTCCCATAGCTGGAGTCATACCTTACATAAAGGAAGATGGTTGCACATGTTGGAGGCCAATCATCACAGCCTCAAGATAAGAACATAAGAAATAGGAGCAGGAGTAGGCCATATGGCTCTGTGAGTTTGCTCCACCATTCAATAAGATGATGGCTGATCTTCTACCTCACTCCACTTTCCTGCCCTATCCCCTATCCCTTGATTCCCTTAGTGTCCAAAAATCTATTGATCTCAATCTTGCATATACTCAACGACTGAGCATCCACAGCCCCCTGGGGTAGAGAATTCCAAAGATTCACAACCTTCTGAGCGAAGAAATTTTTCCTCATCTCGGTCCTAAATGGCTCACCTCTTATCTTGAGACAATACCTCCTGGTTCTGGACTTCCCAGCCAGGGGAAACAGCCTCTCAGCATCTACGCTATCAAGCTTTAAGAATCTTATATGTTTCAATGAGATCACCTCTCATTCTTCTAAACTCCAGAGAGTATAGGCCCATTCTACTCAATCTCCACATAGCCCACCCTCTCAGTCCAGGAATTAATCTTGTGAACCTTCGTTGCACCTCCTCTAAGGAAAGCATATTCTTCCTTAGGTAAGGAGACCAAAACTGTAATCAGTACTCCAGGTGTGGTCTCACCAGAGCCCTATTTAATTTCAGCAAGACCTCCTTACCTACTCCAACCCCTTGCAATAAAGACTAACATACCATTTGCCTTCCTAATTGCTTGCTGTAACTACATGTTAATTTTGTGTGATTCATGTACAAGGACACCCAAATCCCTCTGACTACTATCGCTGGTGTTCCTCAGCCCAACCATTTTCAACTGCTTCATCAATCACCTTCCCTCTTTAACAAGGTCAGGAGTGGAGCTGCTCGCTGGTGATTCCATAGCATTCAGCTTCATTCATAACTCCGCTGATAATGAAAGAGCCCACACCAGCCAACAGCAGGAACAACACTCAGGCTTGAGCTGACAAGTGGCAGGTAACATTTACGCAACAATGGCATTAGGTGAAGAATTTCATGATATTAACTGAATAATCTTGTTGGTGATTGTCCTTGCCTGGCCCTTATGAAGGACGTATCTGTAAACACCCGTTACTTCGACATTCTGGCTAGTATGTGAAGCTTACCAACCTGGGAACAGGCTATTTTAGATATTGTATTGTGTAATGAGACACGGTTAATTAGTAATCTCATAGTAAAGGATCCTCTGGGGAAGAGTGATCATAATATGATAGAATTTCACATTGAGTTTGAGAGTGACATACTTAAATACGAAACTAGAGTCTAAAACTTAAATAAAGCTAATTACATAGATATGAGGGGCGAGTTGGCTTAGGTGGATTGGGAAATTAGATTAAAAGGTATGAAGGTATGAAAAGGATAAGCGGTGGCAGACATTTAAATATTACAAAATTCTCAACAAATATACATTCCATTGAGAAATAACAACTCCATGGGAAAAGTAATCCACCTGCGGCTAACTAAAGAAGTTAGGGATAGTATTAGATTAAAAGAAGAGGCTTATAATGTTGTGAAAAATAGCAGCAAGCCGGAGGATTGGGAAAGTTTTAGAAACCAGCAAAGGATGACCAAGAATTTGATAAAAAGGGAGAAAATAGAATGAGAGTAAATAGCAAGAAATATAAAAACAGATTGTAAGAGCTTCTACACGTATGTAAAAACGAAGAGAGTAGCAAAAGTGAATGTTGGCCCCTTAGAGGCAGAGACTGGAGAAATTATAATGGGGAATAAGGAAATGGCAGAGACTTTAAATAAATATTTTGCATCTGTCTTCACAGTAGAAGACACAAAATGCATACCAAAATTGGGGGAAACCAAGGGGCTAATGAGAGTGAGGAACTTAAAGTAATTAATATCAGTAGAGAAAAAGTACTACAGAAAGCAGACAAATCCCCTGGACCTGATGGCCTACATCCTAGGATTCTAAAAGAGGTGGCTGCAGAGATAGTGGATACATTGGTTGTGATCTTCCAAAATTCCCTAGATTCCAGAATGGTCCCAGTGGATTAGAAGGTGGCAAATGTAACACCGCTTTTCAAGAAAGGAGGGAGAGAAAACAGGGAACTACAGGCCAGTTAGCCTGACATCAGTCATCGGGAAAATGCTGGAATCCATTACTAAGGAAGTGGTAACAGGGCACTTAAAAAAAAATCATAATATAATTAGGCAGAGTCAACATGGTTTTATGAAAGGGAAATAGTGTTTGACAAATTAATTTTTTTGAGGACGTAACTAGCAGGGTAGATAACGGGGAACCAGTGGATGCAGTATATTTGGATTTCCAAAAGGCATTCAATAAGGTGCCACACAAAAGGTTATTACACAAGATAAAGGCTCGGAGGGTTGGGGTAATATATTAGCATGGATAGAGAATCGATTAACGGACAGAAAACAGAGAGTAGGAATAAACGGGTCATTTTCAGGTTGACAGGCTGTAACTAGTGGAGTGCCGCAAGGATCAGTGCTGGGGCCTCAACTATTTACAATCTATATTAATGACTTAGATGAAGGGACCGAGTGCAATGTATCCAAGTTTGCTGACGATACAAAGCTAGGTGGGAAAGTAAGCTGTGAGGAGGACACAAAGAGTCTGCAAAGGGATATAGACAGGTTAAGTGAGTGGGCAAGAAGGTGGCAGATGGAGTATAATGTGGGGAAATGTGAGGTTATTCACTTTGGTAGGAAGAACAGAAAAACAGAATATTTTTTAAATGGTGAGGAACTATTAAATGTTGGTGTTCAGAGAGATTTGGGTGTCTTCGTACAAGAAGCACAGAAAGTTAACATGCAGGTACAGCAAGCAATTAGGAAAGCAAATGGTATGTTGGCCCTTATTGCAAGGGGGTTGGAGTACAAGAGTAAGGAAGTCTTACTACAATTGTACAGGGCTTTGGTGAGACCACACCTGGAGTTCTGTGCACAGTTTTGGTCTCCTTATCTAAGGAAGAATATACTTGCCTTAGAGGCAGTGCAACGAAGGTTCACTAGATTGATTCCTGGAATGAGAGGGTTGACCTTTGATGAGAGATTGAGTAGAATAGGCTGATACTCTCTGGAGTTTAGAAGAGAGGTGATCTTATTGAAACATGCAAGATTCTGAGGGGGCTTGACATAGTAGATGCTAAGAGGTTGTTTCCCCTGGCTGGAGAATCTAGAACTAGGGGCATAGTCTCAGGATAAGGGGTCGACTATTTAAGCCTGAGATGAGGAGGAATTTCTTCACTCAGAGGGTTGTGAATCTTTGGAATTCTCCACCCCCCGAGGGCTGTGGATGCTGAGTCGTTAAGTGTATTCAAGGCTAAGATAGATAGATTTTTGGACTCTATGGGAATCAAGGGATATGGGGATTGGGCGGAAAAATGGGGTTGAGGTCGAAGATCAGCCTTGATCTTATTGAATGTCGGAGTAGGTCCGAAGGATCCTATGGCCTACTCCTGCTCCTATTTTTTTTTATGTACTTATGTTGTTATTGGGCTCACAATGTGTTTCATATTGCCAGTGTGCTGTAAAAAATATTATCTTAACTGAACATCTTTTAGTGTGTAGCTAAAATAGGTTATGAATTTTGGGCCAAATATCCTCCCCAATCTCAACAAGATCACAGTGCAGGTCACACTCCCAAATGGCTTTTAGTGCTGTTGCAGCCAAATTCAAAAATGAAGAAAATGCCTTTATGTTCTGCAATAGTCTCGTATTGGACATAAATTGCTCTACAAGGTGAAGGGCCAGACACATTGTGTCTGTACTATAATACATGAAGATTTAATGACACAGCTGTGGGATTTTATACAATGACTTCTGACCCAATGTAAATTAATCTCAGGTTGATGAAAAGTTTAACACCCAACTGCTGAATAGTTGCTGGAACCTGCCCAAATCATACTAATCCTTAAAACTGTGGGATGGTCAGTCCTGCCCTGCAAAAAGGGACAAGGTCAAGGCTGGGAGAAAGAGAGAATGAAGAGCCTGCCTCAACACCCAATAATATTAACTATGGACTGTAAAAAAAAAGTGGTAGAAGATGAACTGCAGCTGAAAAATAACGACTGTGATATCAGGAGGGACGGATGTGATTCTGGGCTTATCTGAACTATTTATAGGTGGGAGGAACAAATATAACTTGCACAATTATGGAACTCGTTTCTTCCTTATACGATGGAAATTTTCAAAACATGGCAGGTATTTTAAATTTTTTCCACTCACAAATGTTCTTCCGTCCCCCTCCCCACCCCATCCCATCCCATCCTTCGCACACCCCCTCCACCCCATCCGAAAGTCTAGTCCTGAAGGTGTTGGCGCCTTGATACCATATGGTGACTGTCGCCCCTCTGACTCCACCCATGGCCATTATTCATGCATAAAGTTGAGAATTGAGTCTTGTTCAATCACAGGGGTATCACAGCCACGTTGGATCCAGTCCAAACATGCTTGAACTTCCTATGGAAATCACTGTATAGCTCAGGAGCAGGAACCCGGCCTGATTTCTCCCCCGAAACTAGGCCTTGTAATTTCCATATCCCACCACAGCAGAGATCAACTAGCATAGCCCAGGATCAAACTTGGGGGTTTCCTCGTCTTTATGGCTCAGCTACTCGTTGGTTATACAAGCTGAGCTATTGTGGGAAGTTGGGTTTACAATCTGCTGTAACTATATTAGGGTTTTTATTATTGTTATTATGGGAGGGAATGATCTGCATTGTTTCTATCTGAATGTTGAATACAGTGAACAAAGATTAGTGGAAAACCTTCACAAAGTAATACTGGTATCAAGTTAACAAATGCTGAATGTGCAAGAGCATGGAAGTGTCTATTGAAGGCAACAAGATATTTTGGTGTAGGTGATTAACACTGATGGTCAGGTTTAGGAGACGAGAAATTTAGAAGCACTGGTTTGTCAGGCCAATCACACTCCATACAGAGGAGTACGGTTACATCTCTGAAATGGTATTGCCACACATCTGGTTTTGGACTCGATGGTCAGAGTCCAGAGTGTGCCGATGGAAATTTCTGGGAGTTGAAGTGGACTGGACAGCAAAAAGCCTGTTTTTAAAACAAAAGTCTCTGTTTCTCTACTTACATTTATGTCTGATGATGTTGCATTAATTATTGAAGGTGTCAAGTTTTAGGTATAACTAATTTTCATCATTAACAAATCAAACTTCAGAATCCAAGCTTTGATTCAGAACCCTGCTCCACGCTCTATCTGGTTTGGACTAGAGTTTACAGGAAACAAAAAAAAAGTTACTATAAGTTATAGGTGAGTATTTCATGCACAGCAAGGATTACATCTCATGCATAGTCATTACATTCCCCATACCCTCTCACTCCATCCAAAATCAAAAGAATTCTGACATAGTGCAGGACATCATTTATTGTCGGAACAAAATGCAGTTCAAGAAAGAAAGACTTGCATGCCCTCAGGACATCCCGAAGCACGTTACAGCCAATTGTTTTGAAATGTAGTGACTGTTGGGGAACGCAGCAGCAAATTGGCAGAGCAAGATCCCACAAACAGCAATGAGATAAATGACCAGCTCATCTGTTTAACTGGTGTTGGTTGAGGGATAAGCGTTGGCCAGGACACCAGGACAACTCCCCTGCTGTTCTTCGAATAGTGCCGTGGGGTTTTTTTTACATCCACCTGAGAGGACAGACAGGACTTTGGTTTAATGCCTTGTCTGCAAGATGGCACCTGTGACAGCACTCCCTCAGTACTACACTGAAGTGTCAGCCTAGATTATATGCTCAAGTTTCTGGAGTGGAGCTTGAACCCATGACCTTTTGACTCAGAGATGAGAGTGCTACCACTGAGCCTCGGCTGATACTTTCATTTAAACATGTGGCAAATTGTTCAAGTCAATAATTCACATCTTATACAGAATGCATCCCAAGCTAATCTGCTGGCACAGTCCACATGACATATGCTACACATCACTCTGCAAAGCATCAGCACATATTCTGAGGCCTGGCTCCACTAGTAATCAATCAGGTGCTCCTATGGACAATGAGAAAACCTTAGGGTTAGCACACTCTTAAGTACAGGGAAAGGAGAGAAAATTAGAACACAGTTGTTCTATGACAGAATTTGAATCCCAGAGATCCAAACCTCTATGCACAGGTGTTTTGGGTGAAATTACACTTTAGATTCTCGACCTTTAGAACTACTGAATGCACACTTTTAAAAAAATCACACTGAGAAAGATTTACTTTAAACTGTTCTATACAATTTACCATTGTTGGAGACATTCCCCCCTGACCACAACGATATATAATGACTCTGGGTGGGGTGGGGGGTGCGAGGAAGTCTACTCTTGACTCAAAACTCCCTTCCATCAGTGGCAGGGCGTACACTGCAGTCTCCTATGGTGACAGTAAGAGGCAATTATGTGAAGAGGAGGCACTTATATACATTCCCACTAATTGCCTCAATCTCCATCCCAACTATTCATTGGAATGGTGGCAGCCCTTTTGGGACAAAACAGGCATCAGCTCTGCACAAGCACTCGGATCAAAATCACAGAACACCTGCAACCACCCCATCCCGCCTCACAACCACCCACCCTCCTGTCCACCATTCTCAGTGCCTTTAAATGTAATAAGGGAGGAGTCTCACATTGATACAGTAAACACAAACAAAATCCAGATTACAAGGTGGTTTTAGAAATCAAAGTAAAACCAGCCTGTACATGTGATGAAGAAAAGTACATACGGACAATTTTAGATAAAGAAATCTGTTCATATTCAAGATCAACTATTACTTGTGTAAACTTTTAATTATTTCCTGCTATATGTACAGATCAGGATGGTGTGTAACTTGGAGGGGAATTTGGTGAGGGCGATGGTGTTCCCATGCACCTGCTGCCCTTGTCCGTTTTGGTGGTGGAGGTCAGGATTTGGGAGATGCTGCCGAAGAAACCTTGGTGAGTTGCTGCAGTACATCCAGTGGAGGAGAGGTTGAATGTTCAGACTAGTGGATGAAGTACCAATCAAACGGGCTGCTTTGTCCTGGATGGTGTCGAGCTTCTTGAGTGTTGTTGCAGCTGCACCCATCCAGGCAAATGGAGAGTCCAGCACACTCCTGACTTGTGCCTTGCAGGTGGTGGAGTGGCTTTGGGGAATTAGGAGGTGAAGCATTTGCCACAGAATACCCAGCCTCTGGCCTACTCTAGTAACCACTATGGTGGGGGACTCAGCGATAGTAATGCCATTGAACATCAAGGGAAGGTGGTTAGGCTCTCCCTTGTTGAAGATGATCATTGCCTAGCACCTATGTGGCACTAATGTTACTTGCCACTGATCAGCCCAAGCCTGGATGTTGTCCAGTCTTATTTCTTGCGAGCACGGACTGCTTCATTATCCGAGAAATTGCAAATGGAGCTGAACACTGCAATCATCAGCAAACAGCCCCACATCTGACTTTATGATAGGGAGAATGTAATTGATGAAGCAGCTGAAGGTTGTTGACCCTGAGGAACTCCTGCAGCGATATCTTGGCACTGAGATGATTGGCCTCCAATAACCACCAGGCATGACTCCAGCCACTGGGGAGTTTTTCCCTGATCCCCATTGACTTCAGTTTTACCAGGGCTCCTTGGTACCACACTTGGTCAAATGCTCAATGAGCAGTCACTCTCACCTCACCTCTGGAATTCAGTTCATGTCCATGTTTGGACCAAGGCTGTAATATGACCTGGACCAGAGTGGTCCTGGCAATATCCAAACTGAGCATTGGGGAGCAGGTTATTAGTGAGGAAGTGCCGCTTAATGTTGAGACTCCTTTCATCACTTTCTTGATGATAGGGCGTAGGCCGATAGCGTGGTAATTGACTGGGTTAGATTGTCCTGCTTTCTGTAGGCAGGACACACCTGAGCAATTTTCTACATTGTCGGGTAGATGTCAGTATTGTAGCTGTACTGGAACAGCTTGACTAGGGGAGCAGCTACTTCTGGAGCACAAGTCCTCAGTATTACAGTCGAGATGTTGTCAAGGCCCGTAGCTTTTGCTGTGTCCGGTGCACTCAGCCATTTCTTGATATCACATGGAGTGAATTGAATTGACTGAAGACTGGCATCTGTGATATTGGGGACCTCAGGAGGAGGCTGAAAAGGATTATCCACTCGACACTTATGGTTGTGAAATTATAGGGTAAGGACATAATCAATAGGTTCAAATGTCAAGCCACGTGACTATTCTTCAGTAATTTATATTTATCCACATTATTAGGTTCTATAGTCTTCATGTCTTCTTTAAAAACATGCACATATACATAAAATAGTTTGAATCATCTTTCACTCAAGTGCATATCTGTGCCAGCAATAAGTCTGAAAGGATTATTGAGTAATTTAATCTCATGTCATAAACAAAATTATTGCCAAGCAAATAAAAAGTGCAGGTGGCCTCCTGAACTTTGGCTTCGAAGGCTGCTCCAAGATTGTATTCAGCATTTCCAGATGGCCATCTGAACTATTTCTGCTAAATCAGTTTTCAGAAGAAGTCAGGTCTGCTGAAAGGACAATTGCCCATAAATTATTTTTAGGAAGGAGAGAAGGGGAGGAAAACATGGTATCAAGTATTATATAAATTTCATTCAAATCGTCAGTTTTCCCACACAGATAGCCATTTTTTGAAAGAATGAACTAGTGTTCTGCACCATAAAGTCCAGCAGCATTTCAGGGAATTGCCCGTCAATTCAGGTGGTACTGGTGGAGGTGCCTGCTAGTTAAAGATGGTTGGTTGTTTCGAATTTGGGTAGTCACTGTAGCAAAAAAAAATGGAAAACCAATCTATCTGGTAATACACATCTCCCTATACTAATAGAGGGCACAAAAGCATTCATCTATTAAATTGTTGAGGAATATGGATGCACGTAAAAGGAAAAAGGCTTGCATTTATACAGCACCTCATCACATTTTGCAGAACTGTCTCAAGATGCTCAACACACAATTAATTACATTTGAAATGCAGTGACTAATTAGGCAAACTTGACAACCATATTGGGCACAGCATGATTTACAACAAGCTGACAGATCAGTTAGCTTGTTTTTTTGTAGTATTGGTTGAAGGAGTAATTTTGACCATGACAATGCTCTTCTTCAAACAGTAAAATGGGATCCTTAACTTCCATAAGATTAAAGTCCTACCAACAGAACCAAGCTGGCATCTCTATCCATCTTCACAAGCAGGAATCAAATAGAGACCCTCACCAAAACGGAGAGCAGAGCTGGATGCCATTATTAAATGTTAGCAATAGCTATCAAAAGCCATCATCCCCAATCAATTGCCCAAACACACATTTTCTAATAGTTCTGTTGAACTGGCACCAGTGCCAAATAGCAGCTTTACGTCTATTTGCCATCACAGCAATTAATTAGTGCCAGAAATCAGAAAATATTGATCTGCAGGCACAAAGGAACATTTACCCCCTCTTCACATGTATGTCTTTTTTTTTAAAAACTAAAAAGTGCAGATTAGTTAGCCGAGATGTAGATATCGCAAATCAACTCAAAATAGTCTAATGCAACTCATCGGTCCTTGCAGCACTTCACCTGGAAGCTGAAGTACTAAGGATCTCTACACTGCCATTTTTGAGCCCAATTCACACTAGATCTGTAATTTCATAGAATCATGTAATCATACTTGGATAAATACTTGAAGGAAAAATTTATAGGGCTATGGGGAAGAGAGTAGGGGAGCGGGTCTAATTGGATAGTTCTTCTAAAGAGCTGGCACAGGCATGATGGGCAGAATGGCCTCCTCCTGTGCTGTACCTATGATACTATATGATAAGAGATTTACTAGAATAGGTTGTAAAAGTGGAGTTGAGGTAGAAGATCAGTCAAGAACTTATCGAATGGCAGAGCAGACCAGAGGGGCCGAATGGCCTATTCCTGCCCCTATTTCTTAAGTTCTAGAACGGTAGCGGGGATGAGGGACATCAGTTACGTGGAGGGACTGGAGAAGCTGGGGTTCTTGTCCTTCGAGCAGAGAAGGTTCAGAGGAGATTTGGTAGAGATGTTGGATATCATGAATGGTTTTAATAGAGTAAATAAGGAAGAATTGCTTTCAGTGGCAGAGGGGTTGATAACCAGAAGACACAGATTTAAGGTGATTGGCAAAAGAACCAGAGGCGACATGTGGAAACATTTTTTTTTAAAAACGCAGCGAGTTATGATCTGGAATGCACTGTCTGAAAGGGTGGTGGAAACAGATTCAATAGTAACTTTCAAAAGAGAATTGGATAAATACTTGAAGGGAAAAAAACTATAGGGCTATGGGGAAAGAGCAGGGTAGTTGGATTAATTGGATAGCTCTTTCAAAGAGCCAGCTCAGCAAGATGGGCTGAATGGCCTCCTTCTGTGCTGTACCATACTATGATCAGCACAGAAGATGGTCATTCGGCCCATCGAGCTTGTGCAGCACTTTAAAAGAGCTATCTAATTAGTCCCACTACCCTACTCTTTCTCTATAGCCCTATAATTTTTCATTTTCAAGTATATATCCAATTTCCTTTTGACTGTTATTATTGAATCTGCTTCCACCATCCTTTCAGGCAGATCAGAACAAATCGCTACATTAAAAAAAAAATTCTCATCTCTCCTTTGGTTCTTCTGCCAATTATCTTAAATTCTCCTCACGTGAGACCACTCATTCTGGCAATATAAACCAAAATTTAAAGTTCAGTGTATTATTTTGCCTTTTTTGGAGAACGTTGGTACTATCATTTGGTGGAACATTTCCACAACAATTAAACACAAATTCGTAATGCAAATTGTAAGAGTTACTGCACTGTTGCGAAAGTCCTTCTGGAAAAGCAAGAGAATTGCTTTGTTCGGATGTGCCTAAATCAGAAAGGAACTCAACCTTGGTGTCGGGATTTTTCCAGCTTTGCCTGGAGACCCAGGATGTAATTCCAACACCTGCAATTCATGGATATTTTCATGTCCGGTATCATCAGCTAGGCTTGTCGTAATAAACCCAAAATGTGCTTTTTTAAAAAAAAAAGCACACATCTTAACTTCCTCAAGAGCAAGTGGGAAAAGGATAGAATGCATATTCTTCCTTGTGCTATGTTCAGGGTCTCAAGTGTAAAGACTTGGATTGTAAGCGCCCACACAGAAGGAGATGAAATGCAGTCAAAACAGGATGCAGACATGAAGCTCCACACTTCAATGTTGGCCCTTCTGAGGCTAGAAACGGCAGTTTCTCTCTCACACACACACAAACACACACACACACATTTTTGCAAACAATAATCAGACAGATGTGCAACTGCAGCCAACAGAAAAAGTAAAGCTGAGATGACGCAGGGTATGGCTTCCAAATGGTATCTGTCAAGAACGATTATGCACTCAGAAATGAATGTTTGCTTCTTGCATGGCAACCATTCAAACTCAGGATACCAGGGTGTGCTGAGGACTTAAAGAACAAATTTATTCTTAATGTCACTGATAGTTGTGCTGGAGAAATCAATTAAGCTGATTACAACACTTGCATTAACGTTGTAAAATGTCCCAAGGCGCATGATTATATTTTTAAAGTCTTTCTCAAAGTATTCTCAACTACAGCCCAGTGGGGAGGAGATTGGGGAGAGTAAAATAGAGGCTATAATGATGTTGATCTATATTTTTAGCTCCGGTACTAGAGCTCAAAATATAGATCGAGATCATTATAGCCTTCATTTTACTGTCCCCAATCCCTTTCCCAAATCAACTGGACTATAGTGAAGTATACTTTTAAAGTCTTTCCCAAAGTAGTATCAAATTATTTATTTATTTACTTATTATTTAATAAGTGTTACAATTATTATGTCCATAATTGGAATTGTTTTTGGAGGGGGGAGAAGGGATTTGGAATAGTTTTCTTGGGGAATCTTTGCTATGAGTGTAGCTCTCTTTTCTATTATATGCAATCAAAAAAAACTAAAGCTGTCTTTGTGGAACCTGGCACCAATGGAGTGAATCGTATTTTAATACCAATAATGAACTCTTAAAAGGTTGAATCAAGAAACTTCACTTATACTGTACACAGGGTCAGAAACTATCAGTTAACATCTACAAACAATCATTGCTGTGGTGCCACTCAAATCAGTTCAATAGCTTGATTTCCAATTTATACAGCTATGTGGGAAGGAAGCTGAATTAATTAGAGATTTAAAAGCATTTTACAATCTTTTATGTAAACCTTTCATCATCAAAACTGTTTTACATTTAATCACATCATTGAATCCTTAAGTTACAAAGGGTTGCAGAGTTATCTTTGTGAACTTAAAATCAGATGCAAACAGCACAATGAGGTATTTTGTCCAGTGATATTATCTTATTACAAACAGAAGTTTCATAAAGAATATTTAAAGAGTTCACTTGAGGTAAAGCAGTACACAATTTATTTACTGATAGAACCCTTCAGCTGAAGCACTGGTCTACAAATCCACAGAAAGTTGAGTAATGAAAGAACTTCAACCAACGCACAATATGGAAATTGGAGAATTCCACTTGCATGAAAACACAAACACTAATTTTCTGATAGTAATTACATATGACAAGTGGTTACTACAAAACAGGGAGTGACCATGTTCACCAAAAGGCAAGTACAAGTAATCACTTGCAATTATGTAGAGAATAAACGGCCGAATTATTTACATCGAATTACATCAAAAACTACAGCACAGAAACAAGCCATTCAGCCCAACTGGTCTATGTTGGCATTTATGCTCCACACAAACCTCCTCCCACCTACTTCATCTAACTCTATCAGCATATCCTTCTATTCCTTTCTCCCTCATGTGCTTCTCTAGCTTCCCCTTAAATGTATCTATAGTATTTGCTTCAACTACCCCTTGAGGTAGCGTATTCCACATTCATACCGCTCTTTGGTAAAGAAGTTTCTCCTGAATTCCCTATTGGATTTATTAGCAGCTATTTTATATTTATGACCTCTAGTTTTGAACTCCCCCACAAGTGGAAACATTTTGTCTACGTCTACCCTATCAAACCCTTTCATTATCTTAAAGACCTCCATCAGGTCACCCCTCAGCCTTCTCTTTGAGAGAAAAAAGTCCCAGTCTGTTCAACATTTCCTGATAAGTATATCCTCTCAGTTCTGGTAGCATCCTTGTGAATCTTTTTTGCACCTTCTAAAATGCCTCTATATCCTTTCTATAGTATGGAGACCAGAACTGTGCACAGTACTCCAAGTGTGGTCTAACCAAGGTTATATACAAGTTGAATATAACTTCTCTGCTTTTTAATTCTATCTTTCTAGAAATGAACCCCAGTGCTTGATTTGCCATTTTTCTGGCCTTATCATCTAGCATTGCTACTTTGAGTGATTTATGTATGTGGCCCCAGATCCCTCTGCTCCTCTATCCCATTCAGACTCTTATTATCCAAGCAGTATGTGGCCTCCTTATTCTTCCTACCAAAATGCACCACCTCATACTTTTCTATATTGAAATTCATTTGTCAATGACATACCCATTCTGCGAGTTTATTAATGTCCTCTTGCATTTTGACGTATTCCTCCTTTGTATTAACTACACCCCCCAATTTGGTGTCGACTGCAAATTTTGAAATTGTACTTCTGATTCCCGAATCCAAATCATGAATGTAAATTGTGAACAACAATGGGCCCAGCACTAATCCCTGTGGAATACCACTTCCCATCTTTTGTCAGTTTGAGTAGCTACCCTTAATGGACTGCAGCGGTTCAAGAAGGTAGCTCACCACCACCTTCTCAAGGGCAATTAGGGATAGGCAATAAATGCTGGCCTTGCCAACGACGCCCACATCCAATGAACGAATTTTTAAAAAACACCCACTTCCTGTTTTCTGTTTTGTAGCCAACTTGCTATCCATTCTGTTCCATGTCCCCTGACTTCATATGCTTGGGGACCTTAGTCAGTCTACCTTATGGAAGGCCTTTTAAAAATCCAAATTTATTACATCTACTTCATTACCCTTATCTACTCTATTGCTTCTTCAAAGAATTCAATAAGGTTAGTCAGGCATGACTTTCTCTTTTGAAATCCATGTTGACTATTCTTTATTATATTTTTGTTTTCTAGATTTTTTTTATTACACCTTTGAGTAAAGATTCCATTATCTTTCCTACCACCCTAGTTCCCTGGGCTTATTCTAACTCCCTTTTAAATATGAGAAGAACATTAGCTGTCTACCAGTCCTCCACCACTATTCTATATTTATACATGTATACACACACACACACACACACACACACACTATCTCTTCCCTAACGTCTTTTAATATTC
This sequence comes from Heptranchias perlo, assembly GCF_035084215.1. NCBI lineage: Eukaryota > Metazoa > Chordata > Chondrichthyes > Hexanchiformes > Hexanchidae > Heptranchias > Heptranchias perlo. The sequence goes on along the minus strand of NC_090334.1, from coordinate 25,323,243 downwards.
GCAGGTGTAATCCGTGCGGACCAGGGGGTTTTATCCTCTCTAAGTTTGATTAGTTTATCAATTATCTTCCTCCTTTCTATCTTAAATGTCTTTATATCTTTTTTATCTCTTCTTCTAATGTCATGCCCACCTTAATGGTCTCCCTGGTAAATAATGAGGCAAAATAGCTATTCAATATTTCTGCCATTTCACTGTCATTATCTGTGAGTCTATTTTGTGCATTCCTTATTGGCCCTATCCTGATTTTTCTTTGTTATTTATGTCTCTGTAGAATACTTTACTATTTCTTTTTCTGTTCCTTGATAACTTAATTTCATAGTTCCTCTTTGCTTTCCTAATTGTTTCTTTGACTTCTTTCCTAGCCTCTTTGTATTCCCTTTTGTTAGCCTCTCCTTTAGTGTCTATATACTTAGAGTATGCTTTTTTCTTTAGTTTCAATTTTATCCTTATCTCTTTAATCATCCATGGTGTTACATTATTGACTAGTTTGTTCTTGCTTTTTAAGAGGAATATATTTCTCCTGAATTCTAATGATCACTGTTTTAAATATTTCCCACTGCTGTTCTATTTCCATCTGTCAACATTTTTTTCCAGTTTACCACTCTCATCCCCTCAAAATTAGTCTTTTTCCAATGTATTACTTTGGTCTTTGTCTTAAATATGTCTTTCTCAAATCATTAATTTAAACCTTATTACATTATGATTGCTATTGCCTAGATGTTCCCCTACCCTTACTTCTTATCTGCTTTGGTTCATTTCCCATTACTAGATCCAGTGATTCCTCTCTTGTTGGGATTCTCACATACTGGGTAAGAAAGGAGTCCTGTGCACACAGTTAAAAACTCCATTCCCTTTTCCCCACCTCTTCTTGCCAGTTTATTTGAAGGTAGTTGAAATTTCCCATGATTACTATTCAATTTTTTTTATTCATTTCATAGATTTGCCTACATATTTCATCCTCCACTTCCCTTCCACTATTAGATGGTCTGTAGAATATACATATTATCGTGATTGATCCCTTCTCATCCTTTGTCTTAATCTATATGGAGTCTGTTTCTATCTTAATGTTACTTATGTTCCTTTTTCTATTGCCATGGTGTTGTCCCCAATAAGTACAGCTACCCTACCATCCTTTTTTCTTCCCTATTCTTTCTAATTACATTATATCCTGCAATATTTAACTGCCCGTCATGTTCCTTATGTAGCCATGTTTCAGTTATCCCTACCACATCTGGCTCCTCGCTATGCATTATTGCCTCCAGTTCCCCAGTTTTGTTTTGGATGCTGTGCACACTGCGGTGCAAACAATTTCATTTGTTTTTAGAATTGTTCCCTTACTTTTATTTTTAACAGTCATTTTGTACTTATGTTCTATAACTGTATTTGTTGTCTGACCATTTATTGCTTACCTTGGTTTGACATTTACTCTTATTTCCTATTTCTTTTATCTTCAGACTTGTTATCCTCACCAGATCCCACCCCCCACCTTACTAGTTTAAAGTCCTATCCACAGCCCTATTTATTCTTTCCGCTCGGGACACTGGTACCATTCTGTTTCAGGTAGAGCCCTTCCCAGCGGTACAGCTCCTTCTTGTCCCAGTACTGGTGCCAGTGTCCCATCAAATGGAACCCCTCCTCACATCAGCCACATATTCACCTTCCTGATCTGTCTATCCCTATGCCAATTAGCACATGGCTCAGGTAGTAATCCCAAGATTACCACTCATGAGGTCCTTTTTTAAAAAAATATTTAGTTCCTAACTCCTGATACTCTCTTAGCAGGACCGCCTCCCTTTTCTTCCCTATGTCATTGGCCCCAACATGGACCATGACAACTGGATCATCCCTCTCCCTTTCCAAGTTACATCGAATTACATAGAAAGTACAGCACAGAAACAGGCCATTCAGCGTAACAGGTCCATGCCGCTGTTTATGCTCCACACGAGCTTCCTCCCTCCCTACTTCATCTAAACTTATCTAGTTGCGCCGAGATGTCCTTTACCCTTGCACCAGATAGGCAACACACCCTCCTGGACTCTCGATCGTGACTATAGAGGATGCTATCTATTCCCACTAATTATTGAATCCCCATGACTACAATCTTTCTATTCGGCTCCTCCCCCCCACCCCCCAGACTGCCTCCTGCTCGACGGTGCCATGGTTTGCATTCTGGTTCTCCACCCCCCAGACTGCCTCCTGCTCTACGGTGCCATGGTTTGCATTCTGGTTCTCCACCCCACAGCCTGAATCCTTATCCTCACAGAAAGCAAGTACATTGTACCTGTTGGATAGGACCAACCCCCGCTTGGTTCCCCTTACTCTGCTGACTTATGTGTTGGAGTGTCTCTAACTCACACTCCAGCTTAAGGACTGTGAGCTGGAATGACTCAAGGCAGAGACATTTCCTGCAGATGCGGCAATCCAGGATATTCTCACCATCTACAAACTCCCACGTCACAGACCCGACACACGGCCTGCATGGTCATTTATTTATTTATTTGTTAATATTAAGTGATTCTACTAGTTCTAGAATTAAATTAAGGTCTAGATTATGCTTAGTGGATGGATTTTAGCTTGATTTTAAATTAACTAGTAATTAATTATTCTGAACATTTAATTATTTAACTATTTCTTTATGAGCATGTATAGTAAATTAGTTTAATTTCCTCGGGTTCCGCCACTCCCCACTGACTATGACGTCACCTTTTGAGATGTGTTTGATTGCTAGTTTCCTGCTCTTTTTAACTGTTTAGCTTTAAGGTTATTTAACTAAGACTACCAACCACTAAACTCACTAACTACTAAACATAATAACTAATAAAAAACACTTACCAATAAACTAAATACTCACTGACTTCCATCGGCGCTCCTCTGTGATGTCACTTTTTGACTTCACCCTCCCTCGCCTCACGCCCCCCCGGGTCCGCTCCCGCCGCCCTCCCTCGCCTCACGCCCCCCGGGTCCGCTCCCGCCGCCCTCCCTCGCCTCGCGCCCCCCCGGGTCCGCTCCCGCCGCCCTCCCTCGCCTCGCGCCCCCCCGGGTCCGCTCCCGCCGCCCTCCCTCGCCTCGCGCCCCCCCGGGTCCGCTCCCGCCGCCCTCCCTCGCCTCGCGCCCCCCCGGGTCCGCTCCCGCCGCCCTCCCTCGCCTCGCGCCCCCCCGGGTCCGCTCCCGCCGCCCTCCCTCGCCTCGCGCCCCCCCGGGTCCGCTCCCGCCGCATGCAATTATTCAGTTCTTAAAAGCAATATAAACATGGTCAAATCGCAAAAGTTAAAAAAAAGCTTTATCCAATAAACCAGGAGCATCTTTTGAATGTAAAATCTCCCAGGAGTCAGGAGTCTCCTTGTAGTTGATCAGTGCATGTTCAAGTACTTTTTTTTAGTGCATGTAATACTGAATCTACATCTTAAAAAGATATTTTTCTGCCCTAAAGCAAAGCTTCAAAGAATACTCTACAGTTTGGAAAGTGACAAAATTAATTATTTGCTGGCTCCAACATTGACCAGAAACTTAACTGGACCAGCCACATCAATACTGTGGCTACAAGAGCAGATCAGAGGCTGGGTATTCTGCAGCAAGTGACTCACCTCCTGACTCTCCAAAACCTTTCTACAAGGCACAAGTCAGGAGTGTGATGTAATACTCTCCACTTGCCTGAATGAGTACAGCTCCAACAACACTCAAGAAACTCGCCACATCCAGGGCAAAGCAGCCTGCTTGATTGGTACCCCATCCATCACCCTAAACATTCACTCCCTCCACCACCGGCGCACCGTGGCTGCAGTGTGTACCACATACAAGATGCACTGCAGCAACTCGCCAAGACTTCTTTGACAGCATTTCCCAAACCCACGACCTCTACCACCTAGAAGGACAAGGGCAGCAGGCACATGGGAACACCACCACCTGCACGTTCCCCTTCAAGTCACAAACCATCCTGACTTGGAAATATATCGCCGTTCCTTCATTGTCGCTGGGTCAGAATCCTGGAACTCCCTTCCTAACAGCACAGTGGGAGAACCTTCACCACACGGACTGCAGCGGTTCAAGAAGGCGGCTCACCACCACCTTCTCAAGGGCAATTAGGAATGGGCAATAAATGCTGGCTTTGCCAGCAACACCTACATCCCATGAATGAACAAGAAAAAAACAACTCCATAACTCGAAGTTGGTCATCTACAGTAGAGCCCTAAAGCATTTTTCTACATATTTGCTTCGAATCACTAAATAGTTCAATTTTTATTATCTAGGTCACTGAACCATCAATAACAAATCAATAATAAAATAGTTTCTTCAGAGTAAAAAGGAACCACAATTTGAGAAAGGATTTTTAAGACCATCCCACTTCTCCCCGTGAAAATGTTTTATGGAGGATATCTGCAGCTTGAATGTTTAGATCAAGTTAAATGAATCTAAGTTCCATGGAGTGCAATTGTGAATCGGGTGTTAGTGCTCATCAAGTTGAGAAAAAAAATGTCAGAGATCGAGACTTCAAGGGCCTGCAGGGTCAGGTCTCTCAACAAAATACCATGGAGTATATACCCTCCTACTCCATTGTCCACCCCTCCATTCCGAACAGCATCCCCGACCACAGCAGTGTCTCTCCCACTTCCTGCACTCTCCCAGCCTTACGGTTAAACTGAAATTTCCAAAATATGTTCCTGACATCTGCAGAATTACCAGAAAAATGTCAAGATAGAAAGTTAAACAACAGTCATGCAGGGCTTAGCTGCATTTTATTCTGATGTTTTATTGACATTTGGATACGTAATTTTTTTACAACTGTGTCTATACTCAAGATTCTGAAGTATTTGAGAGGGTTTCAGCCTGTTGCAAGTTTGTTTTTCTTTGTTACACATACTGTGTAGTACGTACATTATTTTTAAAAGTAGAATTTAATCCTAAACATTAATTGAATGCAAGAAATTAAACTTAAGTGGAATAATTCATTATGTTAATATTTTTTGTCATTCCTAACTTTATAGTAAAGTAAGCACACATCCGTAGATTTTTCATTTTGGTGCAACAGGTTGCAAGTCTAATGTAGGCTCTCTCTGGGAAAATAAACAGTTTTAACATTTTAGTGGGTTTCTGATGCAATCTTGTCATTTGTATTCTTAACAAACTAACAAATTTGTAAACCAAGAAGTCTGACTAAGGGTTAGGATTAGGGCTGTTGCCTTCATGAAGAATCCATTTTAAGGCCAAACATTAATTACACTGCTACCACAAAAGTTAAACTGATTGCATCTCATTATGCTCAGCAAGCTACGTTTTTTTTAAATGAATGAAGCATGCCTCTCAGTATGGAGTCTCAACACGCAAAGAACAAATGTTAACCCTTGTTAGGAACACATTTGGGAAAGCAATGCAAGAGGTTATGTGAACAAAGGATGTGTATAGGGGAAGGGATAAAATTTGCTCCAGGTGAACACACCTTACATCAACCACAGTTTGTACTGGACTACAAAAAGAGTACTATTAAAATAAAATAAAAGCACAGTGAGAAGAGGTAGATCAATAAGATTGTGAATAAAACATAACCATTGATTATCTCATTATTTACATTTTGTCCCAAAAACACATTTGGACTTGCAAACAGTACAAAGTCTGAAACAAATCCTAGCTCACCGAGTGCAAACCCCATAAATAGGTAATTTTAAAAATATAGTTCGGTATTGCAATGGGGTTCCGTTAACTGTTCATTGATCACAGTCATTATTTTGCAACACAATCTCTAATGCTTTTAACAATGAAGTTGCATAGATATGGTAGATAGTATTTGGCTTTGGTTCCATCTGATGAAATTCTTCCATCATCACTGCTCATTCTTTTTTCTTCTTGATGCTGAAGAAAACATATAATGTCAGCTTTCATCTCAGTCTTATGGCTGTTTGAGTACAGCAACTATCGTCAACTGACCCACTGATACTCATCACTGAGACGTTGACATCGCTAAAGTGCTAAACTTTATTAAGTAATCAAAGTTCTGAAGGCAAGTACAATACAGTGAAACCTGCACTTAGTCACCTTTATGAAGCGATGATGCTTGTGGCCTCGACCAACAGCTAATAGGCACAGAGAGAAGAGACAAATCTGATTGTTTCTTCTGATAACACAAACCTCTACATTTAATATTAAATAAAAGGGAGGGGGAGATGAACAAAAAGAAAAAAAGTCAAGATCGGAAGATGAAGGTACAAGAATTTTTTTTTTTTTTAAATCTATAAACCAGTCCCCTTTAAATAGTTTACAGTGGGAGCTAGCCTTTACAGAACCTTTGCATTGTGCCATTCAATTATACCTCAATAAAATAGTCAGGACTCGGCATCATCCTGAGATCAGAGGCTATTGAGCAATCCAACTATTAGTTGCTCCACGGAGGGGCATTACATATCAGGAAGAAAACATTCCTTCACAATGGGGTATCTGGGGGATAATGCAGCAATTTAGTATGTACTCCAATTAACCAAGTGCCCATTTCTGAGCAGAAAATGTGCTCCACATCACTGTTACATTTTTGGGAGGGTTTCTATTTTTCTTACCTTAAATTATCTTGGCTCTTGTATCTTAGCTCTTGTATCTTAGCTCATTTTCACAGATGAGTCCTAACTCTCCATATCTTTCAGATTGTCCATCCTTACCTTGAGATCTAGATAAGCTTGGGTATTGAGCCTGGGAAAATGAACGGCAAACCCTGACTGGTAATTGCATTCGTTACCGGACCTATTTTATATCCCCATAAGGGCTCAATCGAGTCTTTGAATGTGATAAAGCATCACGTCGGACCATGCTTTTAAGTAATAAATGTTAAACAAAATATTAACAGGCACATAAAAGTCATAAAATATATTCAGTGGAAAGCCTTCCACCTAGCTTGAATGGACAAAAGTATAAAAAGTATAAAAAGAACTAAGCTAATCCCTTGTAAATCACTTCCAAATAATCAGCAATGATTCTATTCTTTGACTTTTTTTAAAAACACTGTTGGGACATAAATAATTTATACTGTTTCTTGGAAACTCAAATTCATTTATCTGTCTCGCAGGAGTTTCAAACAGATCCTTTCTTCTCAAATTGGCTCATCAAACAAATTCTTATTTAGAACAAATCAGCTCTTTTTTATATCTCAGAAATTCCGTGGCTTCTAGAGCAGGTCAGAGGCTGGATATTCTGCGGCAAGTGGCTCATCTCCTGACTCCCCAAAACCTCTCCATCACCTACTAGGCACAAGTCAGGAGTGTGATGGAATACACTTGCCTGGACGGGTGCAGCTGCAACAACACTCAAGAAGCTCGACACCATCCAGGACAAACCAGTCTGCTTGATCGACAGTCCATCCATCACCTTAAGCATTCATTCCCTCCACCACTAGTGTACTGTGGCTGCAGTGTGTACTATCCACAGAATGTACTGCAGCAATTCACCAAGGCTTCTTTCGCAGCATGTCTCAAACCTGCGACTTCCACCACCTCGAAGGACAAAGGCAGCAGCTGCATGGCAACACCATCACCTCCAAGTTCCCCATCAAGTCACACACCATATTGAATTGGACATATAGCGCCGTTCATCCATGGTCGCTGGGTCAAAATCCTGGAACTCCCTATCCAACAGCACTGTGGAAGTACCTTCACCACATGGGCTGCAGAGATTCAAGAAGACGACCCATCGCTACCTTCTCAAAGGTAACTAGGGATGGGTAATAAATGCCATTAGGAAAGGAATAGATCAGATTCAGATATGATGGCCTTCCATGGTCAAGTAGATTGCCATTACCGACGGTAAAGACTCAAACATGAATAATGGCTACTTGGACAAAATAACCATATCCCAGCAAGAAGCAAACACAGAATCAGGAGAGAAGAGGTTCTATTTCATTTAATGCACAATACTTAGTGAAGACCACTTTTCCAAATGTTCCACATCAGACTACACATTTCTTCTTCATATGTTGCAGAGATCATACTGTACAAATGTCAAATGTCCACTGTAACTGAGGCATTATACTTTGCTTACAACAAAAACATTTTCATTGTGTATTGCTATATGATTTCAACTCCTCAGTTTCTGAACTCCAACACAGAGTAAATTTTCATTTTACTGCCTGGGTGCAAAACCAGTGTCGTGGATTGGCTGAAATCAGTAGGAATGAAAATTGGGCGGTTTCTATAATGGGCTGACAATCTGCAACGCTGGTTTTAAGCGTGGGCAGCAGGTTGAAAATCTACCCACCATCAACCAAGAAGCATGTTCAGGAGCTTGGAGTGGATTCCAGTTTCAAGCTCTGCGCCACAGCCGGTATCTGAGCTGTGAAGTAGCTTTCAATTTTTGAGATTATAATTTATATATTGATGTTTTAGTATTCACGGTACAACACAGGCCATATTTTATGATCCACTGAATTTTGAAATGCAAACTGTTCATGTTGTCTAATCCTGATTTCCAGGAGTTATCACAATGGAGCAATTTAGTAGTTTTCTTTCTACAAAAGATAAAAACCCATTTAGTCATGTAACAGCTGGTTTAGTTCTTCACTGAGACCCTCATTTTCAATGGCTGGTAAACACTGCTGCTCCTTCAATACTAGGCTGAAAAAAAAAGTCTTCCCAGAAATGTTGAACTATAAAGGTTCAGTGCTGCTTAACATACAGATGTTTACCATCAACATTAGATCTGTAATAGAATTATTCTCCGCATATTTCTGTGTAAACATCTTTGTTTATATTTTCATCATCTGCATCATGCATGATTTTCAATTTCTAACAATTCTGCTGGTGAACCAAACTTGGCCTCTTTCTATTCCAGAAATTGTGCTGTGTGTCTAAGCCAGTACTAACTGACGCTATGAGCTAACTAACATAACAACTTTCTGTCCCTGAATTGGACTTGTGTTCGTAACCTCGTTTTTCACCTCTTTCAAGAGACCACATGGCAACTGAGGGGCAAGGAGTCTCTTCATGCGATGCATAAGGCATCACAACAGTATGGGACAGGCTAGATGGAGCAGCTGGTCTTTTCCTGTCCGATATTTTTGTATGTATTTATAATAGTTCCTTTCACATAGAAAAACACCCCGAGGCACTTACCTTCTTTTACCCAGTTTGTTATCTGTAGCTTTTCCCACAGTGCCACGATTACCCACTTTCTTTCAGATACAGACTCTTAAGCCAGTTTTAAAAAGCTTCAGTAGCAGTTTAACACAGGTCCTTGTCCCAGTTAATCAATAAATTAATCACCTACAGCTGGCAAATCACTTTATAACTGCATTAAACACATTAAGCACTAATAACCACAGTCAACCAAAAGCAAAGAAGCCTATTCAGTCAATAATCACTGATTAATTTGAACTATTGCATTTGGTACTTTTATTACTCAAACCTGAGGGGTGAAAGAAAAAAAAACATATTTTGAAACTATAAATAAAATTTATAAAATGTTATGGCAACATTACCTTGTCCTGATTAGATGACATTGTTTTGGTGATATCATGTAATTATTACACTATTGGTGGCCATCTGGAAAGTATTCAAATCAAATTTTAAATTAATTATCACAAATTATGTATCAGTCAATTCAGCACAATGTCCCTCACAACCATATAACTGCAACATACATGAAAACATTTTTTTAAAAATATGTTCATCAAACATCTAAATATTGCAAGTTGCATTCGTGTTAATGAGAAAGATGTAAAGCTGAACAGAATGACACAGTTGACATACAATTTGATTTGGAAAGTTCAATGGATGAAAATGTCAGTGCTTTTAATTAGGAAGTTATAATTTAAAACTGTACCAATGGGAGACTTGGCTATTTTAGATAATAGTCAAGACATTACAATGTCTGTAATTTATCTCTTTAATAAAGAACATAATGTTGACTAGAATTATAGGAAGAAGTTGCCATATAATGAGCCAAATCTTGCTGGAGGGGCGTATCTCGTGGCGTGTGCCATTCGTTAGACTATTCCTGCACCCTTCAGCTCGAAATTCTTTTGCGCTTAACTTGTTGGAAATGCGAGCTGAGAACAGCAGGACTCAAAGGAAATCTAGAGCAATACAGTTAAGTGATCCCCACACATTGATCTGCCAAGATAAGGAATGATAACTTGCACTGAGTTATTGAAAACAATTTTACAACACCAAGTTATAGTCCAGCAATTTTATTTTAAATTCACAAGCTTTCGGAGATTTTCTCCTTCCTCAGGCAAATGTTTCAAGATTTCCTTGAAGCCTACGCATTTATACATATTGAACAATAAAACATGGTGTTTACAGACTGCCCCTGCAACTGCCCGTTGCCAAGGCAATCACCGTGTTCAGACAGAGAGGTGTTACCTGCAGAACCTCCGAATACACATTCAACAAAAAAACAAACAGGGAAAAAAAAAGAGAGAAAAAAAAAAACAGAGAGAGGCAGAAACATCCGGAAGGCAGAGAGAGCCAGCAAATGACCCATTATATTAAAAACAGATAACATTTGTTCGCTGGTGGGGTAACGTGTAGCGTGACATGAACCCAAGATCCCGGTTGAGGCCGTCCTCATGGGTGCGGAACTTGGCTATCAATTTCTGCTCGACAATTTTGCGTTGTCGTGTGTCTCGAAGGCCGCCTTGGAGTACGCTTACCCGAAGGTCGGTGGATGAATGTCCATGACTGCTGAAGTGTTCCCCGACTGGGAGGGAACCCTCCTGTTTGGCGATTGTTGCGCGGTGTCCGTTCATCCGTTCATCCGTTCAACGGACACCGCGCAACAATCGCCAAACAGGAGGGTTCCCTCCCAGTCGGGGAACACTTCAGCAGTCATGGACATTCATCCACCGACCTTCGGGTAAGCGTACTCCAAGGCGGCCTTCGAGACACACGACAACGCAAAATTGTCGAGCAGAAATTGATAGCCAAGTTCCGCACCCATGGGGACGGCCTCAACCGGGATCTTGGGTTCATGTCACGCTACACGTTACCCCACCAGCGAACAAATGTTATCTGTTTTTAATATAATGGGTCATTTGCTGGCTCTCTCTGCCTTCCGGATGTTTCTGCCTCTCTCTGTTTTTTTTTTTCTCTCTTTTTTTTCCCTGTTTGTTTTTTTGTTGAATGTGTATTCGGAGGTTCTGCAGGTAACACCTCTCTGTCTGAACACGGTGATTGCCTTGGCAACGGGCAGTTGCAGGGGCAGTCTGTAAACACCATGTTTTATTGTTCAATATGTATAAATGCGTAGGCTTCAAGGAAATCTTGAAACATTTGCCTGAGGAAGGAGAAAATCTCCGAAAGCTTGTGAATTTAAAATAAAATTGCTGGACTATAACTTGGTGTTGTAAAATTGTTTACAATTGTCAACCCCAGTCCATCACCGGCATCTCCACATCATGAGTTATTGAAAGTCTTGATAATGCTGTAAGGGAAAAAATCAGCTGCTGTCCTATAAATGTAAAGGCTTAAGAACTACATTAACCTCCCAATCAATTAATGCACTGGATCTCAAATGTTTATAAAGAAAACATAAACTGTGACAAGAAAAAGGAAAACAGCCCAACCTACATAACTGACCTCTGCTCTGAAAACCACCTATAAGTGGGGACACAAGAAGCTGGTGAGATACCAAAATGAAACATCTGTACTCAACAACCGACAGCAGGTACATCATTAACGGTGCAAATCTCCAGCCAAAAAGAGAAAATTCCTGGCACCAGCATTCCACCAAAGGGCATGCCACTTCATTTGCACATCAATTCCTCTTTCTAGGAATCACTGAAAGTGAGCTGTTTACTTGTCATAGTGACATTTTTTGACTCTTGGCAAGCAAAACAGCTGGATAAAGCATAATTGCAATTATGCTCCCCTCCCAAGAATTGAAAAAAGGTAGTTTTATTTCATCATAACTCCTCTGCCCTGTATTACTAACTCTCCACAATACTTATGCCAACTTATGTTTTATTTCAATTTGCCCATCTCCTTGGAAACTCTTGGAGATCCATAGCACCAAATTCAACTTGCCTGTTTTTTTATGTAAGGAGTCGTACAACACCAGGTTATAGTCCAACAACTTTATTTGAAATCTGTAACCTGGTGTTGTAAGACTCCTTACATTTGTCCACCCCAGTCCATCACCAGCATCTCCACATCATGTTTTTTTATGACTAATAATCTAAATGCCTCTCACTCCATCAACCAACTAAAACCACTGATTGCTTGTTCAGACTGTTTGAAATATGTAGTAAATTGTAGTACTCAACTACTTCAACGTAATGAGTACTGTACATAGAATCATCTTGAATAAAACTGAAGACTAACCATTCCATTGCTAGATCACGGTCTGACTTTATTACTGCTCATATCACTTTCAGCAGGATATATTCTGACTTGTTGGTCCTTTCTCTTTCAGCCAAGGTCTTACCAAATGAATGATGGTATTGCCTCTACAAATAGGTTCCATTTACAGGATATATTCCCAATTACATGATGTAGTTCAAAGCATTTCAATGAGAGCAATTTGAGTTGCAAAGTTGGACACAGTTAATGAAGAAGTCAACTAAGGAAATGTTGATAATTTTTCATTCTTTGGTGCCTGATTCAATAAACAATTTAACCGGAAATAAACAAGTCACAATAAATGATGCTCAAAATCAAGTGGCCCAACATAAAACTCTTAAATTGTGAGGACTTCCGCAAGAAATCAGACTCGTGGTTCATTGACGGGAAAGCTAAGATACAAGAGTTTGCCTCTTGTTGCAGAGTTGATGATTCTCATTTTATAAACACACTTAAAAGGATTATCAGAATTCTTGTGAGACTATTTTCTCTGCAATTAACACATCAGAACTGTGCATTTCTTAATGAACTACTGCATTCCCTCTGGTACACATATTGCTGTATGGATCAGAGATACACACAATGAATAAGTTGTCTTCTGACTACCTTGTCGCTACTAGGAAGCAAATACTTCTTTGAATGTAATCAACCTGTAACACTCTCTCCACAAGTGCTGCCTGTCCTGCTGAGTTTTTCCAGCATTTTTTGTTTTTATTTCAGATTTCCAGCTGTATTTTGCTTTTTGTTCAAATAAATCTTGTTTGGGAATATCCAGAATTAGCAGATCCTCTATTCATCACCTTAATCATCATTATTGGCTTTATTAAAATAAATAATTAGTCAGAATTCTGTACCATTAGCTTAGAGTTTTGACTTGAACTTCAACTAAAAGGTCACTTTTAATTATTAAATATATACGCTACTAACAATCTAGAAAATATATCAGTTCCTACTGCTAAATTTCTGCTACAAGAAATTTATAATCTTTTTAAACTGATGATGAGTCTCAGAATCAGTGCAAGCTTATTATTCCCAGACGTCACAAGCTTAACTGTTCATCAGACTGTTTATGAATACAGTGATACTGGTGCCTCCTACATGAATAAGATACGTACCAAATGGTTGTCTTCATTTCCCTAGTGACAACTTTCTGGCGTATTTCAAAAGAACGGGAATTTTGTTTTAATTTATAAAAATGTGTTAATTTATTAGAATAACAAAGGAATCTTGAGCCAACTCCAATGGTTTGACTTTCAGAGCTATGTATGGAGAAAGCAATCCTAAAGTACAGTTGTAAAAGGGTATTCCTTTAAGTTCATCCGCATAACATTTATTGTGTGCTTCAGTGATCAAATACTATCACAATGCTCACTGGTGTTAAAAGAATAATATACCTGACTCTGGTGGCCCACATGTTACTGCCCTGTACCATCCAATGAGTAAAGTGGAGGTTCACCTTTGTTCACATAGTGAAGTCCTGGGCTCAAATGGACCATCAGTGCAGGAGGTGCAGTGCAAAGTACCAAACAATACAGAGGGCTGGAAAACTTAGAGAACAAGTCAAGGTGGGTCACTCGAACACACCTCTAATGGCCTGTTTAGAATGGAGTAAGCAAATGCCTGGGAACAGATCACCTAATTGCCCTTATGTTTGGAGAATATTACACAAAATTGGAAAGATCAACAGAAGCAAAATTTATAAATGACTAGCAATCTCTCATAGTGTTGCTCACAGCTATTCTGTGGCCTAGAATATGATTTCTGATGTCTGCCATGATCTCGTGGCTTCCTGAATTTGACAGGGGGTTCTCGATCACTATAATGCAACAAATTTACTGAAGCAATATATCACTGGCTGATATGAAGTAAACAATATTACATATCTTACCATATGGAAAGATATAGGTCTTACAAGTATAATTGTGATGGAAGCAAAGGCCCATTTTGCTTCAAACTGTAAGATATAACTTTCAGGTGACTGCAGAAAGCCTAGAGGAGTATAGAAAGTACAGGAATGATGTAAAAAAGGAAATAAGGAAAGCAAAGAGAGGGCATGAAAAAAATATTAGCTCGTAAGATTAAAGAAAACCCAAAGATGTTTTATCAGTACATTAAGAACAAGAGGATAACTAAGGAAAAGGTGAGACCTATCAGGGATGATAAGGGTAACTTGTGTGTAGAAGCAGAGGATGTGGGTAGGGTTTTAAATGATTATTTTTGTCTCCGTATTCACAAAGGAAAGGGATGATCCGGACGTAGTAGTTAAAGAGGAGAAGTGTGAAAAATTGGATAAGGTAAACTTAACGAGAGAGGAAGTACTAGAGGGACTGGAATCCTTGAAAGTTGATAAGTCACCAGGGGCGGATGGATTGTTTCCTAGGCTATTGAAGGAAGCCAGGGAGGAAATAGCGGATGCTCTGAGGATCATTTTCCAATCCTCATTAGATACAGGGGAGATACCAGAGGACTGGAAGACTGCAAACGTAGTACCATTGTTTAAAAAGGATAGGAGGGAAAGGCCGAACAATTACAGGCCGGTCAGTCTTACCTCGGTGGTGGGCAAACTATTAGTTTATCCTAGTTCTCAGTATTGATTCTATCACTTGGAAAGGCCTGGTTTAATCAGGGATAGTCAGCATGGATTTGTACAGGGAAGGTCATGCCTTACAGATCTGATTGAATTCTTTGAGGAAGTGACATGGAGGATTGATGAGGGTAGTGCAGTGGATGTTGTCTACATGGATTTTAGTAAGGCATTTGACAATGTCCCACATGGCAGACTGGTCAGAAAGGTAAAAGCCCATGGGATACAGGGAAATGTGGCGAATTGGATCCAAAATTGGCTCAGTAACAGGAAACAAAGGGTAAAAGTCGATGGATGTCTTTGCAAATGGAAATCCGTTTCCAGTGGTGTGCCACAGGGCTCAGTGTTGGGTCCCTTGCTGTTTGTGGTATATATTAATGATTTGGACTTGAATGTAGGGGGCATGATTGGCAAATTTGCAGACGACACAAAAATTGGCCATGTAGTTGATAGTGAAGAGGATAGCTGTGGACTCCAAGAAGATACCAATGGGTTGGTGAAGTGGGTTGAAAAGTGGCAAATGGAGTTCAACCCGGAGAAGTGTGAGGTACTGCACTTAGGGAGGGCAAACAGTAAAAGGAAATACACAGTAAACGGGAATATATTGAGAGGGGTAGAAGAAGTGAGAGACCTTGGAGTGCATGTGCACAGGTCCCTGAAGGTGGCAGTACAGGTAGATAAGGTTGTGAAGAAGGCATACGGAATGCTGTCCGTTATTAGCCGAGGTATAGAATACAAAAGCAGAGGTGTAATGATGGAACTGTATAAAACGCTGGTAAGGCCACAGCTGGAGTATTGTGCGCAGTTCTGGTCACCACACTACAGGAAGGATGTAATTGCTCTGGAGAGAGTGCAGAGAAGATGTACAAGAATGTTGCCAGGCCTTGAAAATTGAAGCTACAAGGAGAGATTGGATAGGCTGGGGTTGTTTTCCTTGGAGCAGAGGAGGCTGAGGGGAGTTTTGCTTGAGGTGTACAAAATTATGAGGGGCCTAGATAGAGTAGACAGGAAGTACCTGTTTCCCCTAGAGGAGAGTTCAAGAACTAGAGGACATAGATTTAAGCTGTTTGGCGGAAGGATTAGAGGGGACATGAGGAAAAACTTTTTTACCCAGAGGGTGGTGGGTGTATGGAATTCGCTGCCCGAATTGGTGGTAGAGGCAGGGACCCTGAAATCTTTTTAAAAGTACCTGGACCTGCACCTGCACCTAAAGTGCTGTAAGCTGTAGGGCTATGGACCGGGTGCTGGAAGGTGGGACTAGAATGGGCACCTGGTTGTTCTTCGAGCTGGCGCAGACACGATGGGCCGAATGGCCCCCTTCTGTGCTGTATCTTTTCTATGGTTCTATGAAACTTTGGATAGGCTAATGTATTAAAATGGACTTAACTGCCTCCTGGAAAGGATTGTTTTGGAGAATTGAAACAATACACAAATTAGTCTCGAGATATTTATCGGTTTTAGGGGAAGGTGAACAACCACACAGTGCTGTTGATTGTCTATACATTCAAGTTAATTGCATCAGCAATTCTCTCATCTCCAAGATATTGATGAATGCAAGTCTCATATCATATTTGTTTGAAGACAGCCAAGCTATTTTATGTACGTCAGGAGTCGAGGCCAATGAATTGACCTGAATTCTGATATTTACTGAATGGTAAAATCATTTTCCACAGTCCCCTTGCTTCAGCCATGTGCTTCCGCTGTGTAGAGGGAAGATGGGACCCAGTGGAACAAAGCAGCATCCACATCAAAGTTTCTGTTCAAAGATTCTGAAAAGGACTCTAGGAGTTCAGATACTTGATTACTTTTGAGATAATTTAATGTATTATAAAAGTCAAGCATTGTATTTCTGAATATGTGCTGTAATCCTTTTGATTCCATGTAATGGTATATTCAACCAACAGCTTTAGCCTGAATGACAGTCTTTTCTACCTTTCAGAGTGAACAAGCATGTGTGGTATGCAGCCTGTGCAACCTCTGATGTGAAATAGTGCATTAAAGGTAATTGTTAATACTCTGGTATGCTACCCCCAATCACTGCACACACAGGGTTTCAGCTTCCCTCACAAGGGATATGGATTCACCTATTGAAACTAAGCTTTGCTGCATGAATAAAGCAAGTTAGGAGAGAACCCAAATTGTAACCATAACATTTGTCATACTATTTACCAAACCTGTTTAAGATGCGAGGAACTTTCTACATTTGTCCCTCCCCAAACCCCAATTATTTATATTATAAAATATTTATTTTTTTACTCTGTCTCCCACATTGGATTTTCATTATTGTGTTTAAGATGCAAGTATATTATTGTTTCTCCTCCTCTTTTAAGTTATTCATATAATTATAAAAGATATTTATCTCCTGCCTTATTGCCCAATGTAGTTTTCTTAAAACCATTGTTGGTGCAGCCCTGCATAGGGTGATTGTTCCCATTCTTGGATCTTCAATAACTAGTACCTGAACAAGTTATCATTTGCCATAGTTCAGGCCAAGCTGACTCACTGAAGTCAACCACAATGTTCAAGGTCAACATCAAAGGCTTCATAAACATGTGGACCTGACCCTGGCACAAAAATATCTCACTCCAAACAACAGAATTTTAACAATGTAAAACTTCGAAAAAATTAATTTCTTTTACTATTGTTGTTATTTTCTGTCACTCATACCTCACAGTTATCACAGCACACGATGAGTAGTGTAGTTTCAATCACAGAATTGCTCCATAAGAGCTGGAACACCCTGGTCCTTTTCTGGTTATCATGTGATGTGCATTGTCACAGTGCACTCTGGGTGATGTAGTACCATGGAACAGGATGAAAACTACAATTCCCATAATACATATTTCTCTTGGACACACATACAAATACAGCAGTTGAATATTACCAGCAGCAAGCCCAGGTAAAATTTTTAACTCAAGTACCAGGGCCAAACAGAAGGACAAACTTATACCAGGGAAATTTCTCGCAGGCATTTCGAGCATTAAATAACCAATTTTAAGCATATTTTTTTATTTTGAAGTTGTCTCATTATTTTATGTGTTTATTAAGTTACCGGTTGATCCCCTGTGACATTACACATAGGGAGTCAGAAGGTGCATCAGGATTTTTGGGTGGAGATTAGCATTTTGGGGCGAACGGCCTGAAAAAAAGCCCAGAACCTGCCGATGGTTCAGGGCAGAGCGTGGCAGTGCCCAGAACAGCAGGAATGAGGTGTCGGCGAGCAGATACCAAGGTTGCAAGGACAGGGCCGCAATCTGTAAAAAGGTTGTAGACTAGGTACAGGAGCAGTAGTATCAAAGAACAAGCCGGGAATCTGTAGATATGGCTGATGGGTGAGAACTGAGGATTGGTAATGGTGGTTTCTAAAAAATAGCTGATTGGCTGACTGAGGAAATAATAGCGGCTGAAAATGAATTTGTGGCCAACTAATAGCAGCAGAATAAAGCAGGGAGGTAGGCCCTGAGGGGTGATGCTGGGGAGCCCAATCTTTTTTTCAAATGTTACAGGGAAGAAATACAAGATTAATTGCTAAAATTATATTAAGCACAAATATTTAAATATAAAATTTTAAATTCCAAAAAATCTGCTTACCTGAGAGAGGGAGGAAGAGAAAGAAACATCTCGGACTAAATCTCCTATCATTTTTAAAAACATAATCTAGGTTAACACTTCAGTGTGCTACTGTGGGAGTGCTATATTGTCAGAAACACCACTTTACAGATGAGACATTAAATCAAGATACTGGGCTCAATTTTCCAGTGAAGTAGCGGGTGCATTGGGGGCGGGGGGGCTCCGAAAATTGCGGAAATCCCGAGCGGGTTCGACACCCGGCTCCAACCCGCAGACTTCCGGGTCCCCTGTTGACGCGTCTGGGTGCGCGTGCGCCTCCCAGATGCGGAAGTCCCACTGGCAATTAAAGCCGGCAGGATGATAGTTAAGACACTTATGTTGATACTTAAAGTACTTAATTTTGTCCACATTAAGGCAGGGGTCCAATTTTGAAACATCCCCAGCGTGTTTCCCGTGCTGTGGGAAACACTCCATGTTCTGCCAGATGTGTTTCAGCCAGCAGCCAGTGAGACATTCAAATGCTTGTTTGACAGATGGGGAGAAAAGGGTCACTTATTGCAGCAGGGCACTCAGTTTTTCCAGACAAACTTTCCGCTGCAAGATCTTTGCGTTTTCACTGAAAATTCTTACTTTCCACTCACAATTCTTCTGTTTACACATATTTAACAAATTTTCGGACCCCCTCAAACTCACACCATCAGGATGGGGGGGGGGGAGCGCCATGGCTGCACTCACCACTACATCCGAGGACGAGCAACATCACCAGCCTTGCCAGGCACGGCGTGCACTTCCGCCACTTGCAGTTCCACAACACAGTGCTGTGCCACAGGCATCTGCACAAGAGCACAGAGGGGAACAGAGAGGGGTTCCGCTTGAGGAGGCCCCATCCACATCTGCCACCCACATGGAGGAGGAAGAGGAGGAACCCATGGGCAGAGCAGCTGCTCATGAGGCCAGGGAGTCACTGATATGTGAACGGTTCTCCTAACATCAGAAAGTGTGAAGAGTCCAGTCGTCACACCACCTGGAAAGAGCAGCACCAACACCAGCCGCCCACCCCTCCCTGCACAAAACAGTCCTGCAACTACACATACACCCACTGTAAAGTGACCCAATGAGTGGCATCAAATGTCGCCGTTCATGGTGAACCTCGTGAAAGGGTCCTATCACAAAAGCCAGTCAAGAATGGGCAAGATGTGGCAGCAGTGGTGACAATCATAATATTTAATGTCACTTTAACAAAAACTAAATATAAATGAAAAACATGAGCAACTGGCAAACACCCTTGTGCATATCCTTCCTGCTCACAAAACCTTCGCCTTTCTCTTCCGACTACTTCTACGTGGTGCATCCCCGATGGCTGCAGCAGAGGTAGTGGCAGGTTGCTCTTGCTCATGCCCTGACTGCTTAGATGCTTTGGGCCTACACCCTCTGGGTTTCGGTGCCCGTGAAGGCCCCACCAAAGACCGCTCCACCTGCACTTGTGCAGGGGCAGACTCGGCCACCTGGAGAGGAGGCACATTGCGGGTTCCGGTTGAAAGGGGGGCAACAGGTGAGACATGGGATTGCTTTGAGTGGCGTCCACACTTCCAAACAGCCATTTTCAGGGTCTGAATAGACTCATTTGTGAGCCTTGCTTGAAGCTTAATGGAGGCTAGCCTTCTCTCCATTGCAGACATTCCCGCACTTACCTGTGACACTATCTCAGAGAGTTGCTCACGTCCCTGTGACAGTATCTCGGAGATTCCCTCATGTCCCTGTGACAGTATCTCGGAGATTTCCTCCCGTACCTGTGCCACCATTCCACTCATGCAGGAGTTGGACTCCTCCATCCTCTGCGCTATTGTGGAGAGTGTGCGCGGCACCTGTTCCAGGACCTCGCAAATGTGCTACTGTCTCTCGAACATTCTCCTTTTAAAGGATGGCCCCCAGGGTTCCGCATCTGCATCCAGCTGAGCAGAGCCTGGAGAGGAGTGCTCCCACCGACGCAGACTCTCCGAAGGTGCCCCTGCCACCAGTGCCTGCTCGTGCTCACTTGTGTGCGGTAACTCACCAGGTGCCAACCCAACTAACTGAGGACTAGGACCCACTGAGGTGTGAGTATCTGCGCTGGTGGATGGCTCGCTCAGATGTGACGGTGCACCCTCAGAGGCCGGCGGGTCCTCGGAGGAATCACCCTGTGCCGTCACTGCGGTCGCTGAAGGCCCTGTAAGAGAACAGAAGGCAATATTAAGCATCATCACAGATGTGTCATGTTGCGATGAGCATACTGAGGTGTTTAAGATGGCAAGGCATGTTAACATCAATTCATATTGTGTGTGATGAATGTTAAAGTTGTGTCACCAGATGTTTTTCAGGTGCCAGTCTCGGCGTCCCTGATGGGACAGGCATTCGAGGGTTTGCCTGAGGTCCAGCGCCTCCTACTCTGTGTCTGTGAGGACGATGATATGTTACGGCCCCCCCTCCGGTCCTCGCCCCCTCCCGTGCATTTTGCGCTCTCTTCTCCTAGAAGGGGAGAACGAACAGACGTGTAAGTGAATGATGGTGAAGTGGCCAACCGATGAATGCATTGCTTTGGGTGAGGCTGACCGTGAAAGAGATGCATCAGAGGATGAGTATAAGACAGAGACATCACATTGGAGGAGTTGAGTGGTAGTGGTGGGGTGACTAATGGGGAGGTGAGGAAGTGCAGGTAAGTTGAGGATGAGCTTTAAGTGGGTGTGAGGAGTGATGTGATGGAGTAGTGTTGGCAGTGAAGGATAAGTTGGGGGGGAGGAGGGCACGGTGATGTAGAACACGGAGAATCAGTAAGTGTACTCACTTTGACTGACCTCGTTTGGTCATTGAAATGCTTCCTGCACTGTACCCAGGTGCAGGAGATATTGCTGCTGCTGGTGACCTCCTCTGCCACCTCGAGCCAGGCCTTCTTGGTGGCAGAGGCAGGCCACTTCCTCCCGGGTAAAACAGATCACTCCTCCTCACCCCATCCAGTAGCACCTGGAGTGAGGCATCATTGAATCTTGGAGCAGCCTTGCCCCTGTGCTGCTCCATTGTGGTGTGTGGGTGTTTGCTCCAGGCAAAGCCTTTGGAGCAATGGCCCTTTAAATAGAGCTCCTCCAGCTGACAGCCTGTGATGCGGGCGTGCAGTCCGTCCGCTGCGCAGCTTTTGGACGGCAAACCTGGAAGCCACGTTAAGTGGCACCAATTGAATTGCGATTGCGTGGGAAACGGACATTTTTTATTGGTCGGATTACCCGCGCGCCCATTCACCCCCTCCCCCCACTGCCATCCCGCCTCCACTCTAATATCGGGGCCACTGTCTTTCTGCTCCGGTAGATCAGGTTGATGTAAAACATCTTATGACACTATCTGAATAGGAGCAGGGACTTCTCCTGGTGTGCTGGCTAACATTCCTCCCTCAATCAGGACTATCAAAAACAGATTAACTGGTTGGTCATCTTTCTTGCTGTTTGTGGGACCTTGCTGTGTGCATATTGGTTCCCACTTTCGCCTACATAACAGTGATGACTGCACTTCAAAAGTAATTCATTGAATGAAAAGGACTTTGGGAGGTTCCGTGATTGTGATTTTGGTGTTATATAAAGTTCTTTCTTTAGGTGTATATCAGAACAACTCAAGTAATAATTTACTGTATATACAATTTTTCTTAATTTCTTCTTAACGCTCTCTTGGGATAGCCCTGTCTCTTGCCTTGACACTGGGAAGCACTTGGGATGCCCTGATGATGTGATCAGGGGCTTTTTTTTAATATTCATTCTCGGGATGTAGACGTTGCTGACAAGGCCGGCATTTATTGCTCATCCCTAATTGCCCTGGAGAAGGTGGTGATGTGCCTTCTTCTTGAAACGCTGCAATCCGTGTGGTGAAGATGCACTCACAGTGCTGTTAGGTAGGGAGTTCCAGGATTTTGACCCAGCAACGATGAAGAAGGAACAGTGAAATATGTCTAAGTCAGGATGATGTGTGACTTGATGAGGAATTTGGAGGTGACTCGAGCGGACTGCTTTGTCCTGGATGGTGTCCAGCTTCTTGAGTGTTGTTAGAGCTGCACTCATCCAGGAAAGTGGAGAGTATTCCATCACACTCCTGACTTGTGCCCTGTAGGTGGTAGAAAGCTTTTGGGGAGTCAGGAGGTGAGCCACTTGCCGCAGAATACCCAGCCTCTGACCTGCTCTTGTAGCCACTGTATTTAGGTGGCTGCTCCAATTGAGTCACTAGTCAATAGGATGTTGATGGTGGGGGATTTGGTGATGATATTGAATGCCAAAGGGAGGTAGTTAGGCTCTCTCTTAGTGGAGCTTTTTACTTTTGTTGTTTTTTTCAAGTGTCTGGAAATGACAGACTGCACGTTCACATGTCTCTGAGCACATTCAGAGAACGAAGACAACTGCCAGAAAAGAGAAAAGTGCTCACAATGAATATGCAGCTGCTGTTGCTGCTCCTATTATCTCTGGGTTTCGATGAGATCACTTTTCTGCAGATTAGTTCTTGCCTTCCTTGTCCGGAGTCTCTGACATCCCATAACTTTGACAAGTCAATATCTCCTATCTCTTACGTTCTTATAATTCGGCCACAGTGCCTTGAAAAATGACTGATTTAATTTTGGGGGTCATTAATTTTCTGTCCATGATTGGATAACCAAAGTGCGGCACTTTTTTGCAACTTTGCCACAACTCTTTTGAAAACACTGACATTGAAAAGGAAATTCGGCTTTGTAACAATGCAACAGGAATTGCAATAAAGCTTGGGAAAATAGGATCATGTGAAATTCAATCTCCTCAGCGCACAATGCTGTCAAGCTGTATGATAATCCGTTCTGTTCACTTGGCTTCTTCACCACTCTTTAGTAAAATATATCTGCTTCTCATCTGCTTCATTCACAGATTGTCACACTCACATAAATTTCATCTGGGGAAATTAAGTTATACTGCCAGAGCTCATAAAGATGTCACTCCTGTCCCGATGGCGAGCCATT
Source organism: Heptranchias perlo (assembly GCF_035084215.1). Classification (NCBI taxonomy): domain Eukaryota; kingdom Metazoa; phylum Chordata; class Chondrichthyes; order Hexanchiformes; family Hexanchidae; genus Heptranchias; species Heptranchias perlo. The sequence continues at coordinate 25,299,782 of NC_090334.1, read as the reverse complement.
ACTGATAATCAGCACAGTACTGCTGCTACCATTTGCTCTCCTGATTGGAGGGTACAAACTCATGCCAGGTGTATGTTAAGTTGGCTTAACTAGACATCGCCCTTTAATTAACCATTTAAGTGCCGCTAAAAGCTGTAGCAGGTACAATGCGGATTTTAAACTGCAATCTTTAAAATAAAAACAAATATTAACCAAAACTTTCACCTGTAAAAAGAATAAGTGGATATAGCAGTTGAACAACTTGTCCTGAAAATCTTGGATATTGAATGGATTTTCTTTTCATGAGTGTCTGGTGGTCCCGTGCAGTGTGGGGATGTTCCTCTGGACCAAAATGTAACCGTTTGCTCCAATTGTGATCGTTCGCTGACAGTAGAATTCAAATTTAGACTTCTCAAGTGTGAATCAAGTACTCCACCGGCCTATTTTTTGGACTAACTTGGATTTCCTCCAATCCCACTTCAGTCTAGGTGGGCCTGTGGGATGGGACTTCCACCCACCCATTCGTTGTGCTCTTAATCCCAGCCCATTTCTCAGGGTCAGGGTCATTAGCATATTGAGAGCGGGCACCATACATAGTTAACTGGCATAACTGAAGAGGCAATTCACAACTACCCTTCCAATCCTAATGAATCAGGATAACTGAGATTCTACTGTACACTCCGTCAATTTTTGTAATATCTGGTATTTCAAACAATTGATTCCAAATTTGATTTATTTGGGCAATTGTGGCAAAATGACCATTTCAATCTCTCTGCCTAAAATATATGTTAAGCAAGAGGAAGAGGTTATATGAAATGATTACAAATAAAGTCCTACTCCTGGTGCGCTATATTCTAAAGTTTATTATAATATGTAGTAATATATCTTTAAATGTGATGACGTTTTTCTGCCCAACAAACAAAGAAGAAACAACTGGTAAGTAGATAAATGAAACATCTGGCATAGTACGGAGTCACAGAGCCAGAAAGGTCCCAAGTTCAATCCCTGCGTTGTTCTGAGTTAGTTGCTATCAGCCAAGGCAACAGCAAGGGAGCAACAATTGGTTGTAGCATTCCCCAGACTAGAGACAGGAAAAATTGGCCAGGGCTCCTGCCCAATTACTACACAGTGATCATTACTGGAAGCATGCGTATGTTCACATCAGGTGAGGACAGGATCAGGCACAGATATGATGACCCATTCCACCCCTCAACCTAGAGTCACAGTTCAGGCTCACAGATAAAGAATGGTCACTTCACCAAGATACCAGGTGGTTGAAAGCAGATGGGAGAAAAACTGGAGGGAAATTATCAAGCGCACAGATGGATTTCCACTAACAGTTGTTTTCCAGTTTTGATATCTTACAGTAGCTCTACTGGATGTAGTAAAGTGAATACTTTTTAATAATAATTCCAATTAAAAAAAGACAGCCAGAAACATGAATGGGGAATTACCCATCCCTAGCTATTCCCATCACATTTAAACTCAATTAGCAATGTAAATACCAGCAGATCAAACCATTCAATACCATTTGTATTTTTTTATTTTAAACTATCATTGGGTGAATGCACATCAAAGAGGACTCGCAGTTGAGGTTTAGATTGTTTAATCTAAATGGCATGGCAAATGGTATGTTGGCCTTTATTGCAAGGGAGTTGGAGTATACGAGTAAGGAAGTCTTGCTGCAATTGTACAGGGCTCTGGTGAGACCACACCCAGAGTACTGTGTACAGTTTTGGTCTCCTTACCTAAGGAAGGATATACTTGCCTTAGAGGTGGTGCAATGAAGGTTCACTAGATTAATTCCTGGGATGACAGGATTGTCCTATGAGGAGAGATTGAGTAGAATGGGCCTATACTCTCTGGAGTTTAGAAGAACGAGAGGTGATCTCATTGAAATGTATAAAATTCTTAGAGGGCTTGACAGGATAGATGCTGATAGATTGTTTTTCCTGGCTGGAGAGTCTAGAACTAGGGGTCATAGTCTCAGGATAAGGGGTCGGCCATTTAGGACTGAGATGAGGAGGAATTTCTTCACTCAGAGGGCGGTGAATCTTTGAAATTCTCTAACCCAGAGGCCTGTGGATGCTCAGTCGTTGAGTATATTCAAGGCTGAGATTGATAGATTTTTAGACTCTAAGGGGATCAATGGATATGGGGATCGGGCGGGAAAGTGGAGTTGAGGTCGAAGATCAGCCATGATCTTATTGAATGGCGGAGCAGGCTCGAGGGGTCGTATGGCCTACTCCTGTTCCTATTTCTTATGTTCTTAAGTTCTTAAAAACACTTTTTTTTATTGTTAGGAACTAGAATTCCCAACAGGACTTTGAAAACCCAAATTACACAAACAAATTCCTTTAGATACAAGAAGTGCAGATTGGATACATACAAGTGGACGGAAAATTTGGAGGGATAATCCAAATAGTAAATATAAAGGGGTTAATTTTCACCTTCAATGGCAGAGTGGAACTCTTGCTCGCTATAGAACCCATCCAGTTCTCAATTCCGTTGAAATCAATGGAATTAAAATTCAGGTGGGGTCTATAACGGGCGTGCAATCCACTCCACTAGTTTACTGCCCAAATGGTGAAAGTGAAAATTACCCCTTAAATGTCTGATAAAACAGAAAATCATGAATCATCTTAAATGTGAAAGATTGATTCCAAATAAGAGATCTGGAGAATCTCTTGGACATCTCAGGTCATATTTTCTTATTTCTTTGGAAAATATTTTTTTATAGAGATTTGAATGAGCTACAGGCAAGTGCAATCTTGCAAAAAGTAATTTAATCTGATAAGATTTCATTAGCTGAAATGATAGAAAACTGGCCGATTACATTGCACCTCAATGACCCTTTAATACATGTCAAGAAGCTAAATAATCCCTTTGTATCAATGATGAAAAGTTCAGTAATCCAACTATGGAGTGCACAGATGTATGTAATGGCTCAACGAAACAAATCAGAAAACCCTAATGTACCCACTAGGCTCTGCATACAGTGAGAATTTCAGTAGAGACACAAAAGAGTGGTTAACCTCTGGGCGGATTAATTCAATTTGAAATGAAGCACATATCGAAGGAACATTACACTATTGTGATTCTCCTGTCCCGTGGGCTCATTTCAGAAGTGTACTTTTTATAATCCATCAATCAAGCAGTACATTGCCACTAAAATTTGAAGCCTGGTGTCCAGTACACATCTGTTATACATGGGGTATGCAATTATAAATCTAGAGTCATGTGTTCCATGTAAATTGCATTTTATTTTTCGTAATAAACTCAGTCAAAAATGTACTTCTGCAAACGAGCAATATGATCCCACAGGAAAGCAAAAATTCCATTCGGGTTTTTGTATTTATAACAGTGTCAACGCGTGTAAAATTATTCTGCCTTACAACCTTGTTAACTTATCATTTATGACTAATCTCTAAAAGCTTAAAAATTCATTGAACTGGTAGCTCAGATTTACTGCAAGTTAGTGGCCTACAAAGCATGATGAAAAATAAAACTAGCAAAACATGACCCAGCTAAGAATGGGTTAATAGGAAGCTTCAGAAACAGGAATTCAATATTCGCTTTTGTTTTGTTGTTCCTCCCTCCATCTAATTCTACCAAGATTGGCCTTTAACAAGCAAAAAGTGCTTTTTTTTGTTGCTAATTTCCCTGACCAATTTTAAATGGGGGCATTACTTAGTAGACAAGTAGACAAATCATCTGTTTCCACTTTTTAACCAGTCTTGCACCTCTGTTTACTCGTATTTGTTTTTTCATAACAAAAATGATTGCAGAGGAAAATATAGCCCCTAGCTATTTACTGCTACCCAGTGATTTATAAAGGGTGAAAAAAAGGATAAACCAGTTCAACCGTTACTTTGTAAAACATAACTCAAAGACTACGGTAATAGAAAGCTCCAGCAACAAAATAAGTTACATAGCCAAAGATCGTGAAATTAACTTACAAACTGAACATAGCGATCCATTAATTAAATAATGAATCTTCTGAGATGATAATTATATTTAACCTATGGTTAAAAATAGAACCTGATAGTCTGCCATTAATAATTTTTGTAAATTATTAATATCCAAACTATGAATCATCATGAACATTTCAAGTTGACAATCATGCAAATTGGCTGCTAAACTTTTACATTAAAGTACTGCCGAGGTCTTTGCAAGAAATAAGATAAAAGAAAGACTTGCATTTATATAGCGCCTTTCACAACCTCAGGACATCCCAAAGCCCTTTACAGCCAATGAAGTATTTTTGAAGTGTAGTCACTGTTGTAATGCAGTTTAATAGAACTAAGCTGCCAACATTCAATCTTGTTCTGTCATTTCACTAGGATTTATTCAAAGAAGTTCCTCCGTCTCCTCTTCTTGTTTACATAATTTTCTCAAGCCAAGCAATCGCTTCTTGGATATAATTTACTGTGTGTGCTCCTATGTCTCTTCTGGAACCTCTTCAATGTCTGTCAAAACTCAGCTGGTGTTACCTTGAAGCAATTTACTGGGATTAAATTCCTTTGAATCTTAGTTGTGCACACAATACCAGGGATAGTCTGCTATCACAGTAATTCTGATTGATGTTTTGCTAAACCTCGATCTCAACTGTGTGGCAAAGTTGGGAGATGTAAAAGACCAAAGAACATGACTGGCCAGATTTTGGAAGCTGCTGGAAGTGCGAGCTGATAACGGCACTGTGAGGGCAACAGGGCATCTGGGACCTTGGTGAACAACGGTACAAACAGGGTATCTCCTTAACCAAAGAGATTTAAGGATTGAGAAATAAACAGAGAAAGGACTGAGGAAGAGGGTGAATTAGAGTGGATGAATTCAATGTCAAATCAGGTACAGAAAGAGAAATAAAGTGAGGGAAAGAAAGATTTGATTAAGAGAGAGAGAAAAAAAAGAGACAGAAAGGAAAAGTAAGAAAAAAACGTTTAAAAATTTAAAATTTGACATTTTTTAAATCTCCTAAAACAATTCACTATCTAAAGGAATGAGACTCCATACTTATAACTGTTTAGTTTCTGGGCAAGAGAGGTTGATTGGCAGTCATTAACAATTATCATGTCTTTAATTATTACGCTGATGATTACTAGACTTAACTTTCTGTGGCGGATTTAATGGACAATTAATGAGCAAATGCAGCAACTTCATGAAAATCATGGGGTGGTCAAGAGTGAGATGGGTTTTCACGAAGCCAACAGCGGAGTGGTGTAAATTGGTCACCAACTTGTGGTGATTCGCAATTCACGGGGCATCTCTTCCTGGCTACAAGTTGCTGGCCCATTTACACTTTAATAATGGCGTGCATCATTCAGACGCCGGTATTGTTTCAGCAAAATCTGGCCCAATAGCTCTATAGCATCTAAATGTGCAACATTAGATCATTTCATTCTCATTTACTTGCCAAGAATCTATTCAAAAACAGATGTACTGTACTCACCCCTAAATTGGAATATCATTTTTTAAATGTAAAATATATAGTCTTCAAGTTATTTGCCAGAAATTGAATTTTATACAAATAATTTAAAATCCATGACTTGAAACAGACCTCCTGCAGAATGCTGGAACATTAAAACTACCTCTCAAGGAATGAATCAGTGAAGATTTATATTTGGCGGTGGAGTGGAAAGTGTCAGTAAGGCAGAAAGCAAACTCACTGGCCCCAATATTAATGGGGGGGGGGCAGGAAGGGTGCAGGGGAGCCCGATAGTGGGCGAAGAACCCAGTAAGGCTGGGGACGTGGAGGCACTGCCGATCTTAATTGCAGGGCCTCATTTAAATAGATCACTGCCAGATTGACTGGCTGGCCGGCTGGTGGGAGCAGAAATTAGTGGCCCCAGCCGTGGACCTGTGGGGCAGTCGGCCTGTGATTGGTGGGGGGGGGGTGCAGAACCTAAGGGATTGGGGCCATGATTGGGGCTGGGAAGCCCGAAAGCCTCCTTGTGAGGCGTTGGGACAGCACTCCTGCTCCTCCTGACCTTCAAGGAGCTTTAAAACAATCTATCATGGGTAAGATGGGTATAGAGGGATATGGGCCAAGTGCAGGCAATTGGGACTAGCTTAGTGGTATAAACTGGGCGACATGGACATGTTGGGCCGAAGGGCCTGTTTCCATGTTGTAAACTTCTATGATTCTATGATTCTAAAACAGGCAAAGTTGTAAAAGTTACCTGGGCCTCTGCTGGCCAGTCGGCTAACAACTGTAGGGACAGTCTGGATGGAGCATTAGGTCTCTTCCTGTCCATCATTTATCGTATATTCGTATGTAAATTAAACTACAGTTCAACAGTCTGTGTGCAGTGTTTAATGTTTCCATATAATTCCAATCCCTAAATGCTACAGCATGTTTGCTGAGACTGAGAGCTGAAGCTCTATTTCTCCACATGTTGCCAAACTAAATCACAGTCCCTTCCCTACAAGATGAGACAAAAAAAGGAATCAGAGACCAGACCATCTGAGTTCACTTTCACACACTCATAAACATTATTAGTGGAAGTACAGGGGGAGGACGCGAGAGGAATGGAGTGAATAAGGTCACAAAACTAAAAATGTACAAACTGTTTCTATATGGCAGCCTCAGCAGGAGGACAACACCAAGATAAAGAGTTGCTGGGCTCAGAGATAGGGTTCAGGTCACCGGAGGGCAAAGTCAGTTGTTTAGCAGACCCTCTATAGAGACCCTCAGGCAAACTATGCTCACCTCAAGAACCAGACATTCCCATCCCTGGGTATTCTCATGTAACATTTTTCGTTCCAAATTTTAATATGAAAAATCCCTTTGCAACATATTCCAAACCTTGGGGCTGAGGCCTGAGAATGAAAGTGAATATAATTGAAATTAAATATAAGTATGTGTGCGTGAGAGTGAGAGAAATAAAAAGAATTGACTGCTTACTCAGAATTAAACAGAGTCATGCACATGCCCAAACCAATATCCTAAATTTGGTCAATGTGTTTAAAAATGCAGTGTTCTGGTTTGATGAATGGTGTACACTCAATGTTGATTAAGGATGATTGGAGATCCTTCTACAAGTGTCAAGGTATCATCGGACCCCACATCATTATAGCGGGTAATTCTTCACTCCTTTTGGAGCCGAGGGGCATGATTTTAACTTGGAGCCGTGATCTCAGCGAGTGGATGGATTTGCATGTGGGGAACCCAGAAGTCATGTGTGCGTGTTTAAATCTGCGATCGCAACTCAATTACAGGCAATTATCTTTGCTCCCAGGTTTTGCATCTCCAAGCTGCGCAGAGGGCCTACTGCGCACACAAATGAAAACTGAAAGATGTTCTCAACCCTCCACCGCTTTCTTCCCCACTTCTCTGGCCAAACTCGATTAGAACTGTTTAAAGGGCCAGTCCAAGAATGGATTTTGAAGGAAAATGGAGAAATGAAGTCCAGGACAGCAAAGGCAATGCCTAGATTTACTGATGCCTCCCTTGATGTACTACTGGCTGCAGTTAGAAGCAGGAGGGAGGTAATTTATCTCTGTGATGGGAGGAAGAACCCCGGTTCTGTCACCAAGAAGATGTGGCTGGAGGGGGCAGAAGAGGTGAGCAGCAAGAGCATGGTGCCCAGGTCTTGGGTTCAGTGCAGGAAGCAGTTTAATGACCTGACCAGGTCAGGAAAAGTGAGTACATTTGCTGATTCACCCACATCCTGTGAAATGCTACACCCCTCTCACTCTGTGTTGGCATGCCTACTCCATCACATCACTCCTCACACCCATTTAAGTTACAGCACCAACTAATCTTCATTTTCTATGCACTTCCTCACCTCCCCATTTGTGCACCCACCACTGCCACTCACCCCAATCCTGATGCAAGGTGATGCATCCGTCTGATAGTCACCCTCTGATGTATCTGTTTCATTGTCAGCCTCACCCAAGGCAAGCATCCATCGGGTGAATACATCATCTTCAGACACTCAAAGGTTTGTTCTTTCTCCCCTTGTAGAAGAGAGCGCAACATGCAAGTGAGTGGAGCAGAACTGGAGGTGGACCACCACAAATAGTCCAGCTGACAGATGCAGAGGAGGCAGCCCTGGAGATCAGTCGCACGGTTGCTCGCCTATCCGTCAGAGATGGAGAGACTGGCAATCCGCAGATGCTGGTGACAGAATTTTAACATCTTTCACACACATGATAAACTGATTTTATCAATGATTGAACTGTTCCGAACCTCATTATGGTCAGTGTAAAGATTGTCAATTTTCCGATTAATAATTAATATCAGGTTCTGTTGTCTTCCAGGCCCTTCACACCTTCAAGAGGAAGGAGCTGCGATGGAAGAAAGCGATTCCTCAAAGGATCTCATTCCTTCTGAGAGTGCACCGTCACATGACATACACTAGCCATGCACTAGCGCAGATACTGGCACTTCGGTGGGTCCTGTTAGCCAGATAGTTGGGTTGTCACCTGGTGATTCACCACTCACAAGTGAGCATGAACAGACACTGGTGGCAGGGGCAGCTGTGGAGAGTGCGCGTCGGGGGGCACACTCCTCTCCAAGCTCTGCTCAGCTGGACAAAGATGCTGAACCCCGCGAACCAAGAAGGAGAATGATAGAGGTGCAGCAGCAACTTTGTGATGTAATGGAAAAAGTGCCATGCACACTCTCCACAATAGCAGAAGGAATGGAGAAGTCCAACTCCATCATTAGTGGACTGGTGGCGCAGATAAGTGCGGGAATGTCTGCGATGGAGAGAATGGCTTTTTGCACGGCTCTCAAATGAGTCCATTCAGGCCCTGACAATGGCCATGCGGACTCTGGATGCCAACATGTCTGCTGCCTTAAACAGGCAGACAGATACTTTAGCCATGGCCTTACAATGCATCATAGATCTACTCCAAACTGTTGTCCAGCAGAGTGGTAGGAGTGATGTGGTCCTGGTCCAGGAGAGGGATGACGGCAAAAGGGGACATGGAAGTGGGGACTCCACTCAAAGCGCTCCCATGTCTCACCTGTTGCCCCCCCCCCCACAACCAGTACCCGCAATGCTGCCTCCTCTCCCGATGGCCGAGTCTGCCCCTGCACAGTTGCAGGTGGAGCAGTCTTTGGTGGGGCCCTCACAGGCTCCAAAACCCAAAGGTCGTAGGCCAAAAGCATCTCAACAATCAGGGCAGGGACCTGAGCAACCTGCCACTACCTCTGCTGAAGCCACAGGGGATGCACCACGTAGAAAGAGAAATGCTAAGGTTTTGTAATTCACCAAGGGTATGCACAAGGGTGTTTGACGAGCTGTCATGTTGTTAATTTATATATTTTTTTGTTATGGCGCATTAAATTTAATAATTATTACCACCACTGCCATGTCCTAGCCATTATTGAGTCCCTTTTGTGAATTTGCCCTTTCATGTGCTTCCTCGCGAATGCCAAGGCATTATGCCACCCTTTGGGCACGTGTGCAATGGCTGCATGTGTGATTGAAGGATTGCTTTGCGCAAACGAAGGGGCAGCAGGGGGTTGGTGGTGGTGGTGTTGGTGATGGTTGTTTCAGGTGGCCTGAGCATTTCAAAGTCTTCAATTTGCGCATCTCATGATGAGAACCTGTCAGAGACGAGGGACTCCTGGCACCACGGGCAGCAATGTGTGCCGCTGCTCTGGTGATGGGTTCTCCCTCTTCATTTTCCTCCTCATCCTCTTCCTCTTCTTCAATGTTGCCGCCAGATGAGGATGCTTGATGAGCACATTCGACCTCCTCTACTGCGCTATGTTGTGCAGGACACAGCACGTGACGATTATTCTGGAGACCCTCGCTGGCGAGTACTGAAAGGCCCCCCCCGATCTATCCAGGCACCTGAAGCAAATCTTCAACATTCCTATGGCTTGCTCAATGACACACCTGGTGGTGATGTGGCTCTGGTTATACCGCTGTCGCGCCTCGTTAGTGGGATTTCTCACAGGTGTCATGCGCCACGTCTGCAGGGGGTATCCCTTGTCTCCAAGGAGCCAATCCTTAAGTCTGCCTTCTGTGTGGAAGAGGTCCGGGATGTTGGACTCGCGCAAAATAAATGAATCATGACAGCTGCCAGGGAATCTAACTATTTTTACTGCCCACCCGCTCTTGGGGGTTAAAATTACCCCCCAGGCATCAGTTTGTAAAAAGAGCAAAGAAAATAAGCGAGTGATTTTAAAACTGTGACCATAGGGGCTCTGCTTGTATCCGCCCTGGAAAAGGTAACTTGAGGACAGCAAGCTAGTTGAAGTGTCCTCCAGTACAACCAAGAGTTATCATTCAGTTTTATCTACAAAAATACTTTTGGGAGACTGGTAAAACAAAATTGAATGGTATCTACTATCAGAGTACACAGAACAACTAGTGAATTAGTTATATTTTTGAATCCACGGAAACCCTGGAGAAACAGCGTCAATGGAGTTTACACTGTTTTTCTGGGATTTCCATGACTCTTCCATCTAAGTAACAGTAGACGAGCAGGAGAACCCCTGTGGAAATCCACCCCATAGTAACCAGAGCACTGCTTCCCCCAGTGTGTTCCTACAACCTGCTAGTCAAACAAGATTGTAATTTAAAATTTTACCTCTTTCATAGTCCATGGGTCAAGTCTAACAAGTAGGCACACAAAAAAGCAATAGCAACACTTATTCTTGTTGTTTAAAGATTTCGGGAAATCGGGAAGCATTTCTCTTGTGTAAATCTAATATAAGATAAGGGGAAGCAGAATTAACATTTTTCCAGTCACACGTCATCTATAATCAGGCAAAATAAAAAACACCATCTCTCTCCTTACTCGTTAAGCACATCCTGTCAATGGCATTTACTATCGTGGCTTCAAGTGACATGTGTAGAATTCGGACTTGTGTTAATATTTGATGCTGAAGGAGAAACAAAATTTCACCCAAGTGATTAATCTTCATGTTTGAACCTGAGCAGCAAGTACTGGCAAATGAGGTGACCGTGGGAGCCATCACAGCTGAATCCAATCATACAATCAGATAGCAGTGGAGGAGGCCATTCAGCCCATCGTGCCTGTGCTGGGTCTTTGAAAGAGTTTTCCAATTACTTCCCTGCTCCTTCCCCATAGCCCTGCGATTTTTTTCCTTTTCAGGTATATATCCAATTCCCTTTTGAAAGTTACCAATGAATCTGCTTCCACCAACCTTTCAGGCAGTGCATTCCAGATCATAATCTTGTCCCCCTCCAGCATCCACATGACCCAGCACGATCAACTAGATCAATATCAGGAACAGGAACCATATTCAATGTTTGCTACCCTAGCCCAAGAACACTGAAGACAACCATTCTAAACAAGATCAGCTAACTCACTGTAGGCCAGAGATCAAACACGGGATGTTTCTGGTCTGTTTAACTCAACAGCACACCATGATGCAGCATTGAACTGCTAAGCGTCAGGGGATCTATGAAACCCCTTTGAAATAGGTTTGGCTCTGTGTCATTTGACACACCTTTAGTACAGAACTGCTTCTCTTTGGGTGGCCTTGTATCACAGGTGGTGGAGCACCTGCCTCCAAGCTAAGTGGGTGTAGGTTCATCCCATTGCTGGTTCCCTTTATTACTTCAGGCTTTTTGTTTGAACTTTGCAGATGCTATCTTGTTACCTCAGAAGCTTTTTTTTAAACCTGTTAACATTTTTATTTTCTATTTTATGTGAAATATGTAGTTTACATTATGAAACAAAGATTAAAGTTAAGATTGTAGCAACCATCCTCCTGCACGTTCATGGGTCCCATTGTTTGAGATGAAAACCCCATTGGTCGATGTTTTCTAATCCCATTGAAAGTGATTTCATGTTCTCCATAAAAAATATATTATATAAAGTGCACTGCTTACAAGCATTATGCTCAGTTCAATGTGTAGCACAACTTGCTGTAGATACAGATAGGTGTTTTGCTTCTTCCTCCAAAAATGTATCCAATGTGACACCCCAAATACAGGAGTTTATGGAGTGAAGTCCACCAATAGTCCCGTGGATAAGGCTCTGCTCGATTTGGTAATGAGCAGTATAGATCAGGAAGGTCCCAGATTCAATGCCTTGGAAGGACTTCTCTTGTTTGCTATTTGCAATAAAATCTTAAATACGTTCTTTATCCCTGTGTTTATAATTTTGCTTCAAACCAGAAATTTCCCCGCACCCACTCCCCCATGTTGGGTAAGCAGATCTCAGTCAGGGAGAAATTGGCATTCAGCGCCCCTGCTGGAAAGTAAGAGACTGTGTGTGAGTGTGTGTGTATGCATGTGTGTGAGAGAGAGAGTGTGTCTGTGTGTGTGTATGTGTGTGTGAGTGAAAGTGCATGATGAGATTGTGTGAGTGTGTGCGTCTGCGTGTGTGTGTGAGAGTGAGAGTATGTGTGTGTGTGTGTAAGTGTGTGTGTGAGAGAGTGTGTCTGTGAGAGTGTGTGTGTAGGGGAGTGTGCGTGCATGTGTATGTGTGTGTCAGAGTGAGTGTGCGTGAGAGTGTGTGTATGTGCGTGAGAGTGTATGTGTGTGTGAGTGTGTGTATGTGCGTGAGAGTGTATGTGTGTGAGTGTGTGTATGTACGTGAGAGTGTATGTGTGTGTGAGTGTGTGTATGTGCGTGAGAGTGTATGTGTGTGAGAGTGTGTGTATGTGCGTGAGAGTGTATGAGTGTGACAGTGTGTGTATGTGTGTGAGAGTGTATGTATGTGCGTGAGAGTGTATGTGTGTGAGAGTGTGTGTATGTACGTGAGAGTGTATGTGTGTGAGAGTGTGTGTATGTGCGTGAGAGTGTATGTGTGTGAGAGTGTGTGTATGTACGTGAGAGTGTATGTGTGTGAGAGTGTGTGTATGTGCGTGAGAGTGTATGTGTGTGTATGTGTGTGAGAGTGTATGTGTGTGAGAGTGTGTGTATGTACGTGAGAGTGTATGTGTGTGAGAGTGTGTGTATGTGCGTGAGAGTGTAACAGTGTGTGTATGTGTGTGAGAGTGTGTGTATGTGCGTGAGAGTGTATGTGTGTGAGAGTGTGTGTATGTGTGTGAGTATGTGTATGTGTGTGAGAGTGTGTGTATGTGCGTGAGAGTGTATGTGTGTGAGAGTGTGTGTATGTGTGTGAGTATGTGTATGTGTGTGAGAGTGTGTGTATGTGTGTGAGAGTGTGTGTATGTGTGTGAGTATGTGTATGTGTATGTGTGTGAGAGTGTGTGTATGTGTGTGAGAGTGTGTGTATGTGCGTGAGAGTGTGTGTATGTGCGTGAGAGTGTGTGTATGTGCGTGAGAGTGTATGAGTGTGACAGTGTGTGTATGTGTGTGAGAGTGTATGTGTGTGAGAGTGTGTGTATGTGTGTGAGAGTGTGTGTATGTGCGTGAGAGTGTGTGTATGTGCGTGAGAGTGTGTGTATGTGCGTGAGAGTGTATGAGTGTGACAGTGTGTGTATGTGTGTGAGAGTGTGTGTATGTGCGTGAGAGTGTATGTGTGTGAGAGTGTGTGTATGTGTGTGAGAGTGTATGTGTGTGAGAGTGTGTGTATGTGCGTGAGAGTGTATGTGTGTGAGAGTGTGTGTATGTGCGTGAGAGTGTATGAGTGTGACAGTGTGTGTATGTGTGTGAGAGTGTGTGTATGTGCGTGAGAGTGTATGTGTGTGAGAGTGTGTGTATGTGTGTGAGTATGTGTATGTGTGTGAGAGTGTGTGTATGTGCGTGAGAGTGTATGAGTGTGACAGTGTGTGTATGTGTGTGAGAGTGTGTGTATGTGCGTGAGAGTGTATGTGTGTGAGAGTGTGTGTATGTGTGTGAGAGTGTGTGTATGTGTGTGAGTATGTGTATGTGTATGTGTGTGAGAGTGTGTGTATGTGTGTGAGAGTGTATGTGTGTGAGAGTGTGTGTATGTGTGTGAGTATGTGTATGTGTGTGAGAGTGTGTGTATGTGTGTGAGTATGTGTATGTGTATGTGTGTGAGTGTGTGTATGTGTGTGAGAGTGTGTGTATGTGCGTGAGAGTGTGTGTGTGTATGTGCGTGAGAGTGTATATGTGTGAGAGTGTGTCTATGTACGCATGTGAGTGTGTAAATGTATGTGCATGTGCAGATCGGGTAAGTACAGGATGAAGCTCAGTGGTACACTCCATGGTAAAGTAGCCTGTCAGCACTCACTGTCAAGGCATTGATATGATTGGGTGAGACACGGCAGGGTTGCCAGGAGCCATAGGTTCTAATCTAGCAATAATCAGTAACTTCAGGAGAACAGCAAAAAATTGAGAAAAACTTTAAACAATACAGTTTGAAAAAGGTTTTGTCACTTATTCTTGAAGAAGACAAAAAGAAAATCAATTTTATATTCAACAGGTAACAAATCCTGAAATTTGCTTTTCTGTTTAAACACAAATGATCCTGATTACTGAAACATATCGGAGACTTAACATCTGTAAACTTCAACATTCTCAAACAATACATCAATGGACTTGAAACTAAATTGAATTTAAGCATTGTCTACATTGCATGCAAAGTTTCTCCTAAATCCAGATGTTTATAACATTGATTCCAGTTTGAACATACACTGTCTAAAGCTTGTGAAGGCAGTTGTGGACCTTGTAAGAAAAATTAGTTTAATTTGATGTTCCGCTGTCCTCTGTTAGTGGATGTAGTTTTCAGACCCAATATTGACCCAGATGGTTTAGTACTGACACTAACAAAGACTGTGCTCTAGAGTAAGTGACTTCAGTGCTGATAACATTCAAAGGTACGTCAGGGCTGCATACCACACAGCCGTAACCCTTAATGCAACCTACAGCTAAATAATGTAAATGGCTACATTCTGTAACCACTTTCACCTCCTATGGACCCATGTTTTGTTTCTATACTTGTCTCATTATTGTTCCCTTTTGCCTTGCACCTTCATCCATTTTGTCATTTAATCACCCTTGCCCTCCACCCAAACCTCTCTCTTTCGTTCTTTCCCTGCCCCCTTTCCCCTGGCTCTGTATTTGCTTAAAAGCTGTTCATCTCTAACATCTTCCAGTTCTGATGAAAGGTCACGACCTGAAACGGTAACACTCTTTCTCTCTCCACGGATGCTGCCTGAACTGCTGAGTGTTTTCCAGAGTTTTCTGTTTTTACGACTGCAAAGTAAGTTGTGTATTAAACACCACTAAACAGGATGCAGCCACAAGCTTTGCACAATTCACACAGTGTCCTTATTATCTATATTGACCTCTGTAAAATGTACAAAGCCATCTTGTTCACATTTCCGGGGATCAAGAACCCAGAATTAGCACGTTGAAAAAATTGAAAGTCACTTCATTCTAAAGCTGCAGGCCCTGTTGTTGATACCAAGGGAAAGCTCAGTAAATAAAGTATTGAGGGCATAACAATAGGTGGTCAACAATCCAATTATAGAAACTTCTCATTTTAACACTGTCTGATATAACCCAAACTATAACATAACACACACAGCAGCTATTTTCCATGCTGATACAGAAAGAATTCAAAAACATTTCTATAACATGATCCTCTCTGTGACATACTTCTCGTAAAGACTCCTTTGTAGAAAGAGGATATTGTTCTGTTTAAATGTCTGGCATTTTAACAATCTGCAATCCTGTAACAAAATAAAAATGGTTAAATGAATGCACAGAGAATGTTACTTTTTCAACATATTTCATAAGCTTAAGTTCAATAAGGTGAAAGTTCAATTCTGCTTATTCTGGATAGTATGACAACTTTATGAGGTAAAGTAAAAACACAGTGTAACACTGAAAACCTTCGCTGTTAAATTATTGAATCCCTACCGCCCAATGCTAGGTTACAAGGATTGTTCATGGAAAGAAATACAGCCCAGCACAAGCACAGTCTTTCACCACTCAGCTGCTTTACCATGGCAATGCCACGAAATGCTAAACTGCACTAAACCAACAAGACCAGGCCATCTATTCTTAGACAGAACTCGGTGGAAAGTGAGCTGCAGTACTTATAAAAAGCAAGTAATCATTACATGTTTATGGACTTTTGATGATTCTCTAGTATTTCATTGTTTTTTGGTAGCTCGTAATTAACTCAGTGGATTCCAAATTGTAATGTGATTTTAACACCTCTCCTGCTGATACAGAAAGAAATGTATTTCACTCAGCTGGGAAGATGTAATTAAACTTTATAAAGACAGTTAAAGGCGGTGTCCGGGTTTATGGGGCAGAAATTGGTTTAAGCCCGTTTTCAGGCACAAAATAGGCACCGCACTCGAAGCACAGGCCAGATCACATGGCCCCAACTAAGGCTCCAAATTGGTACCCCCGCCTCATTTAAATGGAATAGGCAGGGATCCAGCGTTACTCGCGATGTTCATTGGCAATTTGCCTAATGGGGGCGTCAATACTGCGCATTATTGATGCCATTCAAAGGCAGCCTGTACCTCACAGGACAGGACTATTGCCAAGTAATCGGGCGCAGGCCTGCATGACTCGCTGCCTGTCACAAACAACTTGTACTTTGAGCAAATGGAAGCCCTTCCCGTTAAAACACAGTGCTGGGTTCTGATGGAGAGCATGCAGTCTATCAAGTCCTGCACCTGCAGAAATTCAGCAATGCAGGCAAATCTTAGTGCTCATTCCTGCTGTTTAGCCTCGATGGGGAAGCTAATGAATTGTTGGCGCCTCGCAAGCAATGCATCTGTCACCTACCTGATCAGCAAGCTGACTGATGGTACTAATGTCACCTGATGCAGTTTGGAAGGAGCCAGAGGCATAAACGTTTAAAGCCACGGTGACCTTCCCTGCCACGGGCTGTGTGGTGCATGGCCTGGTGTTGGGCTCCAATTCTCACTGCAACAGGTGACATAGATGAGGTCACTGCCTCCCTGTTGAAGTGGAGCTGCTTTACACACTGCTCCTCTGTGAGGTTCAGGTATGATGTCCTGTTTCGGAAGACCCACATGCTGTAAGGTCTCATGCGCCCTCTTCTTGCAGCTTCTGTGGGTCTGCTGCCTTCCTTGCTGCTCTTCCTCCTGGTTTGGCAGCCTCAACAGTACCCCAGCAGCATCCCCACGTTCACCAATTCTGAAGAATCAAATCCTGAGAAAGAGTTCAGGACATCCAAAAACACTCTCTCAAAGTATTTCACAGCCAAACATGGGCCAAAATAGCCGAGAAACAGCCAAACACGGGCTAAAATAGCTAAGAAACAGCCAAAAACGAGCAAAAACAGTCAGAAAATTGGCCCAAAAATCAGCCCACCCTGGAAGCCTAAAATGACTAACCAGAGACTTACCTTAATGGAGGTGAGGGTCCCTTTAAATAGCGCTTGTGACAGCTGCATCCAGAGTGTTTCCACATGATTAGCTAAGATGGTTTAGGAAGTGATGTCTCAGACACACCCAGTCAACAATTTCTCAAAAGGGACCTGATTCAAGTGCAGGACTCTTATTAACATATTTTAATAATGGCTGTGTTTGTTTCAAGTTTTGCCTAACAAGTGCCCAAACCAATATAGAGTCGCACACACTTCCGGTGCGGGACGTCATGCTGTAACATTCGACTCTGTGACACCCATTTCAGATTGGGTGAAACGCAAGAAAATTTTCACCCCATGACTCAGAACCTGTTCACCGATGATTTAAGTTCGAGTTTCCTTTTAAAACGCAACATATAATGTCTTTAGTTACAAAAAACGTCATGCCACATTTTAAACAGTACTAAAAACTGAGACCTGTAACAGCTTGAGAACACGCAACTGAACCTGAAGTTTAGCGTTAACTACCTTTATGTTGTGATTTTATGTTTGTTTGTTTATTTAATACACTATGTGGGGTAGATCTTGACTTTGTGCGATATTTGACATTGTGACTTCAATGGAAATAATAGTCGGGAGAGATGTAAAATGGGCTGCTGACTCACTATCACCCGTTGTACACTATCCCACAAAGCTCAAGATCTACCCCTTAGTGTTTTGAACTCAAGCATTTACATTTAATGAAAACAGTAAGCAGCTCTTACCTGAACCATTCAGGCTGTGTTCTCCAAATTGACCTGACCAATCCAAATGAATCAAAATTTTCCCACTTTGGGACGCTGATGTTACTCGAAAGCACAACTCAAGTAACAGCAACAGAGATACGAGAAGATTTGTTGTTGTTCACTGACAGGGTTATCCATGTAGAAGCAGCGGCAAAAACTTCACAGGAAGAGAAACACAGGTTCACAATTTACTTAGGAAATGGGTCCTGCAAGGAAAAGACGTCCAACCCTAAAGGTCACCTGTACCCCGTGTTTTGGTTGAAATGGATGAAGCATTCAAAAGTATTGCTCGTTTATTAACAATCTATTATTCGATAGATGATGCCATTGGAATATGGGATAATGAGTAAGTTACAGAATTTGGCAGGTTGAAAGATGGAGAATCTGGCATGCTTACATTCAGGGTATTGCAGACAAGTCAGTGTACATTAGGTTGGATGTAGGTGAGATTTGGAAATACATCCTTACAAGAACGAGAATGATAGCAAGATCTAAATCCCAGAAACAATAATGTTAAGGTTACGCAGAATTATTTTAAAACACATACAAGGAATCAATAAGTGATAAAATCTGGGAGTCAGTCAAGGAGAGCTTACTTCAGAATAATTTGAATAGACATACCATAAAGGTGGCCAGGGAATGCTAAGTGTGCAAAACTGATTCTTCACATCAAGATTGAATTAAAATCATATGTCTTTACCGATATCCGTTATGCAGAAACTATGAAGATTAAATGACTGCTGGCATCTCATCCAGTAGGTGTGATAAGGAATGATGGATGACATTTAACATGATAAAGGTACAGTAATAAACATAAACTGGAAACATGCAATATTTCCACAATCGCTCAGTTTGCAGTGAAAAAGCTGGAGAAGGAGAAAGATCAAAGTGCGATTACTGGTCATTTACTGATAGCACTCAGGCAATGTGACACAAGAAACTCATGAGTAAATGTCCATATAGGCTATTTGGACCTTTTATAATTCATTGGCGTGATCACATTTGTACTCTATGTAATTTTACCTTCACAAATAATCAATCCTTTTCAGACCCAGACTCGGCACTGTGCGACTACTGCACGTCTCAATTGAAAGACCTGAGGATTGATGGAAATTGGCCCTTAGGCCTCATCAGCACACTTGGCGTGAGCTGCTGGCACTAGTTGAACCTCCACGGGCAGCTCACCCAAGCGAAGACTTCAATTTCAGGCCGCCTGCCTCTCCAGCAGCAGCCCTCAGGTATGTCCCGGGTTGGGACAGGCCACGGCAAGGCGGCCGATTGTGACTCCGGCCGAGGCAGGGAAGCACTCCTGCTCCTCCAGCTACACAGGAACATTTTTTAAAAGTAAAAATAATTTTTGAACTTAACTGGATTTGGCAGCCGCGGTGGGCGCTGAAGAATCCTGAGCGGGGCCCAATGCCTGCCCTGCTCATCACCGACTAGTTTCTCTATGGGGTCCATTCAACAGACGTTAGGCCCTTAATTTACATATTTAAGGAGCTTATCGCTGTTTTAGGCATCTGTCCAGGAAGACTAAGAAAAGGGCCCATGAATTTATCAGTTGGACCAACACCTGTGCAGATGACAGAGGTCATCCAACTGCTAAATTGGTAAGATTTACGCCTGTTTTACATTTAACTGTTACGAAGATTGGCTGGTGGAACAGGACTTGTTCTCACTGGAGAGAAGATTTAAATGGATCAGGCACTTTAAAATACTAAAAGTGTGAATATAAGCAGGATATTTAACTGAGACTTGGTCACAAAAACAAGAGAAATTGAATACAAAATTAGAGAGCCCAAACAAGACTAGGGGGTTGAATTTATGCCGGTGTTCAGTTGAAATCCCATGGAAATTCAATCCCAAGACATCAGAAGATTTGTTTCTCCTGCAGAGCAGTACGTTTGTGAAACAGACTTGCAAATTGGAAATGGTCCACTGAAAGGAGCAACCTCGATGGTCCGTTTGACTTTTCCCATTCCATATTTTCTTATATTCTCATTTTCATTGATGAGAACTATTTCTTAAGACAAAATATTACTTGAACAATTGGCCAAATTAGAAATGTTCTTAAAATGCAATGCAAAAGGGAAGATGGTTCCCATCACTCATTCAGGATTGCCATATTTACATCAGAAAATGCTGGAAACGCTCAGCAGGTCAGGCAGCACCTGCGAAGAGAGAAGCATAGGGTTAACATTTTAGGTTGATAGCCTTTCAGCAGAACTATGTATGGGAACTTGCCCATTATAGAGCAAGAAATAAGGTGCTGCTGCATGATTTAAAGGCCTGTAGCAGCTTAAAGGGGTACTCTTTGTAGTTTATGGCTTTTCAAGGAATCAAGCTACTTTGATGGTTGCCAACATCTGGGAGAAGTTTAGCTGTACAACAATCACCCCACTTTTCAGATGGGCCTTTGAAATTCTGCTGCAGGAAACAAGGTGCAGGAGGAGGCTCTATTTGTGATGGATCAGCACAGGACCCCCCCAGCAAGCTGCACGAGAATGACAAGTGTATTAATACCATAAGCATCGTACCACGGACCTGGAGAAAATGCTGGAAGACATTTAATGACCTTACCACAACTGGGAAGGTGAGCGAACCCAGGGGTAACCTTCCATGACTTTAGTATATTGAGCATCCCTGGCCCTTACAATTACTTCCCCTTCACACTGTCTTAAAGTACTCAGGATTTGCAAGGCTTCCTCTTTCTATGGGGGTCCTGTGTATGTGCTCCCTCTTTTGTTCTGGGCTTCCTGCTCCTGCAACCAGAGTCAAAGAAGTGAGAGGTTACAACTGCCATGATGATAAACAGTGATACCCAAGTATGATGACATATCACATCATGCAGCTACGTTACATGGGAGACTTACTTTAAGCTGAATGCATGCAAGGTGTGAGTGAAGTAAAAGCTCTAGAGGCAGGATTGCAGTGCTAATTGTACCCTGCAGTATAACAAGCCGATCACATCCACTGATAGTGCTGTGCCTGTAGATAAGTTTGGCTTCAGGTCACTTTACAACATGCAACATAGTTCAGTCATAGTCTTCCTATGATATATTGAAGCATGTGCACCTCACTCTGTAAATACAAGTGCAAGGGGTGTAGAGCATCTCTGGTGCAGTCCGATCTGCCCTGCTCTGTTGATCCTTCTCTTCTTCCTCCAAAAAGATTCAGGGGATTCCAATGGAGAAACCCATTGTGCTATTTCATTCGTGCAAAAGCAGCAGGGGTCCAACAATTGCCACAAAGGTCCCTCAACAGCTAGATGAAGAGGGAAAACACAAACAAAATGTGTAAATTATCCTTTCAGTCTTTAGACAGTGCTTTTTAAAAGCACTTTTGGCAACAGCTCAGGTATAGCAGCCCTGGTAGATGAATCAGTGAAACCCAATTAAGAACATTGGGTAATTGTGTGAAGGATTTCATATGTCATTTTCAGATTGAAATAGTCAAACCAGAAGGAAATACTGCCAGAAAACTGTGTGTGGCGCAAAACAGGCAGAGAACTGGCATGACAGTTCTCCACCCAAATTTCCAATTGACTTTATCTGTTTTTCAAGTGAAACCAGTTGGAGAACCTAGACTAAAATGTCAAGTCTTAGCCCAAGTCCCAATGTCTAATGATATGATCAAACTAGATACGGTCACTATAATATCTACTTACAATAAATTATAAGACATTAATTTTGCAGAGAAACCTAACATAGGCAATCTCAGCTTAAATTGATTTGAATTTAATGATTATATATCTGAATCCTTGGAAAGATTTAATCTTTTTATAACATTTTTTGGTGAAGTTTGTGCTCCAAGTGAAAGATGTCAGACTGAGGCAATGGAAATGGTTCCAATTCAAGCACCCAATCAAGCACTTCCATGCAGCAGCACCAGATGCAGAGTTAAGCTCCTCCTACTCTGCCCAACAATCCATCTCAGTTCTAATCTCAGAACAGCACCTCCTACTGGACTAATATTAACATTTCCATTTCCTACAGCCAACCGAAGGGCTTCGCCTACTGAGACTGCTAATTTTTTTTGGCAGTAGCCTGTGCTTATGCTTGTGCAGAGCTGTATTTTCCCCGATAAGGAAATGGTGTGAGTACAGCAAAATAACTTGCAAATTAAAACAATGAAGGTCAATTGTCTCACCCCATCTCCATGAAGCTACAATGCTCCCCTGTTCATTTTGAGACGGGCAGGAGATGTTTTCTTTATACATGTACTGCAAGGTGGGAGGGGAGGTAGTCAGTTATTTGGAAAGGCCTATTAGTGAATCACTGAATGGGGAAGAAGTCAGAGAGACTGCTCTCCCACTGATTGGGAGCAAAAAGAGTAAAGGACAAAGGGACATACAGTCAGTCAGCCAGCTAGGTTTGGGGATAAAGCCTGGCCTAGCGAGGGGAAATTTGCTCACCTCAAGCCCAGAGCTGGTCAGGATCAGAAGGTTAACCAGTAAAAGTTAAACAAAGCTGCTAATGAGGAAAGTGAAATGCATTTTTATTATTTATCTTGTTCTCGAAAAGGGTTGTGTAGTTGGTTGAATCAAGATGAGATTTGAATATATCTGTTACTCTGTACTTTCACTTGCTGACTGTAAAATAAAGCAGTTTAATGATTCATATCTGTTTTAATTCACTATCAGGATGTGGGCGTCACTGGCAAGGCCAGCATTTATTGAGAAGGTGGTAATGGGCCTTCTTCCTGAACCGCTGCCGTGCATGTGGTGAAGGTGCTGCCACAGTGCTGTTAGGTAGGGAGTTACAGGATTTTGATGCAGCGCCGATGAAGGAACGGCGATATATGTCCAAGTCAGGATGGTGCGTGACTTAGAGAGGCACTTGGAAGTGATGGTGTTCCCATGCATCTGCTGCCCTTGTTCTTCTAGATGGTGGAGGTCGCAGGTTTGGGAGGTGCTGTCGAAGAAGCTTTGGCGAGATGCTGCAGTGCATCCTGTGGGACCAAATGCTGGAATATGGGATTAGAGTAGACAGGGCTGATGGCCGGCGCGGACACGATGGGCCGAAGGGCCTCTATCCGTGCTGTATGACTCTATGACTCTATCGGATGATACACACTGCAGCCACGGTGCACCGGTGGTGAAGGGAGTGAATGTTTAAGGTGGTAGATGGGGTGCCGCTCACACAGACTGCTTTGTCCTGTATAGTGGTGAGCTTTTTGAGTGTTGTTGGAGCTGCATCCATTCAGGCAAGTGGAGAGTATTCCACCACACTCCTGACTTGTGCCTTGTAGGCGGTGGAGAAGCTTTGGGGAGTCAGGAAGTGAGCCATTAGCCATAAAATACTCAGCCTTTGACTTGGTCTTGTCGCCACAGCATTTATGCGGCTGGTTCAGTTGAGTTTCTGGTCATTGGTGACCCCCAGGATGTTGATGGTGGAAAATTCTGTGAAGGTAATGCCATTGAATGTTAAGGGAAGGTAGTTAGATTCTCTTTTGTAGGAGATGGTCATTGCCTGGTACTTGTGTGGTGCGAGTGTTACTTGCCACTTATCAGCCCAAGTCTGGATGTTGTCTACTATCTGGTCTCGTCTCACCAAAGTTTTTCAATCCATCTATTGAAAGATTGAAGAAGCTTATAAGGGCACATGTGAAAGATTCAATATCCAGTTCAGATTAGAAGGGGGTCCTATTGTTCCACCCCTAGGATTATATTATTATATTTTTTTTATTCGTTCATGGGATGTGGGCATCACTGGCAAGGCCGGCATTCATTGCCCATCCCTAATTGCCCTTGAGAAGGTGGTGATGAGCTGCCTTCTAGAACCACTGCAGTCCACGTGGTGAAGGTTCTCCCACAGTGCTGATAGATAGGGAGTTCCAGGATTTTGACCCAGCAACGATGAAGGAACGGCGATATATTTCCAAGTCGGGATGGTGTGTGACTTGGAGGGGAACGTGCAGGTGGTGTTGTTCCCATGTGCCTGCTGCTCTTGTCCTTCTAGGTGGTAGAGGTTGTGGGTTTGGGAGGTGCTGTCGAAGAAGCCTTGGCGAGTTGCTGTAGTGCATTCTGTGGATGGTGCACACTGCAGCCACGTGCGCCGGCGGTGAAGGGAATGAATGTTTAGGGAGGTGGATAGGGTGCCAATCAAGCGGGCTGCTTTGTCCTGGATGCTGTCGAGCTTCTTGAGTGTTGTTGGAGCTGCACTCATCCAGGCAAGTAGAGAGTATTCCATCACACTCCTAACTTGTGCCTTGTAGATGGTGGAAAGGCTTTGGGGAGTCAGGAGGTGAGTCACTCGCCACGGAATACCCAGCCTCTGACCTGCTCTTGTAGCCACAGCATTTATGTGGCTGATCCAGTTAAGTTTCTGGTCAATGGTGACCCCCAGGATGTTGATGGTGGGGGATTCGGTGATGGTAATGCCGTTTAATGTCAAGGAGAGGTGGTTAGACTCTCTTGTTGGAGATGATCATTGCCTGGCACTTGTCTGGCACAAATGTTACTTGCCACTTATCAGCCCAAGCCTGGATGTTGTCCAGGTCTTGCTGCATGTGGGCACAGACTGCTTCATTATCTGAGGGGTTGCGAATGGAACAATGGAATATTATATAATTAGATATTGGGTAGTACGGGCATACTCTTGAACATGACGCTCAGAGGGCTTATGGGAATGACCAGCACTGCTGTACCCGGGAGAATATCTAAGGCAGGCCTGCAAGTTGTAACACAGATAAACGCAGATGCAAATTTTCTTTTTTAGTGTAACATTCTCCAATCTATTATTAACATAGCTTTATCTTGTTAAAATAGGGTCAATTTTATCAGGGTTCCTTGGTGCTCGGTAACAGGTCTTTAAATCTCATCTCAAATTTCTAGCTTGTCAGCAACAAGAAGCAGGTTAAGTGCAGTTGGTAAGACCCTGGTAGCATGGGCGTTGATCATGGTGGTTCTTACTGGGAAAATAATTAACAGGATAAGGAAAGGGTTGGTTCAGGAGAGCAGCTTTGTCTCAGTCAGGACAGGAACAAGTAGCAGAGCTCAGCTATTTTACTAGCACAGTGGAAAATAATGACTTGGAAGAGATGGAATCAGCAGCCAGGGTCAAATTAAAAATGCAAAAGGAATGCCAAAAAAAGGTCAGTGTCCTTGGATTGGTGAAGTGTGTTGTGAAGAAGTATCTACAGGAATATCATTTGTTGCAGTTAACGGTGATTACTTGGAACTAGGAAGCTTTCAGAAAACTAGATTTTAAGATGGGCCAGTAAAAGCAAAGGCATCTTAAACATATTAGTAGTTATGTACAAACTGGGTGGGGGTGGGGGGGGAATGTATTACAACACTCGCTACAATAAAATTAGCCGTAGCCATAACAAGCACCAGTTCGACAAAGCAATCGCAGAGATTGTTTCTTGCCATGAGCGTACACCTGAAATCAGTAAAACAATACGTGCTTCTCCTTTTAAAAAACGTCTGACGTCTTTGCATGAACTAGTTAGTCTTATTCTCCGTTTTTCATTAACCCAGGTGTATCTTTATAATTAACAATCATAGTCATTGCATTTTTGCCCATATTATATTTTTCAATTACAATCAGGAAAATATACATTATCGAGGGCCTGCACCTTCTTTGGAAAATCCCTGAGAATCCTTGGCTTTCTGTTTTCAAGGTGGAAAAGCGGATACCAAATAACACTAACTGCAACACAAACAGTTGTTGTACAGTGCAATAAGAAAAGGCCATAAAATGAAATGCGTTTAATGTCCTCTAAGTACAGGGCAGATTGTTGTGTCCTAAAATCAGCCACAATGACCCCAGTCTACAGTATGGACAATTCTGCTGATTGTGATTTTCTCATTGGTTACCTCCTGTGAATTCCTTTTCTTTTTTTCCCTGAAGTCCCAATTTCTTTCAATAGATCCGACTATATTTGCATCTGACAATGTCCCCTGTTTTTGTAATTAATACTGTGGATACCATACAATGACCAGCCACACCTACATTACGTTATATTACCTTAATGAAAAGCTGCGTCAGATCTGTTCTTACAGAAAGGGATGCAGCCCCTCCCCCATACAAAACCCAAATCATTATAATATTGTACAGCAAACATGCTCCATGAAAAGGAGACCAAAATAAAGCTTGGCCTCATGGACAGGATATACAAATAAAATTATTCTCTGAAAATGGCACAATATTTGATTTATTTTCCTTTTAAATTATTTTACTTGCACAATCTGCCAATTTTAGAAATCTGTAATCACACATGGAGCAGTTCCATGGATTGAACTGGTTCAAACCAAAAATATTCATCCCACTTGTTTGTCCCAACGCTCACTTGTCAACAGCTGAAATGCACAAAGCAATTTTGCATCTCCAAACAGTAAACAAGATGCCCAGTGACTTGAATTATTCATTTTGTTTGGATCAAGCAATATTTTGCCAGAATGTAGCTTTATGTTTTTCAGTGAAAGCTGCAGAAATCAGCATCAGCCTGGAATCAGATCCTTGCAATTTGTGACCTTACAGTATTCATATAATCAAATCGGAACTGCACGAAAACCTATTCAAGCATGACTTTTCACATTTTCTATTTCCTTGCAACTTTTGTCCTTTTTACCCTCAGCATTCTTTTCACTCTGGTTGACGTCAAACTCCCACTTCAGCTAGAAAGAGCACAGGCATTGGAAGAACCCACACGTAACCACAGTTTTAAGTTTTGCCCCTTTAACTCACAAAGTGCCCAGACACTGCAATTTTCTTCTGTGTCTATGTGGTGAGAAATGTCTTTTAAGCATTCAGTTAATCAATTAGCATGTTCTCCCACAAGAATTCCAAAGCGCCATCCAATACCACAAGGATTGTGTTCAGGATTGTTTGTCTGACAACTCAAATGCAGTGAATGGCAGAAACTAAAAGTGTCCATTGATACCCAGGCTTCAGCCATTACATCTAAAATTAGTTTTAAAAGTCAAGAATGAAGAGCTTCTCTGTATGGAAAACGCTAGAAAAGACTTTTTGATTCCAGCACATTGTGTTTCTTGTCACTCGTGGAAATATAATGCATTGTATATATAAGTACTTATATAAGGTACTTAGTCTCCCTGTATTTTCTGAAAATTTTATAAAAATTAACAGTTGTGTGGGATTGATTACAAGAAAATTATTTCATTACAGATAGCATCATGATGGACAACCTTGATGTTTAGTTATCGGAAAGAAATGAGATTGTATTTCTCATTTCCACCCATCAGTTATTTTTATAGTATAAATTTCAAACTAACCTTTGGCTTTTACTTCATCTCAGTGATCGTCATGGTGCACAAAGAGAGACAGGATGTCACATTCCGTTTATGCCTGATAATGTCCTCACTAAAAGATTAAATTCATGATGCAATGACTGCAAGAGTTCATTATTATACTACAGATATATGTTTGAGATCAGTACAGAATGATGCCCCATCCTCCTCTTTCGCCAACCTGTGAATGGGTTAACCTTGCCAACCTCCTTCTGTCCCACCACTGCCCCCTTGGACTTTGCCAGCAGATCAACAATCACCACCCCCTCTGCATTTCCCTTCAGAATATTCTTTCATTCACAAACAAGGCCCTTGCCATCCATGACTTTATTCTAGACAATTGCATTAACATCATAGCTTTGACGGAAACTTGGCTCATACGTGGCAACACCTTTCCCCTTACTGAAGTCTCCCTGCCTGGCTATACTTTCCACCACCTGCCCCACCCAAACTATCACAGAGGTGGTGTGGCCCTTATCACCAAATCACACCTTGGTCTTGCCTGCTACTCCTCTGCCATCTTCTCCTCCTTCCAGCACTTCACCTTGTTCAACTCTCTGGTGTCTCTTCTAAAAGCTTAGTTTCCTACCCACCCTCCAAGCCCCACCCTGACTTTCTCAACAAGGTATCCTCCTTCTTCCTCCCTCAGCCTCTGCACTGAGTGACTCTTTATCCTCTGTGATTTCAGTCTTCATCTTAACTCATCTTGCCCTCTCTCCCCTGATTTCACTGTCCTCCTTTAACCTCTCTTTCCATTTAAAGTTGATTACCCATATACACGGCCACCCTTCGACCTTGCCATCTCACATAGCCTCTCTACTCCCATTGTCTCAATCACAGACAAGGCCGTCTCCAGCCACTGCCTTGTATTTAATAATTCCCAATGATATTTCTGCAGCTGTTGATCATCTTAGCCACTCCTTCACCTCCACCTTTGATGCCCTTGCCCTTAGTAAAACCCTTACTCTCTCCCATCACACTCTATCCCCCGAGTATTGCCCCAATCTTTGCTCCTTGGAGTCACAGGGGTGCACACTTGAACATATCTGGCCTAACCATCCATCGCCGGATCTGGCTAGACCACATCAAACACTATTGGGACTTGCTCTCATCTGCCAAAACTGCTTATTACTCCAGGATGATCCTGGAAAGCAAAGCTAACACCCACCTCCTTTTCTCCATGACCAACTTCAATGGAAATGAAAATGGGGAGAGATGTATAATGGGCGGCTGATCCGATATCGCCCGTTTTACACTATTGTCCAAAGTCAAAATTACCCCCATTGTCTTTCGTCCCCTCACAAACTCTGAACCCTTGTCATTGATTACATTGCCCTCCCCGAAGACTGTCTTAGATTGAACCAGACTGTTCACAACCTCAGTGCCTTATTCGACCTCGAGCTGAGATTCCGACCCCATGTGTTCAAATCCTTCTATGCCTTCACCTCTCACACGATGTTATCTTCTCAAGCCCTACAACCCTCTGGCACCTTTGTGTTCCTCCAACTCTGGGCTCTTGTGCATCCCCCACATCCTTTGCCCACCCATTCTTTCAGCCATCTAGCCCACCCTACACCTCTCTCCCTCTCTACCTCCTTTTCCTCTTTTCGGACACTCCTTAAAACCCATCTCTTTAACCAAGTTTTTAGTTTTAATATCTCCTCCTTCAGCTCAGTGTTCTTTTTGTCTGATTATGCCCCTGTGAAGCGTCTGGAGACGTTTTTCTACGTTAAAGGTGCTGTATAAATGCAAGTTGTTGTTTTTATTGATGTGGGGCAGCAGACCCAAGTTACCCTGCTCAAGGTCAATGTAACTTTCCATATGCATGTTTCATCACATGCACAGAGCTCCACTCAGCAGCATCTGAATGCTAAATGCAGCTGATGTTAAATTTTAACGTCAGCTGCCTAAACTTGGGTTAACAGTAAGCTGTAGTTGTACTGCACCAAGTATAAAGCGCAAACTTTGTGACTCAGTTTGCAGATGACCCACAAGAAGATTAGAATTCAACCTGCAGTTGATTGCTGAAGAATGATAATATTCAATCAATCTATGTAAACTGCTCATAACAGCATTAGTAAATTATTCTTCTGTCACTTGTGCACTTCTGACATCAAACATCCATTATTCTCCATGAATGACAGCAGACTCACCCTGGCACACTGCCAGTTGTTTTAATCAATGCAAAAATGATAGACATTTAATAATTAAATGAAAAAGGATCAGAGGATGAATTACAGATCCTTGTCAGTTTCAGACTTAGATACAAACTTGTGGCTCTGCTAATCACCCAACGGCAAGTTGAGCCATGTGCCTATCTTCATCTCTGGTCAGCTGTTTGCCACATACAATATGTACAGCACAGGGGATTCCTTGGTCCACTGCAAAACAGAACTGTATCCTTTGCTCAATCACTTTACAATCCTATTGCTTCTCTTGCCTCCCCTCCTCAACTGTCGGTCCAGAACTCTGCCACCCATGTCCTCTCCCACCAACAATCAGCCCTATTCTTGCTAAGCTGCATTAGTTTCCCTTCCTTCAACATTTTGATTTCAAGGGCCTTGTTCTCTTTTTCGACACAATCTTCTCCACCTGGATGTGCCAGCCCATACCCTCCATTTCTCTGACTCCAAACTACCCCTTGTCCTCCATTTCACCATCAGAGGCCAATCTTTCAGCCACTATGTATTACAAGCATATTTCATCGGAGTATCAGTGCACAAATCCTAGGACGGCAACACCATTCCATATCAGCAGTCAACAATATGAGAATCTTATTTGAATTCAATATATATGTTACCAAAGGTAACATCTGAGTCAGAATGTTGTGGCTTCAGGTCCCACTCCAGGATGTAAGTATATAACTTAGGTTGACATTTCAATGCAGTACTGTATTGTCGGAGATGCCATTTTTCGGGTGAGGTGTTAAACCAAGGTCCTTTCTGCCTGTTCAGATAGATGTAAATGGTCCCATGGTACTATTCAAAGAAGTGTAGGCAGTTTTGGCCAACATTTATCCATCAGCCAATACCAACAAGATCATTTGGTCATTTAGCTCATTTGCTGTTTATGGGACCTTGCTGTGAACAAATTGGCATTTGCCATCAAAACAACAGCGATTACATTTCAAAAGTAATTCATTGGCATTGAAATATTTGGAAAGAGAAATGTTGAATAGATCTTGTATAGAGAACAAAAATAAATTTTTTGTTGCATTAAAAAATATTCAGGGAATTGACGCATGCATTACAAGACAGTGGTTCCTTGGCAGTTCTGTTTCTTGGAAAGCCCAGATTCCCATTACTTCAGTGCGGGGGGAAGTAAGTGCGTAAATGATGGAACGGTAGTAAAGACAAACTTCACAGTAACCAGATGCTGACTCAAATTTAAACAGAAACTCATTGTTGCATGTGACAGGGTTAGAGAAGAGCAAACAAACCCCCGGCAGACATTTATCAGGTGCCCAACTAATGGATGGAAACAAGGCCTTCTGTCATGCAGGAACTCTTGAACCATCTCCTGCGACTTTTTGAAAGTGATTTCCCAGTAATTTATTACCTAAATAAAGAAATTCCTGCATTCTTTCCACTCGGCTCATTTTTGATCCTTGACATTTTCGCCACAATTTTCCCGGGAAACATCCGTCCATGGCCATTTCCAAGAATTGCCAATGTTAATAAATAACAATAGAAAGTTTTAATTTGGATTTTAAAGAGGAAACAATTCATTGTTATTCTGAATAGGGATTCCTGTAAAATAACTTAATACTACATTAACATAACAATGTAAGGATTGAATGATTTCTTTCAGATGTTCGGAAACAAATTCCACTTTCCACCAAATTTTTTTTTAAGTGTTTGTACAAGTAATTGAAATCTTATATGACGGTGCTGTGCGCTAATGTTCAGTACGACGCACTGTGAGACAAGAGTCTGGGCCTGTACTTTTCCTCATGCAGCAGACAAGAGTTTCCTCTGAAAAGCACCTAATTTTACATAATATTTACAGCACAGAAACAGGCCCTTCAGCCCAATAGGTCTATGCCGATGTTTCTGCTCCACACGAGCCTCCTCCAACTTTACTTCACCTCACCCTATCAACATATCCATACTCCCTCGTGTACTTATCTAGCTTCCCCTATTTGCCTCAGCCACTCCATGTGGTAGAGAGTTCCTCATTCTCACCACTCTCTGAGTAAAGAAATCACACTCTGAGTAAAGACTTTTCTGGTCGTATTCCGGTGTGCAGGGGTGGAAAATAGGTCAGTGACCCGTTACGCCAGATCCTCAACCACCCTTATACCTGTCGGATTTACCGGCGTCAGTCGCACGGGGTGATAGAAGCACCGGTGCAAATATGGTGTATTTAAATGTGGTGGTAATGGCGATGTGACATCATGCATCATACTTTCTATCATGACTGTCTCAGTAAAACTGGACACAACTGACGCCTGTATACTGTAGCTTTTCAGTAGCGCTAGGTGATGGGAAATGTAGAAGAAAATTTAAATGGCCACAGCTGGCACTATAATGGAGAGAGGCATATTTGACCTTATGTCCTTTATTGGTGGAGTTTAACGCTTCTGAGTGGAGGCAACTGCATGGTGACAGTTTGAGATGCTGTCTGGCCCTTTAGGCATTGGAATCCTTCAGCAGCATCCATTACCCACCCTGCCTCCTTCCCCCCCGCCCCCCAATAGTAGGCTCCCAATTGCTGACCGCAGAAAATTTACTCTGAACAGTACCAAATCCATTGGGATGGTGAAAATTCCATCCCTAAACAATTCCACTTACGATACGCAGTGGCAATGATATCTAGCCTAGCAAGTTCCCAATCTTCACTGTGCCATTTAAGAAGTGTTGAGCAGGGGTAAGGCATTTCCACAGAGAGCGAGGGAGAGAAAAGCAGTAGCACACAAGTCACTGCAGGCTTTTATGGTGCAGCTCCAAGAGACTCTCAACAGTTTGATCTTTGAACAGGTGAGATCACACTCCTTCCCTCACTGTGTAATGGAGGAATCAAAAAGAGAGGTGGGGATACATTTTGAATGAGGAAAAACAAACCTAATCTTACTGCTGAATATATATATAAACATAATGAAAGCAACAACAACATTTATCTAGCAACTTTAATGTAATAAAACATCCCAAAGCCTTTCACAAAAAAGAGAATGGACTGGATGGAAAGAAGAATTAAGAAAGGTGACCAAATACATGGTTGGCAGGATAAGTTTTGAGGAGGCTTTTAAAGAAAAATTAAGACTTCATTTATATAGCACCTTTCATGACCTCAGGACGTCACAAAGCACTTCACAGCCAATGAAGTACTTTTTGAAGTGTAGTCACTGTTGTAATGTAGAAAACGCAACAGCCAAATTGCACATAGCAAGGTGATAATGACCAGATAATTTGTTTTTTGGTGATGTTGGTTGAGGGATAAATATTGGCCAGGACAGCAAGGAGAAATCCCCTGCTCTTCTTCAAAATAGTGCCATGGGATCTTTTACCTGAGAAGGCAGAAGGGGCCTCGGTTTAACATCTCATCCAAAAGACAGCACCTCCAACAATGCTGCACTCCCTCAGTACTGCACTGAAGTGTCAGCCTAGATATTGTGCTCAAGTGTCTGGAGTGGGACTTGAACCCACAACCTCTGACTACGATGGGAAAGTGCTACCACTGAGCCATGGCTGACATCTTTAAAAGCAAGAAGTTAGCCATGAAACAAAAAGGTTTAAGGATGGAGCTCCAGAGTGTTCAGAGTTTGAACTTTGATAGCTGAAAGCTCTGCCACATCATGAGGAATATTGGAGGTGGAGGAAAGGAGTGGATGCATAGGATCCGAGAGTTGGAGGATCATAGTGTGCGGTCTGAAGGAGGTTGCAGAGGGAGTGGGGGGAGGCCATGGAAGGATTTAGAAACAACAACAACTTGCATTTATATAGCACTTTTAATGTCATAAAATGTCCCAAGGTGCTTCACAGGAGCGTCATGAAACAAAATTTGACACCAAGCCATATAAGGAGGTATAAGGACAGGTGACCAAAATCTTGATCGAAGAGGTAGGTTTTAAGGAGTGTTCTAAAGGAGGAGAGAGAGGTAGAGATATGGAGAGGTTTAGGGAGGGAATTCAAGAGCTTAGGGCCTAGGCAGCTGAAGACACGGCCGCCAATGATGGAGCGATTAAAATCATGGATGCGTAAGAGGCCAAAATTGGAGGAGCGCAGAGATCTCGGAGAATTGTAGGGCTGGAGGACGTTAGAGGGATAGGGAGGGGTGAGGCCATTAGAGGGATTTGAACACAAGGATGAGAATTTTAAAATTGAGGTGTTGCCAGAATGGGAGCCAATGTAGATTAGTGAGCACAGAAGTGATGGATGAACGGGACTTTTTGCAAGTTAGGATACGGGCAGCAGAATTTTGGATGAGCTCAAGTTTACAGAGGGTGGAAGGCGGGAGGCCGGCCAGGAGAGCATTAGACTAGTTGAGTCTAGAGGTAGCAAATGCATGGATGAGAGTTTCATTTGCAGATGAGCTGAGGCAGAACATGATATTTAAGATGGGGTAGCTCAGAGAAATAATAACAGTGCAATCTGAGTCATAAGGTTCAGTCTCTGGTCACTGCCATCATTCACATTAGAACCATTTTTAACTTAAACTTCACTTCCAAATGTCTGTCACACCCATTGTGTATTAAACTGATTATGTGATATTACAAAATACTCAAATTGTCCTCACAAGAGCCAGTTGCAAGCAGATCCAGCCCACTTCCTCACACCAATTGGGACAAATTCGCAAATAACAATAAAAACCATCAGCACTATTGAGCTCCTTGCAAAATAACTCCGTTCCACAGGAGAGAACTGGTAGGATATTACTTTAAGTATCTTATACAGATTTACTGATCAAAAGATGTGATGGGCGTGGATTTCAATAAATAATCATCCATGAGGATTTTAGGCAGTATTGCGGTTTGGTTGCGATGCCACGATTATCCGCATTCCACATTTTAAGGACTCATTACAGAATTTTTTTAATGAAAGCAGCCTTTACAGTAGGACATTCACAGCTGACAATAACAACAGTCAACAGTTGCTGCACTCCAAAAAGTAATTCTTTGTATGAAAAGAGGGTTTTGGACACTTCGAAGAGATACAATAAGCCACTATACAAATACAAATATTTCATTTTTTTTTAAGGAGGGCATGAAAGGCAACAGAATCCAAAGTACTGAAGCACTGACTGATCAAGAAATAATCATATCTGAGTCAACGGCCACAGATTTAAACGCCATTGGTGGATGGGCTTTTTCTGAAATATTTTACCCCTTCAAAGAAACAAAAGGACAAGAGGACTCAAAATGAAGAGATTTAATATTATCTGAATGACTGGAATATTTTTAATATTGTGAGTGAGACAGTAATTGAATCTGCTGTCTAGCCATCCAGACTATGACATCACTGTCAACTACAAATTAAACAAAGGTAACTGATCTCAAGAAATATTCAATCCTCACTGTCCCTTCTCACACAATAGTTCTTACATTGTTCATACACTATACCTCAGATTCATTTGGTCCAGAAAGATTGACGAATGCAACAAAAGTCATAAGAGCCATACAAAAAGAAACACACCCATCATATGACAGAAGCATCACAAACTATAGAGTACACGCAAAACTTTTACAAACATTTTGGAGATATATAGGAGATTGAGGGGCGATCTGATCGATGTATTTAAAATGTTAAAAGGAATTGATAGGGTCGAAATGGAAAAATGATTTCCTCTGATGGGGAAATCAAGAACAAGGGGACATAATCTTAAAATTAGAGCTAGGCCATTCAGGAACAAAATGAGGAAGCACTTTTTCACAAAGGGCAGTAGAAATTTGGAACTCTCTCCTCTAAAAGGCTGTGGATGCTGGGACAACTGGAGCTTTCGAGTCAGGGATAGGTAGATTTCTGTTTGGTAAGGGTATCAAGGGATATGGAGCAAAGGTGGGAAAATGGAGTTGAGGTACAAGTCAGCCATGATCTACTTGAATGGCCTACTCCTGTTCCTAATGTTACAATGTTACAACTATATTAGTAGCTGTGGTAAGGAGCAGAGGGGGCATAATAACTTAGGCCAAAAGCGATAACTTTATTCTTAGTGTCAGTCAGCAGAACCAATTGTGATCAATTGTTGAATGCTCAATAGACAGTATATTTTAAACAAAAATAGTCTCTAGACAAGTCAATTCCATTCTGACTAATAAGAAGCGGATGCACGCCTCAGATTGTAGTACCCCAGCACATAGATTCCACTCAAAAATATACAGGGCACTACGGAACTGTATATCCTCAGTTAAGTCCCGGGAGGGGGATTAGAGCAAGCTACAGGGGCAGCCGATCACGATGCCTGTTAAGTCTGGGGAGCACTCCTGCTCCTCCTGATTTCACAGGTAGGCTTTTTTTTTTAAATTCTGAAATTTACCTTTGGTTGGTGGCCATGGGGGCTGCTGAAGAATCCTGAGTGGGGCAGGGTGATGCCTGTCCTACTCATCCCTGACTAATTTCAACAGGCTTTAGGCCCATAATTAACATAGTCAAGGGGCTTAACGCCTGTTTTAGGCGTCCACCCAGGACTCTTAAAAAATTGGCCCCTGAATTTAGTAGTGGGACCAATGCCTACGCAGATTGGGCACAGGATATCCCACTACTAAATTGGTATGCTCTGCGCCCATTTTACACCCGAGTTACAGGCGCAATGCATACCAATTTCTACCCCTTTACACTGTCTTTAAACTGTTTGGATTGGGCTAAAGTGTAACTGTTGAAAACAGCATAATTTTATGGGTAATAGTTACAGTTATAACATTTCCAAATTTATTTCAGTCTATTATTGAGAGACAACGAGGTTTAACAAAGGATTTATCACAAAAATAAGCACAGTTTGTAAGTTCTTTTTTTATCCAGTAAAGCTGCCTTCAGATCAGCGAGAAGCAACTTTTACACTTCATTTGTGATGAGTCTAATTTTAATATGTTGGGGACACTGTGTTAATGTGATATGAAGATAAGTTGTGTTAAATGAAGGCAATTGCTGGCTGGCATGCAAAATATGTAGCAGTTATTTTTTCAGCAACCTTATCTGTCACAAAGCATTGCAAAGTAATTATCTATGACCTGTACCAAAATTGTCTTGAAGCCTCATTTAGACCGACTTAAAAATATCCATCAGGAACCCAAATGACAGGACTAAAAAGGTTGTAGCCTTCAGAACACAAATCTTTAAAGGGGCTACTGATAATCACATAAAAGTATTTGTCAAATCATTTGGCTTTTGTTTGTAAAACACACAATGCGATGATAGCATTTGCATTGTTACACATCACTGCGCTATGAATTCATCTGTAAATTCATGTAATACCATCATGATTAAAATGACGATTGCTCGTTTCATGCCCTGGTGACAATAGTGGCCCTTTAAGCAGAATTATGTTAAAAAGAAGCAATAATCACCTCTGGTATGTTATCAGGACCAAACACAACACTTCATTATCATTTTAAAACCCTAAAAAGCACAATTATCAGCCACTGCGGTGTGTGCCACATGAAAAGGAAACCCTATATTCCGATTGTAACCACAGAAGAATAAAAGCAGCCTGGTTTAAATTGGTTTTATCCTGTTTGTGGTCTTCTCGTGTAACAGAAAACAATAAACTTTTATTTTAACGGTGCATATTAGAGTCTGTATTTTTTTTAAATTAATTCTCGGGATGTGGACGTAACAGGCAAGGCCGGCATTTATTGTCCATCCCTAGTCGCCCTTGAGAAGGTGGTGGTGGGCCTTCTTCTTGAACCACTGCAATCCGTGTGGTGAAGGTACTCCCACAATGCTGTTAGGTAGGATTTTGACTCAGCGACGATGAAGGAATGGCAATCTTCATCGTCACCAAGTTGGGACGATGTGTAACTTGGTGGGAAACTCGGGGGTGATGATATTCCCATGCGCCTGCTGCCCATGTCCTTCTAGGTGGTGGAGGTCGCGGGTTTGGGAGGTGCTGTCAAATTAAGTATTGATTGTTTGTTTCGACAGGATCACTTTGAACACTCGCAGCATCCCAAAGGCTAAAGTGACAAGCAGTAACATTGGTCTGAAGAGATCCTGTTCAAAAGAACAAACAACATCTAATTTGTAACTAATAACCACAGACATCAATATCAAGACAAACCTGGACAAAACAACCCCGAGGCTGGTGACCTGCAACAGGCATAAAATACAGCTAGGAGCTATACTTGCCCCTTCTCTAATTATAGCAAAAAAGTAGGCATGACTAAAAAGTGGTGTATGTCAGGAAAAAGTACTAAAGGACTCTTTGTCCATGATTACACTAACCTGAGGTTCCTACCCCTCCAAAAATGAATTCTTGAAATTTAATGACAATCACTTGTTTGTTAAGACATTCTGCATCTGCACAGTAAGGGGATAATCTTCACTTTGGGCGATAGTGTAATATGGGCAATATTGGATCAGCCACCCATTATACATCTCTCCCTATTTTCATTTCAATTGACTTCAGTGGAAACAAAACTTGGGAGAGATGTATTACAAACGGCTGACACGATTTTGCCTGTTTTACATTATCGCCCAAAGTCAAAATTACCCCTAAAATCAAACAGTGAGCACTTTACTCCAGGTCAGAGCAAGTGTTAGCGAGTTTAACAAAGGGGAAGATTTCAAAGTGTTACCATAGGAGTTAAAAAGGTGAAGTTTTTCACCTGAGATTACAGGTGCAGTGCCCATTGGCAGGTAAATCATAGCGAAGCGGAGGATGAAGAGAAGAAAGTCCACGGGCACAGACAGCATAAGAAGCACCCGGCCTGCACAGTTACTACCTAAGGCAATGTCATCTACAAGCGAGCGAGCCACCTGGGAGTGGCAGATGAGGATGTGTTTAAGGAACCTCCGGCTCACCAGAAAGGCTGTGACTCAGGTGTGCCACCTGGTCTATGTTTTTGTTAGTGGCCCACAGATGATAAATGACGATCAACATTTTTTCAAGCAGAAAATAACAAGGCCTCAGATGTCAAAGATGTGTGTCAGAAATTAACACTCAAAAAAGCTGATGCGCCATCAAATACTTTAAAATGGCGATCCAAGCCTGGCGGTTTACTGGAAGTTGAGGAAGGCAATGCAGTAAACTGAATGTGCTGGAAACATGTCCACATCGTACCAAAGCTAGAAATGAAGCAGAAACTCAATTTTCACATATACATAGGCATTAGTAATCTACTGGGTGATGTTACAAGTTCACACTCCCAGCAGCGAGTCTTGCCCACTGGAAGCACATGTTAGGTACTCAGGCAAGTAGTGCCCAGGATTATGGCCAGAAAATTATGGCAACACACTCCTAAATTGCCAATACGCACTGGTAGCAGGTGGGGCTCCTGCCAGCAGCACAGGCTTGTAACTTTACCCCTGTATATTTTACTAGGTATATCATAGGGAGAGTGGAAGAGAAGAAGGGGGAACATGTTTCAAATGTTTCAAACACATGAAGGGGTTCATCTCACATCATAAACAAGAGTGAAGCTTGAGCAATTTATCAATGTCACATGAAATCAAAATGTGTGAAACATACTGTGATGGTTATCCTTTATAATGATTACAAGCAAAATTTAAAAAAACCTAATAAAGACATTGGAGGTAAGAGTTGAGTAGTATGTTCCAAAATACCACGATACGTGGATAACTTGCACTTGTGAGTGTTCCATGTGACTCTAGCTGCAATGATAAAAGTTTTTTATTGACTAAGTAGGAGAAAAAAACTAAAGAAATAAGGGTGAGTACGTTGCATGGATGGAGGGTAAACACTGACATGGACTAGTCGGGCCTGTTTCTGTGTTGTAACTTCTGTGTAAATAGAGAATTATTCCCTCCAGGATACTCATGAGCTGATTTAAATTGTGCCAGCCACTGAATTATTATTTTAACAGTAGTTTTGGGATACGTTTTCTCCACATAAATCTCCCTGGGGATCTGTTGGCATTTCCACGGGAGCTCTTTCCAGTGTCTTTTGATTAGTTCCAAAGTGCTCTCAGACATTCACAGTAATGTGCAAGCTAAAAGCTCCCACAGAGCTTGTGAGCGGCCCATTACACAGCAAACCTCACGGTTACAGAAATAAGCCCCCCCCCCACCCCCGGTAACACAGCTGACTATGAAGATCCCTTTGCCACAATCCCCTCCGAGGGTTTAGAACTCTCCATAAAGCAATGGCTCAGTTCGTAATGATTATTTATAAGGGAAAAAATACTTCCTAAAGTAAAGCAAGATCTTCTAGACAATCCTTTTCCAAACTGAGACACCAAGGGCACGATTTTAAAAGGGAAAAATAGGTGGGTTGAGGGCAGGGGGGCATTCAAAATCGCAACCATATCAGACCTGCCCCCAACCCACCTCCAACCCACCCATTTCCAGTTTTCACAGGAGGGGGACGAGGGGCGGGCGACCAACGCGCTCTCAGGAGGCGGGTTGCTGATTAAAACTTTTCAAGGAGGCTGCAGGCCTCCATTTTTTCAGAGTATCTGATTTCAACCCCGGGGGGCCAGGATTCCCGGGCCTTCTCTTTCATGCAGCATGAGAGGAGGTGAGAAGGCCTGAAACTAACAGGTAAGTGCCTTTCTGGCACAGCTTGTGGGCCCGGGGGAGCAAGAGTGCTTCCCTGAGGCCCAACAAGCCTACTTGCAGCGACCCCCACAACGATCACGGACCACCCCCTCCTCCCAATCTCCGACCCCACCCCCAACGATCGCGGACTCCCCTGCCCCCAATCTCTGACCCCACCCCCAACGATCGCGGACCCCCGCAATGACCGTCCGACCCTCCCAATGATCGCAGACACAAGCGATGACCCCTGATCCCGACACCTCCCTGTGACTGACCCCCCGTGACCCCTATGCCAACCCATCTCCAGTGCCAACCCATGCCCCCGTGCCAAGCACGCCTTGTTCCAATCCATGCCCCCGTGCCAACGCATGCCCACATGCCACCCCATGCCCCATGCCAACCCTGACCCCATGCCAACCCATGCCCCCCATGCCCTCCCTCCCTGGCTGTCAATCAGGTTGGTCAGTCAGACGGCAAACTGACAAAAAAAAAGACGTCCTTACGTCAAAATCGTAAGGGCGTCCGGGAAACCCATACCTCTGGGTTTCCCATCCGCAATTTGACCCTGGCTCGGAGTCAAAATCATGCCCCAAGTGTCGGAACATGTTAGCCTGTGATAAATTAATGCAATCTTACCCCAATCAAGTCTGGCCTATTATCCAAAATGAAGCAGTGACTCATGACTGTAGGGGCACGCCTATTGAAAAAATAAATAAAATGCTAACTTACTTGGGACCTATTCTCCAGGTGAGGAGTGGAAACTAAATTGAATTTTACTCACACACTTGTTATATCAGAAAAGGCATTTTCCTTTCACAGGTTAAGTACAGTACATGTTTTATTTCTTTGTAATAATAGAATTTATGAAAGATCTATCGAACTTTGTTTACTATCATCTAATCATATTAGGAACAGCACAGGAGGAGGCCATTCAGCCCATCGTGCCTGTGCCGGCTCTTTGAAAGAGCTATCCAATTAATCCCACTGCCCTGCTGTTTCCCCATTGCCCTGTAAATTTTTTTCCTTCAAGTATTTATCCAATTCCCTTTTGAAAGTTACTATTGAATCTGTTTCCACCAACCTTTTAGGCAGGGCATCCCAGATCATTACAACTCCCTGCGGAAAAAAAGGTTTCCTCGTGTCGCCTCTGGCTCTTTTGCCGATCACCTTAAATCTGAGTCCTCTGGTTACCGACCCTTCTGCCACTGGAAACAGTTTCTCCTTATTTACTCTATCAAAACCGTTCATGATTTTGAACACCTCTGTCAAATCTCCTCTTAACCTTCTCTGTTCAAAGGAGAACAACCCCAGCTTCTCCAGTCTCTCCATATAACTGAAGTCCTTCATCCCTGGCATTATTCTAGTAAATCTCTTCTGCACCCTCTCTAAGGCCTTGACATCCTTCCTAAAGTGTTGTGCCCAGAATTGAACACAATTCTCCAGCTGAGGCCTAACCAATGATTTATAAAGGTTTAGTACAACTTCCTTGTTTTTGTACTCTATGCCTCTATTAATAAAGCCCAGGATCCCAAATGCTTTTTAACAGCCTTCTCAACTTGTCCTGCCATCTTCAAAGATTTGTGTATGTGCACCCCCTAATGAAAAACAGTCAGGAGAAAATTCTGGCATTCTGCCATTAACTTTGTAATTGTTTTAACAGCCTTTAATGAGGCTTAATTAATTAGAATTTTAGTGATAGGCCACAATTATATGTTGGATATATAGACAGAAAATCTTTAATATGACGTGCCAGTATTTAGCATAAGCAGACAAGATTCCGTGTTTACATGCGTGCGTGCTTGCTTTTTTGTTAAACGTATAACCACTGAGAAGAATCCGGAAACCAAAACTTACTTCATCGTTTCTTATGAGAAGGAACGATCATAAAAATATTTAATGAAACAAGGGAGACGGCATTCTAAAATAATGTAAAGATATAAAGATCCTCTTAATCAGGTGTTCTTATATATTTCATTTTCTGCCTCAATTAGATTAACTAAAATCTGTTAGATTGAGTAATCCTCACAATATATAAGCAAATGCCAAAACCCAGTAAGTCAGGCAACACTTCATTTGGCCAAGACTTAAAGTAAACCTCTAACCTAAAATTATTAACAGAAGAGTCTATAATTTCAAACAAGTCCTGGATTCCTATTATATTTATAAACATTCCACCATTTCAGATCCTGAATACATCAGATTTATTGCCAAACATATGTTGTTGTCCCTGTTCTCAATTGTCTGTCCCATTGATTGTGTCATGGGTTGAAACACAGCTGTATTCTTTGTATCTGTTCCACCTCATGTCCTGTGTCCTGGCCAATATTTATCCCTCAAGCAACATCACAAAAACAGATTATCTGGTCATTATCACATTGTTGTTTGTAGGACCTTGCTGTGTGCAAATTGGCTGCCATGTTTCCTACATTACAACAGTGACTACACTTCAAAAGTACTTTATTGTCTGTAAAGCACTTTAGGATGTCCTGAGGTCTCAAAAGGTGCTATATAAATGCAAGTTCTTTCTTTCTATATCATCCTTTGCTGGAATGTTGGATAGTAAAACAGAGAAGCAACATCATTTTGGAAATTAAGTTGAAAGAATAGATTCAAGGCCTTGAGCATTTGGTTCGATAGATCAAGTAGGAGCAAGGATACTAAAAATGTACGATTGCAAATACTTTATTTTCATAAATCTGCCCTGTGCTTGATCCAGACAATATGTCAAATACAATATAAAAAACTTACTGCTCTATTACAATATGCCCCAAGAAGGTTGGCAAAATTACAATAGTGCGTTGCATGATACATAATGTTGCCTTGGACAGAAGTCTGACGATAGGCTTCAATGAGGAGCAGTTACAAGGCCTGCAGGGCAATGATGCAAGCAGCCACCAGTAACAGATTAGCCACTGCAGCGAGGAAGTCAGGCATTTGAGGGTCCCCTTTCCGGTTCTTTCAGTCAGGTCTAAATTGTCCACTTTCGACTGGACAAATTTATAATAGTGAATCGACTGTTTGCATTCCCTGTTTTTAATTTTTCTTTGTAGAGGACTGCATGCGTTCTATTAGACTTACCCTTGCATAGCCAAAGCTGTTTTTTTTCCAGAAGAAATGAATGACAGACTGCAAAATATAGTCAAACTGAATAGGTTCTGTGTGTTCTAGTGTATATTTTTTGCAGGTAGTTTTTACACTTGTGTGCCATGAACTTCCACATGTTGACTCCTGCAATGCTGTGCTCCCTAGCTGAAGGGGTAGCAGTGCTGGCAGGCTGCACAGGATAGAATGGACCAGCTACCCATATCTCCAACTAACCCTGATACATCTGCATCAGTGCCAAGGATCTTCTATGCTGGAGTTACTGTAGACTCAGCAGGGGTGAAATTTGTCTTCGGCGATAGTGCAAAACAAGCGATAACAAATCAGCAGCTCGTTTTACAGCCCGCCCGATTTTCTTTTCCATTGCCCCCACCCACACCCCTCCAACCTAAGCTCTTCTCAATCCCAGGCCCCAGAATACACTGTAATTTCTATCCTATTCCCTCAGCTCTCATCCGACTCATCTCCTCCATGATGCCCATCGCCTGTTCCCATGACCTCTTCCAGACCCAATTCCTCAACATTCAACGACCTCTCCTCAGACCACTTTTCACAGACATCAACTGTGACCTTCCCTCAGGTGTTGGTCCTCCTTCCTTCAAAACTGTTCTCATCCAAGATTATTTTGGTCAAGTTCATTAACAATATACAGTGGGACTATGACCACCACACATTAGCTCTCCCTGAACTCTCTGTGGCCTTTGATACAAGTAACAAGTTCTTCCTCCAAGGTCCACCTCCCTGGTACCATGTTTTCAAGGTTTCATTCCTAGATGGAACTCACTACCATAAGGAGTGGTTGAGGCAAATAGCATAGATGCATTTAAGGGGAAGCTGTCTAAGTACATGAGGGAAAAAGAAATAGAAGGATATGTTGATAGGGTTAGATAAAGTAAGGAGGAGGCTCTTGTAGAGCATAATCACTGGCATAGACCTGTGGGGCTGAATGGCCTGTTTCTGCACTGTAAATTCTATCTGTGATGTATGTAAAAAGGAAGAGAGTAGCAAAAGTAAATGTGGGTCCCTTAGAGGCTGAAACAGGAGAAATTATAATGGGGAATCAGGAAATGGCAGATGCATTAAACAAATATTTTGTATGTCTTCACAGTAGAAGACACAAAAAGCATATCAAAAATAATGGGGAACCAAGGAGTAAATGAGAGTGAGGAAATTAAAACAAATAATATCATGAGAGAAAAAGTACTGGACAAGCTAATGGGACTAAAAGCCGAAAAATCCTCTGGACCTGATGGCCTACATCCTAGGGTTCTAAAAGAGGTGGCTGCAGAGATAGTGGAAGCATTGGTTATGATCTTCCAAAATTCCCGAGATTCTAGAATGGTCCGAGAGGATTGGAAGGTAGCAAATGTTACCCCGCTATTCAAGAAAGGAGGGAGAGAGAAAACAGGGAACCACAGACCAGTTAGCCTGACATCAGTCATCGGGAAAATGCTGGAATCCATTATTAAGGAAGTGGTAACAGGGCAGTTAGAAAATCATAATATGATTAGGCAGAATCAATGTGGTTTTATGAAAGGGAAATCGTGTTTGACAAATTTATTAGAGTTTTTTGAGGATGTAACTAGCAGGGAAGATAAAGGGGAACCAGTGAATGTGGTATATTTGGATT
The DNA here is from genome assembly GCF_035084215.1 of Heptranchias perlo. Classification (NCBI taxonomy): domain Eukaryota; kingdom Metazoa; phylum Chordata; class Chondrichthyes; order Hexanchiformes; family Hexanchidae; genus Heptranchias; species Heptranchias perlo. Next base: position 25,255,217 of record NC_090334.1, on the reverse strand, counting down.
TTCAGAAGGCATTCGATAAAGTGCCACATAAAATGTTGTTACACAAGGTAAGGGCTCATGAGGTTGTGGGTAATATATTAGCATGGATAGAGGATTGGTTAAAGGACAGAAAACAGAGAGTGGGAATAAACGGGTCATTTTCAGGTTGACAGGCTGTAACTAGTGGGATGCCACAAGGATCAGTGCTTGGGCCTCAGCTATTTACAATCTATATTAATGACTTAGATGAGGGGACCGAGTGTAATGTATCCAAGTTTGCTAACGATACAAAGCTAGGTGGGAAAGTAAGCTGTGAGGAAGACACAAAGAGTCTGCAAAGGGATATAGACAGGTTAAGTGAGTGGGCAAGAAGGTGGCAGATGGAGTATAATGTGGGGAAATGTGAGGTGATTCACTTTGGTAGGAAGAACAGAAAAACGGAATACTTTTTAAATGGTGAGAAACTATTAAATATTGGTGTTCAGAGAGTCTTGCGTGTCCTCGTACAAGAAACACAAAAGGCTAGCATGCAGGTACAGCAAGCAATTAGGAAAGCAAATGGCATGTTGGCCTTTATTGCAAGGGGGTTGGAGTACAAGAGTAAGGAAGTCATACTATAATTGTACAGGGCTTTGGTGAGACCTCACCTGGAGTACTGCGTACAATTTTAGTCTCCTTATCTAAGGAAGGATATACTTGCCTTAGAGGCAGTGCAACAAAGGTTCACTAGATTAATTCCTGGGATGAGAGGGTTGTCCTATGAGGAGAGGTTGAATAGAATGGGCCTATACTCTCTGCAGTTTAGAAGAATGAGAGGCGATCTCATTGAAACACATAAGATTATGAGGGGGCTTGACAGGGTAGATGCTGAGATGTTGTTTCCCATGGCTGGTGAGTCTAGAACTAGGGGGCATAGTCTCAGGATAAGGGGTCGGCCATTTAAGACTGAGATGAGGAGGAATTTCTTCACTCAGAGAGTTGTGAATCTTTGGAATTCTGTACCCCAGAGGGCTGTGGATGCTGAGTCGTTGAGTACATTCAAGACTGAGATCGATAGATTTTTGGACTCCAGGGGAATCAAGGGATATGGGGATCGGACAGGAAAGTGGAGTTGAGGTCGAAGATCAGCCATGATCTGATTGAATGGGTCAAGGGGCCATATGGCCTACTCCTGCTCCTATTTCTTATGTTCATGTTCTTATGTCTCAATGTAGCCAGCACATATGGTGAAATGGCTTCTACTCCTGGAACCAACCAAGTCAACTCTAGCATGCCTCAAGGTCCATCCTTATCCTCTCCTATTCCTCATAAATATGCTGCGACATAAGAGGTTTACCTTTTCACTATCACCCTCAACTACACAAGTGTCGCTCTGCTATCTGATTGCCTCTCTGAAATGAAGTTGTGTATCAGCCAGACTCTTCTATAGCTAATTCATTCCCCTGTTGGTTGCTCGCACAGAATGAACGTCAGAGAGGGAGATGCAATATTGCTTAAGGCCATCAAGCCAGATTTGACGGTCGATGCCTTGGCCCATTATGTGCCTGTTTCCCTAAGATTTAAAAGAGATTTGTACAAGGGGAAATGGCAGGGGTGAAGAGTTTGGTGGGGATAAAAGCATTGAAAGTGGAAACAAGGGAGCCGTTAAACAGGTCAACAGAGGCAGTGATGACATGGTAGATGGAGAGCCAAAGGAAGGTCGTTGGGAGTTATAGTGATAGAGAAGGAGCCGTGGAATCATTTTGTCCAGGGCTTGAGAGTGAGGGTAGCGAAGTTGGAGGCAGGCGGGGCGATATGGATGATAACGGAGAAGAAGTGGTCAGAGATGGCCTTATCAGTAATCGAGACCTTGGAACTGGCAAGGCCAAAGATGTAGCCTTTGTGTGGGTGGGGGAGTTGATGTGCAGGGTGAGGTTGAATGAGGACAGGAGGGCCGAGAGGACAAAGGATAGACACAACAATAACAACTTGCATTTATATAGTGCCTTTAACATAGTAAAATGTCCCAAGACGGTTCACAGGAGCGTAATCAGACAAAAATTGACACCGAGCCAAAGAAAGAGACATTCGGACAGGTGACCAAACACTTGGTCAAAGAGGCAGCTTACAAGCAGTCTTAAAGAAAGTGAGAGAGGTGGATAGGCAAAGAGATTTGGTGAGGGAATTCCAGAGCTTAGGGCCTTCAGCAACCAATGGTGGGCAAAGGGAATGAGGGAATTTAGACACAGAGCGAAGGTGAGGGGTGGGGGAAGCGGTTTGAAGACACGGAGCAAATTTAGACACATTATAATAGTATTGATAAATAATGCATCAGCATGACAGCTACTCAATAAATCGTGGTCTTACAAGGAATTTTATAAAGTAAATTCTGTTATGACCAAATACTTATTTTTATTCTTTGACTGCAATTTTGAGTTAGCTGTTCTGATCCTTGCCCTAAGTAGAGAAAAACAAAATCAGTCAGGGTTCCTACTCCTGATCACAATGCAGCAACCTCTGATGTAAATTGCTCATGTGTGGGCATCGTGTGATTATGGATTAATCTGAAATATATCATGTAAAGTCAAATAGGCTGTCACTCACTGTCAAAGTTCATTCATGAAGAATATCCACTTCAGCTAAGTACTGGGGGATGACCAATATGCCAGTGTGAGTCACTAGCCTCAGCGGAAGAAAATAAAAAAAACTGCACCTTCAGAGAGTTCCTTTCTGATGGATTTGCTTAGTTGCCTGAGTATCGCGTGATATTTTTGCTGTCAATTGCATGTTTCAGCACAATAAGCTAGCAATGCAGAATGGTGAATTAAAGTGTCTGTGCTCAGACCTGCAATTCCAGTAGCAACAACATACACTGACTGATGCTCCTGCCCAGACACAACCGGCTTCTACACATGCCGAAGTAATTAGTGTCTGGAAGGTTCAGTCGGCGTGAAGTTCCCCAGCTGACCTTTGGCCCATTTTATCAAATGTATAGTTGAAGCTCCTATTTTTGAGAGAAAAAGCACTTAACAACAATTAGCCATAACTAGAACATTCATAATGGATTTGATTTTTTTGTGTGTTTTAGGCCCCCCTTTTATAAGGGGGGGGGTGGTGAAGGTGTGTTCATATGCAGAAAAGCAATAAACCCAAAATAAGTGTCAAATTAAAATTTTATTTTATCGGTCCAGGATGCACTCCAGTCCCCGCGGTGCCCACCGGTCGCGGAAAGCCTCAAGCGTGCCAGCAAACACCGCGTGCTCCCTCTCCATGGCCACCCGGGCGTGGAGAATTCCGCCGAAGAGAGGCAGACAGTCCGAGCGACCACCCCCATGGGCCACGTCTAACCTGGAACTGTGGATAAATGGATTTGACTTGATTTTTGTTATCTCTTGCTACAGATTTATTTAAGATACCAGACTCACACTGCTGAGTATGATGGTTAGCTGGAAGTCTTGATTAAACTACAAACTGCACCTTGCTTGGAGTTACATTGCATAGCAAGGAGTCTGCACGTGTACGTTTGGATGCATGTGCAAAGCTGCACTCTGATGGCTAATTTTTAAAGTGGGGGTAAGGGGATTGAGGGAGTAGGGGGGCAGATTCTAACGAATGCCTCCGCGTCGGTATAGTTGCATAAACCCAGGATCGACTAAAAAGAAACTGGGGCCGAACCGAGACAAGGTGGTTTACGTGCCGGTGAAAGTTTCCGTGTGTGCAACTGGACACAGGTCCTGTTCACGTTCGGCCGTGACAGATACACAGACCTGGGCAGGATGCAGTTTCACAGGGAACCCAGACACTCGCCGCACTCCCAGGAATGCCCGGAATCCTCTCCCCGCGTCGCGTCTCTGCCAGTCGAGGTGGAGCGGGGACCGCTCTCTGCTCCACCTTTACCGCTAGTGGTGGCGGTCACCGGGCTAAGGGAGACTGGGGAATTAATGGTCCGACCTGTCTCACCCCTGGGCGGTGGGCACGGGTCTATCCGCAGACCCCCCACTCCTCCCTCGCCCTCCTGCCAAGAGTCAGCTCCACAGAGTGAAACACGACTTATTTTAAGGCTAATTCTTAAATTGACTCCGTGGGTTAGAATTTGACGGGAAAAAAGGGTTAAATACCAAATGGGTGAAGGTGCAGTTTTGAACTGTCCGATTTTGTTGATTAAAGGGATCGGAGTCACTGTTCCCTGGATGGGTAGAGACACGAGTTATTTGGGGAGAGTTATGTCAGGAGGTTGTAAAGAGGTGTTATCGGATGTTACCGCCCTTAAACACTCCCTACTGATTTTCCCTGTTATTATGCATAAGATTTTCATGATTTTCCTTTAACAAAGCAACAGATTTTAAAACAAAGAATAATAGAAGGTACACAATCCGTCGGTCAAAATCTGTAAGAAAAAACCTGGGTTTAAATTTTGGATGTAGCTGTATATCTTTTCTTAGAACTGTTCTAGTGACAAATGTTGATTCATCTTTTTTCTTTACAGATGTTGATAGACCCGTTTCCCTTCCTGACCCCCATGTTAGCTGATATTGTTAACGGTTCCCTCTCCTCATCAAATCTGCCGTTATCACACCCCTCCTCAAAAAACCCACCCTTGACCCCTTTGTCCTTTCAAAGTATCACCCCATCTCCAACCTTCCTTTCCTCTCCAAACGTATTGTCGCCTCCCAAATCCGTGCCCATCTTTCCCACAACTCCATGTTTGAATCCTTCCAATCAGATTTCTGTCCCTGCCACAGCACTGAAACGGCCTTTATCAAAGTTACAAATGACATCCTGTGTGACTGTAACCGTGGTAAACTATCCCTCCTCATCCTTCTCAACATGTCTGCAGCCTTTGACATGGTTGACCACACCATCCTCCTCCAGCGCCTCTCCTCGTCGTCCAACTGGGTGGGACTGCCCTCGCCTGGTTCCATTCTTATCTATCCAGTCGTAGCCAGAGAATCACCTGCAATGGCTTTTCTTCCCGCTCCTGCACCTTTACCTCTGGTGTCCCCCAAGGATCTATCCTTGGCCCCCTCCTATTTCTCATCTACATGCTGCCCTCGGCGACATCATCCAAGAACACAATGTCAGGTTCAACATGTACGCTGATGACACCCAGCTCTACCTCCCTTGACCCCTTCACCATCTCTGATTTGTCACACTGCTTGTCCGACATCCAGAACTGGATGAGCAAAAATTTCCTCCAACTAAATATTGGGAAGACCGAAGTCATTGTCTTTGGCCCCTGCCACAAACTCCGTTCCCTAGCCACTGACTCCATCCCTCTCCCTGGCCACTGTCTGAGGCTGAACCAGACCGTTCACAAGCTTGGCATCCTATTTGACCCTGAGATGAGCTTCCGACCATATATCCGCTCTATCGTCAAGATCACCTACTTCCACCAGCATAACATTGCCCGTCCTTGCCGCTGCCTCAGCTCATTTGCTGCTGAAACCATCATCCATGCCTTTGTTATCTCTAGACTCGACTATTCCAATGCTCTCCTGGCTGGCCTCCCATCTTCCACCCTCCATAAACTTGAACTCATCCAAAACTCTGCTGCTCCTATCCTAACTCGCACCAAGTCCCGTTCACCCATTACCCCTGTGCTCGATGACCTATATTGACTCACGGCCTCGATTTTAAAATTCTCATCCTTGTTTTCAAATCCCTCCATGACCTCGCCCTTCCCTATCTCAGTAACCTCCTCCAGCCCTACAACCCTCCGAGATCTCTGCACTCCTCCAATTCTTGCCTCTTGCACAGCCACGATTTTAATCGCTCCATCATTGATGGCCATGCCTTCAGCAACCTATGCCCTAAGCTCTGGAATTCCCTCCCTAAACCTTTCCGCCTCTCTACCTCTCTTTCCTCCTTCAAGACCCTCCTTAAAACCCACCTCTTTGACCAAGCTTTTGGTCACCTGTCCTAATATCTCGTTATGTGGCTTGGTGTCAAATTTTGTTTGAAAATTGCTCCTGTGAAGCACCTTGGGACGTTTTACTATGTTAAAGACGCTATATAAATGCAAGTTGTTCTATTTTTCTAGTATTTTCTGTTCTTGTTTCTGATTTTCTGCATTTCCATCACTCTTCCTAATCAAAAATGTCATTCTTAACACTTGTCCTAAGTTGACAGGTCTACCATAATGGTGATCATATGTCTTCAGGGTCACTTTTAGTGACACTATTTTTTTTATTTCCAGATTTTAAAAAACTGTATTCAAATCTTCAAACTGCTATGGTGATAGTAGAGCTATTGGAGGAAGTGATGTGTCTCAGTACTTACATAGCAATTGCTTGATGATAAAAGACCAAGGTCTTTCTGGTTTGCCTTCTACCATCCTGGTTGTCGCATGATACAATGACAGTGGAGTTGTTGACAAATCGTAGCAAACAATCTCTATAAATTAATCTACAACGGACCCAGACATGAGGTGAGGAAACCTCTAGTAGTGGAAAGCTTTGGAAGCCATAGGTCCAAAATCACCTGTTCCTCCCAAGCATACTACACTTACCATATGTCATGACTCAAATAACTCATATGCTGTATCCCAAAATATTATTTTCTGAAAGTAATCTATCTAATTTGCATTTGAATGAATCAACACCATCTGCTTCCACCATCTCCCTATGGAGCCCGTTCCATAGATTGACCGTTCGCTCACTGAAATAATATTTCTGCAAATTAGTTTTGAATTCACCCCTCTTCAAGCACAGGCCATGTCCTCTGGTTCTACTCTTCTGGACAAGGTGAAACAGCCTGTCATGGTTTACATTATGTAGCCCTTTAGAATCCTAAAAACAGCAATCATATCACCTCTCAACCTTCTCTTTTCCAATGAGGACATGCCCAATTTACATAATTGCTTGTTATAATCCAATCATTCCATCCCCTCAATCATTCTGGTTGCCCTCTTCTGTATCCTCTCAATAGCTGCAATATCTTTTTTTGCAATGCGGTGACCAGAACTGTACATAATATTCTAAATGCAATCGCACCAATGATTTATAAAATGATTACCTCACTATTTTGGTTCTGTATTGATCTTTTACTAACATTTAATTTGCTTTGCTCACTGCCACTGAGCATTGTTGCAATAGCTTCAATTTAGTCAATCTCTTTCATTTTCCATACATATTATTTTCTTTCCATTTATGTAATAGTCTCTTAAAGCAGTCAGTGTATCTCCAACTGTCTCACCCCAATAGCGTGTCTGTCTGCCCCACTCCCATTGTCCGTTACCCCTCACTGGCCAAGGCTATACCTCACTAGTATGTGTCTGTGTCTTTTCCATCATTCTCTGTAAAGGGCTGTTTGACTAACCCCAGAGTTCCTTGGCAAGATTGTTTCTTCCAGGGTAGAGGCAATGTAAGGCTAGGCTATGAATGCACATGCTGAGACGGAGCAAACTTGTTCACCTCAGGGCAGGATCAGTTCAGGGGTGCACACATTTAGATGGGGCAACATTATTCACCCCAGAGCAAGGCCAGCAGAGGGTGCACACTTACACTCACATACAGGGCAGAGGCTATTCACTTCAGAGTGCACCAAGCTCAGATGTGAACAGGTCCAGAGGGTACAAGGCTATTGACCCCAGGACAAGTCAGTGTGGGGATGTGCATGCAAATCCCATGAAAGGGGTATACACTTCAGCCCTGGCCAGGGGTAGTATGGTGGCATGCATCCATCCAGAGAGAAGGGGTTTGAGGAGGGGGATAGTGTTGTCCACAATGAGTCCTCTGCCTCCACCCCCCCCCCTCCACCCACCTGCCGCACTAACATTTGGCTAGAAAGTGAAGCCTCAGAGTTTCAATTGAGATTTTTAACCTTTTGACAAGGTTAAGTAGGACAAGACACTTGCACAAACTGTGCAGCAAATGTGTTTGGCTTTGATAAACATTGTACGTTGTTTCCTAATCCTTATTTAAACTGATTGACGACTGCATGACGGTGCTCAGATATAACTAAAATCTAGCTGTATGTGGCCAATTATTAAAGGAAGAAATTACGTTAAAATATTTGTGTCTGTCCAGAAGACTTCGGGATGAATGTTTAGGTATGGGGCAATGGTACAGAAAGTCAGACATACAGGCTGTTCCACAAAATCTTGATGAAGCAGATCTCCTTTGGCTCCGTCTCTATTGCAACAGCCAAGGAAAAATGCACCGACGTCAAAAGCTATTTCCTGGAGCAGATTTTTCTCCAGTGACGTAAGGCACTAATGGAAAACCAAATAAGCATAGAAAAGAAATCGATTTTTTATATATTTGATTCTGCATAAATAGATATTAATGAGTTGCTTTGTTACACATTTTGTTGAAATACAGTGCTTTCACCTTTAAAGGAAAGTTACAATAACCATAAAGTTACTTGGTGATTAAGAAGTGCAATAAATGCATTCTCGACTCTATAGTATCGCATTAGACACAATAAAGTTACATGTTTCTGTTTGCACGACTGATATATCAAGTATATGTATTCGGAAGGCAAGTTCTGGTTTGAGACTGATGAATTTAGTTTGGACTCTCGGTGTGAAATGTCTGTCCCGAAGGTGAGACAGAGTCGAGGCTCCACTCCGCCACTAGTCCGCTCGAAATTAGATTACACACTTCCACCTAGTGGACAATTTGATAACAGCCCTCAAACCCTGGATCTGTTCATAACCGTTAGCAAACTAGATTCTTGGAGTATTAAACACATCTTTAATTTACTTGAGACACCTAATTTCATCGAAATGTTTTTTTAAAATCCTTTTCTTAAACCACGTTTCACATTCTTATTATAGAAGACCTCAAATACACGTATATTTTAACACATGTTGCCAAAGTGTGTTAAATGAAGTCTGTGTGTGCTGAACACGACTGTCTGGGTTAAGGCGAAAATACGGAGCAGGGGCTGAGCCTGGCTCGTATCTCTCGGTAATATTAGTTGAGTATTTTGGCTCCTGTCCACTGGAATCCGCCTAATTGCTCCCCTCGCTGGGGTCTGACCGCTCTCGAACTGTATCCCTCTTGTTGTGAGGTAACTGAATAAACACAAGCCCGCTTCCTCCCCGGCCGGCGGTGATTGGCAGAGGCTGAATGCGAGGAATGTGAGAGGGTATTTAAAGGAGCCGCACTCCAGCTCCACCGTAGGATCAATCTGAGGCACACACAGCTTCGGAGGGACAAGGGGGGCTGCTGAGAGACAGAGACAGAGACAGAGACAGAGACAGAGACAGAGTCTTTGGACAACCACATTACCAGATCTGCAGAAGGATCCGCTCCATTTGGGATTTGTCACTGGCATCTTTTACCTCTCGCGGAGCTATTACTGTTACACCGTTCATTTCGTTATCTGGAGACTGAAAGGCTTCTGTACCGGTCAGTGAAAGTGTTTGTGGCTCTAATAGCGCAACTTAGCAACTTAAATGTATTCTTTTTTTAAAAGAAAAAGTTTTGTTGTTGGAAACTATATGCAGCTAAAACAAAGTTTTCCCTCATATTTTTTTAATATCAGGTTGTAAGTCCCTCTTCTAAAATGATGTTACCACAAGGACTCTTTCTACTTTTAATGATCGTTGCCTGCCCGGCCAAGCGGATCCAAGGTGAGTTGTCTTTCCTTATTCCACACAAGTTATTTCTGAGCGTGTTTGACGGGCGGGCAGGTGACTCCTCGGAGCTCTCCTGCTATTGAGATGCCTTGATTGATTCAAGAATGATTCTGTACGGTTAAGTCTGTGCCCTCCTCCCTCCCTCCCTCCCTCGTCCTCTACCCTGCAGATTCCGGAGTGGATGGCGTGTTCGATCTGTTCGACATCACTGGGCTCACTCGCAAAAATGTTGGAGTGCACATGGTCCGAGGACCCGAGCCCAGCAGCCCGGCTTATAGGATCCTGAACGCCGACACCATCGCCCCGGCCTCGGATAACAGCTTCAGCGACCTGATCGACCACATCCAGCAGGAAAAGGGATTCATCTTCATGGCCACCCTGCGCCAGCTGAAGAAGAGCCGAGGGACCTTGGTGGCCATCGATACGCTGGAGGGGGCACGAGTCTTCGAGATCCTGTCCAACGGGAAAGCCAACACACTCGACCTGACCATCACCATCGAGGGCAAACAGAGCATGGTGTCCATCACCGATGCCCATCTAGCCAATGCCCACTGGAAGAACCTCACCCTGTTCGTGCAGGAGGATGTGGCCACTCTCTATGTGGGATGTGAGAAGGTCAATCAGGTGGAGCTGGAGGAAGCCATCCACAAAGTGCTGAAGAATGGCGACTACAAACTGAGACTGGCCAAAGGAGGAATGGGGCTCAGGAACAACTTCCAGGTATGAGACACAGAGGGAGAGGGGTGGGGGGGGAGAGTGACAGAGAGTCACAGATAGGGGAGGGGGAGAGAGAGACAGGGGGAGAGACAGACGAGGGGGGGGGGGAGAGAGAGAGAGAGCGAGAGACAGATGGGGGGGGGGAGGTGGAGAGAGAGAGAGACGAGGGGGGGGAAGAGAAAGAAAGAGAGAGAGAGACAGACAAGGGGGGTGGGTAGAGAGAGAGGAGGGGGAAAGAGGGAGGGAGAGAGAGAGACAGAGGAGGGAGGGAAAGAGGGAGGGAGACAGAGGAGGGAGGGAAAGAGGGAGGGGAGAGAGAGAGACAGGAGAGGAAGTGACGGGGGGAGAGAGACAGACAGACAGGGGGTGGGTAGAGAGAGAGAGGAAGGGGAGACAGGAGGGGGAGAGAGGGAGGGAGGGAGGGGGAGAGAGAGAGGGAGGGGGAGAGAGGGAGAGAAAGAGAGGGAAAGAGGAGAGGGAGAGAGGAGGGGAGAGGGAGAGAGGAGGAGAAAGAGAGAGAGGAGGGGGGAAGGAAGGGAGGGAGAGAGACAGAGAGAGACAGAGGAGGGGGGGAGAGAGAGAGGTGAGGAGGGGGGGGGAGAGAGAGAGAGAGAGAAAAGAGACAGACAGATGGAGGGGGGTGAGAGACCGACAGACAGACAGAGGGGGGGGGGAAGAGAGAGACAGACAGACAGACGGGGGGGGGAGAGAGAGAGAGACACAGACAGGGGGAGGGGGAGAGAGAGAGACAGAAAGAAAGGGGGAGGGGGAGAGAGAGACAGACAGACGGGAGGGGGGAGAGAGAGAGAGAGAGAGACAGACAGACGGGGGAGGGAGAGGGAGAGACAGATCGGGGAGGGAGAGAGACAGACGGGAGGAGGGGGAGGGAGAGACAGATGGGGGAGGGGGGGAGAGAGGAGAGAGAGAGAGAGACGGGGAGGGGGGGAGAGAGGAGAGAGAGATACAGAAAGACAGACAGGGGGAGGGGAGAAGAGAGTAAGAGAGAGACAGACAGACAGGGGGAGGGGAGAAGAGAGAGAGAGAGAGACAGACAGACAGGGGGAGGGGGAAGAGAGACAGACAGGCAGACGGGGAGGGAGAGAGAGTGAGACAGACAGAGGGAGGGAGGGAGAGAGAGAGTGAGACAGACAGGGGGAGGGAGGGAGAGAGTGAGACAGACAGGGGGAGGGAGGGAGAGAGAAAGTGAGACAGACAGGGGGAGGGAGGGAGAGAGAGAGTGAGACAGACAGGGGGAGGGAGGGAGAGAGAGAGTGAGACAGACAGGGGGAGGGAGGGAGAGAGAGAGTGAGACAGACAGGGGGAGGGAGAGAGAGAGTGAGACAGACAGGGAGAGGGAGGGAGAGAGAGAGTGAGACAGACAGGGGGAGGGAGGGAGAGAGAGAGTGAGACAGACAGGGGGAGGGAGGGAGAGAGAGAGTGAGACAGACAGGGGGAGGGAGGGAGAGAGAGAGTGAGACAGACAGGGGGAGGGAGGGAGAGAGAGAGTGAGACAGACAGGGGGAGGGAGGGAGAGAGAGAGTGAGACAGACAGGGGGAGGGAGGGAGAGAGAGAGTGAGACAGACAGGGGGAGGGAGGGAGAGAGAGTGAGACAGACAGAGGGAGGGGGAGAGAGAGAGAGAGACAGACGGGGAGGGAGGGAGAGAGAGAGAGAGAGAGAGAGACAGACAGGGGAGGGGGAGAAGAGAGAGAGACAGACAGGGGAGGGGGGAAGAGAGAGAGACAGACCGGGGAGGGGGGGAAGAGAGAGAGACGGGGAGGGGGAGGGGGGAGGGGGGAAGAGAGAGAGAGAGAGAGACACAGACAGGGGGAGGGGGGGAAGAGAGAGAGAGAGAGAGAGAGACAGACAGGGGAGGGGGAGAAGAGAGAGAGACAGACAGGGGAGGGGGGGAAGAGAGAGAGACAGACAGGGGAGGGGGGAAGAGAGAGAGACAGACCGGGGAGGGGGGGAAGAGAGAGAGACGGGGAGGGGGGATGAGAGAGAGACAGACAGGGGAGAGGGGAAGATAGAGAGAGAGAGAGAGAGAGAGAGAGACAGACAGACAGGGGGAGGGGGAAGAGAGAGAGAGACAGACAGGGGGAGGGGGGAAGAGATAGAGAGAGAGAGAGAGACACAGACAGGGGGAGGGGGGGAAGAGAGAGAGAGAGAGAGAGAGAGACACAGACAGGGGGAGGGGGGAAGAGAGAGAGAGACAGACAGGGGGAGGGGGGAAGAGAGAGAGAGACAGACAGGGGGAGGGGGGAAGAGAGAGAGAGAGACAGACAGGGGGAGGGGGGAAGAGAGAGAGAGAGACAGACAGGGGGAGGGGGGGAAGAGAGAGAGAGAGAGACAGACGGGGGAGGGGGGAAGAGAGAGAGAGACAGACAGACAGGGGGAGGGGGGAAGAGAGAGAGAGAGACAGACAGGGGGAAGGGGGAAGAGAGAGAGAGAGAGAGACAGACAGACAGACAGGGGGAGGGGGGGAAAAGAGAGAGAGACAGACAGGGGGAGGGGGGAAGAGAGAGAGAGAGAGAGACAGACAGACAAACAGACAGGGGGAGAGAGAGAGAGAGAGAGACAGACAGACAGACAGGGGGAGGGGGAAGAGAGAGAGAGAGACAGGGGGGAAGAGAGAGAGAGAGAGAGAGAGAGAGACAGACAGACAGGTGGGGGAAGAGAGACAGACAGACAGATGAGGGGGGGACGAGACACAGTGGGAGAGAGAGACACAGTGGGAGAGAGAGACACAGTGGGAGAGAGAGACACAGTGGGAGAGAGAGACACAGTGGGAGAGAGAGACACAGTGGGAGAGAGACAGACAGGGGGACAGAGAAAGAAAGAAGAAAGACTGAATGACAGTTGTTTTCATGTTGCTTGTAGTCCATTGAAATAGTTTGAAAATGCTTACCTGAATCATCATTATTTTTAAATGAATTAGTGGCAGAGAGATAACTTCATATAATGAACAGTAAGGGTGGTCGAAGTTCTCATATTTTCCGAAATAAAGACGTTAAGTTGTTGGATTTTACACTGACATGTTAAATAAAACAGAATGCAGTCGAAAAAGCTGGGTGGTTTGTGACTTGGGCTTTGAAGCAGCTCCAATGGCGTCTGTTCCTTCTCTCTTCACACAGGGGGTCCTGCAGAATGTGCGCTTTGTGTTTGGGACCAATATGGAAACCATCCTGCTGAACAAGGGCTGCTACAGCTGTAAGTATTGCACACAGATCTGTCCAGTTAAATCCTTCAATGAGTGCCGCCTGTACAAGCGTTGCCAACACCCCTGCTATGCAGCAACACATTGAATTACAGTGGTGCCGTTTTACCCTACGGTTTAGCATGAACTGGCACAATGCAAACATAATAAAAAGGCATAGCAGCAAGTCAGTGAGCCGCATCAAAGACTGACCCAACCATTCAGCTATGGGCTGGCATTTAATGTCTAGTCAGCGATCGCTAGGGGGTTTTATTTATGAAACGTCCTCAAGGGTAGTCACTGAGCCATGTGTTTTGTTTGGGAACCTGTGCTTGGGACGGAATCACAACTGATGCAGCAACACCCACTGACTAAATGCATGATTGAAGCACAGGTAATGAATTTAGGTGGTTGGGGAGGGCTGATGTTTGCATTCCATGCAGCTTTTCTGTTAAGAGTTTTAAAAACAATTAACACTGCGCGTTGAAGTAAATATAACTCACCTCTGTTTTACTTACCCGCCTTCTTGCTGAAACATTTGAGAATGTACTGCGTTAACTGGTGGCTTCATGAACTTGCTCCTCTTTTCCAGCCACTCGTGGCATCGTCTCTTTACCAAATGGGGGCTCTGAAAGCCCAGCGATCAGGACCAGTTTTTATGGTCACAAAACCAAGGATCTTCAGACGGTCTGTGGCATCTCCTGTGAGGAACTGTCCAACATGTTCACTGAGCTCCAAGCTCTCAGGTCTATGGTCACTCAGTTGGTTGACAACGTCCAAAAAGTGGTAAGGAAATTTTTAAAAATTAAGCATTTTATAAGTTACCTTTTTAAAGTCTGAAGCATACTATAACCAACTATCATTGCCTCCTCTTCTAGACTGCAGAAAATGAACTGATTGCAAAAACGATTGGAATTAAACATATAGGAGGATGTGTTCACAACGGCATGATCTACAAAGACAAGGACCAATGGAAAGTGGACAACTGCACAGACTGCACTTGTCAGGTAAAAGCCTGCAACACTTGATCCAAGCTGAAATTTAACTTGTTTTTCTAAATGCAATTATAGCAGAGATTTTAGGAGATGTAACATTTTAACAGCCACTTGAAAAGTTGTACCATTTTTGAAAACTGACATTGTTCCAAGGCAACATTCAGATTGAAATCTGCTGGTCTGGCAGTAGTCAACTGTTGCTCCAAAGTAGTAGCTGGAACCACTGCCAATGCTGCACAATAGCAAAAAAAAATCTATAACTTTGGGTATTAGGACTATTTATATGTGGTGAGCAGACTATTGTTAGTTTTATTGCCCTGTAATATTTGAGTATCTGTAGGGGAATACTTCCCCAGGTAATATTCTCGGGGGACAGGCCTGTGCCAAATATGAGCTGGACCAAACCTAAAGAAACTGACTACTGTGAAACTACATTAAAAGCTTTTTCCAAAAAAAAGCGAAAGCCAGAATCTTTGTATTTCTATCAGGGATTAAATTTGAACATAACAGAAGGGTTCCTGTGTTGCCGAATAACGCTGTAAGTTGCCAAAATATGTGGGATGGTCATATAACATTTAACTAATCGGACGCATGATTTCCAAACAATCTCTTTAAAGAATAGTAAGTTCTGCACTTCTGCTTCCGAACTGTTAAAAAAACTTCCACTGCAGTTCCTAAAGTAATAAGGGTTTTCTGTTTCCTCACTATCACATGACACCATTCAGCCTCCAGCACCTACTAGTTGCAGGCCAAAGTGAACCAACCTACAGGTTTGGAGGGGAAAAAAAAAATCCCACTTTAACCAGCTGGTATCATTATCTTGGTTTTGCCATAGTGCTCTGCAAATGGCATTGTTGTCAGACATATGTTCACAAACTCATGCTATCCCTAAAGTTGCTTGCTCACATTTTTTTTTTCTTTTTCTTTTCAGTCATCAGTCACCTTTTGCCAAAGGATTTCCTGCCCTACTGTATCCTGTGCCGATGCTGTAGTCCCGGATGGGGAATGCTGCGCCCGATGTCCATGTATGTCCTAATGATACTAATCTAAATTATATGAAACATACAACTGAAGAGCTGATAGATACAAGTGCAGGGAACAGGGAGGGTGCTACAGTGAGAGGCACCATTAAGGGCAAACTATTGAGTGATTGATGTTGGCATGCAGGTAATAGATTGCCAACTTATATATCCTGTGGAAAGAGTGGCCCTTTATGGGGGAGATGAACAGTTTTAAAAAAGATGTAAGATTTCTATAAAATGTCAGAATAGGCCACAAATAACGAGCATTGAAATTCCCATTAAATTAAAGGTCTTTTCTCTTCTTGTGGAATTTATTGGATCAAGTTGGAAACCATTTAGGAAACGTTGCCCATAAGTATTTCTACAGTGGCATCCCTGGAAAACCCCATCAGAAAACAGAGTATAGAAGCTGCAGAGGTTTGAAACATAGAAAGCAAAATAACTAGAATTTAAAAATTCTTATTGATACAATATCCACATTCTGAAAACCATAATAAGCATGGCAAATCCCCTACTTATCCGGCCAAGGTGATAAGAGATTGGTCGTCGCTTGATGTTTTGATGTGGATTTGTCGTTTGTCACAAACTAAGAAAAATAAGGGTTGAAAGTCTAGATGCGAATTGAAAGATAGCAGACATCACCCAAGGACTGTTTATGGGCGTTAACAGTTGCCAGGAGCAAGTGTATTTGCCAAAAACATGTACAGACTCTTATCATGTGGTTAGTTTACATTTTAAGCATTGTTTGAGGACATTCCATAGCACAAGGTGAAACGAATCTTTCATTTCTGCTGACATATGCTTAATTTCCTACAGCAATTCCAAATGAATCTGAGGCTGGCTGGTCTCCGTGGTCTGAATGGACACATTGTTCTGTCACCTGTGGAATTGGAACCCAGCAGCGAGGCCGCTCCTGCGATCGGATTAATAACGACTGTCATGGGACCTCTGTTCAGACTCGCAGTTGCCATTTAGAAGAATGTGACAAGAGATGTGAGTTTCCCCCCCCATCCCCTCTCTTCACTTGCATGTGCCAAGGCAATAAGATAGTGGCATTTAATTTTACATATCAGCAAACCTGCCCTCGCAGGTGCATAGTTATGTTTCTTCCATTTCACACAAGCGCGAACCCCAGCTAACCAAGCTAAGCCAGTTCAAGGCAATTATTGTTTCACAAAGTAAACTGAGTCCACTTCAGTCACGTCTCCACTGTGGAAAATGTCTACTGACAATCTCACAGTTAGAGAGTTGGAATAAAAGTGACCAAAACCAGGTAAATATACTGCTAAAAAATGGATAGCAAAAGTATAACTACAATGACGCTAAGCTTGCTTAACTTGCACCTACTTGGAATGCTGGTTTAATTCTTGAGTTTAGTCCACTCACCACTGAACTGTGTAAAAGCGAGTAGCCTACTTGTCTAACAGTGTTCCACGAAACAATGGTTCCTAATATTTTCCTCATGTTCCAGTCAAGCAAGATGGTGGTTGGAGTTATTGGTCTCCTTGGTCGTCATGCTCGGTGAGCTGTGGAGCTGGGGTGATCACACGCATCCGCCTGTGTAACTCGCCAATGCCACAAATGGGTGGCAAAGAGTGTGTGGGAACGAAGAGGGAAACTGAAAAATGTGAACAGGACCCATGCCCAAGTGAGTATTTACTTAGTGACAGGATCTTGCACATACATACTTATTTATCAAACCGCATTCCTAGCAAAAGCTGAAAATGAAATCTTAAAAGGTGTGATTGGTGCAAGGTCCTCAAAGTATTTCATTCCATTTTTCAGTTGATGGAAACTGGGGTGTCTGGTCACCGTGGAACTCTTGTACCATCACCTGTGGGGGAGGAATTCAGAAACGTACACGTCTTTGTGACAGTCCAGCACCTAAGTACGAGGGCAAAAACTGTGTGGGTGAATCTCGGGAGACTCAGCTGTGCAACAAACTGGAGTGCCCAATTGGTAAGTTTAAATATTTTCATAGTGTCTACAGTTTAATAACATTTTTAATGGAACAGTTTTTTTCTTGTTGCAACTATGTGTCTTTTGTGTATGTCCTACAACACTTTAATCAGCACAAAGTCAATGGCTTATGTGTAAATCATCCATATTACAGATGGATGTCTATCAAATCCATGCTTTGCTCACAGCAAATGTACCAGCTTCCCAGATGGCACCTGGAAGTGTGGTTCCTGCCCTCGTGGTTACAGAGGAGATGGGATT
Organism: Heptranchias perlo; assembly: GCF_035084215.1. Classification (NCBI taxonomy): domain Eukaryota; kingdom Metazoa; phylum Chordata; class Chondrichthyes; order Hexanchiformes; family Hexanchidae; genus Heptranchias; species Heptranchias perlo. Next base: position 25,237,524 of record NC_090334.1, on the reverse strand, counting down.
CACTGTGAGGACATTAATGAGGTGAGTATTTACTCACTGACAGTCAGTACTGACTGTGGAATGAAATGTACATTTTTCTACACTAGATTCTAGTTCTATATATCAATTCTTTTTAAATCTCTTGCAGTGCACAGATGTGCCTGACACCTGCTTTCAAGTCAACGGAGAGCACAGGTGTGAAAACACAGAGCCAGGTTACAACTGTCTGCCCTGCCCACCACGCTACACTGGCCATCAACCATTTGGCAGAGGTATCGAGGAGGCTACAAAGAACAAGCAGGTGAAGTTAAATTATTAACTGGTCCACACTCTTGTTGCCAAAAAAAAAGGTTAATGTGATATTTGCAATTTAAACAGTGACCCATTTTGCTGTCAGGCAAGTCACACTACAATACAAATCTGTCTGTGGCAAGATGTCTGAAATATTGGATACTGAGGCTGTGATTAACTGTTTATTAGAAATTCAAGTGATAAAACTAATTTGTTTTGGTTGATATAGGTCTGTGAGCCACGTAACCCCTGCAAAGACGGGACACACAACTGCAACAAACACGCCAAGTGTATTTACCTTGGTATCTTCAGTGACCAGATGTTCCGCTGTGAATGCAGGCCTGGTTTTGCCGGCAATGGCATCATCTGTGGAGAAGATACTGACCTGGATGGTTGGCCAAATGAAGACCTCACCTGCGTAGCCAACGCTACTTACCACTGTAAAAAGGTAAGCTCTCATTGCTTTGAAATTAGGAGCTGCCTAACTTTTTTTATCATCTCAAATTCATTACCAAGTGAGCGTAGTCTTAGATTAATGAAGGTGTTTCGGTTTAAGTATGTGATGGGTTGCTGTCATCTAACACAGAGCCTTTACAATAAAGACAACATATGTATACCCTTAGGAGAAATGAAATATTGATGTAGTGCACATTCAGTACAAACATATAAAGTTAAGCAAAATATCAAATATGGAATTAACTTGTCAGTTTATGGTGTAATAAATCTGTATTGAGAGGCAAAAGACAGGGTGTGGTTTGTATAAGACATTTCTTTCCGATACTGTCCTTTATTACAAACCTCTGTTCTGCTTGGATGTGCAAACCTGACATTTTTTGTTAGACTGCTGGCTTTTAAAGTGGAATCAAAGAGAAAATGTCTTAAAGCATGAATTCTTGCAGCAGTTTCATTCTGTGAAATTAAATTGACAGGTCTTTGAACATTGTTATAATACACAGCTAAAATACAAACCCTCCCTTTTTGATTTATAGGATAACTGCCCATTCCTCCCCAACTCTGGACAAGAAGACCACGATAAAGATGGAACTGGTGATGCCTGTGATAATGATGATGATAATGATGGCATTCCAGATGAGAGGGTAAGTTGTGAGAGAAAGATCTTGTACTCCACGTCATTCTGCAAGTGCAGACAATGCTAACAGAAAGCACATTCCGACCTATGACATTAATTGAGAGAGAAAAAACCTCACTGCTACAGAATGAAGGCAAGATTCATTGGGAGCTCTGTAACCTGTACACATTGCACATAGCTGGCAAAACCGTCTGGGCCTTGTCTCGGGTACCTGAGAAACCGACTTGCAGAATGCAATACCATTCAAAGGGAGCTTTCCTCTGACTCTACCCTTTGTGTTTTCATACCCACATGCACATTAGAAGATTCCGTGAGACAGAGAGAGCTTCAGCAAGCAAACACTATCTTCTGAGATTCTGTTCCAGCAATCTAACACCTAGGTGTCCATATCTGTCCCTCTAGATTTCAGTTGAATAATAGGGGAGTTTGAAAGAACATCTTTCCAAATTAAATACAGTCCACTTCATAAAATAAAGTGAACATTGTACTTTTATTCATTTTATTTAAAACTTGTATTTCCATCTAATTGTCTGACAACTTACTCTTCAGGACAATTGCCCATTCCTGTTTAATCCTCGCCAATATGACTATGATCGGGACGATGTTGGAGATCGCTGTGACAACTGCCCTTACGACCATAACCCTGATCAGACAGACACTGACTCAAACGGAGAGGGAGATGCCTGTGCCATAGATATTGATGGAGATGGTAAGAATGCTCTATTTGCAACATAAAGACTGCAAATAATCATATCTCGACACTGGTAGTAAAGGCTTAGAATCATAGACTCTGACAGCACAGTAATAGGCCATTTGGCCCACAGTGCCATGCCACCTTGTTGAAAGAGCTATCCAATTAGTCCCACTCCCCTGCTCTTTCCCCATAGCTCTGCACATTTGTCTTTTTCAAGTATTTATCCAATTCCGTTTTGAAAGTTACTATTAAATCTGCTTCCACCGACCTATCAGGCAGTGCATTCCAGATTATAACAACTTGCTGCGTAAATACATTTTTCCTCATCTCTCCTCTGGTTCTTTTGGCAATTATCTTAAATCTGTGTCCTCTGGCTACCGACTCTCTTGCCAGTGGAAACAGTTTCTCCTTATTTACTCTCTCAAAACCCCTCATAATTTTGAACACCTATTAAATCTCCTCTTAACCTTCTGTGCTCTTAGAACAATCCCAGCTTCTCTAATCTCTTCCCCTTAATCTTCACTGATTTAACGAGAACAATCCCAGCTACTCTGGTCTCTTCACCCAATTTATTACTATACAATTAGTGCGTCAATGGAAAGTAGATAATAGCAGAAACCTGGTGAAAGAAGGTTTACTCTAAAGTCCCACATTTTTCTGAATAATATTGCTACTAATGTTTCTGCTTTCCAGGAATTCTAAATGAGAAGGACAACTGCCCCTATGTGTACAACGTTGACCAGAGGGATACAGATTTAGATGGTGTTGGTGATCAGTGTGATAACTGCCCACTAGAAAACAATCCAGATCAAGTAAGTATTTTTCATTTTTGTTTAAATGCCCAATAACGCCCACCAACAAAAGCACAACTGTAATATTAGATTAAGAATATTTTAAATTTATCATTCAAAATCGCAAAACTGCTTGGATATCTGAAGAAGCACAGACATTCTGTAAATAATGAATCAGTGAAGGTATTTAAGTAACCTGAACTAAGGTTGTTCATGGAAAGTAAGAAAAAGTGGTCCTTTAATCAATGCGCATTGCCAGTAAATATGTGATTATTAAATTTCTGTCATGTTGCTGGGTTAACTTGTACTCTGTCTGAATTAATAGTGGATAAACTTGTCAATAAGATTTTTGATTAGAATGAATCCCACCCCTGAGAATACAAGATTAAGTCATAGCATAATATCAGGCTCTGTCTGGAGAGCTTTGGATGACAGCCATGTAATCATCACAGATCTGAGCTTTAAATTGTTTAGGTTTTACACACCAAATCAATCAACATTGTTATATATCAACTGTAAAATAAGGAGACGAAGTGTTCAGCATAATTATATTGCTGGGAATATGAGCAGTATAAAAGGCAGAATCTATTGGCCCCAGTCAATATAATTGTAGCAGTATAATGATACCAGCTTGTAGAGTCAGTAGTCAGCCTAATAGACTTTGTGTATCCAGCTGCGCAGATGTTGCAGCAAGATCAGAGCAGCACAATCCTGTACCTGTTCCAAATATACATGGATTCAGTTTAGGCTTGCAAAAAGGAATGTTTAATGTGTAATTCATTATTACCTTTGGTAATATCTACATTTGATTATTCAGAACACTGATACATATTCCAAACTGTGACCTATGGATTAATGTTTGTGTTACCTAATTTCAGGCTGATTCAGATTCTGACCTTGTGGGAGATAAATGTGATAACAACCAGGATATCGATGAGGATGGTCACCAGAACAATCTGGATAACTGCCCCTACATCCCCAATTCCAACCAGGCGGATCATGACAAGGATGGGAAGGGCGATGCCTGTGATCACGACGATGATAATGATGGTATCCCTGATGAGAAGGACAACTGTAGGTTGAAATTCAACCCCGACCAAATTGATTCTGATGGTAAGAAAATAAGAAATCTATGCTAGTACTATGATTATTAGCTACTTCAATATAAATTGGAACAAAAGTACAAATAATGATTGAAACTAATGGCAAAAATATTTAGTTAAGTTTTCAGTACTTTGACTGAAGATACATCACTTCTCTTTCATTCAGGTGATGGCCGAGGTGATGCTTGTAAGGATGATTTTGACGGGGACAATATCTTGGATATCTATGATGTTTGTCCTGAAAACTTTGAAATCACCGAGACCGACTTCCGCAAATTCCAGATGGTACCATTGGATCCAACAGGAACATCCCAAATTGACCCCAACTGGGTGGTCAGACATAAAGGCAAAGAGTTGGTACAGACTGTTAATTGTGACCCTGGCATTGCTGTAGGTGAGTGGGTGTATACAGTACACAAATGTAAAAAAAGTGGTAAATCATCAGACTGTGGCTGAGAAATTCGATTTGTGCCCAAAACAAGTGCAAAGTCAGCAGGGCAATGGCTCCTCGCACCAATCTGTGCCGGCCTGAGGCTGGAGCCAAATTCACCTTCGGGCTTCACTCAGATGCCACTGGCGTGCTGTGGGGAGGGCAGAAAATCGGCCAGCTCTCACTTGGAGTTGGCCGGAAGATCAGGTCTGGGGGGGACCTCAAAATCACCAGCAGCAGGCTCGAGTTTGTTTGTGGGCTCTGGGGGCCCACAAAAATGAAAATTAAAAACGTTCTTTGGTCATTTTTTGACTGGTCTCCAGCGGTCCCTTTAAGGCTGGTTGGGCTGCTCAACACCTGGTACAACTGGGTGGAGCTTGCACGGCGTGAGCTCTACCCATTTCTACCTAAATTTTGCAATTGGGGTCCTACAACTGGCATTGGACCCCGATTTGCATGTTTGAGCAGCCTTATGCCTGTTTAAGGCGGCCAGACTGCTCGCCTATTTAGAAGCCTCCCTGGATATTGCATGAGTTGAACCTTGGGCATCAAAGAGGCAGTTGAGTTGCCCCCCCAATCCCTGCGATTTTTTGACTGCTGGCTGCCCATTTCTCAGGTGCAAAATGAGCGGCTGTGAGTTGAATTTCTTCCCTTATACGTTTTGCTAAGAATTGCAATCAGCCTGTTTACTTTAGGGACATGGGAATAAAGTTCAAAAAAGGTAGTGATGTCACAGCCATCATTCTCGAGTAGTTCTTTATATCGCCAGTCAAATTTTCAACCCATGTCTATTGAGATGTTCAGCTTGTAATGCTCAACGGTCCGAGTAAAATTTTCAGTGATTAACATTTGATCTTTTAGGTCAGAAGTTAGCCTACATTAAACAGAAGTGATGTAAAATTTGCCGATATAAAAAGTATATTAATATTATTCATAGGTTCTACAGACAAGAGGATTCAGTATTCACTTTCCTGATGTAGGTGATTGACATGATTGTAAACTAATTTAAAAAAAAAGTGAGATTGTGTGCTCTATTAGCTAAGACATTACTGAGGTAACTTGTAAAGTATTTGTTCCTGAATGAACCTAACCATCTTATATAGATAATATAAATGTGGTTAACACCATTCGAATTACTGCAAGTGAAAATGCTTCATTAATAAAGGCCCTTGATTTTTTTTTTCTTTGATAGGATACGATGAATTCAATGCTGTGGACTTCAGTGGTACATTCTTCATCAATACTGAACGAGATGATGACTATGCTGGATTTGTATTTGGCTACCAGTCTAGCAGCCGCTTCTATGTGGTAATGTGGAAGCAGATCACACAGACTTATTGGCACGAATCACCAACCAAAGCACAGGGATATGCAGGACTCTCTATCAAAGTGGTGAACTCTACAACTGGTCCAGGAGAGCACTTGCGTAATGCACTCTGGCACACTGGGAATACAGCTGGACAAGTACGAGAACTTTCTGTGTAGAGCTTTAACGTTGTGCTGACACAAAATAAATGTTTTGCACCACACACATTAGACAGATGAAGTGACATTTGAGTCACATATCATGGGTACAGCTTATAGTAAGGCTACTGTGAAAATCAATAATCCTTCCAAGAGATTATGTTTATGAAACTAAAGCAGGGAAATGTAACATAATGAAAGGATAAGGATTAGAACAGTTATTACAAAGTATCTATCAATACAGAATAAATTATTTTTACCTAACAAGGTTAAACCTTTTGTTAGGAACAGGAGTAGGCCATTCAGCCCCTCGAGCCTGTTCCGCCATTCAATTAGATCTTGACTGATCTGTTAGGAACAAAGGAATTGCGAGACGAGAAAAGACCAAGGTCCATTTAGTTCAGTTTCTACCATTCTGGTAGTCGCATGATATAATGATAATGGAGTTGTTGCAATCAATCTCTACCAACAGCAACAAACTACAGCAGACCCAGAAATGCGATGTGGAAAACTGCAGCGGTGGAGAGCTTTGGGAACAATAGGTCCAAAGTCACCTACTTTCTCCCAAGCATGCTACACTTACCACTCTGTGCTGTTCAACTCTCTAATGCTTAATATTGATTAAGAGAGCACTAAATAACTTAAAATGTATTGATATTTGCAGCTAGGAATGGCCTAATCAGAGAATGTCGGGGTTTTTTTTCAAATACATTAAACCTCTGTAGACACAGTATAAGTAAAACTACTGTTAGACCAGCTTTTGTATTTTGTCATTCTAAGGAAAGAATTAAGTGTTGAATTTATTTTCTTCATCTGTTAGGTTCAAACTTTGTGGCATGATCCTCGTAACATTGGTTGGAAGGACAGGGCTGCTTACAGATGGCAGTTAACCCACAGACCCAAGACTGGATTCATCAGGTAGTTATCTCACAGCCTATGCTTTGTTCTTCTCCATTATTGATAATACATCATTTTACTTTAAACATAACTTGAAGAGATTGGTTGTTGAATCACAATAATGAATTGTAGATTGAGTTGCTTTGGACGGTGAAGAACTCTGCAGTTAAGTTTTCTTGTATCTGATTATTTGTTATTCTTATTACAGAGTTGTAATGTATGAGGGGAAAAAGATTATGGCAGACTCTGGGGCCATCTATGACAAGACCTATGCTGGTGGACGATTGGGTCTCTTTGTCTTCTCTCAAGAAATGGTTTACTTCTCTGATCTCAAATATGAGTGTAGAGGTAAGGGTTGTGCTATTACTGTTTGAAAAACAAATTGCAGCTCACTGCCAGATTTCATAAATAGTATTAATCTTTAATATGCTAGACGTATGTGTGTTCCTTGTTAATTCAGCATGGCAACAGTTAACTGAAAATAGATATTTCCTGTAAAAGTTAATATTATTAAATCCTTTTTGTGAATGAGAACACTTTGTCATTTTCATAAAAGCTAGGGATCTATGCAGACCTGAGAATATGATGGTATTGCATTAGAGCCGGGGTCTTCCTGGTTTAGACTGTGACTGACTTTGTTATCTTCTTTTCACAGATTCATAATGTCAGCATTCCTGGATGTGGAAATGTTTAAAAGCTGGTGTTGCACCTTTCTATTTTCTTGGAACAAGTCCTGGGACCATTGTTTCCTTCTTCCTTGTTTTCCCTTTTATTTGTGGAATTAAAAGCACACGACCTGCATCAGCTGATAAAACTCACTGGATGTTATCAACATAAAATATCAACATAAGTCTGCAAGGAAATGATTCCCTATATCACAACTGACTATAGTCACTTGTTTTTGCTTCTGACAAATGCAAATCGCGATCACATAAAAATACCTCTGTTACATCTGGAATGAGCTTTACTCAGCAAGTCGTTAGTCATTCCAATCCTACTACATCTCTTAGCTGGAGGTCCCATGGAAGGAGATTGCACACGGTTAATGAGACCATCTCTGCTGTGGACTGTTGTTCTAAAAAAAAATAAGGGCCTTTTTTGGTGAAAAGACAACTACCTGAGGTTTAAATGAACAGCATAAAAAGAATTAACAGAAGGGTGGGGAGAAGAATTGTAGGATCTTTCCTGTATGTGAAAAATATCTGAAAGAAACCATGGAGGAACTGTTACTTTTTTTGTACTGAACCTTATTTGTTTCTTTGTCAATAAATTAATATTACTTACATAAAAGTACAAATACTAGCAGCATTAGCTAGTTGATTCCCTGTAAAGTGAAAATCCAATTTCCACCCCCTACCCCTGCCCCCCCCTGCAAATAAGCCAGCGCTCCAGATATGTGCTGACCAAAGTAAGCCAGAGGCTGGAAAATGTATCTTCAGGTCCTGTTGACAAGGAGAATAGTGGAAGATCACACATAGCCATGGTTCCCATAGGACAGCACTGCAATCAACTGGTGCTTTTATTCCAAATGAAGCTAGCCTGAAAATAGCAAGTAAGTTAGAAGAGAAGCCAAAGCGCACTCTCTTCAGCACCTATGCTGGCCTCCATGGACAGGGCATTTGCTTTGAATACTATGGTTAAAAAAGGCACAAGCAGACAGTTGAAAAAGACTGCTCTTTAATGTTTGCCAAAATGGCAAATTGTTCTGCCTGTAGATAATAAAAAAAACAATTTTTAATGTCGTAAATTATTTATTTTCTTATCCTGGATGATATAAGATTGAAGTACACTTTAAAAAGAAAAGGCGGCAGACTATCCATGAGAGTTTATCACTAGTCTTTGTGTGCATTGTAAGATTGTAAATACAGTGATTATTTATTGATGCTAGCTAGATTAGGATTTTTTTTTTTGTTTGAAAGTTCTGTCCTACTTGTTGTTTGAAAAGGGCAGCCCATGGTGAAGCTGAAAGTGGGGGACTCTTTTGAGTCTGTAATCAGTGTATTTCTTGCAGGACAGTGGGCCTTAGGATGCAGTTCTCTTCATTCTGCTTAACAGAGTAGCCCTTTTTTAGAAGAGCCTAGAAGCTGTTTTTTTTTTCTTCAACCGCTTGTGCCCTTGGTACACGTGGCTCTATATCTTTTCCAAAAAGTGAAAAAGGTGAAACTTCTCTATGTACAAATATTACCTCATTGTTGTATGATCGATAAGAACCTTTGGATCAAGCAGCAGAAAACCTTGCTCACGTGTCTAAAGTCTCTCGAAGCTACTGTAGTATAAAAAACGCTGTGTACATAGTCAAAAATTTATTTTTGCAGAAGAAAAATGTATTGCCCCAGTAAGGATACGGCATTGAAAACAACGGGTTTTCTCATGCTGCCTGGTGTTTTTTTTCTCCCCAACTTCTTGTATGTCATTGCTCTTTTTTTAAAAAAAAGTTTGTATAAATTATTGAGTTTCTCAGTTGCAACTTGTAACATTAAGCAGGTAAACAAATCTCATTATTTTGTAGATAAGCTATTTAAGTAATTTATCTGGAAATGCTACCTAGAGTTAGTGTTTCTGACTGTATGAAACCTTTTTGCACACTGAATTGAAAATGTCGCTTTTTTACATACTGTTTTTATCATTAGCAGTTGCTTTTTTTTGTACACCTCTCTAACCATTTTACATTTAAAGCTGTTCAAGTCATACAGTGCTGTTTGTAACAAACATGAAATGACAATAAAACGTATAGAAACCTATTCCAACTAGGCTGCAGCTTCCATTCCTTCTGTAATAATTGACACACCATTCAAGACTGAAGACACTTCATGAGCTAGCCACTTGCTGAATGCATCCACAGGTCGACATCCCAGTTCCCATTACATCAGAATACAACGTGATCATCTCAATGCCACTTAGTAAATTTAAAAATACATTTTTCATCTGGCACCAAGCTGTTTACTTAATGAGGTGGCTGACATGTAATGGGTTGGAAAATGGACATTTCTTTAGTTAAAGCTCCTAATATATTGCTAAAAACATTTTTTAAAAATCCCATGTTTAGTTACTTCTCACCCCCCCTTAATGCTCCCTCATGATACCCCATCTGAACCGGAGCATTGGCTATCCTGCTCACAGATCTCTTGAGCTGGCTACGAGGAGGTGCACAGGAGAGGAAAGACTAAACTCACTGTCTAGTTCTTCTGCTGTCATGAAGTGCGTCAGCCAGGCAATCCAGCTGCAATTGGGATGTCATGTTGGAAACTACAGGCTACTGGTGAAAAATACATTAACAGTAAACTTACAACTTTCCAGATTTATGCATTAGTTCAATCCTTCCCCCTTCTCTTGACCTCAATCCCCACAACATGTACAATAATGCTTCTGTTTAAAGTTCTATCAACAAGAAAATATATTTCTTTAAGTAATAAGTCTTTTAGACATCTTAATGTCTGTCAACATACCTGGCTCCCAACTCCAGACCCTCAACATTAGATTTCTATTACATTTAGACACCAATCCCAACTTGCTCATTTGCCTCACAAATCAAATATATATAGTTCTTCAACTGGAAAAGTAGATAGGATATTTTATAGATCCTCTCCATTTGGTTAAGCTGATGGTAAAGTGTCTAATACTTATTTCAATAAGGCAATCAGACACTGCTACTTACTGCCAAACTATGTATACTCTCAGTTTGTGTGTTTGTTATATCTCTTTTGTTTACCATAATATGAAGAACAATACTTGAATCCATGTGACGAACCAAGGGCCCAAAGTGATTTAACATTTGCCCAGTAAAAACCTACACCTCAACTTGAACAGTTCAGCATTATCCATGCACATATTTATGCCTCGTGTTTGTGGCACATGGAGTCACAGCGGCTTAACCAAGACTATGCCTGAATGTATGGAATGTCCACAGATGCAGCATGGTCACCATCGTGCATTGCCCGCCTGGTACCATAGACCACCTCTTTAGTGTCCTCGTTTGACTCCATCTCAACTATTCTGAATTGCTCCACCATTCCTTCCCACTGTAACATATGTCTGACACAGAACCTCATCAAAACATTGAAAAAGTATCAAAAAAACACTTTGTGAGCTACAAAAATACACTTACCTAAACTGTACAAAAGTAATCACTCATTTTCAGGTCCACGGTGTGCTCCTGACCAAATCTCCCGTGATAATTCCTCTTCCACACCTCCAGGTCTTTCATGCTCTTTCTGCTTTCCATGATTTATGCTGCATAGATCAAATCCAGCCAAGCACCTCCCATTCAATCCACACGCCACTTAAATCACTGCCAAACTAGTGTGAATTGTAAACAATTTTACAACACCAAGTTATAGTCCAGCAATTTTATTTTAAATTCACAAGCTTTCGGAGGCTTCCTCCTTCGTCAGGTGAACGATGTGAAAATGAAATCCTCGAAATGAAATCGCATTTATAATTCACAGAACAATGCTTGGTGATTACAGACAGTTTTTTCAACTGCCCGTTGCCAAGGCAATCAGTGTGCAGACAGACAGGTGTTACCTGCCAGGTCTCAGAATATACAAATCACCAAAAAAAACAACAAACAAAAAAAAAGAGATAGAGAGGTAGAAACATAGAAAAGACAGCAACTGACCTGTTATATTAAAAACAGATAACATTTGTTCGCTGGTGGGGTAACGTGTAGCGTGACATGAACCCAAGATCCCGGTTGAGGCCGTCCTCATGGGTGCGGAACTTGGCTATCAATTTCTGCTCGACGATTTTGCGTTGTCGTGTGTCTCGAAGGCCGCCTTGGAGTACGCTTACCCGAAGGTCGGTGGATGAATGTCCATGACTGCTGAAGTGTTCCCCGACTGGGAGGGAACCCTCCTGTTTGGCGATTGTTGCGCGGTGTCCGTTCATCCGTTGTCGCAGCGTCTGCATGGTCTCGCCAATGTACCATGCTCTGGGGCATCCTTTCCTGCAACGTATGAGGTAGACAACGTTGGCCGAGTCACAGGAGTATGAACCATGCACCTGGTGGGTGGTGTCCTCTCGTGTGATGGTGGTATCTGTGTCGATGATCTGGCACGTCTTGCAGAGGTTACCGTGGCAGGGTTGTGTGGTGTCGTGGACGCTGTTCTCTTGAAAGCTAGGTAATTTGCTGCGAACAATGGTCTGTTTGAGGTTGGGTGGCTGTTTAAAGGCGAGTAGTGGAGGTGTGGGGATGGCCATAGCGAGGTGTTTGTCCTCATTGATGACATGTTGAAGGCTGCGGAGAACATGGCGTAGTTTCTCCGCTCCGGGGAAGTACTGGACGACAAAGGGTACTCTGTTGGTTGCGTCCCGTGTTAGTCTCCTGAGGAGGTCTATGCGATTTTTTGCTGTGGCCCGTCGGAACTGTCGATCGATGAGTCGAGCGTCATATCCCGTTCTTACTAGGGCGTCTTTCAGCGTCTGTAGGTATCCATCGCGTTCCTCCTCGTCTGAGCAGACCCTGTGTATTCGCAGGGCCTGTCCATAGGGGATGGCCTCTTTGACGTGGTTAGGGTGGAAGCTGGAAAAGTGGAGCATCGTGAGGTTGTCCGTGGGCTTGCGGTAGAGTGAGGTGCTGAGGTGCCCGTCTTTGATGGAGATTCGTGTGTTCAAGAAAGAAACTGATTCTGAGGAGTAGTCCATGGTGAGCTTGATGGTGGGATGGAACTTGTTGATGTTATCGTGTAGTCTCTTTAGTGATTCCTTGCCGTGGGTCCATAGGAAGAAAATGTCGTCGATGTATCTGGTGTATAGTGTTGGTTGGAGGTCTTGTGCAGTGAAGAAGTCCTGCTCGAACTTGTGCATGAAAATGTTGGCGTATTGGGGTGCGAATTTGGTCCCCATGGCTGTTCCGTGTGTTTGGATAAAGAACTGGTTATCGAAGGTGAAGACATTGTGATCCAGGATGAAGCGGATGAGTTGTAGGATGGCATCCGGAGATTGGCTGTTGTAGGATGGCGTTGGAGATTGACAGCCAATCTCCGGACGCCATCCTACAACTCATCCGCTTCATCCTGGATCACAATGTCTTCACCTTCGATAACCAGTTCTTTACCCAAACACACGGAACAGCCATGGGGACAAAATTCGCACCCCAATACGCCAACATTTTCATGCACAAGTTCGAGCAGGACTTCTTCACTGCACAAGACCTCCAACCAACACTATACACCAGATACATCGACGACATTTTCTTTCTATGGACCCACGGCAAGGAATCACTAAAGAGACTACACGGTAACATCAACAAGTTCCATCCCACCATCAAGCTCACCATGGACTACTCCTCAGAATCAGTTTCTTTCTTGGACACACGAATCTCCATCAAAGACGGGCACCTCAGCACCTCACTCTACCGCAAGCCCACGGACAACCTCACGATGCTCCACTTTTCCAGCTTTCACCCTAACCACGTCAAAGAGGCCATCCCCTATGGACAGGCCCTGCGAATACACAGGGTCTGCTCAGACGAGGAGGAACGCGATGGACACCTACAGACGCTGAAAGACGCCCTAGTAAGAACGGGATATGACGCTCGACTCATCGATCGACAGTTCCGACGGGCCACAGCAAAAAATCGCATAGACCTCCTCAGGAGACTAACACGGGACGCAACCAACAGAGTACCATTTGTCGTCCAGTACTTCCCCGGAGCGGAGAAACTACGCCATGTTCTCCGCAGCCTTCAACATGTCATCAATGAGGACAAACACCTCGCTATGGCCATCCCCACACCTCCACTACTCGCCTTTAAACAGCCACCCAACCTCAAACAGACCATCGTTCGCAGCAAATTACCTAGCTTTCAAGAGAACAGCGTCCACGACACCACACAACCCTGCCACGGTAACCTCTGCAAGACGTGCCAGATCATCGACACAGATACCACCATCACACGAGAGGACACCACCCACCAGGTGCATGGTTCATACTCCTGTGACTCGGCCAACGTTGTCTACCTCATACGTTGCAGGAAAGGATGCCCCAGAGCATGGTACATTGGCGAGACCATGCAGACGCTGCGACAACGGATGAACGGACACCGCGCAACAATCGCCAAACAGGAGGGTTCCCTCCCAGTCGGGGAACACTTCAGCAGTCAAGGACATTCATCCACCGACCTTCGGGTAAGCGTACTCCAAGGCGGCCTTCGAGACACACGACAACGCAAAATCGTCGAGCAGAAATTGATAGCCAAGTTCCGCACCCATGAGGACAGCCTCAACCGGGATCTTGGGTTCATGTCACGCTACACGTTACCCCACCAGCGAACAAATGTTATCTGTTTTTAATATAACGGGTCAGTTGCTGTCTTTTCTATGTTTCTACCTCTCTATCTCTGTTTTTTTTTGTTTGTTGTTTTTTTTGGTGATTTGTATATTCTGAGACCTGGCAGGTAACACCTGTCTGTCTGCACACTGATTGCCTTGGCAACGGGCAGTTGAAAAAACTGTCTGTACTCACCAAGCATTGTTCTGTGAATTATAAATGCGATTTCATTTCGAGGATTTCATTTTCACATCGTTCACCTGACGAAGGAGGAAGCCTCCGAAAGCTTGTGAATTTAAAATAAAATTGCTGGACTATAACTTGGTGTTGTAAAATTGTTTACAATTGTCAACCCCAGTCCATCACCGGCATCTCCACATCAAAACTAGTGTGACTAATAGAACAAGCAACAAATTTCAATCATATCAACGGGTCATGTCAGATTCCAACACATCTGCACAGAAAGACATTTTGGCAAAAATTACTTCAAGACAACTACCTAGAAGCATCATACAAAAGCTCTCACACATGACATAATTTGAATATTGTAGGTTAATCTCAAGACATACAAAATATTCAATCCTAGATCTGACCTTCTTGTCACTTTGGCCCTTGAGGATTATGAATGCAAAATCATTTGTGGAATCCATAGGCAAGGAAATAATATCCTACATGTATAAGAATTTAAAGGACTTTTTTGGGAACAGAAAAAGCACATCCATCCACAAGCCCACCCCCAACTGCGCATCATATTCCTTAACCACTTTTCTCTCTGGAAATGCTACCTATTGTTTCTTTGTACTGCCTGTTTCAATGGTGTTCTTTGCTAACTTATTCCACAAATTTATTACCCTTTGACTAGAAATGTTCGGCCCTTGTTCCTTTCTGCTCCTAACTTGCAAACTTTTAATGAAATTTGAATCCTTCATCATGGATAACAATTAGCTCAAATCAGCATTGCCAATTCCCTTCAAAATCCTAATCTCATACGGTCAACTACAGATGCGACTACAACCAGCTATGCAACATGGACATTGAGGGTCAGTCCACAAAGGAATGGGCATGACAGTAACTCGCTATTCTTAGTTTGGGTGAAAATAAGCTTTATCAAATAGTCTGGAGTCTTTATTTTTAATCACAATAGGAGAAGTGTCTGAAAAGTTAAATTTTGAGAGGAATGAGATAAGCAGTGAAATCTAGAATGGAATTTTTGATGGAATAGAAAAGTTTCCTCTCGCTGTGCAATTTGGATTGTTGAATTCTTGTCCTTGTCCAGATGTATTTGGGGAGATGTCTGAGGGTGGAGGGCTGGAAGTCATGATGAATGATTTAAGGCCTGGTTAACAGCCCAGACAGGTAAGAATGTGCTTAATGTAGTTTTCTTTTGGATCCTAGATTTTCTGCTCTTTGACTACGAATAGGTGTAAAACCTAGCCCGTGCTACATTTCCAAGCATTCCCTACAAATACATGAAAAACTGCAACTTGGATATAGAAAGGTTTGGAAGCAAATCAATTATTTAATTTCAACAGCTTCCAATCATTTCACCAATGATTCAGTCAGAAATATCAACGAACAGGTGGGAAAGCTTAAAGTCTGCTCACAAGCAAATAAAGAGATCTCGTCACAGAGTAAGGAAGATTTAAAGATTGCTTTCTCCTAGATTCTAGTTTTGTTCTTAATCAGTGTTAATGACCTTCATCTTCTGATCTAAGGAGTTACACCCGAGAGCACCACAGTACGGCCATTGGAGATTACCTAGACTTTCACACTGCCTAAATGGTGCAGACGTGCTTGGAATCTGAAGCATTTTATAGGACTATCCTTACAAGGTACCACATCTGTAAAGCACTCAGAATATTTACAACCAAGCCACTCAAATGCTAACAAGTAATATAATACTCCTTATGGTTCATTTACATGTGACCTTTTCTACTTACAGTTTAGCATTAGATTCCTTTGCTTTTTAGATTGTACACAGTTAGAATCACAAAAGACAAACCAGCAATAATAAAATGTAGAACTGCAGAGATCAATGAACCATTACACAGACTAAGTGGAGTCCAAAATAATAATGCAACAAAATAGCACTTCCCCAGTCCAGATAGAACCATTGAAAACGAAGTTAAAAACCAAACCACTCATTGGAATTAATTCTATGAAAATCATACATTTATTTTCTTGAAAATACAGTGGGGGAGAAAGGTAACCAAAAAAACAAGCAAAACCCAGATGCCAAAACACAGCAGCTGCCACAATTGGGGTTCACCATTTTAGATGCAGTTCACTGAAAATTGAGCTTTGCTTATGAGTTTATTGTATTAATAGCCTGTGTTGTAAATATTAAGTTCCAATTTTCATCTTCACAAAATTTCAGCATAATTAAAGGGGAACAGTTGGAAGGAAATCATTTAAAGTATTACCCTCATAAATATTGAGGTGAAAAAGTTGCTAACCATATCTCCTCTCGCTGATTTCATCTCTGGTTCAATTATTGTGAGTGGGGATCAGCATGAATCACAGAATCTTACATCACAGAAAGTGGCCATTCAGCCCATCATGCCTGTGCCAGCTCTTTGAAAGAGCTATCCATTTAGTCCCATTCCCCTGCTCTTTCCCCATAGCTCTGCAATTTTTACTTTTCAAGTGTATATCCAATTTCCTTTTGAAAGTTACTATTGAATCTGCTTCCACCACCCTTTCAGGCAGTGCATTCCAGATCATAACAACTCACAGCAATTTGCCAATTATCTTAAATCTGTGTCCTCCGGTTACTAACTCTCCTGTCAGTGGAAACAGTTTCTCCTTATTTACTCTATCAAAATCCCTCATAATTTTGAACACCCCTATTAAATCTCCCCTTAACCTTCTCTGCTCTAAGGAGAACAATCCCAGCTTCTCCAGTCTCCTCACATAACTGAAGTCCCTCATCCCTGGTATCTTTCTAGTAAATCTCCTCTACACCATCTTCAAGGCCTTGGCATCCTTTCTTCACCATCTCCAAGGCCTTGCATGCTTCCCAGTGCTCAAACACAACTTGGAAATTCAGTACCAGCTGGTACCTAATTAGATACATCATCTGAGTAGGCATTTTCCAGCTAAGCTACCCAGAATGGCAGAACATTAGTAAGGCTGCGTCAACCTTGACAAAACTAACAATATCGCCTCTTGAACTTGAAGGGAGAGTAGTTTGGTTTTGATGTAATCACACCCCATTTAACCAGACGACTTTTCTCCTTGATGGCACAAATCTGAACTTGTTTAAAAAAAACGCGTTTCATTGCAAGGAACTGCAACTAGATTAAAGTAACTGCAAAATAAAATCAAAATCATGTTCCTTTCATATTAATTGCTTAGTACAATGTGTGTGAATCAGTCAGTTATGGCTAGTAAACCAGCCAACTGAAATATTAAACGTCAGAATATCACAGAGTGATTGGCACCAACAATATATTCTTAGGAGCAGACTCATCATTCTTTAATAAAGACTATTTCAGAAATTTCTGACATTTAATTGTAAGGATCCTAAAAACGTGCTCACAAAGTTTCTTTTACTTCGGTTCCACTTCACTGTCAGCAACATTTTCATCATCTATGGAAAAAAAAATTCAATATTGTCAATGAAATGTTCAACAGTAGAATTCTTCAGTAAACACTGAACCAATGAGCTCTCCTGATAACTTAATGCACCACATGCTACTGAGTATACAGACCAAGAACTCATAGGGTCAATTCCAGAAAAGTTCAGAGATATGGGGTGCTACGACTGGCCTCAGCACGCCTGGATTAGGGAGAAGAAAAAGCAGCCAGAGTTCCCATTGCGAATAATTTTCCAGTGACCACTGCTGGAAAGCAAACTTGCCTTAAAGTTGGGTAAGGACAAGATCAAGTTCAGCTATGATCCTTTCATAGTTGAACAGCCTACTGACACACAGGGGGTGATTTTAAACCCCAAGAACGCATGGGTTGGGGGTGGGTGGGAGTTGAAAATAGTGGGTTTTTTGGGTCACGACCGCAAAATTTTTGGACTTGGCATTCCCAGTGTACTTTTCCGCGTCAATATTATACCCGGAAATAAAGCCGGGTTGCAGTCGCAACCCAAAAAACAACTATTTTCAATTCCCACCCACCCCCAACCCACCCGTTCTTGGGGTTTAAAGTCATCCCCACAATGTTTAAGTTCACACTTGAAGAATGGCCAGGTACCAGAGGGCTGCTCATATCTGAGGAACGATATCTCAGCCTTCGGGAAAAGGTCAGAGTACAGAAAGAGATATAGATAATCTAAATACTCCAGGAACAGGAAAGGTTAAAGGAAGGAATGATAAAATACCTGTTCAAAATAAAGTAGACCCGATAAAAAATAAAAAAAGACATATTAAATTGCCTGAATAGCAATGTACAGAGCATCAGCAACCGAAAGTGTGATAGGTCAAAAAGTGTGAGAAATATTTTCTTCATGGTGAAACACACAAAGGGTTGTAGAAGTTTGGAACTCTCTTCCGCAAACGGCAATTGATACTAGCTCAATTGCTAAATTTAAATCTGAGATAGATAGCTTTTTGGCAACCAAAGGTATTAAGGGATATGGGCCAAAGGCAGGTATATGGAGTTAGATCACAGATCAGCCATGATCTTATCAAATGGCGGAGCAGGCACGAGGGGCTGAATGGCCTACTCCTGTTCCTATGTTCCTATTAAGAACCGTGGAGTATCAAAGGGTGTCCAGGTGCACAAATCACTAAAAGCTAGTGTACAGATACAAAAAGTAATCAAAAAGGCTAATGTAATGTTGTCCTTTATCTCAAAGAGGCTGGAATACAAAGGTGGAGGAAGTTATGTTTCAGCTGTACAGAGCCTTGGTCAGACCCATCTGGAGTATTGCATTCAGTTTTGGGCACCGAATATCAAGAAGGATATAACTGCCTTAGAGAGGGTACAGTGCAGATTCACTAAAATTATACCAAGGCTTAAACGGTTAAAATTCTGAGGACAGGTTGCATAAAATTGGCTTGTATTCCCTTGAGTTTAGATGGTTGAGAAGTATCTAATTGAGGTCTTTCTAATAATAATGGGATTCGATAAGGTAGATACCGAAAAACTATTTTCTCTGGTGAGGGAAGGGAATCCAGAACAAGGGAGCACAATCTTGATATTAGAGCTAGGCAATTCAGGAGTGAAATCAGGAAGCACTTTTTCACACTTTCTCTGTATTGATCTTTTCTTTCTTCATTGTTTAGTTTTTAGCATTCTTATCCATGTTGTTCAGTGTAAGTGCAAATAGTGTATAAAAACTACAAATTATGTAGCACCTGTGCTAATGAATATGGGTACGATTAGCACCGTGATGATTTGTGCATTCTATGCTCCTCAACATTGGTAAAATCAGTCTAAAAGTCTTTCAGAAAGGTAAAAAGCATGGGCAAGAATAACCATCAAATGTTAAGCATTGTCCTAGTTGTTGAGTTTTGGAATATTCAAAACTCAATATTTGTTGAGTTTTGGAATATTCAATCAATATTTTTGAACTTTCTTTTTGTGAATAATTCCATTCCCATTTCTTTTCAGATTGATCTTCCTTAATGCACATGCATGCCTTACAATATAATTAGCAGAAACTATACTGAAAAGCATCTACAACACTGCTTAGTACAATAGTATCAATTGCTCCAATTTTGTAATTATACCAAGAAGGTAGCTATATAAATGCAAGTTCTTTCTTCTTTCTTTCATTAAGAGCATAACTTCTACAGTTTATTTTTGTTGATTGGCACATTTCCAGTCTTAATTGTACTTTGAGATTATGCTTGTGCAGATAAGCCTAAAGAAATACTTCTTATAAGTTCACAAGAGTATGGGCGATTTAATTAATTGACAGGTCTTGTCTGAAACTTCTAAGGAGGAAAAAAGAGTTTTACTCTTATTACTCCTGGAACAGTGACAAGCAGTGAAGCGTTGAGCTCAAATGCACAGCATTTGGGATTTGGCTAAGGTCTCAACAATTAACAACTGGCAATTGAAAACATAACAGTAACATAACATTATTTACTAAGGCTGCTGTGATATTTTGTAAATGACAAATCAAGTAATGGTTAGGGATGGATTATAGATAGATCGTTGGTCCCAAATTGGTTCTGTGTAAACATGTACGTGAGCAGGACAGCTGCAAAGAAACATTCAGACTCTAGGCCACTAGGGACTCCATACAGATTGATCACAGATCCCCTATTTTATTAGCTTGTATAATATATGCAAGTTTCCCTTTCCCTTCCCTCCTACATGCAATGAAAAATGGCTGGCAGTTAATTACAACATGCTGACTGGATAGGTGAACAAACTATAGGTACTGAACCTGGACATCTGCCTTAGGACATCAACAATAGCAATAATTTGTACATTCTGAGGCAGAAATGAGCTATGTTTCTTTTTGAAACACATGCAAGACAATAAAGCCAATCACATTTTTTTTAAAGTAAATGAATGCATGAATAGCAACCGACCAGGTTAGAAATCCTGACAAACTGAAATGTTCGATTGTCTAAACTCATATCTGTTGAGTTCTGGCCTAGCTGAGTGGTTCAGCAATGTTTTCCTGCATGTTTTTGGCACGTCATCATCAGAACCAATTTCATCTAGTTCAGAGAGAGGAGAAATCCATTTTGAAACTTCCAAATTAAAGCAAAGTCACTTTATTGACAAGGACTTTCTTTTTATATTTTGTTTCTGTTATGGAAAGAATTTCTAGAAAGAACAGCAACTCAATTGCTTGCGATAAATATTCAAACATATCTGCATATCTTCTGGTCCCAATCAGCTTCATTAAAAAATAGGGTGGCACAGGATCCAAAATATTGAAAAGATTATTTTTGATTCAACAATTTAGTCAAAATATAATTGTAAGTGACAAAGGCGTATTATAGTACCTCTGTGTAGTAACTTTGGAATGGTGGGAATGTTGACATCTGTTGACAGCTCCTTGTCCGTGGATCCGTAAAGGCTTGAATCATTCAGGAAAGTAGGCTTTTTCACTTGTTTAATCTCCAGTGCCCTGGTCAAGTAGGACACTTCATTATTGCTCGACATCCACTTCTCCACCTCACTCTCTGATTTATCATCATCTGCTGCTGAAACTGCCAGCAGTTTTTCTGCCAACTTGCTGACGTTAGCCATGGCTTTGCTGCGATAGTAACTCGGGTCCTCACTCTCGATATCAGCAGCCAATTTTTTGCTGCCTCCTTCAGCTCTGCTAGGAGCCGGGGAAAGGCCTGAGTTGTAAGCATCCTCCAAAAGCTGAGAAAGAGCTGATTCTGACAGCCGTGGTGTGTTGTAGACAGTCAAAGGTGGAGGCCTTGGAGAAGGCAAAGAGCCAGAAGGGTCAGAATCATCCTCCAAAGCTTTATTTTCAGATATTCTTCCTAAACTTTGACATCGGATGCATTCATCCAGTAAGGAAGTCAACTGGTCTTTTGATAAGTTCGGCACTCCCTCAGGCTGAAACCAAAAGATTAAGTGAGTAAGCCATGATATTCAATAAATCTAATCACTTACATTGCAGTCTCTCTTTTTGTTGATTGGCATGGGTCAATCTTCAACTTTTGAGCAATAAAAAAATTCTTTCCAGAACACAAACAAAACATAAAAATAAAGTCCTTGTCGATAACGTGACATTAGATAAAGAAACTCACTGTAAAGTGCGCAAAACATCAGCTGATATTTTTTTCTTAAGATTCCTCCAATTACACAATAAAGCTGCTTATATTTGCTTAACATGTACTGTACAGAAAATACGCAGATAACTGGATAGCTCCAGAGAGGGTAACAGTGGCATTTTAAGATAATTCAGATTCTATTTACATTTAGATACCTCAACAAGAATGGCTACATCACCTTAAGTTTTAAACAAAAAAAGTATTATTCCAGCCTCATCAGAATTCTCCGCATGTTTCCCAGCAACTTTTTTTGTACCAAATTAGAACTAAATTTTTAATAAGGTCATGAAACCTAATAGATTTTATTTAAAGTGAACAAAAACACCTCCACTGATTATGTAAATGTCTTGTTTAGCGAATGTGCACACCTAAGGAGGAAAGAAAACAGGATCAGTGTCTAGGATAGATACTCTCAGTCTGAGAGTTAGGAATGTTTTACTCTAACGCCCAATCAAACAGATGAGACTGTATTATCCTTATGCTCAGACAGGTGAGGCTGTATTACCCTGATACTCAGACAGACAGATAAGACAGTATTACCCTAATGCTCAGACAGTTGAGACTGTATTATCCTTATGCTCAGACAGTTGAGGCTGTATTACCTTGGGGCTCAATCAAACAGTTGTGACTGTATTACCCTAATGCTCAATTAGACATTTGAGAGTATACTTCTCTAATGCTCACATTTAAGACTGTATTACATTAATACTCAGAGAGTTGGGACTGAAATACCCTAATGCTCAATCAGATAGTTGAGACTGTATTACCCTATTGCTCAGACAGTTGAGACTGTAGTACCATAACGCTCAGTCAGATGAGACTATGTTACCCAATTGCTAAATCACAGTTGAGACTGTATTTCCCCAATGCTCAATTAGACAGTTGAGACTGTATTACCCTAACCTGCTCACCTATGCTCAGCTCAGGTTCTGCCAGGACCACTCGGCTCCAGACCTTATTACAGCCTTGGTCCAAACATGGACAAAAGAGCTGAATTCCAGAGGTGAGGTGAGAGTGACTGCCCCTGATATCAAGGCAGCATTTGACCAGTGTGGCATCAAGGAGCCCTAGTAAAATTGAAGTCAATGGGAATCGGGGGAAAACTCTCCAGTGGTTGGAGTCAGACCTAGCACAAAGGAAGATGGTAGTGGTTGTTGGAAGCCATTCATCTCAGCCCCAGGACATTGCTGCAGGAGTTCCTCAGGGCAATGTCCTAGACCCAACCATCTTCAGCTGCTTCACCAATGACCTTCCCTCCATCATAAGGTCAGAAATGGGGATGTTCGCTGATGATTGCACAGTGTTCAGTTACATTCACAACCCCTCAGATAATGAATCAGTCCGTTCCCGCATGCTGCAGGAGCTGGACAACATCCAGGCTTGGGCTGCTGAATGGCAAATAACATTTGCGCCAGACAAGTGCCAGGCAATGACCATCTCCAACAAGAGAGAGTCTAACTACCTCCCCTTGACATTCAACGGCATTACCATCGCCGAATCCCCCACCATCAACATCCTGGGGATCACCATTGACCAAAAACTTAACTGGACCAGCCACATAAATACTGTGGCTACAAGAGCAGGTCAAAGGCTGGGTACTCTCCACTTGCCTGGATGAGTGCAGCTCCAACAACACTCAAGAAGCTCGACACCATCCAGGACAAAGCAGCCCACTTGATTGGCACCCCATCCACCACCCTAAACATTCACTCCCTTCACCACCGGCGCACAATGTGTACCATCCACAGGATGCACTGCAGCTACTCGCCAAGACATCTTCGACAGCACCTCCCAAACCCGCGATCTCTACCACCTAGAAGGACAAGAGCAGCAGGTACATGGGAACAACACCACCTGCATGTTCCCCTCCAAGTCACACACCATCCCGACTTGGAAATATATCGCCGTTCCTTCATCGTCGCTGGGTCGAAATCCTGGAACTCTCTTCCTAACAGCACTGTGGGAAAACCTTCACCACATGGACTGCAGCAGTTCAAGAAGGCGGCTCACCACCATCTTCTCAAGGGCAATTAGAGATGGGCAATAAATGTCGGCCTTGCCAGCGACGCCCACATCCCATGAACAAATTTTTAAAAAATTCTACGGCGAGTGACTCACCTCCTGACTCCCCAAAGCCTTTCCACCATCTATAAGGCACAAGTCAGGAGTGTGATGGAATACTTTTCACTTGCCTGGATGAGTGCAGCTCCAACAACACTCAAGAAGCTCGACACCATCCAGGACAAAGCAGCCCGCTTGATTGGCACCCCATCCACCACCCAAAACATTCACTCCCTCCAGATACACTGCAGCAACTCGCCAAGGCTTCTTTGACAGCACATCCCAAACCCACAACCTCTACCACCTAGAAGGACAAGGGCAACAGGCGCATGGGAACAACACCACCTGCACGTTCCCTCCACGTCACACAACATCCTGACTTGGAAATATATCGCCGATTCTTCATCATCACTGGGTCAAAATCCTGGAATTCCCTACTTAACAGCTCCCTACTTAACCTTCACCACACGGACTGCAGCGGTTCAATGCTCCGATAGTCGAGACTGTATTACCCTAATGCTCAGACAGTTGGGACTTTATTACCCTATTGCTCAAACAGTTGAGACTGTATGAGCCTAATGCTCAGACAGATGAGACTGTAATACCCTAACGCTAAGACTGACAGTTGAGACTGCATTACACTAACGATGAATCAGACAGTTGAGACTGCAATATCCTATTGCTCAGACAGTTGAGACTGTATTACCTTAATGCTCAGACAGCTAGTTGAAACTGTATTATCCCAACGATGAATCAGACAGTTGAGTCTGTATTGCCCTAATGCTCAGACAACAGAGACTTTATTACGCTAATGCTCAGAGTGGTTGAGTTTCTATTACCCTAAGGGTCAAACAGGCAGTTCAGACTGTATTGTCCTAATGGTCAGACAACAGAGACGGTAATATCTTAATGCTCAATGAGAAATTTGAGGCTGTATTACGCTAATGCTCAGACAGACAATTGAGACTGTATTACCCTAATGCTCAATAGACAGTTGAGACTGTATTACCCTAATGCTCAATAGACAGTTGAGACTGTATTACCCTAATGCTCAATCAGACAGTTGAGACTATATTACCCTAATGCTCAATAGACAGTTGAGACTGTATTACCCTAATGCTCATTCAGACATTTGAGTCTGTGTTACACTAATGCTCAATCAGACAGTGGGGACTGTATTACCCTAATGATCAGACAGTTGAGACTGCATTACCCTACTGCTCAAAGAGACAGCTGAGACGGCATTAGCGTAATGCTTAGACAGTTGAGACTGTAATACCCTAACAATGAATCAGACAGTAGAGACTGTATTACCCTAATGCCCAGACAGTTGAGGCTGTATTATCCTAACACGGAGACACTTCAGAAGGTATTACCCGAATACTCAGAGAGTCGAGACTGTATTACCCTAACGCTTAGACAGGCAGTTGAGACTGTATTACCCTGATACTCAATCATCCAGTTGAGACAGCATTAACCTAACGCTCACAGTTAAGACTGTATTATCCCAATTCTCAATCAGACATTTGAGACTGTATTACCCTAATGCTCAATCAGACAGTGGGGACTGCATTAGCCTAATGCTCAGACAGTTGAGACTGTAATACCCTAACGCTTAGACTGACAGTTGAGATTGCATTACACTAACAATGAATCAGACAGTTGAGACTGCAATAACCTTTTGCTCGAACAATTGAGACCGTATTACCTTAACGCTCAGACAGCTAGTTGAAACTGTATTATCCCAACGATGAATCAGACAGTTAAGAATGTATTACTCTAATGCTCAGACAGTTGAGACTTAGACAAACAATTGAGAGTGCATTACCCGAATGTTGAGACAATTAGAAACTGTATTTTTCCTAATGCTCAGACAGTTGAGCCTGTATTACCCTGATACTCAATCATCCAGTTGAGACTGCATTAACCTAACACTCACAGTTAAGACTATGTTACCAGAATGCTCCGACAAAAGAGACTGTATTACCCTAATGCTCAGACAGTTGAGACTGTATTACCCTAAAGCTCAATCAGACAGTTGAGACTGTATTACCCTAATGCGTT
This sequence comes from Heptranchias perlo, assembly GCF_035084215.1. Taxonomy (NCBI): domain Eukaryota; kingdom Metazoa; phylum Chordata; class Chondrichthyes; order Hexanchiformes; family Hexanchidae; genus Heptranchias; species Heptranchias perlo. The sequence goes on along the minus strand of NC_090334.1, from coordinate 25,211,682 downwards.
GACAGTTGAGACTGTATTACACTAATGCTCAATCAGACAGTGGGGACTGTATCACCCTAATGATCAGACAGTTGAGACTGCATAACCCTACTGCTCGAAGAGACTGTTGAGACGGCATTAGGCTAATGCTCAGAAAGATGAGACTGTATTACCCTAACGATGAATCAGACAGTAGAGACTGTATTACACTAATGCTCAATCAGACAGTTGAGAAGGTATTACCTTAATGCTCCGACGGTTGAAACTGTATTACCCTTACGCTTAGACAGACAGTTGAGAATGTATTACCCGAATGCTCAGACAACAGAGACTGTATTATCCTAATGCTCAGGCAGTTGAGATTTTATTACCCTAATGCTCATACAGTTGAGACTGTTTTACCCAAATGCTAAGACAGTTGGGACAGCATTATGCTAATGCACAGACAGCTGAGACTGTATTACCCTAAAGCTCAATCAGACAGTTGAGACGGTATTACCCTACTGCTCAAAGAGACAGTTGAGACGGTATTAGCCTAATGCTCAGACTTCTCGGCCTTTTGGCTAAGATCAAGTGTGTTCCTATTTGGGCTTTTTGGATCTGAGCGGATTGGAACGCTGGCTGCGACCTCATGCGCTCGCAAAGTGCGGACTTTGCTGCGATTGGTCGATTCGTGTGCTGGCTCCGCCCCTAAATTTGCATAGGGACCACATCAATACTGCAATGGCAGTGAAGGGCACTCGGCCATGGTGTGTCAAACACCGTCAGGGTGACGGTAAAGACAGTTGAAAGCGTTACGCCGATGGATTGCGCGTTTTTCGTCAGACGAGTTTTGGTCGAGTGCTGTGGATTCAAAGCAACGGACATCTTCTGCCTACAGGATTTCCCTCAAAGCGGATACTTTGACGTCACCTTTAAGACCGTCGCTGGATGTCAGAAGCTTCTTCAGGTCTTCGAGGAGAAGGGGAGCGAAGGACCGCTGGCGATTCTCACTACGGAGCCGCTCTTCACCCTCCCAACGCAGAGGAATCGGAAGCTGATTGTACACATGTACAACCCACACGTCCCGGTCGTCGATGTGCTGACGTTCCTCAACAGATACGTCAACGGGGCGGAGAACAGCGTTGATGTCACCAACCAGTTCGGGATCTGGACCAGCAAGAGGGAGGTCACCGCAACTTTGAGAGTGGACGCCCACGGCAACATCCTCCACCCTCCCTCCAGCTTCGCCATTGGAGGAAGTCGAGGGTACATCATGTACGTGGGGCAACCCAGAGTCTGTTGCACCTGCGGCAAATCCGGCCACGTGGCGGCCTCCTGCACTGCAACCGTCTGCAAGAACTGCAAGCAGGAAGGCCACCAGACTAAGGACTGCAAGGAGAGCAAACGCTGCAACCTGTGTGGGGAGGATGGCTATCTCTACAGGGTCTGCCCCAAACGCAGCTTCAGCTACGCCCAAGCAGCTAAGAGCAACACAGCGGAGGAGGAGGGGGCAACAAGCAAAGCTGCCCCAAAGAAGGCCAAGAACCCTCGCCTGGCCGCGACCCCCTCCGAGAAGTCCCTGACCCGGGAAGACAAGAAGCGAGGAAAGGGTCAAGCCGAAAACTGCCAGACCCCGACACCCAGCTCCGAGCCTCCCCACCAGATGACAGAGTCCATGGACAAGGAGGCAGCAGAGGAAGAATGGCAGCTGGTGAGCAAGAAGAACAGAAAGAGGAAGCCAGAGGAAAGGAAACGAGCTCCTGCCGACACTGCAACCAGGGGAAAAAGAGCGTTCGAGTCGCAGTCGAACTACAGCGACTACCCCGTGTCTGATGAGGAGGGGCGACAGGAGCGAAGCAGTCAGACGTCCCACCGAAAGCGGCAAAACGTCCAAGGTGACACGACGCGATCAGCAGCCCCCATCGCCAGAACACCGGGAGCGACAACGCCTCCAGCACCCTCCAGCTCCGGGACGCCGGCAGAAGCGAAGTGCCCAGCGCACACCAGCTCTGGGACACCGGGAGCAGCACCGCAGAGAACGAAGAACGGCTCCGGGAAACCGGGAGCAGCAACAACGAGGAGCCCCAAATGATCGAGGATCGCACGGACTCTTCACCCGACACCACGCCGCCGATGTCACCCCAGCGGAATGACGACCCCCTCTCTGAGGCAGAACAGGACTCGTACCTCAGCTCAGGGAGCGTGGAACACTTTGCACAGATCACCTGGATGCAGGGACACGGCCAAGAGCTGGAAGCAGCAAACGGACTGTCGGGTGAGACTTTAAACTGTTGTTAAAATGGGTCTGAAAGTCGCATCCATTAACATGTGTAGCGTTAAATACACTACGCGATGTGTGTCGACCTTGGACTACCTGGCCAAGGTCAAGAGCGACCTGCTGTTCTTACAGGAGTGCGGCCTGCCGCATCTCAGCAATTACCGGCAATGGTCGCAGCAGTTGGCCCATGGGCCGTCGATCTGGTCACGAGGCAACGATTACCGTGCCTCCGGCCTGGGGATTCTGTTGCGGGGAGGCAACTTCACCATCACCGAAGTAAAGGAGGTGGTGGGGGGTCGTCTCCTCGTAGCAAACGTAATGTACAAAAACGCTCCGCTCCGGCTGATCAACGTGTACGCCCCGGCTCTGAAGAGCGAGCAGCTGGCCGTCTTCCAGCAGCTCCCACTGCTGCTGGCAACGTCCAAGCCGGTCGTTCTCGGCGGTGACTTCAACTGCATCATCGATGCGACTGGACGATCCGGCAGAGCCGACAGCAAATGGACGCCACGTCCAAACTCCTGATGGAAGCAGTGAAAGACGCCAAGCTGTGCGACGTCTTCAGCAACCCTGCAGACAGAGCGGCGCATCAATACACCTGGTCCAGACCAGACGGGTCCGTCCGTTCCAGGATAGACTTCTTGTTTGTGTTCCGAAAGCTCAAGGTCAGATCCACCAAGGTCACACCGGTGTTCTTCTCTGACCACTGCCTCCTCCTGGCCGACTGTCACCTACAGGACGATCAGAGAGTGGGCAGGGGGACATGTTGACCCCGGGAAACATTGAGGAACTGAAGAGGGATTACAAAGGTTGGAGAACCGTAAAGCCCCTCTTTGATTCCCCAGTGCACTGGTGGGAAGCCATCAAGGCGAACATCCAGAGGTTCTTCATCCTCAAAGGTGTTCAGAAGGCGAGAGAGAGGCAGAGGGAAATGTCCCGACTCCAGAAAAGCATGCAGAACCTTCTCCTGCTGCAGTCGATGGGGATCGATGTCAGGGAGGAACTCAGAGAGGTGAAGGACCAGCAAGCCTCGCTCTTTGCCTCCGAGGCCTCCAAGATCATCTTCCGGTCCAGAGTCCGCTCCGTGGAACAGGACGAGACTTGCTCGCGCTTCTTCTTCCAAAAGGTGCACAGAGAGAGCTCTGTGATCAGCAGCCTGAAGGAAGAGGACGGCTCGGTCACGTCCTCGCAGCCCAACATAATGAGGATCTGCAAATCCTTTTATGCCGGACTGTACGACGCGAAGCCCACAGACAGTGCGGCCTCCCAGTCCTTCTTGTCGTCTATCACGGAGGTTCTAGATGACAGCAAGCGGGAGAGTCTGGATTACCCGCTAACTCTGGATGAACTGACAAAGGCCGTCCGTTCCTTCGAGAAGGGTAAGACTCCCGGAAGCGACGGCTTACCGGTGGAGTTGTACTCGGCTCTGTGGGACTGGATAGGCCCAGACCTGCTGGAAGTGTACGGGGGTATGCTCCTGGCAGGCAGCATGTCAGACTCCATGAGGAAAGGCATCATCACCCTCATCTACAAGCAGAAGGGGGAGAGGGAAGAAATCAAAAATTGGCGACCCATCTCACTACTTAACGTGGACTACAAAATTCTGTCCAAGGTCATCGCCAATCGGGTCAAATCAGCCCTGGAGGTGGTGATCCACCCCGATCAGACCTGCGCCGTACCCGGCAGGAAGATCTCTGATAGCCTGGCGCTACTCAGGGATACGATCGCCTACGTACAGGACAGGGAGGTGAACACCTGCCTGATCAGTCTGGACTAGGAGAAGGCCTTTGACAGGATATCCCACACGTACATGATGGACATGCTCTCCAAAATGGGGTTTGGGGAGGGAATCCGCAAATGGATCCAGCTGCTCTAGAGTCAGGCAGGGCTGTCCGCTCTCCTCCGTCTTGTTCGTGTGTTGCATCGAGCCCTTTGCTAAGTCCATCAGGAGGGATGCGGGCATAAGAGGGGTGACGATCCCAGGCAGCGGAGGCACTCAGGTCAAGGCCTCCCTGTACATGGACGACGTCGCCGTCTTTTGCTCGGATCAGCTGTCGGTCCGCAGATTGATGAGCATCTGCGACCAGTTCAAACTGGCCTCGGGGGCCAGGGTAAATCATAGCAAGAGTGAGGCCATGTTTTTTGGGAACTGGACCGACCAATCCTTTGTCCCCTTCACCGTCAGGTCGGATTACCTGAAGGTGCTGGGGATCTGGTTCGGGGGGGCCGGGGCGTGCACCAAAAACTGGGAGGAGCGTATTTCCAAGGTTAAGCAGAAACTGGGACTGTGGGATCGACGATCCCTCTCGATCGTGGGCAAGAACCTGGTCATCAGGTGCGAGGTGCTCTCGGTGTTGCTGTACGTGGCGCAGGTCTGGCCCATACCTCGCTTGTGCGCCGCGACAGTCACCCGAGCCATCTTCCGCTTTGTCTGGAGATCAAAAATGGACCGTGTCCGCAGGGTCACGATGTACAAATCTCCAGAGAAAGGGGGGAAAGGCGTGCCCAACGTGGGCCTCATCCTGATGGCCACCTTTGTATGCGGCTGCATCAAGCTGTGCATAGACCCTCAGTACACAAACACAAAGTGTCACTACGTGCTGAGGTTCTACCTGTCCCCGGTGTTGAGAAGGATGGGCCTGGCCACGTTGCCACGGAACGCTCCGTCCAGTTGGACCGTTCCGCCCCACCTGTCCTTCGTGGAAAAGTTTGTGCAGAAAAACACCTTTGACCGCAAGGCGATCAGCAAGTGGTCCGCCGTAATGTCCTCGAGACCCTGCGGGAAAAGGAGATGGTGGATCCTGTCGGTTGGTTTCCCGAGCAGACTGTCAATGTCATTTGGCAGAACGCCTCATCGCCAGAGCTTTCAAACAAGCACCAAGACCTAGCTTGGCTGGTGGTGAGAAGGGCCCTTCCCGTCAGATCCTTCATGCACTCCCGGACTCTCAGCGCCACCGCGCGCTGTCCCCGAGGAGGCTGCGGTGGAGACGAGACCGTCAGCCATCTCCTTCTGGAATGTGCCTTTGCAAAGAAGGTCTGGAGAGAGATGCAGTGGTATCTGTCCAGGTTCGTCCCGAGCAGTTCCGTAACACAGGATTCTGTGCTCTACGGGCTGTTCCCAGGGACGCACACTGAGATGGACATCAACTGCTGCTGGAAGACCATCAACTCGGTGAAAGACGCCCTTTGGTCTGCCCGAAACTTGCTGGTCTTCCAGTGCAAGGAGCTGTCCTCGACCGAGTGTTGCAGACTGGCACATTCCAAGGTCCAGGACTACATGCTCAGGGATGCACTGAGGAAGGGTGCGGCCGCCGCAAAGGCTCTGTGGGGAAAGGCAACCGTTTAGAGCCTTCCCGCCATCGTACACCGAGGGGCTGCAATCAGGGAAAAACCCCCCTCGGGCAGAATGTAAAATTCTGATTGATGTAATGTAACTGTAATGAATCTGTAATGTATCTGTAATGAATCACCTGTATTGATTGTGATGCAATGAGGCACCCTAGAGTGTCATGAACTGTAATTATGTCCAATGTGTTTCATTGAACTGTACTTGATGTAACCTGCAAATTGCATAATCTATATTGTGTACATTTGTAATGTGATATGACAACTGTATTGTATGTACTGCTCAAATTTTATGAATAAAGTATATTTTTTGGAAAAAAAAGTTGAGAATATATTACCCTCATGCCCAGACAGTTGAGACTGCATTACCCTAATTCTCACACTCTTGAGACTGTAATACCCTCACGCGGAGACAGTTAAGAAGGTATTACCCTAATGCTCAGACACTAGAGACTGTATTACCCTAATGCTCAATCAGACAGTTGAGACTGCATTACCCTACTGCTCAAAGAGACAGTTGAGACGGTATTACCCTAATGCTCAGACATTTGAGACTGTATTACCCTAATGCTCAACCAGACAGAGGGGACTATTACCCTAATGCTCAGGCAGTTGAGACTGCAGTACCCTACTGCTCAAACAGACAGTTGAGACTGCATTATCCCATTGCTCAGACAGTTGAGACTGTATTTCCCTATTGCTCAGACAGTTGAGGCTGTGTTACCTTAACGCTCAGACAGCTAGTTGAAACTGTATTATCCTATGATGAATCAGGCAGTTGAGACTGTATTACCCTAATGCTCAATCAGACAGTTGAGACTGTATCACCCTAATGCTCAGACTGTTGGGACAGTATTATGCTAATGCACAGACGGTTGAGACTGTATTACCCTAATGCTCAGAAACTTAAGACTGTATTACCCGAACACGGAGACAGTTGAGAAGAAATTAACCTAATGCTCAGGCAGTTCGAGACTGCATTATCCTATTGCTTAGGCAGACAGTTGAGAATGTATTAACCGAATGCTCAGACAACAGAGACTGTATTATTCTAATGTTCAGACAGTTGAGACTGTATTACTCTAATGCTCAGACAGTTGAGACTGTATTCCCCAAATGCTCAGACAGTTGGGACAGTATTACCCTAAAGCTCAATCAGACAGTTGAGACTGTATTACCCTGATGCTCAAACAACAGAGACTGTATTACCCTAATGCTCATAGTTGAGACTGTATTACATTAATGCTCAGAAAGACGGTTGAGACTGTATTAACCTAATGCTCAGACAGTTGAGACTGTATTACCCTAATGCTAAGACAGTTGAGACGATATTACCCCAATGCTCAGACAGTTGCGACTGTATTACCCGAGTGCTCAATCAGACAGTTGAAACTGTATAACCTTAGTGCTCAGACAGTTGAAACTGTATTATCCTAACGATGAATCAATCTGTTGAGACTGTATTCACTTAATGCTCAGACAGTTGGGACTGTATTACCCTAAAGCTCAGATAGTTGAGATTGTTACCCTAATGCTTAGATAGCTGAGACTGTATTACCCTAATGCTCACAGTCAAGACTGTATTACCCTAATGCACAGACAGTTGACACTGTATTACCATAACGATGAATCAGACAGTTGCTACTGTTTTACCCTAGTGCTCGATTAGACAGTTGAGACTGTATTGCCGTAACGCTCAGACAGTTGAGACTTTATTACCCTAATGCTCAGACATTTGAGATTGTATTACCCTAATCCTCGAGAAAAGGTTGTCAGGCAATATATTCTTGCCCCTCCTCATATTGGCCTTATCCCTGTGTTCCCACTCTTTCTTCCCCCACCTCCTGGAAGAGGCAAAAAACAGATAGCCTCTGTCAAAAATATTCTCTCCCAGAACGGTTTTGATAAAGTAAATAAAAACAGAAAATGCTGGAAATACTCAGCAAGTGAGGCAGCACCTGTGGAGAAAGAAACAGTTAACGGTTCAGGTCGATGACCTTTCGTCAGAACTGGAAGATGTTAAAGATTTAACCGTTTTTAAGCGAGTACAGAACCAGGCAAAGGGGATGGGGATGGGAGGATGGGGAGGGGAGGAAAGAACAAAAAGGAAGGTGTCTTATAGGATGGAGGGCAGGAGCGATTAAATGACAAAAGGGATGATGGTGCAAGGCAAGAAGGGTGGTAATGGGACAAGTAAAGAAACTAAAGATCGGTCAAGAGCAGCTGTAAATGGCAACAGCAGAACCATTACCAGCACCTGCTGTCCAAAAAAATGGGAGCAGTGGTTATGATCTGAAGTTATTGAAATCAATGTTGAGTGCGGAAGGTTGTAAAATGGTTGTAATCGACATGAAACGTTAACTGTTTCTTTCGTCACAAATGCTGCTTGACTTGCTGAGTATTTCCAGCATTTTCTGTTTTTATTTCAGATTTCCAGCATCCACAGTATTTTGCTTTTGATAGAGTAGACAGGGAGAAACTGTTTCCATTGGCAGGAGGGTCAATAGCCAGAGGACACAGATTTAAGCTAATTGGCAAAAGAACGAGGGGGGAGATGAGGAGAATTTTTTTAGGCAGTGAGTTGTTATGATCTGAAATGCACTGCCTGAAAGGGTAGTGGAAGCAGATTCAATAGTAACTTTCAAAACGGAACTGAATATAGACTTAAAAAAGAAAAATTTCTCGGGCTATGGGGAAAGATCGGGGTAGTGGGGCTAATTGGAAAGCTCTTTCAAAGAGCCAGCACAGACACGAAGGGCCGAGTGGCCTCCTTTTGTGCTGTAAGATTCTAACCCTCAAAGGCAAGCCCCAGGATGCCCCAACCTATTGGTTATTATCCAAAATGTTATCTTCCATCTGCTGCGATCTCGTAGTTCTCCATACTGAAGAAGAAAATATGCTCAACGGACTCATGATTTTGCCACATTAACAAGTCTAGAAATAAATACACTTCCCATAATGTGATTTCTTCAGTTCTGCATTCTTATATATGAAAATCTGTATCTCATCAGTACCTCCTACGTGCGCTGCTGTTTTCTTTAACATCTGTTCCTGTTGGACTAGACAGTTGCTGAAAGCAACAAAATGCTGCTCCGAATGGTAGCCTTGTCAGATTATGTTACACTATACTATATCTTTAGTCTTCCAAGTTAATATCCTTTCTATTATTACAAGAAAAGTAACAGGATGATTTTTGTTGAGACTGGATGACTTGCTATTACAATGTATCTGTGTATTGTATGTTAATAACAGCCATAATATGGATTGCACTTAATGAATTTTTACATAGATTTCAAAGTCAGATCTGACTTTAGAGGAATTAAATATTACATATAATCTTTTTTAATATTATATATACTTAGGGGATATTAGAGCAATTATGACATTTAAGTAAAATTAAACGAGTTCAAAGAGGGAGCTTTTGTAACATTATCTTAGCAACAGAGAATAGCCCATTATCACCAGTTTAGTAACAGGGAATGACCTATAATGACATTATTGGCTTAGCACAAACATACACTGGTTTCCCACACCACTTCCAACTGGTGCTTCATTGTCCTCTGGCAATAATACTATGTAAATAGCACAATGTGCTACACAATCAGGTCAATAAGCCTTTTACCTCTGACGTATTGCTTGGGAGCCCCACATTTTTTTTAAGGATGAAGGCAGATCTTTTACAGACTCAGTGATTTATTATCTTTGCTTTATTATGGAATAATCAATTGTATCAATTAATTCTATGTTCCTCACAAAAGCGCCATCAATACTTAAGTTTAGTGCTCATCCAGGCTTCTTCATCATCCAAAAAATTTAAATCTCTCTCAACTTATTCTCACGCCTTCTTCCAATTTCCATTCAATTCAACACTTTTAAAAAATAAACGATCAATTGGAAAATTCAAAAATTTCAACATAAGATAACGCACTCATCTGTTTCCCTGATTCTCGTGCCTAGTGTTGTCCTGAGATGTTTTAAGGCTATTTGTATAATTGCACCATGTAACTCATGGTGCATACGTACATGCACACACCACACACCTAATCATATGTAACTCTACCTGCTGGCTACTTGGATTGAGTACACACCACATACCTAATTATATGTAACTCTACTTACAGCTATGCATTTGCTTCTCCCCTCAAGAATCCCAATTTTGGGGCTCAGCAAGCTCACCTCAGGCAGCTATGAACAAGCAAATGAATGAGCCAAACTTTCAGGTGTCCACTGGGTTTATTTTCTTAGTAAATTCAGTATTTTGTTCTCACTTTTTCATGAGGAGCTGGAAATTCACTGCCCATGTGGGTAACAAGCAGCAATTGCTATTCTTCGATCTATTTCTTTAAAATGAGCCAAATTCTGAAGAAAGGCCAAAGTTGATTATTCATTAAATCCCAACTATGGAGTGTAATGTATTCTTAAACATGTATTATCAAGAACTTTGTATTGCACATTGGCCCAGGCAAGTTTTCTTCCATTAGAAAGCACACTACCATCTAATTTAAATTTTTCTTTCATACAAATCCAGTTGTCTCCATAAGGCGGGGGGGGGGGGGGCATCCTTCCTAGCTGCTATATGATTTTTGCTTTAAATATTACTTTTTCTTAAATTCATCAGGTAAGGGAACATCAGTTCTGATGAATGGAACTTTTCACTTTGAGCACCCAATGCCAACATTAAGCACTCCCAGGTAAAGTATATCCAGGTGCAGACTGGCTGCCCGAACAGGTGCAGGACTCTTCAGGATTCTGAGGGGAAAATGGGCCACCGATAATACAGAGCTATGGAACCATTCATGGGGGCATTCAGCAAATTTCCCCATTTTCGAAATGGCTAGTGATCCCGACTATATTACAGGGAAATACATAGTAAAGCTCCTTCCACTCTGTACCTCTGCCTCGGTGTCAGCCATGGCTCAGTTGGTAGCACTCTTGCCTCTGAGTCTAGAAGGGTGTGGGTTCAAGTCCCACTCCAGAGACATGAGCACAAAATCTTGGCTTACACTCTATTGCAGTACTGAGGGAGTGCTGCATTGTTGGAGGTCTTTCGGCTGAGATGTTGAAAACCGAGGCCCCTTCTGCCCACTCAGGTGGATGTAAAAAATCCCATGGTACTATTTCGAAGAAGAGCAGTGGAGTTATCCTTGGTATCCTGGCCAATATTTATCCATCAACCAACATCACTAAAATAAAATTATATGGTCATTATCACATTGCTGTTTGTGGGAGCTTGCTGTGCGCAAATTGGCTGCTGCGTTTCCTACATTACAACAGCGACTACACTTCAAAAATACTTCATTAACTGTAAACTGCTTTGGGGCATCCTGAGGGTGTGAAAAGCGTTATATAAATGTAAGTCTTTCTTTCTTTAGAAGAACTTCTCCTACTCCTATCAGAGTGCCAGTTCCATTTCTCACACTAGCCATTCATGCCCTTTGTATGAAGATTTTTAGAAAGATTATTTGGTGCATTTTAAATGCTAGACATAGTCAATAGAATTTGAGAATCCTAAAGGATTATACGTCATCTCGATTAAAAAATATTCCCGACATATAAATGATTTATTTTTTTGTTAAAGAAATGCAACTCAAAGGATTATTGTTGAGTTACAGAAGTGCCCATTTCATGGGATGGACAGACAGTATTGCAACTCTCTTTGTTTCCACTATCATTGTCATACATCAGATATTTTGCCTTATTTTATAGCTTATCCAAAAAGTACATGGGTCAAAATGACGCACAGGAGTTGTTTATTTAGGCTGGTTGCTATGCTCAGCCCACTGATGATGTGGAGATGCCGGTGATGGACTGGGGTTGACAAATGTAAACAATCTTACAACACCAAGTTCTAGTCCAACAATTTTATTTGAAAATAAATGATGAGGATGAGCTGCAAAACTCACTTTTGAGATTAGCATAGGATTCCAGTGGAAACTATGAAGCATCCTCAGTACATCACACTGGATTACTTAGCATTACGTTCTTTTCAGAAAGCTGTTGACAGCCAATGATTTGTGTTCACTCACTCTGAAAGCATCGGTTCTATAGGGTCATTCTACATTATTCATTCTATTTCAGTTTTGAGCCTGCACTAATTTAAGTAAAAAAAAATCAGATGAAAGGATTGCTTAAGCACAGATTCATTTGTTGATGAATGCCCAAAAGCTGAAAAGCTGCAGCTGACCCAACTTGTTGGTGGAACAATCTCACTGTCCCAGACAGACCTCAGAAGGGTAAACAAGACCATAAAAGCTCTTAAATTACTGCACAAAGGTGAAGTAGGCAGGGTCACTGCAGCCTGTCATTAAGAGGAGGCTATAATTACTCTGACGGCACGTTGATGGAACACCGAGTTCAATCTCAAGTACCACAACTCTCACTGCAAGTACTACTCAGAACAAATTCAGTCTCTGTCTTGCGTCTCTGCAATGACCTTTCAGCAGGAATCCAATGCACGTTGTTATCGGTAGATCCCCATACCCTGCTTCCTGCTGAACCAAATGACCCTTGTCACCCTTTCTTCCAAAGGTTTTGTTCTTAACTGCATTCCACATTCCACGTGGGACTATAGGATAGATCTTAAACCTCAGCTGGATGCAGCTGAAATTCCCAGTTATCAATGTCTGGTATATTCCTGCTGTGAAACCTGGCTTAGAGTTGAGACATTCAGAAAGTATCTGTCTAAGAATTACAGCTGCTTATTTTCTATTAAAATTGTGCAAAATAGTTTGAACATTCCAGCCTTAGAATTCCTCGTCAATATCCTACATTTTCTTAAATTGCTCTTACAGACTGAAAAACATGATACATTGTCTTCTTAAGACATTATTGGAACTACTTCAAACTTACAGAAATAAAACATGAGCAATATGCATACTTTGTATAACTATCATGAATAAACATAACTGTAGAATCTTGGTTTGAAACAGTTAAAAGTATTGAAGTGAAAGTAATTCAAGAAAAGGTTTCAATCATAAGTTTTGAATCACTATTGCAATACTTTTAAATTCCCAGTGATTAATTTGATACCTATTTGCCAATGTGAGTTGTTTTGAAAGATGCTAAAATATTAAAGGCATTTGGGGAAACTCTTCTGCCCATAGAGGGAAAAGAGCTGGCAGAGTCCCGCAGTCGCATCACCAAGATGTGATGTGGAAATGGTACAATCACCACATCATTTGCATAGGTTCGTTACTTTGTCAGGAAGACAGTTTCCCATTAAATGAAAGGTCATGATATTCAAACAGGAAGAAAGCACAGGCGATCAGCATTACAAATAAACAAGATGACAATTAATCAGGGGATTTTATTAATCAAATGCATTCACACGGCTCATACTAATGTATGAAAACTAACATAACGTAAACATTTCCAGCTGTGAATACAGTGTCTGGGCTGGAGGTTTATAGTTCTATGCATCACATCTCAGACATGTGCAAAGGTGCAGAATATATGCTTTATACCACCTGTGGACTAATAACTCCACAGATATTTTTAGTATTACTGAATAAACCTATCTGTTAAAGAGGCTGGCTGTAATTTGCTTGTCACACTCCTGATTTTTGGGTTATGATCACTCTGTGATATTAGTAACCAACACACAAACACATTCCTATCCAATTCCTCTGTCAGCTATTTTAACCAAAGTGATTACCCATTTTAAAATCACATCTTATTAATGGTACTAATGCTGTACAGTGTGATTTCAATGCATTTGTCACTTGAGAGTTTCCAAGCCAGTCTCATTTGCTCATAAATTGTTTGCCTCTGGCTGCAGCCTCCATTCCTGTAATTCTATGGCACTGTGTTAAGTATGTCCTTCTACTGCAGTGATCTGCTTTATGCGCAAAATATTCCCCTAAATTAAACAGAAAAATAAAGCAAGGACATATTTTACATAAATAGAAAGGCAATTACTGAAAAATGTTTGTGTTGTTATTAAAGGAAATACTTGCTGGTACATTTCCAATAGAGACCGAAAAAGCACCTGAATTAAAAATTATCCATCCACAAATGCAACGATTAACTGTTGCTGTGATCAACTAGAACAGCTATTACAGAGAATGTTTCAGCTTCATTTCATTTCAGTTCTGAGTACCACCCTTCCGCTGGCCCTGATAAGACCTCCAGTCCACAGTCTGAGATTTTACAGAGATTACAAAGATACTGGAGTTTCAGTCTTGAATAAAATTGTGAATGATTTAGCTGAAGCATAAACTAAAGAGGGACACCCACCTTTAAAAGTGAAACTATTATAAAGAGCTATAATTCATGTCTTTGTGTCTTTTATTTCTTTTTTAAAAAAAAATCTCGTTTAAACAATACAGAAGGAACTCGCATTTACATAGCACCTTTTGTTAGAAAGGTATTTTTGCAACAATAGAGACAGAGGCTGCAGTCCTGTGTCCATGTGCCAAGAATGAGTTTGAAATACGGAATCAAGCACTTGCAGGTCTTGATCTTGATCTCAAGCACTTTCATGATCTCAGGACATCTCAAAGCACTTCACAACCAACTAAATACTTTTGACGTGTACTCACTGTCGTAATGAAGGGAAATGCGCAGCCAATTGGCGCACAGTAAGGTCCCACAAACATCAATGAGATAAATGACCATAAAATCTTTTTAGTGCAGTCGATTGAGGGATGAATATTGGCCAGGACACCGGGAGAACTCGCCTGCCCTTCTTCAAGTAATGCCAAGGAATCTTTTATGCCCACCTAAGAGGGCAAACTCACGTCTCATCCAAAAGATGGCATCCAACAGTGCAGCACCCCCTCAGTAATGCACTGAAATGTCAGCCTGCATTATGAGCTCAAGTTTCTGGAGTGGAGCTTGGAACATTGACCTTCTGACTCATAGGTGAGAGCGCTCCCACTGGGTCAAAGCTGACACCTAAATGCTGATGACATAATCAGAGGAAACTCTCTGCGATGCATTACTTACTCTGACAGTGGGAGTAAAGTGACCATCGACAGAGGTGTCATTAACCCAGGGATCTTGAGTGATATCTGTCATTTCATCTGCGTCTGTTGATTAATTTCCATTACAGTCCAACTCTCAGTAACTGCTCCTATCCAGTTCCCTAAGTGAGCTGCTTACAGTGCTAACAGTGCTTACTGTTTAAATAAGAATATTTAAAAGAACAATTAACGGAAAGGTAAAAAAAATGTTGATAACTTTTTTTAAAAAAGGACTATAAACTGTAAGACTCCGTCTTTTTAACAACTTATTCCTCAGAATTTCGCTTGTGCATTAACTCTGAGTTTCCTTCTTCTAAAATGTGCTACCTTAAAATATCTGTAAAAGTGAATATCATTGACATTCTGATGTAGATTATAAAAATACCTGGAAGGTGGGATGTTGGCCACAGTACCATCTCAGTACATTTTCTGTATTTGAAGATAGATAAATAAATTTGATTGAACAATGCCAGAACCGCCCTAGAAAAGGGTTTAACTCACTCGGTCTGCAGCGATATGCGTGCAAATAATCTGAAACTGAAGAAGACGACATCTTTCTGTCCTAACAGCCAAATGACTGCTAACATAATGGAGAGTTGGAATTTCCATGACCAGAACCCTAAAATCTCCAATTGCCTGCTTTTCTATCATATCATTTCCCAGTAACCAGCTGAAATAAAGGGATAAAGGCTAAATAAAGCAGAGACGCAGTTAAACAAGGGAAACAAAAACAAATTAATGCAGCTCTCATACTTTGTCCTGAGCACTCACCACCTAGACATTGCGGAGTCGTTTGTGAGATACTTACACATGCCAAAGTTCAGCTCCCCTTTAATTAAAGCTACTGCAGCAAACATTTCGGTAAGTGTTAAAAACAGATCACAGTGAACTATGTGTGCTACAGTTTGGTGTGTGGTGCCGTCAAACAGAACTGTGGACTTTAGCAGATCCTATAATACTTTAACCTGGCAGCAGGTATGTGAAATTTTGGCCTGGCCTCAGGCCTCTCAATTTGGACACATGCTGTCCAGACAAATTCTATTTTAGTATTGGACAAGATTGAGGCAGACAACAACAGCGATTCAGAGGAGGTGGTTCTGAGCAACACTGTGGAATAAGGGGCTACCGGGGGAGAGGGGGCTGACATTTAGGTAGACTACAAGAATAGGAGAGTGTGAGTAGAGGAAGATTACACGGTCAGCGCTGTGGACAGCCTTTTCTGTAACTGTAACTGAGAGTCAAAAATGGTATGTTGCCTCCTTGGAACCAGGGTGAAGGATATCACGGAATGGGTGGAAATCTTCTGGAACAAATGACAGATAGAAGCACATCAACCGTTTGCACTTATATAATTCCTTTTATGTAGAAAAATGTTCTAAAGTGCTTCATAGAGGTGTAATCAATAAAATGGATGCAGAGCCAAAGGAAATATTAGGAGTGGTGACCAAAAGCTTGGTCAAAGAGATGAGTTTTAAGGAGGGTCTTAAAGGAGAAGAGGGAGGTGGACAGAGAGGGGTTTAGAGAGGAAAATCCAGAATGTGGAATCTCGGTGGGTGAAGACGCAGTTGCTAATGGTGGGTCAAGAGAGGTGATGGAGAGATGGAGCTGGTTGTCATCAGTATAAATGTGGAAGTTGACCCAATATTTGCAGACAGTCACCAAGGGGCAGTATGTAGATGAGGAGGAGGAGGATGGATCCTTGGAGGTAATGGTATGAGGATGGGTAGATAAGCCATTGGTAAAGATGTGCTGGCTACGATCGAATAGGTAAAAGTAGAGCCAAGCAACATCAGTGCCACCGAGCTGGACAATGGGAGAGAATCTTTGCAGGAGGATGGTGTAATCAACTTTGTCAAAGACTGCAAAAAGGCTGAGGAGGACAAAGAGGGATAATGCACCACAGTCATAGTCACAGAGAATGTTATTCATGACTTGATTTGGGCTGTTTTGGTGTTGTGAGAGAGGCAGCAACCTGATTGTACAGATTCAAAAAGGTAGTTCAGGGAGAGATGGACACGGATTTGAAACATGACAGCATGTTCAAGGACTTTGAAGAGGAAAGGAAGATTGCAAGCAGAGTGGTAGTTTAGAAGGACAGAGGTGAGTTTTCGGAGGAAGGGGGTGATGATGGCAGTTTCGAAAGGGAGGGGTACAGTGTCTGAAGAGAGAAAACCATTTACAATGTCAACTAGCTTGCAGACCAGCAAAGGAAGTTGAGGGAGGGGAGTCATCAATTTAATGCGAATGGAGTCAAGGGAGAAGGGGGTGGATCTGAAGAAATGTGCTTAGAGAGAGCGTGGAGGGAGATGGGAGAGAAAAGAGAGCGAAATGGGGGTTCAGGGTTAAGATAGAGGGGACTTTGGGGAAAGTTTGGCTTGATGTGTAAGGAGAAAGGGGAAAACAGAAGAAGCAACTGAATGGATAGTCTTAATTTTGGTAACAAAGAAGTCCATGCGATCTTCATACTTGTTAGAGGTGAGGGTGGAGCTTGATGTGGTCCAACCAGATCTGGTGATGGGTGGCTGAACCAGTTGTGCGTCAGGTATGCTCAAGTCTGCACCCCTTAAACTTGAAGGAGTGAAGATGGGGCTACACACAGGGGGACGCCCAGGATGAGAGATAGTGAAGGACAAGGACATGAAAGGTGGAGGTGAGGGAGAAGTTGAGCACATTGATAGCTGCAACGGTTCTGTGAGGAATGGAGTGCCAGAGGGTAGGCAGTTGGGGGTTGGAAAAACTTGGGGGAGCGTTTTTTCCAAGGTCAGATGCAGAAGGAAGTGGGATTGGAAGGAGGTAGAGGGATGTGGGTGGTAAGGGATACAAGTGAATGGTCAGAGATGTTATAAGCTGGGTAGCCCGGTGGTGAAAGGTAGAATACTAGAGCCTGGTCTTCAGTTGCTTCTAATCCTTTATTCACACAGCTCCACATTACACACACCACACCCTAGAAAAGCTCTCTTTTATATGGATACAAGGGAGTCCCAATTGATACCCACCACCAAAATACAATGAACACTAATTGATATAAATCACATGGATACAATTAACAAGAGATGGCCTCAAGGATCTATCCTTGCCCCCCATATACTTCTCATCTACATGCTGCCCCTCGGTGACAAAAACTGAAAATGCAACGTCAGGTTCCACATGTATGCTGATGACACCCAGCTCTAGCTCACCGCCACCTCTCTGGATCATTCCATTGCATCTGATTTGTCACGTTGCTTGTCCAACATCCAGTATTGGATGGGTAGAAATTTCCTCCAATTAAATACTGGGAAGACCGAAGCCACTGTCATCGGCTCCCGCCACAAACTCCTTGCTCTAACTACCGATTCCATCCACCTCCCTGGCCACTGTCTGAGACTGAACCAGACACAAACCTCAGTGTCCTCTTTGACCCTGAGCTGAGCTTCTGACCCCATATCCTCTCTATCGCCAAGGCCGCCTACTTCCATCTCTGAAATATCACCCGTCCCCGCCCTTGCCTCAGCCCATCTGCTGCTGAAACTGTTATCCATGCTTTTGTTACCTCCAAACTTGACAATTCCAATACTGTCCTTGCTGGCCTCCCATCTTCTACCCCCCATAAACTTGAGCTCATCCAAAACTTTGCTGCTCGTATCCTGACATGCACCAAGTCCCGTTCACCCATCACCCCTGTGCTTGCTGACCTACATAGGCTCCCGGTCCAGCAATGCCTCCATTTAATAATTCTCATCCTTTTTTTCAAATCCCTCCATGGCCTTGCCCCTCCCTACCTCCTCCAACCCTACAACCCTCCGAGAATTCTGCGTTCTTCCAATTCTAGCATCTTGTGCATCCTCGATTTTCTTTGCCCCTGCATTGGAGGCCGTGCCTTCAGCTGTCCAGGCACCAAGCTCTGGAATTCCCTCTTTAAACCTCTCCGCCTCTCTACCTCTCCTCCTTTAAGATGCTCTTTAAAACCTACCTCTTTGACCAAGTTCCTGTCCTAATATCTCCTTACGTGGCTCGGTGTCAAATTTTGTCTGATAACGCTCTTGTGAAGCGCCTTGGGACGTAGACAATCAGGATTTTAAAGGAGAGGTGAGAGGGGTGGAACAGGGAGAGGTGCTCAAAGGAGAAGAAGATACCAGAGAAGTAGAACGAGAAACTTGGTGATAAGGGTCACAGCATCACCAAGGTAGTTTGCGGTGGGCAGGTGATTGAAAGTATAGCCAGGCAGGGAGACTTCAGTAAGGGGTAAGGTGTCACCACCCATAAGCCAAGTTTCAGTTAAAGCCAGGATGTTAATACAATCATCCACAATAAGGTCGTGAATGGCAAGGGCCTTGCTTGTGAGTGAACTGGCATTTTGGAGGGAAATCCAGAGGGTGCGCTGACTGTTGATATGCTGGCAGAGTCCAGGGGAGCAGTGCTGGGGAGAGTTAATGTGGTGGGAAGGTGGTTGGTGAGGTTAGCCCCCAGAAGGTGTACTGGGCTGGAAGGTTAGTGAGAGAGGAGGATGGAGCAGTTGCGATTTCTGCTCATAAGATGGTCGCGACAGGTGACTCAATGGGCCCTTTGGAGAAAGCCAAGAGAAGAACAGACTATATTTGAGATCTTGAAGGAGGAGTTTAAGGAGTTAGGCATTAGATTGAAAAACAAGACTTTAAGGCTAGTAATCTCTGAACTACTTCCTGTGCCATGTCCTGAACAAGTTAAGAGGATGAAGATCAGGAAAGTCACCATGGACTGAAGGTCTGGTGCAGGAGGGGTGGTTTTGTATTCTTGGGGCACTGGAGTGAATTCTAGAACGAGGAAAGGCTATTCTACAAGGACGGCCTTCACCTGAACTGAAACAGCACCAATGTCGTTAGAGAGACAGTAAATAGAGCAGTTAGGGCAGGGTTGAAACTAATATGGCACGGATGGAGAATGGCTTAATTAGAGTGTATTGAGCGAGAGCAGAAATGTGAAATGAACATTAGTACAAGTGCATCGCGTTTAGTCATTTTTCATTTGTTCTCACTAATGGATTATTGCTTCACAAAATTATTCACTGCAAAATGGTTCCTTATTTCAGTTTACATCCATTAAAATTGATGAAAATACAAATAATCCTTTATCACTAAAATTGGGAAGGAACATCCCAATGCTTTTTTGCCCAGGTCTTTGGTACAAGCTCACCCAGGTGTATGCAGGAAAATTGACCGACAAGCACAGAAAAATATTTTATGGTTCATGGAAAAAGTCGAAATCTGATCTTGGTGCACTGCTATTGCCCTCTGATAGTGCCAACTGACTCTGTGATTAGGAGGAAAAATAAATGGGATATTCTACTCTCCATTGATTTCTGGATGGAACTCTTTCTGGATGGAACTAGAGCGGGGTGGGGGGGGCAGGAGATTGGTCAGGGGCATGCTCATTCCACCTACTGAATATCCCATATCATTCAAAGTATTTCCCAGCATTTGCAACAAAGTGACACTGAATGCCAGAGATGCCTGTCCGTCGCTGGCATCTGGCATTGCTATGGTGGCGTGGCGGTATTTAATTTTCTAAATTCAGAAAGCAATCGTTCACCTTCAATGCCTGCTGCAGCAAATCTCTGCGTCTTACTCCTGGCAGCCTCCACAGAGGAAGGCAACATCCCAGCAAAAATATGTAAACGTCCCTTAGGCAGGAAGGTTAGCTGAGGTGAGGGCGCATCTGTGTGGCAGATGGAAGTCTCACCATGCAGGAGATGGTCCCAATTCCACAGAAGCAGAAAACCTGGGCCATTATATTTAAACAACGGCTGCATAGTATTAGATACGGAGCTGCCTATCAATATAAAAAGGCCAACTCCAGTAATATGCAGGCAAATTGTGAGTGCTCAGTCTGGATAAAAGCAAAGGATCTCATTACAAACCACCCCACTGCTGCAGCCTGACTTTGGCTGGTAATTGCAGCCAGTGCAGATGAGGTGAAAGACTCTCATTGCAGCATTAATTTCTGGCCCTATTCAACAAGTGTTTGAACCCTACTTTTAACACAGACATGATGAGTAAATTGTGATTCTACTTTACCTAAACATTCCGAATTCCCTCTATTTTATACACATTTGACTCCAAGAATGCAATACAGATGTGAAATTGACTTATCGCTGAAAGAGGAGGAAATAACACCGCAGAGGTTTATGCTGCTTAAATGGAATTTTTTTTTTCAAAGTCAAAAATACATTTATGCTGATGCAAAGGCCAAACACTAAAGGTCGCACTGATGAAACTTGTATGCCACATAATTGAACTCAGGATGGATGCCTGAAACCAAAGTGTTATAAGTTACTGGTTTAAAGGAATTTCCTGGCTATCCTCGATGAGCAGATTTGTGTTACCTTGTTAAAAACAGAATTCTGAGGAGCTACGTTAATCCAAAGCTTGTTTGCAGCAAAATGTGCCAATAAGTCGTTTCAGTTACTAGAACTAGACAGAGGCAGATACCTTGGAAGATCTACAATGCAAACCTTTCTTTTGCACACGCCTTTGGTTTCAGCGTGATGACAGTACATTGTGGTGCAAACCTTTTGAGCTCTGCTTCAGGAGCTTGGGATACTATTTCTAGGTCAAGTCGCCTGCATGAATTCAAGCTGCTGCTTTTGTATCAGAAAAACATTCCAGCACAATAACCAAGAGAGGCAGGATATTTCTGCACCGTTAGCTCAGCTTCTGTTTCCCCCCCTGACTGTTTGTATACAAATGCATAAATCGTTTTTCAATCCTCTCACCTGGTAAGTGGGAATATACAGCTCAACACAGATGCCATATCTTCCGCCCTCACCTTTTCCAAATAATAAATGTAATTACTGCTGCTGGATGTTAAACGGGAACTACACAGACAGACTCTGTATGCACCAACCTCTGTCTGATTCATTCAATCACCTGAAGTTCAAATTGTCTGAATTTTCAGGATCAGCCCTGAGTTTCCAGAATGACAGAGGGTTAAATTTTGAGGACTGGTTGCATAAACTTGGCTTATATTCCCTTGAGTATAGGAGATTGAGGGGTGATCTGATCAAGGCATTTAAAATGTTAAAAGGATTTGATAGGTTAGATACTGAAAAACTATTTCCTCTGGTGGGGAAAACAAAAACAAGGGGACGTAACCTTAAAGTTAGAGCTAGGCCATTCAGGAGCGAAATCAGGAAGCACTTTTTTTACACAAAGCGTAATGGAAATTTGGAACTCTCTCCCCCAAAAGTCTGTGGATACTAGGACAATTGGAGTTTTCAAGACTGAGATAGATAGATTTTTGTTAGCTAAGGTTATCAATGGATATGGAACAGAGGCGGGAAAATGGAGTTGTGGTGCAGATCAACCACGATCTAACTGAATGCCTGAGGGGCTGAATGGCCTACTCCTGTTCATAATGTTCCTAAATAGTCCTATATCCTGAACCACTCCAGTCATGTCCCATATTGAAGCCCATCATGCACAATATGCATCCCTGATTTGCATATACAAAATTATATTTCTGATACAGATCATCCTCAACAGAAAATGCTTTACATGTGCCCTGAATATGAGCTTGGTAAAAGTGTTTTGTACAGCAGTGGCGATAGGAAGGTTGATGATTGGCAGAATGACCCTGAAATGATATTTAGAGATTTGGGATATCTGAATCACTCATACTCTAACTTGGTTGAAGACAATTGGGATTTCACCAAAATCTATCAGAATTAGAATTACTGGGAGAGCCTCAAATGTACTTGTGTCTAGACTTATCAAATTTCTTCATACAGGTTCAAAGTAATTTTCTACTTCAAAGTAGCTTTCATATTGTGTGGACAAAATATTTAAACAATCTTCTGAGCTCCGACTTTATTCTCATCCTATAGTTACATAATTGCACATCTGACTGGGTTGTGCCTCTTGACTTTGAAATATTCTTTCAACGATATAACTTGCTCCACAGAAGAATTTATAATATGTACTGAATGCAGATGGGCAGAGTGTATCCTCGCCTGCAGGGGAAACTTTGCTACAAAGAAATTGTGAGAGATTAGTGAGGCGTAGAGAAAGAAAACGAAAAAGAAACACTTTTGATAGACTGCAGTATTTTTATCTGTGTACGTGTTGTTTCAAAAATCTGTATTTATAAAATCCCTAAATTCTCTGACTGTTTGATGTCTTTGGTAGCAACATTCCACGTGGAATATATTTTGTTGTTGTCTCCCTCAAGTTAAGATTTCTCTCCTCATCATTGTTCCACGACCCTATTCCTCGTCAAAATGGCAGTTTCCTGCCCCCTGCTAATGTATCTACTGACCTAGGTGCAGGAAGCTGCACAAAAGTGTCCTGAAGGAAATTGATAAGCTACTCCTTCCGCCATGTAGGGAATATGGGTCAGTCTAAGGTATAGGCTATAAATGCATGCATGTAAAGAGACATACAGATCACTTCTGAAAGACAAATTAAGTACATAATTGATTATCTTAGAATGCTATTTCAGAAATACAGGAACAACGTAGTCAGCCTTTCTCACTTGCAACATAGAGATTTTGGTAATTCATCAGCAGTTGCCTTTGACAAATTATGAATATGTGGGGTGTGTGTGTGTGAATGTGTGCCTGTGTGAGCATGTGTTCCCCCCCCCCATGTATTACTGAGTGCTACCCATATTGACTCTATGAACAGATAATGTGACATCCAGCACCCACAATGTTGCTGTACATCGATTTCTGCCATCAGACATAATGAGGTGCTGAGACCTGCTTAGGTGCCCGGTGTGCAAGGTGCCCAATAACGCAGTCGCAGAATGGCTGTGATGCTGAGAACCTGCACACATGTTGCACGTTAGGCTTTCTGAGGGCCTGAATTCCATTTAAATTAGTGATAGCCCTCTAATGCAAGTCCTGCATGTAAAACTCTTTCCCATATGTTGGGTCCTTTGCCTTAAAGGGGGCTATTTACTGCAAGTAGCTGCTGTGTTTATTTCAAGGCTTCTTTGTTGTTTACGTGTTAATCTGTTCAGCTATTTTGTCAGAAACAAACTTACTGTCAGCTTCTTAAAGCTGCACTCCATCTGCTATTTCTGTCCGTTTCCCCAGGTATATTTCACTGTGTGCTGATTGCATGTATATTACTCTAGCTACAAAGGCTGCTCGGGGATAGTGATATACACGCAGTTGTGGCTGATGACACAAGGAGAAGTACAATGTGTCATACGCATCTACTAGGATCTTAGTGAATTAGAAGCCTGGACAGAAGAGGAGAATGGCACAGTCCAGTCAAGGTGTCAAAGATTATTTTAGCCAGTTGAGTTCTGCACAATTTTGCTCTACAAAGGATCAAAGCCATGGAGCAGGCAGCAGCAACCTGAGGTAGAATATGACCCCAACCAGGAGACAAAAGACCTGCCTGGCCAATCAGCAAGAGTTATCAGGCAGGTTATAAATGAGAAAGGGCTACATGGTTGACTCCAAAGCTTAAGGGAATGATGTATGTGGAAAAGGATAATGCTAGCCATGAGCTTGAAGAAGCCTCCAACCTCCCCATTCTCTATTGCCTCCACACCCAGAATCTCTAGGCCGACTCCTTAGGTAACAGCCCTACCTGTCTGCATGTGGCACTGCCTGATATGTGCAGCCTACTCCTACAAACAAATAGAAAAGAGACATATATTATAATAAGAAATATGAGAGAAAATGAGGGCACAAGTGGTCACACAAGCAGTCACCTTATGTGAGTCTGTAAACATGCAACATACAGGCATCTTAAGTAGGTCACATGTTAGTTGTTTGGTGCTTGCCACATTTAATAGGCCACAGGAAAAATGCATTGTGATGACAGCAATACAGAGCATTCTGGTAAACCATGGGAATGCCTATTCATTTGGAAGGTAGTTTGGTTGAGTACTGTGTGTGATCCTTCTATGATGTGCACCATGCTTACTATGAAGTGATATTAAGATGTCTCATAAGACAACATAATAAACTTAAGCAAAATGCGAGCAATACTTACCTTGACAACCTTGCTAAGACCAGCAAATTTCTTCCTCACTCACTTCCAGGTTCAGTGCACAGGTGAGAAAACATTGATTCTTTCTGCTACCTTCATCCAGCTTCCTATGGCAACAGACTCAAGAATGCCTCTCCATTCCAAAAAGTCCCACCTTTCTCTTTAGCACTTCGTGCATCCTGGAAAGGTGCTGTTCTGCCTTCTTGCCTTGCTTCTGCCACTTCGGGCTTTGGAGGGAGTTCTCTTTTAAGGGTAACTAGTAGGCATTTAACATCTGCTGGTTCCATGAATTATGGCCTCCTGACCCCCACGCACTCACAGTGCTTCATGGGCTATGCAGCAGGAGTGCTGCTTTGTACATCACCGATGCACGCAGTGCTAAAGAGAAGATGTTTCTGCACCTAGCCTGCATTATTAGCCTCTAACCTGACTCAATACCCCAGAAGTTCCAAAGCCACCAGCCAGTAGTGAGCGATTCACTTTACACAATTTTAAAAAAAATAACCGTGCAGGTTATAATGAACAACAAATGTTGCAACAACCACTTAATGCACAGGAACTGACTATGTAAACAGCACAACTGGAATTTGATAATTTCTACACAACGGGTCACTGCCAGGAATGTTTGTCAGGATGCATACAAGGCCAAATAATGCAACAAGTACCTTCATACTCTTGACCTATGCAAATCTTTGGCTCATCTCATTTTGCTGCTCACGTATTATCTTTAAACACAGGCTTTTTTATCTGTTCCAACCTATCACATCCACCATTAATTATCATATAGAGGAAACAGTAAACTCTCACATTTTTTTGTGGTCAAACAATCTTTCCTCATCATGGTAAACTGCTCAGTAATATCAAGTATTTTTAAGGCATCAAAAATCTTCAGCAGTGTAGAACTGCAACGAACGCAGGATTTGCTACATTTTATTGCTAGAAAAATAGCAACCAAGTTTGGATTTATAATATCATGCCTTGCAGTAGCCAAAAAAAAGTACAGTAGAAAAACACTGAGGAGAAAACAATTTTAATTTCTTTACATGAACCTGAAAGTGGTTAAGTTGTTCTCTAGTGGCCACACTCTACCTCCTTCCTCCAAAAAAAGCAAACAGAACAACACATCTAAGTATTTGGTCTTGTAGCGTTAAGAATTTCTGAAAGGAACATGATTTTATTCTTCCCCAAAGTTTCATCTAATGGTTTAACTGCCCCCTCCCCCTGCCCATTTTCTGACCTTCTTTATTCATCGTTTTACAAACAGAATTCTTTGGCTTTTCCATTGCTTTATATGTAGTCGGAATTTGTGCAAAACTTATCATATTAATATGTTTATAACTATCCTAACATTATTGCAGCAGGGAAGAGGCAGGTTCATATACTTATAGAATCATAGAATGATAGAGCACTGAAGGAGGCCATTTGCCCCATCATGCCTGTGCCGTCTCTTTAGAAGAGCTACCAATTAGTCCCATTCCCCTGCCCTTTCCCCATAACCCTGTAAATTTTTCCCTTCAACTATTTATCAAATTCCCTTTTGAAATTTGCTATTAAATCTGCTTCCACCACCTTTTCAGGCAGTGCATTCCAGATCATAACAACTCACTGTGTAAAAAATGTTTTCCTCATGTCGCTTCTGGTTTTTACCAATTATCTTAAATCTGTGTCCTCTGGTTACTGACCTTTCTGCTCCTGGAAACAGTTTCTCCTTATTTACTCTATCAAAACCCATCATGATTTTGAACACTTCTTTCAAATCTCCTCTTAACCTTCTCTGCTCCAAAGAGAACAACCCCAGCTTCTCTAGTCTCTCCACGTAACTGAAGTCTTTTATCCCTGGGACCATTCTAGTAAATCTCTTCTGCACCCTCTCTATGACGTTGATATCCTTCCTAAAGTGTGGTGCCCAGAATTGGATACAATACTCCAGCTAGGGCCTAACCTCTATAAAGATTTAACATAACTTCCTTGTTTTGTACTCTATGCCTCTATTTATAAAGCCCAGGATTCCATATGTTTTTTTACAGCTTTCTCAACTTGTCCTGCCACTTTCAAAGATTTGTGTACATATACCTGTGGGTCTCTCTGTTCCTGCACCCCCTTTAAAATTGTACCATTTAGCTTATATTACCTCTCCTCATTCTCCCTGCCAAAAGGTATCACTTCCCACTTCTATGTGTTAAATTTCATCTGCCATGTGCCTGCCCATTTCACCAGTCTGTCTATGTCCTTCTGAAGTCTATTATTATGCTCCACATTGTTTACTACATTTCTGAGTTTTGTGTCATCTGCAAGCTTTGAAATTATGCCCTGAATACCCAAGTCCAGGTCATTAATATATATCAAACATATATATCATATATATTAATATATATATCAAAATACTGCTCACCAAAATTATATCTAAAAAAAACCCCAAGGAACCGACACAAAATCCGGTACAATCAGCAATGACCAAACCTTCCCAATGAAGCTGAATATTTCAACAACCACAAACTGCCTCAGTGAAAGCTACAAGTTTCAGCCATTCACAATGTTCTCAATATTTAAACAGCTTTGGAGGCCCAAGGTGTGAATATCAGTAAAGGCTAAGAATGGCTAAAGGACTACTAAACTGTAAATGTGGTTTTGTTGACTTTTCACTTGACAAATACTAAAAATAAATTTTGTCGTACAACATTCTATGGACTTTTAGTTTACAATCAAAAGAAGAGCTTCCAACTTAAAAACAAAAATTTGTGGAAGAGAATACTGCTACAGAGAGCAAGTTGGCCACAGTGACACCATCGTACCCAGAATGCAATACAAGAAAAAGAATGGCATCCATCTAGTGTGCAAAACGTAAACCAGTACAAGCTACATTTCCTCACAATACTGCAGCATCAGACAGCCTGAATAAGAATACCAAGAAAATGTTCATCACTTTGCATAGTAAGAGGTTCTGAGTCAGCATGATGGGATTCCCAGTGGGCATTCCTTTCTTCATTATTTTAATGGAGGAGGAGCAACACAGGATAGGGGAAAGGAGGATGGACCAGCATTTGAGGAGGATGCACCCCACAAGATATAACCCCCCTTCTCAAAAGACGGTACAGACCATATAGGTCTTAGTGAGAAGCTCCTTTGGGAACCCAGCACCATTTCTATCATCTGCTGCATTTCATCCAGGAGTGTCTGAAGGTCAGATTCAGTGAACCTTTGTGTTCTTCTTTTCTGCCTCCTTCCAATGGACTGTTCCCATCTTTGGATCCCTTGCCTGCTGCTGCAGTTGAAGACATTCTTTGAAAGTACTGTATCATAAAATCCCCAAAGAGCCATTTATTAAGGTTTGTGGAATCACCCCTTTGTTTTCAAACTGCAGCTGCGACTAGTGGTAAATTTCTTAGATAGCTAATTCTAGAACATTTTGACATGACAATCAGGGAAAAATATATATTTTATCATCTGTTCTGTTTTATGTCAAAAATGTACCTAAATTATAGATTGCAGCTTTACAACATTATAATTGGTGACAAATTTTAATCTGGAAGATGTACATTTTTGGAGTGAAATATTACCTTTTGGTGAATGAAATGAATAGCCCCAATCTTCAATCTCTCAATTCAGAATAATTACCATTTATTTTGAGATTGGCTGGGGAACCATAATAACCCACTGGGTTTTACTCAGACATTTCTCTCATGCTCATTGCCAAAGACCACTCCCTTCAGCAAGTCCTTACTTCCTACAAGCCAGATTTTACCTTCATACCTCCCATATTTGTTAATGTAGCAAGCTCAGGGGTCAAACAGAAACCTTTATCACAGTATTTTGCGAACTGGATTTGTCCAAGCCCTCTCCTATCCTCCTAGCCTTCAGAAAGTAGTAAAATAAACACCATGGGCTCGATTTTAAAAGGGTGGCGGGATGGCAGCCGTGGCGGGGGGGGGGGTCAATGGGTGCGCGGCAAACCCAAATAATAAAAATTTACCATTCCCCACGCGATCGCGACTTAATTGGTGCCCCTTAAACTTTTTTCTGGGTTTGCCGTCCAAAAGCTGCTCAGTGGGCAGACTGCGCACCTGCATGACAGGCTGTCAGCTGAAGCGGCTACATTTAAAGGGCCATTCCTTCAATGGATTTTGCTGGAGCAAAGAGCCAGAAGACCCAATGGAGCAGCACAGGGGCAAGGCTGCTCCAAGATTCAGCGATGCCTCACTTCAGGTGCTACTGGCCAGGGCGAGGAAGAGGTGTGAACTATTTTACCTGGCCGACAGGAGGAAGCACCCTGCCTCTGCCACCAAGAAGACCTGGCTCGAGGTGGCAGAGGAGGTCACCAGCAGCAGCAAAATCTGCCGCACTTGGGTCCAGTGCATGAAGTGTTTCAATGACCTAACTAGGTCAGCAAAAGTGAGTACACTTACTCATTCTCCTACATTCTGTGTTCCACATCATCCCCTCCCCCTCCCAACTCATTCTGCACTGCCAAGATTACTCCATCACATCACTCCTCACACCCACTTAAGGCTCATCCTCAACTTACCTTCACTTCCTGAGCACTTCCTCTCCTCCCCATTTGTGACCCCACCACTACCACTCACCCCAATCCTGATCCAATGTGATGTCTCTGTCTGATTCTCACCCTCTGATGCACCTCTTTCACAGTCAGCCTCACCCAAAGCAATGCATTCATCGGTTGGCCACTTTACCATCACTCACTCACACGTCTGTACTTTCTCCCCTTCTAGGAGAAGAAAGCGCAAAATGCACACGAGAGGGCGAGGACTGGAAGGGGGGACACAACAAATAGTGGTCCTCACAGAGGCGGAGGAGGAGGCCCTACACATCAGCCGCACCCTCGAGTGCCTGTCTGTCAGGGATGGCGAGACTGGTGCCCCACAAACATCTGGTGACATAACTTTAACATTCATCACACACAATATGAATTGATGTTAACAATGCATGGCATGTTGAACAACTCAGTGCAACATGACACATCTGTAAAGATGCTTAATATTGCCTTCTGTTCTCTTACAGGCCCTTCAACGACCGAAGTGACGGCAGAGGGCAATTCCTCAGAGGAGCTCCCGGCCTCTGAGGGCGGATCGTCACATCTTAGCGAGCCATCCACCAGTGCAGATACTCACATCTCAGTGGGTCCTAGTAGTCAGTTAGTTGGGTTGGCACCTGGTGAGTCACCACACACAAATGAGCACGAGCAGACAATGGTGACAGGGGCAGCTGTGGAGAGTCTGCGCATCTCTCCAGGCTCTGCTCAGCTGGATGCTGATGCTGAACCCCAAGGGCCATCCTTTAAAAGGAGAATGATCGAGGGACAGCAGCACATTTGTGAGGTACTGGAACAGGTGCCACGCACACTATCCACAATAGTGCAGAGGATGGAGGAGTCCAACTCCTGCATTAGAGGAATGGTGGCACAGAAACGTGAGGGAATCTCTGAGATAGTGTCACAGGGACATGAGTGACTGTCTGAGATAGTGTCGCACGTAACTGCTGAGATGTCTGAGATTGTATTGCAGGTAACTGCGGAAATGTCTGAGATAGTGTCGCAGGTAAGTGCGGGAATGTCTGCAATGGAGAGAAGGCTAGCCTCCATTGAGCTTCAAGCATGGCTCACGAATGAGTCCATTCAGGCCCTGACAGCGGCCATTCAGACTCACAGTGAACAACATTCTGCCGCCTTAAACAGGCAGAGAGCAACTTTACAACTGGGCTTCCAAGGCATCGTACATGTCCTCCAAACTGTTCTCCAGCAGGGTGGTAGGAGTGATGTGGGCTTGGTACAGGAGAGTACAGTGTAGTTGCAGGACAGTTTTGTGCATGGAGTGGAGGGTGGGGGGGGGTTCTGGTGTTGGCGCTGCTCTTTCCAGGTGGTCTGAGGACAGGACTCTTCTCACTTTCTGATCTTACGAGAACCGTTCACGTATGAGTGACTCCCTGGCCTCAAGAGCAGTCAGGTGCGCCACTGCTTTGTCCATGGGTTCGTCCTCCTCCTCCTCCTCCTCCCCCTCCCCCTGCTGCTGCTACTCCTGCTCCTCCTCAATGTGGATGGTGGATGAGGGCATGGGGCCTCCTCAACCAGTATCACTCTCTGTTGCGCCGTGTTGTGCAGGACACAACACACTACTGTAATGCGACCTACTTTCGCTGGTGCGTATTGAAGCGCTCCCCCAGAACGATCGAGGCACCAAATTCGCATCTTGAGCAGCCCTATCTCATGTTCAATTACAGACCTGGTGGCGATGTGGCTGTCATTGTATCGACGCTGTTGCTCGCTGATGGGGTTCCTCAGAGGTGTCATGAGTCACGTGTGCAGGGAGTATCTCTTGTCCTCAAGCAGCCAGCCCTTAAGGGTGTTCGGTGTGTGGAAGAGGCCCGGGATTCCCTCAGAATGAACAAATCATGGCAGCTGCCAGGGAATGTGGCGCACACGTGAAGGAATCTTTTGCGGTGGTCACAAACGGACTGAGCGTTGATGGAGTGACACCCCTTTCTGTTGATGAACAGTCCTGGAGGTGTTCAGATTGTTTATGCATGCAATTGATTGCACCCTGTACCCGTGGAAAGCCAGCCACAGAGTGGAATCCCACTGCCCTCTCCGGGTGGCTGAGGTCATCCATGGGAAAGTTGACGTATTACGAGGCCCTGCAAAACAAGCCGTCTGTGACCTGCTTTATGCACTTGTGTGCAGATGACTGAGAGACCCCGGCGATGTCACCGGTGGCACCCTGGAAAGATCCGGAGGCGAAGAAGTTGAGGGCAGTGGTGACTTCAACTGCTTCAGGTAATGAGATGCTACCAGGCCCAGCAGGAGCAGCTCGGCATGAATGTGTGGCCATCTAGCGACTCTCAGCCTCCATATGCACTGCTTCTCAGAGAAATCCAGGAATCTGAGCCTCAGTCTATAGACCCTCTGATGAGGGTAGAGCCTCCTGAGATGTCGCTCCCTCCGTTGTTCCCCTCTGTGCTCTTGTGCGGTGCCTGTGGTGCAGCACTGTGTTGTGGAGCGACAAGTGGCAGAAGTGCACGCCGTGCCTGGTGAGGATGGTGATGTTGCTCATCCTCGGATGTAGTGGTGAATGCAGCCATCGCACCCCCATCCTGATGGTGTCAGTTTGACGCGGTCCGAAAGGTAAATATGTGTAAACGGAAAAATTCTGAGTGGAAACCAAGAATTTTCAGTCTAAACACAAAGATCTCCCAGCCAAAAGTTTGTCTGAGAGAACTGAGTGCCCTGCTGCAATAACTGACCTTTTATCCCCATATGACAAACAGGCATTTAAATGTCCAAATGGCTGCCAGCTGAAACACGACTCATTCCCCATGGTGTGTTTCACACAGTACGGGAAACACTCTAAGGCAGCGTTGAAATCACTTGCCTTCACTCTTAATTAGATTTATGCACATTTCAAGTACTTTAAGTACTGGAATTCCTTGTTTAAATATTGTCCCATTGGCTTTAATTGCCGGCGGGCTGCCGGGCTCAGGAACGCCGTGCGCACCCAGATGACTCTGGGTCGTGCGCGTTCTTAGGCGTGTTGGAACTGGCATTTCTGCCCGTTCCTGGAAATCCAGATTTTCTTTGCCCCCAACTCCCCATCAGACTGTGCCTTATGGCTATAAACTAAGAAAACAAATGGTGACAAATCAGTGATCTGCCCAATTCATAGCATGAGAATTATGTATACATAATTTTGGAAATATTTTGAAGAGTATCTATTCAAAAACTCAAAAGAGTTTGCAGCCTACCTGATAGCAGCTAGGGACAAATCTATAAATTGTAAAACCAGTGTGTTCTTGACTCATAGCTGACAATTCATCTCTGTTCCTCATGTTATATATTCAGCCAGACAAGCCAGGGTTGACATTGTCCTTGCAGGACCCCATGCAAAATTTTGGTTTGGGGCCTCTACATTGTAATAGATAATACTAAATATAGCCGATTAATCTAGTGTCAATCTGCACACGTACGATTGTGAAAAGGCATGTTTGCAATAGGTAATTATACGGAAAGTCAGAGACAGCTATTCGGTGTGACTGACATCTGCAGTCCATAATCAAGGCAAAATATCTTACACTATGAACTCATTTGATTATAGCTTGAAGGACGCAATAAGTTCAATTAATTCGTTCGCAACATCCTTGCTCAGATCCTTACTGATAAATGTCAAGTAACATTCACGCCAGACAAGTGCCAGGCAATAACCATCTCTCCAACAAGAGAGAGTCTAACCACCTCCCCTTGACATTCAATGGCATTACCATCGCCAAATCCCCCACCATCAACATCCTGGAGGTCACCATTGACCAGGAACTTAACTGAACCAGCCATGTAAATACTGTGGCTACAAGAGCAGGTCAGAGGCTGGGTATTCTGCGGCGAGTGACTCACCTCCTGACTCCCCAAAGCCTTTCCACCATCTGCAAGGCACAAGTCAGGAGTGTGATGGAATACTATCCACTTGCCTGGATGAGTGCAGTTCCAACAACATTCAAGAAGCTCGACACCATCCAGGACAAAGCAGCCCGCTTGATTGGCACCTCATCCACCACCCTAAACATTCACTCCCTTCACCACCGTCGCACTGTGGCTGCAGTGAGTACCATCCACAGGATACACTGCAGCAACTCGCCAAGGCTTCTTCAACAGCACCTCCCAAACCTGCGACCTCTACCACCTAGAAGGACAAGGGCAGCAGGCACATGGGAACACCACCACCTGCACGTTCCCCTCCAAGTCACACACCATCCCGACTTGGAAATATATCGCCGTTCCTTCATCGTCGCTGGGTCAAAATCGTGGAACTCCCTTCCTAACAGCACTGTGGGAGAACCTTCACCACATGGACTGCAGCGGTTCACGAAGGCGGCTCACCACCACCTTCTCAAGGGCAATTAGGGTTGGGCAATAAATGCTGGCCTTGCCAGTGACGCCCACATCCCATGAACGAATAAAAAAAATCATATAATCATAGAATGGTTACAGCACAGGAGGCGGCCATTCGGCCCACCGAGCCTGTGCCGGCTCTTTGTAAGAGCAATCCAGTTAGTCCCATTCCCCTGCACTTTCCCCGTAGCCCTGCAATTTTTTTTCCCTTCAAGTATTAATCTAATTCCTTTTTGAAAGCCACGATTGAATTTGCTTTCACCACCCTTTCAGGCAGCACATTCCAGATCATAACTACTCGCTGCAAAGGTGACATAAGGAAAAAAGCTTTTCCTATGTCACCTTTGGATCTTTTGCCAGTCATCTTAAATCTGTGTCCTCTGGTTCTCAACCCTTCTGCCAATGGGAACAGTTTCTCATTATTTGCTTTATCTAAACCCATTATGATTTTGAAAGCTTCTGTCAAATCTCCTCTTAACCTTCTCTGCTCTAAGGAGAACAATCCCAGCTTCTCTGCTCTATACTCGTAACTGAAGTCTCTCATCCCTGGAACCATTCCAGTAAATCTTTTCTGCACCCTCTCTGAGGTCTTCACATCCTTCCTAAAGTGTGGTGCCCAGAATTGGAGACAATGCTCTAGCTCTGGTTGAACCAGTGTTTTATAAAGGTTCAACATAGCTTCATTGCTTTTGTACTCAATGCCTTTATTTACAAAGTCCAGGATCCTGACTGCTTTTTTAACTGCTTTCTCAACTTGTCCTGCCACCTTCAAAGATTTGTGCACATATACCGCCAGGTCTTTCTGTTCCTGCACCTCTTTTAGAATTGTTCCATTTAGTTTATATTGCCTCTCCTCATTCTTCCTGCCAAAATATGTCACTTCACACTTCTCTGCCATGTGTCTGCCCATTCCACCAGCCTGTCTATGTCCTCTTGAAGTCTATTACTATCCTTCTCACTGTTCACTACCCAAGTCCAAGTCATCAATATATATCAAAAAAGCAGTGGTCCTGGTACCAACACCTGGGGATCACCACTGTATACCTTCCTCCAGTCCAAGAAACAACTGTTCACCATTACTCTCTGTTTCCTGTCACATAGAATCATAGAAAGGTTACAGCACGGAAGGACGCCATTCAGCCCATCGAGTCCACGCTGGTTCTATGCATGAGCAATCCAGCTAGTCCCACCACATCCCCCCCCCCACCACAACCCCGCATTCCTGTAGCCTTGCAAATTTTTTCCTTTCAACTACTTATCCAGTTCCCTTTTGAAGGCCATGATTGAATCTGCCTCCACCACCCCCTCGGGCAGTGCATTCCAGATCCTAACCACTCACTGTAAAAAAGTTTTACCTCATGTCACCTTTGGTTCTTTTGCCAATCACCTTAAATCTATGTCTTCTGGTTCTTGACCCTTCTGCCAATGGGAACAGTTTCTCTTTATCTACTCTGTCTAGACCCTTCATGATTTTGAATACCTCTATCGAATCTCGCAACCGTCTCTGTTCCAAGGAGAACACCCGAGCTTTTCCAGTCTATCCACGTTACTAAAGTCCCTCATCCCTGGAATCATTCTAGTAATTCTCTTCTGCACCCTCTCTAAGGCCTTCACATCTTTCCTAAAGTGCGGTGCCCAGAACTGGACACAATATTCCAGTTGTGGTCGAACCAGTGTTTTATAAAGGTTCATCATGACTTCCATACTTTTGTACTCTATGCCTCTGTTTATAAAGC
Source organism: Heptranchias perlo (assembly GCF_035084215.1). Taxonomy (NCBI): domain Eukaryota; kingdom Metazoa; phylum Chordata; class Chondrichthyes; order Hexanchiformes; family Hexanchidae; genus Heptranchias; species Heptranchias perlo. The sequence goes on along the minus strand of NC_090334.1, from coordinate 25,176,553 downwards.
CCAGGATCCCGTACGCTTTTTTAACTGGTTTCTCAACCTGCCCTGACCTTCAACGATTTGTGCACATATACCCCTGTTCTCTCTGTTCCTGAACCCCTTTTAGAGTTGTGCCCACTAGTTTATATTGCCTCTCCTCGTTCTTCCTACTGAAATGTATCACTTTGCATTTTTCTGCGTTAAATTTCATCTGCCACGTGTCCGCCCATTCCACCAGCCTGTCTGTATTCTCTTGAAGTCTATTATTATCCTCCTCACTATTTACTACCCTTCCAAGTTTTGTGTCATCAGCAAATTTTGAAATTGTATCCTGTATACCCAAGTGCAAGTCATTAACATATATCAAGAAAAGCAGTGGTCCCAGCACCGACCCCTGGGGAACACCACTGTACACCTCCCTCCAGTCTGAGAAACAACCATTCACCACTACTCTCTGTTTCCTGTCACTTCGCCAATTCTGTATCCATGTTGCTACTGCCCTTTTATTCCATGGGCCGCAATCTTGAGTATATGCCTATTATGCGGCACTTTATCAAACACCTTTTGAAAGTCCATTTACACCACATCAACTGCATTGCCTTCATCTACTCTCTCTGTTACCTCATCAAAAAACTCTATCAGGTTAGTTAAACACGATTTGCCTTTAACAAATCCAAGCTGGCTTTCCCTAAGCAGTCCAAGTGACTGTTAATTCTGTCCTGGATTATCGTTTCTAAAAGTTTCCCCACCACTGAGGTTAAACTGATTGGCCTATAGTTGCTGGGTTTATCCTTACACCATTTTTTGAACAAGGGTGAAACATTTGCAATTCTCCAGTCCTCTGGCACCGCTCCCGTATCTACACATGTTTGGAAGATTATGGCCAGGTACCTCCGCAATTTCCATCCTTACTTCCCTCAGCAACCTACGATGCATCTCATCTGGACCAGGTGACTTATCTACTTTAAGTACAGCCAGCCTTTCTAGTACCTCTTCTTTAGCAATTTTTAGCCCATCCAGTTTCTCAACTATATCTTCCTTTAATGAGACTCTGGCAGCATCTTCGTCCTTGGTAAAGACAGATGCAAAGTACTCATTTAGTACCTTGGCCATCCCCTCTGCCTCCATGAGTAGATCTCCTTTATGGTCCTTTATTATCCCACCCCTCCTCTTACTGCTTACATGCCTGTGGAAGACTTTTGGATTCCCTTTCATGTTAGCCGCCAGTCTATTCTCATACTCTCTTTGCCGCTCTTATTTCCTTTTTCACTTCCCCTCTGAACTGTCTATATTCTGCCTGGTTCTCACTTGTCTTATCACCCTGACATCTGTCATACGCCCCTTTTTTCCGTTTCATCTCACTCACTATCTCTTTTGTCATCAGTTGCCCTACCTTTCTGCCTCATGGGAATGTGCCTAGACTGTACCCGAACCATCTCCTCTTTCAAGGCCGCCCACTGTTCAATTACAGTTTTGCCTGCCAAACTTTGATTGCAATTTACCCGGGGAGGTTTGTTCTCATCCCGTTGAAATTGGCCCTCCTCCAATTGAGTATTTTTACTTTAGAGTGGTCCATGTCCTTTTCCATAGCTATTCCAAACCTTAGCCACTTTTGTATCCATGCTGCCACTGCAACTTGATCTAAGTCAGCAGATAGCTCAGCCTACGGTTTAAAATAAGTGCATCTGGTAAGTGATTCCTAAACAGACTCTCATTAGATTTTTCACCGTAGGAAAAAATGTTTTTTAGCGGAGGAGATTTCAAGCAACGTCACAAGGTTTATAGGGTTACAAGTATATGATGGAAGACGTACTATCACTTACAGCTTCAGCAAAAATGCAGGACTTATAGAAGTAACACCAAGCAACTGATGGTGATGCAGGGTCAGGTTAGAAATAAAACAGAATACTGGAAATCTAAAATGAAAACAGAATATTATGGAAATGCAAAGCAGATCAGGAAAGAAAGAAGAGAGGGTAAATTTAGACTGAGGGTCTTACACCCCAAATGTTAAGTTTTAGAAAGTTTGTTAAAATTGCTCAAAGCAAGAACGAATGAATGGATGGAACTGACTCACTCTGTGTTGTCACAGTGATTGTAACTTTTTATATGTAATGTATCTATTGATTTAAACTATTACACAACTGGAAGTGCCTACATTTAGCGGAGCAGCTGAGAATCGGGAAGCAGCGAGTGCAGGAGGCGGTATGGACCGCGCTCCCCCGTGAACCGAATGGCAACTGAAACCTGTGCTCCAACATTTCAAAGAACGTCAGGAAGTCGAGGCCAATGGGGCTCCGATGTCATGGCTACATTCCAAGGAGCCGACCGAGGCTGGCTCAGGGCCCCTGACTGTGTTTGGTCACTTGCTAAATTGCACGTCAGCATGTCCCATCCATCTGCACGGGACCCCTGACTGGCTAAGTGGCCCCATACAATTGCAGGGCCCTAAAACCGTTGTAGAATATGATAACTTTGGACTTTGAGGCTAACGGAACAGACAATTGTGTAAGTTAACCACAAACTAGACATTTTGTCTGTTGCTAAAAAAAAAGGAAACAAAAGTAGAACAGAAAAGGTCACAACTCTGGAACACTGCATATCAGCAGAAAGAGAAGAGAGGAGAAAACAACCCCTTTATGGAAGTCGTAAGTCATAAAGGAAAACAAAGAAATAACTCCTGATTAGTATTGATTAGGTTTGCCTTAAAACTGTGTAAAAAGGACAAACTGTGTTACTGCCAGGAGAGGCAAAAAGCACCTGCATCTAAGAACACGAAGACAAGAAAGAATTACTTCAGTAGACGCTCCAACCCTCCCACAAGAGATAGTCTTAACCCTCCTTCCGAACCATATTCTGCAATTATGAGTATTATCTTGAACTGTTGCTTATTATTGTTCGGCAATCAAATAACGTGCTTAGTGATCTTGGTACCAGTTTCTGTGGTTGTTGTTTCTGCTCAAGGTTAGAACTAGTAATAATTTCCCTAAACATAAGGACAAGCGAAATTAATAAACTTACGCCACCCCTGAAACTAGCTTTTTTAATAAAGAATATTTAAAATGACTGCCAGTTTCCTGTATGCAGATATTAAAATAATGAGACTTTCTCACAATTAGAATTATGACCAAAACCCCTATTTGTCACAACCATTTATTTTAAGAGTTGCTGGTCACAATAACTCTCTTTATAAATGCACTATTCTCTCACTATAATAAACACTTTTTAGGTTGCCAACTTTAACCTAAAAAACCCAAAATGCTTTTGGTACCCAATTGTACTTTAAGTCCAATTATATAACAAAAAGTATTTGCATCAAATTTATTTGTGCTACAATGCTACATTGCATTGGTAATTTTTTGAAAGCCAAAAGAGAATTATCCTCATCTACTACATTTTCAAATAATTTATTTTTAACCAATTAACATCTCCATTAAAATAGCAATCTAGTGCCTTAAGTGTTTGTACACGAATATTCCACAGTATTATTTCAAGGACTAAATGCTAATACAACACATAGGTAACAAAAGTCTTTTATTGGTTCTTCAAAAGACGAAATAAAATTATCCTCGTCTCGAGGAACTGGTTCTTGTCAAGGGTGAGGTGGGGCCAACAGACCTGAGTTAGGCTGCTGGTCCCACCTCATTCTCTGGCCTTGCACTCAGATGCAGAGCTCCACTCACAAGCAACTGAATGATGGTTACATTTTCAATAGCAGATAGCCTAGTATTTTGTGGTTGGGAGGTCATCTCAATGTAATAGTCTAAATGTGATTTAGCTAAATCACTGTCTCCTTTTCCAGTTATATCATAATTTATCCAGCGAGAGTAATGTATTCAGCAGACTCAATTCAAACAGCTTACTGCGGTCACTGTTAAAATGAAAGACCAGGTTTTAAAATGGGCCTTTTGTAATGTTAAAATTCAATTTCTGGAATGCATCAAATGGATAGTCTTCAAAAGATTCAAAACATGTTACTTTACTTTGAGGTATATTTGCATTTAAACTTGATATCTCCAAAAACAGCTGAACTCAGTGTAAAATTTCTGTTAGAAATTCTCTAGAATCATCAAAGAAAAAAGGTTGCATTACTGGGCAACAAGTGAATTTTGAATTCATTACCTTCACAAAACAAAATTCAGTTTTAACTTGCCCTTTAGCAAGTATCTCAAAGGCCCAATGCTATTCATAACAAGAGTGATTTCTAAACTGCGATTATTGTTGATTCTACATGGTTCCGATTCACGCTAACTGCTCTGGACAATCAAATAAACTGTGGTCCAAATTATACATTTTACAGAATTTTAAAGCTAAAAGAAAGGTCCAAAAAAGTTTTTCCCCCTTTGTCAAGGATGCCTTTACATTGCACACTGTTGTTTCACCAAAAGGATGGTAGATGACATCCTCCAGAGTCTTGGCCAATACCATTCTGTCTCATTTTCCAGGGTCAGGTTAATTTGATTCTTTTTGGGGAAGAGTCCTTGCAGGAATCCTGCCTCTATCAGATAGCTCACCTTGAAGGGAAGGGAGGGAGAGAGGAAAATAGTTGCGGCAGTCCGCTAAAGTAAGGTGAGGTCAGCCGCCTCCAGGGTTGGACAGAAAAAAAAATTATTTAAAAAAAAATTTCAAAAATCCCACCTTGACCAATGCATTTGATCACCCAGCAATTAATTGCACTAGGCCCCCTTTGTCACAGAAGCAACTTTTTGATGTTCCAAGCACCCAGCGTTGCTGTGTCAAACAAAATATCACATGCTGTATTCCCGTTATTTGCTTTTCCTTTGAACACACCCACATGAAGTGTCAGCCATGGCTTAGTGGTAGCACTCTCACCTCTGAGTTGGATATTTATGGGTTCAAGTCAAACTCCAGAACATAATCTAGGCTGACTCTCCAGTGCAGTACTGAGGGAGTGCTGCGCTGTTGGAGGTGCCGTGTTTCAGATGAGACATCAAACCGAGACCCCGTCTTCCCCCTCGGGTAAAAGATTCCATGGCACTATTTGAAGAAGAGCAGGGGAGTTCTCCCCAGTGTCCTGGCCAATATTTATCCCTCAACCAACATCACTAAAACAGATTACCTTGTCATTATCTCATTGCTGCTTGTGGGACCTTGCTGTGTGCAAATTGGCTGCCGTGTTTCCCTAAATTACTACCCTTCAAAATAATACTTTGTAAAGCGCCTTGGGACATCGTGAGTTTGTGAAAGGCGCTATGTAAATGCAAGTTCTTTTTATCTTTGTATTTGGGTGGATGTTCCTTCAGTTTCAATGGAAATTCCCTAAAGTGGTGGGGCCTGCAGGGAGCCAGTGGAATGGCTTCCTAACTGATTTTCCTGCCCGCTGGAAGAATGCCAGGGTAAAAATGGTGCAAAATACTAGCACAGAAGTGCACTGTGTGCAGAATTAGAATATAATCCCACATTAGGCCACTATGCGGTGCATACTCTGATACTTTAATGTACTACATTATGGGCTACTTGGATTGAGTGCTCTTTGTAGATCGGGAGCCAAAATAATTGAGGGAAACATTCAAGAAATTGCAAGTTTCCTAAGAGACAAAGTTAAGTTTCTGTTTTCCCCAGCAGGATGCTTCACAATATTTCTGATGTCTGATGTGAGCTTATTGGTAACTATCTGCAACTACTCTTTATTGCATTTACACAAGGTTGAACTATAATTTATTTCAATAACAATTAGCATTTATACAGCACCTTTAATGTATAAAAATCTCCAAAGGCACAGAGGTGTAATCAACAAAAATAGACAACGAGACAAAGAAGGGAGCATTAGGAGGGATGACCAAAAGCTTGGCTGAAGAGGTGTTAAGGAGGATCCCAGAGGAGGAGAGGGAGGTGGAGAGTCAGTGGGGTTTAGGGAAGGAATTCCGGAGTGTGGGACCAAGATGGCTGAAAGCTCAGCCACCAATGGTGGCGCAAAGGGAGGGAGGTTGCACTAAAGCCTAGTCAGAATGTTTGTGTTCTACAAAGCCTAGCTCTGCCCAGTAACGGAATGCTGCAGCCTTGTCTGGCAGAATGAAGGGAAAACTCATCTTTTATTTCTGGCATCAGTATAGTTCGAAACCATGCAGTGGACCTGATACACAAACCCAAATTCCTAATCATGTCGACTTCAACTACAAAGTAATGTAGACAACTGCAAAATTATAGTTGAAACAGCACCACAGGAGTGATTAGCACTAAATCCAGACCTCCAGATTTATGTCAGGACCACAGTCGGTGCTGCAGTTGCAGCAGCAAAGCTTCACACACTGCAGCTCCAGACTTTGGAACAGTTTACCCAGCAGTGTTATCAACTGGAATTCTGGACACAGAAGTCTAACTGCAGAATTCAACATCTCTTTCTGACCTAGTGTTCCTGAATCCTATGTTAGGTTATGGGAAACAGGTTTCTTGCTGTTTGGTACCCGAGTACAATTTCTCCAAGACGTTCTGCACCACTACTAGGGTTCCTTTTATAAGATAAGGTGTGTTCTTGTTACAGTTGTCACTGGCTGCACCCTGTTGTCATGCCTTCGAATAAATACACACATACACACAAAATAAAAAGCACATTTCATTTCTTTTGCAGCAAACTGTGCTGGTTATATCAAAAATTATGTGCAGCTCCCATAAGATTCTTAAAGTAGACAGATATGTGTTTACCTTTTTGAGAGAGAGATGAAATCCGAGATAGATAGCTTTTTGCCAACCAAAGGTATTAAGAGATATGGGCCAAAGGCAGGTGTATGGAGTTAGATCACAGATCAGTCATGATCTTATCAAATGGCTGAGCGGGCTTGAGGGGCTGAATGGCCTACTCCTGTTCCTATGTTCCTATGATTGAGCATTGCACATTTTTTAAAAAAGAGTGTGGTCAGAAAGACATATGGACATTTCTTATGAATCCAGGCAAGGTATTACTGTAAACTGGCTAGGCTGCAGAGGTCTAACAGAATAAGAATAATCTAATGAACTATCTCAGTTTAAAGAGTTTCAGTGGAGAGTAACGGATATCTAAGATTAAATGACTGACATCAATCTAATCACACCAATTCAAATGATGCCCTTAACTACTGAATGAATAACAACTGCAAAATCTTTAGTACAGGTTTTTGAGAAATAAGTTGCAGTGGATTCATATGAAATTCTATGGAGAATATATATGTTATTATACAGTTTTACATGACCAATTAAGAAAAACAGATTACTATGTGCTAACAATATCCAAAACCTGAATGCAGTTATAATGGTGCCTGAATACATGGACAGGTAACAGGTGGCGATCATTCCCTATTGCTCAACTTTTGATGTCACAATCACTCCCATAATTCAATATCACAAGGGGCTATCCCACAATAATGAGATACTTTGTCATCTTTTTCTGACTCTTTGTTAAGAGAGGCATCCAAATTTGTAAACTATTTATTGGAACAATCGCCACCCTTGTTCATGGGAGTGGTCCAGGGAAGGGGACAACACAGAGGAGGATTTGTTCTGGTTGAGTCATACTGGAAACATGGCTTTCAAGAATGACTGAATCTGTGCCTGGGGCCATCTCAAGATTATGTACCAGTGAGCACCACATACAGGAATCTCATTAACTTACTCAGTCAAAGGTCTAAAGAAAAGTCACAGGGCAAGTCCAATAGACAGTGGATTGGCCAAAATCAGACACAACCTGATTGATTTTCTTCTTCTCTGCTAGAGCCTTCTTCCAGAAAAGAGATATTTTAGGGCAAACCAAAAATTACAATGCAATTCCCGCATGTAAAGGAGGGAAAAAAAATCAGCCAAAATTCATGCTTCTGATTGCTATCCATTTATCCCTGAAGGCGAGGATTGAATTGATCAAATGACCAAATAACCACTGTGAAGTGTCACATGTGAAGAATGGCCTCTTGAGTGAGATACCACAGTGCTGTCTGCACTTGTGCAGCATTACGCAGCAAGTGTCCACATCTTCAGGAGGGAAGGGGAGAAAATTGGTGAAAAATAAGTACATTTCAGTCTCAAAACAAAAGCTAAGTTTAATCTTAGGATATCTGCTATGAACATGTTTTAGTGTTTTAACCTTCATGATACACATTTACCTTATTAAAAAAAAACAAGATCCAGACAGTTTGTCTAAAAAGGATCATTATAGTGTGTTCTCTCCTCATTTCTTTTTACAATTGTAAACAATTTTACAACACCAAGTTATAGTCCAGCAATTTTATTTTAAATTCACAAGCTTTCGGAGGCTACCTCCTTCCTCAGGTGAACGATGTGGAAATGAGGAAGGAGGTAGCCTCCGAAAGCTTGTGAATTTAAAATAAAATTGCTGGACTATAACTTGGTGTTGTAAAATTGTTTACAATTGTCAACCCCAGTCCATCACCGGCATCTCCACATCATTTCTTTTTACAGCAGCCAACATTATAAGGTTTTGTTCTTACAGAGATGATGGGTGTTAATTTTCTCTGCAGATACAGAAGCACAAGCGAAAGTTTGCTGCAAACTCAAAGACAACTCTCATTGCTGTGTAAGCTGTTTTAGCCTTGCGTAGACCAAAGCAACACTGAAGCGGTATGCAAATACCATGTAAATGTGGCTTACACGCTGAATCAGCCATGTTTCTGCTTGTTTTTGTGAAGGGCCAGGCTGGGAGTTAAGTTCACCCCCTGAAACTGAACATAACAATAAAATTATAATTTTCAAAATAAGAGATGACATGATTTTCAGATGCATGCATCAATATGAGAGGGATAATTTATTTCTATGATCATTTATTTTTTGAAATACATATACTGACCGATTTGGCAATTTTGGTTAAAATGCCACACAACCGTACTGCACAAGCTGCTGAGCTCAAGGGAACAGTAGCGAGCCGAGCTTCTCAGATATCATAATCCCAACTCTTGAATGTGATTTGATCCCTGGTATCTCACACAGAGCATGTGACTATGTGTGGGGTGGGGGGCGGGGGAAGAATGTGAAATCAGGTGAGCATGCAGATCTTAAAATATGCTGCTCACAATTAAAGAAATGTGGCCAATTAAAGGAATGTGGTCATTTAAAGGATAGTGGCCGCATGCAGACAGAAAAAAATGTTGGAGCCTGTTTAAAGATTCAGAAATGCATTTGCCAAGATTTCAGCCTTTCCAAAAGTTGTACAGATGGAAGAAACTGGGAATGAAAGGACAGAAGACTCAATGTGGAGACAAAAATAGATCTCCTGAGCAAGTGGCAGAGCCATTGAACCCCTGGCTAATGGTGGGTGAAGTGGACGTGCTGCTGCTCGAGCTGGCTGCAAAAGAGGGTTGCCCCCTTTGGAATTTTAGTGTACCACACCTGGCGGGATTTGGCATCCAGGCTCAACACTGTCTACAGAACCTGCAGGGCAGGGGAACAGATGTGGGAGAAGACGGCACAATTCTTTTCTTTGAAAGTCCTGTGTCCTGTCATGCTGATGCACGGGGAAAGTGTTGAAGATCGATAGAGTTTTGTTAGGTAAGGGTATCAAGGTATACGGAGCTAATGCAGGTAAATGGAGTTGAGGTACAGATGAGCCATGATCTAATTGAGTGGCGCAGCAGGCTTAAAGGGTTGCAAGGCCTACTCATGTTCCTATGAATGTATTATCCCTGGTAAACAGGGTCTTTGTCACTGACCTGATGCATATGTGAACAACGAGCTGATTTGGCATACATCACTGGTGAAGGATCGGGTGGAATAAGAGTTTAATGCTGGGGTGAGCTTCACAGCCAATGGGAAGAGCCATCCCTGTGGTAGAAGTTAGCTGCAGGTTAGCACCAATGAGGTCTGTGATACCCTCCCATGTGACATGCCCAGGTAGGACTGTCTGGTTCTATCAATGAAGGACCTGCAGTCAGGACAGGTGCGAACATAAAGCATATGGGATCCTGGGCTTTACTAATAGTGACATAGAAAACAAAAGCAAGGAAGTTATGCTAAACCTTTATAAAACGTTGGTTAGGCCTCAGCTGGAGTTTTGTGCTCAATTCTGGGCACCACACTTTAGGAAGGATGTCAAGGCCTTAGAGAGAGTGCAGAACAGATTTACTAGAATGGCACCAGGGATGAGGGACTTCATTTATGTGGAGAGACAAGAGGAGCTGGGGTTGTTTTCCTTAGAACAGAGAAGGTTAAGAGGAGATTTGATAGAGGTTTTCAAAATCATGAACCATTTTGACAGAGTAAATAAGGAGAAACTGTTTCCAGTGGTAGAAGGGTTGGTAACCAGAGGACACAGATTTAAGGTGATTGGCAAAAGAGCCAGAGGCGACATGAGGAAGCGTTTTTTTACGCAGCGAGTTGTAATGATCTGGAATTCACTGTCTGAAAGTGTGGTGGAAACAGATTCAACACTCCCTTTCAAAAGGGAATTGGATAAATACTTGAAGGGAAAAAAATTACAGGGATATAGGGAAAGAGATGGGGAATGGGATTAATTGAATAGCTCTTTCAAAGAGCCGGTACAGGCATGATGGGCCAAATGGTCTCCTCCTGTGCTGTACCTACGATGATACTATGATAGTTAATATCGAGGACGACTGCGACAAAATACAGGAAGACATTAATAAACTTACAGAATAGGCAGTAATTGGCAAATGAATTTCAATATAGACAAGTGTGAGGTGGTACATTTTGGTAGGAAGAATAAGGGGGCCACATACTGCTTGGATAATAAGAGTCTAAATGGGGTAGAGGAGCAGAGGGGCCTGAGGGTACAGATACACGACTGATAAGTCACCTTTAAGAATCCAACTCCTAAAAGCCATGTCATCATCATTCACTTGTTTCACATGAGTAAGCGGCATTATGGAAGAGAAGGTCTCTCTTTTATTGTGAAATTCTGAATGGGTCCAGTTACCCAGCTTTTGATATAAAGAGGCTCGCACTGGATGGCAGTATGGCTTCAGGTAACCAAATGTAGAGCACTGTGAATTGGGCATGCAGATGCTGATGCCAGATTTTGCAACCCATACTTCATCCTGACCAGCGAGGCTCCAAACTAAATTGTACCATAGTGCCCAAGGAGCAACACATCCGCAGAAGTATTATTTACCATTCCCTCAACCATGTCTCAGCCCAACCTCTATATGGGCAATAAAACAGTGTTTTCACCGGTGCTTGTGCAAATGCTGATTTTACATTAGTGCTTGACACAAACAAAACTATGGTGACACTAGATGCATTGCCTCAAGGTAACAGAAAGGTGGGTTGTGTTCTACAAGGAGCCAGAGATCAGCAATGTACAAATGGCTGCAACTTGAAGATCTTTGGCCAATCATGGATGAAGGATAAAGCTACACCCTGTCACCAGTGTTCATCACCAAAAACTACACAGTAATGCGTTAAACTCAGGTGTCTCATCAACTGAAATGTAGTCAAAAAAAATACACACTGTATCTTCTGGCTGCTTGTCTCAATCTCTTCTCAAGAAAAGCTGCAGTCACAGTTTGAAGTAGCATTACATTTCATCCACATTGGGCAGCCATTGTGCTTTAAATCAGTACAATAGTGCTAAAAATTATATGCACACAAGTTATGTTTTATTAACTGATAAAAAACAGTACTTTGATCTTATCCTGTGGATAAACAAAATCCACAGAAGCAACACCTAGGTCCAAACCTACAATAAACTAGCCTTCCAATTAGTCTTCTATGAATTAGCACAGGACACTAGCAAAGCATAATTTTATAGAGCTGTTGCCAATATTGTGCTACGACCTTATTTTCAGAATAGCACTCTCCACCATACCAATTTGGCATTTCCAATACCTCCAACAACCTTCTTCATGGCCTTGCTCAGTGACACTGTCAATTTGGGTAGCTTGGTGTTGTGGACTCATACCCACGAAGGGTTAGAATGAGAACATCTAAACTCATTTCACAGAGCACGCCTATGACCACGAGCAGGGACTTTCATCCCATTCATTTGGCCCGGATTTAAATCAAGTTCCAAAAATGAAAGACATTAATCTAGCTCAATACGCAACCTTGTATTCTAAAACTTCACATTTTGTATGTGTGAGGGAGTAGAACTAACTCTCTAAAAGGGTACAAATAGCAGAATTTTAACAACAAAATTCATAAAGAAAATATGTAATATGTGACAATGAAAACCCTGTTATTGTTACTCAAATTTTAGAATTATAATCATGTCCTCTATGCCCTAAATAAAAATTCTAGCCAAGGTGATATGACTAAATATAATTCTGTACTTAGAGCTTGAGACAGTTTAAAAATGTTTATTTTAAAAAAGTGATTTTTGTTTGTGGATCAGTGAATGAGGGACCCAGTGCATCTTGGGGTCTACAATACCAGTGTTTCTTTTACAGTTTACCAGCATGCTTGAGCCAAATAAGTGACTGATGAAGTGAAACACATGAGATAATTCTTAATCATTCTCATTTGAACATTAGAGAACATTTTTGAAAACTAATCTTTAAATTCACCAGAGTCACCTCAATGATGGAAGCTTTTAGCATTTCTTCCAATACACTGTTGATACACAAACCTGAAGGCTCCATCACCGGTACTGGAACTGTGAAACATTCTAACTTTTTAATCAAATATTCCTTCAAACCCCTCTCCATCTTTAATAATTCCCTCTCCTTTACTCTCTACTTGCATTTCCTGCTCTCAATTTTCCCATCCATCTCACTTATACCTCTTGATTTTTATGGCCATTCTCACTGCCTCTTTTGAGTTTCCCAAGGCACTCTTCTTCCTTTTTCTCAGTTCCTCTGAACACAATCACTCCCTGATTTTGGTTCTCCCCTGTCACATTCATTCCCTGCTCTTGGTCACCCAGATGTTTGATTGTGGCTCTCCCCACAACTGCCTTTGCTCTCTGTTCCCTGCCCACTACTCCTCCCTGCTCACAGTTCCTCCAGCCACCCTCAATCTGTGCGCACAATCCCCTGGTCAATCCCAGTCCCTGCTTTTGGTTCCACTGGCCAGTCCCACTCCTCGCTGTTGATTCTCATGGATAATCTTGCTCCCTGTGACTAAATTGGAGAACTTACCACACATGCATTAATGAATTAAAATGAAGTCCCTATTCAAAATGTGGATGCTCCTCATAAAAATGTTTTTCAAGTTAGAAAACACATTGAAGAAAAGTACTGCTGATTTTGGATGAATATGTTGAATGGGGGCAGAATGATAACAGATAACTATCCTTGGTACCAATGTATTTCTGTTGCTATGTTAAAGCTAAGTAAAGAGGAAGGTGAATTTGGAAGGAGGTGGCTATGGGGGCAGTTTAAGAAAATTCAGTTGTGTGAAGTGTATAAATATTCAGATCAGCATATGATTGCAAAATTATACAAATATGATTGAAAAGCATGCTTCAAAACCTCCAACCATGGCTCTAAAATATCAGTTTCAGCAAGCAACGTTAATGAAGGAAAGATCCAATGGAAATGGTCTACTAGAAATGGAATATGAAGTCTGACACTGCATTGAGATAGAGTTATAAAGATTTTCTTTGTTTCACCCTGAGATGCAGGCTCTGATTGGGGCTCTGTACAGGTGGTGAAAACATTTAGTTGCCTGACTGCCTTTGTTACAATGTCAAAGTAAAGCTTTACCTTAAGTACTGCACCATACAGTGGCAGGTTGCTGTAAATGCCACAAGGGTAAGCAATCTAAATGATTTTGTTTCCATCATAAAACAACTCAGTGATAGTTAATGATGGTTCCATTGTGCGTGGCTTATCTGCCAGTGAGCTGTAAGAAAAAACTATGCAATTGCACTATATACTCAGCAAGAAAACTGCCAGTGATAAGGAAATATGCAACTTACCTGTTTAAGGAAATGGATCAGTGAAACATGCCTTTTGACAATTAAGAAACTTAACTCTTTCAGCAGTGAGCAACCTTGAAAGCTCTTTATATAATACTTATCAATGTTACATTCTCTGTATTTGTAATGCTGATTACAAAATAGAATTAGAGACATTCATATAACTATAACTTCACTGAATTTACATCCTCAGAGGATTTCATTCCTTTTGTTCCAAAATAAGTGACCTTATACTACAGTCAGATGGCCATCGACTGGACAAGATGCACTGCTTTTAAAGGAGCTGCACTGCTGCATCTAGTTTCTTCTAATAAAAAATGTGTGCTTACTCTTAGTTGAAATTTTATTCAGAAATTTTATTTAATGAAAAAAAAGTGACATAGAGGTGGGTAAATGGAATTAGGGTACAGATCAACCATGATCTAATTGAATGGCGGAACAAGCTCGAAGTGCTGAATGGGCTACTTCTGTTTTTTTCTGTATTTTTACTCCTGAGATGAAAAGCAAAACTAGAAATACTGGGAATCTGTGAGAAAAGCAGACAATATTGGAAGTGAACAGCAGCTCAATCAATTCTGATGAAAGGTCCCACTCAAAAAGGTTTATCTTTCTTTTCTCTTATATACTCTGACTGGCTTACTGTGCATTTGCAGCGGCTATTTCATATTTTCAATTCCTTTCAATAATTCTGAAAGGAATACTGGCTTCCATAGTGTGCCATTTATTAGTACATCCACTTGACAAATTCTCTGGTGCAGCCAGAACACTGTGGACTGTTCACACCATCACTTTGAAACTTTGATGACTTTTTGGCCAGGAGAATACATACTCCCAACTTGATCTCTATCTTTTAATGCAGTAAGTTGAAGCCAATCACAAAGAAACTGCTTCTGCTTTGTGAAACACTTGGAGAAAAGAGACAGGTAAGGAGATGTGGGGGGGGGGGGGGGGGTGACAGCAGGGCTGTGAGGATCTAATCCATATACATTTTAAACTGTCCGTGTGTGTCCATTCAAATAGATTGGATATAGTCCTATAAAAGATACAAGAAAGAAAGACATGCATTTATAGAGCACCTTTCACAACCTCAGGACATCTTTACAGCCAATGAAGTTGCTTTGAAGTGGAGTCAATGCTGTGATGTAGGAAACATGGCAGCCAATTTGCACACAGCAAGGTCACAGCAATGTGATAATAACCAGATAATCTGTTTTAGTGATGTTGATTGAGGGATAAATATTGGCCAGGACACCGGGGAGAACTCCCCTGCTCTTCTTCGAAATAGTGCCACGGGATCGTTCACATCCACCTGGGGCCTCTGTTTTAATGTCTCATCCAAAAGACAGCACCTCCAATAGTGCAGCACTCCTTCAGCTATAGTAGTATCAGCCTGGATTATGTGCTCAAGTCTCTGGCGTGGGACTTGAACCCATCACCTTCTGACTCAGAGCCGAAAGTGCCACCCACTGAGCCATTGCTGACACCATCATAACATTTCAAAAATTTGCCAGTTGTAATACTTAGTGTCTCACCTCTCAGCAAATTAATGGAAGTCCTGTTTATCACATACTGGAAATGTATACAACTGTGGTGGCACATGGTTAACAGTTTCTGAATATTGGCACAATCCAAAAGAAATTCCACTCAGACATCAACAAGACAAGCTTTGCCCTGATGATAGATAACAACAAGAGAAAGTGCTGTACGAAATAAAATGTAACAGCAGTCTCCTCGATGGCCCAGTAAGGTACCAGGTTTGATCGCGAAACTGTCCAGAATCAACAGGATGGCAGTTGGGAGTTCCAATTCATGGCAGTGGCTTTGGGTGAGGGGAAAGTACCGCAAGGCTGTCAGTGCCCGTGGAACCTGAGCACAGCAAAAATCAGCATCCTCTGGAAAAGAGGAAGGAAAAAGGGAGAAAATAGAACAAGACAGCAAGTGATCAGGAGTAGTCTCCAGCTGCCATAAACTCTGAAGAACGATGTGGGAAAATGAAAGTTCTTATCAAGGATAACACAATGCTTGGTATGTTTTATTATATCCGAATTAGATGGATAAGTTGACATGAGATAGAATAAGGGGAACTGCTAGCTCAGTGAGTTTTGTCGAATTGCATCACACAAAAGGCTAAAAGATACAATACACCCCCACACAGGCTTTACTAGTTCACTGACATACGGTTGCTATATCAATAGTCTGTTGCATTGTATCCCATTTATATACTGTGCCATTGATTCCAAACTCTTTTTGTGCTACTGTTTATTGTAAAATGAAAAGTTTGAAAATATTCAAATTGGCAAAAAAAAGAACAAGGCTAACTAAACTTCTCTCTGCCTACTTTTGTTCATTTACAAAATGTTTAAGCTGTAAGTACTGGTGACCTCATCAGATAACGGGGGGAAGGAGTTGTTTTATCTAACAACATGATAAGGCTGGGTTATCATCGGCAGATCCTCTGTGTTTTAGTTTTTTTTGTTATTTCAACCTTGTTTGTTATTTTACCTCCCTGACACACAACAACTCCTCCACGACCCAGTTCATGTCATGATACCATCAAAGCTTACAGTTTAAATATGCATTTTACAAAAGAAGCACAAAAATGTCATAAAAACACATGATGTGGAGATGCCGGTGATGGACTGGGGTGGACAAATGTAAGGAATCTTACAACACCAGGTTATAGTCCAACAGTTTTATTTGAAAATCACAAGCTTTCGGAGGCTTTCTCCTTCGTCAGGTGATTTCACCTGATGAAGGAGAAAGCCTCTGAAAGCTTGTGATTTTCAAATAAAACTGTTGGACTATAACCTGGTGTTGTAAGATTCCTTACATAAAAACACACAAATAGAATGTTCGAGGTAATTGTACTTCTTGTTAACTGATTTTGGAAAAAGATACCATCCATGTCTGCTATAAAATTCAAATCATTCGTTTTTGAAAGCAGACAAAAGGCTGGATGAGAGAAATATTCTGATCAAACTGATTGTGTGTGTCTGATACAAATCAGGTTTCAAAACGAATGTTGTACTGTACTAACTGTACTGTATTGTGGTGCCTTATTGACATGTGTACTGATAATTGCAACCCACCAAGTATAACCAAGTTTGACATCTTTTGCTCCCTTTATCTTTATTTGAGTCAGTTTCCTTTATGGTAAATCCATTCAGTTTATATAGCAGGGTGGATTTGCCAATCATGAAACAAACGAGACTTTAAAGCAGCTGAATATGCACCAATCTTAAACATGTACATTTAGTACAAACATGTGTTTGTGACTTTGTTGTTCTGGCCAGGACTTGCCCCGACTCACTGCCTGGTCAGTGGGCAGGAGTAGGTTTCGGGCAGCAGGAGGTCGCTGCTGAGAACGGTCCCTGGCAGTCAGGTAAGTATCTGGGAGGGAAATCCTGATCGGGGGAGTGGGAGGGGGGGGAACCTGGGTCAAGGGAGGCCCATGGCTTCTTTGTGGGGCTTGGAGGAGCACTGTTGCTCTTCCTGGCCCACAAGGAAACTTAAGAAAAATTTTGAAGAACTTACCTTACTGGGTCTCTTCTGGTCCTTGATCCAGTTCCCAACAGGTTTGATCTGGTAGGGAAGTCATCACTGCTCTCCCTCTCAGGCCTCAGGTTAAAATTGCAGATTGGGCCCCAATAACATCGTCGGAGATTAATCTGCACATTTAAAGAGGATCTCCTCAGCTTGAAGCTCCGAACCTTGGGAAGCTCGCATGGGGCCAAACCCGACAGCCAGATCTGACAGGAATCAGCAGAGTAGCCAGAAGAAGCCAAAGTAAGTATTCTTAATGACCTTTTCTGAGGATTCTTCATGGGCCAGGAGGAGGAGGATTGCTCCCCGGGCCTCTCAAGGAGTACTTGGGCCTGCCCAGGCCCGGCTTTGTCTCTCCCTCCCAGCGCCGACACTCAAACCCCGCCTCCCCCCCCCTTAACTTTATGCTCGAGACCGTTCCCTTGGGTCTTTGGTGATGTCGGGCTCATGCCCAAATTCCCACTCCACCCCACCGGCCCTGACATCACTCCCATCGGTTTCGAGCAGGAGATGGTGCAGCACTATTCAAATGAAGCCCAGGAGTTAAAATGGCCCAGGCCTCACGCTAAACTGTCCACGGGGATTTCCTTCCTGCCCTACACCCCACTCACTCCAAATTTGCCCAGAGTTAAAATCTGACCTTAAGTTACTGAATATTTGCTCTCACAACCTAGGACATCATCTCAACTACTCAAATAGATGATTTTCATTATTAATCACTCCCACTGAGTCATAGATCCTCTAGTGTTAATACCATAACTTCTACTAATCCTGCAGCTCTTGGATTATAACTATGTTAACTAGAAAGCAACAAGCAACCATAACAAAAAAGAGTTGATTATACCTGCAAGCTGATGTTCCATAAACTTGTAATTAAAACTTTTGCTTCAAAGGAAGAGTCACAAATTCCTCAAAATTACAAAAATCAGTTCCTTCTGTCAAGTGGTCAATTAACAAATCATTTTGAAACTTACTGGCAGTTTGAGTTTTTGATTTTTCATAAATACAGGCGAAGTACATATTATATATTGGGTAAAACTGTCTTACAAAGTGCTCCTTCAGGCAATTTATTGGGCTCAGTTTTGAAGTCTCTGATTATTCTAGCTCCAGCATCAAGACATTTAAATTTTATTGGCTATATTCTTCTACACAGTAATTAAACCTGCATTCCTTAGGTTTCTATAAACCATAGCTTGCTCTCTAGAAGTGGTTTATTGCAATTGACTGAAAGCAATTTTGTGTCACTGTAAGAAACTAAGAAATCTAACTGTGTCTCAGTTTTAATGTGTCTCAGCATTAGTAATCTAAATCATAGAATTATAGAGTAATATAGCACAGAAGGAGGCCATTCGACCCATCGTGCCTGTGCCGGCTCTTTGAAAGAGCTATCCAATTAGGCCCACTCCCCGTAGCCCTGCAAATTTTTCGCCATCAAATACTTCACTTCCATGAAAATAACCCATAATGTAACATCACAAACAGTGTGGGTATACTCTTGACATGGGCAAACTCTACAGTTCAATGTTACCTACAGCTGCTTTTACATTGCAGTCCAAATGTTGAGAGAGCCAGCTCTTCTATATTTAATTGTGGATAGTTTAGCCAGTCTTCCCATTAACTGCGCCGTGAGGGTTACTATTCCACACATGTGCAGACTAGCAGTAACATTCTGGCTGGTGTGTATGCCTGAAGTCATGATGTCATGACATTGCATCATAGCATCCTAAACAAGATATGCTGCTGCCGTTGGAGCACTCTCTTTACCAGCCCAGGAAGATCAGCGGCGGTCAAGAAAACTAAAAAACGGTTCTTCCAGACCACAAGCTGCAGAAAATTGGCAAGTTTAACTTGATGTTGCTGTCGGCTTCATGAGGCTCACTCCATTGGAGCCAGTGGCTGAAGACCAACATAAAGGCAGCTTCTTTCAGAAAAACAGCCTACAGCAAAAACATACGAACATATGGAAATGTCGGACAGAAGCTGGTCCATCTAGCCTGTCCCATACTGTCGTGATGCCTATTGCTTCACTATTCAAACACTCTCTACCCACCAGGCGCCATACCTTTTGTATGATGTGATCTCTGACCCAGCCAGGAACCAGTAAACCTCTCTTCAGAAGGTGCACAGCGAATCACCACTCAGAGCACCAGCTGGCAATTTGTTCCATAGGTCTACTATTCTCTGGAAAAAAAAGTACTGCCTAACATCTAACCTAGTTCTACCCAAGTGTAACTTTTAAACAAACCCCTCGTCCTCCTCAACCTATATAGTTGAAATAATTTGTCAATGTGAATACAGTCTGTAGACCTCAATCCAATCGCCCCTGTTTTTGCTTCTCTAAACACTATAGACCCAGCTTTGTAGGCTTAACTGGGTAGCTAAGGTGTTTTAAACTGGGAATCAATTTTGTGGCCCTCGTCTGAATCCTTTTCAAAGCCTCAATATCCACCATGTGAAGGGACCAATACTAGACACAGTATTTTAAATGAGGCCCAATTAAGGTTTTGTACAAGGTATGTTTCATTTTATATTGAACAGTCCTGTGAATGTAGCCCAGTACTCTATTTGCTTTAGATATAGATTCACGGCATTGATCGTGAACCTTTACAGAGGTATGAACAATGAAACCAAGGTCTTTTTCTTTCTCCACAGGCTTGAGTTTTGCTCCCTCTAAGGTTTATGTATAGTTAACATGGGTCCGAAAACATGCAAAACACTATGCTTGTCTAAGTTAAATACTATTTGCCAAACAGGGGTGCATTCCCCCACCACATCGAGATCTGCATGCAGTAGCTTACTCTCTTCCATAGTACTAACACTTGCACAAATCTTTGTATCATCCGCAAACTTGCAGAGCATTCTCCCAACACCAACATCTAAGTCATTAATAAAGATAGTAAATAGCAATGGCTCTAACACCGATCACTGGAACCAGTCTCCAAGCAAATCCACAGCCATTGATCATAATTCTGTCTATGGATATGTATGGTGGGAGGGAAGGGAAAAATGTGAATTTTGTATTTGAAACATTATTTTCCAGGTTCAAATCAGAGGGAAAAAAAGCATGAACTAAAGTTGACCCATTTAGATTTGGATGTACAATTTTATTAAAAATGACATCCCAATATGCAACATTCTTCCTGCATGAATTCACTCACCCTTACACACAAAAGGTTAAAATCTATTTCACCTTGAAACAATTGCCTTGTTAACTAACCCTGCAGATAGTTGGAGTGGGCCAACTATCTGTAATAAAACAAAACATGCACATTCAATAAATATAATACACACCCAAGACTAAATTTAGTCTGAAATGTGCTACTTACAAATTTGTAAAAAGCTGGACATCAGCAATAGAAAATGCAGAGCTGGGTCATAAACTCAAAGTACATAATAAACTAGCAAGTCAGCGGAGCAATAAAGTTTCTCCAAGTAAATCAGGACTGTTTGGCTGGAACATGGACAGAAATTCACTCAATAACGAGCAAAGTCAACATACTGCATTCAGTGAAAATCTGTGCAATTTCTTTCACCATGAATTTCCATGGAGTGATTACATTTTAAAAGAGAAATCCGCCCATTCTGAAGAAGATCACTACATTAAGTTCGGTGCCAGTCAATTTAAGAACCTAATGTTGTTGAGTATGAAGACAGATGGAAGGATTGGAGGGACCTGTTACCTAATTGTATTTCCCAAATAATGCTGAGATATTTTCAGTACAAATCTACAAATGATATGTTAAGTTGCAGTGATGACACTGAAAACCAAAGTAGGGTTGGGGTGTGAAAATATAATACTGACTATCAACTTAAACTTGATGATCATGGTTAATCTGTTCTCAATAGGAATCCACTTAATGAGATGTTTGGTCCACACAATGATTTGGGTTTCTGAAGATAACAAAGTGATGGTGGAAAACAAATAGTGAGGACAGTCATCTTGAATTTCACTGATTAAGATCCTATTTTCAAAAAGAACACTAGCGACGATGAAAGAACCTTCTTTATCAGATTGATCCAAATTAATTGAAGAAATGCCAAACAGTGATGTGGAAAGCCTGACTCCTCCATATGTTCCTATTTCTGCGGCATGTGGGAAATTAAAACACTGGGCATCATTTCAAAGAAGAGTGTCAGGTTTGGACCAGTTTGCATAACACCTATCGTAATAAGATCTTAGGCTTGGGGTGCAGGTGCACTGTCTGTTGGTTTTGACCTCTGAGGTTTAGAGTTCAAATGTCTAAAGGGTTTAGTAGTAAGTAGACAGGGAGATCATGTTAAAACAGCCCTTCAGTAGCTGAGCCAAGATAAATTTAAAGAATATGTGCCTGAAAACAAGCTGATTCAATCTTTTTTGTCATTAATTTTTTGCATACCTGAAATAAATGAAAACGTTTGAAAAGGACTTGATAGATATTTTGGTTTGCCATGACATTTAGATGTTGCGATTTTGATTGACGTCATTGTGTGATCACTGTAGTTGCTCAGAGATCAGTTCTCATGCACCAAGGACAGAAAATAATGTGTGAATCAACTATTGTTCAAAAAAAATTCAACAGTTGCAAAATGGTAGAGTGCATGTTTAAAACAGTCAAAAGATATCTTTAAGAATAAGCCTCACGAACAGATCATTTGCTTCTATCTATAATTGAGATGGGAACATGTAGATACCAGTGGTGTACCAATAGATTGGGTTATTTTAAACCATCTACCAACAATGTCTATTCTCTCATTGTTCAACAAGATGACACAACCCTTCGACCAAAAAATTGATAAAAAGGGAGAAAATTGAATATGAAAGTAAACTAGCAAGAAATATACAAACGGATTGTAAGAGTTTCTACAAGTATGTAAAAAGGAAGAGAGTAGCAAAAGTAAACGTTGGTCCCTTGGAGGCTGAGAAGGAGAAATTATAATGGGGAATCAGGAAATGGCAAAGACATTAAACAAATATTTTGTATCTGTCTTCACAGTAGTAGACACAAAAAGCGTACCAAAAATAGTGGGGAACCAAGGGGTAAATGAGAGTGAGGAACTTAAAACAATTAATATCACAAGAGAAAAAGTACTGGACAAACTAATGGGACTAAAAGCCAACATCCTAGGGTTGGGCCTGGGCCTGATGGCCTACCTCCTAGAGTTCTAAAAGGGGTGGCTGCAGAGATAGTGGATGCATTGCTTATGATCTTCCAAAATTCTCTAGATTCTGGAAAGGGCCCAGTGGACTGGAAGGTAGCAAATGTTACCCTGCTATTCAAGAAGGGAAGGAGAGAGCAAAGGGAACTACAAGCCAGTTAGCCTGACATCGGTCATCGGGAAAATGCTGGAATCCATTATTAAGGAAGTGGTAACAGGGCACTTAGAACATTATAATATGATTAGGCAGACATGGTTTTATGAAAGGGAAATCATGATTGACAAATTTATTAGAGTTTTTTGAGGATGCAACTAGCAGGGTAGATAAAGGGGAACCAGTGGATGCAGTATATTTGGATTTTCAAGGCATTCGATAAGGTGCCACATAAAAGATTGTTACACAAGGTAAGGGCTCATGGGGTTGGGAGTAATATATTAGCATGGATAGAGGATTGGTTAAAGGACAGAAAACAGAGAGTAGGGATAAACGGGTCATTTTCAGCTTGGCAGGCTGTAACTAGTGGGGTGCTACAAAGATCGATGCTAAGGCCTCAGCTATTTACAATCTATATAAATAACATAGATGAAGGAACCGAGTGTAATGTATCCAAGTTTGCTGACAATACAAAGCTAGGCTGGAAAGTAAGCTGTGAGGAGGACACAAAGAGTCTTCAAAGGGATATAGACAGGTTAAGGGAGTGGGCAATGAGGTGGCAAATGGAGTATAATGTGGGAGAAATGTGAGGTTATTCACTTTGGTAGGAAGAATAGAAAAACAGAATATTTTTTAAATGGTGAGAAGCTATTAAATGTTGGTGTTCAGAGAGACTTCGGTGTCCTCGTACAAGAAACACAAAAAGTTAGTATGCATGTTGGCATTTATTGCAAGAGGGTTGGAGTACAAGATTAAGGAAGTCTTACTACAGTTGTACAGGGTTTTGGTGAGACCTCACCTGGAGTACTGTGTACAGTTTTAGTCTCCTTATCTAAGGAAGGATATACTTGCCTTGGAAGCGGTGCTACAAAGAGTCACTACATTAATTTGTGGGATGATAAGGTTGTCCTATGAAGAGAGGTTGAGTAGAATGGACCTATACTCTCTGGAGTTTAGAAGAATGAGAGGTGATCTCATTGAAACATATAAGATTTTGAGGGGGCTTGACAGGGTAGATGTTGAGAGATTGTTGCCCCTGGCTGGAGAGTCTAGAACCAGGGGGATAGTCGCAGGATAAGGGGTCGGCCATTCAAGGCTGAGATGAAGAGTAATTTCTTCACACAGAGGGTTGTGAATCTTTGGAATTCACTACCCCAGAGGTCTGTGGGTGCTGAGTCATTGAATATATTCAAGGCTGAGATGGATAGATTTTTGGACTCTCGGGGAATCAAGGGATATGGAGATCGGGCGGGAAAGTGGAGTTGAGGTTGAAGATCAGCCATGATCTGATTGAATGGTGGAGCAGGCTCGAGGGGCCGCATGGCCTACTCTTGCTCCTATTTGTTGTGTTCTTATGTCCAAAATGTCCTTTATTTCTAAAAGTTCAATGACTTGAAAGGTTGTGATTAAAGGAGTAATATTTTCAAAAAAGAGTACATGGCTAGCCATTTTTTACTTACAGAGGTAGAAGAGCCAGAAGAGTTTTGCATTACTTTGGTTTGGACAGCTTTACATGAAACTGATGTGTCTTCTGTGCAACATATGTTATTGCATTGTTATTTGCAAACGAACAAACATGTTTTTTTTCATAAAGATAGTGTCTCTTTAACTTGAACAGAAATGTCCTCCTAGTAGGATATTTGCTAGTCTTCTAATGATAGAATCCCTCACGTTCCATAGGAGCTTTTCAATCTTGTACGATTCTGAGCAATCACATATGTTTTTTTTATCCTGACATCATCTGGACCATGTGATCCCTACTCCTGTCCTGTATAAAGGCCCAGGACCTGCACAATATCTCGATTCTTTTTGACGCACGTTGTCCTAAAAACAATTTATTTCAAATGTCCTTAACCATTAAACAGCAATAGTGACCCCATGCAGAACCTGAGGGATTGGTTGGGAGGGATTGCGGTGTCTAAGCATGATATAATTCGAAAAATGATGAAGACCCTACAATGTAGGCAATCTTATTTTCTCCATCATTCCTCACATACCATAGGAGCAATACCAAAGGAGTACCAATTCAGAAAGAGGGATCCCTCAATCCCTGTTGCCAAAACAGATCTGCCAAAAACATTGCCTTGGATGTTGTCCACGTTTAAAGAGTAAAGTCAGGTAAATGTGAAGGATGGCCATCTATCTGCCTTACAGAAATTGTCAATGAAAATCTAACTAAGAGAAGCTCAAGAAATAACAATGCAAAGAGTAAAATGGTCGTCAACCTGATGTATGGTCCAATAAAGAAAACACTGCTTTGGCACTTAGTTTCCATATAACACAAATAGCTACTAGGACTTCCAGAAGTATTGAGGCTGGTGAATGTAAAAACATATCGCTTTGTGTACATCAACATAGTGAACCTAAAATCTGAATCTAACTGATGGGGAGGTGTATAAAAAAGAAGGTACAACAATCTTCAAACCCAAATTGAATCCCAAATTGTAGCAAAGGCTACCTGATTTTTTGGGAGCTCAATGGAGAAACAAGGAATTTGCTGCTCAGGGAGTGCTGAGTGGCCCTTAGATTTAAAGGATTTCTTACTTTGGATGCTAATGTCTCAATCGGGAGGGAGTCCTGTAATTCATCTGAGTGTACCATTCCCCAAAAAGATGCCACAATGACCTTGAAACCAGGATCTACAAATCCAAGATAGTTGCCCCCCTGCCACTGAAGGAAGCCACTCATCTGAATCAATAGCGGCTGAGGGGCATAACAGAATTAATGATTGCCCACTGTAGAGGAGCCGGATCCTTGATTGGATCCACAATGCAAATCTAAGGAAGATACACAAGGCTTAATGCACTGAGAGAGCTTGAGATAAGGTGCTCAAAATCCCTCTCTCTCTCAAAGGGGCTTGCAGACCAAAAGTGGATCTACAAGCCCACTCTTAACATAATGAGACTCCTATGCTCCATGAGTGCCATATACTTAACCATTTGGAAATCAGATTCAAATTGATATTTAGGGGCAGATTTTAACTTTCACCACCAGGCGAAAAACTGCCGGTAGCAGATCGGCCGGCTTTACACACTACACCCGATTTTGGGCAGGGAGTATAATGGGCAGCTGATCCGCTATTGTTAGTTTTCCACCTGTCGGTGAAAGTTAAAATCTACCCCTTAGAGTTCGTAAGCAATGCTTTCACCTGGCCACCAAAAACACATTTCCTGTGTGATTCTAGGGTACCCTTGGAATACACAAAGACATGCCCCAAAACAGCTGCCAAGAAGCAGGGATCTGGGTCCTGCCCAAAATTATGGACCACCTACCAGGATTGTGCTGAATTTCTACTCTCCCTGGCTTCTGAAAACTCACACCTCCTTGGATACAAAAATAAAAAGAGGTGCAACACTTTACTAACTGCAGTAATAATATCATACCTAGCCCAACATACATACCACCAAACCTATATGTGAGGTTTAGTCTACCTATAAAGAGTCTTTGCATGCTCACCTCCACAATGCTGTAGTGCAGTAAATAAGAAGAAATCATGAGAAGGCATTGCCTTGTCCCTTTGATCTCAGAAGACCAAAGTATGATAGACACATAGATATCATACCCACTTGAACACAGCTATCAAGAGGGAAAGGTTTTCCAAACCAGCCAGCCGCAAACATAAATTGTTTCACAGCCGATATGATAGATGAATCCATTTGCTACCTAGTTGCAAAACCCCCTGTAACTCAACTGATTAATCGCAGATCACAGCAAGCAGTTGTGTTAAGTGGTTTCTAATTGAGATACATCTGCGCTTAATTAATTTTAGAATCAAACTCATATAAGAGCGTTGTCTCTAGAAACTGGTTTAGCCACATTGGCCATTTATTGGCTGCTGTGGTAATTAGATTTAAAGCAATGACAAGGATACCGCGGCTGGAGTATTGTGTCCAGTTCTGGACACCGCACTTTAGGAAAGATGTCAGGGCCTGAGAGAGGGTGCAGAAAAGATTTACTAGAATGATTCCAGGGATGAGGGACTTCAATCACGTGGCTAGACTGGAGAAGCTGGGGTTGTTCTCCTTGGAACAGCGAAGATTGAGAGGAGATTTGATAGAGGTATTCAAAATCATGAAGGGCCTGGACAGAATAGATAGAGGGAAACGATTCCCATTGGCGGATGAGTCAAAAACCAGAGGGCATAGATTAAAGGTGATTGGCAAGAGAACCAAAGATGACATGAGGACAAACTTTTTTGCACAGCAAGTGGTTATGATCTGGAATGGATCGGGGGGGCGGTGGAGGCAGAATCAATCGTGGCTTTCAAAAGGGAACCAGATAAGTACTTGAAAGGACAAGATTGGCAGCGTTGCAGGGATAGGGTGGGGGAGTGGGACTAACTGGATTGCTCTTGCAAAGAGCCGGCACGGACTCGATGGGCCGAATGGCCTCCTTCCATGCTGTAACCTTTCCATGATACTATACAAAGATATTAAAAAGGTACAGGCCCTGAAATCCCACAGAAATTCTCTCAGCCTCCTGCTGTAACTCCGGCGAAAGATTAACAGAATCCCCAATAAATAGCTGAGATACAGTGTAACCCAGTCATTTTTTGGGGGTTTCCCTGGTCTCTCGCTGGAGTTACAGCCGGAGACCAGGCGATCTCCTGCTGAGTTTCAAGGCCAGAATCTTTTTATATGAAATATATGACAGATATCCCTATCCGTCGCAGTCACATCAGTTTCATTCCTCGATGGACCTAGCTTTTTGAAAAGCTATCTTCAAAAGTTGCAAATAAAAAGATTAATTACTTTAGAAAACAGACTTAGGAAATTAAATGGAGATTTCTGAATTTTTAAAAAAAATTTACAATTAAAATCAGTTAATTCTTTTGGTGATCTTTTCTTTGGACTGTTAAATTACTTCACACAAGCATGAAACATTTCACGCACAGCACCTACCACCATAAAATATATTAGAATGCATCTATGAACTTCCAACCTTGAGAAACACATCAGCCCTTAATTTGCAAGTCAGGCAAAAATGTGGTTGAGTTGACCAATTTCATCTCAGGGGATGATCCAAACTGAATTTCGCAATTGGAGACCTTTACCTTAATTTGAATAAGCGACTGGCACAGGAATAGCTTGCACAGGGTGCTTGGTATGTGGACGTCTTGAGAAGGGAATGAAAAATCTGATGAAGCAGCATGTCTTAATGGTTTGCATCTTGCCACAAAAAGGGAAGCGATCGTGTTGGCAAAAAGAAAATGGAAGAATTGTTCACAATGGCACAGCTGAGACTTGTGAGCAATAGTGCCCCTTATGATATTAAATATTTTAAAGATCCCATTGCAGAAGGTGCATGCAAGGAGTATGACCCTATTTGGAGCTGAAGGCACCCTCCAGTAAAGGCAGAGTGCCAGCTACATGGAGGGAGATCACTAATTCTCATCCCTGTGTCTGTGCGACATTTTGAGGTGTGATGACTGAGCGTGGCATTTTTGAGGTATGATGTCCGAGTTCACACTTTCAGGTGTAATGCCTCTGAAAGGTGTGACACGATAGTTATACGGACAATACTGCGGAACAATTCTCACTGCTTTAATTACAAAGACAACAGTGATACCAACAAGGCAACTGGGTTTACCATGAATTTCCAGTTAGCCTGTGTGTAGTAAATAAAAGCAATGCTGTGAAATCAAGAGAAACACCCACATAAGGCAAGTACAACATTTACAAACCTCATGTCAGGATAGACATTAGAAACAAACAATTTTCCACAGTAAAGTGGACATCTGAAACAAACTCCCAGAGAATTGTTGATTGGGGCCAATTAACACCATTCAAAGGATCACTTCCTGTCAAGAAAGGGGATTGAGGGTTACAAAGCTATTAATAATACTTCTTTGATTTTTTAATAAGCAGAGGTAGGTAGGGTGAACCGTGATACAGTAATCATATACTACTACTACTATTACTACTACAACAACAACTTGAATTTACATAGCACCTTTAATGTAGTAAAACATCCCGAGGCACTTCACAGGAGCGTTACTGAACAAAATTTGACATCGAGCCACATAAGGAGATATTAGGACAGGTGACTAAAAGCTTGGTCAAAGAGGTAGGTTTTAAGAAGCGTCTTAAAGGAGAAGAGAAAAGTAGAGAGGTGGAGAGGTTTAAGGAAGGAATTCCAGTGCTTAGGGCCTAGGCAACTGAAGGCACGACCGCCAATGGTGGAGCGATTAAAATCGGGGATGCACAAGAGGCAAGAATTAGAGGAGCGCAGAGATCTTGGAGGGTTGTAGGGCTGGAGGAGGTTACAGAGATAGGGAGGGACGAGGTCATGGAGGGATTTGAAAACAAGGATGAGAATTTTAAAATTGAGGCGTTCCCGGACCGGGAGCCAATGTAGGTCAGCGAGCACAGGGGTGACGGGAGAATGGGACTGGGTGCGAGTTTGGATATGGGCAGCGAGTTTGGGTGAGCTCAAGTTTATGGAGGGTGGAAGATGGGAGGCCAGCCAGGAGAGCATTGGAATAGTCGAGTCTAGAGGTAACAAAGGTATGGACGAGGGTTTCAGCAGCAGATGAGCTGAGGCAGGGGCGGAGATGGGCGATGTTACGGAGGTGGAAGTAGGCGGTCTTGGTGATGGAGCGGATATGTGGTCGGAAGATCATCTCAGGGTCAAATAGGATGCCAAGGTTGCGAACAGTCTGGTTCAGCCTCAGACAGTGGCCAGGGAGAGGGATGGAGTACATGGCTGGGGAATGGAGTTAGTGGCGGGGACCAAAGACAATGGCTTAGGTCTTCCCAATATATAGGCTCTGGATGGCGTGGGCTTGATGGGCCAAATGTTATTTGCTCACCCCTGTCTTTGGTTTCTTATTTAGTACAAGAAACTTAGGCATAGTTAATTATTCTAAGAACTTAAGTAACAATCTCATGACCCAAACAAAGGTACATGTAAAATAGCGCTTTGAACAGAATTCAACTGATACGTTTAAATACAGTGTTATGCTCTTTCATTCATGTAAAAGACTAGTGCAATTCACTTGTGTCTGTGGTGCTCATAAGTTTCAGGTCTTTCATGAAATAATCACCAATTAAAACAATTTTAGGGAGGTTATCTATGATCTAAATATAAAACTATTAAACAGCAATTATTTCTCATTTTTATTTCTTAGAAAAGCAGTCAAGGTCAGAAGTCAGCTGAGGTTCATCCGGAGCCCATTTTTGAAAAAGGCTAAATCCTCGAGAGGAAGTCCTCTATCAACCAGAGAAAATTCGCATCTTAAGGTTGTTGAAGCAACAAAAACTTTCCAGATGTTCTAATAGGTCACAGGTGTCCATTTTTAAAAAACAGCTTGATATTTGATGAACAGAAGATAAACGAGGTGTTTGATTAAAATGCAAAAGAGCATTATATTATTAAGATGATTAAATGTTGACCGTGGACAGAACAAATGGATGGCAGATAGCCCTCTCTTAATCCCATTTTGAGCAACACATAGGATTAAAGGTATGCAATGTTTCAGAATCCCCATAGCTTTCTTCACAAAGACAGTTAGAAATTCCAAAGCAGTTCCCTCACCGCAGTAGTGAAAGCAAGTTGAAAATCTACTCCATAATTGGGTATTCATTGCTGCGGGGAATAGGCAAAGCCAGTTTGGAGGATACCCATTTAGTGATACCCAAGGCAGTTCAAGTAAGAGTCACTCCGGGTAGCAGACAAATAAATTATGAACTGTTTTCCTTGCACTAGAATTCACAAAAGGCACTGTTGATAAGAAATTAATCTGGCACACTATCCAGACAAGACTCATGATCCAGAACACATCACATACAGATCTGTTTTTACCTATAGGCACTCGGTTTGGCCACACACAACTCACTGCAACACAGTACCATAAACAATCTTAAGGCAAAAACAAGCAGAATGAACTGAATACGATACTAAAGTTTCCTGATGTTGTCTAATAATGCTGGATACGTGAAAATGACATAGAAAAATTTTGCATGGCCTCTGAAAGATTAAAACCAATATCATAGCGGGCAGGAAATTGGACATGAATTTAGATTTGAGGTTAGGATCAGATCAGCCATGATCTTATTAAATGGCGGAGCAGGCTCGAAGGGCCAATTGGCCTACTCCTGCTCCTATTTCTTATGTTCTTATGTTCTTATAGTATCATAGTAGGTACAGCTCAGGAGGAGGCCATACGGCCCATCGTGCCTGTGCCAGCTCTTTGAAAGAGCTATCCAATTAGTCCCATTCCCCTGCTCTTTCCCCATAGTCCTGTATTTCTTTTCTCTTCAAGTGTTTATCCAATTCCCTTTTGAAAGTTAGTATTGAATCTGTTTCCACCACCCTTTCAGGCAGTGCATTCCAGATCATAACAACTCACTGCGTAACAAAATGTTTCCTCATGTCGCCTCTGGCTCTTTTGCCGATATCAATTATATGTCAGCGATTCACACTGGCATAAAACCTTACAGTACAGCTATTTCAGTAAAAAATCTGCTGAGTGCCTGAGAAGAGTTTTTATGCTGGTGGTAACACTGTTGAATTATCCATGGTTAACTCGGTATGAATTCTCAAACATAAAATAGCTAAAAGTAAGGGAAATAAGCAAATCAAAAGAATACTGTGCAAAGATCAACCAGAGGGGCAATACAGTTCTAGGTAGGATGGCATGCAGAGTTTAGCCTTCTTAAAAGTTTACAGAAGAATCTCCTTATTTAAAATCTGTGTCAGTGCACAGTGTGTTAATTGTATCCATGTGATTTATATCAATTAGTGTTAATTGTATTCAGGTGGTGGGTATCAATTGGGGACTCTCTTGTATCTATTTATAGGAGGGTGTGTAACGGGATATGGGGGAATAAAGGCTTGGAAGCAACTGAAGACTAGGTTCTAGTATTCTATCCTTCACCACCTGGCTATCCGACTTTTTATACAGTGCACTCAGTTTAATATAAATACCTTGTATAATGGCGTATAAATATGCAGGAGTTCATTTATCAACAGGGTATGATAAATCAGTGCACAGCCATCACTATTGCATTGAACTTTGTACTATATACCAGATCAAAATTAAACCATGTGGTCCAATTAAATTTGAATGCTTGAAGTGATTTATCATAGCTGAGCCCAATCCTATACTCACCCAAAGAAATACAGTCACACTTTCGAGCAGTAGTCACTGGGCAGCAATCACAAGTGATAACATTGGGTGCTTGTATACCTTCCCAGTGTAGAAATCCTTTTTGTGCTATTTGCTTCTACCATTGAGGTTTTGCACTTCTGAACACTGCTGGTATTGTAAGTTATAAGAATTATAAGTCTCTTGGCCTCAACAAAACAACCGGTCTCTAGAATTACAGCAATTATTAATTTTTTGAAAAGGAAATTTTAAAAAACATAAAACGCTGAGGAGGGAGAGGGAGGAATGGTTCTTGACACATGGGCAGAGATCCTAGCCATAATGCCCTGGCAGTTTTCACAAACAGCAGCTTCAGCATCTGTTGGCATGAATTTATTATTTACAGGTAGTGACCTGCAGCACTACAGAAAAGTGAACATTAAATAGCACATTCTAACTCTAACACAAACTCAAAGCAACCTACTGCTTTGCAGCAAAATGTTTTGTTGGCTCTTGTGTCTGCGACAGGCTGTGTTTTTTTTGGCAATTGGCAAAGAAAAGCATTCACATGGAAGATAAAGGCAGTCTTCAGGTAGCTGTCCTGAATAGATTAGAATAAAAACAATAATTTTCAATCACATCATAATGCACAAACATCTTCTGTGCCATTTTTCTCGGCACAAAAAACCTTTGGACCTGGTCACCTTCTGTGGTTTCAATTATTAAACGACCATTCTTTGTGGTTCCTCCTAGCCCACCCTCAATTAATTTGCAATTACATACAATACGGTCAAAAATACAAAGACTAAAAGAGGCATCCAGGCAGAGAATTGATAAAGAAACCACGAATATGATTTGAACTAACAGGTTAAACCAAAGGACCAGTAAAAACAATAAAGGCGAATCTGGCCTATATGTTGAGTAACACTAGACAGCAGGGCCCCGATATTAGAGTGGAGGCGGGATGGCAGCAGGGGGGGTGAATGAGCCCATGGGTAACCCGACCAATAAAAAATGTCCGTTTCCCACGCAATCGCAATTTAATTGGTGCCACTTAACGTGGCTTCCGGGGTTTGCTATCCGAAAGCTGCGCAGCGGGTGGACTGCGCACCCGCATCACAGGCTGTCAGCTGGAGGAGCTCAAATTAAAGGGCCATTGCTCCGAAGGCTTTTGCTGGAGCAAACACCCACAGGGGCAAGGCTGCTCCAAGGTTTAACGATGCCTCACTCCAGGTGCTACTGGACGGGGTGAGGAGGAGAAGGGGTGTGTTTTGCCCGGTGGACAGGAGGAAGTAGCCTGCCTCTGCCACAAAGAAGGCCTGGCTCGAGGTGGCAGAGGAGACCACCAGCAGCAGCAATATCTCCCACACCTGGATCCAGTGCAGGAAGCGCTTCAATGACCTAACTAGGTCAGCCAAAGTGAGTACACATACTGATTCTCCTGCATTCCGTCTTCCACATCACCCACTCCCCCCGTCCCCCAACTCATTGTGCACTGCCAAGATTACTCCATCACATCAATCCACACACCCACTTAAGGCTCATCCTCAACTTACCTGCACTTCCTCACCTCCCCATTAGTCACCCCGCCACTAACACTCACCTCAATCCTCATCCAATGTGATGGCTCTGTCTCATACTCACCCTCTGATGCACCTCTTTCACAGTCAGCCTCATCCAAAGCAATGCATTCATCGGTTGACCACTTCACCATCACTCACTCACACGTCTGTACTTTCTCCCCTTCGAGGAGAAGAGAGCGCAAAATGCACGTGAGAGGGCGAGGGCTGGAGGGGGGGACACAGCAAGTGGTGGTCCTCACAGACGTGGAGCTGGAGGCGTTGGAGCTCTGCCGCACCCTCGAGTGCCTGTCCTTCGGGGATGGCGAGACTGGCACCCCACAAACATCAGGTGACACAACTTTAACATTCATCACACACAATATGAATTGATGTTAACATGCCTTGCCATCTTAAACACCTCAGTATGCTCATCGCAACATGACACATCTGTGATGATGCTTAATATTGCCTTCTGTTCTCTTACACGGCCTTCAGCGATCACAGTGACGGCACAAGGGTGTTTCCTCAGAGGACATGCTGGCCTCCGAGGGTGCACCGTCACATCTTAGTGAGCCATCCACCAGCGCAGATACTTAGACCTCAGTTAGTTGGGTTGGTACCTGGTGAGTCGCTACACACTTGAGTATGAGCAGGCACTGGTGGCAGGGGCAGCTGTGGAGAGTCCGCGTCGGTAGGAGCACTCCCGTCCAGGCTCTGCTCAGCTGGACGCAGATGCTGAACCCTGGGGGCCATCCTTTAAAAGGAGAATGATCGAGGGACAGCAGCACATTTGCGAGGTACTGGAACAGGTCCCACACACACTCTCCACAATAGTGCAGAGGATGGAGGAGTCCAGCTCCTGAGATACTGTCACAGGGACATGAGCAACTCTCTGAGATAGTGTCACAGGTATGTGCGGGAATGTCTGTGCTGGCGAGAAGGCTAGCCTCCGTTGAGCTTCACAAATGAGTCCATTCAGGCCATAACAATGGTTGTTCGGACTCAGGGTGATCAACATTCTGCAGACAGGCAGGCAGGTAAATTAACACTAGCCTTACGAGGCTTCACACATGTCCTCCAAACTGTTCTTCAGCAGAGCGGTAGGAGTGATTTGGCCCTATCCCAAGGGAGGGATGGTGGCGAAAGGGGACATGGAAGTGGGGACGCCACTCAAAGCACTCCCACGTCTCACCCATTGCCCCCCCTCTCAACCAGTACCCGCAATGCTGTCTCCTCTCCAGGTGGCCGAGTCTGCCCCTGCACAGGTGCAGGTGGAGCAGAGTTTGGAGGGGCCCTCACGGGCACCGAAACCCAGAGGGTGTAGGCCCAAAGCATCTAAACAGTCAGGGCATGAACATGAGCAACCTGCCACTACCTCTGCTGCAGCCACAGGGGATGCACCATGTAGAAGCAGTAGGAAGAAAAAGGCGAAGGTTTTGTGAGCAGGAAGGATATGCACAAGGGTGTTTGACAGTTGCTCATGTTTTTCATTTATATTTAGTTTTTGTTAAAGTGACATTAAATATTATGATTGTCACCACTGCTGCCACATCTTGCCCATTCTTGACTGGCTTCTGTGATAGGACCCTTTCACGAGGTTCACCATGAACGGCAACATTTGATGCCACCCATTGGGTCACTTTACAGTGGGTGTATGTGTAGTTGCAGGACTGTTTTGTGCAGGGAGGGGTGGGCGGCTGGTCTTTCCAGGTGGTGTGACGACTGGACTCTTCACACTTTCTGATGTTGGCTGAACCGTTCACATATCAGTGACCTCCATCAGGTCACCCCTTAGTCTTCTCCTTTCTAGAGAAAACAGCCCCAGCCTATTCAATCTTTCATGATAGGTACAACCTCTTAGTTCTGGTATCATCCTAGTAAATCTTTTTTGCACCTTCTCCAATGCCTTTATATCCTTTTTATAATAAAAGGCCAGAACTGCGCACAGTACTCCAAGTGTGGTCTAGCCAAGGTTCTATGCAAGTTTAACATAACTTCTCTGCTTTTCAAATCTATTCCTCTGGAAATGAACCCCAGTGCTTTGTTTGCTTTTTTTATAGCCTTATTAACCTGCATCACTACTTTTAGTGATTTGTGTATCTGTAGCCCCAGATCCCTCTGCTCCTCTACCCCATTTAGACTCTTATTTTCCAAGGAGTATGTGGCCTCCTTATTCTTCCCTACCAAAATGTACCACCTCATACTTATCTATGTAGATTCAGAAGGGGAAGATCCTGTTTGACCAATGTCTTTGACTTCTCGAGGAAGTGACATTCCAAGCAGACTGTGGTGCTTCTGAAAAGTATTACCAGTGCAAGAGCATAAAAGGACTAAAAGAGACAGAAGAGAACTTTCCATTCATTCCTTTCAATGGTATTGGCCTTTAGATCAGACTATATGGAGAGTTTTTGGATATGAACTACTTGAAAATGTGATCAGAGAAAGAGTAATCACTGATAGGGCAGACCTCCAACCTTTTAATCTCCAGGATCTTTTAGGGCTCTGTGTCTTGGACTGAATTGATTAATAAAGAGGAAAAACAACACATATAAATCCTGCAGGAAAAAAGGGGAGGGAGTTCACTGCGATTACTATCTGATTATGCAGAAACCTGTTAAAAGAATGGTCAGAGGGGCAAAACAAGACCTGGAAAAAAGCATAGCTGCAGATGCAAAGTATAACAGTAAAAGGTTCTTTCAGTATTTCATAGGTAAGAGGGCAGTCAGAGACGAGGTGAGAACCATGAAAGGTACAAACAGGCTAGAAACAGAGAATGAGCAGAAGATAGATAATATCCTGAATGATTGTTTCCTCCATGTAGTCACAAAGAACGACATGCCCTCTCCAAGAGATCACCTAAGCAGAATTATGATTTTGATAGGAATGAGAAGGATGTCTTCCTGGGGATTTATTTGTTTTGAGCTCTTCTAGCCTAAATAAATCCCTAGTGATAGATGGCACACAGAGAGAAGATATGTGAGACAGTGACAATCATTATGAGTGAGTCACTAGACACTGGGAGGGCACCAGTAGATTGGAAATAGGCAAACACAGTGCCTATATTCAAAAGGGTCACAAAACAGACACAGGTAACTACAAACTCATTAGTCTTACTGCAATCCTGTACAAAATAATAAAATCAGTTAGCAGTAGTAAACGTGAGGATTATCTGTACAATAATAACATAGTAAATGTAGATTCAGAAGGGGAAGATCCTGTTTGACCAACTTCTTTGACTTTTTGAGGAAGTGACATTCCAAATAAACTGTGGAAAGTTCCACCTGAAAGACAATAGTTAAACTTGTGGAGCTTCAGAGTGTATCCTGGGACTAGATCAGAAATTGTCTGAAGAATAGAAAACAATGGGTACTTGTTAGAGGAGTTATGTCAGGGTGAGGGAGGGGGGGTGAAGCTCTACGGAGGATTAAGTACTATGTTGGGTGCCCCAGGACTCAGTGTTGGGAGCACTACACTGTAATTTATATCAATAACTTGGATTCAGAAATGCAATTCAAACTGAACAGATTTGCGGATAATACCAAATTATAAAGGATAGTGAATTCAGAGGAAGCAACTCAGAAATTACAAAATCAGCTGGACAAAATATGTATGTGGGCAGAACATGGCAGATGAAATTTAATATGAACTAGTGTAATGTACTGTACATAGTAAGAAAATAATGGACAAGACTCATACTCCAAGGATGAAGTTGAAAGAGACTGTCAGTCTTGGTAGACTCAACACTCAAGATATCCAACCAGTGCAATCAACAAAGCAAATAGAATATTCAACCATATGGCCAGAAAAGTAGACTATAAGTCAGAGAGAATCATGGTTAAATTATGTAGTGTTCTGGTCAGACCACAACTTGAGCATTGTGTTCAGTCTGGTCACCAATACGCAAAGACATCTAAGCACTGGAAGCAGTGCAAAGTAGAGCCATGAGATAGATCGCTACGGGCAGAAGTCTGAGGTATGAGGAAAGAATGGAGAAACCTGGGCTTTTCAGCATTGAAGGGAGGCATCTAAGGTGACCTTATTGAGGCTTATAAGATAGTAAATGATATGGATAAGATAAATCTGGACAATTACTTTAATCTAAATTATTAGTGTAGTAC
The DNA here is from genome assembly GCF_035084215.1 of Heptranchias perlo. Lineage (NCBI taxonomy): Eukaryota > Metazoa > Chordata > Chondrichthyes > Hexanchiformes > Hexanchidae > Heptranchias > Heptranchias perlo. Next base: position 25,139,160 of record NC_090334.1, on the reverse strand, counting down.
AAGAGTCATGTGTTCAAACTAGTAAAAAGCAAATTTAGGACTAAAATCAGGAAGTTCATACAAAGAGTGATCAACACATGGAATAGACTTCTGGATGTGGTAGTGGATGCAAAAACCTTGCAAACATTTAAGAAACAATTGAATACAGCAATGGAGGCACTTTAAGGACTTTCTGGATGAACCAAAATGGACTAAAAGGCCTCCCGCATCCATGATTATGTGATCTTATGATCAATATTGGTGTCCCAAGTTCTGGGTGCCAATAAATTCTGGCTGTCAGTACAGCTACAATACTTTGTACAACAGAACTAAGTCCCTCTAATTAGCAATATAGTTGATATGTATAATATGATATCTTTTGTGGTTTACTGTGATTCAAGCAAATCGACAAACGATGCTTTTGACGGACGTTTTGGTGTTGCTTTTATTGTTAATTAGCAGTAGCCACAGGGTTGACACTCGTGGAGGCAGGGGCTATGGTTGTCAGTTTGCCTAAACTTTATCTCAGTTGGTTTTCAGTAAGTATGTTTCTCATATTTGAATGGGTGGAACATTGCTTTCATCACTATTCTGATTGAAGTGTTTGTGCTTTGAACTGATTATTTAAGAATTTTTAGTGTGATGCCAAGCGTGGTTTTTAACATAATGCACGTTTTGTAAATTCCCCATTTTTTGGACTTAAACTACTTTTCTGTGGCGTTGTCAAGTACTCAGCATGGTTTATAGTCCCTGTACCTGCTGTGGGCAAAGATACAATCTCTTTCGAGCTTTTTCTTTAGTTCACATATTCAAGGGTGTATTTTTATGAAAAACAATCTTCCACAATTTCATCTGCCATTATTTTCTTTGTCCTTTTACCTATTTACATTTATTTATGTGGATTTTAATTTGCTTTGTTTTTTGTGAATTATATTGTTATTTCTAAGATGTGAAGCGGCCCAATTAAATGAAAAGAAGATAGTGTAAGCTATAGGGTTCCAATTCTATTCTATGCTTTGTTATACAATTCTAAGAAATCTCCAAAGTATGTCATCTGATTCAAGATAGAGAGTTCAGTAGCTTGCACATCAACATTTTATAATATTTTAGAATAAATAAAACTTGCATTTATGTTGTGTCTTATCATGTCAAAATATCTGAAATTGCTTTTGAAGTGTTCTGATGGAGGCAAATGCAGCAGCAAATTCTGTGCCAGCAACTTTGCACAGATAGCAGTGAGATGACTGACTAGTGATGACTTATAGAGGAAGGAGTGCTGGCTATGAAAACTTGTTGCTCTTCTTTAATAATGTCACCTGAACAAAGCAGATCAGACCTTGGTTCAACTCATCATCCAAAGGTCTGCTCTTCCAACAACCAGCCAGATTATAAGCTTAGACCCTGGTACGGGGCTCAAAACCACAATCTTTTGATCCAGAGGTGAGAATTCGACCAAATGAGCCAAGCTAACACAGATTTCCTTCCATTCTTTATGTGAATGGCCCTAATGTGCTTTCTCATATGGCTTGGTGTGTGTCCTCTCTTTCCTGCTCGTCGGTTTCCTGTGTTATTTACTGTGACTTCCCTTCCCCTTCATCAGAGACATCTTAATCACATTTTCTGCTTCTGCTATTACTTTCAGGTGTACATTTTGGGGAGTTTCCTATTCTAACTGTTTGATTTCTCTTTACAAAAGATCATACATTTTCTTTGTGATTCATCATGTCATGGTGTTTGGTTGGTGCTTGTCCAATAAATACGTTGATTTATACATTTTATATTAACTCACATCCAGGTCATCTACATGATTCCATGTGCTGATTGGATGTTTTGTGGTTGTAATAGCTGTTGTCTGGGAAACAAAGCACTGCAGGGCACAGTCTGTGTTCATTAGAGCCCGTGTGCCAGCTGGACAAATCTTATGCTGCAACTTATTTTATTTGGCTGTAAATAGTTCCAGCTCTATTGTTATTTAATACGAGTCATTCAGTGACTTCAGGCATGACAAATACAGCATAAATATCACTTTTAACTATGCTGACTTGTTTACCTTTTGCAAGATGGTATAGTGTTTTTTAAAGTAACTCTTTAGAAGAGGCAGAGAGATGAATAAATGGAAAGAAGAACAATCTATTTTCAAATGACAGATTCATGGCTCCCTGTAAATACCAAAATGACAAATATATATCTTGCCTTTTCATCACTGAACTAAATTTGAACTTTTTTATATCCTGTATAACCCTATTATTACCCTTATCCATTTTAGGTGGCAACTATTTTATTTCCCAATCCTTACCACTTCCTCCAATGGACTTGCATTTCTGCTGGCTCTCCTGCAAGCAAAGCTAATCAAAGACTCCCCCACAACTTCTGAGATGAATGGTACTTGATGGCCCAGCTTACAGGAAATCTATTCACTATACTGCAAAACAGTTCAATATTGTTCCCCTGAGGTGAGAAGCTCCATCTAGTGTTCTCTTGGAAAAATTATGAAACTCATCGCCCATCTATGAGGTTCCACAGCCATTGCTAGGAACACTGTAGTTATTAATACAGTTTAATTACCACACTGCTACCTTGCAGCAGTTTTTAAAAAATTGTTTGCCTTAATTTAATACTGAAAATGGCAATGGAATTAAGCTCTTTCAAAGAGGCAGCATAGGCGTAATGGAGCGAATGGACTCCTTCTGTGCTGTACGATTTTATGAAATCCCAAATACAACCTTGTGCCCCATTAGACTGCAAGAATCTCATTCTGTATCACATCTCTTCAATCCATTAAAAGAGATTAACTTTTAGTATGGAAATTTCATTGACGTGACTTTAGGAGTGATGGGATATGATTAGGAGCTAAGGCTGCTGGAAATTTAACAATATTCTATAGCAAGTATCACTCCACCTCCACACAAATAAGCACGCACAACAAAATTATTTAAATAATAAATAATGGTTTTACCCAACTACATCCACTGCCTAACCTAATTTATCACTGTCCCTGAAAAATCCCAATGATACAAAACACAAGAAAAAGAAAGCAAGGAAGCAAACATTTGAGAGAAAAATTCTTCAATAGCTCCTTTAACCCTGCATAATCCATGGCTCTTTCTGATGTCGTATCTAGCACTTCAAGAGTTGTAAGTATAACTGCAGCCTGTCTACTTTTGTCATGTACGCCTTACACTTCAATGAGACTTATTAATGCCACTTATTTTATACCCAGTTACAAGGCATCTACGCCACCTGAAAAGTTTTAACTGGTCTCCAAGTTACAAAAATGTCTACCCGTCAGCATTAAAATTCTTACTTTCAAAGAGATGCACGCCACTGGGCTTTTCAGCAAACATATGCTTTGGTATGGAAGCGCTTCTCGATGGATCAATGCATTACATAGTGTGCTACTATACCCACTGATGCTGCAGTTATGGTGTAGATGTAGCCTGACTCTGGTATCAGAGTCCAACCACAACAAAATGGAGTGATATTTCCTGGTTGAGGGAGTCTCACTCCACTTCACTTCGAAGTCAGTTAGAGCCTTCACATTAGATTTACATTCCATGTTTAGCATCAGTGCAAAGCAGTTGTGGCTTCACACCAACATTAAATTTGTGGAGTGTCAATGAACTGTTATGAGTAGCTTGGCTCAGTGGTAGAACTTTTGCCTCTGAATCAGAAGGTTGTGGTTTCAAGCCCCACACTAAGAGTTTGGCATATATGGTGCAATACTGCAGGAGCACTGCATTGTCAGAGGTGCTGCCTTTCAGATGTGATCTTAAAATGAGGTCCTGTCTGCTTGTTCAGGCAGAAATAACATTTCCTGTTCAAAGTAGTGCAGGGGAGTTCTCCCTATATCCTGTCCAACGTTTATCTCTCAACCAACACCATTAAAAACAGATTAACTGATCATTTATCTCATTGCTGTGCACAAAGTAGCTACTGCATTTTTTTTTATTCGTTCATGGGATGTGGGCATCGCTGGCGAAGCCGGCATTTATTGCCCATCCCTAATTGCCCTCGAGAAGGTGGTGGTGAGCCGCCTTCTTGAATCGCTGCAGTCCGTGTGGTGACGGTTCTCCCACAGTGCTATTAGGAAGGGAGTTCCAGGATTTTGACCCAGCAACGATGAAGGAACGGCGATATATTTCCAAGTCGGGATGGTGTGTGACTTGGAGGGGAACGTGCAGGTGGTGTTGTTCCCATGTGCCTGCTGCTCTTGTCCTTCTAGGTGGTAGAGGTCGCGGTTTGGGAGGTGCTGTCGAAGAAGCCTTGGCGAGTTGCTGCAGTGCATCCTGAGGATGGTACACACTGCAGCCACTGTGCGCCGGTGGTGAAGGGAGTGAATGTTTAGGGTGATGGATGGGGTGCCAATCAAGCGGGCTGCTTTGTCCTGGATGGTGTCGAGCTTCTTGAGTGTTGTTGGAGCTGCACTCATCCAGGCAAGTGGATAGTATTCCATCACACTCCTGCCTTGTGCCTTGTAGATGGTGGAAAGGCTTTGGGGAGTCAGGAGGTGAGTCACTCGCCGCAGAATACCCAGCCTCTGACCTGCTCTTGTAGCCACAGTATTTAAATAGCTGGTCCAGTTAAGTTTCTGGTCAATGGTGACCCCCAGGATGTTGATGGTGGGGAATTTGGCGCTGGTAATGCCGTTGAATGTCAAGGGGAGGTGGTTCGACTCTCTCTTGTTGGAGATGGTCATTGCCTGGCACTTGTCTGGTGCAAATGTTACTTGCCACTTATCAGCCCAAGCCTGGATGTTGTCCAGGTCTTGCTGCATGCGGGCTCGGACTGCTTCATTATCTGAGGGGTTGCAAATGGAACTGAACACTGTGCAATCATCAGCGAACATCCCCATTTCTGACCTTATGATCAAGGGAAGGTCATTGATGAAGCAGCTGAAGATGGTTGGGCCTCGGACACTGCCCTGAGGAACTCCTGCAGCAATGACCTGGGGCTGAGATGATTGGCCTCCAACAACCACTATCATCTTCCTTTGTGCTAGGTATGACTCCAGCCACTGGAGGGTTTTCCCCCTGATTCCCATTGACTTCAATTTTACCAGGGCTCCTTGGTGCCACACTCGGTCAAATGCTGCCTTGATGTCAAGGGCAGTCACTCTCACCTCACCTCTGGAATTCAGCTCTTTTGTCCATGTTTGGACCAAGGCTGTAATGAGGTCTGGAGCCGAGTGGTCCTGGCGGAACCCAAACTTAACATAGGAACATAGGAACAGGAGTAGGCCATTCAGCCCCTCGTGCCTGCTCTGCCATTTGATAAGATCAAGGCTGATCTGTGATCTAACTCCATATACCTGCCTTTGGCCCATATCCCATAATACCTTTGGTTGCCAAAAAGCTATCTATCTCACATTTAAATTTAGCAATTGAGCTGGTATCAATTGCTGTTTGCGGAAGAGAGTTCCAAACTTCTACCATCCTTTGTGTCTAGAAATGTTTTCTAATCTCACTCCTAAAAGGTCTGGCTCTAATTTTTAGACTGTGCCCCCTACTCCTAGAATCCCCAATCGGAAATAGTTTCTCTCTATCCACCCTATCCGTTCCCCTTAATATCTTATAAACTTCGATCAGATCACCCCTTAACCTTCGAAACTCCAGAGAATACAACCCCAATTTGTGTAATCTCTCCTCGTAATTTAATCCTTGAAGTCCGGGTATCATTCTAGTAAACCTACGCTGCACTCCCTCCAAGGCCAATATGTCCTTCCGAAGGTGCGGTGCCCAGAACTGCTCACAGTACTCCAGGTGCGGTCTAACCAGGGTTTTGCATAGCTGCAGCATAACTTCTGCCCCCTTGTAGTCTAGTCCTCTAGATATAAAGGCCAGCATTCCATTAGCCTTATTGATTATTTTCTGCACCTGTTCATGACACTTCAATGATCTATGTACCTGAACCCCTAAGTCCCTTTGGACATCCACTGTTTTTAACTTTTTACCATTTAGAAAGTACCCTGTACATATCAGCAATGACTATACTTCAAAAGTAATTTGTTGGCTATGATATACTTAAGGACGTGAAAAATGCTATATAGAGTTCTATTATTATCAACATAGCTTTAAATATCAGACTATCCTCTCTGCTTCATGACATTGGCACACAAACATTATGTTGTTGTGATGTCTACAGGCGTCAGACCACTTTAAATCCAACGATGTCAGATCAGGTTTTGGATCTGTCTGTGTGAATCAGGTCTGTAAATCTGAATTGAACTTGGGAGTGATTCCCTTATTATACTCTGAATACACTCAAGCATTGTTAGGTAAGGTATGACATGAATCAAATAGAAATTAGTTCACTGTTCCTCCCAACAATTTATAGATTCTGAAGAACATCCCTCACTAAACCAATGTGATATTACTCACACTAGCCATTCCTTGTGACCTCGCTGAGAGTGTTCATTTGTATCTTACTAGGGTCAGTTTTGTGCTGTGGACTCACATTTATTTGTGGTTATCTTGAAACTGGCCTAAATTATTTCATCTGGATGTTTGCAACCAGCAAAGAAAAGAGACTTTCATCCGATCAGTGTGAGCTGCATCTGAACACAGGTCCGAGAGGTGAAAGGAGATTTAACTACCTCACTGCACCACCCACACTTTATCCTACAGATTTTTCACTCACAGAATTGTCTTGCAACTGTCTTTTCAGCGACAATAATTAAAATAAGATAATTGGTGTAAGACGCTGGCATCTGTGTTTTTAAAATGCTTGAAATGTCAAATATTGCCACACTTTGTCCCTTCTGTGAGAAAGTCATAAGGAACCCTGCATTTTGAAAATTTATTTCAGTTATAATGCCCTTTTGTAACAAAATATTTCTGAATACCCACAACTGCTTTAAAACAGATCTTTTTTTTCCCCCAGAGTTGCCATGCAAAGTTGAACATCACAGGGCGATGTGAAGGCTAATGCAAATGTGTGCATTTGCTTATTTTGTGTTCAATTCAACTAAAGAGCAGACGGTTTTTGTCAAAAGATTATAATGGTTTGTTGTAGGCAAGCTTGAGTAATGCTGTCATTGGATTGTGTGAATTTTGTTGGGTTCTGCGCATGAATACTATAATTATTTGTATTTTTTATGCATCATTGTCCATTGTATATTTGAATGCAATATCAATAATTTTGTCTGAAAATTTCTACTTCAAAAGAATTAGGGGTGGAAGATTTCCACTATTTATAATGAATTCATAAATGGTGATTTTCATTTGTTTATGATTTTGCAATAAATAGCTCGTGATGGAAATCACCCCCTGAAATGGCTGAAAGCTGGATTTGCTTTATGTTTATTGTGCTATGGAATTTCAGTATATTGTGAGCTGAATTACTTCATTTCCTACCCTCCCTGTCAGTTGTGATGCATTATATTACATAATGATACACTGATACCAAAAGCCACATGAGAAGATGAATGGTTTGAATTTGCCATGCCTGTAAGCAAGATTTTGTCTTTCAGAACCCAAGTTTCAGCTTAAAATGTTCTTGCAAAGAATAACTCACTGTTGTGGACTTGCTTTGTCGTACGTCTAAATATTGTACTTTTAGTACTTGTCTAACTTTTGTGCTTTATGGGGATGAATTTCCTCGTGGATTCTCCCGTTCGTCCGCTGTGACTTCGGTGGAAGAGCCATGATGACCCCAAGAAAATGACATAAATATTCTTCCGGAATTTCCCCGGCTATTCCACTGAAGTTACAGAGGGTGAGCAGGAGAAACCCCTGTGGAGAGTCACCCCCCACCCCCTCATACGCCTATTCTATAAATATAAATAAATATACTAGCTTTCCTGTGAATCTGGATCTGAGTTTAACATCTGCCATTCCAAAGTAAACTTAGTAGCTATGTTTAATCCAGTAAACAGTTTACTACGGGGGCAATTTTGAACTTTTATCACCAGTGAAAGAAAATCGGCAACCTATTTTACACCCCACCTGACTTTCTTTTCCATTGAAGTCAAAGGAAAAGAAAATCAGGCAGGGTGCAAATGGGCAGCCGATTCGCTATTGCCTGATTTTCGCCCAGCGATAAAAGATAAAATGACCCCTTACAAGCAGCATAATTGTTAATCCTCGAGGTACGCACATCTGTGCAGACAGATTACAGAAAAGGCACAACTTCTGGATTGTAGGCTACAAAGTGTGCTTATGGGAATTGCTGTTAGGCAATCAGGTGAGCAGGTGAGAAGACAGCCCTGTAAAACCTAAAATTGTAACAGTGATTCACATTGTACCAATGCAAATCATAAGTGGAAGTGAAACATCTGACTCATATAGTGACTTAGTTCTTGGTAATTATCAGGCATGAGCAAATGTGGCAAAATAAGTACGATAAAACTCAAATCAATATTAATTAAAGTGAAAGGGAATTTTACCATATTACTAACCCTGTAATGTAAAAATAAAAGCATCAGTTAAACATTCTACTGTACAATGGTAAACACTGGCCAATACATTGCTCTAATTGCCCTGCCATCCAGCTGCCAGTAGCAGTTAAACTCTGTCAACACTGCTGATATCTGGGCTGACAGCCAGCTTTCATTCCACACAGGGCAGCTGGTGAGCGTTCTCCATAAAGAGACCTAGGTCTAGGCAACTTTGTTCTGTATACTACCATCAATTTTAAAGTTGTTTTATAATCATACTGCTTTATCAGCAACATCTGCACAGACTAGGTAACATACTTTTACGCTGGATTTGAAAAAGGTGAAAGCAGCCAATATTTCAACAATTTTAGTCATAATATTGCTGCCATGAAATTATCACAGTGGTAAATATATTGTCCCATATTTTTAAAAATACATGGGTAGTTCTCATATGTATTACACTTGAAAGACCACTATACTAACCAAAGAATTTTAAAGGGAAAAGGATTACTCCCCACAGCAAGAATGTGCTGACTCCTTCTTATTCGACTTTCTGTTCAGATATAACATCTCTCCTGCACGTTATCAAGCATTGCTTTTTTTCAAACTTATCAAGTGTCTGGAGTAATAAAAATTAAATATAAATTAACTTTACTAAAGAAAGGGAATAAAATATGAAACATTATCTGTTTAGCTCACGACAGCAAGTTATCTTGTCGAGCCTCTAAATACAGGCAAAGCAATTTGATGGCCTTGAGTGAGATATATCACTGAGCAGCCCAGAATAACTGAACAATACCAGGATCCATTGAGATCTCCATTAGGAGCTTCAGCACAATGAACCAGATCCAAAATTCTTTCTACTTTTCTCCCATTTTGTCCCCTTCTCTCCTGAAGGCACCAATTATTGCTAGATTGTGGTTCCACAAGCACCTGCAGTGCTCTAGTACTCTGTCTAAATGGCAATCAACGAGAAAAAATGGAACAAAATGGAGATCTGCTCTATTGCTTGCTGAGGCTCTCAATGGAGATCCCCTTGGATCCCGGTATAGGTCAGTTGATCTATTCTGTTCAGTGATACATCTCATTCATGTGACAATCGACCAGCTTCATCTTCATTTATAGGCACAGCAGTTCAGTGATTATGATGTTATGATATTGGACTAGCAACCTGGAAGTTGTGAGTTTGCATCCCAGCATGACAATTGGTGAAATTGAATTCAATAAATTTGTTAGTTGATGAGCTAGCACCAGGAAAAATGTCAAATCTGCTGGATTATCTCTCATCCACACAATGTGGTTGGCTCTTAATACCTTCTAAAGTATTAAGAAAATCACTCTATTGTAAAAACCCACAGCACCTGCTCAGGGAAGTAAGGAATGGACAATAAATGTGGCTTTGCCATCACAAGAACAAATTTTAAAAATTGCTAAATACTGTTCCTTTCGAAGATCAAATTTTCATGATAGCTGATGTTAAAGAGGGTTTACACATTCCAAAATAAAATTCATACTTTCAGCCATAGTAATTAGAAATAATTATCTATAAAGTTACTATGCTGACAGGATCCTCGTAAGTGACTTGGCAGTCTGTTTCAACATCTATATTTAATAAAAAAATAAAAATAAATTCTGGTCAACAAACAGAAGGGCTCTGTTCCAGCTTGTGTAAAGACTGTGATACTTCATATTTAATAACAGTGTGATAACTGAGGTGTGAAAAAGACAGCAGAGCACCAGCTGAAACATTGTGAAAGATTAGATATTTATCCCAGTCAGAAATACCATTACTGCACACACCATGTTACTGTTTTATAAATAATACTCATCTTCTTCAATTGCTAAACTAATGACGCCAAGTTCCACACTATTTATGGGCAAGCAACGAGACAAATGTTGAAGGTGCTGGATTGTCTTTCATTCACACTATGTATTTGGCGCTTATTAACCTCAAACGTGGCCTTGCAAAATACTCAGTTGTAGGAACCCACTGCAACAGTTCAAGAAGGTGGCCAACCATCATCTGCTATTGGAAACAAGGGATGGACAATAAATGCCTTGGCATCCTGAGAGCAAATTAAGAAAAAACACAGCATGTTTGGGCCAAATGGCCTGTTTCTGCATTGTAATTTCTATGTAATTCCATTTAATTGTTCTCTGATTATGCAAAATACAGTCCTGTAAGCAGATTACAACATAATAGGGCACCACGGCCAATGAAAAACAGCAGTATTTGAAGTTTATTAATATTGATATACTCAGTGAGGCTGAATTTCTGGAGGATGCCTTTGCAGAACCTCTGCCCACCTCATGGATACGCCCCTGACCCTGTCTCCAATTCCAGTGGCAGATGCATTTGGATACTGCTGACGGGCCATGACTATTTGTTGTACAACTCGGACACCCACCTCAGGTGGGAGGGAATTGGATGAGAGGCATGACTGCAGACTTAGTAGACTGGCCTGAAGGTTTAAAGAAAAATAATTTGCTCTGTTTGGCAAATAAGTTGGTTTCCATGCTACAGTCAACTGCAGTAGGGAAACCCCAGCTTTGCAAATCTTTTAATTGTCTCCAACATCCAAGAGAAGCAGAACAACACAGATGTACAGTTTCTTGTATCCAGCGTTGCTTATGGTGGAAATATGGGAATTACATTGGATGATATAATTCTTCTATTAGCATGCACCCATTCATCTGTGGGTGGCTGTATTAAATGCCCACCCCTAAATGGGCCAGATATTTTGTTGGGCAGAAAAGGGGTAGAGATCCAGCTTAATTGGGTCCCACCTCAAAATGCACCCTTGTCCACCCAGAATACACAATGTTCTTACACATAAAAACACAAGGAAATTTGGGGCAAGTTTGTCCAAATGTCATGAAATACCATTTTATAATATGCTTGTGTACAGAATCAGATATATTACTAATCAGTGTTAATGATCAGCAATTTAGAATGATGTATGTGCCAGCAGTAAATAACAGTCATGATACTGATATCATTATCCCATTTAAAGGAATTTTCCTTACAAACTGCAACTGATTCACCACGAGTAAACTGTCGAAGCCTCACAGAGGAACACTTTCATCACACGCAAAATGTGCTCCTCATTTTTCAATAAGCAGACACTCCAGAATGCAATTTGATAAATAAATGTAAATGCTTCCAACAAAAAAATAATCAACAGGTAACCAGAAACCAGTGTACACTGTATTAGTATTGAGTATATCAACCATGCTCTGCAGTTTCACTCTCTCCTATAGTACGGATTGAAGAGTTCAATGGATCAATGGAAAAGTCTGATTCTGAATGAAAAATATCTTGTTGATGAAAGGAGTAGGTTCCATTGGATTGTTGTCCACAGTGCACAATTGCCCATAATTTGGCAGTAATATATCCTAAATTGGTCATTACAGACAGAAAAGCCATAAGGATGCCTGGTGCAGCAAATAGAAACAATACTGCAGGAGGAACTCAGACTGAGGCTCAGGCACAGGTAGGGGCCTGGTACATAGGGCTTTATTTTAGCACCCGTTTTCGGGTGCGTTCCTGGCGGGGGGGGGGCTCCGAAAATCGGGGAATCCCGGAGCGGGTCGAGAGCCTGGCTCCAACCCGCCCACTTCTGGGTTCTCCACAGACGCGCCGACGTGCGCGCGCAGCCCCCGCATGTGGGACTCCCGCAGGCAATTAAGAACATAAGAACATAAGAAATAGGAGCAGGAGTAGGCCAATCGGCCCCTCGAGCCTGCTCCGCCATTCAATAAGATCATGGCTGATCTGATCCTAACCTCAAATCTAAATTCATGTCCAATTTCCTGCCCGCTCCCCATAACCCCTAATTCCCTTTACTTCTAGGAAACTGTCTATTTCCGTTTTAAATTTATTTAATGATGTAGCTTCCACAGCTTCCTGGGGCAGCAAATTCCACAGACCTACTACCCTCTGAGTGAAGAAGTTTCTCCTCATCTCTGTTTTGAAAGAGCAGCCCCTTATTCTAAGATTATGCCCCCTCGTTCTAGTTTCACCCATCCTTGGGAACATCCTTACCGCATCCAACCGATCAAGCCCCTTCACAATCTTATATGTTTCAATAAGATCGCCTCTCATTCTTCTGAACTCCAATGAGTAGAGTCCCAATCTACTCAACCTCTCCTCATATGTCCGCCCCCTCATTCCCGGGATTAACCGAGTGAACCTTCTTTGTACTGCCTCGAGAGCAAGTATGTCTTTTCTTAAGTATGGAGACCAAAACTGTATGCAGTATTCCAGGTGCGGTCTCACCAATACCTTATATAACTGCAGCAATACCTCCCTGTTTTTATATTCTGTCCCCCTAGCAATAAAAGCCAACATTCCGTTGGCCTTCTTGATCACCTGCTGCACCTGCATACTAACTTTTTGATTTTCTTGCACTAGGACCCCCAGATCCCTTTGTATTGCAGTACTTTCCAGTTTCTCACCATTAAGATAATAACTTGCTCTCTGATTTTTCCTGCCAAAGTGCATAATCTCACATTTTCCAATATTGTATTGTATCTGCCAAATCTCCGCCCACTCACCCAGCCTGTCTATATCCCCTTGTAGGTTTTTTATGTCCTCCTCACTCTCTACTTTCCCTCCCATCTTTGTATCATCTGCAAACTTTGATATGTTACACTCGGTCCCCTCCTCCAAATCGTTAATATAGATTGTAAAGAGTTGGGGACCCAGCACTGACCCCTGCGGAACACCACTGGCGACTGGTTGCCAGTCCGAGAATGAACCATTTATCCCAACTCTCTGCTTCCTGTTAGATAACCAATCCTCCACCCATGCCAGAATATTACCCCCAATCCAGTGATTCTTTATCTTGAGCAACAATCTTTTATGTGGCACCTTGTCGAATGCCTTCTGGAAGTCTAAATACACTACGTCCACTGGTTCCCCTTTATTCAACCTGTACGTTATGTCCTCAAAGAACTCAAGCAAATTTGTCAGACATGACTTCCCCTTCGTGAAGCCATGCTGACTTTGTCCTATTAAATTATGTTTATAAAATTAAAGCCAGCGGGGTGCCATTTGAGAGTATTTACCTTGCTATTTCAGGTCATTGACAGACCTGATTAAGGGAATATGTCAGGAGGGATGGGATTTTAGAAACAACTGGGACTGTTTCCCATACTGGGGGAAACACTCCCAGTTGAAATGGACGTGTTGCAGCTATCAGCCTGTGGCAGCTGAAAAGGTCCATTTGACAGGTGAGGGGGGGGGGAGACCCTCACTCATTGCAGGAGGCCACTCTGTCACTTAGGACAAAGTTTGGCCTCCACCACCCTCCTCCTGACAACAAAATTCACCAACTTGCACACTTACCCCAGGGTCCAGAGACATGTACCTACCTTGCGGACCCCCTCAGATGTACATCTTCCGGATGGGGGCCGCCGTAGCTGCAGTCATGACCTCCTCGGAGGGCGAACAGCATCACCAGCCTCGCCGGCCAAGCCGTCCACCTCTGACACGTGGAGCTCCACAGCACAGTGCTGTGACACATCCACCTGCACAGCAGGAGGGAGGGCAACCGCAGAGAGAGATGCGTCACAGGGGGCACGACCCTCGCCACAGGGCCCACAGACCAAGGCTCAGCTTCCTGGACCTCTCTGAGCAGCAGTGCACACGGAGGCTCAGAGTCACTCGACATGTAGTCGTGGACATCTGCAGCCTCCTTTCATGCCGAGCTGCTCCCAGCTGGCCCGAGCACCATCTTCTTACCTGTCGCTGTCAAAGTCACCACTGCCCTCAACAACTTCTCCTCCGCATCCTTCCAGGGTGCCACTGGGGACATCGCCGACGTCTCTCAGTCATCTGCACAAAAAAGCCCTGCAAATACACCTACACCCACTTTGCAGTGACACAGTGGGTGGCATCAGGTGTGGGTCTTCATTGTGATCCTCAGGAAAGGGCATTATTGCACAAACCAGACAAGATTCGCAAAGACATGGCAGTAGTGGTGACAATATAATATGTGATGTGAGTTGATCAGAAATTAAATATAAGTAAAAACCATGACAAACCCTCAAACACCCTTGTGCATCCCCTTCATGCTCACAACACATTTGCTTTACGCTGCCTACTGCACATATGTGATGCATGCCCTGTGGCTGCAGCACAGGTAGTGGCAGGTTGAGTGAGGCTGACTGTGAAACAGATGCATGAGAGGGTGAGTATGAGATAGAGCCATGAGATTGTATGAGGATTGGGATGAGTGGTAGTGGTGGGATGAGTACTGGCGAGCTGAGTAAGTGCAGGTAAGATGAGGATGAGGTTTGAGTGGGTGTGAGGGGTGATGTGACAGAGTAGTATTGGCTGTGCAGAAGGAGATGTGGGGTGGGGGCGGTGATGTGGCAGACGGAGTGTAGGGGAATGAGTAAGTGTACTCACTTTGGCTTTCCCACTTAGGTCATTGGAGCGCCTCCTGCACTGTATGCAGGTGGGCGATATGTTGGTGGTGCAGGTGACCTCCTCTGCCACCTTGAGCCAGGCCTTCGTGGTGGCAGAGGCAGGCCGCTTCCTCCCGCTCACCAGGGGGAAGATCTCTGTCCTCCCCCTCCTCCTCACCCCATCTAATGATACCTGGAGTGAGGCATCATTAAACCTGGGAGCAGCCTTCCCCCTGGGCTGCTCCATGCTGTAATTTTTCCTATTTCCTGCAGCATCTGTCAGTGGAGGACTGCCCCTTTAAAAAGAGCTCCTCCAGCTGACAGACCTTACTGTGCATGCGCAGTCCGCCCGACGCGCAGATCAGCAGTGGGGAACCCGGAAAACCAGGTAAGTGGATCCAATTAGGCTGCGATCGCGCGCGGGGCAGACTGATTTCACTGGGCGCATTACCCACGTGCCCAATAGCCCCCCCACCGCGAACCCGCAGTCCTGGCAATATCGAGCCCATGGAGTTTTACCCTGTACCTGATTTATGCTGTATCTAATCTGGGAATGTTGACCACTGACATTATCTGTTTTTGTTCCACTATTGAATACTTACATAGAATTACATAGGACAGCACAGAAACAGGCCTTTCGGCCCATCTGATCAATGCTAGTGTTTATGCTCCACACGCGTCTCCTCCCACCCTTCTTCATCTAACTCCATCAACATATCCTTCTATTCCTTTCTCCCTTATGTGTTTATCTGGCTCCCCTTAAATGCATCTAAGCTAGTCGCTCAACTCCTCCCTGTGATAGCAAGTTCCACATTCTAACCACTCTCTGAGTAAAGAAGTTTCTTCTGAATTCCTTATTGGATTTATTCGTGACCATCTTATATTTATGGCCCCTAGTTCTGGTTTCCTCCTCAAGTGGAAACATTTTCTCTACATCTATCCTATCAAACCCTTTCATAATCTTAAAGACCTCTATAAGGTCACCCCTCAATCTTCTCTTTTCTAGAGAAAAGAGCCCCGGCCTGTTCAATCTTTCCAGATTGGTGTAACCTCTCAGTTCTGGTAACATCCTAGTAAATCTTTTTTGCACCTTCTCCAGTGCCTCCATATCCTTTTAATAAAATGGAGGCCAGAACTGTTCACAGTACTCCGTGTGGTCTAATCAAGATTCTATACAAGTTTAACATAACTTCTCTGTTTTTTAATTCCATCTCTGTAGAAATGAACCCCAGAGATTTGTTTGTTTTTTTATGGCCTTTTTAATTTGCATCGCTACTTTTAGTGATTTGTGTATCTGTACCCCCAGATCCCTCTGCTCCTCTACCCCATTTAGACTCTTATTTTCCATGGAGTATGTGACCTCCTTATTCTTCCTACCAAAATGTACCAACTCACACTTATCTATATTGAAATTCATTTGCCAATTACATGCCTATTCTGCAAGTTTATTAATGTTTTCCTGTATTTTGTCGCAGTCCTCCTCAGTATTAACTACACCCCCCTATTTGATATCGTCCGCAAATTTTGAAATCTAAATCGTTTATGTAAATAGTGAACAACAGTGGTCCCAGCACCGATCCTTGTGGAACACCACTACCCACCTTTTGTCAGCCTGAGTAACTACTTTTAATCCCTACTCTCTCTTTTCTGTTTTGTAACCAGCTTACTATTATTCTGCTACTTGTCCCCTGACTCCACATGCTCTGACCTTAGTCATGAGTCTGCTATGCAGTACCTTATCGAAGGCCTTTTGAAAATCCAAATATATTACATCTACTACATTACCCTTGCCTACCCTTTCTGTTACTTCTTCAAAGAATTCAATAAGGTTGGTCAAGCATGACCTTCCCTTGCTTGAATGGGGAGAACTCTTCCAAAATTCAATGTCCAGAAGGTGGTGAATGCTGACTGTCTGGAACTATATAGTTATATTGAGAAGTGTTCCCAGCATTCAAGATTATATTTTTCAATGGAGGCCTGTTCAGAGCCAGTGCTGTTCTTGCAACTCACACGGGTGTCATTATTCATGGTAGCAAGGGTTATGCTTTGTCACCAACAAGCCAATTGACTAACTTGCTTGAAGAGATCAGGGAGAGAAGAATTCCTGAGGATGAAGGCATCATGATAACTTCCAGCAAATTTATCCTTGATGCTCTAGTCTCCCAGTGCATCAATAGGAGGTTGCCAGGAAAGGCATAAGTCTCACTGCCTCACATAACCTCTTAAAATATAACTGTTGATAGCTTACTAAATCCAAACAGTGATTAACTACCTTCACCTGCAACTACCCAATAAGCTCCATCTTCTTTGGACAGAGGCAACACATTTGCTGAGCTGGCTTGCAGGTAGTGATCTCTTTTTGCCTATGGTTTAGTTAATCCCTAGTGTGGTGAAGAGGCCATTAGTGATTTCCTTGTGCATTCTGTATAACTAAGCGGACATGCACAAATGGTTTGTCAAATTAGATCAAATTTTCTTCCCAGAATCCCATGGGACTCTAAAAGACTGTGGAATTTGAGCCTTATGGCACCTTTGAGAAAGCTCTAATACTGTATTAAAAAGTTTTGAGCAAATGTACCTTGCTTCAGTGGACAATCTCACCCACGAAGGAAACACTTGTGTTGCCTTAGTGTAGCTTTTGTGTTCCTTGATTTTCAGAGTTTCTTCATTCGCACTAAATATTCTCAGATCAAAGTCTGTAGAGACTCCAATATGGAAATCTTTGCTCAAGTCTGATGGCCAATATAGAATACTTTGTTTAAGTGTGATGGTTTTCAAAGGCATATTACACCGTGGCCAGGGAAAACAGGAGCTGATAGTAGTGCCAAAGGCAGTGTCTGAATGAGTACTGCCCAGTTGTGGCTATCAGTGGAGCTAGTGTCCATCTGAAGAAAATGTAAACATTTGTAGAAACAGTGAAAAAACTGAAAAAGGTTTGAAAAGTTTCAAGACCCTTATGGATGAATACATAATGATAGAATGGTAAAGATTTTGCTACTGCAATTTCTGAAAGAAGCAGGCACATGAACATGGGAACTGGACGAGGCCATTTGGCCCATGGAGCCTGCTCTGCCATTTTGTCACCCATGGCAGCTTCATATCCTTTAAATTCAAATTCTCACCATTTCCCAGGTCTCTTAATACCCTAACATCCCAAGTATATATCCTTCTTTGAGACAACTCAATTCATTCTACATCTGTGACCTTCTGGGGAGTGTGTTCCATATTCTCACAATCTTTTGTGTGAAGGTAATTTTTGGGATTTATTTCTTGCCAGCTTAGTTTTAATGTGAAGATTATGTTCCCTTGTTCTGGATTCACATATTATAAGGAGGATTCATTGCCATCTACTCTGTCAATTCCCTTCATTATGTTAAGTACCTCAATCACATCAGCTCTAACTGTACAAACACTCTTATTCCATGCTTATATAAAGGAAGCTGAAAATAAAACTGTTATATTTCTTTCACGAAACGTAAGAATATTCTTTAAAAATGCAGTAATTATTTTTTTAAATTATATTTTCTTATCAGCAACATTTGGTGTTGGAGAATCATATGAGCTCATAACTTTTACTCAGGTGTTACCTGTTTTCTTCATGTCACAGAAAACCATTATTCCTACATGGTGCTATGCTCCGCTAGCACAAGCAATATTGGGTACAACTTAACTTGTAAAACAAGGTTTTACCGAGTAATGAAATACTTAACAAAACGGCAGAATATTTTATGCTGTATTTGGTATAATTTAACTAACTGTTCTCCAGTTTATAGCTTGTTGTTCTAAATAGTAGCAGGAGCACTGTACCTCTTTCATATGCTTTATACTTGGCTATAGAGTTAGTCAATAGTCCTGGCAATTCATATGCTTGGAAAGCTAACAACATAGGTCCCAAAACTGCAATAAATCTGCTGAGATTAAATTTAAGCAACACAATAGCTTCCCAGACTCTCAGAGGAATTTCAGCTCCTCTCAACCAAAGTAACACTAATTAGTGTTTAAACTGTGTCTGAAGTTTTTTTTTGACAGATACCATAAAATGCTTTGACTGAATCGTCCACATGCAGCTTATGCTTGAATCTGGCAATAAAGGATGCTATTGGCTGGTTGGAAAGTTGCCATTTTTTTTGCTAAACACCCAGCACAATAGCTCTAACTGATGTCAGATAAGAAGAATTTTCCTCCCCTGGAGTCACACATTCTAATGTCCGGGGCAAAGATGCCCAGCTCAAAAGCGACTCCCAGATTCATGCTGACATTAAATGAAGAGACAGCAGTAAATTACTTACTTCCTGTTCCCACTGCCAACCTGATACCTGCAGTTATATTCATTCTGAGAATAATAACTATGTTCTTTGTTCACAATGCTCCCAACAATAAAGAGTTAGGACATGACCATGGAGTAAGCCATGTACATTCATGGTGACTTGTGCAGAAGTAACATTGTGTGATGGATTGAATGAGGCTTATGTACTTGGTATCAGTAACTATATGAATGTAGGTCTGCCGGGGATCATGTATATGATTTAACAAATCCCCAAAAGTGAAAGGTAAGAGTACTTACATAAAACCACCACATTTACTGATATTTTGAAGTGAATTTTAAGCAGTAGTACGCACTCCACTCTAAATAATTCAGCCTGAAAGTTAAAAAATAATCTCCATCTGCGCACATTTATTATAGCTCCAGTTTTTCATGGGTTTCACCCCAGGATGGTGGTGGGTAAATTAATTTTAAGAACTGCAAAGCATCTCTCAAAACCAACAGTATTTTCCACTTAGATCTTAAAAGCCACCTTTGCAGCATAGTTACATTGTTCATTATAGTAATAGAGTTTTATAGAAATCTTTGCATAAACCTTTCAGGCATCTGTGTGTGAATTAAATTATCAGCATATTAATCTGATTTACATCTGCTCATTCTAGAACAGCACTGCAGCTTCACTTCCCAGAAAATAAGTTGACAATAGCAACCTATAAGAATTTTTAAAAAATGATTATTCACTCTGCAGATGTGAGCGTCACTGGCAAAGTCGGCATTTATTGCCCCTCCCTAGTTGCCCTGTTTGCTACAAATGTTCAGATGTACAAATGAAGTAGCATCTTAGATATTACTAAATTATCAACATCTGAATATATAGAAAAGGACAAGAATAAACCAAGTTGTCCCATCCTGACATGGTGCGACGTAGAAGCATCATCAACTCCTCTAACCCCTTGCCCCCAGTCACAAAATCTCCAGAGAAAAGCATAAAACAAAGGAAAAACCTTAGGCCAATTGAGGAAATAACTGAGAAATCACTCTCAGACCCACAAAGGCAATCAAGCAAGTTCCAGGAGACTGCAGCGTCCAAGCTAGTCCACTTACCTTCTATAACTCGAGATGTCCTTTACGCACAGGAAATTGTCGAACTCCCTTTTGAAGACATGCAGTAAATGCACACTCAACGCATGTACTGCAACATATTCCAGAGGTTAACAACTCTTCGCGAAAAGAACTACTTACTGGCATCAAACCTAATTCTATGCTTTTGTAACTTGTACTGATGCCCTATGGTCCTCCCCTGCCCATCAAGCTCAAATTACCTGTCCACTTGGACAGAATCTAATTCCCTTCATTAGATCAAAGACATCAATAATATCACCTTGAAGTCTATGCATTTTCAGGGTATAAAGCTCTCTAAGTCTGCCCTAATATCTAGAGACCCATAAACTATATATCAATCGAGTGGTCCTCCCCGAGATTTTTGCAGGGCTTTAATATTCACCACCAGGTGAGCAGATTAAAATTGGACACAGCATTCTAGATGCAGCCAAAAAAGGCATAGATTTATATTTAATTGTCCTAGCTGTACACCCTAAATTACAAGTGGATTGCCTGTATCGTTACTCACAGGTAGTCTGGGTTCTGGATATTAGTTATGATGTTTAGCTGTTAACTGGCCTATCTCTTTAAGGTTACTGTTCAAGAACTCTTCATGGAGAAGTGGTTCAAATAGGTCTGATTATTGGAAGTGTTCATACACTCATGAGGTCAATTAGAGTGCAATTCTAACTGCTTGTAAATTTCACTTCTTCCACTCCGGGTCAGAAGAAAATGGCAAGGAATAACTAGTTTTCTTTCTGTTTTAAAAGATTGCTTTGCATCTTTAGCAAAGTGTGACACTTTGGAGTGTTATGCCTGACACGTAACAGATGCATGCTGGATGTAAGATTTCTATACAATGCCCAATAGATCTCTCTTTTACTGTGACACTGTTCCCAGTAAATTATATGCTACAATGTTCGTAATAAGAGCAATATTATACCACATAATGAACAATGTTTTTTTTGCTGCTAAGGTGGAGCTGTATTTGTTAAGACTGTCCTTTTAAGGGCAGAAAGATAAATGACTGTGAGTGAGTGAGCGAGGGTTGTGAATCTTTGGAATTCTCTACCCCAGAGGGCTGCGGACGCTGAGTCATTGAATATATTCAAGACTGAGATCGATAGATTTTTGGACACTAAGGGAATCAAGGGATATGGGGATCGGGCGGGAAAGTGGAGTTGAGGTAGAAGATCAGCCATGATTCTATTGAATGGCGGAGCAGGCTCGATGGGGCATATGACCTACGCCTGCTCCTATTTCTTATGTTCTTATGAACACAGCCTGAGGTCAGAATTTAATAGGGGTTACTCAGGGTGAGTTAGAGGATATGCTGTTTTATAACGATAGGGATGATGTGCAAAATAACAACAAATGTGATATCAGGGCCGCTGAATTCCGGTGATAAATTTTCTTTTTATTACTAAGTATTCGGAATTTTTATCACGTTTTGAAGATTAATTTCCCCAACCCTTTATTTTTCCATTAAAACCATAAATTAGTGACCTTGATTATTCCTATATTCAGAAATGAGTGATCGTTATTTTACATATATACATATTAGCCAAATCTTGCTGGAGTGGGACATCTCATGGCATACGCTGTTAGTTAGATTTTTCCTGCACACTTCAGCTCGAAAAATGTTTGCGCCGTAACTTGCTGGAAGTGCGAGCTGATAACGGCATGGTGAGGGTAAAGGGGCATCTGGGACCTTAGTGAATGGCAGGACCAACAGTCTATCTCCTTAACCAATGAGATTTAAGGATTAAGAAAGAAACAGAGGACTGACCAAGAAGGAAATAAGGTGAATTACAGTCAAATCAAGTACAGAAAGAGAAATAAAGAGAGGGGAAGAAACACTGGATTAAGAGAGAGAGAGAGAAAAGAGACAGAAAGGAAAACTAAGAAAAAAATATTAATTATAAATTTTAAAAATCTCTAAGAAGAATTTACTACATGCAGAATGAGATTCAACAGTTTAAATTGTTCCCTCTGGGCCAAAGAGGTTGATTGGCATTGCATTAACAATTATCACATTGTTTAAAGGGTACTTACGCTCTTAATCATCAGCCCTAACTTTCTGCAGCAAGTTTAACGGGCAATTAACGTGCAAATCCAGCAAGTTCTTAGAAATAACGGAGAGGCTAAGGGCGAGATGCCATTTGTGCAAAGGAAATGGCGAAGCAGTGTAAATCGACCAGCATGTTCTGGAGATTCACAATGCACAGCGTATTTCTTAATCTCCTGAACTTGCTGGCCGATTTGTGCATTAATGACGGCGTGCGTCGATAGCCCCGTTATTTTTCCAGCAAGATTTGGCCCAATTCTTTCATTTATGTATTTCACCTTTATGCTTTACCTTTTTAAAATCTGCACCAAGTTCAAGGAATGTCCTGTGTAACAGTATTGGGGAGGGGAGGATTACAGGGCTTTGCATCACTGGCGGTAGTACTATGCCTTAGTAGCATTGGGGGGGTTGGTCTTGGTATTTGGCAGCACTGGAGTCATGGTGCTGAAGTTTAGCAGCAGTGCATGAAGATGCTGGGGCTAAGGAGCAATGGCAGGGGGGCTTATAGGTGACATTGCTTTCACTCCATAATTTACCTTGAATTAAAACATTTTTCCAAAAATAAAATACGATCAACTAAGTTGTGTACCCATGCATCATTTTTATTGCCCTGTTACCCTAGAGTGACAATTGGACAGTTTAAATAGTTTTTTAAAAATGTTGTCTTATGCTGTGGTGAGTTATTTATTGGCTGTAATTTTCACCACCATTTCATACACTCTAATTATATGCTGTTCTGTTCTAAGAACATTTTGTTGAACAGCATTCTGCTTTGTAACATACTTCTAGATGTATATATGTCAACAGGTGTACCATGACTGGAAACACAGAATATTGCTGTTGTGAGTAAATGTAAATTATAACATCTAGGAAAGATTATAAAAGTTCATGCAGACTGTAAGCTATCCTATTGCTGTGAGACCGGTGGTTAAACAAGACAGGGAGGCACCTATAGAATAGTTGGCTCCAAGTGAACAAGAAAGGTTTGTTGTATTTACACACATGCTCATGTGTATTGGTCAGAGATTTTAAAATATAACTGGTTGCTCTGTGCCTACTAATCTTCAGGAGAAATGGTAAATAAATCACTGTTCAGGTTAACTTAACTCAGTAAGAATCCATAAACTTTGCTTGCCAATTTGTAATATTTTCCAAATGGTCCAACAGTAAATTGCCACATTTCAAAACTGAATGCAAGACTTGGACCCGTAGCCGTTCTACGGGCTTTTCCACGGCAAGTTGCTGTCAGCCAACCAGCTAAAAAATGCAGTGCCCTCCAAGGGGCATCTGGGACTTGTAAGGGCAAGCAGCTGGGCGTCACCTTAACCAAGCAGATTGAAGAATCGTTAATGAGCAGCGCAGAGTCTGAACCAGGAAGTGTAAGTTAGAATAGTGAATTCAATGTCAAATCAGACACAGAAAGCGAATTAAAGGGAGGGAAAGAAAGATTGGATTAAGAGTGAGCGATGAAAGAGATAGAACAAAAGAGTAAAAAGAATATTTAATTTTTAAAAAAAATCTCAAACATTAAAAGCTGAAGGAATGTAAAAGCGTAAAACTTGTAAAAGTTAATTTCAGTGCCAGAGTGGTTGTTTGGCAGTAATTAAGACTTACCACGCCATTAAAAGGGTACTTACATTGGAATGGACAAGCCCTAACTTTTTTTCAGGAGTTAAGTCCATATCTGTGAGGTAAGTACAGGAACTCCACACTGTTCAATATATTTGAATGGTGAGTCAGACGGCGAGATGCCGTTTTCGTGCAGCTTTTGGCGGAACATCGCAACTTGCACAGCAACTTCCAGATTTCTGCCTTTAACTGCGCATGTGTGATCGCCGGAAGTTGCTGACCAATTTGCACAGAAATAATAGTGAGCGC
Source organism: Heptranchias perlo (assembly GCF_035084215.1). Classification (NCBI taxonomy): domain Eukaryota; kingdom Metazoa; phylum Chordata; class Chondrichthyes; order Hexanchiformes; family Hexanchidae; genus Heptranchias; species Heptranchias perlo. The sequence continues at coordinate 25,115,082 of NC_090334.1, read as the reverse complement.
CGTTAGCCTCACCTTTATTTTTACAGCAAAGTCCAGTCGGATGTTGCTTTCACTTCCAAATGTTATTGGTATTATCTTTCCATTATCTTTTTTTTACAAATGTGTAGAGAATCATGGCAACCTCCAATGTACTGGCAACAAATGAACTTAGAATCTGTGCAGAAATGTACAGTGGGTTGACCAGCATCTATTAAAAAGAAAGATGGCTTACACCTGAAACATTAATCTTTCATCAGAACTGGCACAGTCATTTTGGGGAGACCCCTTTTGAAGGCAAGGTCCCCAAAAAAAGAGCTTCCTCCGGCTTGGCTACGAAGGGTTACACTTGAAATATTAACTGAGGATTCCGTGTTAGATGTTTAACGACCTGCTGTGCATTTCCAACGTTTGCTGTTTTTATTTCAGATTTCTAGAATTCTCTTTACCGCAAACATGTGACACTTTTCTCATTTGGCAAAAAATAGAAGTGATTTATAATTTCCATTTGTAAGTCACCTTACAAACACAGCAGAGCATCAGGTCAGGTGACGTTAGGGGCTTAATTCTCCTCTTCAGAGCAGTGTTCAAGGTGGGCCGAACTGATAATTGTCTGATTTTTATCAATTAGTGTTAATTGTGATCAGGTGGTGGGTATTGATTGGGGACTCTCTTGTATCCCTTCTATAGGAGAGCCTAGCTAGGGTGTGGTGCGTGTGTAAAGGGAATCTCTGTGAATAAAGGCTTGGAAGCTACTAAAGACCAAGCTCTAGTATTCTAGCCTTCACCACATGGCTATCCAATTTCAACAAGGGTTTCTGCCTGTCCCAACCCCACAACCCATTTTTGGGGCCATTCGTTATCCATTTTTGGGGCCATTCGTTATCCACATTGAGCTCTTGGCGGGAAGACGAGAATCCCGACATGCTGCACTGGGGAGGCAGTAAGGGACCTTATGGGACAGAAGTACCCGAAGGTTGCATTAAGGCTCTCATTGGTTTCCTTGGCTGAGACCAAGGCCTTCAGTAAGTTAGTGCTGAGCCCAAATTGAAGGGAGAGGAGGCTTCCATAAGTCCCTCCCCCTCCATTCCCTGATCTCAAGGCTGTTTCAGCTACTCCCCAGGGTTAACCATGGTGTGGAAGTCACAGTAAGTGAGGTGGACACAAGGAAAATCTACTGGAGAACTGGGCCTGTCACCACTTGCGTGTGGCAGGTGGAGAAGAAGCAGTCAGCAGTGGTCACGGTGGAGGCAGGGGGAGGGAAACACAGCTTGGGGTGATGAGGCAGTGGTAGTCCTCACTGACCAAATTTTTCCTAATTTTAGGCAGGATCATGGAGAAGAATCCAACCATAGGACTCATTGGTCCGGAATTTGCTCCAAAAATAACGGAGAGCTGAACAGCGCTCACCGTTACTTAAGGGCAAGTAGAAGAGCAATTTCCGGCAAGCGCGCATGCGCAGTCAAACGTGGCAATCTGGAAGTTGCTCTATGAGATTCCCTGCTCGTTTGAAAGCTGCGCGGGAAGGACAGCTCGCCGATGAAATGAACGGACCAACGCAAAGTTCCTGCACTGCCCAGCTGGAAATGAACTAACTTACACAGAGAAAGGTACACTGGGTTTTTTAGGTCTAAACTAACTTTTAAAACATGGTAAGTATTAATGCCATAAGTAATACCCTTTCTGGCACTGAAAATTAACTTTTAAAAAGGCGGAGTCTCATTCCTTCCGATTTTAATTGTTGGAGATTTTTTAAAAATATATTTTTTAATTTTATTTTTTTACTTTATATTTCTGTCTCTTTTATCTCTGCCTTTTAATACAATATTTCTTACCTTCTCTTTATTTTGCTTTCTCTAACTGATTTTACATTGAATTTACTGTTGTAGCTTTCACTTCCTGGTTCTGACACTGCGAGGTTGTCAAGGATACTTCAATATGATTGATTGAGGGGACAGCGAGAGATCCTTTCCCTGTTCACACAGCTCACAGATGTCCGGGAGAGAATACTGCGCTTTTTGCAGCTCACCATTAGAGGAAGTTCCCACAATAAAGTCCGTGGATCGTTCGTGGGCAAGTTTAAATTTAATGAGCGGCGGGCGCCATTCGTTCGCCACTCAGAGCAAATTCGGGACTTCTATATTTTGAGTGGGTGTATTTTTGCTATACATCGGTTACTGATTTTTTTTCTACCACTAATGGTACCTCATTGCAGTGAAAATATAAATACAGATTTACGATTGAAGATTTTAGTCACAATCACTACCATGTGCTACATACCTCGTAAACTTCATGTGGACATGCACAGGAACACGGCAAAACAGGTCTTAAATACCATTAGTATTGTTATTGTGTATTTACTAGGTAGTTAAGGAAAACTTAAGAATGCAAAACAATTATGTCTTTTGTTCTTCACTTTTAAGTAATAATAAATGTGCAGTAAACATTCATCCTAATATTCCCCACTCCCTATCCCTGGGTGCTGGACTTGAATATGGACACAGTAGCGTAGTGATGTTACTGGACTAGTAATCCAGAGACCTGGATTAACAATCCAGAGAATGAGAGTTCAAATCAACCATACCAGTTTGAGAAGTTGAATTCAGTTTTTACAAATCTGGAAATAAAAAGCTGGTACCAGTAAAAGTGACCGTGAAGCTATCTGATTGTTATAAAAACCCAACTGGTTCACTAATGCCCTTTAAGGAAGGAAACCTGCCATCCTTATCCGGTCGGGCCTATATGTGACTCCAGTCCCACGCCAATTGGTTGATGCTTAACTGCCCTCTGAAGTGGCCTAACGAGCCACTCAAGGGCATGTACAGATGGGCAATAAATGCTGGCCTTCCCAGCAACACCCACATCCCAAGACCAAATAAAAAAAAGTGCACAGCACCTGTCCAGACCACAGAGCGTCTGACTTTGGTGAGCCAGATGATTAGCTTGGTCTGGTCACACCTCCAGCAGATGTCCGCTCCAGTAGGGTCTTGTGACACAAACAGGGATGGTAACAAAAGTGCAACTGGCTTTAGAGAACAGAAGCCAGAAGGCCTCTAGTATTTACCTTTCCAGCCTCCATTTTCTTGCTTTCTGGCCTCCTCAGTCTCTCTGATATGAGGAAGTCCAAAGCACAAGGCCTACCATCAGCTTCTTTAGGCAACCCTGAAATGATCACCTTTCTGTTGCAAGGAGAGAAAAGTGAGGCTGGAGAGCTCCCATCACATTTCCATGGGAACCTGCAGCCACTGCAGATGCTGACGGACTGTCCACCACCCCTTCGCCACCACAGGAGAAATCCCAGAAATCGGTAGAGACCTAATGTAATGTATCTCAGTTCCCTTTTCTTTACCTTTGTTAAAATGTGTTTACTGTATAGAACGTAAATGTGAGTATTTTGTTTAAAAAGTAAAAGATGGATGACACACAGTGATTCTTCAAAGCAAGAATTTCTTCTCTATAGACATTGAGATACAAACACTAAAAGTGTTATTGGTGTTCTTAGTTACCCCAACCATAAAAATGCAACTACACCCAACTCCTACTACATGCCCACAAGGAAACTTGGCACTTGAAGCTTCTGTGGAGATGACATTGCAACCACTATTCTAACTTAGACAAATTTCCATGCATGTTCCAAAAGCCACTGCTCATTTGGTGTCTCCTACTAGGCAAGTTTCCAGCATTTCCGAGCACACAGAGAACACCGATAGTTTCACATTTAAGTAATATAGTTAGTACCACATGCTGATTGCCCCAAAGTTCAGAAATGCTTTTACCAAGACTTTGTGATCTTGACTTTTTGAAGGCATTAATATAAACAAGGAGAAAAGTGCCTAGTGCAAAGAAGTCAGCACCATTGAGTGAATGTTAGCACTTTCCCCCAAGGGAATATAAATGATGATAAAAGGCCAAATTCATACAAAAACAGAAAATGCTGGAATCACACAACAGGTCAGCCAGGATCTATAAAGAGAAAGGACATGAATCATTCATGAGACAGACTATGAGGTAAACAGATATTTTCGTGAGGTTGGAAAATAATAATCACTATAACTGAATTTAGTTGAATCCAAATCCAAACTTTGAAGCTAAAGTTTAGATCATAAAAAGTTTGAAAAACCTCTTTAGATTTCAAAAGTTGAAATCTACAACATTTATCCTCAGCCCTTGCTGTTAGAAATTGTTTTTGGAAATCTAACAGATTTTTGCTTCATGTACCAACAACAACAACTTGCATTTATATAGTGCCTTTAACTTGTAAAACATCCCAAGGCGCTTCACGGGACCATTATCAAACAAAATTTGATGCTGAGCCACATAAGGAGATATTAGGACAGGTGACCAAAAGCTCGGTCAAAGAGGTAGGTTTTAAGGAGCGTCTTAAAGGAGGTGAGAGGGGTAGGGAGGGAATTCCAGAGCTTAAGGCCTAGGTAGCTGAAGGCGCGGCCGCCAATGGAGGAGCGATTAACAGGAATTAAGATGCATATACAAAGACTACTTCCCATTCTCTGCAGTTATCAACCTCAGATAATTAGTACCAGTCCATTTTTATTATACGCAATCGCAATATCCACATTAGGTAGCAGAAGCACATCACAATTCCAAACATAAATTTAAATTATGAAGCTTCTGTTGGCTCATTGAATACAGAAAGGGCTTTATACCTTTAATGGATTGTTAAAGAGAAAATATGTGGACTCATTTATTTATGAGTACTAAAAGGAATCTGTCCTTATCCTGGTGTTTGTGCCGGATAAAGCCTAAATCTCAGCTAAACATGTCTTGTTATAAATCAGCAGCATCGATTGCCACTATAGTATGAAACATTTGGACATTCAATCTATTTCTGCAAACAAAGAAACGCCTGGCATGTCAAAAAAAAACACACTTGGGAAGCTATGCTGCACTTGTGCTTGTATAATCACTCAAACACAACGAAGGCTCTGCTCTGCCATGGAATCTCGAATAGTGAAAAGAGGGAAAGTGTTAGGCTATAGAATTAGCACCTGCAGTCCCCTCCCTGCTCTCTCACACAAACACATTTTGTTATGCATGTGAATTTACACATACTTAGAATCATCATCAAAATGTTCCACTCCCTATGTCTCCAACTACTTCATGATCAGTGGCCCATGAGACACCACGGACAGGCAGGGGGTTATTCTGTCCCTTCCTCTTGTGCTCAGCATGGGAATGGTCAAGCTTTAATTCCTTTGCAGCAGTCTTTCAGTCTGTTGCCAGGCACTGCCTTTGGCAGCAGAAACAGATGTACAATTAGCTTTGTTATGTTTCTCACTCAAGAGTTGTCCTATATGAAAATGCTGTAACCAGTTATAAAAAAAACCTATGTGGCACAAAACTCTTCTTTAAAACAACTCACTCCATTCATATAAGTTTAACATTTCTGGACGTCTCCTATTATTAACATATTTATAGAAGAACACTTTCTATTGAAATAACAAAAAATGTTCTTATGCAAATATGTTACTTGGCACATCTTGGCAAGAAAACTGGCAATAAAATGTTTGAAATGTTGTGACATTTATTTACTTTTCATTCTCCTACTGTCCAGGGCCGAACTTGGATATCACAGCTCAATGGAACTCCCTGGTAAAACTTTCTAAGGAGTTCTGAGAATGAATAAAAGTGCTCCAGCAGCATACATATAAAATTAAAATTTATCCTCATATATTTTATTATCCTAATGGCTCATCAAGCTAACATTACACAGCTTAAAGGGAAAGAGTACACAACTAACAGAGAGACCTGGGGGTTCACATATACAAACTTTTGAAAGTGGCAGGGCAAGTTGATAAAGCTCTTAAAAAGCATACAGGATCCTTGGCTTTATAAATAGAGGCATAGAGTACAAAAGCAAGGAAGCTATGCTAAACCTTTATAAATCACTGGTTAGGCCTCAGCTGGAGTATTGTGTCCAATTCTGGACACCACACTTTAGGAAGGATGTAAAGGCCGTGGAGAGGGTGTAGAGGAGATTTACTAAAATGATACTAGGGATGGGGCACTTCAGTTATGCGGAAAGACTAGAGAAGCTGGGATTGTTCTCCTTAGAGTATAGAAGGTTAAGGGGGGATTTAGTAGAATTTTTCAAAATTATGACCGGTGTTGATAAAATAAGGCGAAAGTGTTTCCTGTAGCTGAAGGGTCAGTAACCAGAGGACACAGATTTAAGATAATTGGCAAAACAACCAGAGGAGAGATGAGGAGAATTTTTTTATGCAGTTACTGGTTATGATCTGGAATGGACTGCCTGAAAGGGTGTTGAAAGCAGATTCAATAGCAGCTTTCAAAAAGGAATTGGATATATACTTGCAAAGGAAAAAATTGTAGGGCTATGGAGAAAGAGCAGGGGTGTGCGACTAATTGGATAGCTCTTTCAAAGAGTCGTCACAGGCCGATGGGCCGAATGGCCTCCTTCTGTGCAGTATGATTCTATGATTCTAACTTGTAATATAGACTGCGTCTCTGTATATTCTTGTCAAATTATTTTCAAGAGCATTAGCTTAAGGTTAACACAAAAGAGAGAAACAAATAAGCATGTTAATTTAGTAGCACAAGGGAAAACAGTTCACACATTTTCATCTACCTCACTGTTTGAAAGAATATATCTTCAAACTCTGTGACTACCATTTGTGGAAAATAAATCATTAAGTATTATCATGCAATGAGAGTGGTTCTGACACTGCCTCTTAAAAACAGCACATTCGATTGAGATGATAGCTACAGGACCCCCTCCCCTGCGCCCGTACCCCCACCCCCACCACTTCCCAAGTCAATGTGGGGTGAGGCATAATGGAAGCCAGCCCAAGAAAATCTTGGGGCAGAACTTGCTCCCGAAATAATGGAGGAGCTCAACAGCGTTCTCCGTTTTTTATGGCAAATCGAAGGAGCAAGTTGACGCATTTGCACATGCGCAGGAAGTCGTGAACTTGCTCCGATCGGTTCGCCGGCGATTTGGCTGCTGCGAATTGAAGGGCCATCGCATGCCGCAATCATTGAAATCACTGAAAAATCCCAAACTTGCTCATCCGCCCAGCTGGAACATAACTAATTACGCCACCAAAAGGTACCTTGAAAAAAAACAGGTCTAAACTAAGTTTTAAAAGCGCGATTGCTCTTTATTAATGCCAAACAATTAAAAATTAAATTAAAAAAATGTGGAGTCTCATATTACTCCTTATTTTAATAGTTTTTGGTCATTAAAATTTTTTTTAAAGTAATTTAAAAAAATTCTTAGTTTTCCCTTCTGTCGCTTTAATTTAATTCAATTATTTTGTTGGCTTTTTATATAATTTTTTTTTTTGTTTACAGTGACTTCCAGAATACTAATTTTAAATGAATGAAGTACTATAGACCAGTTAGCTTAACATCAGTGGTAGGGAAGATGCTAGAACCTTTGCTAAAAGATCAGATAACAAAACATCTAATGATGGAGAATATAATAAAAAGTAGTCAGCATGGATTTCTAAAAGGAAGATCATGTTTAACCAACTTTATTGAATTAATTGAAGAAATAACAGAAAGAGTAGACAGGGGAAATGCAGTGGATGTGGTATACATGGATTTTCCAAAGGCCTTTGATAAGGTGCCACATAAGAGACTCATGTCAATGGCCAGGGCACGTGAAGTCAGGGGCCACATAGCAGAATGGGTTGAAAGATGGCTACAAAACAGAAAACAGATTGTAGGAGTTAAGGGAAATTTCTCAGACTGGCAGAAAGTGGGAAGTAGCGTCCTGCAGGGAACTGTGCTGGGACCACTGTTGATCACTGTATACATAAATGATTTGGGCTTAAAATTGGGAGGTATGGTGTTGAAATTTGCAGACGATAGCAAATCGGGGAGTATAGCTAATAATTTGGAGGACTGCACCAAAATACAAGGTGACATAAACAAGCTTACAGAGTGGGAGGATAAATGGCAAAAGAATTTCAATATAGCAAAGTGTGAGGTGGTTCATTTCGGTAGGAGGAATGCGGAGGCCACTTACTCCTTGGAAAGGTAATAGGGTGAATGAAGTAGAGGAGCAATGAGATATGGGAATAAAAATAAATAAATCACTAAAAGTACTCAATGCAATTTTTAAGGCCATAAATAGTTCATCTAGTTCATTTCTAGAGGAATAGAATATGAAAGCAGAGAGGCAATGTTAAATTTATATAGAGCCTTGGCTAGACCACATTTGGAGTATCATGTGCAGTTCTAGTCTCCATACTGCAGAAAGGATAATAAAGCACCGGAGAAAGTGCAGAAAAACTTTACAAGGATGTTAGCAGGATTTAGAAGATGCAACTATCAGGAAACATTGAGCAGGCTGGGGATTTTTTCTCTGGAAAAGAAAAGACCGAAGAGAAGACCTGATAGAGGTCTTTAAAATTATGAAGGGGCTTAATGGGGTGGATGCAGTGAAACTGTTTCCACTTGTGGGCGAGTCCAGAACTAGAGGGCACAAATATAAGATAGCCACTTGGAGATCAAAGAAACAATTTAAGAGGAATTTTTTTTACACCGAGAGTGCTAAGAATGTGGCACTCGTTGCCACATGGAGTGGTTGAAGCAGATAGCATTAATGCATTTAAGGAGAGGCTTGATGCATACATGAGGGAGAAGAGAATACAGGGATACGGGTGCAGGGTGAGAACAGGTAATTAGAGTGGGAGGATGCTCATGTGGAGTATAAGCACCGGCATAGACTAATTGGGCCAAATAACCTGTTCCTATACTGTTGATTCTTTTTAACAGTTAGTTTTTTTAAACTGAAAGAAACAATTCTGAAGGTGGTTCAGTGCAATAGTTTTTTCCTATTTATTTCAGCTTCCTTGAACACTGACATAATTAACACTGATGTGGAGATGCCGGTGATGGACTGGGGTTGACAATTGTAAACAATTTTACAACACCAAGTTATAGTCCAACGATTTTATTTGAAATTTACAAGCTTTCAGAGGCTTCCTCCTTCCTCAGGTAAATGTCACATTTACCTGAGGAAGGAGGAAGCCTCCGAAAGCTTGTAAATTTCAAATAAAATCGTTGGACTATAACTTGGTGTTGTAAAATTGTTTACAATAATTAACACTGGTTATAAAAGTCTGCAGTTGTTGAGGTCTCACCGATTCCTTCTTGTGGATATGCATTCTCTTTACTGCTTTGCACTCAGATAGGCAAATACTTAGTAGTGATCCTGAAGTACAGGGCTGTGGGAAGGTGATATTGTGGCTCATATGGAAGGAGAGGGGAAGTTGGGTATATAAGGCAAGATCCTGTGGAGAGAGAGAGAGAGAGAGAAAGAAAGAGAGAGAGAGAGATGGAAAGAGAGGGAAGTTTGCGGTGCTGTTGCAGCTGTCAACCTGGGTCAGGATACCAATTGTTACTACATACACTGTGTTCTTTATACATAACTGTGTTTAAAGTTTTGTCAGGAAGAAGTTGAATACCCTGTTATCCAGTGTTTACCTGGTTCTTTACAACTGGTTGACAGGAATCAAACCTGGGATGAATGAGCATCACCAACGTCAACTCCTTTAAAAAATGAGTGGCAGATAGCATGTCAGGATCACTGCATCTGAAAATTGCATCTTCAGAGACAGTCTTGCAAAAGCCAAAAATGTTTGGGTAGTGTAGTACATTTAAATGGCGATTCAGTACTGCTGAAGATTACTAATTAATTAATATATTTCCAATATATTATTTTACTTCACTGGGAAACTTCATTAAGCCATACACTGAAGTTATGTTTCCCATGTGGTGACAAACTGCGGTCTCAAAGGCAGGATTTCTCCAGAATAAAAACACATGAAAAGTTGGGGAAGAAAAAGACCATTTGGCTCAATTAGCTCACCTCTCTACTACATCGACTCTCCAGTCGTGGCATCTGATTCTGTTTTGAACAATCTCAATATTTTTGTTTTACTTTGTTTGGAAGCTATTTCAAACATTTATCATTCTTTGAATAAGGAAGTTATTCTTGACATCTGTTCTGCATTTAGGTTTCTCCAATTTCCACTTATATCCTCTGATCTCGCTTTTTTGGCCTACTTTGAAGTAATATTCGAGGTAATATCTTACTTGAACCATCTAATATTTTATACATTTCCATAAGGCCCCCCCTTCTGTATCTTCTTTCCAGTCTGTAAAGCTTAAGTATTAAAGAAGAAGAGCAGAAGAGAGGACTGAGCTGGTCAGTAACTTAGAAAAATGTCAACTTTTAATCAAACAGCGTTCCCCTCAAAAGATATTTATGTCCCAATTATTTTACGGCGCTGTTGCAATTGGCAGCACCAACTTCGCGAGCAGCTCAGTAAAGTCAATGCGTTTCTCCCTCTGGAGACAGAAGGACCCCCTAAAACAATGGTTTTGCAGGTACCCCTGGAAGCAGTGTTGGCCTGGTGGCAATGAGAATCCCTACGTGGTCAGTTTTCGGTAAAATATTAAAATGCCTACGTGGCAAAGAAGCAGAATGCAAAATGGTTAGAAAGGGTTAATTAGTTAGTAACTGAGATTGGTACAGGTGGCCTGGCCTCCTGCTGGGCCATATGTTTGCGTAGTCAGCAGGTTTGCATGGTCTTAGCAATGTAGAGTCTTTGATGTGATTCAAGGACTGGTCTGAATGTCTCCATGTTTATGGCAGATCAATATAGGTAACGAGCTTAGCCAAAGTTGAAAGACATTCCAGGTTGGGAGATAAGGAACAGAAGGAACAGGGAAGAACATTCCAAGTTGGAAGGTGAGGAAGTATCCCCTTTGATGTCTAACAGCAACATGATCAGCACATGGACGATTTATGATTGGCCGGAAATAATGTAACCTCGCATGGCAACCTATGCCCGGCTTATGATTGGTGTTGACCCTCGTTAAGTATGTTCCAACCCTATTGATTTGTATAAAAACGTGTGGATCTCTGTATGTTTTTGTTCTTGCTCTGCCAGCATAGAGGGACTCTATCAGGAGTCCAAATCAATGCTGCAGACTAAGAACCCTGCTATTAAAGTTGTGTTGAACTTTAAAATGTATTCGACTTCAGTTTTTACTGAACCAGACTGAGGGGAAAGAATCCGGATCGTCAGCAGAGACCACCATTTTGTCTGGCTCAGGCCACCCATACAGGCCAGTGATGAGGTTTTTCACCTGTTGGCCTGGACATACATTCTATAGCCAGAAAATAAATCCATAAACCATTTGGAATCCACCCCACAAGGGGAGAGATCTCCGTGCACTTGCACCCTGAATTTGTATTGCTATAACTGGCTTGTTTATTCCAGTATCATAGACCACCAAAAGTATAAACATGGGGAGCCAGTGCACAAGTATCAGCTTTCTGAAATCAAAGCCATAGAAGCACTAAATGTAGAAGCGTATTAAGGCAATACTGTAGAAACACTTCAAGAAATAGACCATTAAAATAGAATTACATAGGATATACAGCACAGAAACAGGCCATTCGGCCCAACAGGTCCACGTCGATGTTTATGCTCCACATGAGCCTCCTCCCACCCTCTTCATGGAACCCTATCAGAATATCCCGCTATTCCTTTCTCCCTCATGTGTTTTTCTAGCTTCCCTTTAAATGGATCTGTGCTAGTCGCCTCAACTACCCCTTGTGATAGCGAGTTCCACATTCCAACCACTCTCTGGGTAAAGAAGTTTCTCCTGAATTCTTTATTGGATTTATTAGTGACTATCTTATATTTATGACCCTAGTTCTGGTCTACCCCATAAGTGAAACCATCTTCTCCACATCTACCCTTTCAAACCCTTTCATAATCTTAAAGATCTCTATCAGGTCACCCCTCAGTCTTCTCTTTTCTAGAGAAAAAAGCTCCAGCTTGTTCAATCTTTCCTGATAGGTATAACCTCTCAGTTCTATCATCCTAGTAAATCTTTTTTGTACCTTCTTCAGGACCTCTATATCCTTTTTATAATATGGAGACCAGAACTCCAAGTACTCCAAGTGTAGTCTAACCAATGTTCTGTACAAATTTAATATAACTTCTCTGCTTTTCAATTATATTCCTCCAGAAATGAACCCCAGTGCTTGGTTTGCTTTTTTACGGCCTTATTAACCTACTTTTAGTGATTTGTGTATCTGTATCCCCAGATCCCTCTGCTCTTCTACCCCATTTAGACTCTTATTATCCAAGCAGTATGTGACCTCCTTATTCTTCCTACCAAAATGTAATACCTTTTAAACCTAATCAAACACTAGTAATTAGTGAATAATGAGATGCTAACCTATATTGAAGGAATATACTATACCGGTAAAAGACATACCAGTGACTCCTACATTAAGCAGTGTAGGATCACTCACAAGAATAAATAAGTTGCTCCCTCAAATTCTCAGATTATGCAAACCTATGTGAAGCTGGAAGCTCTAGCCATTGGTGTCACTATATATCATAAAAATTTAATGCAACCAATCCCATTACTTCCTTTAGAACTCTTAATTCAGGCGGATGAACAGGATTGTTTGAGGTACCAACATTCTCCGTGTCCCAGGGCACAGTTTTGTTTTCAACCCATAAGTGATTGGATCCCAGTGAGCTTGAAAATAGCTGAGGAAACTCACTGATATCAGAAGCTTTTAAGGTGGTTCTTTAGGTTGTCACAGCATGCAGATCGGAAACTTTGGAGGTCTGCCAAGTAATCATAAATCAGTACAGATTTTGGTCTTTTGAGGAATGTGTAGGGGAAGGTTGTGTAGCACTGCAAAGCTAAAGGGAAACTCATTTACAATTGCTTTCATTGATTTTCATAAAGCTTTCAATTTCAAGTCTCATGTAGCTCTTACGAGCAAGCTAAAAGCTATGGGAGCACATGGCCAATTCTTGGATTTTATCCAGAAAGTGTATTCAGCTCAAAGATCCATATAAGTGAGACTCATTGAAATCATTGATGTCAAAAGGAGAGTTGAGGCAAGATTGTTCGCTATCAATGAACCCATGTAATATCTTTGTCAATAAAGCTTTGGATGGCATCATAAGCGACGGACTTGGAGGACTTGAGAGGGCTCCGGATCGTGGGTCGGGGGCTTCGGCGAATTACGGGGAGGGAGGCCAATCATGGCAAGTTTGCTTGGGGACCGGGGAGAAGCACTCCTGCTCCTCCTGGCCCACAAGCAGTGTTGGACAGGCCCTTATCTGCTGGATCCAGCCATTCTCACCTCCCTACTACTGCCATGTTTCCTGAGCCCTTGGAAACCCAGACCACAGCCATTAAATGTAAAAGTCTCTAAAATTTGAAGCACGCGGCCTCATTAACATATTTAAATAACTGACCAGCCTCTCGAGAACAGGTTAGTTGTCCGCCCCACAGCCCGCCTCCGTTGAAACCGGAAGTGGGCGCATTCGAGGCGGGTTGGCATTGAGTTTCAGATTTCTAAAATTTTAACCTACCACCCTGCCCCTCTTCCGCCCATCGTGGGGGGTTAAAATTCCCCCTAGAGTGTCTCTTCCAGACATTTCTGGAAGAATTGCGGCACTCATTTTTGCAAATAATATTAGATTGTAGGTAAACTGGCGCACTCTAGTCACCAATTTGAACAATGAGCTAACAAATGGGTTGTGGTGGGTGCTCTCCAGTCTGGCATTATGGCTTTTCTGAAGAGTTGCAATAGTTTGCCATGGCAAAGTATTTGATTCAGTACCCTGTGAACTGGTATACAAAAACAATATAGAGGCACTGAAGATGGTGCAAAAAAGATTCGCAAGGATGATACTAGAACTGAGAGGTTAAAGAGGGTATCTCAATTATATTGATTGAAAGGTGAAAGGGGCATCTGCCAGTGCCCTGAGAATCCCGGTAGGTGGAAGCTTCAGCTTGGTCACAGGCCTTTGAGAATGCGCCGAGAAAGGGCAAAAGGTACTTGGGTCTTTCCACAATGACAGCAAAGTCCCAATTCATGTTAAGTTTGTGGCATTTAGTACACATTAAAACAGTTCTCCTTCCTAATTCAGAAATCCAAGGCATACAATAAAACAGCTTCCTCTGGCCTACATTTGGATTTGAGTACTAAGCTGTGAAGTGGACTTAAAGGAGAAACAGTTGCAAGGCTTCAGCCTGTACTTATCTCCCACTTAGTACACTGGAAGAGAAGTCAGCATCGTGGCAAGCACATTTCTTTATCAAAATCCCTCACATGAGGACCTGGACTAAGTAGTTGGTGATGAATTAGCCTGGTATGTGAACATCTAAAACATTAAGGTAGTTGGCATGTCTGCCAACAAAACAATGCCAACTGTGTATGTCCTTCCACTCTGGTGAAGGCAGATATATATATAGAATTACATGGAATTTACAGCACAGAAACAGGCCATTCAGCCCAACTAGTCTATGCCAGTGTTTATGCTCCACACGAGCCACCTCCCACCCTACTTCAACTAACCCTATCAGCATACTCTTCTATTCCTTTCTCCCTCAAGTGTTTATCTAGCTTCCTCTTAAATGCATCAATGCTATTCGCCTCAACTATTCCTGTGGTAGCGAATTCCACATTCTAACCACTCTCTGGGCAAAGAAGTTTCTCCCCAATTCCCTATTGGGTACATTAGTGACTATCTTATATTTATGGCCCCTAATTTATGGCCCCTAATGGATACTAAGGAGCTTTTTCCCTTCGTTGAGGGTTCTATAACAAGAGGGCATAGATTCAAGGTAAAAGGCGGGAGGTTAAGAGGGGATTTGAGAAAGAACTTTTTCACCCAGAGGGTGGTTGGAGTCTGGAACTCACTGCCTGAAAGGGTTGTGGAGGCAGGAACCCTCACAACATTCAAGAAGCATTTGGATGAGCACTTGAAATGCCATAGCATACAAGGCTACGGACCAAATGCTGGAATATGGGATTAGATTAGACTGGGCTTGATGGCCGGCGCGGACACGATGGGCCGAAGGGCCTCTATCCGTGCTGTATAACTCTATGACTCTCTAATTTAGGACTACCCCACAAGTGGAAAGATCTTCTCTATGTCTACCCTAGTAAACTCCTTCATAATTTTAAAGACCTCTATCAGGTCACCCCTCAGCCTTCTCTTTTCCAGAGAAAAGAGCCCCAGCCTGTTCAGTCTTTCCTGATAGTTATAGCCTCTCAGTTCTAGTATCATCCTTGCGAATCTTTTTTGCACCATCTTCAGTGCCTCTATATTGTTTTTGTATACCAGTTCACAGGGTACTGAATCAAATACTTTGCCATGGCAAACTATTGCAACTCTTTAGTTATACATATTGTGTGCGTACATATATGTATACACATACGTGGATATATTATTTATATATATTTATAAATATTGTATACTGATGAGGAAACTTGGATACTTGGGACGACAGCTGCTGGAAGGTGTTATCTGAACGCTGGATATTGAAACATATTTGTGCTGTTCACCATGCTGCTCGTAAGCAGTTCCAGCTACCTGAAGGCTCAAACACTTTTATTATGAGTAACTCATGACTGTCCTCTTCTGTGAGATAGAGGGAAGTTGAGCATGTGACCAACGTGGCTCCAAGGTGACAGGTAGAATGATGGCAGTTTGGAACAGAGTCCAACTCTTTGTAGCAGACTCAGTTATCTGACACCTTGTCCACAGCACTCCAAGACACTTTTGATAATTATTGAGTCAGCATGGCTCACTAATGGAACCTACAGGGGTAGACATGTGACTGAGCACTTGGAGTCTTCCCACTCAGTTCCAGATAACTCAGTGAAGCCAATGTCTTAAAAGAGAGGGTGATCCGCGCTGGAACAGCAGCGGGAAGCTTACCTGCACAGGTAGGCTGAGCGGCTTTAGCTAGATAAACTCCAACAGTACCTTTGTGCAGAGCTGGGGGTCCATAAGTCTTGGCTCTGCCAACTTGCACCTTAGATTGCTCAACTTAGATGCAGGGGGTGTTTCTGTTTGGGGAGAATTCTGAGCTCTTTATCAAGCAAACAGTAATTCTAACTCTGTCAATTTCAATTGGTAGCACACTCATCGCTGAATGAGAAGGTTGTGGGTTCAAGCCCCACTCCAACATTTTAGCACAATCTAGGCTGACATGTCAGTGCACTACTGAGGAAATACTGCATCGTCAGACATATAACGTTAAACGCCAAATGTCTACTCTGGTGGTTCAGATGGATGTTAAAGATCTGATTGTACAATTCAAACAAAAACAGGGAGTTCTCCCAGGGTCTTGGTCAGTGTTCTTTCTTCAACTAATACTACCAAAACCAAATTAATTGATCATTCACCTCATTGTTGTTTGTCTAATCTTGCTGTGTGTAAAACGGCTGTTGTGTTTGGCTGCATAACAACATTGACTGCCTTCAACGTAATTCATTGCATGTGATGTACTTTGGGATGTTTCTGAGAGATGTGGTAAGGTGTTATATAAATAAGCGCAAATAGATGTAAACGGATATGATATAATTGCAGAGACATGGCTGCAGGGTGACCAAGGCTGGGAGCTGAATATCCAAGGGTATTCGATATTCATGAAGGACAGGCAAAAACGAAAAGGAGGTGGGGTGGCATTGTTAGTAAAGGATGAAATCAGAGCAACAGTGAGAAAGGATATTGGCTCAGAAAATCAAGATGTAGAATCAGTCTGGGTGGAGTTAAGAAGCACGAAGGGGCAGAAAACACTGGTGGGAGTTGTCTACAGGCCTCCAAACAATAGTGGTAATGTAGGGGATGGCATCAAACAGGAAATTAGAGATGCATGTAACAAGGGTACTACAGTAATCATGGGTGACTTTAATCTACATATAGACTGGCCAAACCAAATTAGCAATAATACTGTGGAGGATGAACTCCTGGAGTGTGTACAAGATGTTTTTTTAGACCAGTACATTGAGGAGCCAACCAGGGAACAGGCTATCCTAGATTGGGTATTGTGCAATGAGAAGGGGTTAATTAATAATCTTGTTGTGTGGGGGCCTTTCGGGAAGAGTGATCATAACATGACAGAATTCTTCATTAAGATGGAAAGTGAAGTAGTCCAATCCGAAACAAGGACCCTAAATCTAAACAAAGGAAACCACGAAGGCATGAGGAGTGAGTTGGCTATGATAGATTGGGAAGCTTCATTAAAAAGCATGACGGTGGATAGGCAATGGCTAACGTTTAAGGAACAAATACATGAATTGCAACAATTATACATTCCTTTCTGGCGCAAAAACACAAAAGGAAAAGTGGCCCAACCATGGCTAACAAAAGAAATTAAGGATAGTATTAGATCCAAAGAGGAGTCATATAAAGTTGCCAGAAAAAGTAGCAAGCGTGAGGATTGGGAGCAGTTTAGAATTCAGCGAAAAAGGACCAAGGGATTGATTAAGAGGGGAAAAATAGAGTATGAGAGTAAACTTGCAAGGAACATAAAAGTGGACTGTAAAAGCTTCTACAAGTATTTAAAAAGAAAAAGATAGTGAAGACAAATGTAGGTCAGAAACGGGAGAATTTATAATGGGGAACAAGGAAATGGCAGAGCAATTAAACAAATACTTTGGTTCTGTCTTCACGGAAGAGGACACAAAAATCTTCCCAGAAATGCTAGGGAACCAAGGGACTAGTGAGAAGGAGGAATTAAAGGAAATTAGTATTAGTAAAAAAATAGTGCTGTAGAAATTAATGGGACTGAAAGCCGATAAATCCCCAGGGCTTGATAATCTGCATCCCAGAGTACTAAAAGAGGTAGCCATGGAAATAGTGGATGCATTGGTTGTCATCTTCCAAAATTCTATAGATTGTGGAACAGTTACTGCAGGTTGGAGGGTGGCAAATGTAACCCCACTATTTAAAAAAGGAAGGGAGTGAGAAAACATGGAAATACAGACCGGTTAGCCTAACATCAGCAGTAGGGAAAATGCTAGAGTCTATTATGAAGGATGTGATAACAGGACACTTAGAAAATATCAACGGGATTAAACAAAGTCAACATGGATTTATGAAAGGGAAATCATGTTTGACAAACCTACTGGAGTTTTTTGAGGATGTAACTGGTAGAATAGATAAGGGAGAACCAGTGGATGTGGTTTATTTGGATTTTCAGAAGGCCTTTGATAAAGTCCCACATAAGAGGTTATTGTGCAAAGTTAAAGCACATGGGATTGGTGGTAATATACTGGCATGGATTGGTTAACAGACAGAAAACAGAGTAGGAATAAATGGGTCTTTTTTGGGGTGGCAGGCAGTGACTAGTGGGGTACCGCAGGGATCAGTGCTTGGGCCCCAGCTATTCACAATATATATCAATGATTTGGATGAGGGAACCAAATGTAATATTTCCAAGTTTGCTGACGACGCAAAACTAGGTGGGATCATGAGTTGTGAGGAGGATGCAAAGAGGCTTCAAGGTGATTTAGACAAGTTGAGTGAGTGGGCAAATACATGGCAGATGCAGTATAATGTGGATAAATGTGAAGTTATCCACTTCGGAAGGAAAAACAGAAAGGCAGAGTATTATTTCAATGGTGATAGATTGGCAAATGTTGATGTACAAAGGGACCTGTGTGTCCTTGTACACCAGTCACTGAAAGCAAATATGCAGGCGCAGCAAGCAGTTAGGAAGGCAAATGGTATGTTGGCCTTCATTGCAAGAGGATTTGAGTACAGGAGCAAGGATGTCTTACTGCAGTTATACAGGGCCTTGGTGAGACCACACCTGGAGTATTGTCTGCAGTTTTGGTCCCCTTACCTAAGATAGGATATACTTGCCATCGAGGGAGTGCAGCGAAGGTTCACCAGATTGATTCCTGGGATGGCAGGACTGTCGTATGAGGAGAGATTGGGTAGACTTGGCCTATATTCACACGGGTTTAGAAGAATGAGAGGGGATCTCATTGAAACATATAGAATTCTTACAGGGCCAGACAGACTGGATGCAGGGAGGATGTTTCCCCTGGCTGGGGGGTCCAGAACGAGGGGTCACAGTCTCAGGGTACAGGGTAGGACATTTAGGACTGAGATGAGGGGAAATTTCTTCACTCAGAGGGTAGTGAACCTGTGGAATTCTCTACCACAGAAGGCTGTGGAGGCCAAGTCACTGAACATATTTAAGAAGGAGCTAGATAGATTTCTAGATGCAAAAGGCATCAAGAGATATGGGGAGAGAGCGGGAATATGGTATTGAGATAGAGGATCAGCCATGATCATATTGAATGACGGAGCAGGCTCGAAGGGCCAAATGGCCTACTCTTGCTCCTATTTTCTATGTTTCTATAAATGCAATTCTTCTTTCCTAATCATAGTGATGGGTTTCTGCAAATATCAGACACATGGCTAACCAAAAAATGAATTTCATTCAACATTTCGTACAAAATTTATTGACTGGGGTAGGCGTTTATTTTCAGTTGGTAGCTTGTTAACCTACTTAATCCTAAGCAAGTCCACTCAAATTCTTTGCTGCACTTCATAAATCAACAATAATTAGCACATAGCAAAATGTGATCAATGTTCATTTCTGTGGTGGTGAAATTCCACTTCAATCTTCAAGGAGTGGAAACGGAATATTTCAGCACATTTTTACTGTGCATATTTGAAAGGCCATTCACTGAGATCTCTGTGTGGTAAAAATAGGTAGTTGAATGGGTTATTGACCGTTGAAATTTGCAAATAATATTTTATTTTAATTTCTTTACAATACACAGCATTCAAGTCATAAATAGCAGTTAATACTTTAATAACCTGAACTGATTGTGTTGCTGTGAATTTTGATTTTTCTGTTTTCACAGATGAATTTCCCTATTTCTCTTTTATTGCAGGTGATTCTCTGGCTACAACTGACCAAAGAATCACCTGCAATGCACCATTACCTCTGGAGTCCCCCAAGGATCTATCCTTGCCCTCCCCCCACCCCATTTCTCATCTACATGGCCCTAATCTTATCTAGGCCTGAAGCTCTTAAATTCCCACCCTAAACCTCTCCGCCTCTCCATCTCTCTCTCCTCCTTTAAGGTGCGCCTTAAAAAGCACTTCTTTCACCAAGCTTTGGGTCACCTGTCCAAATATCACCTTATGTGTCAAATTTTGCTTGCTAACACTCCTGTGAATCGCCTTCGGATGTTTTACTACATTAAAGGAGCTTTATAAATGCAAATTGTTGTTGTTGTTGTTGTCAAATGGGAAAACATATTGGCAGCATCTAAATTAAACTGCCCAAACTTGTTCTTTTAAAAAAAATGGCAAAGTCAGGGCATACTATATTGAATACATTTAGTGTAGTTGACAGATACTTTTATGCTTATGTTAATTATACAAATCAGAAGATGATTTCCCTTGAATAAATAAGGGACATGAAAAACTATAATACAAAATGGTTGGCTGTTACCCTAAGCACAGTACCAGACTATCACTCAAGGCTTTTATTCTAAGCTTATTGACAATCCTTTACCTTCTGTCATCTGTCCCCTGACCTGAACAATACTCCTACCATAACCATATTCAATCTACATCAACAAACAATATTCAAACTTGAAGCCACAGACACATTTGTATGTAAATAGTCACGCACTTTCTATCTTCAACCTGAGAAATCAGTCCAAGACAAAGCTCCAAAACTGTTTTTTAACTATTAAAAACAGCTCAGATTCATAACAAAATTCCACAATCGTAAAAAGTTATTGATTACCCAAATATGGAACGCAATTTCAATCTACAGAACTTTAATAATTTTCATTCGTTATTTAAGAATCATAAGTAAAACGATAATTAATAACTTTCTTTGAAAGTAGTATGTTCTAAACTTTTCAAGGTCGTCCCCTCATACATATTAAAAAAGGTTTCTTTATAGTATAACCAATATTTCTTAAGTGGATTCCAAAGTTTTGATGACACTTCCCAAGTGCAGGCTGTGATACACTTGAGTCTCTGAAAACAGCCCCTTGAGGCGGAATTTAAAACTCAGGCCTGCTACAAAATTAGATCACAGAAAAGTCAAACTTGCAGACGCTAAAATAAAGTTTTGTCCCAACAGGTCAAAAATAGGACGTGGTACAGCTTTGGTGAAAAGGCTTCTCAGGCAGTGGTGCACAATATAGTAAAAATAAACCTGACAACTGCAGAAAACAAAATGAGGGTGGTCACTTATGGAGATAATCTTATGGAAGGTTGTTCTATGGTCCAACTGAAGAACAAGTATGAGACACTGCTTCTAATATTATTGCAGCAGTAGAGAAGAGGATGCTGCCATTGTAGCAGTAAAGGAGCAGGTAGTAGTGATATTAGATAGGGTAAAAATAGATTAAGAGGAGGCATTTAAAAGATTGGCAGTACTCAAGGTAGAAAAGTCGCCCAGTCCAGATGGGATGCATCCTCGGTTACTGAGGGAAGTAAGGGTGGAAATTGCAGAGGCTCAGGCCACAATCTTCCAATCTTCCTTTCGATATAGGGACCGCGTTGGAGGATTGGAGGATTGCAAATGTTACACACCTGTTCAAAAAAGGGGAGAGGGATAAACCCAGCAATTACAGGTCAGTCAGCCTAAAGTCGGTGGTGGGGAAACTTTTAGAAACAATAACTGGGACAAAGTTAACTAGCACTTGGAAAA
The DNA here is from genome assembly GCF_035084215.1 of Heptranchias perlo. Classification (NCBI taxonomy): domain Eukaryota; kingdom Metazoa; phylum Chordata; class Chondrichthyes; order Hexanchiformes; family Hexanchidae; genus Heptranchias; species Heptranchias perlo. Next base: position 25,093,575 of record NC_090334.1, on the reverse strand, counting down.
ATATGAGCTAATAAACGAAAGTCAGCACAGATAATGAATCTGCTTCCACCACCCTTACAGTACATTTCCAGATCATTACAACTTGTTGCGTAAAAAAAAGGTTTTCCTCATGTCGCCTCTGGCTCTTTTGCCGATCATCTTAAATCTGAGTCCTCTGGTTACCGACCCTTCTATCACTGGAAACAGATTCTCTTTATTTAATCTATCAAAACCATTCATGATTTTGAATACCTTTTGTTTAAGGAAAATCGTGTTTGACTAACTTGATTGAGTTCTTTGATGAAATAACGGAGAGGGTTGATGAGAGTAATGTGGTTGACGTTGTTTTTAGGGACTTTCAAAGGCATTTGATAAAGTACCACATAATAGACTTGTTAGCAAAATTAAAGCCCATGGGATTAAAGGGACTGTGGCAGCAGGGATACAAAATTAGCTAAGGGACAGGAAGCGGAGAGTACTGGTGAACTGTTGTTTTTCGACTAGAGGGAAGTATACAGTGGTGTTCCCCAGGGGTCAGTATTAGGACCACTGCTCTTTTTGATAAATGTTAATGACCTGGCCTTTGGTATAGAGGTATAATTTCAAAGTTTGCAGATGACACGAAACTCAGAAATGTAATAAACAAAAGGTGTTCAAAATCGTGAACAGTTTTGATAGAGTAAATAAGGAGAAACTGTTTCCAGTGGTAGAAGGGTTGGTAACCAGAGGACACAGATTTAAGGTGATCGGCAAAAGAGCCAGAGGCGACATGAGGAAACGTTTTTTTACGCAGCGAGTTGTCATGATCTGGAATGCACTGTCTGAAAGGGTGGTGGAAGAAGATTCAATAGTAACTTTCAAAAGGGAATTAGATAAATACTTGAAAGGAAAAATTTACAGGGCTATGGAGAAAGAGCGAGGGAATGTGACTAAATGAATAGCTCTTTCAAAGAGCCTGCACAGGCACGATGGACTGCATGGCCTCCTCCTGTGCTGTACCTACTACGATACTATGATACTAATTATCTTGCCTACATCTTAATAAATGCAGAATTAATATTCTGTGTCTTGTCGATTCAGCAGAAATTTGCTTTGGGATATGAATGCCAATTTACAATAGACCCAATTTTCCTCTCCTGGTGCTGTTCAGGTGCAATTTGGGCACACCACACCGAAAGTCCACTGCTCCGGGAGCGCAACCTCAGGTCCTAAACTTCCTGTCGCACCTAATTTTAATGTTACTGGCACACACTGGGCACATATGGTGGTGCATATGACAGAGAAGTGAAATTCCTGGTAATCCTGTGTATTCAGTGTACTGAACTTTTCAACGTAACTTCTGAAATGTTGATCAGAATAATTTTGTCCATTTCATGGAAATAGCTACGTAATCATTTCTGAAGTGATTGAAAATGTATGCTGTACGCTGTATGCTAAGCTTTTATTGCCCCAGTATTTCTATTTTCCAATTGTATGGGAGAAGGGTTGTGCTAATCATTTTTCAAAATTATGGAAGCGAAGTAGTTCAACAATGGATTCATTGATCAGACATTGATTTATATTTTAAAGTGTTGAAATCTATTTTTGCCAGGTGGAACCTAAAATGTGCATGTCTGTGTTCCTCTTCTTCATTTTAAACCTCCTTCCCCTGTCAACATGCTCATGCTGCTGTACCAGGCTGGAGTGGCAGCAGTACACCAAGCAAGAGTCTGGGGGCCCCTGCAGTCTGCCTTAGAGTGAGCTGGTAAAAGGGCAGCACTGCTGTGTCATGTAGTAAGTGGAGGAACAGGGAAAACGAGCGAGAAATATGAAGAATAATGGAGCAGGAATAGGGCAAAGGTGCTGGTTTGACCTTGAGTCTTCTCTTTGTATTCAAGATGGCATGGGGTAGTCATATGGTCAGGGGGAGGAAGGTCTCTTGTTAGGGAAGCCAGGTGAATTTCTTCAGCAGCTATCAAGGGGGCTTGTCGTTGTCTTCACTCATTTGTCTCCAAATAAGGGCTATCACAAAGTGGGGGAGGGGTTTACACAATACTGAACATGACCGTCATCACTAAATGTAAAACACTAACAGCATTCAACAACAAATTCTAAAGCTGCCACACCATTTCACATGCATAAAGCCAAAAATAATGGGAGAGGAAAATCAGCTCTAATATCTCATATTCTGAATAGCTTTTTGAAATATCTGCCAACAATTATTAATGAAAAGTCTATGATGTTTGTATTTTCAGAATGGGATATTTGTAATAAGATTTCGAGCCTAATCCTGTTGAGACTCATAAGTGCTTCCTTAACAAGGAAAAATAAAAAAAAGACATCACATGTTCCGTTGATCCCAAATTAACCCAATTAGCAAAAATAAATAATGGGGATGAATTCCTACATTGTGTTCAGCGGATTAGCAGCGCTGGAACATCGTAGAAATTTGTTGCAGTGAGGAAACTTACGTCGAAGCTGTTTCCGGTGTTTGTGCACCTTAAAAAGATTTTCCTCGACTTTCCTCACACTTCTGGAGCCATTCCGCGATGCTGAGTTACTACTGGCCTCATTTACATACGGCCAACTGTCAGCCGGTGACACAGTAGCTGCGAGTTTCCTTGTTTTGCCCCATTACTGCACTCGGGGTAAGTTACACCTGTTGAATGAGGCACAGCAGCTGCCAGGATCAGCTGAAGCAAGGAAATCCTGATCGAGAAGAGTCTGCAGATTTTTCAGTGAAATTTTCTGAAGATGGGAAACTTTTTAAAAAGTGTTTTTTTTTGTTGTATTGTGCCTACACTCACCTACACTTCCTTCTGACTGCTTCTTACAGGGTCAGTTCACTGGCAGATTTTCTGACAAACTCCCCCCCCCCACCGCCCCTACCTATAGTCATGGCTTCTCAGGGTCAGGCATGGTATGGGCATACTCGTATGCTATTATCATGGATGGGCAGCAGCACCACAGGATGGAGCAAAGGAGACTCAGACAGCATTTATCGAAAGAGGCATCACTGAAGTCTTCTCTTCTGTGGAGCAAAGTCTAGCTTTGACACCACAGTCTTGCCTCCCTCTAACCCCTTGCCAATAAAGAGACATTCCCACAAACCATTAACCTTCCTACCACATGACTGTGCCAGTCATCATCACATCAGTGAAGGTATCAGCAGCACATAAGCGCATCTTTTCCTGTTTGACTCTAATCTCCATATGGAACAAAGCACCAGATCAGCACACGCTCTAGTTTATTACAGTGAATTCCAAAGTACACACAATCAACCTACTTTCTCTTCCCACCGTCCTTCCCCTGGGTGGCTACATGTGCTCTTTTTTTAAAAACATTCTCATGCTTCACCTAGGGGTCATTTGAGGGCCACGGTCATCCAAGGTGATTGGCAGCTCTTAAAAAGGCTCTTGGGACTGAGGTGGCCCTCGTGGCAGCTTCCTCCTAGGCAGCTTTGTGTCATCTCCCATTTCCACTGGTGTCGGGCCGTGAGGGGGACGGTTGCAGGCCTGACATGTGTTGCTGTCCTGAGAGAAGCCCAGTATCATGCAGCTGCAACTCTTGGGTGGCTTGGTCCTAATTATCATTTTCCCCATCATCTTATTCTTCCTGTGCTGTCATTGGCTGTGTTGGATCTGTAGGAAAGGAGTCAGGAATGGGTGAGCATCACCCCCTGCCTATGTTGGGCATTATGTGCCAAATTGTCCTGCACAATGTCGGTACGACAGAAGATAAGGCCAGCAGTTGAGGAGTGTGTGCCAACTGGCATGGGAGAGGTGAAGTAAAAGATGTGGGGTTTTGAGAGTGTTAAAGTGGAAGAAGGGATTCTACGACTGTGCACGTAAGTATTTGCTGTGAAGTGAGCTGGGTAGCTGCAGTGCAAGATGCTGAGCTGGAGGACACCCCCCCTCCCCCCTTCACTTAATCAGAAAGCATTGTGAAGGGTTAGTTGTTGAAATGTTACTTTAAAAGGTGGAGTGTGCTGGTGCCCAGGGTGTGGATTATTGTAACAAGATTTAGATCCTAACTCTGTTGAGATTCATAAGTGCTTCCTTAACATAGAAATATAAAAAAGTCATCACAAGAGAAGTTGATCCCAAATTAACTCAGCTAGCAAAAAAAAAATGGGGTGAAGTATGTGCTAGTGCCCTGGGTAGGAAGGAAAGAAAAGGAAGAGGTGTGTAGTGTGTTACATTGCCTGTCCTGCTGAGGATGTGGGGCATTTTGCGGCACTGTTCTGCAGTCCTGGGGGTAAGGGAGTTGTCACTCAATGCCATTGCCACCTCCCTCCGGGTGGCACGTGTGATAATTATGGGTAACTTGGTGGCACCCACACCCGGGAGTCTGTTCTTCCTGCCTTCAGTGCCCCCGAGGAGCGCTTGGAGGTCTGGATGAGTGAAGTTGTGCGTTCTTCTTCTCTGGCTTGATGCCATGCCCTGCTGCACCCTGGGCACAGACAGTACTTGAGTATTCATAACTGTACAAGTGTGATATAAACATTGTTAAGACATGCAATTAAGTTCTTAGAGAGTGAAGTGAAAGAGCCAAGCTCTGTTCCTCTTTTACCTTTGTCCCCCAGTCTGCTGCTGAAGAGTGCAGGCTGAACTATCTTTTTAAAGGCTGCACAGAGGTTTCCTGGTAGCTCAGCTGCTTACTCCAGTTTTACACTAATGCCTGCACTAATGGGTATGCAAATGAGCAGACCAAGGAAACTCGTGTGTATCTTCCTCCAGAGGCCACCAGCAACTGGAACATTTATTTTTAAAAGGTGCACACTGCCTAAACTTCCAGGCCTATGAAATAAACTAGTTCATGCAAAATAGCTGTTGATTATGTACAATGGTAGCTGTGGTCACAGTTCTCCGATGAGCTGAAGCATGCTGTGCACTGTACTCCAAGTATGTGAGCACTACAAGCAGTTTTCAAATCATCCATAAGTGTTGGGAACAGTTTGGAAAACACTTTTATGTCGCACAGAACAAAGTAAAATTATCAGGAGCCACCCTACTCTAATCAGGACTTGAGCTTCAAGTGAACATTTGGACTGTCATAGGAATGTAGCAGCAGGAGTAGCCCATTCAGTCGGCACTGCTGTATTATTTTGGGAATGGCATTTCCTTCTTATCTCTTATTTGCGAAGTATCTACTTCCCTTTTAAATGACCTCAAACGTTAACTCAGTTTCTTTCTCCACAGATGCTGCCTGACTTGCTGAGTATTTCCAGCATTTTCTGTTTTATCCCTTTTAAACACCTCAATTGACTTTGCATTGCGGTCTTCTGAGGCAGTACGTTCCACATTCTCACAACCCATTGTGTGAACATGTTTCTTTTGGATTTATTTTAAACTGGTGTAGCTTGATTTAACTTTAAACTTTTCAGTTGCCTGATTAAATTGAAACATTTAGCAAGCATGTTTTTTTAAAAATCATAAGCCAAATTCAGAAGGCTGCTGTTTATGGTAGTAAGAATAGTACACACTAGTCTTTGGCAGAAGACTCATCCATCATCCTTTTGTTTGATGCCTATCTTAACAACACTGATTTCAGGGACTCAACCACTTCTTTCAGTTAAGGATATTAACACAATAAAGTGAAGTTCAGGCTTTTAGAAAGAAACTCCATTGATTAAAATAAAGACAAATCTAATTCGATTTGGTGCAAACAGATTCATTTTGAAATTCAATCAGTCATGGTAAATTAGACCTAGGTGGATTGAACTGTTTCCCAGAACGTACTTCTGTAGAATGTCCCATCCAGCTAGAATGATCCTTCTATTCACACAGCAGCTGTGAGGATTCATTTTAGTTTAAATCAATTGAAATAAAACAAGACTAGTAGCACAAGTACAAACTCCTGAACCCAATCGGTCTGACTTATGCCTATTTCACATTGCATTGCTTACTACCTGGTTACAACATAGAGAGATCAAACTGTGCTCGGCTTATTTCTATGGTAAATTTATGCAGAAATTAAGAGCTCTGATGTCAGAATGTGGAGTTGCTGCAAAATGAAGATTGCTGAAGGGATACTAAAGCCCAATAGCTTGGCAGGACTTGACTGCTGACTCAGTTATTTCAGTACTACTCAAAGTATTATAGTAGCATTCTTGTACTGGCAGAGGAAGATCGGGGGAGGGGGGGGAGGAAGAGGGGAAGATCGGGGGGGGGGAAGAGGGGAAGATCGGGGGGGGGGGGGAGAGGGGAAGATCGGGGGGGGGGGGGGGAGAGGGGAAGATCGGGGGGGGGGAGAGGGGAAGATCGGGGGGGGGGGAGAGGGGAAGATCGGGGGGGGGGGAGAGGGGAAGATCGGGGGGGGGGAGAGGGGAAGATCGGGGGGGGGAGAGGGGAAGATCGGGGGGGGGGAGAGGGGAAGATCGGGGGGGGGAGAGGGGAAGATCGGGGGGGGGGGGGAGAGGGGAAGATCGGGGGGGGGGGAAGAGGGGAAGATCGGGGGGGGGAGAGGGGAAGATCGGGGGGGGGAGAGGGGAAGATCGGGGGGGGGAGAGGGGAAGATCGGGGGGGGGGGAGAGGGGAAGATCGGGGGGGGGGGAGAGGGGAAGATCGGGGGGGGGGGAGAGGGGAAGATCTGGGGGGGAGGGGGATAGCAGGAGGACATCAGACATCGGAACAGGGTGGAAAGGTAGGTTGATTTTGTGTTTTAACTTCCTTCTATGGTTTTTGATGTACTTTATTTTGTTTCTTTTTCCCTGATCCGGCCCTTCAGGCCTGGTTTCACCAGGCATGAATCAGAAGCGGTGGGCAAGCCGCCCAGGTAAGTTAAAAATCATTATAATCATGTAATCTGTCACAAGTAAAGTGCCTTAAGTACCCCAATGAGGTACATTTGGCTCTTTAACTGTCATCACGCCGGCTTTAATTTCCACGATTTTTGGAGCCCCCCTGCCCCCCAGCGCACCCGCAATTTCCCCGTAAAATTGAGCCCTTAGAGTGAGATGGTACATAGCTACAGTGGTTTCTCTTTGTGATGTTAGATTCCACAGACCAAAAAGAAATGACTTTGTTACATTAAGTCAGGGATTTCCTTTAATATACATTGCTTGCTTTTATGGCTTAGTGAAACTTCATAATGCTGAAGGAGAATATTTAATTACAATTGTAAAATCCACAAGATTGCACAGTATTCGCAGCTAACTTGATTTTGTTTACCTCAGTGTCCTTAAATGCCTACCTGCACTCAACATTTGTCTTTGCGAATGGAAATCCATTTCCAGTGGTGTGCCACAGGGCTCAGTGTTGGGTCCCTTGCTGTTTGTAGTATATATTAATGATTTGGACTTGAATGTAGGGGGCATGATTGGCAAATTTGCAGACGACACAAAAATGGGCCGTGTAGTTGACAGTGAAGAGGATAGCTGTAGACTCCAAGAAGATATCAATGGGTTGGTGGAGTGGGCGGAAAAGTGGCAATTTCAACCCGGAGAAGTGTGAGGTTATGCACTTAGGGAGGGCAAACAGTAAAAGGGAATACACAGTAAACGGGAATATATTGAGAGGGGTAGAGGAAGTGAGAGACCTTGGAGTGCATGTGCACAGGTCCCGGAAGATGGCAGTACAGGTAGATCAGGTTGTGAAGAAGGAATACGGAATGCTCTCCATTATTAGCCGAGGTATAGAATACAAAAGCAGGGATGTAATGATGGAACTGTATAAAACGCTGGTAAGGCCACAGCTGGAATATTGTGCGCAGTTCTGGTCACCACATTACAGGAAGGACGTAATTGCTGCGGAGAGAGTGCAGAGAAGATTTACAAGAATGTTGCCAGGGCTTGAAAACTGCAGCTACGAGGAGAGATTGGATAGGCTAGGGTTGTTTTCCTTGGAGCAGAGGAGGCTGAGGGAAAACTTGATGGAGGTGTACAAAAGTATGAGGGGCCAGATAGAGTAAACAGGAAGTACCTGTTTCCCTTAGTGGAGAGTTCAAGAACTAGAGGACATAGATTTAGGCTGATTGGCGGAAGGATTAGAGGGGACTTGAGGAAAAACTTTTTTACCCAGAGGGTGGTGGGTGTATGGAATTCGCTACCCGAATTGGTGGTAGAGGCAGGGACCCTCAACTCTTTTAAAAACTACCTGGACCTGCACCTAAAGTGCTGTAAGCTGTAGGGCTACGGATCGGGTGCTGGAAGGTGGGATTAGAATGGGCACCTGATTGTTCTTCGAGCCGGCGCGGATACGATGGGCTGAATGGCCCCCTTCTGTGCTGTATCTTTTCTATGGTTCTAACACTGGGGATGAGGCATTATGAGCACAATGCCGCTGACAGATACATTAACAAATTCTCCCCAGTCAGCAACAAACTTTAATTAGCAGCAGATTAGTTCTGTTTCCCTTGATATTATAGATTTAAAACAATCTTTATTCTCACTTTATGGCAAAGCCCACTGCCACGTGTCCATTTCCTCATGTAATCTCCCTCGACTGCATCCAAATTCTGCTCCCCTGCCATATGTGACTACTACGCCCCCAGTGCATACGGGCTCTCCCTGGGAGGTGTGCACATTCTCTTATCTTTTTTTGAGCATCAAAAGTAGTGATTCATTCAAGGCTGTTGAGGTCTTATTGCTGTAAATTAAAAATATTATTACCACTTAGGGATGGCAGATATTTAGTCATTCTACTGTTCACCGTAATAGACATGCAGATCACAGATAGCATGAATTATTCAAGCAGAACAGCTTATTGCAAGAACTTGTAAGAACACTAGGTTTCAGTATGCTGACAAATATATGCCAATGAACTGGATGAATCTTTAACCCTCTTGCCTTTCTCCTAACTAGGAACTGTCAGGGGTTTTACCACCCAATTTAGACCTAGCAGTGACTGATGCCTCAGTCAGCTCACTGAACATCACTTACATTAACCAGTTTGGAATAAATTTACATTGTACTTGAACTTTTGATTAGGATATCTACAAGCTACCAAGTGAATAAATTAACCGTTCCTTGCCAAATCATCAAGGAAGAAGTCATGCACTATAAGACTACTGGTTACAAAAATCACAACGTAAGGTTAAAGTTGGGTACACGAACACTTAATAGGTATGAATAGACATAGTCAGAGTTGTCTAGCAATTTGAATTGTAAATCATAATAGGCAAAGTTATGTAACAAAATAAGTAGCCGAAGTTACAAAGGCAATCGTTGTATCACTATAAGTCAGCATTAACGGACGCTAAGTATTAATTATAGCAGTTATCAGAGTCTGAGATTATTACAGTTGATGAGGTTATTTTAAGGTTAAATCTCTAAGCTAACAAGTTAACAGTTTTGGATAGCCAGTCTATTGAACAGATAGTCTAGATACTGGTGGTTAGCAATGTTTCAGATCTTACGCCACCTCGTCTTTACAAGTGGTGTGGTTGAGTAAATCTCCTTCTTTCCTTGGGACGCAAGCATTAGCTTCTGAAGCGTCAAGTCAATGGGCCTCCTTTCGGCAGTGGGGTTATCTGTTCCATTTGGATCTTCGGTTCTGGCTGAACACACCTTACGGCATGAACGATGAAATCTCACCTTTCTCTGCTCTGGGGCATTTATAAAGTTAAGTGACACTTTTCTCTGCCTGTAACTGGCTAGTACAGCCTCACAAGCTAGCCCATAATACGCTGTATTTTTATAAAGGCACTTTTCTGCATCTGCTAAGTAAAGGTTCTTACAGAACAAAGAGAACTAAGAGAGAGAGAGACTACTACTTCTACAAAGACAAAGACAAAAAGAAGTGTGTGCTAACCCTGACAAAAATTCTTAAAGCGCTTGTTTATATTTTGTTAATAAGCTTTCAGGGAAAGATGTGGCGGTTCCTCACTGGGAGAATGAAAACAACCAGGGAGTTACATGTAGAGCTGATGTTAGTTTAAGGGCAGGCCACCATATACTGAAGCAACATTACAGCACTTAAAGTATAGAACGTTCAGGCAACCCAGAATGGGGAGGGGGGCAGGGGGAGGTGGGAAGGAGACTTCTTTTTTTTCTTCTTTCTTTTCGCCTTTCCTGTTTCTTTCTTCTTTCTGTTTGGTACATCAATTCGGAAAGGGTTTGCTGTTAATGTTTTACATATTGGCCTGGATGACAACTTATGTTCCTAAGGTCGAATGTTTCTTATTGTAGTTTGTGATTCACTATAAAATAAGTACAATATTTTTCCAAAAAAGGGTGTTACTTTACAAAGATGAATAAAGATGAAAGAGGCCATTTGGCTCATCTAATTTATCATTCCATCACAGCATCCAACTGCCTCTTGTACAAAGACTATGAAGGTAAGTACAGATGAAGTAGGAAAATAGAAAAGGTACTTGCTATATCACAGCTCTTAAAAAATCCTGAAGTGCTTTACATATAATGAAGTCATTCATAATTCTCCTTCACATGGAAAAGTGACAACATAATGAATAACAATTATTATTTCTGAAAATGGGCATGAAGGTAAATTCATTTTTTGTGCTGTTGAATCAGCAAAAAGGTTAAAAAAAAGTTACAGCTTGATATTTGTTGTTTATTCAGCTTGGTTGTTTTTTTGAGGCAGTAACACTTTACCCAGACATTTCTTGACGTTGAAACCCTCGCGAGATCCAGTTCAACCAGGCAAAGACATTATGCCATATTGTTCACTAACAGGACACAGCAATGGTCACCCCACGACTCCAAGTAATTTTTTATGCCTAGCTAAAGTAACATCCATTTCCACAGCCTTGTTTGTGAACTGGGCTTTACGAACGCAATTTTCTCAATTTCCTACGGTTTCCAACTCAGCACAACTCGATTAATGGCCTTCGTCTTTGCTTGAGTAATTAAGTGGCTGTTATAGCAATTTGAATTGAGTGATTAGCATTATTACAGTAGTCCTGATCGACCCAGTTCCTGGCACTGGGGCTAGTGAATTCCTATTGACAAACTCATACAGCAGAAAATGGAGGTTAGCGGTACGTCAATTTCTTGCCATTAAAAGAAAAAAAAAAGTGGTGAAATTAACACCCAGGTTTCAAAAAGCAGAAACTATGTGCTCAGAATGGCATGACCGACTATAGAGAAAAAAACATGAGCTAACCATGGATAGAGGAATAAAACATTTCTCCTTCCATTTGTGCAGCCATTTTTCCCATCTTCTTTTAAGTACCTATGTCATCAAATTGGTGGCATGACACTACACTACAACTTAAATGTCAAAGTATGAACCACTTCAATGTGAATTTATTCTGATTCAAATGATTTTTTGCTATTGTTAAAATCAGTATCTCTTTTAAAACGTCCAACAGCTACAGTACTGATTAACTTAGAGTTACTATAGAAAGAGAGCCAAAAGAGCACGATGATTGCAGAGGTGGAACCACGTATAAGGACTGGAGGGAGGGAAACATTAGGGGCAACTTCAAGATTTGGAGTGGGGGAAAAGAGTGGGAAATAACCCAAGCCCAAAAAATTTGGGGAGGTTAGGAAGATTCATCCTCCTCATCATGTGCCAGTGGCTGCGCCTGTAACAATGTTGGAGGAATGCTCTAGGATGGGGCTCTACAATTGCCTTATCCACACGTTCTTCACAGCACTATTGTCTGGCCATTTTGGAGCCTAGGCACTGAAATATGGCATTTTCTTTTCTAGCCTCAGCTCCCACTATCCCTCCACCCACTCCTTCCCCAACTGCAGACTGAAGTCTACATAACTGAATGAATTTTGTTATATCTTACAGCTCTGTTTAACTATAGAGCAGACCATCATTTCCAAATTACAGCATTTATGTTTGTCTTGTAATAGATCAGCAAAAATCTTACTTCCAGTTCATTGTCATAGAAGGGGTAGAGAAAGAAATCAATATGCAAAAAGAAGAAAAAAACTTGCATTAATATAGAATCTTTAATGTAGAAAAAAGTCCTACTGTACTTCACAGAGGTGGAAAATAATTGGACGCTGAGCCTTCGTGGGATTGTCAGGAGAGGGGAGTGAAAGCTTTGGTCAGAGAGATAGGTTTTTGAGAAAGCTTTGAAAGGCAGAAAGAGAAGTAAAGAGGTAGGAAAGGGTTTGGAAAGGGAGCTCAGAGAGTAAGGCCAAGATAGCTGAAAGATTTGTCTCCAACAGAGGAAAAGAAGGAGGGGGCTGGTGCACAGAAGGCCAGAGTCAGCGCACTAAAGAGTATAAGAGGGGGGCAAGGCTCAAGAAGATTGCAAGGATAGGGTGAGGGAAGGCAGATGAGGACAAGGATTTTAAATATGATATATTGAGGGACAGGACCTTAGTTCAGCAAGGGTGGCAGTGATTCAAAAAGGGACTTAGTCAGGATGCATACAGCAGAGTTTTGGATGATTAGGAGTTGATGGAGAAGGTGAAGCCTTGAAGACAGCAAGGAGGGCACTGAAGAAATAGAGTCTAGAGGTGGCAAAGGCATGGATGAGGATAAGGAAGAAATAGCTGGGTTTCTTGTGCCATCTGTGATAACAAAGAATATGTATCCTAGTATTTAATGTCACATAACATAAATAAACTTTTAAGATCCAGGGAGTGTTTATTCCTACTTTTTGATAACTTCTTTCAAGATAATTGCTCCTGTAGGAGGCTTTCGGACATAGTTTTCTGCCTGCGGACATACTTAAATAGGAAACTTTCTTTTCAAAACCCCATATAATTTTTTTTGGAACGATTTTGTTGCTTAATATCATTCCAGGCTAAAAGAATAAGCACCATTGCTGTATGTACTCTAAGCTCATCATACCAACAAGTCTGCGAAAACAAGTTTTGTTTTCTGGCTCGGTAACTCTTGACATTGCTATGTGACTAAGGGAGGTAGCCCATCATGGGTAGCGATTTGAATTGTGGAGAAAAGAAAAGTTACGTCCATAGGGTGTTGATTAATTGGCATTCACCACTGTCCTTGAGGCTAATGCTAATCAAATGCTAATGATAAAGAAGTACAGTATTGTATTTGGACATTCAACAAAACGAACTGACGATTTGACAAGATCCAAAACGTGATATGTTTCTGAGCACTATCAGCAGCTCCAGGGACGTTTTGGATACTCTTGTATTTGATCCAAAAGGATCCAAACCTAACCACAGAATACAATCTGATTCCCTACGCACTAGAAAAAAAAATCCAAGGCTACCAATCAAAATGAATTGACCTTTACTTTCTCCCTGTGGAACCTGACTGAAGCTATCAAAATGCCCATTTTAACGCAGTTGGCCTTTTATATCAAAGTTCCTTACAGAATCAAGAGTAAATTATTTTGTGAAGCAAAAGGGCTGAGAAGAATGATGTACCATCATTGTTACAATGATGTCATCTGCACACACATCACAGTTTGTCTAATATGAATGATTTAATAGCAACACATGTTGATAAATATAAGAAAACCTTACAGGAACAATTTTTCAGGGCATAATGCCTATTTCAAAAAATTAGTCCTATCTTCAGACATTTTATCTAGAGAAGGAAAGCAAAACATAACACTGCAGGTAGAACACATGGGTACTGGCCCTTCTCCGTTTGTTATGGTATATAGTTGGTAGTGTCATCTCCCATTCCCAAGGGAATGGGCATGTCTTACACACAGCCACTGTTTTACCTGTAAATAGAGAAGGCAGTGAAACCCACATCTTTATTCTCCACTTTCTTCCGCAGAGAATGCAGCAACCCTAGAAGGACACCTGATACTCCAGGATACCTCAAGGATGAGAAAGATAATCTCAAAATGAACAAAGAGTTGCAAGAGCTTGTATGTTGAGGTCAGATCAGTGGAGCATTGGTAACTTGAAGGCTGAGGAATTCACCTTAATATCCCATAATAGAGGGCTTGAGGGATCCTAATTGTGGAAGACCACTTTACAGAAGGTTTAGCTCCTTCCAGCATCGCAGCGCTAGGTTTACACTTTCATCTTCATTTTTTCCCCACAATGTTCAGATTACAACAGCAACAACAACTTGCAATTATATAGCGATACTCATATGCAGGAAGATGTCTCAAAGCGCTCTACAATAAAAGAGGAAAGGGATATGGTGAACAATTATTAAGACAATTATTCACAAATTACTAGGTCTGCTAGTATAGATGTTTGAGAAATTCCTCCAAGATCATAAAGATGAACACTGCTTTATGGCCAATAAACCTTCATTAAAGCGGAGACTGGCCCCCAAGCTTGAAGAAACCAGAATTTCCAGGCATTTACATGACAGTTAACAAGCAGAAGTCAAATCAGTAGTAATACACATTTTGCTACATAACAGCAACTCAAAATATGCAAGATAATTAATATAATGTATTACATACCTTATCAACTTCATGACATGGGTTTAACAACCAATGGTACAAGCTGGAAAAAGGTGAATCTACCTAGATATACTGTGGAACTGTGTTACTTTACCACATTCTGGAGAATATCATGAGCATACCAACTCAGCTATAGTGATCTTGGGTGAAACCTCTACCATGAGGTTTCTAAGACCACAAAAGTAATTCATCTCGACTACTTTTGTCATAGAATAAAAATGTTTGAACAAAAGATTCAATGTGAGTGATCCTGCCCCCAAAAACTAATCAGATGGTTTTGTGCCTTTTAAAATAATGGTGATGGCGCTCCTGATGGTTCATTGTGGTTTGGTACTGAACAATACAAATCAGGAAGGGCCCAAATTCAATTCCTTATCTGAATTGAGTTAGCTGATTTCAGTCAGGGGGGCCTCGGCATTGCTGGAATAGGGAGGGGAAAATTCAGCTCTGAATCTTGATCGCTATCGAGTAATCTCTGCTAGAAAGATTGCAGACAGGTTGTGAGGACTAGAGTAGAATTGGGTTTAGTTGTCAAGTCCCCACAATTGATTAGCCTGCCAGCACAATGTTTATGCAAAGAAAGGTAATTTGGGCACGATGTAATGGGGCTATGGGCTCAAATGCAACTTTACTCTGGATCAGTGTCTTCAAGAAAGGAGGGAGGAAATTGGGAATAGTGCTAACAGTTGGTAATAATTTTATTTTCTTCGGATTAGTGCTGCAACAAAGTGAACTTGACCATTTCACTGTGCAGATGGATTTTTGCAGCATAAGAACACAAGAACGTAAGAAATAGGAGCAGGAGTAGGCCGTACGGCCCCTCGAGCCTGCTCCGCCATTCAATCAGATCATGGCTGATCTTCAACCTCAACTCCACTTTCCCGTCTGATCTTCATATCCCTTGATTCCCCTAAAGTCTAAAAATCTATCCATCTCAGCCTTGAATATATTCAATGATTCAGCATCCACAGCCCTCTGTGGTAGAGAATTCAAAAGATTCACAACCCTTTGAGTGAAGAAATTCCTCCTCATCTCATTCTTGAATGGCCGACCCCTTATCTTGCGACTGTGCCCCCTAGTTCTAGACTCTCTAGCCAGGGGAAACAATCTCTCAGCATCTACCCTATCAAGCCCCCTAATAATCTTATGTGTTTCAATGAGATCACCTCTCATTCTTCTAAACTCCAGAGAGAATAGGCCCATTCTACTCAAATCTCTCCTCCCAGGACAATCCTCTCATCCCAGAAATTAGTTTAGTGAACCTTCATTGTACCACCTCCAAAGCGGTACAATGCATGAATTCTTCCTATCTCATCCCCTCCCCATTTGCAATGGCAATAGCATTTGCAGACTTGTATCTCATTTTAGAGAGTATAGAAGCAATATTAATGCAGCTCTTTTATATAAGCCACCATTTATATTTTGATCACCTGCCTCAGTCATTGTGAAGCACAATAGTCCGATTCAGTTAAGAGTTCATGGTCAAATAACTAAAATTTATTTTTAAACAAAACAAAATACATTTTTTAAGCTGATCCGAACGAGTGATTAGGATCTGGAATGCACTGCCCGAGAGGGTGATGGAGACAGATTCAATCATGGCCTTCAAAAGGGAATTGGATAAGTACTTGAAAGGAAAACATTTGCAGAGCTACGGGGAAAGGACGGGGGAGTGGGACTAGCTGGATTGCTTTACATAGAGCCGACATAGACTCGATGGGCCGAATGGCCTCCTTCCGTGCTGTAACCTTTCTACGATTCTGTCCTCAAGGCAATATAATTTTTCATGTGTTGCTTCAATATGTAGATGTTTGAAATTGAGAAACCAAGGTAAAGGACCAAAGCCCCTAGTGAAGATCAACAAGGTTGAAAAGAATAAAGGCTAAGACAAAGTAAATTGGGATGGAACATGCCCCTCTTAACATTAGATTGGCAACTGAGGCAATTTCCACTCTCGTGTTAAAATGCAATTGTGGAAAACAAATGCATATCAATTAGATTATAGGTAATTCGCCACAAAATAATACTTAGACCCTCTGACCAAATAACACTACTGGGGTTTGAAATGGAATTCTGTCCATTGTGCTCTGGTGAGACTGTTCATTGAATACTGTGTCCATTTCTAGCCAGCAAACATATTGGAAATATTTTAGCCTTGGGCAATGCAGAAAACAGCCCACAAGGCTGATACTCCAGCGTCAGGAGACTAAGCTATGGGAATTAGAAAAACTGAAAAAAGGCGAGAGAAGGGTCAATTTATAGAAGGATCCAAGATATTAAACAATATAGAGAAAGTAAACCCAGAACATCATCACGAAAAGCCACTGACAGTAGGACAAGAGAACATACGTTCAAACTGTTGAAAGTTAAATTTAGGACAGATATCAGGAAGCATTTCTTCATATAAAAAATTACCACTTGGAATAGAAGTCCATGAAGAGCATTGGCAGGGAAAACCTTAGTCGTTCCATAGCCTATTGGATTGCATGACATGGGACTTTAGGCTTTTCTTTTTGGATAGATTAATTAAAATGGACGAAATAACTTTTCACCTCTGCTATTCATCTGTGATCTTGTAAACAGTGTATTTGAAAACAGATAATTTGGTCATGCAAATTTGGTCGTTATACAAAGTTATGGCCTGTGAGGAATGTTTGAGTTACTCAGATGCCCAAAAATACATTCTTGCTACAAGAGATAAATCTCACAGAAAGGATAATTCTTTACACAAATGACAATTTTGGAAATATTAGAAATATATATTAATCAGTTCCTATTGTTACAGATACATTGTCATTAGAATCTATATATAAAAGCGTGGGCAATTCTTTGAAAGCATACATAATGGCAGCAGCAGTATCCTCCATGGGCACGATTTTAATAAGGTGGCGGGATGGCAGCAGAGGGGTCAGTGGGTGCGCGGCAAACCCGCATAATAAAAATTTACCATTCTCCTTAATCGGTGGCCATTCATCTTGTTTCCAGATTTGCCGTCCAAAAGCTGCGCAGAGGGTGGACTGCACAGCCACATGACAGGCTGTCAGCTGCAGCATCTAGATTTAAAGGGCCATTGCTCCAATGAATTTTGCTGGAGCAAGAAGCAAGAAGACACAATGGAGCAGCAGAAGGGTAAGGCTGCTCCAAGATTCAGCGATGCTTCACTTGGGATGCTGCTGACCGGAGGAAGAGGAGGGAACTATTTTACCCGGCCGACAGGAGGAAGCGCCCTGCCTCTGCCACCAAGAAGACCTGGCTCGAGGTGGCAGAGGAGGTCATGAGCAGAAGCAACATATTCATCACACACAACATGAATTGGTGTTAACAAAGATTGGCATGTTGAACGCCTCAGTATGCTCATTGCACCATGATACATCTGTGATGATGCTTAATATTGCCTTCTGTTCTCTTACAGGCCCTTCAACGACCGCAGTGACGGCAGAGGGCGATTCCTCAGAGGAGCACCCAGCTTCCGAGGACGCACCGTCATTTCTTAGCGAGCCATCTACCAATGCAGATACTCACACCTCAGTGGGTCCAAGTAGTCAGTTAGCTGGGTTCGCACGTAGTGAGTCACCACACACAAGTGAGCATGAACAGACACGGCGACAGGGGCAGTGGACGCACTCCTCTCCAGGCTCTGCTCAGCTGGACGCACATGCTGAACTCCGGGGGCCATCCTTTAAAAGGAGAATGATCGAGGGACAGCAGCACATTTGCGAGGTACTGGAACTGGTGCCACACACACTCTCCACAATAACGCAGAGGATGGAGGAGTCCAACTCCTGTATTAGTGGTATGGTGGCACAGGGACGTGAGGAACTGTCTGAGATAGTGTCGCAGGTAACTGTGGAAATGTCTGAGATGGAGAGAAGGCTAGCCTCCATTGAGCATCAAGGACAGCTCACAAATGAGTCCAATCAGGCCCTGACAATGGCCGTTTGGACTCACGGTGAACAGCATTCTGCACCTTAAACAAGCAGACAGAAACCCTATAACTGGACTGCCAAGATATCACACATGTCCTTCAAACTGTTCTCCAGCAGAGTGATAGGAGTGATGTGAGTCTAGTTCAGGAGAGGGATGATGCCGAAAGGAGACATGGAAATGGGGACACCACTCAAAGCACTCCCAAGTCTCACCTGTTGCCGCCCCCTCAACCAGTACCCACAATGCTGCCTCTTCTCCAGGTGGCTGAGTCTGCCCCTGTGCAGGTGCAGGTGGAGCAGTCTTTGGAGGGGCCCTCACGGACTCCAAAACCCAGAAGGCGTAGGCCACAGGCATCTAAGCAGTCCAGGCATGGACATGAGCAACCTGCCACTACCTCTGTTGCAACTGCAGGGGATGCACCACACAGAAGTGATAGGAAGAGAATGGCTAAGGATTTGTGATCACGAAGGGGATGAACAAGGGTGTCTGACAGACTCATGTTTTTCATTTATATTTGGTTTTTGTTAAAGTCACATTAAATGTTATTATTCTCACCACTACTGCCACGTCTTGCCCATTCTTGACTGTCTTTTGTGATAGCGCCTTTTAATGTGCTTCATCATGAAAGGCGACACTTGATGTCTCCCAGTGGGTGACTTTACAGTGGGTGTATGTGTAGTTGCAAGACTGTTTTGTGCAGAGGTGGGGAGGGGGCTAGTGTTGGCGGTGGTCTTTTCAGGTGTTGTGAGGACTGGACACTTCTCATTTTCTGATCTTATGAGAACTGTTCACATATGAGTGACTCCCTGGCCTCAGGAGAAGCCAGATGAGCCGCTGCTTTGCCCATGGGTTTGTCCTCCTCCTCCTGCTCCTGCTCCTCCTCAATGTTCATTGCAGATGTGGATGCTGGATGAGGGCATGGGGCCTCATCAACCGGTACCCCTCTCTGTAATACAATGTTGTGCAGGACACAACACACGACTATAATGCGACCCACTCTTGCTGGTGCGTATTGAAGTGCTCCCCCAGAATGATCGAGGCACCAAAATCATATCTTCAGCGGCCCTATCGCATGTTCAATTACTGACCTGGTGGTGATGTGGCTGTTGTTGTATCGACACTGTTGCTCACTGATGGGGTTCCTCAGAGGTGTGCAGGGGGTATCCCTTGTCCCCGAGGAGCCAGCCCTTAAGGCTGTTTGGAAGAGGTCCGGAATGTTGGATTCCCTCAGAATGAACGAATCGTGGCAGCTGCCAGAGAATCTCGCACACACGTGAAGGAATCTTTTGCAGTGGTCACAAGTGAGCTGAGTGTTGATGGAGTGATACCCTTCCTGTTGATGAACGGTCCTGGCTCATGTGGAGATGCTCGGATTGCGATATGGGTGCAATCAGTTGCACCCTGTACATGTGGGAAGCCAGCCACAGAGTGGAATCCCACTGCCCTCTCCATCTGGCTGAGGTCATCCATGGGGAAGTTGATGTATTGCAAGGCCCTGCGAAACAAACCATCGGTGACCTGCCTTATGCACTTGTGTGCAGACGACTGAGAGACCCTGGCGATGTCACTGGTGGCACCCTCGAATGATCCGGAGGCGAAGAAGTTGAGGGCAGTGGTCACTTTAACAGAAATGAGCAATAAGATGCCGCCAGGCCCTGCGACCACCTGGCGACTCACTCTCAGCCTCCATATGCACTGCTCCTCAGAGAGGTCGAGGAAGCTGGGCCTCAGTCTGTAGACCCTCTGACGAGGGTAGTGCCTCCTGCGACGTCGCTCCCTCTGTTGTTCCCCTCTGTGCTCTTGTACAGGTGCCTGTGGCGCACCACTGTGTTGTGGAGCTACAAGTGGCGGAAGTGCTCGCCATGCCTGGCAAGGATGGTGATGTTCCTTGTCCTCGGATGTAGTGGTGAACGCAGCCATCACGCCCCCCCGCCCCCCCCCCCCCCCCATCCTGATGGTGTCAGTTTGAAGGGGTCCGAAAAGTTAGTAAATATGTGTAAACAGAACAATTCTGAGTGCAAACCAGGAATTCTCTGTCTAAACACTAAGATCTCACAGCCAAAAGTTTGTCTAAAAGACTGCAATAACTGACCTTTTATCCCCATCTGTCAAACAGGGATTTAAATGTCCAAATTGCTGCCGGCTGAAACACAACTCGTTTCCCATGGCGTGTTTCACACAGCACGGGAAACACGTTGAGGCAGCGTTGAAATTGCTTGCCTTCATAGTCAATTGCATTTATAGATTTTTTAACGACTTGGGATAGGTGAATTGCTGCTTTAAATATCGTCCTGCTGGCTTTAATTGCTGCCGGGACTTCCGGGTTCGGGAACGGCGCACACACCCAGATGGCCCTGGGTCATGTGCGTTCTTAGGCGTGTTGGAGCCGGGATTTCTGCCCGCTCCTCCAAAACGCAATTTGTTCCCCCCCCACCCCCAACGCACCCGCACTTTTGTTTCAAAATCGTGCCCCATATTTTTCTCAATAATTCTATTCTGTACAGTCTGACGATGCAGTTGAGATCCCTTTATTTAAAAAACTGATCCAAACTGTTAATGCGAAAATTATACTGGACTCTATTGGCACCATTTTGAATTCCCAACCCCAAGAGAACTTTCTGACAAAACTGATTTTTGAACCAGAGTGCATAATTGTTGGTAATAGGACCCAAGAACCGCACTGATCTAGTGTGACTGTAGATGGAGGAAGACTCAAAAGACTCCAGTCCAAATTCAACAGAAATGGCAAAAACTCAAGAACAACAACATTCTGTGCAATGCTGAAATGAACTCATGCTGAACAGCAGCATTATTTAAGATAGCAGTACTGTTCACTAGGTAGATACAAGTAAGGAAGGCCATTTAGCCCATCTTAACTCATCTACCAAGAAAGACCCAGCATCACAGCATCCAACTGTTTCTGAAATGATACTGCCAAACATATAGGACATCTCTTATTACTAACACATAGTTTTATGTCTGGTTTTGCCATTATGTTTGGTAGATTTATTCTGTTCCGAATGAACTAAATCATATAATCAAACTCTGGCTACTAGATGCCCCATGTTAAACACCATTAACTATAAAAGGTATGATATCAGGGCCCCAGAGCTGGGTTCAGGCATCAGGAAATATAAATCACAATTGATTGCTCTGTAATGGGATTCAATTCAAAGAATTTTCTTCTGAAGTTTACAGCTTCTTCTGGAAGTCCTTGCCCTTTAACACTCGGTAAAATACTAGATGTGAAATTGATTATGAAAAACATAACTTCCATCAGAGGAATACTTGCTTGAAACTTCAGAGATTTTATGGCACCAATCTGTGAAGAATCAGCGTTTTCCTCCCATGGTGTTGTGCAATACAGTTGCACTTCTCAAGACATAAATACTTCACCAACTGCAAGATCCAGGTTTAAATAAAGCTTTCAGAGATTTGCAGGCTTGATGCAAAGCATCTGTGTCTAATCCAGATTTCACATTCTTGCTGCCAGTTACTGCCTCTGAAAATGTATAGTCTGGAGAACAAAGTAACTATTTTAAGAAAGTTGTGTAATTGTGCTACTGAATGCCTCTCCCTGCTGGAGACCGATCCTTTGAATAATAAATTTGCAGTTTGTAGCATTGAAAAGTTTTAAGATCAAGTCACAAAGAATTAGCAAGACAAATAAAACAATTTTATTTTCTGTGAAAATGTAAGACTTTAATCTTGTTATAGTTAATAGGTTGCTATAAAATGCAACTGTAGTCTTTCATGTATTTGTATGTTTACAGAGAAGCATGATTTGAAAAGATGCATAACAACCGAGAGATACAATTCTTCAAACTGCCACTTTAGATACAGAACAAGTGTTAGGGGTTGGAATGATGACGTTCGTCGTCATGAAGCTGAAATAAAAATAAAGTTAGAAAACCCCTTTTCGAGTTAAAAGTTTCCTTTGCTCAATAATAAAATTAATTAATGTATTTGAAGGGCTCTACCTGTCCCTTGAGAGTTTGGAGTATAATCGCTTATTCACACTTTTCCAGATCATTTAATAAGCTTATTTCATTAAATGTAAAACTGAAATAATTTATAACACAAGAGATTTTTTTTCTCACCCAGTCACTGTAGTACTTTTCAATAACTACATTTTTATGAGCTGTCTGAGCCAAATTAGATTTCATGGTTGGAAGTATTGTGTACCATTTCAACAACAGAAACACACACAATAAGTATGCTGTGCCAATTCATTTTTAGGAAAGAAAAACTATATAGTTGTTGCCATCTTACACTTTGCTAAATAATGAACACAGGGCATAAGAGGTGATGGCATGCATAATTGTCACAGCCAAGCAATTAGCATGTTTGAGTAAACTCACATAAGCTAAATTCATCTATTTATTAGGATTGAACACATATAACATAGGATAGTCTTTCTGCAAGTTTGTCTGAATGTTAAACACTTTAGATTCAGTCAGTAACTTGAATTATGAAACTGTGAGCTTAGCAACAAGGTCAGACATAGAGGGGGGAATTTTAACCCCCAAGAACGGGCATGTTGGAGTCGGGTGGGAGGTGAGAATAGTAGTTTTTTGGGTCGTGACTGCAACCCGGCTCCAATGTGGGTTTAACGTGGGCGTGTTTGGATGTGTGCATGGAGCCAAATTGCCAAGGTTGCATCCCCAATTAGTGCTAGCGGGCGAGTCATTAGCGGGATAATTAAGAGACATTAAGTAGTGTTTTTTGATTGATCAGCCGACCCCCCAGATGTCCGAGAGCCCCCCCACCCCCAATGTCCACGGCCCCGGTTTACCTCCCCCCGCTCCCAGGATTGGCCCTCCCCCATCCAACCCCCAAGGACACTGATCGCTCCCCAACTTCCCCCATCTAACCCCCAAAGACACTGATCTCTCCCCGAGCTCCCCCATCCAACCCCGAGGACACTGATCTCTCCCTGGCTGCTTTCCCACCCAACATGCAGCCAGCCTGTCAATCTAGCTGGCTGCCGGGCACGAAACCCGGAGGTAAAATTTTGATCATTTAATTAGGTCGTGATCGCAGATTCTGACCCGCCAACTTTATTTCTGGGTTTCCCGTGTGAAAATCTACCACCCCACCACCACCTCCCCTCGCTCCCCACCCCACCTTTTCTTTCTGGCTCCAGGTAAAAATCATGCTCAGAGACTCCATTGTAATGCCATCTGACTGAGCAATCAAACTAGTAACTGAGAACACAAGTATTAAAAAGGTGGAGAAAAATGCATTTTCTCTTTAGTGCCTTTCCTCTTGTTATGTTTGTCAAGGTCACAATATTCTTTGACTGTTGTCTGTTTTTGCTGACCTTGTTTCTTCTGCTGATGTGCCCCAATGATAACTGCAATCTGTACGACCCAGTGGACTGCAGCAACACAAAAGATTTAATATGCATCACACACTTCCAAAGGTTAACTGACGAGGATCCACTGTACCGAACAGGGCAGAAATTATAAAATTATAAGCATACTCACTATTGGGGAGGGGAGGAAGAGACAGGATATTCCACAAAAAAGTCTTTGACCTTATGCATTATTGTAATATGTTTTCACCACAACTGTGTGGCTGACTATATATCACTTTTAATAGCCAGGTTTTGTATCAGGATTTCAAATATTATTTGAACAGGGGTGAACCTGTAGTCTTCCTAGTGCACCATTAACTTGGTGCACACTTTAAGAAAGGAAGAGAGAAAATGGAAGATTTTAATCTCTTTTTTCCACATCAGGAAGATTAAGAAAATGTTGCATAGTTTCAATTTTGTGTGGCTAGCGAGCTGCGCGAGTTTTCATTTGTCTGCAGATAATAGAAATGTCTGTGAGTGTGTCATTATTCCTCAGACTGAGTAATAATGAAAGACACTTGCATACTTTTATTTTAAAAACTGGCACAGTTATTCATAATATCGCACTTTACAGCTCCAATAGGAAACTTTAAAAACAAAATCTAGGTCGAATGTGGCTGATTGCATCTTGAGAACTGTACTTGGTACTTCACAGAATTTTAATGTCTGCACTATTGCCCAGGACCTACAAAGAATAATATGCTTTAAAAAAAATAGAATAAATATATGTGAAAGATAAACAAAAAAAGGGCAAAATGTCTGCATCTGTCAATTCTATGGAAAAAGCAAATTATCTATAGTGTTAATTAATGTGTGTTTTATTCAGCAGTTCACATTTTGGAATTTTAAGCATTTCATTGAAAATTATGAGAATTCAGTCAGGTCTGGATGAAAAGGTTAAAGTAAACAACCAGATTGAAAGAAAATGTTCAATCTAAATATCACACTATATATGCAGTGTAAATTCTCAAAAGTAATGGATTAAGTGTATTGTAAATTACACATTGTTCAACAGTTTAATATCTAGACATATATTTTCAATTTTTGTCAGGTTTCCCTGAACAACAAACTGTTCCACTAATGAGATTACCAGTCGAATTTCAGCAATCCCCTTACTCTGTCCCTTCAACTCATAATGTAATTCAGTTAAAAAAATTCATACAGAAAGAAGGGGAGCAATAGAAGTTTGAAACTAAAATTTCAGGTGTTCTAGCTTTTAATAAGAAACCCATTAACTAAATATTTGAAGTATGCTGTTAGCTAGTGGATTAACTTTAAGCCTATATAGCTTAAGGCCAGAGATGTGTTTCCGAAAAGAAAAAGCCACTGCAGAGATAAAAGGTACAAAGAGATCAGCAGACCTCTGTAGGTGGATTTCAGTATTCAACACACAGAAAAGTCGAATTAGATATAAAGACTCTACATCCAGCTACTTCAACAAACAAACCAACAAGGCACATGTTTTAACTTACTAGCAAATCGCCCAATCCCTTATTCTCTGAGTTGAGGGATACACTGTTTCATAACTATCAGGGTATTTGTGCCAGATAAGGCATAATGTCAGGGCCACTGATTTTCAGTGACTGGATAATTCGAATCCCATTTTTATTACATGGTATTCTTGAATTTTTACTGGTGCTTTAGGATCTAATTCCACAATTGTTCATTATTCTGTGAAAGAATGGTCTTTATTTTATACATTTTTTTAAACTTATATATTTACTTTTTTGTCCAGTAGCAGTTTTAAAGCTGATAATACACAGTAAGATAGCATGAAAGATGTGCAAGTTGAAGATAGGTATTTGGGATTTAGCAACAGTGGAAAGGAGGTGGGATTTAACTGCACTGGGAGTGGCCTGCCCTTTGGTAGCACTGGGCGCTATTGTGGACTGTCGTGGCATGCGAGAGATGGTACTGGGATTTGGTGGAACTGGGATGGGAGTCTTGGAGTTAGGCAGCACTGGGAAAGTGGAAACCCTGCGGTTTGGCAGAAATGGTGGGGGATGTGGGGGTGGTGGGGAGTGCAATGTGCTGTTTGACTCTGGTGGATTCCTGGACTCTGTCAGCAGTGAGGGGAAGGGGAAGACACTGGACTGCCAGCACAGAGTTGGTGGTCCGGCAGCACTGATTTGTAAGTTTCTGAAAAACCTGTGCAAACAGTGAATTCCATGTTTTGTGATTGGTTCCAATCTTCATTTCTCGTTCGTCCTTTCTTTCTCACAGCTGTCACTAATTAAAATGTTTACATTTTCTAACTATTGCATTGTTTCTCTTCTCTCTGCCTTTCTTTATCTCTCTCAGCGTGATACATTTTCTGAAGTAAAAGATGAATAGCTCTTTAAAAGTTTCATTGGAAATTTACTTGATTCATCGCTTAGTTTGTATTCAAATCACACAAATTGAAAAACTGTCATACACAGAGGCACAATTTGACTTTTCCACTGAGAAAAAGAAATAGAATGTTTATAATTCTACCATAAACAACAACTGCAACAGGCACATAATCAGTATAGTATGTCACATTTGAAATGGGACTCTTTGTTATACACACACAAACCAACACAGATTCTCTCTCTCAGGGGCCAATTTTATTGGCAGCCACCCGGCATGAACAGGGCTGTAGCAGCCTAAAAATGGTGTTGGGTCACTCACCGCCCCATTTATGCTGGTGCTCAGGACGCCACCATCTTGGAGGTGGCCTATAGATGGGCGGCAAGAGCCACCTGCGCCTGCATCAGGTGGAAGGCCACTTTTAATATGCCAATCGGGATCCTATGATGTACATTGGACCCTGATTGTAATTTTGAGGTATGTACTCATTTGCACCAGTATTGAGCGGCATAACCAGTGCTCAATAAACAGCCCAAAACCTTTTTCACCTTTGACTTTCGTGGGGCCAGGAGCAGCCATAAAAATACTCTGACCCATCGCCGACATGTTTGTACCCAATCACCTGCCTATCACCTATTTTGCGCTAAAAGTTAAAATCAGCCTCTCTATTTTTTTAAAAAATCCTCCACATAAACTTTATCTGAGACAGATTTTGAAATTTATCCTATAGTTTTTGTCTAACTTTTGTGAAACAACCAAACAGATATTTTTAAGAGACTGAAGAGGAGCAATGAATCCTTTGGGCTAAGCAAATGTTATTGTTCCATCTTGGGACTTTGTGCACACTGCGCATGCTCAGACTGTAGGGCCTGCCTTCAGCCAGCAGTATCATCACTCTGACTAAAAGTATCTACTCTCTGTCCATTTTAATGAAGGTATTAAAACACATCTGTTGTTTAAAACCCTATTTTGGTCACTAGAAATTGTA
This sequence comes from Heptranchias perlo, assembly GCF_035084215.1. Lineage (NCBI taxonomy): Eukaryota > Metazoa > Chordata > Chondrichthyes > Hexanchiformes > Hexanchidae > Heptranchias > Heptranchias perlo. The sequence continues at coordinate 25,066,735 of NC_090334.1, read as the reverse complement.
CTTACCCAGAAAAAATGCAGACAAAATTTTCAAGCAGTTGGAGTGATTTGATTGGTTAATTTGTTTGTTATTATAATTGGTAGATTATCTTGACTGGTCATTCAAGATTAGTTGTTTTCATAAGTCCTTAGCAGTTTCTCACTGGCAATTTTCCAGCTACTTTCCTGTTTTTCATTCATACTTTCCCTACCTCTTCATTTCTGATTTGCTGCTGCTTTACTTTAAACCTGATGTGGAGATGCCGGTGATGGACTGGGGTTGACAATTGTAAACAATTTTACAACACCAAGTTATAGTCCAGCAATTTTATTTTAAATTCACAAGCTTTCGGAGGCTTCCTCCTTCCTCAGGTGAACGTTTGTTGGAAATGAAATCCTCAAAATGAAATCGCATTTATAATTCACAGAACAATGCTTGGTGATTACAGACAGTTTTTTCAACTGCCCGTTGCCAAGGCAATCAGTGTGCAGACAGACAGGTGTTACCTGCAAGGTCTCCGAATCTACAAATCACCAAAAAAAAACAACAAACAAAAAAAAACAGAGATAGAGAGGTAGAAACATAGAAAAGACAGCAACTGACCCGTTATATTAAAAACAGATAACATTTGTTCGCTGGTGGGGTAACGTGTAGCGTGACATGAACCCAAGATCCCGGTTGAGGCCGTCCTCATGGGTGCGGAACTTGGCTATCAATTTCTGCTCTAAACCAATTAACAAACGGCAATTTTGTGATGGCAAAAGTGTGGCAACAGGAAGTAAGTCCCCCAAGGATTTATCATCCAGTACTGGATGAGCAGAAATTTCCTTCAATTAAATATCGGTCCCCGCCACAAACTCCGTTCCCAAGCAATCAGCTCCATCCCTCTCCCTGGCCACTAAGCCTGAACTAGACCGTTCACAACCTTGGCATCCTATTTGACCCTGAGATGTACTTCCAACCACATATCGGCTCCATCACCAAGACTGCCTACTTCTACCTCCGTAACATCGCCTGTCTCTGCCCCTGTCTCAGCTCATCTGCTGCTGAAACCCGCATCCATGCCCTTGTTACCTCTAGACTGGACTATTCCAATGCTCTCCAGGCCAGCCTCCCATCTTCCACCCTCCATACACTTGAGTTCATCCAAAACTCTGCTGCCCGTATCCTAACTTGCACCAAGTCCCGTTCACCCATCACTCCTGTGCTCGCTGACCTACATTGGCTCCCGCTCCGGCAACGCCTTGATTTTAAAATTATCATCCTTGTTTTCAAGGGACAAGGCTTTGCCCCTCCCTATCTCTGTGACCTCCTTCAGTCCTACACCCCTCCAGTTCTGGCCTCTTGCGCATCCTGGATTTTAATCACTCCACCATTGGTGGCCGTGCCTTTCAGTTGCCTGAGTCCTAAACTCTGGAATTCCCTCCCTAAACCTCTCTGCCTTTCTCTCCTCCTTTAAGACGCTCCTTAAAACCTACCTCTTTGACCAAGCTTTTCATCACCTGTCCTAATATCTCCTTAAGTGGCTTGGTGTCAAATTTTGTTTGAAAATTGCTCCTGTGAAGCATCTTGGGAAGTTTTACTATGTTAAAGGCACTATATAAATGCAAATTGTTGCATGACTAACAGGAAGTGCAATACTTTTAAATATATTATAGGTAGATAATACAATACAATGCAAAGGTCAAAAAAATTACACAGCTAGAAACAAATAAAAACTGACCACAGCATGTTGCTATGTAATGTTACAGAAATTAAGGTTGAATCTGTATGAATGGCCTTTCAGCAAACTAACAAGTTTCAGTGCAATGCTCTTCATTTTTTCTCACTTCTTAGAATTCTACCCTGTAAACAGCAGGGTTTCAGCACCAAGCTTTCTTTGTGTGCAGGACCTGTAGAATGGGAACATATGTTGTTCCATTTCTGCACTTTGTAGCTAAGAACCAACCTTCATTTCATAATGATTGTTTAAAAATTATAGGGTTATTTTGATGATTTTGTCAGACTACAATCTCTGATACAAAGAAAAGTGTTTACATTTGCATTACAGACCTCATTTTATTTTTATATCAGAGTGGGGGTGCCACCTATTCTGATTGGAACCAAAAAGTTTAGATTTTGAGTGGGTGGCGCAGACAATTCTGTAATGTGAACCATGTGCCCACCAATTGTACAATAAGAAACAAGCAAAATACTCCTCCCTCTAAGAAAACAGTAACAGAGGGATTCCTTCTACAAAAAGACAAGAATCATGCATGCATGCAATTCATTTAAGAAATAAGTCCAAGTTAATACCAGAGGAATGGCTATGAACGTAACACATCATATTAAACTACAAGCACCTGATATTACATTAACACCTTGTTTTCAATACATCCTTTTGTGTTACAATGTAAAAAATAAAAAATGGAGAATGCTCAAAATATGGTGATTGTTGGAATCCTGAACTTGTGAGATCAGTTCACTTACTGTAGTGGTACAAATGAAATTAACAATGGGCTGCAAAAGAGATAAAGTGTGTTATCAATATTAAAGGCTGTGTTTCTAATCAGCTGCAGAATACTTAGGATGCTGGAAATATCAGCCTGAGGACCTAAATGCACTTGAAGAATAGCAATGCAATATCAATCTGGTAACATGTTGTTGAAACATAGAGACTGCCACAGGCTCTTGAGGAGGGGATTGATGCATTTTCCATGAGGTATTTAGGAATGTTAAAGCAGATGAGGATCTTTAATGCGGAAATATGAAATAATACAGATCCAGTGCCAGGAAATGTGAAGAGAAAGATTATCAAACAGAGACATAGTTACATTTACATAACAGTCAGCACTTCTTCAGTAATTAGTACTTGTGAAGCCTTGGCCAAATGGGGGGAAAAAATCAAAAGCTGACCAGAAAAGAATAGCTAACAAATAGCTTAAATCAACAGATTGGGATGAAGGAAAATGGATAACAGTTTAGTTGGTTGACTGTGAAGACGTTATGCACTTTGCATCATAGAAGTTTAATGGACAGAAGAAAGCCATTCAGACTATAATGCCTGTGTCGGCTCTTTACTAGAGCAATCCAAAACTAAGCCCACTGTCCTGCTCTGCATGTAGTACTTTAATTATGGCCTAGTGTCCTGTCTAAATTTATCACTTCTTTATTCTTGTACTCTATGCCCTATTTATAAAACACAAAATGCTGTTAGCTTTTTTCTGGCTTTCAAGTCTGCCTGCACTTGCACTTTAAGGGAATTGTGTACTTGAATCTCGAGGTCTCTTTTAATCTACACCCTTCAGTGTCTTTCCATTGAGTGTAAGCTTCCATTCTTGTATTTTGTCCCAAGATGTATTATCTCATTTTTTTTATTCATTCATAGGATGTGGGCATTTCTGGCAAGGCCAGCATTTATTGCCCATCCCTAATTGCCCTTGAGAAGGTGGTGGTGAGCCGCCTTCTTGAACCGCTGCAGTCCGTGTGGTGAAGGTTCTCCCACAGTGCTGTTAGGTAGGGAGTTCCAGGATTTTGACCTAGTGATGATGAAGGAACGGCAATATATTTCCAAATCAGGATGGTGTGTGGCTTGGAGGGGAACGTGCAGGTGGAAGTGTTCCCATGTGCCTGCTGCCCTTGTCCTTCTAGGTGGTAGAGGACGTGGGTTTGGGAGGTGCTGTCAAAGAAGCCTTGGTGAGTTGCTGCAGTGCACCGTGTAGATGGTACACACTGTAGCCACGGTGCACCAGTGGTGGAGGGAGTGAATGTTTAAGATGGTGGATGGGATGCCAATTCTGGATGGTGTCGAGCTTCTTGGGTGTTGTTGGAGCTGCACTCATCCAGGTAAGTGGAGGGTATTCCATCACACTCCTAACTGTGCCTTGTAGATGGTGGAAAGGCTTTGGGGAGTCAGGAGGTGAGTCACTCACTGCAGAATACCCAGCCTCTGACCTGCTCTTGTAGCCACAGTATTTATGTATTTATCCTCATTAAACTGTTTATGCCTTCCTAAAATCTTTAACAGTCCTCCTCACTGTTCACCAAACCTCCTATTGTTATATCAAAGAAGTTTGAGATTGTGCTCATATACCCAAGTCCATATCATCTATATATACTGAGAATAAAAGTGGACCCAACACTAACCCCTGGGTTACACCACTTCCAACCCATCTCCAATCCGAGCAATACCCATTTACCAAACTCTCACCAGACATACCACTGCCAATGATGTCCCTGTCAAATGAGAGGCCAGGGATGTGGGAACTCCTGATGTTGTGTGTCCCTAACCCTGCCCCCATCTCCTCCTATGCTGTAAGGGGCAGGTGGATTAAACATGTCAAAAATGACTCGGCTTTAACAAATCCGTGCTGACTGTCCTTGATTACTCCATACATTTCTAAATGTTCATAGACTCTATAAATCCAGATAAAACTAAGAGTTTGCTCACTACTGACTAGCTGGTCTAGTTACCCAGGCATATCCTCTCTCCCTTCTATTACAAAGGTGTTTCATTGGCTACTTTCCAGTCCAACTGCATAATTTTCATATATAACAATGATTGAAAATTAAAAAAACAATGATTGAAAAATTGTGACTAGAGCCTCTGCTATCTCCTCCCTAATCTCTTTCAACAGCGTCAGGTGCATGCCATCAGGGCCCTGTAAATTATCCACCTTGAGTTCTCTATCAATTGATCCATTTTCTCCTCTACTACACCTACATTCTCATTTCCACTATCATTTGTAAAAAACCGATGCAAAATATTTAATATATATCTCTCCCACACTTTCATCATCCACAATTAGACTCTCCCTATAGCCCTTACCCTCGCTATAATTATTCTTTTACTTTGTATATACTTATAGAAACCCTTGCCATTTCCTTTTATATTACCCGTTAGCTTTTATTTACACTCTCTTTTAGCCCTACTAATCTCTCCATTACAATTTATATATTCCTTGTGATTTTCTTTAGTAATGTTAGCCCTAATTTTATCATATATCGCTTTCAAACTTCAGCTTAGTTTTAATCTCTCCATCTATCCACAAAATTGTATTTGTTGATGCAGCCCTTTTTCCTTATAGCAAAGTATTTATTTTGTTCTGTATCCATCACAAAGACTGCCAACTTCCACCTCCATAACATCATCTGCTTCCACCCATATCCTAGCCCATCTGCAACTGAAACCCTCATCTATGCGTTTGTCACCTCTAGACTCAACTACTGGAATGCTCTCCTGGCCAACCTCTCATCCCCCACCCTCCATAAACTTCAGCTCATGCTAAACTCTTCTATCTGTATGCTATCCTGCATCACATCATGTTTACGCATCACGCTGTATCACTGACTTACATTGGCTCCTAGCCCTCCCAACTCCTCAAACTTAAAATTCTCACCATAGCCTTGCCCCTTCCTATGTCTGTAACCTTCTCCAGCGCTGCAACCTTGTCCCCAAGCACACTTTCTCTGACTCTGGCCTCTTGTGCTGAGATGCTGTTCCCTTTCTTTGGGTGACGTGAGTGCCTTTCTTCTCAAATTCTGCATTTTCACAAAAACATTCTCTTTTGCTCCCAAGGCAAACTTGAAGCCTATACGTTCTCAGGTCCCTATGTCCAATTAGGCTATACACCTGCCAAATGTTAAAAAATTAAGTTCTCTTCCTTATTCATGAGCTGATACTTTGAATTCAAGCTTTATTTGAACTCAGCGCATCATGTTTCTGATAGTTTCAGAGGAAGAATCAGAGCATTAATCAATCAATTTGAATAAATCAATAAATTGCTATGTTACAGGACATATTGGAGCTGATAATATGGCCTGTAGCACCTTAAGCACAGTAGCAGGCACCCATTCTTAACAGCCACAGAAGCCTCGGTTTACTTCATGCCTAGTGTGCAGGCTGCAGGGAAATGCAGGTGGGAAGCGCCTAACCTTTTGCTGTCTTTTGAAGAATTCCCAATCTTCTATCCTCCCACTAAGTTTGGCTACCTTATATGTCCTTGTTTTTAGTCGGATACTATCCTTGATTTCTTTACTTAGCCACGGATGGCTGTCATTTCTTTTACACCCTTTTTTCCTATGCAGAGTTCATCAAGGCCCTAAATATTAAACTAATTAAGGGGCCTCCTCACAATTTAGCCAGAGGCTTCTTGTTACTTTAATGATTAAAAATCACAGGCAATGCACATCCAAATTTCTAATATATGCTGCCAGCCAACACAACCTCTGCCAACAGCATAGACTCTTAAAATTGGTCCTTATTTTGTTACAGAAAGACACAGGGATGAACAACCAGTTAAAATGCTTTCATTAATTCACAATTCTCTTGATTGCATATATTGTGGGTATGTATCTGTCTAGGTGGTCTGGGTTTCATGATAGTGCGGTAGTACAGGTGTGGGTCTACACAATTCCTGATCATCGAGTGGGAAGCAAAAATCTGACACCGTGGTGGCAGTATGAAACCCACTCAGCTCGGTATGTGGCTTGCTACCCAGTATGGCTATTATCTGCAACTTCAGATTTTGATATGAAGGATTCGAATTTTGGACCTTGCTAATCAAAATCTGATCCTATCCCCAATGGCTCAGCATAATGCTTTTATATTTATAGATACACACTGAACAAACTGAAGTTGCATCACACTCCAATGTTTTACTTGCAACTTTGTGAGGCTTTTCTGGCAGTTTCAAGCTGATGTTGGCGACCGACACACAATTCTTTTTTTCTTTTTGCATTTTCAAAAGGTTTGCAGACTCAAAGCATTTCTTCCACAGCAGACTAACAGCTTATGAAGGTGAAATGAATCTTAGTGAACATACTAATTATAGGTACCTTTGTAATATGAGCTTGTGACAAGTAGAAACTGGGTTGGGAACTCTCAAACTCATCTCACTTACAGGAGGCAAAGGGTTTTTATCAGTCCACAGTTAGACTTGATGCTAGATCCCAGAGGTAAAGGACAGCATATTGATCCACTGCATCGCTAAGTCCTTGGGAGTAGATCGGAAGTGGGTAAGAAAGGGTCCATCTTATGTCTGCTTATATAAAGATTTTCACACAATACATTTATAAATGTCTAAATCTAGTATGATAATTCCAATGTAAAACTATATGAATGCAAATCAGCTTAGAGTACAGTATCTTCACGAAGACTTGGATGATAGTCTGGCATTGGAGAAAAAAATATAAAATCCCTTGTCCACTACATCGAGCAACACACTTCCTAATCCAATGTGGATCACATTGTCATAACAGGATGGCATATATTGAAGATGCTGTAAATAACTACCTACCAAATCCTTCAGCTAGTACAGCATGTGAACATAAGAACATAAGAAATAGAAGCAGGAGTAGGCCACATGGCCCCTCGAGCCTGCTCCGCCATTCAATAAGATCAAGGCTGATCTTCAACCTCAACTCCACTTTCCTGCCCGATCCCCATGTCCCTTGATTCCCCTAGAGTCCAGAAATCCATCTATCTCAGCCTTGAATATACTCAATGACACAGCATCCACATCCCTCTGGGGCAGAGAATTCCAAAGATTCACAACCCTCTGAGTGAAGAAATTCCTCCTTATCTCAGTCTTAAATGTCCGACCCCTTATCGTGCGACTATGCCTCCTTGTTCTAGACTCTCCTGGCAGGGGAAACAACCTCTCGCATCTACCCTGTCGAGCCCCCTCATAATCTTATATGTTTCAATGAGATCATCTCTCATTCTTCTAAACTCCAGAGAGTATAGGCCCATTCTACTCAACCTCTCCTCACAGGACAACCCTCTCATTCCAGGAATTAATCTAGTGAACCTCCATTGCACCGCCTGCAAGGCAAGTATATCCTTCCTTAGATAAGGAGAACAAAACTGTACGCAGTACTCCAGGTGAGGTATCACCAAATCCCTGTACAAAAAGCCCATGTGCTCACAATAATGTGTATAACCAGGTTATACTGCTCGTAGAAACTAGAGCTCCAACATTCTGAGAAACTCATGAGCACACTGGATGTGTGCAGGCAAGATCACAGTGCATAATGCAACTCATACAAACTCACCTACATGCTGCAATGCTCTGGATTGTTCAGAAATCATAGCACCCAATTACGTAAGGCCAATTGAATTAGTACAACCTGGCTGATGATGGATAATAGATATGTAGACTGTAGTCGTCCAATCTGGAAAGGGTTAATCAGGGCAGCATCAGAAGTCCTGTAGTTGACTTGATTGATGAGGGAATCTGCAAGTTTAGCATTGCTATACTTTGTTTTATATAAATGTAAATTTTAACTTTTATTTGTCAAACATGATAATAGGATCCTTAAGCCACAATGTCTTAAGGTATCTAATCATTGCCTGATTACTGTTTTGCAGTTATGTATAAGGACATGGCTTAAACAGATGATTTTTGAGTAAGTGAATGAATCCGGAAGTGAAATCTGTGGTTAGGAGATGATATGAATGTTGAGGCTGGAAAAACAAGTAGGTTATGTCTTTGCAATGAGATATTGCACTACAGGATGAGGCAGGCGGATTTGGAAGGTAACGGGTTCCCAAGAATAAATAGTAACCAGACTTATGGTTAGCAGATCCTCGTGGTTGACCAATAATTGACTGCAGGAAGAATGTGCTGTGTCATAGGGTAACTGGTACTTAATGATATTAATTGCATGGATACCAAAGTAGTAATTCAGCAAAACATGGCATCCTTTCTTCATATAATAAAGTTTATGTAAAGCATGGGAGACAAAGGGAAGTTGCTGCTGGAGCAGGATGCTGAGGGCTCAATTTTAGGGGGAATTGAGGGTGCTTTGGGGGCGGGGGAGGGCTCCGAAAATCTTGGAAATCCTGTTCGGGTTCAGAAGCTGGCTCCAACCCGCTGACTTCCGAGTTTCCCAAGGACGCACCTGTGTGCGCACGAGTGACTCGAAACCGGAAGTCCCACCGACAGTTAAAGAGCCAAATGTACTTCATTGAGGTACTTAAGGCACTTCACCTGTGACAGATTAAGTGATTGTAATAATTTTCAACTTACCTGGGCGGCTTGCCCACCGCTTCTGATTCACGCCTGGTTTCACCAGGTGTGAAGGACTGGATCAGGAAAAAAGAAACAAAATAAAGTACATCAAAAACCATAAAAGGAAGTTAAAACACAAAATCAACCTACCTTTCCACCCTGCTCCGATGTCCGATGTCTCCCTCTCCGATGTCCCCCTCTTCACCCACCCAATGTCCCCCTCTTAACTACCCCGATGTCCCCTCTTCACCCCCCCGATGTCCCCCTCTCCCCCCGATCTTCCCCTCTCCCCCCCCCCCCCCGATCTTTCCCTCTCCCCACCCCCCGCGATCTTCCCCTCTTCCCCCCCCCACCGATCTTCCACTCTCCCCCCACCCCGATTTTCGGTTTCAGCACCGGATGACGCCTCGCCCTCTCTCTCTTTCTCGCCTCCCCACCTCGCGTTGCAGCTCCTGACGGCAGCCAGCCTGTCAATCAGGCTGGCAGCCGGGCGCGAAACCCGGAGAGGACGTTAATCATTAGCAATCACCATGCGATCGCATCGGAAACGGTAAATTTTGTTTCTGCTGGTTTGCCACGTGTACCTTCACCACCGCCCCCCTGCTGCCAACCCGGCACCATTGCAAAATCGACCCGAGTGTCATGAACAGTGATAAGAAAAGGTATAAAGATAGAGGGTCTGTACCTAGGCTGGGACCTGCAGTGACTCCTCCATGGAATAAAAACATTGACTGGCCCTGCCTCCAGGATAAAGGTAACTGCTGTATCCTGTGAGTTAAGGTTACCTCATAGCAGAATGTAGTGCGATGGCCTCTTACTGCTATAGTCAATGTTGCATGCTTTGATTGTATACATGAACTTTGTCATGAACCCAAATTATATTTAAAGCCATGGTGCATGATTATGTAACACCGGCATTACTGAGATAGCATTAAGTGTGCCTGATGATTTGTGGCTCACACCAGCATGCCACGTATAACAACTTGCATCCTTTCTTATCTGTCTTTATTTGCTCAATACCATTACGACCATTGATCCTTAGAACTCTCTTACAGTGAAATCACAGGAGTGAAAGGCAGACAAGACCTAGGAAGCAGAGACACGTGTTCAGAGAAGAAGACAGGCATAATATTTGAGCAATTTACTAATGATAATATTTAAGATTTTTTTTTAGCAATAAGGAGGCTCCTCTTAAACTCTAAATATTCCATCATATACGGCCTTCCTCTCCTTGCATCTATCACACTGTCTCCAAATCTAACTAGTTATTTTACCAGAACCTTAAAGGAATAGAACTGCTTACCTTCCTCAGTCTTCCCTTTCTCCAACAATCTATAGGTTATCATGTGACTGAAAATGCCTAACCACTGCTTTCTGTTTTATCTAGTCTTCTCCTATTTTTTTCCAACCCATGTGATGTACTGCACTAAGGGCTTTACTTCCTCAGTTTGGTTTCTCATCAATAAAAGACAATAAGAGGGCACAAAATGGACATGGACTAAATTATGCAACAAACAGAAATGCCTACAATCCTCTCAACTCTCCTTTGCCGCTGAAAATGGTGTGGACAGGGAAGGTTCTGGAACTTACCAATTGCTGTGGTAAGAAGTTAAACATAGATGTACAAATTAAGTAATAAGTTAGTGTTAAATGCCAGCAAGAAAACATAAATCTTGCTGATTTCAGCAGAGATAGCGAGAGCTTAGAAATGCTGATCTTAAGTCAGGTATGATATTATGAAACTGGGCTTAACTATGATATTTTATCCTGTGTTGAATACAAAAAGATTTCTACAATTAAATTAATTGATCTTAAGCTTGATTCATTTTAATAAGTTCCACTGTTTAAGGTTTCTAACCATAAAATAAAGAGAAACATTGTTTCAAACCTTCTAAACTTCAGTACAGCTCTTTCAATCATATGAATATCTGCAGTATCTGTAAAGGGGGAGACAGAAAAGGATGGAATGCACCTGCATATCTGAAAAGAAAACATTTGCAGGCATATTTACATAAAGTACCAGCGGGGAACACTTTGATGGAAGAAGGCTGTCAGTGAAGAAAAATACCAGCTTTAATCTGCTTTATAGCTAACTCTACTTTTCATCTCAATTATTCCACGAGACACAATATAGTTGGAGTCTCAGGGGCCCTGATATCCTGAGTTTCCCCAAATCCCTTCATTTACTATGCAGTTTTTCTGAGGAAAATCACAATTCTTTATTTTCATCATGTTTTGTGTCCATCATAAATGAAAAATTCTGCCACACACAAACACTGCATTATTCACCAGACATTTATTGCTTTCACAGTGTTATAATCGGAGGAGCTGACACTGTGCAAGTGCAGAAAGACACTAAAGACCTGCCTTGGAAACTTTTTTCAAACCAAAATATGCTTTTGAAATGGTTTTCCTTTTTCTTTTTCTTTGGATGTTCGCAAGGGAAACTGGCAGTGGCTTCACCCAGTCCATATAGAAAAATGGGAAACAATGGTCGCAGAATATATTATCTGCCCTCGTCACATACTTTACAATAGTTCTTAACTACTGCTTTGTCATTACAAATTCTGTGAAACAATTCAGTGCAGCATGTGCTGTAGTCCATCGTCTCAGAAATGGTTTGCTGCTGTTGTGAAAGTTGTGCAATTGTGCAAGATGAATCTAGTTAATTCCTGCTTCTATGAGAAAACTGGGACTGATAACATTGCCAAATACTGTAAAATGTCTTGCAAAGAAAAGCTTTTACAAATTGCAAAAAAAATTGCCCACCAGAGTTTTATAATACATTCCCAGCTAAATGGCATTGAAAAGATGGGTGTAAAAAAGGGGAAAAATGTATATTTAATCAGGTCCCTTTGTTTGAATGTGTTAATGGATGCAGTTTAAACAATGACACAGCAAAATTCAGGAATTCAGTGCTTTGACTACCAGCCATTATATCCCATCACAATCAGCGAATTAAAGTCACCAACGTCTATGGAGAATGAAACAACAAATTTGTCACCTTTTGTCCAAAAGATTCCTTCACTTAACACTTAGCAACCATGCTATTAAATTCTGAATATATTTTTAATTGTACCATCACTGAAGTATACTAAATGAGGTAGCACTGAATGGTTTCCAGGGACTCAAAGGTGAAAGGAATGCAGAGAAGAATCACCCTGGCTTTGATCACAGTTAGCAATATGTAACTGCAGGGCACAGAGGGAACCAGATGAAACATCATCTCAAGGGGATTTGAAAATTCATGGTCAAATAAACCAAAAGTAAAATAGGAGGCTGCAGAAAATGTTCACAGAAAGAAATCCACACTGTTAATAGTTTATTGCTGTCCTCATATTCCTTTTTTTGTGACTTGATGGATTAAAAATTAACAAAGGTTTTTCCAATATTTCCTTTCCCTATTAAATAGGTATTATAAGGTTTGTATCTGATCCATATTGAATGCATATATTACATTTCATTAGTCTTTTATAAAGACAAAGTCTGTTGTTCACAGTCTGATTGACAGAATACTTAACACTTTCAGTGATTTTTCCCATCTTAGTATAGTTATTTTGTGTTTTCAACTTTTTTTTTGGTGATGTTGAGGTGTTAACACAGAGAGAATTACATGCCCTTTGATGTACAAAATGAAATTTAAGAAGATACCGTAAAGACCAAAATGTGCTGAGAAGATAAAGTCAATAGCCCTATCGAGAAAGATGGACACAATGTTGCCCACCAACTTTCTTTTGTGCGGAACCAAGGATTTTTCAATTCACATGTCCAGCTTCTTGGCTTGGAAATCATATGCTGGGACAGATTGATGGCAAAGTTCCCTAGAATTCCTGGAAATCGGCAACAAATCCACAAGGCCTACATTTGCCCATTAACAAATTACTGTTATTTGTTGGCAGGGAATATAATTCACTACAGTGTGATAAGAATAAGATCTTTTGGATGGATGAGACTGGCCAAGTCCATGCCAGCGTGCATAATACTTTCTCATTATTTCTTTTACCTTCATTGAGCTTTTCAATCTCTAAATCAGTCTGATATTTTTCAGTCTCAGTGGGGGTAATTTTCACCTTCACTGCTTGGGAGGTATTGCCCATTTGTTATAGAATCTGTCTAATTTCCATTGAAATCTATGGTGTGGCTGCCTAGTGAAGTCAACTGTACTTCAAATAGTTTTTGACACAATGTGAAAGACTACGACTACAAAGAAGATAAATGTAACCTGTTTAAACAGTTTTCAGAAAAAAGAAACAAAATAACAGTAAAAGAAGGGAATAACATGGCTTTAGTCACAAGACTAACTAAACATGCTGTGCTCCCTACTGCATCATGTGCACTACCCATATACCCCCCACCCCGATACATCATTAAACAGTACAATAAACTGGATGGGAAACAAGTTGAAGTTGGGTTGACTAATCCTCCTACTTTCCTTCCATTTATAAAGAAATCACTTGAATTTCACTCAAATGCTCCCATTGACAACCCAGCTGAGACTGGGAGCTCACTAACCATCTGGAGAGCCTTAAGCCACATCCCACATCCTATTACTTTACAATTACAATTGGTCTACTAACTAACTTTCCTACATTGCCTATTTACTGTAAATAGTCCTTGTAAGCCAACCACATGTACATTATGGTGTTCATATATAGCACAAAGTATACGTTTGGCTACTAAGGTTTGAAAAGATTTGCTGTTATTGACATTTTATAATGTCTTATATTTTACAGTGAAACTCCCCTGATAAAAACTAATGGAACATTTCATTGCCAACTGACAATGCGGCAAACACAATGCGAGTGAATTTCATGAAGCGTTGTGTGGCTAACAAACAATGAAAGATACTTTGGTACCTACAACTTCTTATATAATTATGTTGATTTTAGTTGTTTTTTAAAACTAGCTGATCATAAGTGTTGTGGCTCATGTTAAGAAAGAAAGAACTTAAATTCATATAGCACCTTTCACATCCTCAGGACATCCTAAAGCATTCCATAGTTATTGGCTCCCGGTCAGGCGATTTTAAAATTCTCATCCTTGCTTTTAAATCCCTCCATGGTCTCGCCCTTCCCTATCTCTGTAACCTCCTCCAGCCTTACAACCCTCCGAGATCTCTGCGCTCCTCCAATTCTTGCCTCTTGTGCATCCCCGATTTTAATCGCTCCACCATTGGCGGTCGTGCCTTCAGCTGCCTGGGCCCTAAGCTCTTGAATTCCCTCCCTAAACCTTTTCACCTCGCTACCTTGCTCTCCTCCTTTAAGACGCTCCTTAAAACCTACCTCTTTGACCAAGCTTTTGGTCACCTGTTTTAATATCTCATGTGCTTCAGTGTCAAATTTTGTTTGATAACACTTCTGTGAAGTGCCTTGGGATGTTTTACTATGTTAAAGGCGCTATAGAAATGCAAGTTGTTGTTGTTGTTTTGTATATAATTTGCCCACAAACATCAATGGCCAGATAATCTGTTTTGTTGGGAATTGGTTAAGGGATGACTGTTGGCCAGGACACCAAAAGAACTCCCTGCTTTTATTCAAATAGTGCCAAAGGATCTATTATATCTAACAATGCAACATTTCCTCAGTACTGCACTAGAATATCAGCCTAGATTATGGGCTCGATTTTAGGGTCGGGTTTCCTGCGGGTTTCCAGCGGGGGGGCCCCAAAAATCCCGATATGCGGTCACGTGACCGGATCGCACCGCGATCCCGACCACTTCCGGGTTCCCCGATGACGTGCGGGGCTGCGTGCGTGGCCCCCGCTGGTGGGAATCCCGCAGGCAATTAAAGCCAGCGGGGTTCCACTTGAGAGTACTTACCTTGCTTGTTGAGGTCAGTTAATGAACTGAATCGCTGTCAAAAGAGGAAGTGTGGGATTTTACCTTCATCGCAGAGTGTTTCACACACTGGGGGAAACAGTCTCCCTCCAACCAGACGTGTTGCAGCCAGCAGCCTGTGGCAGGTGCCAAGGTGCACTCCACGGGGGAGAGCCCTCATCCACGCAGGAGGCCACCGCGTCACATAGGGCAACCCCTGCCCCCCACCACCCCCGAGGACAGACCGACACGAAACCGCAGCCCCAGTCCGAGGAACCACCCACCTACCCTGCACAACCCCTCAGACCAACACCTGCCAGATGGGTGGTGCGTGGACACCCTCGGAGGACGAACAGCATGACCAGCCCCAGCAGCCTCGCAGTCCACGCCGTCCGCCGCAGAGACGTGGAGCCCCCCAACACGGTGTTGTTGCACGCCCACCTGCACAGCAGGAGGGAGGGCTACCGCAGAGAGAGACGCATCGCAGAGGGCACTACCCTCGCCACAGGGTCCACAGACCGAGGCGCAGCTCCCCGGACCTCTCCGAGCAGCAGTGCACACGGAGGCGCAGATTCGCTCGACATGTAGTCGTGGAGATCTGCAGGCTCTTTCATGCCGAGCTGCTCCTGGCTGGCCCCAGCACCAACTGCTTACCTGTCGCTGTCAAAGTCACCACTGCCCTCCACAACTTCTCCTCCGCATCCTTCCAGGGTGCAGCCGGCTACACCGCCGATGTCTCTCAGTCGTCTGCGCGGAAGAGCCCTGCAAATACACCTGCACCTACTCTGCAGTAACACGATGGGTGGCATCAGTGGTGGGTCCTCATAGTGATACCCAGGAGCGGGCATTATTGGACACAACAGACAGGATTCGCGGAGACATGGCAGTGGTGGTGCCAATATAATGTGTGCTGTTTGTTGCTCTGAAATTCAATATAGGTAACAGCCATGGCAAACCCTCCGACACCCTTGTGCACCCCCTTCATGCTCACGAAACATTTGCCTTACGCTGCCTACTGCACATATGTGATGCATGCCCTGTGGCTGCAGCACAGGTGGTGGCAGGTTGAGTGAGGCTGGCCGTGAGGGAGTTGCACGAGAGGGTGAGTATGGGATAGAGCCATGAGATTGTATGAGGATTGGGTCGCGTGTTAGTGGCAGGATGAGTACTGGCGAGGTGAGTAGGTGGAGGTAAGATGAGGATGGGATTTGAGTGGGTATGAGGGGTGATGTGACAGAGTAGTGTTGGCGGTGCCGAAGGAGATGTGGGGTTGGGGCAGTGTTGTGGCAGATGGAGTGTAGGGGAAAGACTTCGTGTTCTCACTGTGGCTGACCTACTTAGGTCATTGCAGCGCCTCCTGCACTGTATGCAGGTGGGCGATATGTTGGTTGCGCAGGTGACCCCCTCTGCCACCTCGAGCCAGGCCTTCTTGGTGGCAGAGGCTGGCCGCTTCCTCCCGCCCGCCGGGTGGAAGATCTCTGTCTTCGCCCTCCTCCTCACCCCATCTGATGATACCTGGGGTGAGGCATCATTAAACTGGGAGAAGCCTTCCCCCTGGGCTGCTCCATGCTGTAATTTGTTCCGTTGGTTGCAGCATCTGTCAGTGGAGGACTGCCCCTTTAAATAGAGCGCCTCCAGCTGACAGATCGTACTGCGCATGCGCAGCCCGCCCGACGCGCAGACCAGCAGCGCGGACCCCGGAGGAGCAGGTAATTGATTCCTATTAGTGTGTTGCCTGCTACGATCGCGCGGGCAACCCACTAATTTCGCCGAGCGTGTTGACCACGCTCCCGAAACCCAACCCGCCGGAAACCCGCAGGCCTGGTAAAATCGAGCCCTACGTGTCCATCTGTAGTAGGGTTTGAAACCACAGCCTTCTGACTTAGAAATGCACCAAGCTGACATGTGATGACATGTTGTTGTTGTCTAGTATGTGCACTGGACATACTACCCCAGAAATTGTGTGTTCTGGAATTATTCCAGTGAGGAAGGAGATTGAAATTTGGAGCAGAACACAATGCTTCTGGGTTTCTGACCTGCTCAAGCCACCGCTAGATCCATGACTGGGGGCATTTCCAGGTGACCCTGGGAACTCTGCCACAAGCACACCTAATGGGCCCAGTGGAATTTATATCTGTTGAGAGCCTGCGGGGGAGGGGGGGGCAAAAGATGAAAAGGAATATAGCAATCGAGGCATCACACGAGGAAATTTTACAAAAAGTTTGGCACCTTCTTGTCTTTGACACAAGTCGCCTTTTGCTCCCCCTCTCGGAGTGGCAGGATACTGCTCTGATTTTCTGCTGAGTTATGCAGATTCACAGCAAGAATATCAGCACAATTTTTATCTTCCAATTGCCAAAAATAAATTGCAGTTAACTAAACTGCATGGCTAGAGTTCCACAAGAATTTGATGCAGGTTCTGGATTTAATCTTGACTTAAACCTCATGGGGTGACTCCTGACTTCAAATTTCATCATACTTTGATCCAATTGCCAATTTGTTAGGTAAACTTCCACCTGCAAAGTATTTTATAAATAGTGGTGCATGAAGACATACTCATTTCCCCCAATATTTTATCACCCTAAAATGTAGGCATTCACGAAGTCAAAGATCAATTCTGTAAGTGCAGACATCTGCATGAGCTTACCAAGGAATACAGACATATTCCCTCACTACCATTGGACTGTCAGCTGCTGAAAACATACTACTTCTCTTCCATCCCCAGACCACTTGCACCACCAGACATTATGGATGGAATTGAACCAATGGACTCCAGAGATCAGGGATTTGCCAATTAAAACACCAGATTTTTTTTAAAATCCCACCGTCACATAATCCACTAATTAGACAACCAGGGATCAGAAGTTCCCTCTGGTCTGTGGAATCAGTAACTCCTGACAAATCCACCATCTTTGAAAAAAATGAAAAGGACCACTGATCTATGTAATGATAGCTTCAGTCAGACATCTGGCACCATGAAAGGAATCTTTTGGTAGGGGCATTGAGTGCTCATGAGCTGCACTATTATATATGTACTAGTTGATGTCCCATTGCATTGCTCACAGACAACTTATTTCAAATAAAAGATATAGCCAGATCTAAATTAAGTGGTCCAAATTGGACTTTAAAAAGTACTAAGAAACTTGAGTCAAATGGACTCTGTTTAGGTCATTGCAAGTTGTCACCCAGAGATGACCAAGTTAATGTCTTTGGGTCATTATTCAACAGTTACTAGCTATTGGCAGCAGGCAGAAATAAAGCGCAAAGATCATGTGTAGTCTTTGTGTCTATGAATTAATATATTAAAGCATTTTAAGAGATCAAAGCAAATACATTACACACATTATGTACATACTTGTGCACAGTTGACATAAAGGTTTTTACAAGCACACAATCTTCTTGATTATGGTACTGTTGGGTGAAAATAATTTTAATCTAATCTGTGGTAAAGTAAAAGGTGCAGTTTATTAAAACAGAGCTCTGGGAGAAGGGTCTCTGACCCCGCGGTCTGTGCGAGCACCTTCTCCCCGATCAACAAAATTCACAAGCTTATATACAGTACAAGACTGGAGCACACCGATAGCAGTTACTACATTACTTATTCCTTAGCCAATCCGGCTCCATGGCAACATTCAAAAACAACCTAATTATAACTTTACATCGTTAGCTAAACCCCTTCTTTTAGTTCTGTCTTTTATCCGGTTATCTGGACAGTAAGGTCCATTTTTGCTATATCATGGCTTTTGGCCGATCTGAGTCAGTGACTCGTGATTGGACATGGCTCAAAGGTTAATCAAATATACCCTGCATACACCCTACACCCACGTGACAGTTGCTACTTCGTAACCCGATTGTTCTGCAAATTTTAACCTCATCTCCACATGCTTAATCACTTTGTCTCAACTGAAACTAGGTTGTCATGCTGTGTCGCTTGACTGCAACATTCAGCTGGTTCAAATTCCAACCCATCAGTACTCCTGTCCCCATAAATAAATTTCAAGTGAGACATGTTAGCTGAAGTATCTGCTCAGAGACATGGCTCAATTACATAATCTATTAGAAGGGGCTGAATTTACACAGATTGGATAATATTTTCCACCTGGAACCAATCAACAGTATCTGGATCCAACAAAAGAGTCAGTGAAAGTTGCCTTCTAAATTTCTAATCAGGCTTCTCCAAAAACAGTGAGCAAATCAGAAAGAATATAAATGGGGAAATATACAAAAATAATCAGAATTAGACAAAAGAAATAGATCACAAATATATATGTTCTTAAAAATATTGATTGGTCCAGAATTTGCTGACGAAATAACGGCGAGTTTAATGGTGCTCGCCATTATTAATGTATAAATCATCCAGCAACTTGTGGCGAGGAAGAGCTACCCTGTGAATTACGAATTGCCACAAGTTGCTGGACAATTTGCGCCGCTCCGCTGTTAGCCTTGCAAAAACAGCAGTTCGCCCTCAACCTCCCCGTTATTTTTAAGAACTTGCTGGATTTGCACATTGAACTCAAATTAAACTCGTAGTAGAAAGTTAGGGCTCGTACATAACAGCGTAAGTACTCTTTTAATGACATGATAATTGTTAATGCAATGCCAATCAACCTCTCCAGCCCAGAAAGGGAACAATTTAAACTGTTCAGTCTCATTCCTGCATGTAGTCAATTCTTCTTAGAGATATAAAAAAATAAAAATTTTACATTTTTTCGTCTCTTTTTTTTCTCTCTTAATCCAATCTTTCTTTCCCTCTCTTTATATCTTTTTCTGTACCTGATTTGACTCTAATTCACCTTCCTTCTCTGTTGTTCCTCTGTTTTATTCTCAATCCTTAAATCTCATTGGTTAAGGAGATGGACTGTTGATCCTGTTGTTCAGTAAGGTTCCAGATACCCCGTAATCAGCTCGCACTTCCAGCAACTTGCAGGGCAAAAAATATTCAACTGAAGGGCAAAGGAAAATGTCTAACTAACAGGGCTTGCCACGAGATGCCCCGCTCCAGCAAAATCTGAGCCAACAAAGGCAGTACCATGACAAAATGTCTCCTGGATGAAGCCATGGTACAAGATTCTATCCATAACATATAACACCTCAATTAATTTACCAGACCACGAGTGAAATGCACTTTGCTTTGTCATGGTTTCCTGCACTGTGTGATTAATATAATTCACTACCAAGTATCAATTATTCAATGTTTAATTGTGCTTTGAATAAAATATTGCCCCACTTTGAGTGATGTATTACAAGTTTATGATGGGAATTGGATTTGAAAAATTAATCAAAAAAGAAATTGAATTTTGAGTTAGTCTGAAAATGTATTTTTATCAGATACCTAGTTCTGTTTTTGAAGCACAACATAGCAACACATATGGAAACATTACAGGATGTTCCACTGAACCAAAATGTGCAGCAGATACAGACCACTGGATATAAAATACATCTTTGGCAAAAAAAGCATGGGAGCAAAATTAAATTACATCCTTGGAAAAAAGCTTTGTGCCTTCCAGTTTCATGCAGTGACAAACCAGCGTTAGACAACAGAACAGGATTTTGAACAGGCAATCCCGCTGGATGAATTTGGGTCATTTCCATTTTGATTGATACACTGTATGTGCCAAGTATTGGATAATGCATTAAAAGTGTACCATTTTAAGTAACTAAAATGGCTGCAACACCTCTCACACCTGACTGTCCAGAGATAAATGCACAAATATTTGCAGTTTGAACAATCTTGTAGAAAAATATTAAAATTAAGCATGAGCCTAGAAGCCTAGAATGGTCTCAAAATTTATTTCTCTGAATGTGGCTCCTTAGAATGTAGAAAATATTCACCAAAATGTTTTATGATTTTATGAGTGCAGTACTGAGAGATTGGTGCTCTGTCGGAAGTGCCGTCTTTTGAATGAGATGTTAAAACAAAGTCACTTCTACCCTCTCAGGAGGATGTAAAAGATCCCATAGTACTATTCGAAGAAGAGCAGGGAAATTCTCCCAGTGTCCTGGCCAACATGTATCCCTCAACCAACACCAGAACAGTTTAACTGGTCACTTATCTCATTGCTGTTTGTGGGACCTTGCTGTGTGCAAACTGGCTACCGCATTTCCCTAAATTACAACAGTGACTGCACCTCAGAAAGCACTTCATTGACTTTGAAGCACTTTGGGACATTCTGAGGTCGTGAAAGGTGCTATATAAATGCAAGTTCTAAAAATGCAAGTTCTTATGTTTCCAACTTCAACCCCTCCCAAAAGTTTTACAAGTTGTGTTTAAAATATTTGAACATTACACAAAATTCAAATGCCAAATTCTGGTTTCTTAACTGAAAAAGTAATTTTTTGTTGTGCTATTCTTTCAGACTTTCACTCTGAATTTATCCTAAATCATGTGATTTAAGAAATTGTACAATAATCTGCAAGCAGAAAATCAGATGTTCATTACAATTCAACAGTATCTTCAGGATTATGAATAAAATCAATGTATTGTCTACATAAATTATTTTCATAGCCTTTCAAACAATAATGCTTTCATGCCTGATGTCAGACTTCATGGAGTCATTTTACAATGAAATTCTGTACCATGGAACTGAACAGGTTCTAAAGTTTCAGACAGTTACCACCCTTTCCTAGTTTACTGTAAAATACCAACATTTCTAAACCTTCCATTAAGCTACTTGAGCTTTTCCATGAAATCACACATACACATACAGTACTTTGCGATTAGTTGCTGTAGTCACGTACAGCGAAGTTCTGACTAATTAGGTACATTTTTATCATAATGATTCCTTGGAGAAAAGATAGCAGTCAAGCGTGATGCTGAAGTTCTCATTCATTCCATTTTGAAAAGCAAATCAAAAATACAGTGAATTTCAGTATTACAAACTCATGGGGGGACCAAAGGTAGCTCTTCTGAACAGGGCTTCATCCTAAAGAGATTTAAATTCCTACATTGACTATAATGGATCCTCCCCCAACTACAGGTTTATTGGAAAGTTACTAAAGACTGCATGATGTGTGCAAACAAAGTACACAGAACAAGTAAAATCAAACTTTATTTGGATTACCAAGACCTTTGCAGAGATCCAGGGCTGTTTCTAAAGGGAACATAAGAAACAGGAGCAGGAGTAGGCCATAGGGCCCCTCGAGCCTGCTCTGCCATTCAATAAGATCACGGCTGAACTTCGACCTCATCTCCACTTTCCCGCCCGATCCCCATATCCCTTGATTCCTTTAATGTCCAAAAATCTATTGATCTCAGTCTTGAATATACTCAAGCATCCACAGCCCTCTGGGGTAGAGAATTCCAAATATTCACGACCCACGATGAAGAGAATTGTTAATAAAGCCTAAAATTTTGCAAAATGTTGGTCAAGTTGATTTATCTACTTAGACCAAGGTTAAATTTGGCACTGATAAAGATCAGTGAAAATGCAAATGACAATCAATACTGATCAAATAAGTAAGAAGAGCAAGCATTTCAACCTCAGCTCAGCTCATCTTCTCCTTCTCCTCCCCCCTCCTTCCTCCCCTCATTCCTTTAAGCATTTTCAGTTACAAAGGTTGCCACGTATATCTTTACTTACAGCAGACTCACTGGAGGTTGTCTCCAGACTTTTCAGCTGTTGTTCAATCTCTCCCATTCTCAAATGATGCACCCGTTCATCCTGCAGTTGTACAAGGATCTCATCACCGGGCCTAGTCTCCACATGACTACTCACAGAGCCCTGAAAACAAGAAGTGATTAACAGATTTAGAACTAATTTAGAATCTAATTAAGATGACATTTAGAAGATTTGTGAGTCCAATCTACCAATAAAGTGGTGTAATGTTAACTTAATGGGGGTGATTTTAAAACCCAAGAACAGGTGGGTTGGGGGCAGGTGGGAGTTGAAAATAGTTGGTTTTTTTGGATCACAACCGCAAATTTTGCATTCCCAGTGGGAAGCCTGTACTTTTCCGCGCCAATGTTAAATCCGGAAATAAAGCTGGGTTGCGGTCGCGACCCAAAAAACAACTATTCTCAACTCCCACCCATTCTTGGGGTTTAAAATCACCCCCAATGCCTCTATTATACTGAGTGAAGCACATTAAACAATATCACGCCATTAACTGTAGCACCACCACTCCAGTTTCATCTAAAATGTGGATTTCTGGGCACTGTGTTTATTTCTCACACTGCAATGCAGCCGATGAAACACTAACCTTCAATCAGACCTACACTTACTGTAAGTCTGTGCAGTGATGAGATAGACATGCTAATTTGCAATTAAATAGTGTTATACTGGGAAATGTGTTAAATGTAGGGTAATTCTGGGTTGAATTTTATGCCCAAATGTAAGTAACAGAGTCAGTTGACATTTCACCAAAATAATCACAATTATGAAAGGGTCTGCCACAAGTCTATATTTAGTAGAACTCTTTCATTAGGATGTA
Source organism: Heptranchias perlo (assembly GCF_035084215.1). Classification (NCBI taxonomy): domain Eukaryota; kingdom Metazoa; phylum Chordata; class Chondrichthyes; order Hexanchiformes; family Hexanchidae; genus Heptranchias; species Heptranchias perlo. The sequence continues at coordinate 25,043,518 of NC_090334.1, read as the reverse complement.
ACATATAGGCTGTAATGGGATACAGGGAAATGTGGCAAATTGGATCCAAAATTGGCTCAGTAACAGGAAATAAAGGGTAAAAGTCGATGGATGTCTTTGCGAATGGAAATCCGTTTCCAGTAGCGTGCCACAGGGCTCAGTGTTGGGTCCCTTGCTGTTTGTGGTATATATTAATGATTTGGACTTGAATGTAGGGGGCATGATTGGCAAATTTGCAGATGACACAAAAATGGGCCGTGTAGTTGATAGTGAAGAGGATAGCTGTAGACTCCAAGAAGATAACAACGGGTTGGTGGAGTGGGCGGAAAAGTGGCAAATGGAGTTCAACCCGGAGAAGTGTGAGGTAATGCACTTAGGGAGGGCAAACAGTAAAAGGAAATACGCAGTAAACGGGAATATATTGAGAGGGGTAGAAGAAGTTAGAGACCTTGGAGTGCATGTGCACAGGTCCCTGAAGGTGGCAGTGCAGGTAGATAAGGTTGTGAAGAAGGAATACGGAATGCTCTCCGTTATTAGCCGAGGTATAGAATACAAAAGCAGGGATGTAATGATGGAACTGTATAAAATGCTGGTAAGGCCACAGCTGGAGTATTGTGCGCAGTTCTGGTCACCACATTACAGGAAGGACGTAATTGCTCTGGAGAGAGTGCAGAGAAGATTTACAAGAATGTTGCCAGGGCTCGAAAACTGCAGCTACGAGGAGGGATTGGATAGGCTAGGGTTGTTTTCCTTGGAGCAGAGGAGGCTGAGAGGAGACTTAATTGAGGTGTACAAAATTATGAGGGGCCTAGATAGAGTAGACAGGAAGTACCTGTTACCCCTAGCGGAGAGGACATAGATTTAAGCTGATTGACGGAAGGATTAGCGGGGACATGAGGAAATACTTTTTTACCCAGAGGGTGGTGGGTGTATGGAATTCGCTGCCCGAATTGGTGGTAGAGGCAGGTACCCTCAACTCTTTTAAAAAGTACCTGGACCTGCACCTAAAGTGCTGTAAGCTGCAGGGCTACGGACCGGGTGCTGGAAGGTGGGATTAGAATGGGCACCTGGTTGTTCTTCAAGCCAGCGGGGACACGATGGGCCGAATAGCCCCCTTCTGTGCTGTATCTTTTCTATGGTTCTATGGTTCTAGGCTACTGTTCTTTCAGGATCTGGTAAATGGATTCTAGATTCTAATAAGCTAGAATCTGCATTAATTCCTGACATATACTGTACTGCGTCATTAATCTTTTTAGCTAAAATATAATAAGCATTTTTAATGTATTATGAAATCAAAACCTAAATAATCAAAAATGTATAATTCCAAAAGTAAACATGATTCTTAATGTACAATAATGTATGGATCTACTTATGAAGATAATGAATTTGCTTCATTTAACAAAGCATTTTACAAATTTACTCTAAGCAAGTGCCAATTCTTAGCTTCTCATGAACTCTTAAAAACAGGTTCAATGCAACATCTTAGATTTCACAACATTTATAATCTGAAAGAGGAACCACTAAATGGCGATTAATACAATGCACGAGGTAAACATTTGAATAATTTTGTTGCTGCGCTTGTGCAGACTTGCAGTAACATTCTTATAACCATATCTTCAACCTGTGGCAACTCAGTCTTACTCAATTTAACTTACAATTTTGAATTCCTGAGAATATGGAAATTAGTATGACCCCTAGTTTAAAACCTGGCATGTAAACATACACCTAGAGTCCTGTCTATGCACATCCGTGAGTGTGAAGCTTCAAAAATATTGTCCTTTTGTTAAAAGAAAATAATTTTGTGCAAAGAACACTAATTTTTCTACCATTATAAGACCATAAGACCATAAGAGATAGGAGCAGGAGTAGGCCATTCGGCCCCGCGAGCCTGCTCCGCCATTCAATGAGATCATGGCTGATCTGATTTTTACCTCAACTCCACTTTCCCGCCCTTTCCCCATATCCTTTAACTCCCTTGCTGATCAAAAATTTGTCTAACTCAGTTTTGAATATATTCAATGACTCAGCCTCCACAGCTTTTTGGGGTAAAGAATTCCAAAGATTCACGACCCTCTGGGAGAAGAAATTCCTCCTCATTTCCGTCTTAAATGGGCAACACCTTATTCTGAGACTATGCCCCCTAGTTTTAGAATCCCCCATGAGGGGTAACATCCTCTCAGCATCTACCCTATCGAATCCCCTCAGAATCTTGTATGTTTCAATAAGATCTCCTCTCATTCTTCTAAACTCCAATGAATATAACCCAACCTGTTCAATAAGACAACCCTTCCATACCTGGAATCAACCCAGTGAACCTTCTCTGAACTGCCTCCAATGCAAGTATGTCCTTCCTTAAATAAGGGCACCAGAACTGTACGCAGTACTCCAGGTATGGTCTCACCAGCACCCTGTACAGTACCCCCTAGAAATAAAGGCCAATATTCCGTTTGCCTTCCGGATTACCTGCTGCACCTGTATGTTGACTTCTTGTGTTTCATGTACGAGGACACCCAGATCCCTCTTTACCGCAGCATTTTGTAGTATTTCTCCATTCAAATAATACTTTGCTTCTTTATTTTTCCTCCCAAAGTGGATGACTTCACATTTTCCCACATTATATTCCATCTGCCAAATTTTTGCCCATTTGCTTAACCTGTCAACATCCCTTTGCAGACACTTTGGGCCCGATATTAGGAGGGCGGCGGGTTCTCAGCGGGGGATTGACTGGGTGCAAGGGTAACGCGCCCGGTGAAATCAGTGTGCTCCACACGGAATCGCAGGCTAATTGGAGCCACTCACCTGTGCTTCCAGGTTTCGAGCTGGAAAGCTGCGCAGCGGGTGGACTGCGCATGCGCAGCATAGTCTGGCAGCTGGAGGAGCCCTATTTAAAGGGGCAGTCCACCAATGCTCCTCCTTCAGCAAACAACCAATTCTGAACCATGGAGCAGGCCAGAGACTTTCGGACTCCTCACTCCAGATGCTGCTGGATGGGGTGAGGAGGAGGAGGGAAATCCTTTCCCATCCGATGGGAGGAAGTGCCTTCCCTCCACCACAATGAAGGCCTGGCTGGAGGTGGCCGAGGAGGTCACCAGCAGCGGCAATGGGTCACGAACATGGGTCCAGTGCAGGAAGAGATTGAATGACCTAACCAGGTCAGCCAAAGTGAGTATACTTACGCATTCTCCCACACTCCGTCTTCCACATCACCTCCACCACCACACAACTCCTTCTGCACTGTCACCACAACGCTCTCGCATCACTCCTCGCATCCACTCAACTATCATCCTCACCTTGCCTGCACGTAATCACCACCCCTGTCCCCATTCGAACACTACCACGCAACCCAATCCTCATACAATATCATGGCTATGTTGCACACGCACCCTCCCATGCATCTCCTTCACGCTCAACCCCACCCACACCAATGCATGCAGCGGGTCACCATGCAACCATCACACCTCTGTGTTTTGCCTTGATAGGAGAAGAAATGCCAGAACGCTCAGGAGAGGGCAAGGACCGGAGGGGGCCTGCCACACCAGGTGGCACTAACAGACGCAGAGCAGCAGGCATTGGAGATCAGTTGCACGCTGGAGTGCCTGTCCGTGGCGGATGCCCAGGCTCGAATTGCACAAGCTGCCGGTGACAGAAAGTTTACACTCAGCACTCATGATAGCGAATGATCTTAGCATCACTTGGCATCTGCAGCACCTCAAAATTTGTCCACATGCCTAATATTGCTTTCTGTTCTCTTGCAGGCCCAATAGCGAGCGCCGTGAACATGGAGGGCGATTCCTCAGATGACCTGCCAGCCTCTGAGGGTCCATCATCACATCTGAGCCATGCATCCACCAGCGCAGATACACACACCTCGGTGGGTCCCCGTCCTCACTTAGTTGGGCTTGCACATGTGAGCACGAGCAGACACTGGTGGCAGGGGCAGCCGTGGAGAGTCCGCGTCGGTGGGAGCACTCTTCTCCAGGCTCTGCTCAACTGGACCCAGATGCTGGACCCTGGGGGCCAGCCGTGAAAAGGAGAGTCATCGAAGGGCAGCAGCACATTGCCGAGGTGCTGGAACAGGTGCCACGCGCACTCTCCACAATTGTGCAGAGGATGGAGGAGTCCAACTCCTGCATGAGGGGAATGGTGGCACAGGTACAGGAGGGTATCTCTGAGATAGTGTCACAGGGATGTGAAGGCATCTCTGAGATAGTGTCGCGGGTAGGTGCGGGAATGTCTGCGGTTGAGGAAAGGCTAGCCTCCATCGAGCATCAAGCACGGCTCAACAATGAGTCCATTCAGGCCCTGACAACGGCCGTTCGGATTCAGGGTGAGCAACATTCTGCCGCCTTAGACAGGCTGACAGATACTTTACAGGTGGCTGTCCAAGGACTCAAACAAGCCCTCCAAACTGTCGTCCAGCAGGGTGGAAGGAGTGATGTGGGCCTGGGCCAGGAAAGGGATGATGGTGAAAGGGGACATGGAAGTGGGGACGCCACTCAAAGCACTCCCACGTCTCACCCGTTGCCCCCCTCTCAACCAGTACCCGCAATGCTGCCCCCTCTCCAGGTGGCCGAGTCTGCCCCTGCACAGGTGCAGGTGGAGCAGTCTTTGGAAGGGCCCACACGGGCACTGAAACCCAAAGGGCGTCCGCGCAGAGCATCTAATCAGTCAGGGCATGGACAAGAGCAACCTGCCACTACCTCTGCTGAAGCCACAGGGGTAGCACCACGTAGGGGTTCCCGTAAACGCAAGGCGAAGGTTTTGTGAGCACAAAGGGACTGCACAAGGGTGTTTGACGATTTGTCATGTTTTTTATTTATATTTGTTTTCTGCCACATGCACAATAAATCCTATTATTATCACCACTACTGCCAGGTCTTGCCCATTCTTGACTGGCTTGTGGAATAGGTCCCTTTCATGGGGTTCACCATGAACACGCACACTTGATGCCACCCATTGGATCACTGCAGAGTGGGTGTAGGTGTATTTGCAGGGCTCTTTTGTGCAGACGACTGAGAGACGTCGGCGATGTCCCCGGTGGCACCCTGGAAGGATTTGTCATTTAATCATTCTTGCCTTCTACCCTATCACAGACCTTCCCTTTTGTTCTTCCCCCCACCCACCTTTCCCTAGCTCTGTACTTGCTTAAAAACTGTTAACTCTTTAACATCTTCCAATTCTGACGAAAGGTCTTCAACCTGAAACATTAACTCTGTTTCTTTCTCCACAGATGCTACCTGACTTGCTGAGCTTTTCCAGCATTTTCTGTTTTTATTTATGATGAAATTGAAACTTGGTTCTTGTTCCACAAACTAAAACTGATTAAACAAACACATTTTTTGTGGAAATTATGCCCTCTTAATTTGAATGCTGGTAAACAAGGTGTAATAATCATCTTGCTTCTAGATCTTCTCCTAGATTTAGACTCTGGTTCATGCATTTTCAGTTGTGGTTAAAGTAGTCACAATAGACCAACAGTGCTACATCCTGTCTATGGCAGAAAGAAATAGCCCGTTTGAGAAAAGAAAACAGACTATTCTTATTATAGTGCCAGACAGGGTTACATTTTTACTGCAGTTTTGGGTGATATACAGCATACCATGCTCCCACGGTGCTCATTTGGTATCTAACTTTTTACGTATGTGCTTTACAGTGCCATCTAAAAGTCAAACAAAATCTTTCTGAATAATAGAAATTAAAATAGCTGAAACATAGCAACATTTGTTGGGATCTTTAAATTGTGGGTAAATATAAGTTAAATTCATTGTTATGAGAGTAATCAACAGCTGTTGACGGATATTAGTGACACCAGCTGAGTTAGCATCCACACATTTATATGGGAAGTCTAATTGTGTGTGAAATAATTTAGTTTGGGTTTGGGCTCGTAAGCAGGAGGCTAAAAAGGGGCAAAATTGAAGATATTTCTTTACATTTGCATTCAAACGTTGCAGTTGAAATCATGCCGTGCAACATTAAAGTAGTAAATTGGTACTAAATTTGTTTGCCTTTTATTTTAACAAAAATATTAGTACATTTATTTTGAAGATGTTAATGTATTTGTTGCAAATATTGCAGTATGATTTCAATGCCACTGAATCCTGATAATATCATCAGGAGTTGCTAAGTCTGACAGTATGATGGAGTTGAAAGTGATGAGATCATTAAGACAGCTTAGAATGTCAATATCTTCACTGCTACTAATTCAGCTTCCTCACTGTGTGAAGATCAGTAATTTTTCCAGTTTCTCCCAGTAGTATCTGCATTCACTTTTTAGACAAAACTATTAAAAAAGTATGCCAAGCAGGGAAAAACCCATGTTAATCACAAAAGTTTTAATACCTTTTTCAGAAGGGAATCTGATGGCGAGACTTCCTTTTAACAATGCTTAACTAGTGTGCAATTTAGATTAATCTTACAACCGGATGCCATTTATATTTCCTTTTGAAACCTTAAACCATGTCTTCTGTTAAATGCAGCCAACAGTAATCTTCAGGAAGAAGCTGTATGAAAGAAAAAGTTAAATGTTTTACAATTTCCCACAGCACACCTGTATAGCGTCTAATGCTTTGATGTCCTAATGCGAAATAAGAGATGACTTTGCACAATTTGAAGTTAGTTTATCCCTTCTGACACAGAATATTTTCAGAGGATTTATTTGTAGAAACGCATGTTGGTTTTGCAAAGAAATAATAGTTCAATTTTTTTAGAATCATTCAGATTCAAATGCATCTTCTTTAAGGCATCCTTGGGGAAATCAGTAGATGTGTGTGTTTTTATTACGTAATAGTGATTAACAGAAGAACATTCTATAAGGGGTTGTCAATTTTTTGATTATGATTAATTTTTTCACAATAAAATCTGCAAATATATTAATACATCAAAGAGAAAACTGGATAGAGACAATAAGAGTCATATATAAGTCACTGTACTTCAAAGTAATTCTTAGTGTTAAGTACTGTGAGATGTTTCAATCTGCTACGGCACCATATAGATCCAAGTATATTATGAGTCTGTGATAAACGTCCCAGTGATCTTAAGAGTATGTATATATAATTTGAACATTCTATTTGAACAACTAACCATCAAACTAAGCAATCTGCCAAGTTGTCCAAGGGAAGCACATTGTACTAAGTTGTTAGATAATTGTCATGATTATAAAGGGAGGCATCTGTGCACTTATCCGCATCTCTCAATTTTAATACTGCATACACAACAACAAATGTAAACTATATATAAGCCAGTAACAAGTATACCCGAATAGAACTAAACCAGTGATGAAGTAATGCCAGTCCTCCATTGAAACTGTAAGTTGAATTTGCTCTACATCCCCAAGCCGTACCACTACAGCAATACACAATATCGGCTTTATGCATTAAATCAGTTAGTTAGAGGCAGGTGAAAGGAGAAATTCTGCATTGTTCCTCCTGATACGGCATCATTCCAGTGACATCATGAATGGGAGTGCTGCCTACAGCTCTGTCCCCATTTATGAGCCCATGTGAGTGAAGATTACTTTTAATTTAAGCTATGTGCTCCATTACGTCTTCCACTGGCTGAATTTTTACCTCCAAGGTGTTGGGAATAATCTGTTAGCTGCCAATGGAACTATCATCATTGTACTCCTCTATTATTCGTCAGTGAACTAATCCATCAGGAACCATGGCTGTTGAGTCATATTTCTTCAGGTTGACCAAATTATTGATGGTTCTGGGTTGTGGATGGTTCACCTCCTAAAATTGAACTGAAGGAATTTTGTAGTTCATTGCTAAATTGCCCTGGACTGATTTCAGAAATGAACTCTGGCTCCCAGCCATCATCCAGGAAAGCAAGCTATATTCTTCTCCACTTTTCGAGGCAAATAACTTCAATGACAATACCTTGTGACACCAGGGAAGCACAATTTTCTTATGAAACTTCATCCTGCTATCAGCTGTGGAGTAACCATTCATCAAAAGATTCTTCTTCAGAGACACAAATTAATTAAAATTTAAAAAACATAAAAATGACCCAAGCAATACAAGAGATGAATATTTTCCTCCAAAAATACTTGCTCCAAATATAACCTGACAGATGCACAGCTTCAAGTATGTACGATTCTAGGCATGCTTATTTGTAATAGGGCTGAGAACAGATACTTATTAAACATGGTAAAAATCCAATAAAGCAATTTCAAGATTATGTTTAATTAATGAATTAACCTAAGTGAATGGTTCATAATGCAGAATACCACACTTAAAATGCTTTATTTTATTTCAAACAGAGTTAGTAGAAGACTTTCCCGTTAGATTCAGAGCGAGGCCATCCAGGAGAGAGGTTAGGAAACACTTCTTCACGCAAAGGGGCATAGAAATGTGGAACTCTCTCCCACAATAAGCAGTAGCTGCCAGCTAAATTAATCATTTTAAATCTGAGATTGATAGATTTTTGCTAGCCGAGGGTATTAAGGGAAATGGAGTCAAGGCGGGTAAATGGAGTTTGGGTACAGATCAGCCATGATCTTATTGAATGTGGCAGAACAGGCTCGAGAGGCTGAATGGCCTACTCCTGTTCCTATGTTCTTAGATTCTGATTTCCTTTTTTTATTTTTGAACATTAGTAACATTTGTGAACATTAGTAGCTTTTTAAAAAATTAAAAATTTGTACAATTGGCTTTTTCTTAGCAAATGTTTTGTACATTTCTAAAATAGGCAGGAATGCTATTAGCCATTTTGGTACCTGATACTACTGTGGTTAGTGCTCCACTGATCCTTTCTGTCTTGTTCTCCCTAAGCTACAAATGTTCACATACACTTACTCCTCACTTTGTTCAAATCAAAGTTCATCACACTATCTCCTATTCCAATTTATTCTACCTCAGGACATCAAAACTGCAGCACTCTTGACCTGCCTCAGTCTTTCCTTCCTCCTTATAACCGGCATAATCAAATCACTATTTCCAAGTTTGCATCCTCTACTTTTTAAAAGAATTGGACTCACAGATGGTTCCTAGCAAGATCATTTTCAAAAGGGACCCCAGAGTTTAATGAGAGAAGTCACTTGTCAAGTTTGGTGAAACTTTATGGTAGTAATTTAGTGTTAAATTCGTTTCCACAGTTGGATGCATAGACATCTCACAGCATAAATTCATGCTTCAGTGGTATAGACAATTGTTAGCTGTTTGCCCATAGATTGAGAAAGTGTGGATGTGTGCTTTGACACTTTCATACTTGCATAAGTGACATGATTCTGATGATGTGTCAGCTTGGTTCTATAGGTAGCCTTCATTTCTGAGTCAGACTGTTATGAGTTCAAGCACCAAAGCAGAGTCTAGGCTGACGCTCCAATGCAGTACTAAGTGCTACATTGTCAGAGATGCTATCTTCAGATGAGACACCAGGGGCAGGATTTTATCTGTGAAAAACGGGTGGGTTGGGGGCAGGGAGGGGGGGCATTGAAAATTGCAACAATTTCAGACCTGCCCCCAACTCGCCCATTTCCAGTTTTCAGGAGGCGGATGGTCACTAAATCCTTTCAAGAAGGCTGCGGACCTCCATTGTGGGAGCTGGGATTCCCGGGCTGTCTCCTTCAAACCACGTGAGGGGAAGTGAGAAGGCCAGCCTGTCAACCAGGCCAGCCTGTCAGACGGCAAACCGACAAAAAAAAAATGAAAGACGTCCTTATGTCAAAATCGTAAGGACATCTGGGAAACCCATACTTCTGGGTTTCCCGTCCACGATTCGACCACCCCACCCCATTCCCGGCTCCGGGTCAAAATCCTGGCCCAGATCCCTGCCTGTTCTTGAAACATACATCATTTAAGAAACAATGAGTTCTCCCATTGTCTTGGCCAAAATTCCTCGCTTAACTGATACCACAACCAAAAAAACACATTAACAGATCACTCACCTCACTGTTGTGTGGGGGACATTGCTGGTGCAAAATGAATGCTGCAGTTGTCTACATAAAAATTGCACTTCAAAAGTAATTAATCACATGAAGATCTTTGAGATGTTACATAGAATTATGTAGAATGAACAGCATAGATACAGATCATTCGGCCCATCGAGTCCATGCTCCATGTTTATGCTCCACACGAGCCTCCTCCCTCCCTACTTCATCTAACCCTATCGGCATATCCTTCTATTCCTTTCTCCTTCATGAGTTTATTTAGCTTCCCCTTAAATGCATCTATGCTAATCACTTCAACTACTCCTTGCGGTAGCATGTTCCACATTCTAACCACTCTCTGGGTAAAGAAGTTTCTCCTGAATTCTCTCTTGGATTTATTCGTGACTATTATATTTATGACTCCTAGTTCTGGTCTCCCCCACAAGTGGAAACATCTTCTCCGCGTCTACCCTATCAAATCCTTTCATAATCTTAAAGACCTCTATTGGGTCACCCCTCAGTCTTCTCTTTTCTAGAGAAAAGAGTTCCAGCCTGTTCAATCTTTTCTGATAGGTATAACGTCTCAGTTCTGGTATCATCCTAGTAAATCTTTTTTGCACCTTCTCTGGTGCCTCTATATCCTTTTTATAATATGGAGACCAGAACTATTCACAATACTCCAAGTGTGGTCTAACCAAGGTTCTATACAAGTTTAATATAACTTTTCTGCTTTTCAATTCTATCCCACAGCTTTGTTTGCTTTTTTTATGGCCTTATTAACCTGCATTGCTACTTTTAGTGATTTGTGTATCTGTACCCCAGATCCCTCTGTTCCTCTACCCCATTTAGACTCTTATTTTCAAAGTGTATGTGACTTCCCTGTTCTTCCTACCAAAATGTTATATATACCTCACACTTCTCTATATTGAAATTAATTTGCCAATTACACGCCCAGTCTGCAAGTTTATTAATGTATTCCTGTATTTTGTCGCAGTTCTCTTCAGTATTAACAATACCCCCCAATTCGGTGTCGTCTGCAAATTTTGAAATTGTACTTCCGATTCCCGCGTCCAAATCGTTAATGTAAATAGTGAACAACAGTGGTCCCAGCACCGATCCTTATGGAATACCACTTCCCACCTTTTGCCAGTCTGAGTAACTACCATTCTGCCTGATACATGATATGATCGGCTTGATCTGCACTGCAACTTCTCCAAAACCACGCAACCTAACTCCACTGGTTTAAATCATAGGGGAGTGTGTGCTGTGCTCAGACTTCTGCTCTCAAAACAAAAATTGTTAGCATTTTATTCCTTAATTACTGGGTTTCCAAACATCTCCATGAGCCCACAGTACAGAGATTGTGCCCTATCGAGAAGGAGAAACTAGCAAAGCTGCACAGTGCAGCTGTCTTCTGGTCCATCTATAAACCAAGTTCTGCATTTTTGGAAGAGTGAAACAGAAGAGAGAGCCACATAGTTGAATTCCTTTACTGTTATCCTGTTGACTCTGTGGCTTTCTGTAAAGTGCGAACATTGATTCATGAAGACGCTTTATAAATCTAAATTAGAGGACCTGCCTACAAACATACTCATGAGGCCACTCCTGACCCAACTAGGTTTGGCAGATCTCTCATTGCCAGCGCACACTGCAGAGCATAAGGAAATGCTTTCAAATAACCACTTAGTAAACTACTGTTTTGGGAATAATTGACCCAGCTCTTATGGAATGAAAAATTTGCTTGAAGGGTGGTGCTGTCTAGTTCTATTAATATACTAGAGAGAGTGAGCCTTTAGCTTAGTGGTATCATTCCTGCATCTGCGCCAGAAGGTTTGAACCCTGCTTGAGACAGTCGTGGCCTAGACCAGAGCTCCAGCTCTGAATTTTGGTTGACATCCAGCAGGGTACTTATGTCCAGAAGGTGTGGGTGGCCCCTTCTTCATCATATGTGTTGTGGGAGCCCATAAAGCCCTCCTGCTGTATAGGACTAACCACCTTATTGGCTCCTCCTGACTCCACATTAAAATCACCTGGGTTGCTGCCGGCCACTATTTCCCCTACCCCCCCCCCCACCCCACCGATTCCTGCCCCTCCCAAATCCGGCCTCGGCCTTCCCCAATCACCACCAAGCACTATCCTCCTGGCCACCGTTAGCATCCCGACCCAATCACCCTCTATCCCGGCTTTAACCACTTACCTGGCTTGATCTTCCATTTCTCTTCACCTGCCAGCTGCCTGGTGTGCCTATCAGCTCCCTAAGAAGGTCGTGGGTTATGTTCCTAAACCCGTCCAAATCATCCACATGCACCAAGAAAAAAGTGGACCTAGCACTGAGCCCGGTCTCCTGTCTGACTGTTTCCTGTCTGTCAGCCATATCCATAACCATATCCATGCTGCTATATTTCTTCTTATACCGTATGGTTGAATTTTTCTAACAAGCCTCTTGTGAGACACTTTTTTCAGAAAGCATTTGATATCGATATACCATAAACCTACTGCATTTCCCTTATCTAACCAATCAGTAATTTCTTCAAAAAAAGAACTTAAACTCTTAAATATATCAAGCATGACTTGTTTTTAACAAATTCATACCAGCTGTTCTTGATTAACCCATGCACTTCTAAATGCTTGCTAATTTTATCTCACCCATGCTATTAAACCAGGCTGCTAGATTTTTTTTTGTATGGGAGATAATATAAAACTACATCTCTTGCAAGCATCCCTTGCAAACTCTCAAAAATAAAGGAAAGCTGGTGATCTCCAAATATGATTGAAAAACCAACAGTTTTTAATTTTCAATAAATGTATTAACTGAGTAAGCCAGAATTATGAACTGACAGGTGGCGAAGTTCAAATTTTGTCCATCAGCAAGAGATAAAAATATAGTTAATCTGTGCTTTATGCAGGATCTTTTACTGGACCATTACGTTTATTAATGACCTTGAGGAGGTATAAATAGAACTTTTAATAAATTCACAGATGATATGAAAATAAAAGGAAAAGAAAGGACTTGCATTTATATAGTGCCTTTCACAACTTCAGGGTGTCCCAAAGCTCTTTACAGCCAGTGAAAACTGTCAAGTAGTTGCGGACAACAAGGTCCGATGAACAGCAATGAGATGATGACAGATAATCTGTTTTTTAGTGATGAAGGTTGAGGGATAAATATTGGCCAGGAGAACGTCACTGCTCTTCTTTGAATAGTGCCATGGGATCTTTTACATCCACCTGAGAGGGCAGACGGGACCTCGGCTTAACATCTCATCCAAAAGACAACACCTCCAGCAGGGCAGCACTCCCTCAGTACTGCACTGAAGCGTCAGCCTGCATTATATGCTCAAGTCTCTGGAGTATTACTTGAACATTCTGACTCAGAGTCGAAAGTGCTACCACTGAGCCAAAGTGCTGACACCTAAATTCAAGCAAACACAAGCTTTCTAAAAGAGTGCAGTATAAATCCAGCCAAAGACAATTAAGTTTTTGTCTGATCTGACCCCACTGTAAGAACATAAGAAACACATGAAAGCCATTCAGCACATCAGGGCCACACTCCCTTCACAAAACATGTACAATCTAACCACCTATTTATTCTCCTGCAGGAAAGTCCTGCCATAAATGTCCACTGATCCCCAAAGATAATAAAGTGAAAGTCTCTGCTGCTTTTCACAGACAATTTCCTTCAATCTCCCCCTCTTAACTGTGTCCCATTAAATATTACTTTGTATCTGCCTGGGTAACACCTCCAGTTCTGAACCCAATCAAATATTTATGCTGTTCCTTTCAACATAGAATCAACTGCCTTTGCTGCAGATAGGATTTAGTGGTAAATTGTGAATGCTACCCAGCAATCACAAGAAATGAGAAACTATCTTACAACTCCCACAGTGAATTCTTGTTGAAAATCTTCCGAAGCACTTTCTTTTTGTCACAACCTAAGTGTTGCAGATAAATGATCCAAATTGAGTGATAATGAGGAACAAAAGGGCTGCAAATTCAATAATCCAAAGAAGGAAACAACTTATTCACTTCATACTGAAATTACTCATTTTGGCTATCATCTCAACTTTCAAGCACTGTCAGCCTGACTAGCAGTGCACGTCTTAACTCCTCATTTCGCAGTCTCTCTCCCCGCCAGGGTCCTCATTATTGCCTATTTGTATGCTTATGAGTGGCATGATGCTAGACATATCAATTCATGCTTCAACTATTCCATAACTTTTAGATAATCCTCATAATTCCATTTTTTGTTCTCTTTACACTTTCATCTTCATTTGACCTGAGCTGTGGTTCGCACCTCAAACAAATTACTTTCCAGTACATTTACTTTTACACTTTGAAAATGTCCCTCTTTGTGAGCTCCTTTTCATCTTGCATATTTGACCCTTTTCAGCCAATCACTTACTAGAAGCTGTGACAGCTCATTTAATCCTACTTCTAGGGGTATATAATAAAATAAGGCTTTCACTCAAGGCACAGTGATAATCTCCAACATCATAAAGTTACATGGAAGGTGGAAAACAAAAAATGGGTCGTAGTGTGAATCAAGGATATAACATAAAGTGGCTCTAAATGTCACAATATGCAACCAAGTAAAATAGTTTATGCATAAGATTGTGTTGTGTTACAGCCCATATCATTGCGTTCCTACAGTCCAGGATTTATCAGTATTAACCTCGCCCATTACATTTTCCTGTGCTCCAACAGACTCTCTCCCAGTTTCTGCACACTAACACGTGCAAACAAACTGGTAACAGCTTTCAAACTTACTGATCATTACCAGACTCTACAACTCACAATTCAAACAGGCTAACAGCACACTGTACTAAAACCGTAAATATGGGAATCTGTACTTTTTTTTTAAAAAGTAAAGTGAAACTCATTGTCACTCCATGACAATTCCACAAGTGAGATGACAGGACTGCTCAAATAAAACCAGCTGATGCATTCACACCAAGGAACATCCTCTTTATTTCAAAAGAATGGTTGCAACTAGTTTTGAAGAAAACAAATCTCCAAATAAGACAACAGCCGAACATGCCCCAGAAAATTCCTTGGCAGAAAAAAAGTTTTTAAAAGCTGCATTTTCACAACTCGTGATATATAACTTCTTTGGGGAGATAGGCTTGCAAGTATAAGTGTACCTCTTAAAAACCATCAACTCATCTTAAAACTCTTCTGCCTCAAACATGTGTGCAACCACCAGTTGGCGAAAATAAAGTCTCATTCATTGATTCTAACTGCTTTTAGTCGTGCCTTCAATTCCAGTGAAAAAAGTAGATTTTTCCTCTGAAATACTGATTAGTTGACACACGGGCTGAAATGCTGATGTCAGCTTAAAAAGCTGGCAGTAGTCATGTATGTGGTAATGATATTGAGTGCACTTAAAATATTGTGTAAATGTTTAGATGCAATCTCTTGGTGTGAAACTTCACACATTGGGAGCATATATTTGGAATTGGGACACAGACCTTCCACAATTTTCTGTCCATTCCTGAAATGTGTTGCTGATATGCAAGTCATTGGACTGGAAGCGCTACAGAGGAACATTTATTCTAGTATCTTTACTGCTGAATGTACGTTAGCCCCAAACTCAAAAGAACATTCACTGATGTGTGTATCATTCCACTTCCCACACCATTCGTCATTGCAGTCTCTCCAAGATTGCTAATTAGGTGCCAAACTGAAGGTAGTTTTATGCTGTCGGCCCTTGCCCACAAGGAACTGGGGACTTAATACTGCTCAAACTAATTACAAAAAGGACCCTCGCAGCCAACAAAGAGAGGAGATAACTCAAGCATATTCAGTAAGACTCAGATCCTTTAAGGAGCTTCCAGTAGGTAGAAGATGTGGATATGGATAAATGAAAAATGATTAGTGTGGGATCATGGGGTACAAAGGGAAGATTGAATTAAGTGGTACAGTCATAAAGTATGCTGATCAGGGTTAATGTGGTAAGACGGTGAAACTGTCTTTACTTGGATGTAATAATCAAGGTTTAGTTTATCTATATCATTAAAGGAAGGTCCCTCCTGGAAAGTGTATGTTTGTGTCAGGATAGAGCCAAGATATTAGGCTAGGTTGGCACAGGGGCCCAGGCAATGAGAGGTTTTATGACTGAACCCAGCACTGCGAGAGGGTATGGAGCCAAGTCCGGGAATTAAAAGAAAGAAAAGGACTTGCATTTATATAGCGCCTTTCATGGCCTTAGGATGTCTCAAAGTGCTTTACAGCAAATGAAGTACTTTTTGAAATGTAGTCACTGTTGTAATGTAGGAAACTTGCAGCCAATTTGCACACAGCAAGGTCCCACAAACAGCAATGAGATACATGAGCAGACATCCTTTTTTTTAAGTGATGTTGGTTGAGGGATAAAATATTAACTAGGACACTGGGAAAACTCCTCTGCTCTTCTTTGAATAGTGCCATGGGATCTTTTACATCCATCTGAGATGGCAGAGAGGGCCTCAGTTTAACATCTCATCTGAAAGTCGGCACCTCCACCAGTGCAGCACTCCCTCAGTACTGTACTGAAGTGTCAGCCTTGATTATATGCTCGAGTCCTGGAGTGGGACTTGAACCCACGACCTTCTGACTGAGGCAAGAGTGCTACACTGAGCCAAGGCTGACACCTGTATGAATGTATGCAAGGGCTGTAATAGAAGTAGCTTACAAGTCAAGTGAATAGGGTCATAAATGGCAGATGTTACTTGATGGAGAGAAATATTGTGTTACAAACATGGTGCTATGAACTCAAGGGTGTCCATCCATCCATGGATACTTATGAAAAGTAACAGAGTTGGAAAGGGTCATGGGAGTAGTCATTAACTAGTCACTAAAGGTTTGTAAGCAACGTGAGGTAGGTACAAGGAAGGCACATGGGTTCTTGGAAGTATTGGTAGGCCATTAAAGTACAACATTAAGAGCACTATACTAGAATCATAGAATAGAATCACAGAACGGTTACAGCAAAGAAGGCCATTCGGCCCATTGAGCCCATGCCAGCTCTCTGCAAGAACAATCCAGCGAGTCCCACTCCCCCGCCCTTTTCCCGTAGCGCTGCAAATTTTTTCCTTTCAAGTACTTATCCAATTCCCTTTTGAATCCCATGATTAAATTTGCCTCCAGAACATAACCAGTCGCTGCATAAAAAAGTTTTTCCTCATGTCACCTTTGGTTCTTTTGCCAATCACCTTAAATCTGTTTCCTCTTGTTCTCGACCCTTCTGCCAATGGGAACAGTTTCTCTCTATCTACTCTGTCTAGACCCCTCATGATTTTGAACACCTCTATCAAATCTCCTCTCAATCTTCTCTGTTCTAAGGAGAACAACCCCTACTTTTCCATAAACGACTTTGGTACATCTGCTCTTGAAGTACCATGTTCCCAAAAGTGATGGACAGTAAGGTTCTAAAAAAAGTACCTAAACTCTCTTAGCCACGAGGATTGGCTTGGGGAATTAAGCTATTCACTTTGGAGAAATGGAGGGTCAGGGGAGATAAGATTGAGGTTTTTTACAATCATACAAAGATTGGCATCATGGATTTGCAAAAGATATTCAAAATGAATTGTGATTTATGCCTCTGGAAAAAGCTATAAGCATCGCGTTAAGTATTGTGTTAACACTCCATTATGAAGGGATTTCACAAGTTCCTGAGTGAAGACCATAATGCAGCATATGAAGTATATGGATTAACTAAGGTTGCCCAGTGATGTGTCATCAGTAACATTGGTTTTTTGGAGCGTTTTTCATTGCCTTACAGAGTCTGGAAGGAATTTCCCAGTTTCCCTTGAAATTGGCTGCAGGTATTTTCCTCTGTGTTTTTGCCTCCCTGGGGAGTTAGCATTGCTAATGGTTGGTGAATGTGGTCCAGTGGATAGGGCAAGCCTGTCTTTTCTCTTTCCCTTCATATATTCCATGTTGAAAATTTAGATACAATATCATATCTATGTTTAGATTCTGCACGTTTCACCTTTGGAGTTGTCACGTTCAAGGCAGCTGAGTGGGACTGCAGCAAAATTATAATTAGCCTGTGTTCAATAGACTAATAAATCTCTCAGTGGTTAAGCAATCATACATTGAAGTACATTTTTCTCTGTGAAAATTAAAGAAAATTACTTTACTAAAATGTCATTGGTTTATTATGGCAGTGCAGTAAAATAATGTTATTAAATATTACACAGAGAAAAATACATCCCCTTGTATTTTCCCTGAAATTATGCTGGGCAGCTTATTTAAACTGGATTTTTTTTATAACACAAATGCCACCTACTGCAGCACAACAACAGCTGCTGAGGCCTCTTCAAAACTTCATAAGGACAGACCTGTCTTCACGGACTTTAGCACAGCAATTTACAGCACCACAATTGCTGAGGCTGGGTGACAACATTCCAACCCTCCCCTTCAATCTCAACTGCATTCATTGACCACTCCCTCATCCCCAGTTACCAAAAAAAATACTCATATTGTAACCATACAAATTGACATGTTTTTTTAAAAATCGGTCCATGCTATTCCATCCTGTTTTTGTGCCTTTTCTAAAGGCAGTTTGTAACAACATCCAATGTGGAGGATTTTCTACACTCTGCACTAATTATGAACTCTGTGAATTGTACTTTGGAGCGCCTAAAAGTTCTGTCTTTCTCAAATGGAAGTACCAAGGGAGAACAATGGAAAAAAAGGAGTGTAAATCTTTATAGAGTTAGGACACTTGGAGACTAGTAAATAACAGCAAAGATATTGGTTTTGGACCAACAATGATGCACATCATGAACAGATATGCATTGTTCACAAAAACTTGTCCCACATTTGAAACATCATTCATCTCTAATTTCCACATTTCTTCATGCTAACAATGTTATGTAAGCATTGCAAGCTACCAGTCAACCTCCATAAATCAAAAGGTTTATGCAACTGGTCTCATCATTCTTAAAAGTAATGCTACAACAAAATTTTAAAAATATACATTATTTCTTTCTAATACATGCTATTTCCAGGCATAAAATTCAAACTTTATTTATTGTGTCATTTCACATGTTGCTTCAATTTGATTCAGGTCAAAGGCATGAGATTTCATTTTGTGTCCAAGTAGGAGAATTGTCCCACAGGCCAGTCAAACAACAGCCTAACATAGTTGTACTCACAGATTCATATCTCAGACTCATCCATCACCATCAAGTCCCTCTGGCAGGAAAGACCAACCAAAGGCAGGGCACAGTGATATACAGGTGAGTGGGAGTGACCCTGGGGGCCTTCAACATTGACTCCGGACTCCATGAAGTCTCATGGCTTCAGGTCAAATAAGATCAAGAAAACCTCTTACTAATCACCACCTACCACTCCGTCCCCCAACTGACAATTCAGTACTCTTCCATGTTGAACATCACTTGAAGGAAGATCTGAGGGAAGCAAAAGCATAGAATTACTCTGGGTGGAGTACTTCAATGTTCACCATCAAGTTGGCTCAGTAGTCACACCACTGACAGAACTAGCTGAATCATGCCAGAGTGGAGTTCATCTAGTGGTGAGGGAACCAACATGAGAAAGCAACCCTACTTAATCTCATCCCCACCATGCTACCAGACATATCTGTCCATGATAGCATTGGTAGAAGTGATTACCTTACAGTTCTTGTGAAGGCAAAGTCTCTTCTCCAACGTCTTCCATTGTGTAGTGTGGTAGTGCCACCGTGCTAAGTGGGACAGAGTACGAACTGATCGAGCAGCCCAAAACTAGACATCTATGATATCCTGTGGACCATCAGCAGCAACAGAATTGAGTATTACCACAATCTATAACCTTGGTGCTCGTGCATCCCTCAATCCTTGATTACCACCAACCCTAGTGCAATGGGAAGTGTAGAAGGGCATACCAGGAGCAGCACCAGAATGAGGTTCTTTAGAATGAGGTACGGACCCAGTGAAGCAACTACATAGGGCTACCTGCATTCTAAACACCATAGAAGTAGATTATAGACAGTCCTACAGCCAATGGATCATAGCAAAGCCAAGAATAGTGATGGACATATCAGGTAACTTACAGGAGGAAGGAGGTCCATGAACATCCCCATTCTCAACCACAGTGCTGCACTGCATGTGAATGCAAGTGACAAGTCTGACGTGTTCAAAAATGCTTTCACTCCATATGACATTAAGAAGCAGCTAACTGCATTGGACACAGCAAAAACTTAGGGCTTAAACATCATCCTAGCTGTACTGCCGAAGATCTATGCACCAGAGCTAGCTACTCCCCTAGCCAAGCTATTCCTGTACAGTTACGATATTGGCATCTATATGGCAACAACATGGAAGATTGTCCAGTTATGTCCCATTTACAAAAAAATAGGATAAATCTAATCCGGGCAATTACCACCCGATCAGCCTCCTCCCAATCATCTGTAATGTGATGGAAGGAGTCATCAGTCGTACTATCAAGCAACATCTACTCACAAATAACTTGCTCACTGATGCTCAGTTTCCATTCTGCCAGAACCACTTGGCCCCAAGCATCATCATAACCTTGATCCAGGCAAGGTCGCAAGAGCTGAATGCCAGAAGAGAGCTGAGAGTAGCTGCCTCAACATCAAGGTGGCATTTGAGCAAGTATGGTATAAAGGAGCCCTGGCAAAACCAAAGTCAATTGGGGTCAAAGAGAAACCGTTCCAGTGACTGGAGTCATACCTGATGCAAAGGAAGATGGTTGTGGTTGTCGGAGACCAGTCACCACAACCGCAGCACATCCGTGCAGGAGTTCCTCAGGGAAGGGTTCTTGGCCCAACCATCCTCAGTTGCTTCATCAATGACCTCACGTCCATCATAAGGTCAGCAGAGGGACTGTTCATAAATGGTTCAGCTCCAATCACAACTCCTCTGATAATGAAGCAGCCTATGCCAGCCTATAACAACAACTTGCATTTACATAGCGACTTTAAAATGGAAAAATGTCCCAAGGAATATCACAGGAGTATAATCACAAAAATGTAAGCTGAACCAAAGAAGGAGACATTAGGAGGGGTGATCAAAAGCTTGGTCAAAGTGGTGAGTTTTAAGGAGGATCTTAAAGGAGGAGAGGGAGGTGGACGGGCAGATTTTAAGAATGAGCAGCCACCAATGCTCGGGTGAAGAGGAGAGGATGCACAAGAGGACAGCGTCTGAGAAACAGACTGTTTGGTATTTGGGGTGGGGTTGGAGAGCTGGAGGAGGTTACAGAGATAGGGAGGGGAAAAGCCATGAAGGGATTTAAACATGAGGATGAACATTTTAAATTTGAGGTGTAGGGGGACCAGGAGCCAATGTAGGTCAGCAAAGACAGGGGTGATGAGTGAACAGGACTTGGTGTGTGATAGGAGAGTTTTGGATGAGCTGAAGTTTACAGAGTGTGGAGTATGCGAGGCTGGCAAGGACAACATTGGAATAGTCAAGGCTGAAGGTGACAAAGGCATGAATGTAGTACATGAGCTGAGGTAAGGACTTAGATGGGCAATGTTGCACAGCAAAGTAGGAGGTCTCTGTTATGGACAGAATATGGGATAGGAATTCAGTTGGTGTCGAATAGGACACTGAGGCTGTGAACAGTATGGTTCAGCCTGAGACAGTGACTGGGGAGGAGGACAGAATCGGTGGCAAAGGTACAAAATTTGTGGTGAGGGCCAAACACAATGGCTTTGGTCTGACTAATGTTTTGCTGGAGGAAATTGTGATTCATTCAATACTAGGAGTCGGACAATCAGGTTGGCAACACAGAGGCAGTGGGGGATTGAGAGAGGTGGTGAAGAGATAGAGCTGGGTATCATCATTGTGCATGTGGAAGATGAGAAACATGAGCAGCATGTAATTGAGGAAGAGGATTAGGCTAAGGATAGATCCTGGAGGACTCCGCAGGTGTGGTGTGCGGGGCAGGAAGAGAAGCCTGGCTACCATCGGATAGGTAAGAGTGAAACCAAGCGAAGGCAGTCCCACTGAGCTGGACATCAAAGCAGAGGTGTTGGAGGAGGACGGTGTGGTTGACCATGTCAAAGGGTGCAGGGAGGTCGAAGAGTTTGTGAAGATAACGCACCATGGTCACAGTTACAGAGGATGTTATTTGTGACTTTGGTTAGGGCTGTTTTGGTGTTGTGGCAGGAGCAGAAACCTGATAGGAGAGATTCAAACCTCGAGTTGTGGGGAAAATGGACATGGATTTGGGAGGCAACAACACATTCAAGGGCTTGGGAGTGGAAAGGGAGATTGTACATGGAGCAGTGGTTCGCAAGGACAGAGGGATCAAGAGTAGCCTACAGGAGGACCTGGATAACATCCAAGCTTGGACTGAGAAGTGGAAGGTCACATTCGTGCCATATAATTGCCAGGTAATGACCATCTCAAACAAGAGAAAGCTCAGCTATCTCCCCTTGACCTTCAACGGCACCACCATCAACGAGCCTCCCACCATCAACATCTTGGAGTCACCATCGATGAGAAGCTGAACTGGACTGGCCATAACAACGGTGAATGGGGCAAGAGACTGGGTACTCTGCAAGAATGGCTCACCTCCTGACCCCTAAAAGCCTAGCACCATCTTAAAGGTTCAGGGGTGTGATGCAATATTCACTGTTCACCTGGGTGAGTGCAGCCGCAAAAACATGTAAGAAGCTTGACACCATCCAGGACAGAGCAGTTTGCTTAATTAGTGTCCCTTCACACTGGACACAATAATACACCCTGCCTCCATCACTGTCATGCTGTGGCTGCAGTATAGATGCTCTGCAGGATGCACTGCAGCAACTCACCAAGGTTACTTTGACTGCATCTCATTTCCCTACGACATTTACCACCAAGAAGGACAAGAACAGCAATGTCATGGCAACACCATCATCTCCAAATTTCTCTCCAAGTCACACACGTCCTGACTTGGACACAGATCGCTATTCCTCATCATCGCCAGGTCAATATCCTGGAATCCCTACCTAACACCATTGTGGGAGCACCATCATCACAAGGACTACAGCGGTTCAAGGAGAACGCCCACCACCTCTTTTCTCAGTGCAACTAAGGATGGGCATTAAATGCAGCCTTGCCAGTGGACCCCATATCAGAAGAACAAATAATTTTTTAAGAACAACAAAAATAAATAATATTCGATTGAATATGTTTACCCTTTGAGGACTATAATGGTACATGTACACCACAGCATAGAAAATACTATCCTACAATTTTAGTTTTTTTTAAAAAAAGAAATGCATGATTTCAACATTTTTAGCTTCTTACTGCATTCAGCCTTAGAAATATTTAGAAAATCGTACTGCAAGATAGAAGTACACATTTTAAAACTTATGAAGGATCATCAAATATATAATGAGTTAAAAGGAGACGATAAAAAAAACTCTTACAAGGGACTATGGTAGACTATCAGCAGCCTGGCAGATGAATTTAATCCACCCACAGAGATTGGGTACAGATGTCTACACAATGTCCTTATATAAGCTTCTACCATGGTAAAATGGGACTCAGCTGCCTGTGTAATTACCAAGGACCTTACCAAAATAAAATGAACAGAATGATGGATACCAACTTTAAATTTTCTGTCAGGAACTAAGAATAAAAGATAGACTAAAGCTGTCAACAACAAAAATAGTTTTACAACTTCCGTTTGTCCAGCAAGCCACTTTCGGAAAGCATAAATGTAATATAATGAACAAAATTTGGAAAATTGTGTGAAATGCTTGAAGACATTTCAATGTGATATAAATGGAAATATTATGAGTTAGCTGCTTTCAGTTGGGGCAGTGATGGTGGAGCTACAATTGGGCTTAGAAGTGGGGAAAAAAAAATCAACCAAGGTTCTTGCTGGAAAGTGTGCTAGCCAGTACCAGGATCATCTACGATGGCCGTCCTCTATCATCGGATGGTCAGCAAACACTTAGGCCAGAACTTTCTGCGCCAGGAGTGCTGAAACAGAAAATCTCAGCCTCACTGTCTAGGCTCTATGGTTAAGAAAAGTCACCTGGTTGAGGTACCGGAGGGTTGTCAGCAACCACAGAACTGTACTGTAGCATGAGTCAGCACTCCCATGAGAGGAAAAGAAAACGCTGAAGGATCAAACTCTGGTTTTAGACCAGCAGTTGTGATATTCATTGTTTAATGGTGTGTGGGGCAGGAAGAGAAGCCATTGCTGGAAATGCTGTGGCCACCATCAGATAGGTAACAGTGGAACCAAGCGAGGGCAGTCTCACTGAGCTAGACACGGAGGAGAGCTGTTGGAGAAGGATGATGTGGTCAACCATCTCCAAGGCTGCAGGGAGGTTGAGGAGGGCTTGGAGAGATAATACACCATGGTCACAGTTCAGGGATGTCATTTATGACTTTGGTTCGGGCCGTTTCCTTAAGTTCAGACCTGGTGCTTCTATTGAGAACTTCTGTAATCAAGCCCGTAGTATTGGTTAGTGTGGATATCCCACTTCATTAAGCGGCTTAATCGCATTCACTTTGTTTGAAGACTTACACGACTGAAATGTGTAATCACCTAGAACAAGTTAAACGTAAGCAAATTCCTTATCGAAACAAGTCTAAATGAACAATGAAGGCTGGCACATCTAGTTGTGACTTTGTCAATTCATTATAATTGCTAACTGTTGGGATGATTTCACTACCAGTTTGGTTAGCTGCTCTGCAAGGGTACAGATCTATGTACTTATCAGTCTCTTGTCAGTATAAAGTGCTTCAAGAAACCAAAGCCCACATTTTTCATTGAGCCAGACCCCCTATTAATCAGAGAGTCGGTAGCAGAAAATCCTCCAACTCTGGCAACTTTGGCATTGTTATGTCCGAATAAACACTCACATTGATGTGGCAATGTAATGGCTGCATTTATTTCAGACTCTCTGTTATATCTTTGAGAGAATATTCCAAACAATATAAAAGGAAACCCTGGAATATAATTGCTGCAGTATGCTTGCTCCCTTCAGGGGCCCTCCAGTGTTCAATTACACAATATGTAAGTACAATACAGATCAGGCATTGTTTTCAGGTGGTGGGGAGCAGCATCTAAAACAGGCGGGCACTTCACTTAAATATGCATTTGGGGATGGGAACATCCTGCACGGCATTTGCTCATGTTCGGGCATGCGGTGCATCAATTCCAAAAGGCTCCTGGGAAATCAGCTGTTGGAGTAGCTAATTTAAAGGGCCAATATAAGTAGCTTTAATTTTATTGCATTTCATTTTTAACCATTTTTGGTGACCTTTTTTGTTTTTCTTCTGCTGGCAATTAGGCAGTCATGAGCCTTTGTGTCAAATGTTCAATATCCCTCCTCCCCCCCAGCACCATTACTGGCACAATGACAACTATGGAGGGATGCCAGGCAGATCAGGTTGCATGAGAGACGCTCACAACTAGTGGTACCATCACACCTGCATCCACAGAAAGAGGTGCTCAGATTTTGCTTGGCCTACATGTAAACTGGTGGAGGCTACTCTTCCCAAAGGAAGCTAGAACAGTAGACCCAATGCCTGGCTATATAAACAAAGGCATGAAAGAAAGGTGACCAACAGCTACAATACCCTGAGTGTCTTCTTCCACGTGTATCTTCTCCAGATTTCACTAAGTATGACCTTGGTGGTAAATGTCTTTTCACGACAGCTGGTTTTCCATTTTTATCTGTTTTGATATTTGCAGAATCTCTTTCCCTCAACAGAGTTAAATTATGTGACTGCCTGCCAAATATATTTCTGGCTTTTGACTTACATTTTGTCTTCGGCATCAATAACCAACCCTGGTTTTAGTAGTTTTGATGGTGTAGGTGGAAATGTTTTTGCATATGCCATTTTGCATGGCAGATGCATTAAACAAATATTTTGTATCTGTCTTCACAGTAGAAGACACAAAAAGCATATCAAAAATAGTGGGAAACCAAGGGGTAAATGAAAGTGAGGAATTTAAAACAATTAATATCGCTAGAGAAAAAATACTGGACAAACTAATGGGACTAAAAGCCGACAAATCCCCTGGACTTCATGGCCTACATCCTACGGTTCTAAAAGGGGTGGCTGCAGAGATAACGGATGCATTGGTTGTGGTCTTCCAAAATTCTCTAGATTCTGGAACGGACCCAGTGGACTGGAAGGTAGCAAATGTGACCTCGCTAATCAAGAAGGGAGGGAGAGAGAAAACAGAGAACTACAGGCCAGTTAGCCTGACATTGGTCGTCGGGAAAATGCTGGAATCCATTATTAAGGAAGTGGTAACAGGATACTTAGAAAATCATAATATGATTAGACAGAGTCAACATGGTCGTATGAAAGGGAAATCATGATTGACAAATTTATTAGAGTTTTTTGAGGATGTAAGTAGCAGGGTAGATTATGGGGAACCAGTGGATGTAGTATAGTTGGATTTTAAAAAGGCATTCGATAAGGTGCCACATAAAAGGTTGTTACACAAGGTAAGGGCTCTTGGGATTGGGGGTAATATATTAGCATGGATAGAGGATTAGTCAAAGGACAGAAAACAGAGAGTAGGGATAAACGGGTCAGGTTGGCAGGCTGTAACTAGTGAGGTGCCGCAAGGATCGGTGCTTGGGCCTCAGCTATTTACAATCTATATTAATGACTCAGATGAAGAGACCAAGTATAATGTATCCAAGTTTGCTGACGATACAAAGCTAGGTGGGAAAGCTGTGACGAGGACACAAAGTGTCTGCAAAGGGATATAGACAGATTAAGTGAATGGGCAAGAAGGTGGCAAATGGAGTATAATGTGGGGAAATATGAGGCTATTCATTTTAGTAGGAAGAATAGAAAAACAGAATATTTTTTAAATGGTGAGAAACTATTACATGTTCATGTTCAGAAAGACTTGGGTGTCCTCGTACAAGAAACACAAAAAGTTAGTATGCAGGTACAGCAGGCAATTAGGAAAGCAATTGGCATGTTGGTCTTTATTGCAAGGGGGTTGGAGTACAAGAGTGTCAGGGCTTTAGTGAGAACTCACCTGGAGTACTGCGTACAGTTTTAGTCTCCTTATCTAAGGGAGGATATACTTGCCTTGGAGGCGGTACATCAAAGGTTCACTAGATTAATTCCTGGGATGAGATGGTTGTCCTATGAGGAGAGGTTGAGTAGAATGGGCCTATTCTCTCTGGAGTTTAGAAGAATGAGAGGTGATCTCATTGAAACATATAAGATTATTAGGGGGCTTGACAGGGTAGATGCTGAGAGATTGTTTCCCCAGGCTAGAGAGACTAGAACTAGTGGGTATAGTCGCAGGATAAGGGGTCGGCCATTCAAGACTGAGATGAGGAGGAATGTCTTGACGCAGAGGGTTGTGAATCTTTGGAATTCTCTACCCCAGAGGGCTGTGGATGCTTAGTCATTGACTATATTCAAGGCTGAGATAGATAGATTTTTGGACTTTAGGGGAATCAAGGAATATGGGGATCAGGCGGGAAAGTGGAGTTGAGGTCGAAGATCAGCCATGATCTTATTGAATGGCAGGGCAGGCTCAAGGGACCGTATGGCCTACTCCTGCTCCTATTTCTTATGTTCTTATGTTCTTACGTTCACAGACTTGTAGTTGAATTGTCAGTCCTGTACCATCAACAGGTGTATTGTGATAGTCTAGTAGAATTAGATATGGATTTCTAGCTTTCTTCAACAGCCTTTTCAGACATCATATCCCTCAGCAAACTTCTTAAATTCCTTAACCCCAAACTGGCGTCCATGATCATACATGACTTCATGATGAAATTATTTTAATACCATGTCTAACAATTTGTGGTTTGCATTGTGTTATGATTGATGTACTCTTTGTATTTGTCAGTGTAGACAATTTAAAGAATTTAGATTAGTAATCTGCCATTAGATAATTTTCTGCAACTAACTGAGATGGATCCACTCCATACTTCTGTTGAAGCTTCAGGAAATTTTAACGGTTTCTTTAGGTTTGACTGCCAACTGTATAGCATGCATAAAATAGCACATCATTGCCTCGAGTTAGGTTTACATCTACAGCCAAAGAAGGCATTTTCCAGCTCTTTCCTTGCAATTCCCTATTCCTAGAGAGCTGTGATGAATAGCTCTCAGCATTTCTATTCTCTAGGGGTTGGAATGACCATCTGCAACAAGAGAGAGTCTAACCACCTCCCCTTGACATTCAATGGCATTACCATCGCCGAGACCCCCACCATCAACATCCTGCAGGTCACCGTTGACCAGAAACTCAACTGGACCAGCCACATAAGTACCGTAGCTACTACAGCAGGTCAGAGGCTGTATATTCTGCGGAGAGTGGCTCACCTCCTGACTCCCCAAAGCCTCTCCACCACCTACAAGGCATGAGTCAGGAGTGTGTGATGAAATACTCGCCTGACTGGGTGCAGCTGCAACAACACTCAAGAAGCTCGACATCACACAGGCCAAAGCAGTCTGCTTGATTGGCACCCCATCCACTAGCCTAAACATCTGCCCACTCCACCATCAGTGTATTGTGGCTGCAGTGTGTACTATCTACAGGATGCACTGCAGCAACTCGCCATGGCGTTTTCAGCAGCACTTCCCAAACTTGCAACCTTCACCACCTAGAAAGACAAGTGTAGCAGGTGCCTGGAAACACCATCACCTGCAAGTCATACACCATCCTGACTTGGACATATATCGTCGTTCCTTCATCGTCACTGGGTCAAAATCCTGGAATGCCCTACCTAACAGCACTGTGATTCACCACACAGACTGCTTCGGTCAAGAAAGCAGCTCGGCCCCACCTTCTCAAGGGCAATTAGGGATGAGCAATAAATGAATAAAAAAGAAATCTGTTCAACTTCTTTACAAATAGTTCATTTGTTCTCTGATTCTATTGTTTGGATGAGATATTAAATGGAGGCCCTGACTGCCTAGTCAGGTGGGTATAAATGTTCTCTTAACATAACTGTAGTTCATAGAATCATAGAAAAGTTATAGCACGGAAGGAGGCCATTCGGCCCATTGAGTCTGCGCCGGCTCTATGCAAGAGCATCCAGCTAGTGCCACTCCCCCGCCCTATCCCTGTAGCCCTGCAATTTTTTCCTTTCAAGTACCTATCCAGTTCCCTTTTGAAGGCCATGATTGAATCTGCCTCCACCACCCCCTTGGGCAGTGCATTCCAGATCACAACCACTCACTGTGTAAAAAAGCTTTTCCTCATGTCGCCTTTGGTTCTTTTGCCAATCACCTTAAATCTATGTCCTCTAGTTCTTGACCCTTCCACCAATCGGAACATTTTCTCTCTATCTATTCTGTTTGGACCCTTCATGATTTTGAATACCTCTATCAAATCTCCTCACAACTGTCTCTGTTCCAAGGAGAATAACCCCAGCTTCTCCAGTCTATCTACGTAAATTAAGCCCTTCATCCCTGGAATCATTCTAGTAAATCTCTTCTGCACCCTCTCTAAGGCATTTACATCTTTCCTCAAACGCGGTGCCCAAAACTGGACATAATACTCCAGTTGTGGCCGAACCAGTGTTTTATAAAGGTTCATCATGACTTCCATACTTTTGTACTCTATGCATCTATTTATAAAGCCCAGGATCCTGTATGCTCTTTTAACCGCTTTCTCAACCTGCCCTGCCACCTTCAACGATTTGTGCACCCCCAGATCTCTCTGTTCCTGCACCCCTTTTAGAATTGTGCCCTCTAGTTTATATTGCCTCTCCTCATACTTCCTTGAAGTAGAGCAGTGAGTTCTCCCAGAGTCCAGGCCAACATTCCGCCCTTAAATGACACCACCAAAAACAGATTAACTGGCCATTCATCTCCTTTGCTGTTTACGGGATAATGCTGTACAGGAATTGGCTGCTGCATTTGCCTAACTGACAACAGTAGTAGACTTCAAAAGTAGTATGTTGGATGTGAAGTACTTTACGATGTTTTAAGGATGTGATAAGGTACCGTATAAAGGCAAGTTCTTAAGTTATTCTTTTTTCTGATAATTTCAGTGAAGTCTTAAATTCAGATCCACCTGTGATTGAATATTTGGCCTTCCTTTTGGAACTACCGTTTTCAACTTTTGCAGCGTACTGTCACCATGCATTGTTTGCAGATCCTGAATCTTACCACAAATCAGGAAACAGATATCAGGATAGAGTGTCAAGTAATGCCCCATTTTCCAGAATAAAGTGGGCATTATCTATGAGAAAATTTTGGAGATATTCACCACTAACCTTTGAGGGGGTTCTCCCGGTCTTCTACCGTAACTTCATGCTGCTTTGCCATTTCTTTATGGTTTGCACAGATGTTACAGCAGATGATCAGGAGAATCCCCGTGGAAATTCAACTACCTAATGCCAGATCTCTACCCAGTTTTGGTCCCATCTGAATATATGATGAAAATTGAAATGGGTCAAGGAAGCATCTGCCAGTTTGTGCAAGAATGCTTACAACGCACTACAGGAGATTCCTTTAACCATTGGTGACAAGTAATCTTTTCCTATAAACTTATGTACCCAAGAGTCTGGTATAACTTTTAAACTTCACCAAAGAAAAAATTGAAAGATGAAACTTAAATCTGTGGGAATGGACACCAATTTAAATAGGTACCGGGATGAAGAATCTCCATAAGACCTGGGACTGAAACACTTGGAGGAGGTCCTGCAGCTGTGTATTTAATCTCCTAATGTGTCTAGGCAGCAGATTATCTTGGTTCAGAGTGGTACACCTGATCATGAATGAGTAGCCATATCAAATCTCTCTTCAATCCATGACATTGCTGGACACAGTCTCGAATGCAATATATGGTACATTAGTCTTCAGATTTAAATAAAGGCTGCTGAAGGAACAGCTGGTCACAATATAATAATAATGGTAAATGTATTAGCTTCCTTAAAACCTACCTCTTTGACCAAGCTTTTGATTACCTATCCTAATATCTCTTTACCACCCTCTGTGAGGAGCAGTTAAATCTAAAAGGTCTGTTCAACTACCATCTTCTGTGCTCTTGGTGTCAAATTTTGTTTGATAACACTTCTGTGAAGTGCCTTGGGACGTTTTACTACGCTAAAGGCGCTATATACATGCAAGTTGTTGTTGTTGTTGTGTGCTGGGGGTGGGGGCACAGCCCTTAAAATATAAGTCAAGAATGTCATTAACATTTCATTGCTAGATTACCATCAGAGCTATGGCTAGCAAACAGAACAAAACGCACTGATCTATGGAGGTGTACTACAAGTTTAATTAATAATCAAAAAAGTTCTGGCTTAAGACATTTTCTGTGTTATATTTCAGGTTACTAAAACGTACCCCTATTGTGCTGATGTAAGCTGTTATTTTGTGGTTCCACAGTAGCTTTGATCACTGACCAATGGGCTAATGCTACTACAAAACCTTACCTTGAGAAATCAAAGATTTGTCCTGATTAGAATGTAAAGATACCGAATATGTGGAACTGAATGATTCCGATTGGATACATTCATGCTTCCAGACTTTCTGGTGCCCACTCATCAGAACAGTGCATCCTCTAGTTTGCTGGGCCCTATAAAGAATCATAGGAATGTTCAGGACCATAAAAAGCCATCATGGCCCATAGGATTGGTCTGAAAGTGCAAAAAATGCCATAACATCCTCTATGTCTCATGTCCCTCAATTGTTTCTTCTTCCAAAAAAAGAACTCAGCTCCCTCTTGAATTTAACAACATTATCCACCTCCACTGTCTCCCTGGACAGTCTGTTCCACCCTCTGTGAGGAGCAGTTAAATCTAAAAGGTCTGTTCAACTTCCATCTTCTGTGCTTGAGTCTGTGCCCCTTTTATAGAGCTTGTGGTTATGCCAAACAATTAATTTGTCGCCTCAGAGGAGATCTTTACCTCTAAACAGCTTCTCGCCCCTTAACAATTAAAGGGAATACATACATTTTCTTTTAACTGTTTCCAATCTTACCATTAAAGATGGGTTGTGGCAGGTTGGCCACTTTTCTAAAAAATAATTACTTTCTTTTGTCCTTAATAGTGTTACAAAATCTTTGTGGCAATTTTTAACAAATTAGTGTGCGAAAACAAACATCTCTTAGACAGAAAAGTACGTACAACCCTAAAAGATACTTGCAACCTGTAAAACCCTATCCTATTATCCAAATCAATAATACAAATCCATACAGTTGTATGTTATAAAAATATTCATTCAGTATTATATTCAGCATTATAGTATGTAATAATATACTGCACACATAGTATGTCTACTACCATAACCATAAGAAATCACTGAATTACATGGCTTACTCTGAAGGTAATAGGAAGGTGGCAGAGTGAACTAGCACATGGGTTCAAAATCTTGACTGTAATAATATGAGAAACGTCCTCTCTATCTGCACTAGGCCTACATAAAATATTAACCAGCTACTAGTGCACATGGGTCTACAGCATAAAACTGCTCATTATTCAACACTAATTCATACTCTCATTTAGACAGTTGATAATGATGGCGGGTGTAAGAAATTGAGGAGAAAGTCATATTGATACAATAGGAGATGCTACTCTGAGGTTGGATGGAGGTATATTGTTCAGCAGAGGAAGAAGAACTTCGCTCTGTATCTATCCCAAGCTATCCCAGACCAGGATGTCCTTGAGGTGAACATTAAGTGCCATAAGTAGAAAGTTTTCTATTCAGCAAATATCCCACAGCTTGAGGGGCTGAAAAAAGTCTAAAAATATAAAAAACAGATGTTAACCAATTCAACTTAGTTCCAAGTAATTTAGTTCAATTCACACCAGAATAAACCATAGAATTTAAAGAAATCCCATTATAGACTAAAGTGACAAACATTATACGTGGCATTTTTTCATGAAAACCCATGTTGCATCATGTGCTTATTACATGACTAACGGCCCCCTCTTTGGACACAAACTCTTCATTTCTACATTTTCTGCAAACTTTTAATTTATTTTAAATCAGAATTGACCTGATGAGTTAGCTGCTGGCTTGTTTCTGGCCTGATATCCAAACAAGTCAAATTCTATGTATTTCTTTCAGATCACTGCACATCTTGAGCAAAAGCACTATCTTGAAATAAAATGTTAAAATAAATAAAGATATATTAACATTATGTACTGCATATCATAACACTGTACAAAATGTGATAGATGGTCTCAGAACAGTGCAAAGTGTGGGTGAAGTAAGCCCAAAATGTTGTTTTCTGTCTGATTGCTGATAGTTATTCAATCCCTAAAATCTCGATTGAACTGCACTTAATTTTCAGGTTTTAATCTTTGGTTGAAAAAAATTTGCCAGCTCTGATAATTTATAATTAGAACAAAAGCTAGAAATAATAGATTAGTGCTGTTTGGAGTTCTGTTTGGTAAATCATGTACATAGGCCTGTTCCTGTATAAATTATATGCCCCTTGCCAGCAGCTAAAGCAAACTAAGCAAATATACAGAATGTGAAATAA
Organism: Heptranchias perlo; assembly: GCF_035084215.1. NCBI lineage: Eukaryota > Metazoa > Chordata > Chondrichthyes > Hexanchiformes > Hexanchidae > Heptranchias > Heptranchias perlo. The sequence goes on along the minus strand of NC_090334.1, from coordinate 25,010,286 downwards.
AATCAGACTGAACTCTGAGCGTTGTGATTGGAAAAGTTAGGACAATGTCTTCTTTATTTTATACAAAAGTACTCATAGGTATCAATACTCCAACATTAAAACAAAATAATTTAACATAACTTAAATCTGCTCTCTCTCATGCACATGTTCAGAAAAGAAAGAGCTGATAGTTCTGATGAATAGGAGATTTTTTTTTTGCTCTTTGCAGACTTTGACATTAGAGGCAGTGGAGTTTCCTCGAAAGTATTTGCCATTAAAATACTATTTACTCCTGTGTGCAAAGTTAGATTTGTTTTCTAAACCGTTACAGGTTTATAATGGCAGTTTAGTCAAAAATATTTCATGAACACACACAGGAAATTATGCCTCAATATACCTAAAGCCCAATAGCAATCACGTTGCACCAGTGGGGTTCTTCGTTTTCCAAAACTGCAAAGTTTTACAGCCTCTCAGGCTGCATAAAAGGATCTAAAGTCATATGTAAATGATTTACCAAACTATGGAATGACTGACTTAGCAGGGTATGAAGCAAAGTGGAAAATGTTAAGATTTTGCCAGAAATCTCATGTGTGCCAAAGAAAATTAATTGGTCTTTTATTTAAGTCTAATGAGGTGCTTTGCATATAAAAAATACTGCTCCAAATTTGTACAAAAATTGATATTCTTAAATGTTTTAATGTTTGTGAATAAGACAATGACTTAATTCATTAAAATCAGTCAGAGGGGTCAAGGCTGCTTGCTTGATTGAGCCTTTGAAAATGTAAAACACGGTCAAAGTTGGACATAAATTTGAAACATAATCTTAAGGAGGGTATTAGTATATAGCCCTTTTAAAAAGGAAATCATTGTTCCTTTTTAACATTCTTTTTTATTAATATTTTAAACAATAAATCATAATACTATTAGAAAAATTAGCTTAGAGGAGTTAATGAGCATTGCATTTATAAGGGACTTGTATTACTATCTACAGTCAGTAATTCAGGCTGCTTCAGCAATCTTGTCATTTCAATTTAGTATTTTAATTCAGATCCTTCACGCTGCCAATTATAATAACTGGAGTAAATCAGTCTGCCAGGGATGCTATCCGTACTCATTAATTAACAGGAAATATTTTTTAAAATCCAAAACTGGCATTAAATAATTAGTATTCATTTAAATGGCTTGACTTTAAAAAGCATTAGTGGTAGTGAAACTCTACAATGCTTTAACAGGAATCACTACCACAAAGTCAAGAAGAAATTACTAAGTATAATGTAAAGGTTCTCTGTGTGGAGCTAGATAAAGATTTTTTTTTAAAAAGACTAATGGTCCCAGAATAGAGCAAGCTGAAAATAATATAAATGGTTTTTACTTATAATGAAATCAGTTAGTAAGACTCAATGAAGATAGCATCATTTTTAAGCATTTAGGAGCTAAAACTGCAATAACAATAAGCTAGGTATATTTATAGTTAATTGTAGTCATTAAGAATAAACTACAATAATTGGATCTCAAGTGATCAATTATGTTGAAAGTCACTTCCTGTCAGTCTCATCGCTCAGGGTAAGGCTTTTTGATGACATCACTGAGCTAGAATCTGGAGATTCAAGTGAATGCTCAGCGGGAATCGCTCAGCCCTGAGAGATTTATGGACATTTTAAGTCTATGCTTTTTTCCACAGTGAATGGAAGTGGGAGGGAACAGAATCCGGAAAATGGAAATTTGTGCTTCATTTCAACTTCAGTGAAGAACTGAGATTTTTCTAACAGACTGCCATGAAGATGAAGATTTTTTTTTACAAGGAAGAAGGACAATTTCCTGGAATCTATTGAGCTGGCGGTACTGAAGTTCACATTCTAGAGGAGGGAAAGGCAGAAAGATAAGGCTTTCTGCAACAATTATAGAAATCATCCCAAGATGCAGAATTGAACTTTTAGAAACTCTTTGAGATGTATGATATGAGCTTGAGGTCGGAGTTCTGAGGTAGGCTTTCTACATTAGCAGAACGTGATTGGTTTCTCAAACTGTGTCGAAAGCAACTGCCACTGAGGAATACTATTTACAGTAAATTATTCTAAATTACTATTAATTATAAATACATGATGAAATGGAAATTTTGATCCTATAAAATAGGAAAGAAAATGAGATAAGACGGCAACAGTGAGATGACAACAGAGTAACAAAGAGTCAACCCAAATGGAAGATTTATAGCTGCATTGTAAATGAGGATTGAGTGTACTAATAAACGATAGTGACTTTGGAACTTTTTATTGCTTCATGTTTCACGTACAAATTGTGCCTTTACCTGAAGATTTGATTAATAAAATAATTGTATTTCGGTTTGATCCTATTAAGTAAGCTGAACCATAAAGGTCTCCTCCCAACTCAGTTTTATGAGAAAAGGCATCAGCTCTAACTATTCTGACTGTTAGAATAATGCATTTTCAGGTAATTACCTTGGCTTTAGTTTTAAACAAAGCCAATGGAATATACACCCACTGAACCTATGGTAATTTACAAATTTTGAAAAAAAGTTTTCAAATTTGATGTTAGATTGAACATCTTAAATAAAAACTGATGACGCATACAGTTTGTTGACTGATCATTATTTTTCAAGATATATCTGATGATATATTTAAGTTATATGTGCAGTTTCAGCACATAATAAGCGCATCCACCCACCATATTGGATGCTTAGGCACCCATTTTGCGCCTGAAAAACGGGTGCGCGCCATCGAATTTCTCGCGAAGATGTTTAAAAGCAACTGTGCATTTCAAATTTGACATTCAGTACCAATACAATACGCCTATATTGGCTCCTGATCCAGCAACACCTCGATTTTAAAATTCACATCCTTGTTTTCAAATCCCTCCATGGCTTCTCCCCTCCCTATCTCTGTAACCTCCTCTAGCCCAACAACCCTCCGAGATCTCTGTGTTCCTCCAATTCTGGGCTCTTGCGCATCCCCGATTTTCATTGTTCCACCATTGGCAGCCATGCCTTCAGCAGCCTAGGCCTTAAGCTCTGGAATTCACTCCCTAAATCTCTCTACCTCTCTATTGCTCCTCCTTTAAGATGCTCCTTAAAACCTACCTCTTTGACCAAGCGTGTGGTCACCTGTCCTGATATCTCCTTATGTGGCTGGGTGTCAAATTTTGATTGATAAACGTTCCTGCGAGGCACCTTGGGACGTTTGACTATTAAAGGCGCTATATAAATGCAAGTTGTTGATGTAAGGTGTTGAAAGCTGCACCTTGGCAAAGGCACAAAAACAGAAGGTGAGGCTGAATGCTTTTGGAATGTGCTGTGTAAGGAGGATCTTAGGTATCAGCTGGGGGAACAAAGTAACCAACACTCAAGTAATGAGAAGGAGTAGCCTGTGTATAATTACAGAACCAGTTATAGTGGGAACATTGCAATGGATAGTGTATGGGAATTGTTTAAGATCAGTTCACTAGAAAGGTGGTGTTATGATCCCAGATGTGAAAAAACATACATGGAAGGACAAAGCTGATATTACAGGACTCTGTATACAAAGACCTAATGAGAAGAGTGACAAAAAGTAGACAGCTGCTGCAGTTGGCAGAGAGGAAAGCACAATGGTCATGGCTCATGGCATGTATAGTCAGTCGAGTTATGACAATTGATGAATTATGATTCAAGTTGAATGATAAAAGGGTAAGACAAAGTTTACTTTTATTTGCTTACATTACTCAGTGCATTTGCACCTTAGGAACATTACAGGTAATATTAGGCACTCTCAGACCTCCTCCCCCACCCCTCCCCCAAGAACCACTGTTCTGCCACCAAACCCTAAATCCAACTTTAAAAGAGAACCCTTCAGAGGAGCAGGTGACAACTGCATCTATACTTGTAACTTACACCAAATTCAGCATATGTTTGTGCTGATGACTGATTGCATTAGTTACATTTATTCCTGTTAATTAGTTGAATACTATTCCATCTGGATTATGCAAAACTAACTTTTAGGATATTGATTAAAGGCAGAGTCCTATAAACATGATGTGCTCAATATAATTACAAAATGACAGTAGAAATTTTAGAAGTGGCGGTCTAATATCATCAAATCTATGTTTTGTTCTCAAACAACATTGCTATCAATATGGCATTTAAAGGGAGTTCATTTAACATCCTTGTGTTCAAATCCATCCATGGCCTCATCCCTCCCTATCTCTGTATCCTCCTCCAGCCCTACAACCTTCTGAAATCTCTGCACTTCTCCAATTCGATTTCCATCGCCCCACCATTGGTAACCGTGCCTCCAGCTGCCTAGGCCCTAAGTTCTGGAATTCCCGCCCTAAACCTATGTGGTTCGGTGTCAAATTTTGTTTGATAACACTCCTGTGAAGCGCCTTGGGATGTTTTACTACATTAAAGGCGCTATAAAAATGCAAGTTATTGTTGTTGTTGATATCTCGAGTTTAAAGATTGAGGGCGCTAAATTGGGCCGTGTAGTGCTACACGGCCTCTCCTACATCCATGATGGCGTCTTGGATGCGCAACGCACGTTTCCTGTGTGACGTGCGCCAGACGCCATCTTGGTATAGGAGTTGTGCAGGTGCACATAAGAAATGCTGGAATCATGTAAAGTAGGGAGAAAATGTCTTCAATCAGGATGCAATGCTGATTTAAAGTGATAGACACCATTTTGGGACTGAATGGTGGAACAGGCTCAAAGGGCTAAATGCCACTGCCACTTGCTGCCTCTTGATATGCGCCACCTTCTCCTGCAAGAAAGTGAGGCGTGTGCCTGGGTGTGCCTGCCATGATTGAATAGCTGGCAGTGTGTGTGGCCTGTGAGTTGTGGGTGGGCGGCTTGAAACAGTGGTAATGTGTAAGGGTGAGAGAAAGCATCTGATTGCAAGAGTTGAGTACTGGTGGAAAGAGTTTGTTGGTATGTGGGGGGTGGGGGATGGGGGGTGTAGTGCATGGTGCAGTTGGTAGGAGACGCCACTTGACAGCTGACCTCACTCACCTTGACCACCATGTCAAAGCACTGAACTTCTTCCTGCACTGCATCCATGTTCATGATACTATGCGTCTGGCATTGACTTCATCCCCCGCTGCCTCCCACTGTCTTTTGAGTATATGTCTGGAGGGCCTCTTGCACCCCCCCCCCTGCGGATATAGGATGTCCCTCCTTCTGTCCACCTCTTGCACCCAAGGTCTCTAGTGCATCAGCAGAGAACCTTGGTGCATGCACTCTCGCAGGCCTGGTACCAACTCAGATCAGCAGATTGGTGAGGTCTGGTGTGCAGATTGGAGGATGTGGGATTTAGTAATGCGCAACCTTTATTCAATGTTTTAACATAACTCATTGTAGTGTTTTGTTTTAAACACAGGTTCCGGATCTGAGACAATATAGTACATAGGCGAAAGTAAAAGGTACTACTTTATTGTAATACTTATAACATACAAGTACTGTAACAGACAAACAAACAATCAATCACAAGCTCACGTCCGTCTGGCCGTCGGGGACCCCTGAAGTCGACGGCTGGTAATTGAGCCTGTAGTTTTCCAATGCACTCCCAGTCCTCGGTGAAGTCCTTCAAGTCTGGAAAGTCCCTGATAGTTATACTCGGGCATAAACAAGTGTACTTGTGGCGGACGGCCAGGTCAAACAACTGATGGCTTTGAGGCGTCTTGCACGTTGTAAACACATTTAGCTGCTGACAACACTTGTGATATGTCGTACAGTTCACCCTTATGTTACACTCATCAGTGTGTAAACATAGGAATGGGATCTGCATCTGTGTTTTACGTGTGCGACGTCTGATCTCTGCTCATGCAGACAGTAGACTGTTATTTTCAGCAAATAACAGGTACCAGCTACCTTTAAGAGGTTTCGAAGAAACATCTTCCCTTTAAGAGATGGAGCTCCCTCTGGTGGTGGAAAGTGCAAATTGCATTCATTCCACATGCAAGGCCTGGAAAGGAACATGGATTGCAGGGAAGTGCTCCCTTGGGACCAAACTTGCGTCTTGTCTGCCCAGGGTCTGTCGGGCGCGGGGTGTTAGCGCATCATGATAACATTGCCCAGAACGGACCCTTAACCAATTTTTCCCCCTGACACTTTGTTTTGCCCATTTTTTGGGTGCAAAATGAACAAAAGGGGGATGAATTTTGGGTCTCAACTTCCCGTGCCCAATCTGGCCTGCAAGAGCGCCCGTCTGCTGTGTTTGACTTGAGAGTCCTTTATTCCAATGTAAAGTGACAAAAGTGGAAGAAGTAGTCCATTTCCTAGCACTGACCTTTCTCACCTGGATGAACACATATTTAAAAAGCAAATTAATTACCAAGTACAAAGGAGTGCCTGTTCTATACTGAATTTTGATGTCATTGAGCCTTCTGAGCTGAAGAAGTCCATAACTGCTCAGTTGAGTGACTCCCTGAGTGAATTTAAGGCTCAAAACATCGAGCGGTAGATTTTCATCTAGGCATTAAGCATCACCACCGAGTAGCACAGAGAAAATCAGGCAGGGAAGATTGTATGGTCTTTAGAGAGCCCCCCTGATATTCTTTCCATGAAATGGAAGGAAATTCAGGTGGACTGTGTTACCGGGTGTGTGATCACCTGCACCAGATTTTCCTCTCTGCTCTTTGCCCAGATGCTAAAGGTAAAAATCTACCCCCAGGTTTCCAAAAGGCTGTCCAAATGAGTTCAGAAATCAAAGTTCTCCCCCCACTTCCCCCCCCCCCCACCTTCAATACTGTCAAACTTCAGAAATTTCTTAGCATAGCTTTATATTTTTCTGGGTGGTTCACTGAATTATGTACGGTTATATACAACAACTTGCTTTTATATAGCGCTTTAACATAGTAAAAAGTCCCAAGGCATTTCACAAGAGTGTTATCAACCAAAATTTGTGGTAAATGGTCAACAATCTCAATAGGACAACTCAATAAGTCAATTTTCTGTAGTGTACCAGACACTGAGGGCTTTATGCTATGCATTGTATGCTGCAGCACTTAGTCTGTTTCTGATCATTTTATTTCTGCTAAACTCAAAATTGTATCAAACTGCTGAATAAAAATAGCTAAAGAATGCTTTTTCTAATTGATTGCAATACAAGAGCAGAATACCAACACATTACAAAAAGTTTTTTCTTTTATCCGCAAGTATTTGCAGTCACATGGAAGTAGTGTTGATTCTAAAGAAAAACCTTAAAGCTATCATGTAATTTAGAATGATAGTAAAAAATTTACAGCACAGAAGGCCAGTAAGCCATACTTGTATGGATTCTCTGAAAGAGCTATCCATTTAATCCGATTCCCCTGGCCTTGCCCCCCTCTCCCATATCCTTTCGATTTTATTTTCAAATACTTATCCACTTCCCTTTGAAAAGTGATTATGGATTCTGCTTCCACCATTGTTTCTGGTTGGGTATTCCCTGTCCTAACAAGCCTCTGCATAAAAAAAATCTTTCTCCGAACATCTCCCTTCATTCTTCGGTGATAATCTTAAATTTATGCCATCCAGTTGTCAACTCACCAACTAGTGGACATAGTTTTCCCCTATATACCTTATCAAAGCTCTTCATAATTTTACACGTGAAGCAGTAACTCTGGTAACTTAATTTAAAAATAGTAGATTGCTGGCCCTCAATTTAAAAATGCTCTCCAAAATGTATACATAGAATTTACATGATTTTGTAAAATTATTAAGAGTCAGTACATTATTAAAGCAATACTTAAGAAAAAAGACAATTGTGTTTGATAAACGCTTGGCACTAAAGTTTTAAACATAATTCTAAGAGGTACGGTAGCATAGTGGTTATGTTACTGGACTAGTAATCCATAGGCCTGGATTAATCCCACCACAGCAGCTGGGGAATTTAAATTTAATTAAATTCAATTAATTAAATAAAAATCTGGAATTAAAATACCAGTATCAGTAATGGTGGCCATGAAACTACCGGATTGTCGTAAAAACCCATCTGGTTCACTAATGCCCTTTAGGGAAGGAAACCTGCTGTCCTTACCCGGTCTGGCCTATATGTGACTCCAGACCCACAGCAATGTGGTTGATTCTTAATTGCCCTCTGAAATGGCCGAGCAAGCCACTCAGTTGTAAAATCTCGCTAAAAAAAGTCACAATGCGAATAAAACCGAACGGACCGCTAGGCACCAGACACGACAAAGGCAAACCAAGCCCAGTCGACCCTGCAAAGTCCTCCTCACTAACATCTGGGGACTTGTGCCAAAATTGGGAGAACTGTCACACAGACCAGTCAAGCAACAGCCTGACATAGCCATACTCACAGAATCACACATTTCAGCCAACGTCCCAGACTCTTCCATCACCATCCCTGGCTATGTCCTGTCCCACCGGCAGGACAGACCGACCAGAGGTGGCGGTACAGTGATATACAGTCAGGAGGGAGTGGCCCTGGGAGTCCTCAACATTGACTCTGGACACCATGAAATCTCATGGCATCAGGTCAAACATGGGCAAGGAAACCTCCTGCTGATTACCACCTACCGTCCTCCCTCAGCTGATGAATCAGTCCTCCTCCTTGTTGAACACCACTTGGAGGAAGCACTGAGGGTAGCAAGGGCACAGAATGTACTCTGGGTGGGGGACTTCAATGTCCATCACCAAGAGTGGCTCGGTAGCACCACTACTGACCGAGCTGGCCGAGTCCTAAAGGACACAGCTGCTAGACTGGGCCTGCGGCAGGTGGTGAGCGATCCAACACGAGGGAAAAACTAACTTGACCTCGTCCTCACCAATCTACCTGTCGCAAATGCATCTGTCCATGACAGTATTGGTAAGAGTGACCACCGCACAGTCCTCGTGGAGATGAAGTCTCGTCTTCGCACTGAGGACACCATCCAACGTGTTGTGTGACACTACCACCGTGCTAAATGGGATAGATTCAGAACAGATCTAGCAGCTCAAAACTGGGCATCCATGAGGCGTTGTGGGCCATTAACAGCAGCAGAATTGTATTCCAGAGCAATCTGTAACCTCATGGCCCGGCATATTCCTCACTCTACCATTACCAACAAGCCAGGGGATCAACCCTGGTTCAATGAGGAGTGTAGAAGAGCATGACAGGAGCAGCACCAGGCGTACCTAAAAATGAGGTGCCAACCTGGTGAAGCTACAACTCAGGATTACATGCATGCTAAACAGCGGAAGCAACATGCTATAGACAGAGCTAAGCGATTCCGCAACCAATGGATCAGATCAAAGTTCTGCAGTCCTGCCACATCCAGTCGTGATTGGTGGTGGACAATTAAACAACTAACGGGAGGAGGAGGCTCTGTAAACATCCCCATGCTCAATGATGGCGGAGTCCAGCACATGAGTGCAAAAGACAAGGCTGAAGCGTTTGCAATCATCTTCAGCCAGAAGTGCCGCGTGGATGATCCATCTCGGCCTCCTCCCAATATCCCCAACATTACAGAAGCCAATCTTCAGCCAATTCGATTCACTCCATGTGATATCAAGAAACGGTTGAGTGCACTGGATACATCAAAAGCTATGGGCCCTGACAACATCCCAGCTGTAGTGCTGAAGACTTGTGCTCCAGAACTAGCCATGCCTCTAGCCAAGCTGTTCCAGTACAGCTACAACACTGGCATCTACCCGACAATGTGGAAAATTGCCCAGGTATGTCCTGTCCACAAAAAGCAGGACAAATCCAATCCGGCCAATTACCGCCCCATCAGTCTACTCTCAATCATCAGCAAAGTGATGGAAGGTGTCGTCGACAGTGCTATCAAGCGGCACTTACTCACCAATAACCTGCTCACCGATGCTCAGTTTGGGTTCCGCCAGGACCACTCGGCTCCAGACCTCATTACAGCCTTGGTCCAAACATGGACAAAGGAGCTGAATTCCAGAGGTGAGGTGAGAGTGACTGCCCTTGGCATTAAGGCAGCATTTGACCGAGTGTAGCACCAAGGAGCCCAAGTAAAATTGAAGTCAATGGGAATCAGGGGGAAAACTCTCCAGTGGCTGGAGTCATACCTAGCACAAAGGAAGATGATAGTGGTTGTTGGAGGCCAATCATCTCAGCCCCAGGACATTGCTGCAGGAGTTCCTCAGGGCAGTGTCCTAGGCCCAACCATCTTCAGCTGTTTCATCAATGACCTTCCCTCCATCATAAGGTCAGAAATGGGGATGTTCGCTGATGATTGCACAGTGTTCAGTTCCATTCGCAACCCCTCAGATAATGAAGCAGTCCGAGCCCGCATGCAGCAAGACCTGGACAACATCCAGGCTTGGGCTCATAAGTGGCAAGTAACATTTGCGCCAGACAAGTGCCAGGCAATGACCATCTCCAACAAGAGAGAGTCTAACCACCTCCCCTTGACATTCAACGGCATTACCATCGCCGAATCCCCCACCATCAACGTCCTGGGGGTCACCATTGACCAGAAACTTAACTGGACCAGCCATATAAATACTGTGGCTACAAGAGCAGGTCAGAGGCTGGGTATTCTGCGGTGAGTGACTCACCTCCTGACTTCCCAAAGCCTTTCCACTATCTACAAGGCACAAGTCAGGAGTGTGATGGAATACTCTCCACTTGCCTGGATGAGTGCAGCTCCAACAACACTCAAGAAGTTCGACACCATCCAGGACAAAGCAGCCCGCTTGATTGGCACCCCATCCACCACCCTAAACATTCACTCCCTTCACCACCGGCGCACAGTGGCTGCAGTGTGTACCATCCACAGGATGCATTGCAGCAACTCGCCAAGGCTTCTTCAACAGCACCTCCCAAACCCGCCACCTCTACCACCTAGAAGGACAAGGGCAGCAGGCACATGGGAACAACACCACTTGCGCGTTCCCCTCCAAGTCACACACCATCCCGACTTGGAAATATATTGCCGTTCCTTCATCGTCGCTGGGTCAAAATCCTGGAACTCCCTTCCTAACAGCACTGTGGGAGAACCTTCACCACAAGGACTGCAGCGGTTCAAGAAGGCGGCTCACCACCACCTTCTCAAGGGCAATTCAGGATGGGCAATAAATGCCGGCTTCGCCAACAACGCCCACATCCCATGAACAAATCAAAAAAAAATCAAATAATCATAAACACAATTATTACCTGTTTCAAATTTTGAACCATTTTACATCCATACTATACAATTTTGATCTATTTATGCACAAGCAGCTTTGATGTAAAAATCAGTTGCAAAAAACATTCTCACTGTCAAATCGCTAATCTATCTTACTTATGCAATGTCAGCAATGAACTATGGTTCAGAATACATATGCAGCAATATATGAACAACCCATTAATTATTTTTATTACTGGTTTCTAGTCATGTAAATTGGCCATCATTGTAGCAAGAAGTTGGCTGGACTCTTTCACAGGCCCTAGCCAACTAATTTCACCTGCTGAGTTTCTCCTCCACATAAACTAACCAGCCTTCCAATCCTGAACTACACATAATAAACAACTTGTTTTCCTTGCTCCCATTATTTGTACTGTATGCTTCAGGTAACTTATTCCACAAATCTATTATCCTTTATGCAACAAAGTTCTACCTGATTTCCATTATTCTTAATTTCCTAGTTCTTCCCTTTTATTCTTAATTAATAACTTGTGTACTTGGTATTTGAACCATTGGCATAGTGAACAATTTACCCAAATTACTTCATCAATCTCTCCTTTATAATCTGGAAAACATCAATGAGGTCACATTGAAATTTTCTCTTCCCCAAAGAAAACATCACCAACTTCATAAAAATGTAATCAGAACTTTTGAAAACATCTTGACTGCTTTTCTCTGTGCCCTCTCAAGGGAATAATATTCTTCCTATGGTTAGGTGACTAGAACCACAAACAACATCCAACATCCGATTCAGCAACAATACAATTTCTTTTGATTTTCACTCTTTCCTTCTCCTCCTGCAGCCCCGTTCCTGATTCATCTTTCTCAGTGCATCCAAGCACTATACTGACAGTTCGGCAGAGGTATCCACAATAACTCTTAAGTCTTGTTTCTGAACGGAGTGTATTTCACATTATTAGCTTAGGTACTTCAATCAAAAGTGTTCACACAAAGTGATCCATAAAGGAAAACAATAGGCTGGGGGCAGAGGCAGGCGGGGTGGGGGGCGGGGGAGATGGAAGTAGTTTCCTATGCAAAAGCTTTCCCCCATTTGTACAAGTGCATGTGTATGTACATATATATATATATATATATATGCGTGTGTGTGTATATGTATAATTATATATATGTGTGTTTATGTATAGAAAATTAAATTAGTCATATATTGTACCTTTGAGCAGCAAATAATAGCTTTAAATAAATATCTTTGCTTTAGCCAGGTAATTTTAACCTCCTGTATACGTGTCCTTTTGGTCCCCACTTCCTCTTCACTTGCTATGGTGCCGTAGATTATACTGGTGTCCTCCATGAATTCTGGGTGACTACTACACTTCACTAGCCTGCAGGCCACCCAACTCTAGAAAGCCCACTACCAGCTGAATACGCAGCAGTAACCAGACAGTTGTCATTTTCCCCAGCTCAGCGGCTCTGAATCAGCTCTGAGTGGCTGAAAAGACAAGCAGAGACCCGAAATGATGGGAGGCAGTGAAGCTGAAATTACCTGGCTAAAGCAAAGATATTTATTCAAAACTATTATTGGCTGCCATTCATTTTTAAAAGAGACAGACAGCAGGGGAATACTTACACAGAAATTAATCCCTGCAGCCTTCTTCTTTAAATAATGTGTGTTAAAATATCTATGGAGCAACATTCCAAAAATTACTATGCATCTGTAAAGACGGTGAAACTGTATTTTGATAGTAAAATACACACACATTGAACTAAAATGATTCTGTTGAACTCTAAAAATATCGGTTGGCCTCTTGGTTGCTAACACAATGCTATGTTTTGTTGGATTAGGTTTTCCTAAATGGAATATAATTGCAAAGTGCCACCTGACATAATATTTCCATAAAACACTGTAAACGCAGTATGCCAGCAACTCACACAAAAAGCTTACTGTCAGCAGTTGCAGCATGCCAAATGAAGTCTGAAACTAATGGGTACTATGGGGCTTTTTGGTGAATGGGTTTCTTTGACACAAGTCAAATATCTGCTGATTTGCAGCTGTCGCAGGGACTAATTTTCTTGGAAACTTGCTTGCAGGTATGTAACTTCTTGTTATTAAGAGGCACAATTTACGCTTCATGGTAATGGGAGGGGTGAAACGGAATTATTTGATCAATACACACCAGCAATAGTCTGGCAAAAAAAATGGGACTATCAAGTCCAATTCCAGGATAGTTTAAGCATAAATTAATGTTTGTTCTTAAAGGACATCTCATACTGCCCTTATTCAGTTCATTAACAAACATGTGTTTTTTGACAAATGACAAGTTTTGTGGGCTCGGACGTGCGCTGGTCGAAATTGGGCCCAGACTAATTTCTAGCCCCTAACCTGTTTAATATTGTTGCTGACACCCATGATTGGGAAAGTGCTGTACTCAGATTCACAGACTGGGGACCTTCCACTCCATGGCATAGCACATTCATGCAACACATCATGCCACTGAGTCACCTTTCAAAGCTTTATTATACACGCCACAGGAGGCAAAGAGTTGCCTGTAACAATGTAGTCGCAGACCCAGCTAGTAGGTGGAGTTGCGGAACGAGTTTCAAAGTCTCCCTACCAAGTGTGTTACTATCTTGTATTAAAAACAACTGTATTCATCCACTAAACATGGACAATAGCACTGACAATTTACTAGTACTCAAAAAAAATCATATTGACTTTTGCTTAAATGAAAAATTTTGTGCATAACATGGAAATGCTCAACATCCAGTTTGACCCTGAGCTGTGCTTCCGACACCATATCCTCTCCATCTGCAAGACTGCCTACTTCTACTTCTGTAATATCGCCCATCTCTGCCCCTGCCTCAGCCTATCTGCTGCTGAAACCCTCACCCATGCAGTTGTTACTTCCAGACTCGACTATTCCAATGCTCTCCTGGCCAACCTCCTGGCTTACCCTAACCCTAACCCTAACCCTCCATAAGCTTCAGTTCAGTCAAAACTCTGCTGCCCGTATCCTAACTCGCACCAAGTCCCATTCACCCATCACCCCTGTGCTCGCTGACCTACATTGGCTCCTAGGTCAAGCAACATCACAAATTTAAAATTCCCTAACCCTAATTCTCATCCTAGTGTTCAAATCCCTCCACGGCCTCACCCCTCCCTATCTCTGTAACCTCCTACAGCCCTATAACCCTCAGGGAACTCTGCGTTCCTCTTGTGCATCCCCGGTTTCCTTCACCCCGCCATTGGCAGCCATGCCTTCAGCTGTCGAGGCCCTAAGCTCTGGAATTGACTCCCTAAATTTCTCTGCCTCTCTCCCTCTCTCTCCTCTTTTAAGACGCTCCTCAAAACCTACCAAGCTTTTGGTTACCTGCCCTAATATCTCCTTATGTCGCTCGGTGTCCAATTTTGTCTGATAACACTCCTATGAAGCATCTTGGGACGTTTTACTAAGTTAAAGGCGCTATATAAAGGCAAGTTCTAGTTGTAGTAGTAGTAGTAATGATCATCAAAAAATTGCACTTAGATGGTGCCTTTAATATAGCAAAATGTCCAAAAGGACTTCACAAAGAGGAGTTTGGTGGGAGGTGGGGGGGTGGGTGTGTGGCCAACAGAAAATGAGCAGGAGGTAGGAAAATAGTTTTAAAAGGTGATTAAAGGTGTAGTCAAAGAGAGATTTTGAGGAGGCTTTAGAAAGTAGAGAGAGATGTATCAAGGTGAAGGCGATTAGTAAGGGAATTGAGAGGCATGGTGCGTGAAACTTCCAGAGTGGGGGTGGGAGGGGGTGCAGAAAACACGGCAGGGTCGAGTCTTCAGTGCACAGGATGTAAGCTTCAGAAGATTGCATAGATAAGGCCATGGACTGATTTGTAAATTTAGTCAAGGATTCAGAAATCTGTGTCGGGAGATTCAGCTATTTTGGCGAGGGCAGGGTAATAGTTAAGGGTAGAATGTGATACTGAATAGGATACAGGAGGCGGAACCACTTGAACTTTGCATTGGGTGGAGCTTGGGAGGCTAGCAAGCAGAGTGTTTGAGAAGTTTAAGCCTGGAGGTAACAAAGATTTCATCAGTGATGAGGGTGAAAGGCTACAGTTTTATGGTGTTATCGAAGTGGAGATAGGTAATCTTGGTTAAAGATACAGGGCTGATTTTCCTCTCCCCATTGCGCCAGCAGCGCCAGTTTCTGGGTCCATAGGGAAAGGATGAAGGAGCATTTGTGCTTGATGTGCATTTCCTGGGACATCTGCAGTGTGAGTGGGAAGATCCCGCTGAAACAGAGTTGGAAGCATTTA
The DNA here is from genome assembly GCF_035084215.1 of Heptranchias perlo. NCBI lineage: Eukaryota > Metazoa > Chordata > Chondrichthyes > Hexanchiformes > Hexanchidae > Heptranchias > Heptranchias perlo. The sequence goes on along the minus strand of NC_090334.1, from coordinate 24,994,955 downwards.
AATTGGATGTAAATGACACGGGTATGATGTAATGGCATCTCTGGCATCATTTTCCAGGCCTATTGCTGGACATTTACCTATGTAACAAGAATGGAAACAGGACATTAGACTTTGCTAGACTGCCCTTCAGATTTGTAAAGGGGCAACCAGCAACTTCCTAGGACTCTGGGTTTAGTTTTTTTTAATTATATAGATTGCATGTAAAAAGACAATGGGTAGAAGGAGACTAAGACTACCAAGCTGAATAATGTACAATGTAATGACAATAAAAATTTTAAGTCACGCTTTACAAAATTAACCTAAGTTTGAAGAATCTGGCAACTATAAAATCATTAACTCCACTATATAAAGGTTTTTTTTAATTAAAAAGTACTAGTGCACTTCTGCAGCACTTTGCACAAATCTGAATCAGCAATCCCCTTCTGATCGTATCCTGATTTATATGGTGTGTGCATTACACCAACACATTCCTTCTGTTTTTCCCACTACAACCAGGGACCTGGGGGATGTTCTACAGTTTGTAGACAGTTTGAAAAATAAATTGGGCCCAATTCCTTTGAGCTGGCACTAACCAGCCAACAGGATATGATGGGTTGTACTTTAAGTTCTATGTAAGGTGTCATTTGCTACAGCAGGTCTCCTTCATGAGTGGAATAAACCCATACCATTCAACAACTTGAAGTACAGATGTCTAGTTAAGCAATTCTCATGTACAATAATTGTATGGTATAGCTTAAAATAAATGAGCAGGATATGGTGGCTTTTTTTGTTGTATTGTGTTGACAATGTTTAGCAGTCATTGCATTGCTCACAATAGTGTGTACCACATACAAGATGCGCTGCAGTAACTCACCAAGGCTTCTTCGACAGCACCTCCCAAACCCGCGACTTCTACCACCTAGAAGGACAAGGGCAGCAGGTGCGTGGGAACACTACCACCTGCACATTCCCCTCCAAGTCACACACCATCCCGACTTGGAAATATATCGCCGTTCCTTCATCGTCGCTGGGTCAAAATCCTGGAACTCCCTACCTAACAGCATTGTGGGAGAACCTTCACCACATGGACTGCAGCGGTTCAAGAAGGCGGCTCACCACCACCTTCTCAAGGGCAATTAGGAATGGGTAATAAATGCTGGCCTTGCCAATGACGCCCACATCCCATAAATGAATTTTTAAAAATCTTTGCTGTTTGGCCAATGATTCAGTGAACGCCTGTGTAACCTTGGAGGGAGTTTTAGTTGGTTCTAATCTATATACATCATGTCTGTATTAATTAGCTTTCCTTGTGGGTAAGTTGTGCTGAATCATTGATTTATTTTCCCTGGTGTTAGAGCAATCAGGTTGAGGAGGTTGCTATAGTTACACCTACTGCTTACTGATAAGGGTGCGCACAAGGGTTTATTTTTGGAACTGCCATCGGCTAGTGGGAAAGTAGAGTAAATTCCTTTATCCATCTGTCTGAGAAAACAAAAGTTCCACTTGCTGCAATGGGCCACATATAATGGACAAGTATAATCTCTAAATTGGGTTCTTTGTGGAAAATGATTGAAACTATCTTTGTACCACTTCAAATTGGTCTCAAATTATAGGTTGACCAGACCATAATTATAGTGACAGTTCATGCGTGCTGTCTCACTGGCTGAGAATAGGTCACTTCATCCTAAACACTAAAAACTATGTCTCAAGTTTTAAAAGGATCTTTACAGGCATTGGAACAATAATCAGCGATAAAATTAATCGGCACTTGGAAAGGTATGGGCCAATAAATGAAAGTCAGCACAGATTTGTTAAAGGCAAATCATGTTTGACTAACTTGATTGAGTTCTTTGAGGAATAACGGAGAGAGTTGATGAGGGTAGTGCGGTGGATGTTGTGTATATGGACTTTCAAAAGGCATTTGATAAAGTACTACATAATAGACTTATTGCAAAATTAAAGCGCATGGGATTAAAAGGACAGTGGCAGCATGGATACAAAATTGGCTAAGGGACAGAAGGCAGAGAGTAGTGGTGAACGATTGTTTTTCAGACTGGAAGGAAGTATACTGTGGTCTTCCCCAGGGGTCGGGATTAGGACCAGTGCTCTTTTGCTATATATTAATGACCTGGATTTGGGTAAACGGATATAATTTCAAAGTTTGCAGATGACACGAAACTTGGAAATGTAGTAAACAATGTGAAGAATAGCAACAGATTCAGGAAGACATAGATAGACTGGTGAAATAGGCTGATACATGGCAGATGAAATTTATAGAATCATAGAATCATGGAATGGTTACAGCACAGAAGAAGGCCAGTCAGCCTGTCGAGCCCGTGTTAGCTCTCTGCAAGAGCAATCCAGTTAGTCCCACTCCCCCACCCTTTCCCTGTAGCCCTGCAGATTTTTTCCCTTCAAGTACTTATCCAATTCCCTTTTGAAAGCCACAATTGAATCTGCCTCCACCACTCTTTCAGGCAGTGCATTCCAGATCATAAGCACTCGCTGTGTAATGAAGTTTTTCCTCATGTCGCCTTTGGTTCTTTTGCCAATCACCTTAAATCTGTGTCCTCTGATTCTCGATGCTTCCGCCAATGAGAACAGTTTCCCTCTATCTATTCTGTCTTGACCTCTCATGATTTTGTACACCTCTATCAAATCTCCTCTCAACCTTTTCTGCTCTAAGGAGAACAACCCCAGCTTCTCCAGTCTATCCACATAACTGAAGTCACTCAAAATTTAATGCGGAGAAGTGTAAATTGATGCATTTTGGTGGGAAGAATGAGGGGAGGCATCAAAAACTAAATGGTACAATTTTGAAGAGGGTGCAGGAACAGTGAGGCTTTGGAGTTTATGTACACAATCTTTGAAGTGGCAGGTCAAGTTGAGAAGGCTGTTAAAAAAGTATATGGGATCCTGGACTTTATTAATAGAGGCATACGGTACAAAATCCTGGAACTCCCTTCCTAACAGCACTGTGGGAGAACCTTCACCACATGGACTGCAGCGGTTCAAGAAGGTGGCTCACCACCACCTTCTCAAGGGCAATTAGGGATGGGCAATAAATGCCGGCCTTACCAGCGATGCCCACATCCCATGAACGAATAAAAAAAAACAAAAGCAAGGAAGTTATGCTAAACCATTATAAAACACTGGTTAGGCCTCAGCTGGAGTATTGTGTTTAATTCTGGGCACCGCACTTTAGGAAGGATGTCAAGTCCTTAGAGAGGGTGCAGAAGAGATTTACTAGAATGGTACCAGGGATGAGGGACTTTAGTTATGTGGAGAGACTAGAGAAACTGGGGTTGCTCTCCTTAGAACAGAGAAGGTTAAGGGGAGATTTGATAGAGGTGTTCAAAACCATGAAGGATTTTGATAGAGTAAATTAGGATAAACTGCTTTCATTGGCAAAAGGGTCAGTAACCAGAGGACACAGATTTAAGGTGATTTACAAAAGAACCAGAGGCAACATGAGGGAAAAAATGTTTACGCAGCAAGTTGTTATGATCTGGAATGCACTGCCTGAAAAGGTGGTAGAAGCAGATTCAATAGTAACTTTCAAAAGAGAACTCGATAAATACTTGAAGGGAAAAAAATGACAGAGCTATGGGGAAAGAACAAGCGAGTGGGACTAATTGGATAGCTCTTTCAAAGAGTTGGCACAGTCACAATGAGCTGAATGGCCTCCTTCAGTGCTGTATCATTCTATGATTCTATGATCAGAATCAACATATGACCTTGTGGAGATTGTATAAAATGCTTGCAGCAAACTTTTTATGGTCAGCATTATGAAACATCATTATTTGCAGGTTTCCAAAACATTTTTTAAAATGAAAAAAAATCACGATCTCTCAGAAAACGCATCACTGTCTGCATGTTCTTAAAAGAAACTTCTACTTTTGGGCTTTATTTATGTTAATAAAGAGAAAAAGTACAGAATGGGTGTTTTAGATTGTCTACTTTTTTACTCAGATAAAATTGGAGTTTTCCTGCTCACTATGCCTTTTCTTTTTTTCACTCTACCTTTTTGATGTGTTCCCTTACTCACTCTCTCTCAATCCATCTAAAATAATGCAGCATAAAACTGGGACCTGGCAATGTTGCCATACTTCTTTTCAACTTTTTTTTCATGGCTACCAAGATCACCCGGAAAAAATTTACTATCTGTTCACATATTTTCTCCATGAATTCTAGGAGACAACTGAAAATCAGGCAGATAACGCATATGTCTGCCATTTTCTCTTTCATAGGAGCTGAGAGGACTCAATCTATCCTGAGACCCAGTACTCAGTTACATTCATCTAATTTAGTCTATCCTTTAAAAATGAAAGGAGTAAATACATCAGTAATGCTGGCAACTTTGATCTGTTGAAAGCAACACCACATGGTTATTTTCCCTGGGAGCTTAGTAAGGTACACTTTGTTCCACCGTAAAGAATCATGAAAGTGAAAATTATTCCTTTGAACAGCCTACACAGTTCAAGACTCATATATGTTCCAGCATGCAGCATTCACAAATATGATGGTCTGTAGGTTTCAATTTTGAACATAATGGCCCAGAAATTGCTCGGAGCGGCGAACCAACAGTCCTCGCCGCTAAATCAACACATAGCAATCATTCAATCAATTAGATCTGTACCTTAAGCACTCCAAGAAATATAACTTTAGTTTGCTAGTCAGGGAAAGCACACAAAAATGTTTTTGTGAGCCTAGCAGGTAATACGTTGCAAAATTTCATCTTATCATATAACAAAATAGCTTTACCTGACATCAGTGTCAGCTTCCATCCATTAAAGCACCATCTCCCAATAAAATTTTTATTCTAATGGCTCAGTGAGTAAATTCACTATGTTGTGCTGTACTGAACCACAGAGATGACGAATGTCCCAAATACAATCCCAGGTTTGTGGTCTGAGATCCGTCAGGTGGTTATGGGACACTACAATTGGCCTAAGTATCCTTTGACAGACAGGGATGCAGGAGGAAACTGGTTAGGGATCCTACTCTTGATAGATGGAGCGGGCAGGAAATTGGACATGAATTTAGATTTGAGGTTAGGATCAGATCTTATGGAACGGCAGAGCAGGCTCGAGGGGCCGATTGGCCTATTCCTGCTCCTATTTCTTATGTTCTTATGTTGTTCTTATGATACTGAGCAATTGGTGCTCGGTCGAGTGTGAATATCAGCTAAGGACAGGACAGGTTTGGTCAGTACTGCACTGAAGTGCCAGACTAGGTCATGTGATGGGGTGTTGGGTAAGTGGAAAAAAATGGGCAGAACTCCAGGAAAACTCCTTGCTCTTCTTCAAATAGTGCTATAGGATCTTTTATGTCCACCTGAATAGAAAGATGCAGCATTGGCTGAACATCTCATACGAAAGATGGCACTTGTGGCAATGCACCACTTCCTCAGGACTGCAATGAAGTCTCAAACCAAATTACTTGCTCAGATGTGCTAAAGAGCATCACCTTCCCCTTATACATTCCAACCAGATTGTATGGAGCTGAATGGTGTCCAAGAGTAGCACGAGTTTAAAATGTGAAATGTAAAGTGGCAGAAACTGAAAGACAATGCCCTCTACTGGCAGCATTCACCTCTAGTAGATAAATTATTGTTTCAAACAGATGGAGATTATTAGCAAAGTGGATTGCCCAACACTTTAATTTTAATACACTGATAGTTTTGTGTTATAAAGATAAGAATTACATTGCAAAAATACTTCATTGACTGTGAAGTATTTTGGAACGTCCTTAGTACGTGAAACGTGATATATAAATGCAAGCTCTTTCTTTCCATCAATGTGAGGCAGGTACCTTGTGTAATCCTGATTGGTAGCACTCAATTCAGGTTTCACCTGAGATCTGATGCAGATTGGGATAAAACAATAGGACCAGAGCAAATTGTTTGGGCAGGTTTTTGTTTTGGAATATCTAAGTGCTGAGTTCAGACAATAACATCCTGATTCAAAACTTAATAGTGTGTTAGCAAACAAGACTGCAGTCATGAACTTTATTGGATGTATTTTTACTAAATGATAAAGATTTTGATCTTGTCTAAAATGAAACTTTGGTGAAACTGGAGTGCCCATGCTGATTCAGAGTATTTTTATGGTGTGTTTTACTTGTCTCTTTTTTCTTGATAATTTAGTGACAACACGAGTCGGTCTGCTGTAAAAACAAAATCCAAAGCCACGGAACTCCTTGCGCCACAGTGTTGTAAAGCAATCGACTAAAGTCACGCTTTTATATTGTGTGAGAGCTATGCTTGTGAGGCTGAATTCGCCCAGTGCGTGCCTTGTGCAACCAGCTGCAAGCCAAATGTTAAACTGCCAGGACTCACTAAGACTGCCTGCTGGGAAAACTCATACATAGCAAGTCTTCTGGGCTGCCAGTCTTTAGCCAATCCAAATAGTCTTACATTTGGCCTGCAGCCAGCTACTTAAATCCTACACTTGGGGAACCCGATGATACTAGCACAATATAAAAGCACCTTTTATGATACCTTTACATTAAGGAATGATTATAAGATAGTAATCTAATTGAGAGGCTCAGATAACTAACTGTAACAGTGCAGCTTGGCTTCTAATCAACACAGGAAACTTAAAATTTGGTACCTGTCATGATGGATATATTTTACAATATATATCACCAGTTTTGTTGGATGATTTTATTGCACTTTGTGTTCAATTGTGTGTAGGAAGCAGGTATTGGTTCAAATGCCATCTGTCTACACACTTCTTATGATTGACCAGTGCATGATTGGCTAGGCTACAGACCTATCCTAATACATGTTATTGTGCTAGATCAGGAGTCACAGAGAGCAGTGCGAGTGCCTCCTTCACAAAGGAGAGAGCAAGGAGCAGTAGGCATTGTGTTGTATGAAGAGTGGAATGTCTGTATTATTACAGCTTATTTGTTTGTTATCCGCTGGTCTGAGTCAGACTAAAAGAATCCATAATACCACAAAGGGCAGAAGTAATCATTGTGATTTCGGCCCATATCTTCTCCATCACCAAGACCGCCTAATTCCACCTCCGTAATATTCGGTCCGCCCCTGCCTCAGCCCACCTGCTGCTGAAACCCTCATCCATGCTTTCGTTACCTCCAGTCTCAATTACTCCAATGCTCTCCTGGCCAGCCTCCCATCTTCCACCCTCCGTAAACTTGAGCTCACCTAAAACTCTGCTGCCCATATCTGTTCTGTAACCGAACCAAGTCCCGTTCACCCATCACCCCTGTGCTCGCTAACCTACAATGGCTCATGGTCCAGCAACGCCTCAAATTTAAAATTCTCATCCTTGTTTTCAAAACACTCCATGGGCTTGCCCCTCCCTATCTCTGTAACCTCTCCGGCCCTACAACCCTCCGAGAACTCTGCGTTCCTTTAATTCTGGCCTCTTGTGGATCATCGATTTCCTTCGCCCCACCATTGGCAGCTGTGCTTTCAGGTGTCTAGGCCCTAAGCTATGGAATTCCCTCCCTAAACCTCTCCACTCTACATCTCTCTCCTCCTTTAAGATAATCCTTAAAACCTGCCTCATTGACCAAGCTTTTGATCACCTGTCCTAATATCAATTTATGTGGCTCGGTGTCAAATTTAGTTTGATAACGCGCCTGTGAAGCGCCTTGGAGCGTTTTACCAAGTTAAAGTAAAGGCACTATATAAATGCAAGTTGTTGTTGTGGTGCAATTACTTAAGTGCTTATCAGGGAAATTTGCATTTGATTTCTGGGCAACTCTATGATCAGTACATATTCTAAACATGTAGTACATCTTCTGATTGTGTCACTTTACAGCATTCAACTGGATCTTAAATATTTACAGATGGGATCAAGCATTAACCACATGAGGTGCCCCAGCAAGTACCCACTAAGACTGCCTCTGCTGGCTTTAAATAAAAACCAAAAATCAATATAACCACCCTCATATACACTCCACAGTGTGCATTGGGAAAGAAAAAAGGTACACAGAAGTAATTTGAACATTGTAATCTCATTTCTGAGTTCAGATAATAGTTGTAAACCATTTGGCCTTCATTCGTGTGATTAAGTCACAAATCGCTTGGTAAGATTATTGCCTCACGATCATTACCACGTATCCATTATTACAATAAAGATACAGGAAATCTGAGATTAATTATATTATGACTTAAAATGCAATGGCAATCTTTTGATTTATATCCCAAACTATATTTAGTGTTACCTTTCTGCTCCCAGTTCAGTTATTTCTAAACTGCAGCATAATTTATCCTATACAGAAGGGGTGGATAAGGGGAGGAGAGGGGAAAGAGGCCTGGCATTGATTCTGCAGTTTCCATGTATATTTTTCATTACACAAATTTCACTGGATCTGACTTACCAGTCTGTCAATAAAGATGCTGTAAAATGATTTTTAATATTTACATTCATGTTATAGTTGGCTTAATATTTCATTTTCCACAATCTACAATACAAGCCACTTTGAAATGTGCAGGAACTATACTGGGCTGGTTATCCAAACTCATCAACTAAATTACAAACTAATTGAGTTTTCAAGTAAGAATTATACGTTAAAACTTCTAACAATGTGACTGTATTGCCCCATTTAAATTATCTTTTAAACTTGCATTTTTTGATTAACTTTTGTATTCATCAGACATGCTACTGCTCGAGCGTGGAAACAGTTTTCCACATTTGGCACCACATGTCAGCATTGAGAACTCCAAAGTCAGCTATAACACAGATCAAATGTAAAGTAAGGCTCTCTGTGTACTCTGCCCAATAATGTGTCTGAACAGAAAGGTCAACCAGAACACCCCCTGCTGCATCTGTCTAAATTTTTTCATTTCCAAAACCAGCCATCCTTACAGCTTCTTTGACAGAGACTGCAATTTATATTCAACTGCAGGCAATTTTGAGTGGTTTATCCAAGTCAACTCAACACCAACATGTGTTCCTGCTGTGCACTGCATTCGACTACTATTTATACCATATACCAGGAAATTACCTGAGGAGTTGCCTACAGTCATGGGAGGCCCGGGAGTGACAGAAGAGGGGATGCAGCGCTGGTGCAAGGCCCACGGATGGATGAAGAGGGAACAGCTGCAGTCAGAGGCCCGCAAACAGGTGTTGGAAAGCCCATGAGCGGGTGAAGAGGGGAGGCAACAGCTATGGGCAGCCCACGAGCAGGGAGAATATCAGCAGAATGAGGAAACCTGGACCCATGCAGCCAGGTGAGTGGCAAGCAAGCGCAGCTGGAGTAACTGGACAAAAATGATCTGTACAGGGCAATCTTAAATTAAGTTAAAAATGGAAAGATACTATTAAATTATTAAAAATTAAATCTTTAAATAGCTGGGAGTGAGGAAAACCAAGATGGGTGACAGAGTTCATCTTCAAGATCAAAGTAAAATTGCTCTGTGGCGGTACCCGCTGGCCCGTGCCTGCAATGGCAGCTCACACAGAGTATCACAGAGTGTTACTCACATTGGAAAATCCAATTAGGAAACGTCACACCCAAAAGGTTACCAAAGGACTTTGGAATGGAAAGGTGATAGATCATAATAATTTTAATAACATATATATATTTATAGATGGCTGTAGTTTTTAATGAATTCTCAAAAACTGCATTCACATATTTATTTTATGAAGCCACTGTGAATTTTGATTGCACAAAGCTTACAGAAGTGCATTAATACACCCGGATTTCTTGGCATGACTGTGCTGTTGCTGGGAGCAATGTGGATCATAGGACTGAGGCAATTTGATTGATCTTGGTTTCTGAGGATTAGTATGGTCTGGGGACAGGAAGAAGGCCCTGCAGAGTGATGGCCATATTGGTTGGGATAGCTGCTTTTTCTGGTCAGTGGGTAGGTTACTACGCTGGGGGATAGTTTGTGTTGAGTGAGCCTCCAAGAGTTGTCCTCTTGGGATTTCTTCATTTTCAGGCTAAACATCATTTGGTCTCACTGGGTTAAGTCCCATGTGTTTTTCAGCCACGCACTTATTGTGGGGAGGGCTGCACTTCGCCACATGTGGAAGATGCACCTTCTTGCAGCTACTTGCGAGAGTTGTTCTAGCCAGTTCATTGTAGAGGGCCTCACTCTCCAGTGGGCAGGCCCAGCAAGCACTGAGCTGGGTCATCTGAGTTGGAAGCCCAGTCATGGTCCTAGTGGTAGTATTTTTAACCTTTACTTAGGTTCAATTAATCACTTACTATTTTTTGAACAGAAAAAGAACATCACCACATGAAGAGCATAAACGTACTGCCATTGCCAATTATAATAATGCCTACAAGCTAAAGACCGCAAAAAAGTTCTAAGAAAGTTTATTTTTATACATTGTCAGCTGGGGTGTTGTGGCAGATAACAACAGTAATTCAGCTTTCACTTGTGCATCACATGAGAATGCCATGGGATGAGACAGATGTTGCATCAGGATTTATTTCACTGGTTGACAGGAAGGAAAAATACTTTCATAACCTCAATGTAGACTAAATAACCAGCTTCAGAGAACCCTCAGACCTTAGCCTCCACTTTTCACATAAAATATCTGAGCTGTCACTATGGTGATACAATCAGATCAAACTTTATTAATGCATCGCAAGAGTGCTACTCACTGAACCACAGCTGACACTGTGGTCAAAATAGAGAGAGGGAACCAGATACTCGATAGATAGGAAATAATGGAATATGAAAGATAATGGCAAAAGTCCAGAAAAGGGAATGGGGGAAAAGAAGACTAGAAAACAGAAGTAATGCTGTTAATATTTTTTCTTACATATTTTAATATGACAGTAATAAACCCACTCTTACCATCCAATTGGTTGGCAATGTGTGGGAAATGGTGTTCCACAGCGTTCGTTGCTGGGACCGCTGTTGTTCACAATTTACATTACCGATTTGGACTCAGGAATTGGAAGTACAATTTCAAAATTTGAGGACAACACCAAATTGGGGGGTGTAGTTAATACAAAGGAAGAATGCGTCAAAATGCAAGAAGACATTAATAAACTTGCAGAATGGGCGTGTAATTGGCAAATGAATTTCAATATGTGAGGTGGTGCATTTTGGTAGGAAGAATAAGGAGGTTACATATTGCTTGGATAATAAGAGTCTAAATCGGGTAGAGGAGCAAAGGGATCTCGGGGCACAGATAGACAAATCACTAAAAGTAGCGACATAGGTTAATAAGGCCATAAAAACGGCAAATCAAGCACTGGGGTTCATTTCCAGAGGGATAGAATTGAAAAGCAGAGCAGTTATGTTAAACTTGTATAGAACCTGGGTTAGGCCACACTCTGAGTACTATGCACAGTTCTGGGGCCTGATATTAGAAGGGGGCGGGTTGGCAGTGGGGGGTCGACTGGGCGCGTGGGTAATGCGCCCAGTGAAATCGGAGTGCTCCGCACCCGATTGCAGCTTGATTGAAGGTACTTACCTTTGCTTCCGGGTTTCACGCTGGAAAGCTGCGCAGCGGGCTGACTGCGCATGTGCAGCATAGGCTGTCAGCTGGAGGAGCCCTATTTAAAGGGACAGTCCTCCACTGACTGATGCTGCAGAAAATAGGAAAAATTAGAGGGGGAAGACTGCTCCCAGGTTTAATGATGCCTCACTCCAAGTCTTATTGAATGGGGTGAGGAGGAGGGGGAGGACAGAGATCTTCCCCCTGGCGGGCGGGAGGAAGTGGCCTGCCTCTGCCACCAAGAAGGCCTGGCTCAAGGTGGCAGAGGAGGTCACCTGCACACCACCAACATATCGCCCACCTGCATACAGTGCAGGAGGCGCTTCAATGACCTAAGTAGGTCAGCCGAAGGGAGTACACTTACTCATTCCCCTGCAATCCGTCTGCCACATCACCGCCCCCACCCCACATCTCCTTCTGCACTGCCAACACTACTCTATCACGTCACTCCTCACACCCACTCAAAGCTCATCCTCATCTTACCTGCACTTACTCATCTCGCCAGTACTCATCCCTCCACTACCACTCAACCCAATCCTCATACAATCTCACGGCTCTATCTCATACTCACTTTCTCATGCATCTCTTTCACGGTCAGCCTCACTCAACCTGCCACTACCTGTGCTGCAGCCACAGGACATGCATCACATATGTGCAGTAGGAAGCGTAAGGCAAACGTGTCGTGAGCATGAAGGGGATGCACAAGGGTGTTTGAGGGTTTGTCATGGTTTTTACTTATATTTAATTTCTGAGCAACTCACATTACATATTATATTGTCACCACTACTGCCATGTCTTTGTGAATCTTGTCTGGTTTGTGCAATAATGCCCTTTCCTGAGGATCACAATGAAGACCCACAACTGATGCCACCCATTGTGTCACTGCAGAGTGGGTGTAGGTGTATTTGCAGGGCTCTTTTGTGCAGACAACTGAGAGACGTCGGCAATGTCCCTGGTGGCACCCTGGAAGGATGCGAAGGAGAAGTTGTTGAGGGCAGTGGTGACTTTGACAGCGACAGGTAAAAAGATGGTGCTCGGGCCAGCCGAGAGCAGCTCAGCATGAAGGAGGCTGCAGATGTCCACGACTACATGTCGAGTGACTCTGAGCCTCCTTGTGCACTGCTGCTCAGAGAGGTCCAGGAAGCTGAGCCTCGGTCTGTAGCCCCTGTGGCGACGCATCTCTCTCTGCAGTTGCCCTCCCTCCTGCTGTGCAGGTAGATGTGTCACAGCACTGTGTTGTGGAGCTCCACGTGTCAGAGGTGGACGGCGAGGCTGGTGATGCTGTTCGTCCTCCGAGGAGGTCATGAGTGCAGCTGCGGCGGCCCCCATCCGGAAGATGTACATTTGAGGGGGTCCGCAAGGTAGGTAAATGTGTCTGGACACCGGGGTAAGTGTGCAAGTTGGTGAATTTTATTGTTAGGAGGAGGGTGGTGGAGGCCAAACTTTGTCCAAAGTGACAGAGTGGCCTCCTGCAATGAGTGAGGGTCTCCCCCCCTCACCTGTCAAATGGACCTTCGCAGCTGCCACAGGCTAATGGCTGCAACACGTCCATTTCCTGGGAGTGTATTCCCCAGTACGGGAAACAGTCCCAGTTGATCTGAAAATCTCACCCCTCCTAAAATATCAGGTCAATCAGGTCTGTAAACGACCTGAAGTACCTGGTTAATTACTTCAAGTGGCATCCCGCCGGCTTTAATTGCCGGCGGGAGTCCCACATGCGGGGGCTGTGCGCGCATGTCAGCACGTCACTGGGGAACCCGGAAGTGGGTGGGTTGGAGCCGGGCTCCGGACCCGTCCCGGGAATCCCCGATTTGCGCAGCCCCCCCGCTACGAACGCACCCGCTTGGGTTTGCGAAAATCGAGCCGCTGGTCTCCATATTATAAAAAGGATATAAAGGCATTAGAGAAGGTGCAAAAAAGATACACAAGGATGATACCAGAACTGAGAGGATATACTTACCAGGAAAGACTAAACAGGCTGGGGCACTTTTTTTTCAAAAAAAGAAGGCTGAGGGGTGACCTGATAGAGGTCTTTAAGATAATGAAAGGCCTTGATGGGGTAGACGTAGAGAAAATGTTTCCACTAGACGTCATCAATATAAGATAATCACTAATAAATCCAATAGGGAATTCAGGAGGAACTTCTTTACCTAAAGCGTGGTAAGAATGTGGAACGCACTATCACATGTATTAGTTGAGGTAAATAGCATAGATGCATTTAAGGGGAAGCTAGATAAGCACACGAGGGAGAAAGGAACAGAAGGGTATGCTGATAGGGTTAGATAAAGTATGGAGCATAAACCCCAGTATAGACCAGTTGGGCCGAATGGCCTGTTTCTGTGCTATAGACTCGATGTAACTCGATGTAGTTGCACTATAAGATAAAAGAATGAATTTGTATGTATGTAGTGCCTTATGACATTTCTGAGAATTGTCTCAAAGCACTTCACATAAATTAGTTTTGTAGGGCAGTCAGTATTGTTATGGCCAAATATAGCAGCAAATTTGAACACAGCCAGCTCCTACAAACATCAATGAAATCAGTGACGAATGAATTTGTTTTAATGGTGTTGATTGAGTAATGATTTTTTTCAGACAGACATCACAACTCCCCTGTTCTTCTTCAAATAATACCAACCTCCTGAATAGACAGCTAGAATCTTGGTTTAACATCGCATCCAAAGGATAGCATCTGACAATGCAACACTCCTTCAGTACTGCACTCAATATTGCTGTAATAAGAAGTGATTCTTTAGCCTCAAACTAAGTGAATAAATATTAAAGCCATAAAAAAATTGCTAATCTGAGAAATTTAAATTTAACCACTTGGACAGATGTTTGCATTTTACATTTTTAAAATCTCCAACAACAATTAATACCTGAAGGAATGAGATTCCACACTTGTAACAGTTCGTTTTCAGTGCCAGAGAAGTTAATTGGCAGTAATTAACAATTATCACATCGTTGTAAGGATGCTTACGTAACAAGACTTAACTTTCTAGTTCGTATCTACCACACAAATACAGCATCTTCACCCCATTCAATGAATCTCAATGGTGAGGCAGACAGCGAAATGCCATTTTCGCAACGCTAACGGCAAAGGGGCACAACTCGGACTGCAGCTTTTGAATATTGGCATTTATCCGCACATCTGCCCCTCGCCTGAAGTTGCTGTACCATTTATGCATAAATAATGACGAGTGCCATTAGCCTCACTATTATTTTGACAGCAAAATCTGGCCCATTGGAACACCAATCCATAACGACAAGGAGGTTAAGGACATATCCAATCTCAGCCTCAACTAAGTGCCCAATCCCAGCCATACATTGCATACAGATGACAGGTGTATTCCCATAGTGAAAATGAAATCAGACAGGTGTCCTCATCAAGCCACTGTCTGTTAAAATGTTAAATTCCAACCCAGCCACTCACAAATGAAATAGTTAATCAAATATCAGAATTTTCTAGTATTTTTCTACTCAGCAAATGTACTTCTTTTCCAGCACAGTGTAATGAATATTCAAACTAACCCCACAAACTTTAACATGATATATAGAAACAGAGGTAAAAGGCACTGCAACCTGGTTGTCTGTAGGAACTTATACACCTGGAGAAGAGATCTATTTGAAGCAATCTATGATATCTCCCCTGTTCAATCTAAATCACTGAACACCAGTAATATAAGAGATATACCAGACAATGTGTTTTTACCATGTATATCACTTAGGATCAATTAATCACTGTAGCTAAAATAACTAACAA
The DNA here is from genome assembly GCF_035084215.1 of Heptranchias perlo. NCBI lineage: Eukaryota > Metazoa > Chordata > Chondrichthyes > Hexanchiformes > Hexanchidae > Heptranchias > Heptranchias perlo. The sequence continues at coordinate 24,979,772 of NC_090334.1, read as the reverse complement.
GGCATGCAATTCAAGCTGATGAGATTCAAATCTGTGCACAAATAGGGCTAGTCACAGAACAACTCATTTATACTGGAAAATGGGAGTCAAGTTCACCAGAAAAATGAAACTTTTGTTTATTACTAATCACCCTACTTATAATAAAGTATTTGGAATATTTCTTGCATTTATATAATACCTTATTGAGTTTCCACCGTGGGTGCAAATCGGAGGTTGCACCCAAAATTGTGCCTGAAACTGTGCCCATTTTGCCAATGTCAAACTATGCCCAAGTAACCTCCCTCCCCAAACCCACACCATATATTTCTTCTTTGAGTCTTAAAATTTAAGTTTCAACTCATTTCACCATCATTCATGCACATCTGTCACAGCATGTTTAGGAATCTGCAATCGGGGAAGCTTTTCAATTTTTAATGTGACTTATACTGATGCCATAAAAATGCATTAAAAGAAACAAAGCATACAGAGCAAGTCTCAGTGAGGATTTTTTTTAAAAAAACGCTCATAAAATTGCAATTTAAAGACCAGAAAAATGAGTTTGTTTACTACTGTGCCTGAAAATCTGGTCACAATGTTGAGAATCCCCCAAACAAGCGAAATTGGAGGATATTTGCATTTGAGAGTTGGGGGCGTGGCCAGTTTTGTGGCCAGAGATTTGTTCAGACGCAGGGTTCGATTGATGGATGTAAAAGATGAAGGAGACTTAGGCGTATTGTAGTTGCGCGCATAACTCACTTACGCCCAAAATTCCGCAATCTTTTAAGCCATGTAATTTGTTTGCATCCAGAATATGGGTGTGTCTGGGTGCAAATGCGGAGGAAACTCCAGGCTATTGTATTATAATATCTGAAAGCCTTTCACTCTTAAGCTCTTTTAAGCACAGTGTCTGTTGTTACATAGACAAAAATGGCAACAACTCTACGCCAGCACGTTTGCACAAATAGCAATGAGTGACTCTTTTTTTGCTGGCGTTGGTTGAGGAAAGAATGTTGGCCAGGACACCGAGATAATTCCCTGCTGCTGTTCGAGTAGTGCCACAGGATGCTTAATGCTCATTATAACCAATGGAAAAAGTAGACTGGACCTTGGCATCTCTAACAATGCAGCTCTTCCTTAGGATTACACTGGATTATGAATTCAAATCCCTGTCACGAAGCTCAAACCCACAACCTTTTGCCCCATAGGCAAAAGTGCTACTAACTGGACAGAGTGGACAAACGGCACCAATTTGGAACAGAGTAAGTGCTACCGTAGTCAAAAGAATTTTCAACAACACATCTTAACCATCTTTCATGTGATTATGCATTTCAAACTGGTGCCAACATAAAAGTAGCCCCTTCTTAACGATAGGTCTTATGAGCTGGGATCAATGAATTCTCAGTTTCAAGAGAAAGAGACATTTTACGAGTAGTGGGGGACATCGATGTCCATCACCAAGAGTGGCTGGGTAGCACCACTACTGACCGAGCTGGCCGAGTCCTGAAGGACACAAGCTGCCAGTCTGGGCCTGCAGCAGGTGGTGAGCGAACCAACACAAGGGAAAAACCTACTTGACCTCGTCCTCATCAATCTACTTGTCGCAGATGCATCTGTCCATGACAGTATTGGTAGGAGTGACCACTGCACAGTCCTTGTGGAGATGAAGTCCCGTCTTCACACCGAGGACACCATCCAACGTGGTGTGTGACACTACCGCAGTGCTAAATGGAATAGATTCAGAACAGATCTAGCAGCTCAAAACTGGGCATTCATGAGGCGCTGCGGGCCATCAGCAGCAGCAGAATTGTATTCCAGCACAGTCTGTAACCTCATAGCCCGGCATATTCCTCACTCCATTTTTACCAACAAGCCAGGGGATCAACCCAGGCTCAATGAGGAGTGTAGAAGAGCATGTCAGGAGCAGCACCAGGCGTACCTAAAAATAAGGTGCCAACCTGGTGAAGCTACAACACAAGGCTACATGCGTGCTAAACAGCGGAAGCAACATGCTATAGACAGAGCTAAGCAATTCCACAACCAGAAGATCAGATCAAAGCTCTGCAGTCCTGCCACATCCAGTCGTGAATGGTGGTGGACAATTAAACAACTAACGGGAGGAGGAGGCTCCGTGAACATCCCCATCCTCCCGATATCCCCATCATTAAAGAAGCCAGTCTTCAGTCAATTCGATTCACTCCATGTGATATCAAGAAACGGTTGAGTGCACTGGATGCAGCAAAGGCTATGGGCCCCGACAACATCCCGGCTGAAGACTTGTGCTCCAGAACTAGCCGCGCCTCTAGCCAATCTGTTCCAGTGCAGCTACAACACTGGCATCTCCCCGACAATGTGGAAAATTGCCCAGGTATGTCCTGTCCACAAAAAGCAGGACAAATCCAATCTGGCCAATTACTGCCCCATCAGTCTAACTGGACCAGCCACATAAATACTGTGGCTGCAAGAGCAGGTCAGAGGCTGGGTATTCTGCGGCAAGTGACTCACCTCCTGACTCTCCAAAACCTTTCCACCATCTACAAGGGGTGTGATGGAATACTCTCCACTTGCCTGAATGAGTGCAGCTCCAACAACATCCAAGAAGCTCAACACCATCCAGGGCAAAGCAGCCCGCTTGAGTGGCAGCCCATCCACCACCCTAAACATTCACTTCCTTCACCACCGGCGCACTGTGGCTGCAGTGTGTACCATCCACAGGATGCACTGCAGCAACTCGCCAAGGCTTCTTTGACAGCACCTCCCAAACCCACGACCTCTACCACCAAGAAGGACAAGGGCAGCAGGCACATGAGAACAATGCCACCTGCACGTTCCCCTCCAAGTCACACACCATCCCGACTTGGAAATATATCGCCGTTCCTTCATCGTCGCTGGGTCAAAATCCTGGAACTCTCTATCTAACAGCACTGTGGGAGAACCTTCACCACAAGGACTGCAGCGGTTCAAGAAGGTGGCTCACCACCACCTTTTCGAGGGCAATTAGGGATGGGCAATAAATGCTGGCCTCACCAGTGATGCCCACATCCCATGAACGAATAGAAAAAGAAGTAGCTACAGTCAGTTGCATCTTACTTTGAAAGGAAGTGAAATTTAGATGACATGATATTATGGTCATGATCATTTGAACAACTTGAATACTATTATAACCAAAAGAAATTGCAAACATTTCTGGTGAGCTTCTTTTACTTTATTTGCACATACCAAAATGAGAAAAGATTTTAACAGTGGGAAGTCACAAATGAAACTTGAAGATGAAAGATTAGACACGTCTAAAGTTATTTCAATTAAAAGAAAATAAAAATGTGACTGACCCAACTTATCAGTCACTTGGGTCAATTTTATCCCTACTCGCCCGGTGGAAACCTGGCGGGTGGGCAGTTAAAAATGAGCAGGTTAGTCACCCACTCATAACTCAACCCTTTCCTGCCATCTCAGATATTAACCTGTAGGTCAGATCCCCATAAAATTATAAAAATTTGGTTCCTACTATGTCAATAGGTCCCAAATGGCATTTTAACTGGGACCTGGAACTGACGCTGCTGAGACTTTCCTGCCAGGCTGAAGCAGCTGGTGGGAAAGACAAAGAGGCCCTCAAAAAAGTCAAAACATTTCCTTTGTGGGGCCAGGAGGACAGGAGTGCGCCTCCAGACCCCAGAAGCAAAGTTGTGACCTCTCTTGTCCCAGACCCTTCCACTTCCCTCACACTAGACCTGCATAAAACCCCCTCCCAGACACATACCCAGAAGCTGGCTGGGTGACAAGGGCACCTGATCTTTCCCTGTCGGCAGCCGCGCTGTTCCCTCTTCCCACCTGTTCCAGGTGTGAGGTGGGCCAGCGGCATTTCAAGGGGGCCCGGGGTGTTAAAACTTAGGCCAACAAATGCGTTTAGCACTCACCCTGTCTTGTGCCCGCCCAAAAACCACTCCACTTTAAAATCAATCCCCCAGTAACTAAGAGCAATCATCATGAGAGCAAAGTGCCTCAATTTGTATTGTGAATCTAGGTACAGCCAAAACACACGTAAAAATACTTCAAAGAAATTTATAGACTGCCAAAATATAAGAAACTGAGCCCCACATTTCCATCAGTTGGAGCAATACAAATAGTATTAATGTATAGTAACAGAGAAACCTGCTGCCCTGGGGCAAGTGTTATTTTACATTTTTACCCAGAGGTGTAAAGGGCTACTAAATCAAGGACGGTGTAAGAGATGTGTTTAATACTTCTCTGCATTTGTAAAGTTTTAGTCCATAGTCACAACTCTAACCTTTCATTTGTTTTTTGAGAAATTAATTTGTATTCATATCCTATTGTGATATTGTAATGTGCTAAATTAACTACTCATAAAATAGATTATAGAATGTGAACAACAGAACCAGTGATGCTTTCTGGTATCTGCATCTGAGGATGGCCTAGTTATAACAATTTTAAGTGTCAGTAGTGTTCATTTGGTAGAATTTAGCCCAATCTAAATGCAGGTCTCACAGGTAGAAGGCCTGTTCATCTCCAGTTGGTTGACATTGAGGTGAAAAGGAATCGGTGTCCTTCCTGGTCCTGAATACTAATTCTGACACATGAACACAACACAAAAGTTCAAGTGCAATTATTGCCAATTTGCACTTGAACTCTACCTAGCAGTTTTACATAGACTAGATACTCATAAGCTGCTACTAAAAGGCTATCGTCCTACATGTTAGTGGATCTTTTGCAGCTTGTCTAGCACAGAGAAACTCATCCACAATGCAAGACTATTTTAGCATCAGAAGTACCAGCTGGCTACCATTTTAGGTTTTCTCCAGCTGTTATTTTATTACATGAAACTTGCCATGTTCTATTACAGGCCTTCCTAAATAGCAGATACATAATAAGCTTCAGTGCCATACAATTTTGCACCACAACTGAATATGATCAGATAACCAGCAAGTGATTAAGTCATGAGCTGGTTATGCTGGCCAAGAATCAAATTCTGTTTATTCCATTTCCCCATGTACTCTCCGTGCATAATGTTTATAGCATGGTTCAAACACTGAATAGTTATTTTTTAAAACATCAATCTTTTGAGGAGTTTTTTGGATGGAAGGAACAGCATCTGGTGAAGTATTGTAAAAAAAAAAGTGTTTGGGACTAATAAACTGAATACTGCTGGGAACATAATGGAACATACCACTATAGAAACTGCAGAGTAAGCTCTGATCAATGTCCTCGAGAATAATACCACTGCTGAGTTAGAATGGGACCATAATGAAGATGGTGGAAGGTACTGTTACATTTGGGGTATAAGTTTCTGTCCTTTAAATAAAGATGAATGACTTATACAATGTGTTCCAGTTTAAAACTTGAATTTTAAAGTACAGTAGATTGTTATAATGTTTTAGTGTTTGCTATTAAGCTAGTTTTGTTTTTCCCTATTTAAATTAGAGTTTTAGTTCCAGGGCTAAAGTGGCAAATTAGTATTTAGGGAGATTAGATCCAAGGGGTAATTGTGTTTGTTGATTGTGATGGGTCCAGAAACATAGGGACAAAAAATTATGTTTTGTTGTCACACTGCAACTGTTGGTGTCGTGCATAGTCATTGTTTAAAATACTTATAGCTGAGATAAACTAGTACAAAGCAGAGCATGTTAAGAAGGCACCATAAAATTGTTTTCCTATTAGTTCATCTGATTCAGAAAAATATGTGGAGCTGGATTTTCCACTTGCATTCCCTACAGCTGGCGGTACATTGTACTTTTTCCCATTACTTGTTACTGTTATGGTATTACTCATGATATTTAAATACATAAATATCTATCCAGTGGATTTTACGAGTTTCAGTTACAATTTTCTCACAATGGCTGCTGACAAGTGGGAAGAAAATCTGCATAAGTGACAAATGTTGATTCTTTTCAATAAGCCAGTTGTTACTGAGACGTATTCCTGGAATGCTTCTGCAAGAAGGCCCCTGAAACTAAGAATGGCATAAATGGGATTGGCACCTCGTTGACATTGTCCTCACTTCCAAATGCATTATCGTGCACAAGAGAAAGTAACACCATGGATTAGTAATTGTGCCAATTAGAAATGTTCTTCCCTAAACTTAATGGTATTTCCTTATGTGGGATACACAAGAAGTAAATCATTTTATTGTTATTGACAGCTAGAAAATTGTGATACTGACAAAGTAAACAAGACCCCTGATTTACATCAGCACCTAAACTCAGTCCAAGGTCTGGAAGCCATTTCTCTTCAGAGATGTCATTGTGTTAAGTTTTTAACATTGAGTTCTCAAGGTGGTAGAAGTTTGATCCAAGTTTATATAATGTTTAAATAGCCTACATGTTGCTGACCAATAACCGTCGTCTGTTTTGAAAACTGAAACTACATTTTCCAAATGCAATTTCAAACAAGTTGGAGCAACTACTATGCAATTGCGGTTAAAATACTGTCTCGTTAATTAGATGTATGGTATATCCAGATTAAATTACTATTTTATTAGCTTAGGATGTAAAATAGGCTTATTTTCATTAACCATCAAAATATTGCACATCACACAATTACATCTGTAGTCGAGCTCAAGATAAATAGAATAGGAACATAGGAACAGGAGTAGGCCATTCAGCCCCTCGTGCCTGCTCTGCCATTTGATAAGATCATAGCTGATCTGTGATCTAACTCCATATACCCACCTTTGGCCCATATCCCTTAATACCTTTGGTTGCCAAAAAGCTATCTATCTCACATTTAAATTTAGCAATTGAGCTAGTATCAATTGCCGTTTGCGGAAGAGAGTTCCAAACTTCTATCACCCTTTGTGTGTAGAAATGTTTTCTAATCTCGCTCCTGAAAGGTCTGGCTCTAATTTTTAGACTGTGCCCCCTACTCCTAGAATCCCCAACCAGCGGAAATAGTTTCTCTCTGTTCCCCTTAATATCTTATAAACTCCGATCAGATTACCCCTTAGCCTTCGAAACTCTAGAGAATACAACCCCAATTTGTGTAATCTCTCCTCGTAACTTAACCCTTGAAGTCCAGGTATCGTTCTAGTAAACCTACGCTGGACTCCCTCCATGGCCAATATGTCCTTCCGAAGGTGCGGTGCCCAAAATTGCTCACAGTACTCCAGGTGCGGTCTAACCAGGGATTTATGACATGACAGATGATGTTAAAACAGGTTTGGAAAGTTCAATTAAATTAATGGTAAAAAATCTCTATTGTTTGAGGAATTTAGATTTAAAACATTATTCTGGATTCTTAAATGTAAAAACATAATTATAAATTACTTATAAGTCATGCCTTTAGAAAAAACAACAAATAAGAACACCATAAGATAAACTTAAAGCTGCAATTATGAAGATTTTAATACAATCCAGGAAGGTGCCTATGCTTGATTATTTCACATTCCCACTCATTTCCGTAAAAGAAACAACAGATCTTACAAACTATTTCAAAAAATTTTAGTTTTCACTTTACCTAATCCAAACTTTTCTGTACTACTGAAAATCCAATAATCCAACATGTCCCACACTGATTTGTTCTGTACCAAATGCTCCGAACACTTGTAAAACTTTCGTAAACACTTCATGAATATTAAGCACCGACACTTGTATACAGCTATCATATCTCTTTGAAATTCAATTCCATTTTGTATTTCTTTACACATTCCCTTTTACCTCATTAGTATGCTCGGCATATCACAATATGGCTCTGCCTTAAGCACAGGTTCTGACTTGCATGTCCACGACTCCACAATCACACCCAACTTTTTGGGAACTCATTATTTTTCATGATGGAATAGCATTCATTTCTGCATTGTTTTTCATTGTTCATGTTGTTTAAAATGGGTGATCACATGTGCGGCCTCCAGTCCACAGTTCTCACACGTGAACAAACCCCATTTTTCTTCCACAGTGTTTCTAATTCTGTAACAAATTTCGTACAGTGTTTGATCTTTTTCCTCTTGATTGTGGTTTATTTGTTTGCGTTTAATTTTCCTTTGCTCCACTCTCCATGAATGTGTGGCCCATACGTTATGTTTTGCATTATGCATTCTCCTTTATAATGCTGGTAATGGTTTCAAACTGACTGGATATTTTCAGTTAATGGTAAATGGCACCAAAATCTCTTTCCTTTTCCACCTTTGGCAGAGGATACCTGCTCACATGGCCTGCACCAAGCAACTGAGGCATTTCACTGACTCTTTCTCACTGTCCATTTTGTGGTTACAAGGGATCCTGACTCCATCTATATGTGCCATGCTGGAGGCTGCAACCCCCACACCCCCACCCATCCCACCCCTTCATTAATTCAGGGTTTGCTTCTAAACTCTTAAGTCACATTTCTCCCAATCCCTCTTCATTTTTTGTCACCCAATAAACAAAGGAAATGAGTGGACCGGTGGAAATTAGTTAGATTTCTTCCAGAAAAATGATATTTTGGGATACGGTATAAGAGTAATTTGAGACATGGCATATTGGAAGTGTAGCAGGCTTGGCAGGAACAGGTGACTTTTCCCTATGATTCCCAAAGTTTTGCACCACTGGGCATTTTCTCGCCTCATGTCTGGGTCTGTCGTAAACCAATTGATAGAGATTGATTGCCACGATTAGTCAACAACCCCATTATTGTTGTATCATACGACTACCAGGATGGTAGAAGGCGAACTGGATGGACCTTGGTCTTTTTTTGTCTAGCAATTCCTATGTTCCTATGACTCTGCTCCTGGGCTTGATCAAGTCCGCCACCTACAGGTCCAGGATACAGACCAACATTTGAACATTGACGGACAGCAAAAGATCCTCTGGTCCATTCAGCCTGTCCCACTCAATTGTGATACCTTGGGGGTAATTTTAGGAGGCAAATGCGGGTACTTTGGGAGCAGGGGGGCTCCGAAAATTGCGCAAATCCCGTTTGGGTTCGGAAGCCAGCTCCAACCCGCCGGCTTCCGAGTTTCCCAGGGATCCACCTGTGTGCGTGTGGGCGACCCGAAACCTGAAGTCCTTAAAGCCGGCAGGATATCAGTTAAAGAGCCAAATGTACCTCATTGAGGTACTTAAGGCACTTTACCTGTCCCAGAGTAAGTGATTAGAAAGATTTTTTAAATTACCTGGGTGGCTTGCCCACTGCTTCTGATTCACGCTGAAGGGCCAAATCAGGGAGAAAGTGAAAACACTAAATGCACCTACCTTTGAAACCTGCTCCGATGTCCCCCTTTTCACCTTCCTGATGTCTCCCCCCCCCCGATCTCAACCTCCTGATCTTCCCCTCTCCCCCCACCCCGGTCTTCCCCTCTAACCCCCCCCCGATCTTCCCCTTTCTTCCCCCCAGTCTTCCGTTCTAGCGCTGGATGACGTCTCGGTCTTTCTCTTTCCTGCCCCCCCTCGCGTTGCAGCTCCTGATGGCAGCCAGCCTGTCAATCAGGCTAGCTGCCAGGCGCGAAACCCGGAGAGAACATTAACCATTATCAATCAACGTGCGATCGTGTCGGAAACGGTAAGTTTGGCTCATGCTGGTTTGCCACACGCCTAATCACCTCCCCGCTAATATCGGGGCCCTTGTGCTTCACAATATATACACTCTCCACTCCACCTGAAACCATGTGATCTTTTTTCTTTATTCGTTCACAGGATGTGGGCGTCGCTGGCGAGGCCAGCATTTATTGCCCATCCCTAATTGCCCTTGAGAAGGTGGTGGTGAGCCGCCTTCTTGAACCGCTGCAGTCCGTGTGGTGACGGTTCTCCCACAGTGCTGTTAGGAATGGAGTTCCAGGATTTTGACCCAGCGACGATGAAGGAACGGCAATATATTTCCAAGTCGGGATGGTGCGTGACTTGGAGGGGAACGTGCAGGTGGTGTTGTTCCCATGTGCCTGCTGCTCTTGTCCTTCTAGGTGGTAGAGGTCTCGGGTTTGGGAGGTGCTGTCGAAGAAGCCTTGGCGAGTTGCTGCAGTGCATCCTGTGGATGGTACACACTGCAGCCACAGTGCGCCGGTGGTGAAGGGAGTGAATGTTTAGGGTGGTGGATGGGGTGCCAATCAAGCAGGCTGCTTTATCTTGGATGGTGTTGAGCTTCTTGAGTGTTGTTGGAGCTGCACTCATCCAAGCAAGTGGAGAGTATTCCATCACACTCCTGACTTGTGCCTTGTAGATGGTGGAAAGGCTTTGGGGAGTCAGAAGGTGAGTCACTCGCCACAGAATACCCAGCCTCTGACCTGCTCTTGTGGCCACAGTATTTATGTGGCTGGTCCAGTTAAGTTTCTGGTCAATGGTGACCCCCAGGATGTTGATGGTGGGGGATTTGGCGATGGTAATGCCGTTGAATGTCAAGGGGAGGTGGTTAGACTCTCTCTTGTTGGAGATGGTCATTGCCTGGCATTTATCTGGCGCGAATGTTACTTGCCACTTATGAGCCCAAGCCTGGATGTTGTCCAGGTCTTGCTGCATGCGGGTTTGGACTGCTTCATTATTTGAGGGGTTGCGAATGGAACTGAACACTGTGCAGTCATCAGCGAACATCCCCATTTCTGACCTTATGATGGAGGGAAGGTCATTGATGAAACAGCTGAAGATGGTTGGGCCTAGGACACTGCCCTGAGGAACTCCTGCAGCAATGTCCTGGGGCTGAGATGATTGGCCTCCAACAACCACTACCATCTTCCTTTGTGCTAGGTATGACTCCAGCCACTGGAGACTTTTCCCCCTGATTCCCATTGACTTCAATTTTACTAGGGCTCCTTGGTGCCACACTCGGTCAAATGCTGCCTTGATGTCAAGGGCAGTCACTCTCACCTCACCTCTGGAATTCAGCTCTTTTGTCCATGTTTGGACCAAGGCTGTAATAAGGTCTGGAGCCGAGTGGTCCTGGCGGAACCCAAACTGAGCATCGGTGAGCAGGTTATTGGTGAGTAAGTGCCGCATGATAGCACTGTCGATGACACCTTCCATCACTTTGCTGATGATTGAGAGTAGACTGATGGGGCGGTAATTGGCCGGATTGGATTTGTCCTGCTTTTTGTGGACAGGACATACCTGGGCAATTTTCCACATTGTCGGGTAGATGCCAGTGTTGTAGCTGTACTGGAACAGTTTGGCTAGAGGCGCAGCTAGTTCTGGAGCACAAGTCTTCAGCACTACAGCTGGGATGTTGTCGGGGCACATAGCCTTTGCTGTATCCAGTGCACTCAGCCGTTTCTTGATATCACGTGGAGTGAATCGAATTGACTGAAGACTGGCTTCTGTGATGGTGGGGATATCGGGAGGAGGCCAAGATGGATCATCCACTCGGCACTTCTGGCTGAAGATGATTGCAAACGCTTCAGCCTTGTCTTTTGCACTCACGTGCTGGACTCCGCCATCATTGAGGATGGGGATGTTTGCAGAGCCTCCTCCTCCCGTTAGTTGTTTAATTGTCCACCACCATTCACGACTGGATGTGGCAGGACTGCAGAGCTTTGATCTGATCCGTTGGTTGTGGAATCGCTTAGCTCTGTCTGTAGCATGTTGCTTCCGCTGTTTAGCATGCATGTAGTCCTGAGTTGTAGCTTCACCAGGTTGGCACCTCATTTTTAGGTACGCCTGGTGCTGCTCCTGGCATGCTTTTCTGCACTCCTAGGAGAGGAAAAAAAACAGACAAAAGCCAGGCCAATTTGGGAAAGAAAAATCTGGGAAATTTCTCTTCGACCCCCATAGGCAATCAAAACCAGTCCAGGAGATCCCTCTGGCCCTGATCATTCTATGCAGTACCTACCTTTTGTAAGAGGTGATCTTCGCCCCAGCCAGAAACAGGTCCAGCTCTCACTTGAAGAAATTCAGTGAATCATCGTCCACCACACGAGCTGGCAGCCTGTTCCAGAGGTCCACTATTCTCTGGGAAAAGAATCACCTCCTGACATCTAACCGAGATCTGGCCTCGTACAACTTAAAATTGTGACCCATGGTCCTCCCTAACCTATTTAATTGGAATGAACTGTTTAAAAATCAGTTTGATTGGGCCAGACTCTGCCTGAAAAATATTGGTGGAGTCCCTGTTCCTGCCGGAGGCTGCAACCCCTTTTCCATTAATTGAGGCGGTTGCTTTTAAATTTTGTGCCACATTTCTCCTGACCATTTATTTTCCGTCACCTAGTGAGCAGGATGAATAGATTACAGAACCTTGAGATGCATATATTTCTGAGACAGGCCATGTTTAGCATCCACAGGTAAAGGATGCGTAAGACTCCTGGGAACATTCCCCAACTGCTTGCCCATGTTTCGAGCTATAATCTGTGTCCCGGTGATCCTTGAACACCAACATGCTGTTGTCTTTGTTTTGATTACCCCAACTTTACCATTCTGATTTAATTTTGTTGTATATATTCATCTTCGTTTACTTCTTAAAATGTTATTGTAGTTGTCCTTTTAAGGGGAAGCATTTGTCATATCACATTGGGTTGTGTTTCGTCCCACCAGCCTGAGCAAAATAGGACTTGTTCACATTCCAATGTATATGACTTCACATTTATCTACAGCAAAATCCTTTTGTCATCCTTCAGTCCATCACCGTAATTGATCCATATCCAACTAACCACTCCCAATTGTCAAGACATTGCTCACCTGACTACACAGCTTGGTGTCATCAGCAAATTTTACACCAGTACTAAAATCACCCTCCTCCATATTCTTTTGTGAATCCCACTATTTTGTGGACAACAATAAAATCACCTTCCTTTTACTGCTAACTCACAGTCCCATTTTTCTCTTAGCCTTGAAAGGAGACACCATAATCTTAGAAAGTGAAGTTCAAGAGCCATATTATCAGTTAATTCCCGAGTGTGTTACAGCATTCAACACACTCCCATGCCTTTTTTGAATTATGTACAGTTTCTTGTTTTAAACCAATAATTTATGATAATTAATTTTCGGGATATGAAAACTATAGAGCAAAGATCCCTTTGTACTGCCCCAATAACAGGCCTTCGCCCCAATCTCAGATGAGTAATCTTCTTTTAGTAAATACATGTGATTTTTTTTCCCCTTCCTACAATAACCTTCCTTATTGCCTCTGAGTAAGATTGTCAATTTTGTTCTAATTTGTGCTGGAATTAGAGGCAACCAGGAACTAAGTTTGAACTGCTCAAAATGATTTCACATCTGATTCATTATCAGTGATGAAAGAATGGTGTGTTAACCCACTGCACCATCCATGAAAAGCATGCTCTGCTAAGAAACTGTAAACTCCATTTTACACACAAAATGTTCTTGTAAACACTTACAGTACGCAAGCCAGCAAATTTTCCCCATAATTCACCACAAACCATATGCTGGCAATACTGTGGATCCTCAGTCATAAATCTAATACTTTTACATCATAGAACTGATACCAAGGTCTGACATTACATATCTTAATAAAAGGTAATGGAAATGTAAGCAGGTCATCACAAAAAATAGGGAAACAAAATTGAACAACTGCCATGTATTATATGCAATAATAGATACTACTGATTAAATCCAATCTCTGGTTATAATGACCGACATAAACAGCTCAAACTTCACCGTCATGAACCCCTTGACTGAATTATTTTCCATTCTCTTTGATGTACATGTTTACTAGTCTCCATATTTTTTAAATGGTGAGAAACTAGTAAATGTTGGTATTCAGAGAGACTTGGGTGTCCTTGTACAAGAAACACAACACACAAAAAGTTAGCAGGCAGGTACAGCAAGCAATTAGGAAAGCAAATGGCATGTTGGCCTTTATTGCAAGGGAGTTGGAGTACAAGAGTAAGAAAGTCTTACGACAATTGTACAGGGTTTTGACGACCTCACCTGGTGTAATGTGCACAGTTTTGGTCTCCTTATCGAAGCAAGTTGATATACTTGCCTTAGAGGCGGTGCAACAAAGATTCATTAGATTAATTCCTAGGATGAGAGGGTTGTCCATTGAGGAGAGATTGAGTAGAATGGGCCTACACTCTCTAGAGTTTAGAAGAATGAGGGGTGATCTGATTGAAACAGCGGAAGCAACATGCTATAGACAGAGCTAAGCGATTCCATGACCAACGGATCAGATCAAAGCTCTGCAGTCCTGCCACATCCAGTCGTGAATGGTGGTGGACAATTAAGGGAGGAAGAGGCTTTGTGAACATCCCCATCTTTAATGATGTCAGAATCCAGCACGTGAGTGCAAAAGACAAGGCTGAAGTGTTTGCAACCATCTTCAGCCAGAAATACCGAGTGGATGATCCATCTGGGCCTCCTCCTGATATCACCACCATCACAGAAGCCAGTCTTCAGCCAATTCGGTTCACTCCACGTGATATCAAGAAGCAGCTGAGTGTACTGGATACAACAAAGGCTAAGGGCCCCGACAACATCCCGGCTATAGTGCTGAAGACTTGTGCTCCAGAACTAGCCGTGCCTCTAGCTAAGCTGTTCCAGTACAACTACAACACTGGCATCTACCCGACAATGTGGAAAATTGCCCAGGTATGTCCTGGCACAAAAAGCAGGACAAATCCAATCTGGCTAATTACTGCCCTATCAGTCTACTCTCAATCATAACATCAGAGAATCATAGAATCAGCAAAGTGATGGAAGGTGTCGCTGACAGCGCTATCAAGCGGCACTTACTCACCAATAACCTACTCACCGATGCTCAGTTTGGGTTCCACCAGGACCACTCGGCTCCAGACCTCATTACAGCCTTGGTCCAAACATGGAAAAAAAGAGCTGAATTCCAGAGGTGAGGTGAGAGTGATTGCCCTTGATATCAAGGCAGCATTTGATCGAGTGTGGCACCAAGGAGCCCTAGTAAAATTGAAGTCAATGGGAATCAGGGGGAAAACTCTCCAGTGGTTGGAGTCATACCTAGCACAAAGGAAGATGGTAGTGGTTGTTGGAGGCCAATTATCTCAGCCCCCCATGACAGTGCTGCAGGAGTTCCTCAGGGCAGTGTCCTAGGACCAACCGTTTTCAGCTATTTCATCAATGACCTTCCCTCTATCATAAGTTCAGAAATGGGGATGTTCGCTGATGATTGCACAGTATTCAGTTCAATTCGCAACCCCTCAGATAATGAAGCAGTCTGTGCCCGCACGCAGCAAGACCTGGACAACATCCAGGCTTGGGCTGATAAGTGGCAAGTCACATTCGCACTAGACAAGTGCCAGGCAAAGACAAGAGACAGTCTAACCACCTCTCCTTGACATTCAACAGCATTACCATCGCCGAAACCCCCACCATCAACATCCTGGGGGTCATAATGATCAGAAACTTAACTGGACCAGCCTCATAAATACTATGGCTACAAGCGCAGGTCAGAGGCTGGGTATTCTTCGGTAAGTGACTCACCTCTTGAATCCCCAAAGCCTTTCCAACATCTACAAGGCACAAGTCAGGAGTGGCTGGTTGCCTGGATGAGTGCAGCTCCAACAACACTCCAGGGGCTCGATATTACCAGGGTGGCGGGTTCGCGGCGTGGGGTCTATTGGGTGCGTGGGTAACGCGCCCGGTGAAATCAGTCTGCCCCCAACGCAATCGCAGGCTGATTGGATCCACTTACCTGGTCTTCCGGGTTCCCCGCTGCTGATCTGCGCGTCGGGCGGACTGTCAGCTGGAGGAGCTCTATTTAAAGGGGCAGTCCTCCACTGACTGATGCTGCAAGAAATAGGAAAAATTACAGCATGGAGCAGCCCAGGGGGAAGGCTGCTCCCAGGTTTAATGATGCCTCACTCCAGGTATCATTGGATGGGGTGAGGAGGAGGGGGAGGACAGAGATCTTCCCCCTGGTGGGTGGGAGGAAGTGGCCTGCCTCTGCCACCAAGAAGGCCTGGCTCAAGGTGGCAGAGGAGGTCACCTGCACCACCAACATATCGCCCACCTGCATACAGTGCAGGAGGCGCTCCAATGACCTAAGTAGGTCAGCCAAAGTGAGTACACTTACTCATTCCCCTACACTCCGTCTGCCACATCACCGCCCCCACCCCACACTTCCTTCTGCACTGCCAACACTACTCTGTCACATCACCCCTCACATCCACTCAAACCTCATCCTCATCTTACCTGCACTTACTCACCTCGCCAGTACTCATCCCTCCACTACCACTCAACGCAATCCTCATACAATCTCATGGCTCTATCTCATACTCACCCTCTCGTGCATCTCTTTCACAGTCAGCCTCTCTCAACCTGCCACTACCTGTGCTGCAGCCACAGGGCATGCATCACATATGTTCAGTAGGCAGCGTAAGGCAAACATGTCGTGAGCATGAAGGGGATGCACAAGGGCGTTTGAGGGTTTGTCATGGTTTTTACTTATATTTAATTTCTGAGCAACTCACATTACATATTATATTGGCATCACTACTGTCATGTCTTTGCGAATCTTGTCTGGTTTGTGCAATGCCCTTTCCTGAGGATCACAATGAAGACCCACAACTGATGCCACCCATTGTGTCACTGCAGAGTGGGTGTACGTGTATTTGCAGGGCTCTTTTGTGCAGACGACTGAGAGACGTCGGCGATGTCCCCGGTGGCACCCTGGAAGGATGCGGAGGAGAAGTTGTTGAGGGCAGTGGTGATTTTGACAGCGACAGGTAAGAAGTTGGTGCTCGGGCCAGCCGGGAGCAGCTCAGCATGAAGGAGGCTGCAGATGTCAACGACTACATGTCGAGTGACTCTGAGCCTCCGTGTGCACTGCTGCTCAGAGAGGTTCAGGAAGCTGAGCCTCGGTCTGTGGACCCTGTGGCGAGGGTAGTGCCCTCTGCGACGCATCTCTCTCTGCAGTTGCCCTCCCTCCTGCTGTGCAGGTGGATGTGTCACAGCACTGTGCTGTGTTGTGGAGCTCCACATATCAGAGTTGGACGGCGTGGCCGGCGAGGCTGTTCGCCCTCCGAGGAGGTCATGACTGCAGCTACAGCAGCCACCATCCGGAAGATGTACATCTGAGATGTACATGTGTCTGGACACCGGGGTAAGTGTGCAAGTTGGTGAATTTTATTGTTAGGAAAAGGGTGGTGGAGGCCAAACTTTGTCCAAAGTGACAGAATGGCCTCCTGCAATGAGTGAGGGTCTCCCCCACCCACCTGTCAAATGGACCTTTGCAGCTGCCACAGGCTGATGGCTGCAACACATCCATTTGAACTGGGAGTGTTTCCACCAATATGGGAAACAGTCCCAGTTGTTTGTAAAATCCCACCCCTCCTGAAATATCTCCTTAATCAGGTCTGTTAACGACCTGAAATACCTAAATAAATACTTTAAGTGGCACCCCGCCGGCTTTAATTGCCTGCGGGAGTCCCACTGGGAAACCCGGAAGTGGGCGGGTTGGAGCCAGGCTCCTGACCCGCCCGGGGAATCTCCGATTTTCGGAGCCCCCCGCCAGGAACGCACCCGATAGCGGGTGCTAATATCGAGCCTAAGAAGCTCAACACCATCCAGGACAAAGTAGCCTGCTTGATTGGTAACCCATCCACCACCCTAAACATTCACTCCCTTCACCACTGGCACACCGTGGCTGCAGTGTGTACCATCTACAGGATGCACTGCAGCAACTCGCCAAGGCTTCTTCGATAGCACCTCCCAAACCCGCGACCTCTACCACCTAGAAGGACAAGGGCAGCAGGCACATGGGAACAACACCACCTGCACGTTCCCCTCTAAGTCACACATCTATCCGGACTTGAAATATATTGCCGTTCCTTCCTCGTCACTTGGTTAAAATCCTGGAACTCCATACCTAACAGCACTGTGGGAAAACCTTCACCACACGGACGGCAGCGGTTCAAGAAGGCGGCTCACCACCACCTTCCCAAGGGCAATTAGGGATGGGCAATAAATGCTGGCCTTACCAGCGACGCCCACATCCCATGAACGAATAAATAAAAAATAAACATATAAGATTCTGAGAGAACTTGACAGGATAGATGCTGAGAGGTTGTTTCCCCTGGGCATAGTCGCAGGATGAAGGGTTGGCCATTTATTAATTTCTTCACTCAGAGGGTTGTGAATCTTTGGAATTTTCTACTCCTGAGGGCTGTGGATGCTGAGTCGTTGAGTATATTCAAGGCTGAGATAAATAGATTTTTGGACTCTAGGTGAATCAAGGGATATGGGGATCGAGTGGGAAAGTGGAGTTGAAGTTGAAGATCAGCCACGATTTTATTGAGTGGTGGAGCAGACTCGAGGGGTCGTGTGGCCTACTCCTGTTCCTATTTCTTACGTTCTTATGTTTTTTTGTGAATAAACAATTTATAGCTATTCTCGAGACAGTTCATGAAATGCTGAAGTATAGTTTTATCCAATGTTTACAAGCCAACACATAATGGCTTTACTATATTTTGGGTAACAATGTTTAATCCAGCTAATGATCTTGGTGACAGATTTAAAATACAGGCTTGGAAGATTGTTGCCTAAAAATATGATTCCATGAAAGAACTGTTTTCCACATCCAGCTTGCAAAACAAAACAAGATGTGGCTTGAAGCTTTCTAGTCTCTCAGTGTTATAGCATTGATGGCTTGATTCCACAAACATAAATGTTAGACCTAGAGTGCTAAATAATGTTTCTTTCCAATCTGTCCTTGAGGGCCTACATGGCTTATTGCTGGTATCTGACCTATCATCCTGTGCATTTGTTTGTTGCTTTAACAATTTGTGGAACTAAAGCCAAATATACATTGCAGAATATCCATAATGCAACATGAATTCTTCCAGAAACCGAAGGACCTAAATTCAAAAAAGTTGCAAAACAAATATCTACAGTGGTCCATTGGCACATGCATCATTTTGTTATTGAAATTATTCTTATCTGAAATTATTGTAAGTCACCAAGTTGCAATTTATCATCCATTCTGCTCTTTCTCCAGTAGTAATAGGAAATACATGCATTCCTATTCATCAATCCATCAAACTGATTAATTTCAGAAAGGCGTGAAAGTTGCATTAACTTCACAAGTTTTTTTGAAATGTGGAATCACAGCATAAAAATGAAATCCAAGTGTCAGATGTACTTGTGTTGGGGATTTCTTGAAATTCTGACTCTGATTCCTCAATCCTTCATGATGGTGTGGTCTGCTTCAAAGTATAGGTGCCAGCTGTGGTTCAGTGGTAGCACTCGTGCTTCCAAGTCAGGAGGTTGTGGGTTCAAGTCCCACTAAAGACTTAAGCACATAATCCAGGCTGACACTCCAGTGCAGTATTGAGTGAGCGTTGCACTGTCGGAGGTGCCATCTTTGCACGAGACGTTAAACCGAGGCCCCATCTGCCCTCTCAGGTGATGGAGAAGATCCCACAGCACTATTTGAAGACCAGGGGAGTTCACTCCGGTGCCCTGCCCAACACTTATCCCTCAACTGACACCTAAGACAGATTATCTGGTCATTTTCTCATTACTGTTTGTGGGACATTGCTGTGTGTAGATTGGCTTCAGCATTTCCTACAACACAACAGTGACTACGCTTCAAAAGTACTTCTTTGGCTGTAAAGCGCTTTGGAACATCCTGAGGTCAAGAAAGACACTATATAAAAGCGTCTTTCTTTTTTATTTCTTTATAGTTAGATAATAGATCATTTTTATGTATACACAAATATTTGCTGCACATCATTTGGAATATAAACTTCAAAATTATTAATAGAATAATTACTTCCTTGTGCAATTTATTTTGCAAGGGTGACTTAAATTTGAAATTAAAACTAATTATTTTCTGTTGAAAATGTTGCAGAAACAGTGGGATGGAAAATAAGCCAGACATATTTTTGCATAGAATACATCCATAATTTAGAAAAACCAATTTACTAGCTAGTCAGTTAGAACAACTCTAATAAGAACATAGTGATTTTTTAGTCTATTGACTTTGTTTTTACACCAAGTATTATAATGTGTGATGTGATCCAAACAAAAATTTCTTTTTAGAATGCCAATATATTATTTCAGTAATAATTTAAAAGCCACAACTCTTATGCACTGAAACTTGATGTGGTCAATGCAACTGAAAACTCTTCAAACTTAGTTTTCTGGAATTCAAAACCACTATCCTGTTTAAGCTATGAAAATGCTGCCATGTTTGTGGTGTACCAGAAAATATTTTTAACATTTCACAACATGAATTTTGATTTAGCAGTTTACTGCATCAGCTGAATTAAACTGCAGTGCAAGGTGGAGTATCCGTTTGTAAGCCTTTCCAAAAGATTCAAAAATCTAAACAAAAGAGAAAATTCACAAAAACAAAAGCAAGCATTTGCCTTTACTGATGTACCAGGTCCTATGTTTAGATTATGTGCATTGAGATCCTGTACTTGTGCACTAAATGTGCTGGCAAAGATATACTTGCTTGCATGACATTGTCTGAAAGGAGATTGAGGTATTGTTATCCCAAGACCAAGTTGCATTATAACTGCATACCATAATTAGCTTTACACTATCATAACTTCAATAAAACAATTATGCCTATTAAACTTGGAATGCTACACACTTAACAATTCATCATTTGCCAATCTACAATTAAGCTAATCACCTTCTTTGCTCAGTTTTTCATTTTCTACCTAATAATTCACAACATAATAGAAAAGCTTCATTCTAAGTGGCAATAAGTACACATTAGCTACTAAGTTACCAGCTATTAACACTGTGAATCATGCAGTTAAAGATTACTATGCTTTAAAATCTGTATAACATCAGCAAATTGCTACAAGGATATGAAAATGTTAAAAACACAGTACCTACAAGAATTCCTTTGGATAAACAACTACAACACTCTTCATGCAATAAGTATCATATGGTCATCTAGCTTAATTTTAATACAGCACAATGTCAAGCATTGTATCTAAAATATGTACAAAATAATGTTTTTGGCAGTTAAGCCACATATTTCATTTCAACGTGTTTCTTTCAACTTATTATCTGAGCCTTGCAATCTTTATACCCCTTATGGTATCTTTTATCTTAAAAATGACAGAACTAACTCAAATAGCTAAGCAGAAGCTTCCATACTAAATGAAAACTGGCTTAAATAGAGGCAATGTAGTGGCTGCAAATAAACTCTTAAATTCAGTTCATGTAATGCTGCAGTTTCAGGTATTCCAGGACATTACTCCAGTAACCTCGTACTAAGTACAGCATTCAGGAATTTAATGAGGGCACTGAAATACAGAATTTATTCCATGAGAGGCAAAGTCACAAATATGTTAAGAGTTTTCATTGTACTGCCTGATGAAAGCAAATTAGTTATCACCAAAAGAGATTAACTGGTCATTCATCACATTACTGTTTGTGGGACCTTACTGTTCACAAATTGCCATTGTGTTCACCTACATAACAATGGTGGCTACACTTTGAAAAGTAATTCATTGGTTGTGAAGTATTTTGGAACGTCCTATGGATGTAAAGGGTGCTATATAAATGCAAGTATTTGTTATTTCTTTTGATGAGTAAATAGCTGTATCAGTTAGGCAGCAAATAGGAATATTTACACTAGTTTATATATGTAACAAGTAAAACTTTCATTTCTATTTTCAACCGATTAGTGGCACAAGACAACTAATCAGTCACAAAATAGTTCTTCCACTAAAGCTGAAATTCATTATTTTCAGAAGCGTGATTTCAAATATTGCTCTAAATTAGTAGAAACTTAAAAAGAGCAAAACAAATGCCTGCATATGTGACCACAAATTCTTCAAATTTGTGGTTGAGTAAAAATATGGAAAAAGTTCTGATTGAACTAGTTTTGAACGATCATAGCACAAGACCACAATACAACTCCCCATAAACATACTTTTATTGTAAGTATGCATTACCTTAAAATGATTCTGTTACAGTATTTCAATTGTCGCTTGAACTTATACAGCACACTTCAGGAAAATAACGTTTATGATGAAGATTTGCAGACTTCAATTTTTGAATTAAAAATGAATGCTGCTTTCACTTTTGACTTTCTGCCTGTGGTATAAGAGCCAATAATTATAGGATTTCGCCACCACAGGATTGATGTAGACAACTCAGCATCCAGGACACAGAGTGAACCCTGGAACAAGCTCAAGATAAACCAATAGGCTGCCAGAGCAAGCAAGCAACTGAATAAATAATTTGATCTGAATCCTAGAAGATGCATCTGCTAACAATTTGCACCTTTTGGAAATACAGTTGATTAAATAGATTATATGAGTGGAAAACAAATAAAAACTGTAAAACATAAATTTTCCAGAATATTTATAATGCTTCTGTAATTTCTTTTGTTTCAAAAATATAAGACTTATTCTGGGAGAACCTGTAACTTATCATTTCAACATAAATTAACATTTGGACCAATCTACACGGAACAAACAAGAATTCTGACGGTTGAAGCTGAAAAAATATGTTCTTTCAGCTGGGATTTTTTTCATTTTTTAAAAATAAAGCTACTGCTACTCACTGAAGTTCAATAATGAAAAGGTGGAGGTAATGAGACTAGTTCCATTTTCTGCATTTTGATTTGCTTGAAGTCATACACTGGCAGTCAGAGGAGTTCCCAGCCCAAATTTGTGGAGCCTAATAAAACAGTAACTAGCAATGGACTGTTCCAGAAATAAATCATCTGCATTCATTTCAGCTTCTCAGCAGGGTAAGCCTTGGCTTAGTGGTAGCCCTCTTGCCTCAATCAGGGGTCGTGGGTTTAAGCTCCACTCCAGCACATGGGGCTCGATTTTCCCAGGAAATTGCAGGTGTGTTGGGGTCAGGGGGGCTCCGAAAATCGGGGAAATCCGATTCGGAGCCTGGCTCCAACCCGCAGACTTCTGGGTTCCCCACTGACCCGCCTGGGTGTGCACACGCCTCCCGAATGCGGAAGTCCCACCGGCAATTAAAGCCGGTGGGGTGATCATTTACACAGTTGTTGAGCTAATTAAAGTACTTCATTTTCTCCACATTTTGGCTGGGGTGCGATTTTGAAGCATCCTCAGCGTGTTTCCCATGCTGTGGGAAACACTCCATGTTGCAACAGATGTGTTGCAGCCAGCAGCCAGTGAGACATTCAAATGCTTTATTTGTCAGATGGGGAGAAAAGGTCACTTATTGCAGCAGGGCACTCTGTTATTTCAGACAAAGTTTTGGCTGCAAGATCTTCGTGTTTTCACTGAAAATTCTTACTTATCACTCAAAATTCTGCTGTTCAAACATATTTAGCTACTTTGCGGACCCCCTCAAACTCACACCATCAAGTTGGGGGGCACCAAGGCTGCATTCACCACTGCATCCGAGGACGAGCAACCTCACCAGCCTCGCCAGGCGTGGCTTCCACCTCCTCCACATGGAGCTCCACAACACAGTGCTGTGCCTCAGGCACCTGCACAAGAGCACAGAGGGCAACAACAGAGAGAGCGCCGTCGTAGGAGGCACTACCCTCGCCACAGGGTCTACAGACCGAGGCTCAGCTTCCTGGACCTCTCTGAGGAGCAGTGCATACAGTGGCTCAGAGTTAGTCGCCAGGTAGTCGCAGACATCTGCAGCCTCCTTCATGCCGAGCTGCTCCCAGCTGGGCTGAGAAGCATCTCCTTCCCTGTCGCTGTCAAGGTCACCACTGCCCTCAACTTCTTCGCATCCGGATCATTTCAGGATGCCACCGGGGATATCGCCAGGGTCTCTCAGTCGTCTGCACACAAGATTATCAGGCAGGTCACCGATGGCTTGTTTCGCAGGGCCTCACAGTACGTCAACTTCCCCACGGATGACCTCAGCCAGACGGAGAGGGCAGTGGGATTCCATTCTGTGGCTGGCTTCCCACGGGTGCAGGGTCCAATCGATTGCACCCATATAGCAATACGAACACCTCCACACGAGCCAGGACTGTTCATCAACAGGAAAGAGTACTCCATCAACACTCAGCTCATTTGTGACCACCGCAAAAGATTCCTTCACATGTGCGGCAGATTCCCTGGCAGCTGCCACGTTTCCTTCATCCTCTGGGAATCCAACACCCGCCCCTCTTCCACACACCAAACACCCTTAAGGGCTGACTCCTCGGGGACAAGGGATGCCCCCTGCACACGTGACTCATGAACCCCATCGCCGAGCAACAGTGTCGATATAACAGCCACATCGCCACCAGGTCTACAAATGAGTCCACTCAGGGCCTGAATGGACTCATTTGTGAAGCTCAATGGAGGCTAGCCTTCTCTCCATCGCAGACATTCCTGCACTTACCCATGATAGTATTTCAGAGAGTTGCTCACATCGCTGCGACACTATCTCAGAGATTCCCTCCCATACCAGTGCCACCATTCCACTCATGCAGGAGTTGGACTCCTCCATCCTCTGTGCTTTGTGGAGAGTGCGCGTGGCACCTGTTCCAGGACCTCGCAAATGTGCTACTGTCCCTCGATCATTCTCCTTTTAAAGGATGGCCCCCAGGGGTCAGCATCTGCGTCCAGCTGAACAGAGCCTGGAGAGGAGTGCGCCCACCGACGAGCACTCTCCGCAGCTGCCCCTGCCACCAGTCACTGCTCGTGCTCACATGTGTGTGGTGACACACCAGGTGCCAACCCAACTAACTGAGGACTCGGACCCACCGAAGTGAGTATCTGCGCTGGAGGATGGCTCTCTCAGATGTGACAGTGCACCCTCAGAGACCAGCAGGTCCTCTAAGAAATCGCTCTCTGCCGTCATAGCAGTCGCTGAAGGTCCTGTAAGAGAACAGAAGGCAATATTAAGAATGTTGCGATGAGCATACTGAGGTGCTGAAGATGGCAAGGCATGTTAACATTAATTCATATTGTAGGTGCTGAATGTTAAAGTTATGTCACCAGACATTTGTCAGGTACCAGTCTCAGCGTCCCCGACGGATAGGCACTCAAGGGTTCAGCTGAGCTCCAGCACCTCCTGCTCCGTGTCTGTGAGGACAACGATTTGTTGCAGCCCCCCTTCCGGTCCTCGCCCTCTCCCGTGCATTCTGAGCTCTCTTCTCCTATAAGGGGAGAAAGTACAGACGCGTGAGTGAGTGATGGTGACGTGGCCAACCGATGAATGCATTGGTTTGGGTGCGGCTGACCGTGAAAGAGATGCATCAGAAGGTGAGAATGAGACAGGGCCATGACATTGTATGAGGATTGGGTTGAGTGGTAGTGGTGGGGTGACGAATGGGGAGGTGAGGAAGTGCTGAGGATGTGCAGGTAAGTTGAGGATGAGCCTTAAGTGGGTGTGGGGAGTGATGTGATAGAGTAGTCTTGGCAGTGCAGAATGAGTTGGTGGGTGGGGGTGGTGATGTGGAAGACGGAATGTAAGTGAATCAGTAAGTGTACTCACTTTGACTGACTTAGTGAGATCATTAAAGCGCTTCCTGCTCTGGATCCAGGTGCGGGAGATGTTGCTGCTGCTGGTGCTCCTCTGCCACACCGAGCCAGGCCTTCTTGGTGGCAGAGACAGGCCACTTCCTACCGTCTGCCGGGTAGAGTACATCCCTCCTCCTCCTCACCCCATCCAGTAGCATCTGGAGTGAGGCATCGTTGAATCTTGGAGCATCCTTGCCCCTGTGCTGCTCCACTGTGGTGTGTGGGCGTTTGCTCCAGGAGCAGCCATTGGAGGACTGCCCCTTTAAATAGATCTCCTCCAGCTGACAGCATGTGATGCGGGTGCACAGTCCTCCCACTGCGCAGCTTTCGGATGGCAAACCCAGAAGCCACGTTAAATAGCTCCAATTGACACGCAATCGCGTGCGAAACGGACAATTTTTATTGGGCAGGTTACCCACGCACCCAATCACCCCCCCGCCCCCCCACCCCCGCTACCATCCCGCCTCCATGCTAATGTCAGGGCCATAATCTCAGCTGACACTCCAATGCAATACTGATGGAGTTCTGCTCTGTCAAAGATGCCGTCTTTCAGATGAGGTGGTAAACCAAGGTCCCATCTGCCCTCTCAAGTGGACGTAAGAGGTCCCATGGCACTATTCAAAAAAGAGCAAGGGAGTTCTCCTGATGTCCTGACCAATATTTTTTTTTAAAAGTGCCTGTTTTATCACATGAAAGATCAAGATAATAACGTGATCAGATACAGCAATCCTTCTACTATGTTCTGATCCCAAAGACCATTTCAGATGCCTGGATTCTGAAACACATTTCTAATCACCTTGTTGTAATTACTCATTTCACTTTGTTAACAGCAATTGTTCTTGTTTTGTCACTGTCATGAATAATATTGCGTAATCATTTTGGTCCTAATACAAGATTCTTCTAAAGTAAGATGACTTGATAACTGTTAATCAAAGGCTATCAAAAATGACTCTCAATGATGGCAATTTTATGTTTTTTTAAAAAAATACTGAGATTCAATAGCAAAGTAACCAGGGAAAATTTCATCAACCATTTCACTCTTTCAATATGCCAAGTCCAGAACTCTGCAGCTATGAATATTGGGCTTTCTCCATTCAACAGTAACAAATTGGTGTAACAAATCCATGTCTTGGATATTACAGAACATTTTTTCTTGGTTAATGATATGAGGAAGCTGGTGCATCATTCTTTTAAATCATTGAATAGTCAATAAAAATATTCAAGACCCTTTTTGCATTTTAACTCATCAGAAGAATTTATAGGAATTGTCCAATTTTTGCTGAAAACCTGAAAAATTCCAGTATCAGAAAAGCAAAGCTATTGCCTTTCCTTCAAATAACAGGGTTGTGGTACAGTCCAAATCAATCCTTTTCAAACCATTGGCCCCGATATTTACAGGGAGGCAGGGAGGGAGCAGGGGAACCCAGTGGGGAATCCTAGAAAAACCAGGGACGTGGAGGTCCTGTCGAATTTAACGGCTGGACCTCATTATCATTTTCTTCTTCCATTTCCCACCTGGTAGCCGGACAGACTGACAGCATGACTGGCTGCCAGGCAGGGAAATCAGCAGCGGGAGGCTGTAGCTGGGGCCCATTGGGGACAGTCCCCAGCAATCGGGAGAGATCAGGGGTGCAGGGTGGGAGGCAGAGCCCAGAAATGGCAAGGGCGGGTCGGCTGATCGTGGGGCAGGCCGGAGATCGGGGGTGGTGGGGGGTGTCAGCCGATCGCATCAGTGAGGCTGAAGGTTTGCTTGAGGGGCTGGGGGGAGCACTCCTGCCCCTCCTGGCCCACAAGGAGTACTCTAAAAAACACCTATCAGCTGCAGCCAGCTGCTTCAGTCCCCATTTCACTGCCAGGTTTCCCGAGCCCTAGAAAACCCGGCCGGCAGTTGTCAAATTTAAATCCCAACTGCTTTGTGGGAGCCTGATTTAAATATGATAATGAAGTGTCCCGCTTCTCCAAGATAGGACACGTGCATGCAGCGCTACCTGTCGGCAGGCACATACGTGGCAGGTTGCAGATGCGTTCCCCGATTTTTAATTTGTAACACCCCACCCCCCGATCCTCTCCCGTGCATCTTGGGGGGATAATATTGACCCCAATGTATCAATACAAAGTCTTTACAGTTCCACTTTTTCCAAGCAAGATTAACTTTTCACAAATGGAGATGATTGCTACAGATTTAGAGAGAGGGCATTTTGGGACCAAGGCACATCGTGGAAATAATGACCAAACATAATGAGGACTTTCCATCAGCCAAAGACCCAAACATATCATTTTGGTTTACGTTTTTCTAACTCTCCGGCTTAATTGATGTAGAATGTTTATGGTGAGTGATTCTAATTAATGTTTTTTTTTGGCACTACAAATCAGAGGGGCTTTTTGTGTCTTTATAAGTTAAGCAGTTGGGTTACAATGTGGAAAGCAATAAGGGTACTAGTATTCATGTGATGGTCATTCTGCCTGGAAGCTGAATGGATTTTCCCTGCTCTCTTAGCTACGCCCTAGTGATTATTTTTATCCCTTAGTTTTTTAAATATGATTGCAACTTCTTTCATCTAAACAAGAGCACATTACAAGGAAGGTCTGGTAGAAAACATCAGGTTTTCACTGTGGTTTATCAAATGGTCTCTGCTATACAGCCAAGCAACTGATTTCTCTGCAATAGTTCCTATATTGTATGGTTGAAATAAACCTTAAAATGAGCACAGCTGAGAAATACATTGAGTAATTGAAATCTCCACCACCACAAGTTTAAATTATGTGCCATTTTTATATATTGCTGACATATGATTTATGAGGATTACTGCATGTCATAACTTGAAGTGCCAAGAAATTGCCATCGTTATCCGAAGATGATCCCAAAGAGATCATTGCCCCAGTTTTGCAAGACAAGCTTTTGGGTCTTTGGATGCTAACCTAATTATGTCCGCAGCACAGGGTTCAAACTGCACGTATTTCAAGCACTACGCACAACAATTTTCCTTCTGCACACTCTTTCATTGTGCCTAAGCTATGTGGCACACTTTTCTCGAAGGTAGAAGATGCAGGTAAGGAACTGCACACAGATGCTGAAGTTTCCATGCGAAGGAGCTCCTCTGCTGTTAGGAGGATTCTCGATGGGATTAGAAGCCATGGATGCAGAGGGATGTCCTGTCCTCCTAACAGCCATCCACCCAGTATTTCTTCTCCTTCAAATAATGTGGGCAGTGTAGAATGTTGCACAGTGAAGGCATCATAGCTGCCTCCTGGACAACGGCCACTGACATGCATGATGATGTTTCTGTGGTCAGTTATCACCTAAACATTACTTGAGTGTAAACCGTTTTTTTTCAAGAAACCTATGGGGTTGATATGAAGAGCCCCGATGCCCTCATTGTTACCCTGTGCAACTGTTTGCACTCGACACTGCTACCTGGTGAAAGCTGTGCATCTGATCCAGTCATGCCTCCTTTCCACAGGAAAAGTAATGAAGGTGTTGCTCCTTACAAACATAGCAGTTGCCATTTCCTGATGCTGCAGCTGCCTCCTGAGGTGAAATGAAAGGATCTAGCAGCATGAAAACTTCATGCTGTGGTAACCATCACGTCTACAGGAAAAGCCATCACTGATACAGATGTTGCCTACAAGTCATTGTACAACAGATAGCACAACTCTGTGGCAGCCTGTCTTGTATAGCAGAGATAGCAAAGACAGATGTCCTCAGATATGTCCAAGTATAGGTCTCAAGAAAGTCATGAGTGTGGCCAAAACATCTTGGCAATTGTTGAATCAGCGTTTGTTGGCTCTTCACAAATTCGTCTTCCTCATCTCAATTATACAGTACATTCCGAACCTACAAAGGGATACCCTTCCTCACCTCTTTGTAAGGTGTGGTCAATGCTAGTCCCTATAAAAATCAAGCACCCCATGAATCAGTCAAGCACACAAGACTGTCAACCACTGCATGCAACCCTGCCGGTGATAACATTTACCTTTATAGTTAATCTCCGTTACAAGTAGTGGAAGTATTCTTGCCGTTGACAAATAATACATTAATAAGTAGGACACCTTTTGTATTCTAATCGTGTGGATTAACAGTATTTTTGTATATTGCATGATTCTTATTTTAGGTGATTTATTTCAAGTGTAAGATATTCCCAGAATACTGAACCTGGGTAAGTTCAGATTGAACAATAAAGCTGGTGGGGTGGGTGGGCGGGGGGGTGTTGAGAGGGAAGGGGAAATACATCAACCAATGTATGCTTTAATCCAAGGATAGGTTTGCTTAACTAACAGCAAACAAATATTTAAGGTAGCAATCATTTTATTTTACAATTTCACTAGTAACACTCCTAGCAGAAACGATAATTTTCACTTGTAATATTCAGCTAGAGGTAAATCTCCAAAATGTGCAAGCAGTGAGCAAAGTTTCTCGGCACTAGCGCATATTGGAAAAATTTAGGTTAATGTCTACACAACAATGTGCAGAAACGTGTTAATTCTCAAACTGGAAAATTTTATCACCAGCTCTTATAAACCAACTATTAACTTTGCTTGCATAAAAAAGCACCAATTAAAGGTGCATGTCAAAATTTTCTGTCTTGATGTAATAATGTAATAACAAAGGCAGAATATCTTCCTTATAACTTAAGAATAAAATACTGGAAGGATATTAACACGCAAATATAAATGTTCCTATTTATGTTTAATTTGCTGTAACAAGCTAGCAAGCATGAAATTATCTCATCCACTGTATCGAGGCTGTTGTTCAATAACTTTACTCTGGTGTAATTTTTCAGTAGTTCCATTTTTAAAGAGTGAATGACTGTATAAAAAGTATAAATACCAGTTTGAGGTAAGAAATTGTGTAGTTCTGCATTTATGCGAACTATCAAAAGTCACACTGTCCGATTGAAGCAACCCCATGTAGGTGACAATCTTGTTGCTCCCAAGTGAAAAGCTTGATATTTTTTGGTAAGATTCACAGCAGTCCCTCACATGGTTGCATTTTAAGGAAATAGCTTTTAAAAATGTGAGAGGATCTATGAGAAACACACAGATTAGATATATACCCATAACACTATTCATGCATCCTGCAAAGATTAATATAAGGAAACATGTAAGCTTTTTGCACTGAGAAAGTGAATTGTTCAATCTGGAGTTTTGCCATAATGAAAAACATACAAACAAAATCTCATTGTAGAATTTATTTGTGGCTATAGCAAGCACATGTTTGACACTTGATAAAGTAACCTAAATAATTATGTTTGTGATTACAGTATGAGTCATTCACAGAGTATTACAGTATTTCATAAACTCTTAACAGAATAGATCACCCTTAAGATGGCAGTCTAATGAAAAAACATTTTCTTTACCTACTTCACTGCAGTTGCAAGCATGAAATCTGAGTAAATTGACATTTTACTGTGCCTCTGGTAAATGAAAAGAGTCTTGTTTATGTACAAGTGGCTCATTCTTTTAAAAAAAAGCTTTAAAAAAAATTCAGCCTTTTGATGTAGTTCCCAGCATGACCATTTGTGAAAAGAATGCAGAATGTGATGGCAGCAATTAATTTGTGAAATTTGAGTGAAACTTATTAGGAGACAGAATACTGAAATTGCCTCATTTTAAGCTTATGCAAGCAAACGTAGTTCCTATGTTCAAGAAAGGCAGCAAAGTCACACCTCACAACTACAGACCCTTGGAAATTTAGGACACATAGCTTCCCCTGTCAATTTAGGATGTCACCTCCTGAAAAACATCTGTGTAGTTGGTCAGGCAACATCCACACCATTCTGAAGCTGGGTTGACTATCATTTATTGGTAGTATTACATCACTAAGAGCTGTGAAACTTGATCAGCAAGTGTTTGAATGGCTTCAGATTCTTATAAGTGTCATGTCAGCTGACTCATGAGTTTGAGAACTGGATTTTCCAAGAAGATCTCCACCTGGAAAATAGCTTATCCTGCACTATAACATTACCAGCCAATAAGAAAATAACAATGTTGATATCAAGTGGCAGGGAGAGAGTTTACCCTCAAGCAACATCTGATCTTAGGGAGCAGGGCAATTCTTGATATCTGACTTCTTGTTTGACAATTTAGTGTAGTTTATCCAGAAGAGAAAGGTAGAAAACTGAAAGTAGACCTTTTTCTAACTTTCAGAAGATGAAACTGTGTGAAAATGGCCTGTCACTTGACGAATTCTTCATTTTTCAGACTGATTTGAAAACAATGGTTTCCCATTCGAGCATGTGTCACTTCAAATTGAATAAGGAAATATAACTTCAACAATCTTTTCATTTTAGTCTTACTTGGAAAAGCTTTTACAAAATTCATATGAAATGAAATCATGGGTCATATTGAAGGCACCAGAGAAATTGTATATAAGCAGTGATGCCAGGGAAAGGAGTTTTCTACTGAAAGCAAAGTTTGAAATCAACATAAAATATTTTATACAATGCAACTCTAATTAATTTTAAGTGTGGGGGAAGTGCAAATTTGAGTTACAACTTTAACACTGCCAATAAAGGCTTCTCACATAACACAGGAGATGATAAAAGAGATGAAGAATACTACCTGAAATCTCTTAAACGAGTTTGGATTCCAACAATAGTCTCAGTTGGGCTGATTATCTTTCCTGTGATATATTAATATATTAGATGCATTGATATTCATAGAACCATAGAATGATACAGCACAGAAGGAAGCCATTCAGCCCATCCTGCCTGTGCCGGCTCATTGAAAGAACTATCCAATTAGTCCCCACTCCCCTGCTCTTTCTCCATAACCTGTCTACTGGACATTTTTCAGTCAATACCTGGTGTTGCCATAGGCATACAGACACATCACTACTATTTTGAGGCTGTTGCTTATTGTCCTGAAGGAGTAATTTTGTTCAAATAGTCAGAAGTATATATGCAAACACAAAATGCATTACTCATAACTTACACAAGTATAAATGTTAAAAGGCCATAAATCTGGCTCAGATAAACAATTAGGCAAAAGGTAACTATTCTATCCTAAACTCTAGCACTCACATCTGTTATCAATTTTACATGACTGAGGAACTGTCGAACAAATGACATGCACACTACAAATAGTGTTATAAAGGCCATGTAATCCCACTGCAGTCTCTTTATAAAGCATGCAAACATGTTTATTCCAGAACAGTGAAGACGATTACATTTACTCTGTTTTATTGGGTAAACCTAGAACAAACCAGATCAGTAGGATTTTAACCTTTGAAAGTCAGGTTGTAAGGATTCTTGAGCAAAGTTATTTGATTGCAACAATTTATTTTTATTGTTTATCAGACAAAAATATAATCGTATATGAAGATTTTCTACACTTCAAAAGAAGATAACCTTAAAAGAAGGGTATATGCTAACATTTTCTGTGGACTGTGTTGTCACGTGACAACTTCCACTCAAGTCACATTCACAAACAGGACAGCCTTTGTTCTTTCCGTGCTGACAAGTTTCCCAAAACTATTTTCCCTTCAACCCAAGTCTCAGTGTTACTTTCTTTGAATACATGCTCTTTAAGCAAGAACCAAATAAGCATTACATATCCAAATGAATACTGAATGGACAAAAGGACTGAGTGGTACAGTGGGTTTTGCACACTGTGCTTTTACTTCTGAAAACTGGGCTTGAATACAGCCCACAATGATTTGTTGACATCTTCTCCCTCTGTTAGCTGCAAGTGTTTCATGAAGAATTTAGGGAGTCTAGTTCAGATCCTAGTGGGCACAAGTCTATTGCACAAAATGACCCATATTTTGGCACTAATCAGCAGGTCACTCAATGAGGCCATAGGGTGTAGTGGACTGTACTTTTCTCACAAGACCACACCTACACCAAAAAGTGACTTGTTAAACTATCAACTATTCCATTGGCTCAGGGCAAGAGTGGACATCATCAGAAGCTCCAACTGGTCATAAAGATGAAGAAATTAACAAGCTCTACATGTTCCTTGCTAAGATTATCCCAATAAAACTTAAATATTAAAAGGGAGGTCCATGAACACAGTAATGCAGAATCTCTCATCATCCAAGAGCTTAGCCCTTTTTAATCTAGGAGATTCAAATCATGTCAATAAACAATTTGAAATTTGGAAAGTTTGTCTTCTATCTACAAATCAGAGCACCACTTCAATAGACTCAGCAACCTCAAGTTCCTATATTCGAAAATGTTTCAGTAGCCTGCTCAATGGCTCAGTCAAAAAATGCATCTAACTTAATGTAGAAGTGAGCTTTACAGGCCAGAAAGGTCCTTCATTCAATCCCTAATTGATGCTGAATAATCGCTCTTGGGCACTGGTGGGGTGATAAAATTGGCTTCAACATCCCTGAGCTAAAAAGATTTTAAAAAACAGCCAGGATTCCTGCTCCTGATCATTATCCAGTGGCGCATGGAATGTGCACCCATGTGAACATCAGGGACTGGACAGTCTACTGCATCTCAAAAGGAATTAAAAATTATCTGGGGACCCAATAGAAATCAACATTGCTACAAGAACTGGAGGTCCTAAACCTCCAGAAAGACAAATGTGGCCACAAATGAAACCAAAAATGATTTTAATTTTGCAGCAATAGTCACTAGTGGTCGGAAGTTTCTTGTCCTAGAAATATCGTGACAGAAGTTAAAATAATTGATATATGCAAAATGGCCACATTTCATTAAAGTAATTGTGCTTCTATTCAGCTTTTCTATTTTTGGAATTGATTTGTGCCTGAAGGCTCAATAGAGATAGGAATTTTCACTGGGGTGAACAATATCAAGAGCACTGGAAAGCAGTACAATAGAAAATAAATGGAAACTAAGAGGCTACTAAAGAAAACCCTTAATAAATATCAAATAATCAAACAAAACTAAGACTTATGGAAAAGCTAAAGATATTGAATGAAAGACAGAGGAATATATGAAAAAAATAAAACAGAAAGAACACAAAGTTAGGAGACAAGTAAAAAGAGATAAGGCAAGAACAAGGCATACATGAGAAACAGGGAGACGGAAAAAAGTTGGGAACAAAATAAAGCAAATAAGAAAAACATGCACAGGTGAAAAAAACAAGAACAAAAACAAAGAACTCTGGGTCTGTAACTTTCTCATCTTGCTACTTTAAAGAGAACAGCATAGAGGAAAGTAATAAAAATACATAACACTCGAGTATAAAACTAAAAATGAAAATAAGGAAACAGGACTAATGGTGACCTCATTTGCATTCAAGCTTTTTACTTAAATATTCTTGTGAAATCAGTTAACAGTATGTACTATTTTACTCCTGCAGGTTTGAATTAGAAACACTCCAAAATCTGCTTAAATGGTATTACCCATCATCAGAAAATGTTCCCCAATCTAATCATTCCAATCAAGCATATAATATTAGCATTTGGTTTACTG
The DNA here is from genome assembly GCF_035084215.1 of Heptranchias perlo. Lineage (NCBI taxonomy): Eukaryota > Metazoa > Chordata > Chondrichthyes > Hexanchiformes > Hexanchidae > Heptranchias > Heptranchias perlo. The sequence goes on along the minus strand of NC_090334.1, from coordinate 24,945,143 downwards.
ATCCCTATTGGCAACAACATAAGTTCTATAGCAATAGAATCATTAACCTACTTCCAACAGCATATTTTCATTATGTAAAGGAGGATGTGAAACAGGCCAATGAACATTTTCAGTCCAGGTTTATTTTAGAATCATAACAGGTTTCATAACTGTTATGATTCTGCAAAGGGATATGGGCAGGTTAAGTGAGTGGGCAAGAAGGTGGGAGATGGAGTGTAATGTGGGGGAATGTGAGGTTATTCACTTTGGAAGAATAGAAAAACAGAATATTTTTTAAATGGTGAGAAACGATTAAATATAGGTGTTTGGAGGAATATGAGTGTACTTGTACACAAAACACAGAAAGCTAACATGCAGGTACAGCAAGCAATTAGGAAAGCAAATGGTATGTTGGCCTTTATTGCAAGGGGGTTGGAGTACAAGAGTAAGGAAGTCTTGCTGCAATTTTACAGAACTTTGGTAAGACCACACCTGGAGTACTGTGTGCAGTTTTGGTCTCCTTATCTAAGGAAGGATATACTTGCCTTAGAAGCGGTGCAACGAAGGTTCACTAGATTGATCCCTGGGATGAGAGGATTATCCTGTGAGGAGAGATTGAGTAGAATGGGCCTTTACTCTCTGGAGTTTAGAAGAATGAGAGGTGATCTCATTGAAACAAATAAGATTCTGAGAGGGCTTGACAGGGTAGATGCTGAGAGGCTGTTTCTCCTGGCTGGAGAGTCTAGAACAAGGGGCATAGTCTCAGGATAAGGGGTCAGCGATTTAAGACAGAGGTGAGGAGAAATTTGTTCACTCAGAGGGTTGTGAATCTTTGGAATTCTCTACCCCAGAGGGCTGTGGATGCTGTGTCATTGAGTACATTCAAGAGTGAGATCGATAGATTTTTGGACTCTAAGGGAATCAAGGGATATGAGGATCAGGTGGGAAAATGGAGTTGAGGTCGAAGATCAGCCATAATCTTACTGAATGGCAGAGCAGGCTCGAGGGGCCATATGGCCTATTCCTGCTCCTATTTCTTACGCTCATAAGTGACTCATCAAACAATCGTGCCAGCTATAATTCATCAGTTCATAAAATCATAATCAGAGCTCTTCATGAAGTCTATGTTATAATTACATAGAAACATTGAAAATAGGAGCAGGAGAAGGCCATTCGGCCCTTCGCGCCTGCTCCGTCATTCAATATTATCATGGCTGTTCCTCTATCTCAATACCATATTCCCGCTCTCTCCCCATACTCCTTTGATGCCTTTTGTGTCAAGAAACCTATCTAGCTCCTTCTTAAATATATGCAGTGACTTGGCCTCCACGGCCTTCTGTGGTAGAGAATTCCACAGGTTCATCACCCTCTGAATGAAGAAATTTCTCCTTATCTCAGTCCTAAATGTCCTACCCCACATCCTGAGACTGTGACCCATCGTTCTGGACCCCCCCAGCCAGGGGAAACATCCTCCCTGCATCCAGTCTGTCTGGCCCTGTCAGAATTTTATATGTTTCAATGAGATCCCCTCTCATTTTTCTAAACTCTAGTGAATACAGGCCTGGTCTACCCAATCTCTCCTCAAACGACAGTCCTGCCATTCCAGGAATCAGGCTGGTGAACCTTCGCTGCCCTCCCTCTATGGCAAGTATATCCTATCTTAGGTAAGGAGACCAAAACTGCACACAATACTCCAGGTATGGTCTCACCAAGACCCTATATAACTGCAGTAAGACATCCTTGCTCCTGTACTCAAATCCTCTTGCAATGAAGGCCAACATATCATTTGTCTTCCTAACTGTTTGCTGTACCTGCATGTTTGCTTTCAGTGACTGGTGTACAAGGACACCCAGGTTCCTTTGAACATCAACATTTCCCAATCTATCACCATTTAAATAATACTCCGCCTTTCTATTTTTCCTTCCAAAGTGGATAACTTCACATTTTTCCACGTTATACTGCATCTGCCATGTATTTGCTCATTCACTCAACTTGTCTAAATCGCCTTGAAGCCTCTTTGCATCCTCCTCACAACTCAAGATCTCACCTAGTTTTGTGTCATTGGCAAACATGGAAATATTACATTTGGTTCCCTCATCCAAATCATTGATATATATTGTGAATAGCTGGGGCCCAAGCACTGATCCCTGCAGTACCCCACTAGTCGTTGCCTGCCACCCCGAAAAAGACTCATTTATTCCTACTCTCTGTTTCCTGTCTGTTAACCAATTTTCAATCCATGCCAGTATATTACAGCCAATCCCATGTACTTTAATTTTGCACCTCCTATGTGGGACTTTATCAAAGGCCTTCTGAAAATCCAAATACACCACATCCACTGGTTCTCCTTTATCTATTCTACCAGTTACATCCTCAAAAAACTCCAATAGGTTTGTCAAACACGATTTCCCTTTCATAAATCAATGTTGACTTTGTCTAATCCAGTTGATATTTTCCTTTATAATAGACTCTGGCATTTTCCCTACTACTGATGTTAGGCTAACTGGTCTGTAGTTCCCTGTTTTCTCTCTCCCTCCTTTTTTAAATAGTGGGGTTACATTGGCCACCCTCCAATCTGCAGGAACTGTTCCATAATCTATAGAATTTTGGAAGATGACAATCCATGCATCCACTTTTTCCTTACCTCTTTTCGTACTCTGGGATGTAGATTATCAGGCCCTGGGGATTTTTCAGCTTTTACTAATATTAATTTCCTTTAATTCCTCCTTCTCGCCAGTCCCTTGATTCCCTAGCATTTCTGGGAAGTTATTTGTGTTGTCTTCTGTGAAGACAGAACCAAAATATTTATTTAATAGCTCTGCCATTTCCTTGTTCTCCATTATAAATTCTTCCATTTCTGACTGTAAGGGACCTACATTTGTCTTCACTAATCTTTTTTTTTACATACTTGTAGAAGCTTTTACAGTCCACTTTTATGTTCTTTGCAAGTTTACTCTCATAATCTATTTTTCCCCTCATCATCAATCTCTTGGTCCTTTTTTGCTGAATTCTAAACTGCTCCCAATCCTCAGGCTTTGCTACTTTTTCTGGCAACTTTATATGATTCCTCTTTGGATCTAAGACTATCCTTAATTCCTTTTGTTAACCACGGTTGGGCTGCTTTTCCTTTTGTGTTTTTGCACCAGAAAGGAATGTCTAACTGTTGCAATTCATGCACTCGTTCCTTAAATGTTAGCCATTGCCTATCCACCGTCATGCCTTTTAATGAAGCTTCCCAATTTATCATAGCCAACTCACTCCTCATACCTTCGTAGTTTCCTTTGTTTAGATTTAGGATCCTTGTTTCGGATTGGACTACTTCACTTTCCATCTTAATGAAGAATTCTATCATGTTATGGTCACTCTTCCCTGAAGGACCCGGAACAACAAGATTATTAATTAACCCCTTTTCAATGCACAATACCCAATCTAGGATAGCCTGTTCCCTGGTTGGCTCCTCAATGTACTGGTCTAAAAAACCATCTCGTACTCACTCCAGGAATTCATCCTCCACAATATTATTGCTAATTTGGTTTGGCCAGTCTATATGTAGATTAAAGTCACCCATGATTACTGTAGTGCCCTTGTTACATGCATCTCTAATTTCCTGTTTGATCCCATCCCCTAAATTATCATTACTGTTTGAAGACAACTCCCACCAGTGTTTTCTGCCCCTTGGTGCTTCTTAACTCCACCCAGACTGATTCTACATCTTGATTTTCTGAGCCAATATCCTTTCTCACTATTGCTCTTATTTCATCCTTTACTAACAACGCCACCCCACCTCCTTTTCCTTTTTGCTTGTCCTTTCTAAATATCGAATACCCCTGGATATTCAGCTCCCAATAACTGAAGAACTATAGTACATGCAAATGGGACCCAAACTGTGTATTTTTAAGTAACTTACATCTGTGAATCAAAGGAGTAATCAAACACAGTGCTAAAGAAGAAAACAGGATTATGATTTTAATGCAACAAAGCCTGCCAAAGGTGTTCCAATAAACTAGCAGTTTCTTCCTATTAGAGAGCATGGGGAATTATTTCCAAGTAGATGTCAATTTCCACTGGCAAGTGCACACCCATAATACATCTTGCTCATTCTTAATTAGGCGTCAGAGAACTTTGCCTGGCATTTTGGAAACAGCAATAGCTGATTTCTTCAAATTTGATGGCACCAATATTAACTTCTTTCAATCATAGGGAAATAGAATGGCAGTAGTGAATGCAGCATATGATTTTCAAAAACATATATAATTACTTGGGTAAAATGCCAGCTACTGTTATATTTAAGTCACCACAAACAGGACCACATCTCACAGATGGTCTTACTAATATTGTCAGTCAAGGTTAGCTGGTAAAAGAAGCCTTATATTGTAGTGTTTTAGCCAATATTAGCAATATCACAACAAAGTACCACCTCCAAAAGTTACAGTATAAAGGAGGTATTAGCTGATCTGTAAACTATTGTTACAAGTGCAGCATTTTATATTAAAGCAATGAGATCTACTGCAAAGTACCACTGTATAATAATATCCATCAATCTATTAAAATATATCAAAATTAGCTTTTTAGAATTATAATAGGAACTCACGGTTATTTTTCAAGAGCCTGTCATAATTTTCGGGTTTTGCACTAGATAGTCTCTTGCGTTCAGTGTCACCAGTCACTCACGTATGCGGACCTCATCCCCTACAATCGAGAGTGCTCCTGTTGCTGCCCAATATCTAGGTAAACAATAGCACGACTGGGGATTGTAACATAAAACTCTTGTTGCATATACCAGTTACTATAATATCACATGTGCTGTCATGTTGGTGATATCTTTACAAAAGATGGACTGAAAAGCATTCCATCAAGATCGGGCATGACTACAAACCAAAAAAAAAACTAGTTTAATTTACATAAAATACACAAATAAACAGAATACAGTTTCCACAGTGAGACCCATCAATTTCCGATGCTCCATGTTTCAACAAAAACAACAAAGGACAATCTAACTGGTGCATTAGGTACAGGTCCATTTTTAAAGCTGCCTCTTCCAAGGCTAATACACCCTCATTTTCTGTAACCAAGTGCTCAGGTTCAATCGCCCGTATTGGTTTAGTTAGAGAGTGAAAAAAAGAGCCATCCCCTTTAAAACTGTGTGGTTGGGGATTTAGCCCAGCATACTGGCAATCACTGAGGATTCCAAGTTGGACCCATCCTTAGAACACTGGGGAAACAGCATATCACCCATTATTTAATCAAGCCAGAATGGCTTGCTGTCAAACATTGCAAGAGAACAATCTTGCTTAAACCTAGGATACTTGTCAATGATCAGCCATTTCAACTAATATTTTCTAAACAAACAGTAATATATTTTATTGTATCTCTTTCTGTTTCTTGGTAGTACTTTGCCTTTGAGATTGTATGTTTTGGTCAATCCAGGGTTTCAGTAGACCAGAGCTCAGTTCAGTGAGGTTCTAGCTTGCAACTCGGAAGCAACTAAGTTTCCACCCTGCCTAATGTGTCCTAGTCTGGATTACTTCAGTAGGATGAGATTCTGCTGCGCATGCTCTAAAAAAATTTTTGTTGAATGCTTTTTTAAAAAAAACTTAAATAACCCCTGCCTGTCATGTGATTGTGATGCAAGAGGTGAGGAATTATACAAGAAGTCACAATTGCACCCAACATTCCAATGGGCCGGCTCCTCCACAATCACAATGTTCTCGAGAAGGTAAACATAAATTAATCTGTCCTACATTCACATTAGAGTATGTTTTGACAGTGAATTATCTGTGTTTAGCTTTCATTTTCAAATAAAAATAATTTACACACTAGCTTCTTGTACTAAACAAATGCAGAAATATGCTGCTAAAGTGATTCCAACTGTACACCACATTCCAGAACAAACTTCAATGCATCTCGGCAAGCACTCTTAACACCACATGTATGGTCTTCCAAAAACTTAAAACTTCAAAAGCAAGGCACAACCAAGAAACTGATATTCACTCTAAATATACAGTAAAATATATTACTGTTTGTTTAGAAAATATTAGTTTAAATGACAGCAGCCATGTTAAACACAATGCTATTCTTCAGGGTGCACATTTACAACAACAATTTGCATTTATATAGTGCCTTTAACGTAGAGCAATATCCCACCTTACAGAGATGTAATCATAAAGATTGTTAGACACAAATGATTCGCAGTAGTCAAGTACTTGATACTTGAATAATAGGAGTGAAAAAGTATAACATAATAGTTCCGTTTTATGTAGAATATTTGCCTGTGGTTTTATGAAACAAACTATTTTCACTGGAACAAGTCATAAGTTGACCTGCAGGTGCACCTTCACCTTCCCATACAAAACCCTGGTTAGACCGCACCTGGAGTACTCTGAGCAGTTCTGGGCACTGCACCTTCGGAAGAACATATTGGCCTTGGAGGGAGTCCAGCGTAGGTTTACTAGAATGATACCCGGACTTCAAAGGTTAAGTTACGAGGAGAGATTACACAAATTGGGGTTGTATTCTCTGGAGTTTTGAAGGTTAAGGGGTGATCTGATCGAAGTTTATAAGATATTAAGGGGAACGGATAGGGTGGATAGAGAGAAACTATTTCCGCTGGTTGGGGGTTCTAGGAGTAGGGGGCACAGTCTAAAAATTAGAGCCAGACCTTTCAGGAGCGAGATTAAAAAACATTTCTACACACAAAGGGTGGTAGAAGTTTGGAACTCTCTTCCGCAAACGGCAATTGATACTAGCTCAATTGCTAAATTTAAATCTGAGATAGATAGCTTTTTGGCAATCAAAGGTATTAAGGGAAATGGGCCAAAGGCAGGTATATGGAGTTAGATCACAGATCAGCCATGATCTTATCAAATGGCGGAGCAGGCACAAGGGGCTGAATGGCCTACTCCTGTTCCTATGTTCCTCATTGTTTACATCTATCTTATAAGTGAGGATTACTGCTTGGAAACACAGCAACTGGAAATCTTACAAAAATATCACATATGGTAGAAGTCTTTTTTTTAACCTGAACACCATTTATGACGTTTTTTTATATAAGGAAACTAATCTCCAACTATTGGTTTCCTTTCACCTTACACCCATTGCTTCAGGTTTCCATAAAGTTTTATGTTTTTAGAGTAGTGAAGTTTTTGTGTGGGAATCCTTCAATTCTCATAAATTTACTGTCAAATGATTGTTCTGTTACTGTGTTCCAAAACATCTCTAAGGTATTTCTATAACATGCGTTTAACTGAACTTCATAGCTAAATCAGAATTATGATCCAACACATCTGTAATATCATAAACCAAAATGAATAATTTACATCCTGACTTTCAATTAAAATCATCTGGTGTTTGTTTTAAATTTAAAAAGTTACAGTCAAGCCTGCATTAAAAACAAAATCTAACTTGCAAAGCAGAATGAAATAATAATCAAAATATTTTTCCATTTATGATTGCAGATGTCAAAGAATCAAAATTAGCACCAGGCTACAAACACTACATAATGCTGATGTGGACTCCCACATTGTATGCAGGACTCAGCCACAATAATTTTGCAAACATCGTCTTTTCAGGCGATATAATGAAGCTCTCCCCATAGTGTGTCAAGTGAATTTAAAATAATGATTAACTTGTATAGTTTTCTGATACTCTGTCAAGCAGTCAAGGTAAGAAATATTTTACAACTATATTAAGTAATGCTAACACATGTAAAATTATCAGTAGTAAAAATATTTTCAATTTTCTAACATATACATAAAATAGGATAACTACATCTATGCAGGACCATACAACACAAAGACAACCAGTAAAGTCATATAAAAGTGATCTGTATTAAGGCTTACTGGTGCAGCCCTGTCAAAGCATTAATATGAAATAGTTTTCTTTTATCCTTGCTAATTTCTCCTCTCTTGATAGGATTGATTCCTTTCTGGGTTACAACTGCATGAAGAGAAGGCATTTTCCAAAATTTTCACATTTCAGGTACAAGCTTTGATATTGAATGTTGATAGGATATTTTACTTCGGAGCCATCACAACTAAGCACAATCCTGTCCGGAGATGTGCACTTCCAGGAGGGATCAATTGATATGATCAAAATGGAATCATAAGTTGTTCCTCTTCTCTCTATCCCGGGGCACTGAGGCCAATTAATGCCATCCTAGCTGAGATCAGCTAATTCTGTATGGCTAAACTTCTCACTGGATAAACTCCGAGTTAGGAAGAGAGCCAAGCAACAACCACTTTCACCTCCTTAGCAAAGGAAATGAATTAAGCAATGGAACATGTAAACTCTCCCACCCTGATCCAAGGGTCCAAGTCACATCACTTCGTTACCAAATGTGGAAAAATTACAGTAAGACCAAAGATTCACAATAGACTACTTATAAAGAAAGACTTGCATTTATATAGTGGCTTTCACAACCTGAGGACATCCCAAAGCACTTCACAATCAATTAAGTACTTTTTGAAGTCACTGTTGTAATGTAGGAAACACAGCAGCCAATTTGCACACAGCAAGCTCCCACAAACAGCAATGTGATAATGACCAGATAATCTGTTTTAGTGGTGTTGGATAAGGGATAAATGTTGGTTAGGGAACCAGGGATAACTCCACTGCTCTACTTCGAAATAGTGCCCTGGGATCTTTTACGTCTACCTGAGAGGGCCTACGGTTTAACATGTCATCTGAAAGACAGCACCTCCGACAGTGTGGCACTCCCTCAGTATCAGCCTAGATTTTGTGCTCAAAGTTTCTGGGGAGGGACTTGAACCCACAACCTTCTGACTCAGAGGTGAGAGCACTATCCACTGAGCCACGGCTGATACCGAGGCTAAAGAGGTAGAAGCAGGGAAATCTTTTGTGGAAACATTGGGAGGGACAGAAAGATGGAAAAATGAAGGGATTGGATGATCACTGTGCCCACATGGTGAGGAAAGGTGAAGATTATTACTCAGTTCTCCTTTGAACTACTTTATGTAGATTCCACTAAGGGATGCCCAGTAGCCATATACACCACATTGAATACCTAACATATCATTCTAAGAACAGCAAACCAAGTTGGAAAAATGTTATCTTTGATTAGATCCAGTCCAACGTGATACCACATGACTGTCATGGAATGTGGTGCCACATAAAGAAAACTCAACATTGGAAGACACAAAGACAAATTTAGATCAGCAGCCAAAATCATCACCGATTTGATCTTTATTAAATCACAGCCCAAAACTGTTGATCTTCAGGAGAAATCTATAACTTACGGAAGAGATGGTTAGCTTCACTGTAATCATTAAACCATTTATCAGGCATTTTGGGATTTCTGCAATGAACTTATGCTGGCATGCAACAGCTGAAGTGCAGGACCTTTGACAGCCCCTCTTTTAACTGATTGCAAATAGAAATTTTATTATATGCAGAGCCTATACTTTCTTTTTATTCATCTGTTGTCAGTTTTCCTATTTTCCTCCCATTGGCCACACACAAGTAGGCCATGATTACTACATTCATAGAAATAAAGTTCACCTTTTAAAAAGGAGATCAATTTAACCTCTGGGTCAATCTGCATCAAAAAAGGGCTGTGTCCATGATACTTGATCCACGGACCCCAGCGAAGAGGAAAGAAAGTGCTTGCATTTAAATAGCACCTTTCACATTCTCAAGACATCTCAAGATGCTTCATAAACAACAAAGTATTTGTGAAGTTAAGTCACTGTTGTTTTGTAGACAAACACTCCAGCTAATTTGTACCCAGCATGCTCCCAAAAACAGCAATGAGATGAATAACCAATTAATCTGTTTTTAGTGGTATTACTCTTGAGAGATACATGTGGGCCAGGACACCAGGAGAACACCTTTCTCTTCTTCAAAAAAATGTCACAGGATATTTTACACCTACCTGAACAGACAATCATCTAGTTTAACATCTCATTCAAAAGACAGCACCTCCAACAATGCAGCACAAAATGAAGTGCTCTATCTAAAAATATATGGGGAGAAATTCGAGAGTGCCCATTTTTAGGCGACCCCCGCGCAGGGTGATTACCCTGAGCACAAATGGTGAGGTCCGAGGGGCCCTGGACATTGAGCCTCGGACCTCATTAGAATGAAGACGGGGCTGCGGGAGGAGGCCACGCAACAAAGTACTGTAAATTCAGGCTGCTGTGCTAGTGGGTTAGTGATCAGTAACCGGGGTGAGGGGGGGGGTTGTGGGAGGGAAAGATCAGGCCTCGGGGACGACTCAATGGGGGGTCAGGGAAGGATCGCGATCGGTAGTTGGGGGGGGGGGAGGAGGATCGGGGGGAAGGGGATCACGATCAGTGGTTGGGGGAAGGAGGGAAATCGAAATCGGGGATTTGGGGGCCTACAGATTAGGACTGGGGTGGGAGGGACATCAGAGATCAGGACCAGGGCCTGGAGGCCGGAGGTCGGGGATCTCGGGTCTGCCAGTAGCACCATTCGGGATGGTGATTGTAGTAAGTAACTCACTTTTTTTAATGCAGGCAATCTTTAGGATTGATTTCCCTGAGCGCAGCCGGCTGCTTGAGGGCAAACCAATGTTAGAGCGGGGGGACCTGAAGCAGCCATTAGTCCCATATTTGCATATGCAAATGGCCTAACGCCTGCTTCAGGTGTGGGTAAAGGATGCCTCTTGTTTGTCCTTAGCCAATATGGCAGGCAATGCACTTCCGATTGGAAGTGTGCAGGTGCTTCATGCCTGCTATTTTGGGGCCTAAGGAGTCCATGAAGTGCTTGAAAAATGGGTGCAACGCAACCCAATTTAACCCCTTAGCGCCGTTGAAGATTGCTCTTGATATTGGATATGCAAATGAATTTACAATCTGCTTGTTAACTCAAAGTTGCTTCATTTAAATTGCTGGGTAATTTCAATCTATGTAGTGCTAAAAAAAACCTTAATTACTATGTTGATTCAATTGTTTAATTCGAAATACTGGATAATCAGAATTTTTTAAGCACAAAATTACTTTGAATTATCAGGAGTGGGCTGTGTTCACTTTATTAACACAGAGAACACCTGATGATGACTTAGACCGAAGATCAATTCACAGTGTCCTCCTGGATAATACACAGAATGGGGGTATAAATTATTTTCTTTTAAAAGAAAAAGGAACTGTACAAAAAATGCCCTTTGAAAATTTATTTCACTTGATAGATATTGAGGAACTAAACAAGCAGCTAACTAAAATGATACATTGAACTAGTCCCTTACAGGAAAAACTGCTATTCTCACTTAATCAGATTACAATTGTAGAAACGACGTCGTACATTAGACATTTGGCTACATCGGAACATTCATAAAATATCAATTACCAGAATTTTTAACAGTAATTTGAACCTTTGTTAAAACCATAACAACCTAAATTAAATCAATTTCTTTATTTGATTAACTGTAGAAGAATATAGTTTAAAAATGTAATGTAGATTCAGACAAACAAATGATGTAAGGTTTGGATAAAGAAGAAAGGAATGTTGCACATATGTAAAAATTTGTTTTCATAAAACTAGCTGTTACCATTTGTGATAATGTTGAAAATGAAAACTGTTCAAGATCCAGCTGGATTCCCAGTCAAAGAGATGGATAATCACCTTTAAGTAAAGCCAAACTATTAGAATGTAGAGCCAACTTACTCACTCAATTAGAGTTCATGATGGTTTGATTACTTTACAAATTACTGAAAGTATCAGAATTTATTTCAATGCTTAGTATTGTCTTTTGGACTACATACAAGAAATTTGCAGTTACAACAATTTATAAATATATTAAGCGAAAGAGAATGGCTAAGGGAAATGTGGGCCCATTAAAGATAAACGCAAGTGATACTGTAATTGACAATAAGGAAATGGAAAATTTGTCAAAGAACTACTTCATAGAATCACAGAATCATAGAATGGTTGCAGCACAGGAGGCGGCCATTTGGCCCATCGATCCCGTGCTGGCCTTTTGTACGAGTAATCCAGTTAGTCCCATTCCCCCGCTCTTTCCCCGTAGCCCTGCAAATTTTTCCCTTCATGTCACCTTTGGTTCTTTTGCTAATCACCTTAAATCTGTGACCTCTGATTCTTGAACCTTCCACCAACGGGAACAGTTTCTCTTTATTTATTTTATCTAAACCCTTCATGATTTTGAACACTTTTATCAAATCTCCTCTTAATCTTCTTCGCTCTAAGGAGAACAACCCCAGCTTCTCCAGTCTATCCACGTAACTGAAGTCCCTCATCCTTGGAACTATTCTAGGAAATCTTTTCTGCACCCTCTCTAAGGCCTTCACATCCTTCCGAAAGTGCGGTGCTAAAAATTGGACACGATACTCCAGTTGTAGCCGAACCAGTGTTTTATAAAGGGTCAACATAACTTCTTTGCTTTTGTACTCTATGCCTCTTTTATAAAGCCTAGGATCCCATATGCTTTTTTAACCGCTTTCTCAACCTGTCCTGCCACCTTCAAAGATTTATGCACATATACCCCCAGGTCCCTCTGTTCCTGCACCCTCTTTGCAATTGTACCATTTAGTTCATATTGCCTCTCCTCATTCCACCTGCCAAAATGTATCACTTTGCACTTCATAGAAACATAGAAACACAGAAAATAGGAGCAGGAGTAGGCCATTTGGCCCTTCGAGCCTGCTCCGCCATTCAATATGATCATGGCTGATCCTCCACCTCAATACAATATTCCCGCTCTCTCCCCATATCCCTTGATGCCTTTTGTGTCTAGAAATCTATCTAGCTCCTTCTTAAATATATTCAGTGACTTGGCCTCCACAACCTTCTGTGGTAGAGAATTCCACATGTTCACCACCCTCTGACTCAAGAAATTTCTCCTCATCTCAGTCCTAAATGTCCTATCCCGTATCCTGAGACTGTGACCCCTTGTTCTGGACCCCCCAGCCAGGGAAACATCCTCCCTGCATCCAGTCTGTCTAGCCCTGTCAGAATTTTATATGTTTCAATGAGATCTCCTCTCATTCTTCTAAATTCGAGTGAATACAGGCCAAGTCTGCTCCGCGTTAAATTTCATCTGCCATGTGTCCGCCTATTCCACCAGCCTGTCTATGTCCTCTTGAAGTCCATTACTAACCTCCTCACTGTTTACTACACTTCCAAGTTTTGTGTCGTCTGCAAATTTTGAAATTGGGCCCCGTACACCCAAGTCCAAGCCATTAATAGAATTGCAGAGTCCAGCATGTGAGTGCAAAAGACGAGGCTGAAGCGTTTGCAACCATCTTCAGTCAGAAGTGCCGAGTGGACGATCCATCTCGACCTCCTCCCAATATCCCCACCATCACAGAAGCCAGTCTTCAGCCAATTCGATTCACTCTAGGTGATATCAAGAAACGGCTGAGTGCACTGGATACAGCAAAGGCTATGGGACCCGGCAACATCCCGGCTGTAGTGCTGAAGACTTGTGCTCCAGAACTAGCCACGCCTCTAGCCAAGCTGTTCCAGTACAGCTACAACACTGGCATCTACCCGACAATGTGGAAAATTGCCCAGTTATGTCCTGTCCACAAAGAGCAGGACAAATCCAATCCAGCCAATTACCGCCCCATCAGTCTACTCTCAATCATCAGCAAAGTGATGGAAGGTGTCGTCAACAATGCTATCAAGCGGCACTTACTCACCAATAACCTGCTCACCGATGCTCAGTTTGGGTTCCGCCAGGACCACTCGGCTCCAGACCTCATTACACCCATGGTCCAAACACAGACAAAAGAGCTGAATTCCAGAGGTGAGGTGAGAGTGACTGCCCTTGACATCAAGGCAGCATTTGATCGATTGTGGACCAAGGAGCCGTAGTAAAATTGAAGTCAATGGGAATCAGGGGGAAAACTCTCCAGTGGCTGGAGTCATACCTAGCACAAAGGAAGATGGTAGTCATTGTTGGAGGGCAATCACCTCAGCCCCAGGACTTTGCTGCAGGAATTCCTCAGGGCAGTGTCCTAGGCCCAACCATCTTCAGCTGCCTCATCAATGACCTTCCCTCGATCATAAGGTCAGAAATGGGGATGTTCGCTGATGATTGCACAGTGTTCAGTTCCATTCGCAACCCCTCAGATAATGAAGCAGTCTGTGCCCGCATGCAGCAAGACCTGGACAACATCCAGGCTTGGGCTCATAAGTGGCAAGTAACATTCGCACCAGACAAGTGCCCGCCAATGACCATCTCTAACAAGAGAGAGTCTAACCACCTCCCCTCAACATTCAACGGCATTACCATCGCCGAATCCCCCACCATCAACATCCTGGGGGTCACCATTGACCAGAAACTTAACTGGACCAGCCATATAAATACTGTGGCTACAAGAGCAGGTCAGAGGCTGGGTATTCTGTGGCGAGTGACTCACCTCCTGACTCCCCAAAGCCTTTCCACCATCTACAAGGCACAAGTCAGGAGTGTAATGGAATACTCTCCACTTGCCTGGATGAGTGCAGCTCCAACAACACTCAAGAAGCTCGACACTATTCAGTACAAAGCAGCCCGCTTGATTGGCACCCCATCCACCACCCTAAATATTCACTCCCTTCACCACCGACGCACTGTGGCTGCAGTGTGTACCATCCACAGGATGCACTGCAGCAACTCGCCAAGGAGTCTTCGACAGCACCTCCCAAACCCGCGACCTCTACCACCTAGAAGGACAAGGGCAGCACGCATATGGGAACAACACCACCTGCACGTTCCCCTCCAAGTCACACACCATCCCGACTTGGAAATATATTGCTGTTCCTTCATCATCGCTGGGTCAAAATCCTGGAACTCCCTTCCTAACAGCACTGTGGGAGAACCTTCACCACATGGACTGCAGCGGTTCAAGAAGGCAGCTCACCACCACCTTCTCAAGGGCAATTAGGGATGGGCAATAAATGCTGGCCTCGGCAGCGACGCCCACATCCTATGAACGAATAAAAAAAATATCAAAAAAAGCAGTGGTCACAGCACCGACCCCTGGGGAACACCACTGTACACCTCCCTCCAGTCTTAAAAAGAACCGTTCTCCACAACTCTGTTTCCTGTCACTTAGCCAATTTCGTATCCATGCTGCCACTGCCCCTTTAATTCCTTGGGCTTCAATTTTGCTAACAAGCCTATCATGTAGCACTTTATCAAACACCTGTTGAAAGTCCATATACACAACATCAACCGCATTACCTCTCTGTTACCTCATCAAAAATCTCAATTAAGTTAATTAAACACGATTTGCCTTTAACAAATCCATCCTAGCTTTCGTTTATTAATGCACACTTGTCCAAGTAACCAGTAATTTTGTCCCGGATTATCGTTTCCAAAAGCTTCCCCACCACAGAGGTTAAACTGACTGGCCTGTAGTGGCCGAGTTTATCCTTGCACCCTTTTTTGAACAAGGGTGTAACATGCAATACTCCAGTCCTATGGCACCACCCCTATATCTAAAGGAGGATTGGAAGATTGTGGCTAGCACCTCTGCAATTTCCACCCTTACTTCCCTCAGCAACTTAGGATGCATCCCACTCAGACCGGGTAACTTATCTACTTTCAGTACAGCCAGATTTTCTATACCCCCTCATTATTAATTTTTAGCCCATCCAGTATCTCAATTACCTCCTGTTTTACTGTGACTTTGGCAGCATCTTCTTCCTTGAAAAAAATAGATGCAAAGTACCCATTTAATACCTGAGCCATGCCCTTTGCCTCTATGCGTAGCTCTCCTTTTTGGTCCCTAATCGGCCCCCATCCTCCTCTTACTACCCGTTTACTATTTATATGCCTATAGAAGACTTTTGGATTCCCTTTTATGTTAGATGCCAATTTATTGTCATACTCTTTCTTTGCCCTTCTTATTTCCTTTTTCACTTCTCCTTTGTACTTTCTATATTCAGCCTGGTTCTCACTTGTATTATCAACCTGACATCTGTCATACACCCCGTTTTTCTGCTTCATCTTCCTCTCTATCACTTTCGTCATCCAGGGAACTCTGGCTTTGGTTGCCCTACCTTTCCCCGTCATGGGAATGTACCTAGACTGTACATCTCCAGTCTCCATCTCCTCTTTAAAGGCTGCCCATTGTTCAATTCCAGTTTTGCCTGCCAATCTTTGATTCCAATTTACCCAAGCTAGATCCATTCTCAACCCACTGAAATTGGCCCTCCTCCAATTAAGTATTTAATTTCGCATCTGTTTTCACAGTAGAGAAAGAGGACAAAATACCAATGGTACAAGGGAAGCTAAAATTATGGGGAGTAACTGATTGGATTTAATATAAGCAAAGGAAATGTTTAATGGAGAAAATAATGGGACTTAAGATAGACAAATCTCCAGGACCTGATGGTTTCCATCCCGGGGTATTTAAATAAATAGTTGTGCAAATTACAGATGCTTTATTCATAATCTTCCAAAACTTTCTTGATTTAGGAATTGTGCTGTTGGAAAATTGCAGATGTCACTCCATTATTTAAGAAGGGTGGGAGAGAGAAAGAAGGTAACTATAAACCTGTTACCTGTCAGTTGTGGGGAAATTACTAGAATCTGTCATTAGAGTAAGAGGGGTCGATTTTAAGAAGGCCAAGCGGGTGCGTTCGTGGCTCCGAAAATTCGGGATTCCTGGGGCGGGTCCGGAGCTCGGCTCCATCCTGCCCACTTCCGGGTTCCCCAATAACGCGCTTAGATGCGCGCGCAGCCCCCGCATGCGGGACTCCCATTGGCAATTAAAGCCAGCGGGATCCCATTTAAACCAATTATTTTGACCTGATTTGGAGGATATTTTAGGAGGGGTGGGATTTTCATCCAAACTGAGCGTGTTACCCCTACTGCGGGAAACACTCCCAGTTGAAATGGACATGTTGCAGCCACCAGCCTGTGGCAACTGCAAAGGTCCATTTGACAGGTGGTGGGGGGAGACCCTCACTCATTGCAGGAGGCCACTCTGTCACTTGGGACAAAGTTTGGCCTCCACCACCCTCCTCCTAACACAAAAAATCACCAACTTGCAACCTCAACCCCGGTGTGCAGACACATGTACCTACCTTGCTGACCCCCTCAAACGTACATCTTTCGGAAGGGGACCGCCATAGCTGCAGTTATGACTTCCTCGGAGGACAAACAGCATCACCAGCCTCGCCGGCCACACCGTCCACCTCTGACATGTGGAGCTCCACAACACAGTGCTGTGACACATCCACCTGCACAGCAGGAGGGAGGCCAACCGAAGAGAGAGATGCTTCGCAGAGGGCACTACCCTCGCCACAGGGTCCACAGACCGAGGCTCAGCTTCCTGGACCTCTCTGAGCAGCAGTGCACACGGAGGCTCAGAGTCACTCGACATGTAGTCGTGGACATCTGCAGCCTCCTTCATGCCGAGCTGCTCCCGGCTGGCCCGAGCACCATCTTCTTAACTGTCGCTGTCAAAGTCACCACTGCCCTCAACAACTTCTCCTTCGCATCCTTCCAGGGTGCCACCGGGGACATCGCGGCCGTATCTCAGTCGTCTGCACAAAAGAGCCCTGCAAATACACCTACACCCACTCTGCAGTGACACAATGGGTGGCATCAGTTGTGGGTCTTCATGGTGATCCTCAGGAAAGGGCATTATTGCACAAACCAGACAAGATTTGCAAAGACATGGCAGTAGTTGGGTTGATAACAAATTTTTATGATTTTTTGCAAAACAAAGGAAAATAAATGAAAAACATGACATTTTGTCTTACACCCTTGTGCACCCCTTTGTACTCACAAAACCTTCGCCTTACGTTTACGGGAACCGCTACGTGGTGCTACCCCTGTGGCTTCAGCAGAGGTAGTGGCACGTTGCTCTTGTCCATGCCCTGACCGATGAGATGCTTTGCGCGGACGCCCTCTGGGTTTCGGTGCCCGTGAGGGCCCATCCAAAGACTGCTCCACCTGCACCTGTGCAGGGCAGACTTGGCTACCTGGAGAGGAGGCAGCATTGCGGGTACTGGTTGAGAAGGGGGCAACGGGTGAGACTTGGGAGTGCTTTGAGTGGCGTCCCCATTTCCACGTCCCTTTTCATCATCATCCCTCTCCTGGCCCAGGCCCACATCACTCCTTCCACCCTGCTGGATGACAGTTTGGAGGGCTTGTGTGAAGCCTTGGAAGGCCAGTTGTAAGGTATCTGTCAGCCTGTTTAAGGTGGCAGAATGTTGCTCGCCCTGAATCCAAACGGCCGTTGTCAGGGCCTGAATGGACTCATTGTTGAGCCGTGCTTGAAGCTCGATGGAGGCTAGCCTTTCCTCCATCGCAGACATTCCCGCAACACTATCTCAGAGATGCCTTCACGTCCCTGTGACAGTATTCCACTCATGCAGGAGTTAGACTCCTCCATCCTCTGCGCGATTGTGAAGAGTGCGCGTGGCAACTGTTCCAGTACCTCGGCAATGTGCTGCTAGCCCTCAATGACTCTCCTTTTCATGACTGGCCCCCAGGGTTCAGCATCTGGGTCCAGCTGAGCAGAGCCTGGAGAAGAGTGCTCCCACCGACGCGGACTCTCCATGGCTGCCCCTGTCACCAGGGTCTGCTCGTGCTCACATGTGGTGGTGACTCACCATGTGCAAGCCCAACTAACTGAGGACGGGGACCCACCGAGGTATGTGTATCTGCGCTGGTGGATGGCTGGCTCAGATGTGAAGATGCACCCTCAGAGGTCGGCAGGTCCTCTGAGGAATCGCCCTTCGCAGTCACGGAGCTCGCAGATGGCCCTGCAAGAGAACAGAAAGCAATATTAAGCATGTGGACAGATTTTGAGATGCTGCAGATGCCAAGTGATGCTAAGATCATTCGCTATCATGAGTGCTGAGTGTTAGATTTCTGTCACCAGCCGCTTGTGCACTCCCAGTCTCGGCATCCGCCACGGACAGGCACTCCAGCGTCCAGCTTACTTCCAATGCCTGCTTGCACCGCGTCTGTTAAGACCACCTGGTGTGGCGGGCCCCCTCCGGTCCTTGACCTCTCCCGGGCATTCTGGCATCTCTTCTTTTATCAAGGCAAAACAGAGAGGCGTGATTGAGTGATGGTTGCATGGTGACCCGCTGCATGCATTGGGATGGGTGGAGGTTCCCATGAGGGAGATGCATGGGAGGGTGCATGTGAGACATAGCCATAACATTGTATGAGGATTGGGTTGCGTGGTAGTGTTCAAATGGGAACTGGGGCGGTGAGTAAGTGCAGGCAAGGTGAGGATGATGGTTGAGTGGATGTGAGGAGTGATGCAAGAGCATTGTGGCGGCAGTGCAGAAGGAGTTGTGTGGTAGTGGAGGTGATGTGGAAGGTGGAGTGTGGGAGAAAGCGTAAGTATACTCACTTTGGCTCACCTGGTTAGGTCATTAACGCGCTTCCTGCACTGGACCCAGGTTCAGCACACATTGCCGCTGCTGCTGACCTCCTCAGCCACCTCCAGCCAGGCCTTCTTGGTGGCAGAGGGAGGCCACCTCCTCCCATCAGATGGGAACAGAATTTCCCTCCTCCTCCTCACCCCATTGAGCAGCACCTGGAGTGAGGAGTCAGAGAACCTTGGAGCAGCCTTGCCTCTGGCCTGCTCCATGATCCAAAATTGTTTCTTTGCTGCAGGAGGAGCATTGGAGGACTGCCCCTTTAAATAGGGCTCCTCCTGCTGACAGCCTGTGATGTAGGTGCGCAGTGTGCCCGCTGCGTAGGTCTGGAACGGGAAACCCGGAGGCACGCGTAAGTACCTTCAATTAGACTGCGATCGCGTGCGGAGCACCCCGATTTCACTGGGCACGTTACCCATGCGCCCAGTCTACCCCCCGCTGCCAACCCGCCGCCCTCCTAATATCGGGCCCAGAGTGACTGAACACTTGGATAAATATGAGCTGATCAGAGAGAGGCAGCATGGAAATGCAAAGAAAGGAAATCATATCTGACTATTTTAGTTGAATCCTTTGAGAAGATCGTTAACGTGGTGGATAAGTGAGCACCTATGGATGCTGTATATGGACTTCAAGAAGGCCACAGGCAAAACAAAAGCACAAGGCGATAAAATCCATTGAATACTATATCTATTGTAACTGAATTCTGCATGTCAATTTTCTGATACCACTACAAAATTGTTGTTAACTTGAATGTTAAATCTACAGCTGTACCAAGGACCTCTATTCCTACTGCCTAAGTATGACCATAAAACTCCCCAGCCAAGAGTTTATGGGTCTCATTATTTTTACGTACATAATAGAGTCATACACCACAGAAGGAGGCCATTCAGCCTATTGTGCCTATGCTGGCTGATTGAAAGAGCTATCCAATTACTTCCACTCCCCAGCTCTTTCCCCATGGTCATGGAAATTTTTCCTTTTCAAATATATATCCAAATGCCTTTTGAAAGTTACTATTGAATCAGCTTCCACCACCCTTTCAGGTAGTGCATTCCAGATCATAACAACTCACTGCGAAAACAAATTTCTCCTCATCTCCCTTGGTTCTTTAGACAATTATTTTAAATCTGATTCTTCTGGTTTCTGACCCTCCTGCCACTGGAAACAGTTTCTCCCTGTTTACTCTATCAAGGCCCTGCATAATTTTGAACACCTCTCTTAAATATCTCCTCTTAACCTTCTCTGCTCCAAGGGGAACAATCTCAGCTTCTATAGTCTCTGCATAACTGAAGTCCCTCATCCCTGGTACCATTCCAGTAAATCTCCTCTGCGCCCTCTCCAAGGCCTTGACATCCTTCCTAAAGTGTGGTACCTAGAATTGAACACAATATTCTAGCTGAGGTCTAACCATTGATTTATAAAGGTTTAGCATAACTTCCTTGCTTTTGTACTCTATGCCTCTATTAATAAAGCCAAGGGTCCTGTATGTTTTTTAACAGCCTTCTCAACTTGTCCTACCACCTTCAAAGATTTGAGTATGTGAACCCCCAAGTCTCTCCGTTCCTGCACCCCTTTTAAAATTGTACCTTTCAGTTTATATTACCTCTCCTCATTCTTTCTTTCAAAATGCATCACTTCACACTTCTCTGCTTTAACTTTCATCTGCCATTTGTCTACCCATTTCATCAATCTGTCTATGTCTTCCTGAAGTCTGCGATTATCCTCCTCACTACATTTCCAAGATTTGTGTTATCTGCAAACTTTGAAATTATGCCCTGTATACCTAAGTCCAGGTCATTAATATGTATCAAAAGTAGCAATTTATCGAACGACTTTTGAAAATCCATATTTTTTTTATTCGTTCATGGGATGTGGGCATCGCTTGGCAAGGCCAGCACTGATTGCCCATCCTTAATTGCCCTTGAGGTGCTGGTGATGAGCTGCCTTCTTGAACCGCTGCATTCCGTGTGGTGAAGGTTCTCCCACAGTGCTGTTAGGAAGGGAGTTCCAGGATTTTGACCCAGCGACAATGAAGGAACGGTGATATATTTCCAAGTTGGGATGGTGTGTGACTTGGAGGGGAACGTGCAGGTGGTGGTGTTCCCATGTGCCTGCTGCCCTTGTCCTTCTAGGTGGTAGAGGTCGCGGGTTTGGGAGGTGCTGTCCAAGAAGCCTTGGCGAGTTGCTGCAGTGCATCCTGTGGATGGTACACACTGCAGCCACGGTGCGCTGGTGGTGGAGGGAGTGAATGTTTAGGGTGGTGGATGGGGTGCCAATCAAGCGGGCTGCTTTGTCCTGGATGGCGGTGAGCTTCTTGAGTGTTGTTGGAGCTGCACTCATCCAGGCAAGTGGAAAGTATTCCATCACACTCCTGACATGTGACTTGAAGATGGTGGAAAGGCTTTGGGGAGTCAGGAGGTGAGTCACTCGCCACAGAATACCCAGCCTCTGACCTGCTCTTGTACCCACAGTATTTATGTGGCTGGTCCAGTTAAGTTTCTGGTCAATGGTGACCCCCAGGATGTTGATGGTGGGGGATTCGGCGATGGTAATGCCGTTGAATGTCAAGGGAAGGTGATTGGACTCTCTCTTGTTGGAGATAGTCATTGCCTGGCACTTGTCTGGCACGAATGTTACTTGCCATTTATCAGCCCAAGCTTGGATGTTGTCCAGGCCTTGCTGCATGCAGGCACGGACTAATTCATTACCTGAGGGGTTGCGAATGCAACTGAACACTGTGCAAACATCAGCAAACATCCCCATTTCTGACCTTATGATGGAGGGAAGGTCATTGATGAAGTAGCTGAAGATGGTTAGGCCTAGGACACTGCCCTGGGGAACTCCTGCAGCAATGTCCTGGGGCTGAGATGTTTGGCCTCCAACCACTACCATCTTCCTTTGTGCTAGGTATGACTCCAGCCACTGGAGAGTTTTCCCCCTGATTCCCATTGACTTCAATTTTACTCGGGCTCCTTGGTGCCACACTCGGTCAAATGCTGCCTTGATGTCAAGGGCAGTCACTCTCATCTGACCTCTGGAACTCAGCTCTTTTGTCCATGTTTGGACCAAGGCTGTAATGAGGTCTGGAGCCGAGTGGTCCTGGCGGAACCTAAACTGAGCATCGGTAAGCAGGTTATCGGTGAGTAATTGCCGCTTGATAGCACTGTCGATGACACCTTCCATCACTTTGCTGAATCTATGATTCTATGATACTATAATTGAGAGTGGACTAATAGGGCGGTAATTGGCCAGATTGGATTTGTCCTAATTTTTGTGCCAGGACATACCTGGGCAATTTTCCACATTGTCGGGTAGATGCCAGTGTTGTAGCTGTACTGGAACAGTTTGGCTAGAGGAGCGGCTAGTTCTGGAGCACAAGTCTTCAGCACTACGCTGGGATGTTGTCAGGTCCCATAGCCTTTGCTGTATCCAGTGCACACAGCCGTTTCTTGATATCATATGGAGTGAATCGAATTGGCTGAAGACTGGTTTCTGTGATGGTTGGGATATCGGGAGGTAGCCGAGATGGATCATCCACTCGGCACTTCTGGCTGAAGGTGGTTGCAAATGCTTCGGCCTTGTCTTTTGCACTCACGTGTTGGACTCTGCCATCATTGAGGATGGGGATGTTTACAGAGCCCCCTCCTCCCATTAGTTGTTTAATTGTCCACCACCATTCACGACTGGATGTGGCAGGACTGCAGAGCTTTGATCTGATCCGTTGGTTGTGGAATCGTTTAGCTCTTTCTATAGCATGTTGCTTCCGCTGTTTAGCATGCATGTAGTCCTGTGTTGTAGCTTCACCAGGTTGGCACCTCATTTTTAGGTACGCCTGATGCTGCTCCTGGCATGCTCTTCTACACTCCTCATTGAACCAGGATTGATTCCCTGGCTTGTTGGTAATGGTAGAGTGAAGAATATGCCGAGCCATGAGGTTACAGATTGTGCTAGAATACAATTCTGCTGCTGCTGATGGCCCACAGCGTCTCATGGAGGCCCAGTTTTGAGCTGCTAGATCTGTTCTGAATCTATCCCATTTAGCACGATGGTAGTGTCACACAACACGTTGGATGGTGTCCTCACCGTGAAGATGGGACTTCGTCTCCACAATACTGTCACTCCTACCAATACTGTAGGGAGGTGTACAGTGGTGTATCATTGTGAAAAATAACTTCCTGGCCCATAAACTATCCTCAACAACAAATTGCTTTCTGACATATCAATTTAACGTTACTCTGAACCACAAGGTTAGTTTGGTTGAATTACGGTTTTTGATTTCGTAACTTGCTAATAAAAAGTAGTCGGCGCTTTTTGGAGGTACTTCAGAGTATCCACCTAGGACTGTCAGCACAATTCCCCCTAAGTAACCTATCTTCTTAAATCATGATGGGTCTCGTAACTAATTTTTCAAGTTTCAGCTTTTGGAAGAAAACGTTAAGATATAGCAGAATTGAACATAATCTCGTGAGCATTGGTAGTCATTCTATAACAGTCATAGAATCATAAAAGGGTTACAGCACGGAAGGAGGCCATTCGGCCCATCGAGTCCACGCCGGCTCTATGCAAAAGCAATCCAGCTAGCCCCATTCCCCCGCCCTATCCCCATAGCCCTGAAAATTTTTTACTTTCAAGTATTTATCCAGTTCCCTTTGGAAGGTGATGAATGAATCTGCCTCCACCACCTCCTCGGGCAGTGCATTCCAGATCCTGATGACTCGCTGTGTAAAAAAGTTTTTCCTCACGTTCACCTTTGCAAATTTGGAAATTGTGCCCTGTACACCCAAGTCCAAGTCTTTAATATATATAAGAAAAGCAGTGGTCCCAGCACGGACCCCTGGGGAACGCCACTCTACACCTCCCTCCAGTCTGAAAAACAAATGTTCACCACTACTCTCTGTTTCCTGACTCTTAGTCAGTTCTGTATCCATGTTGCTACTGCCCCCTTTATTCCATGCGCCACAATCTTGCTGACAAGCCTATCATGCGGTACTTTATCAAACGCCTTTCGAAAGTCCATATACACCACAACAACTGCTTTGCCCTCATCTACCCTCTCTGTTGCCTCATCAAAAAACTCTATCAGATTAGTTTAAACATGATTTGCCTTTAACAAATCCGTGCCAGCTTTCCCTAATCAATCCAAACTCGTCCAATTGACTGTTAATTCTGTCCCAGATTATCGTTTCTAAAAGTTTCCTCACCAACGAGGTTAAACTGACTGGCCTATAGTTGCTGGGTAGTCGGTAGATACGAAAATCCAAAGATTCATAACAGTACAGGATGATGTTAAATGCATTCACAAAAGGACATAAAATTGCATCAGCACAAAAGTTATAAATAACTGCAACAGATAGGTTTGATGAACTTATATATTTGTCCAAAAAGCTGTTACACTGAAAACATATCCATATATTTCTGTTTTAGTCCAGGCTACTTGTAAACTTTGATACTCCTAAAGTCATTTCCAGCCAAAACTATATATATATATATAATATTTAAATCCTTAATTTCTGAATCTGAAGGATACTATGCACCACCATATTTGAAGGAACACTGACAAAATATTTTCTGCAGAAGGGTTGTTGCTATAGATGTTTTGCAATTTATAATCAGCTCCAAAATGCAGTAAAAATAGAAAACATACACTGCAAATAGAAAATGTGATCATTATACTTTATAGTTTACAAAGAAATGAAGGTAAGATTCCAGGACTGCAAAAATACTTGCTTAATTGAGAGAAATTCCCACAGGAATTCAACGTATAAAAGGAATTGTTGTTAATAATTGCATAGTAACATAAAATAAAAATAAACAGGATAGAATATAACTTTTCTTCATGATATTATTCTCTAGAATGCTGCCCTTTGTCACTAAGCAGAGTTTGTATCACGCATTATTTTCTTCCAGCATAACATCAAGCCCCCTGGAAAGCTGCTGAATTTTTTAGAAAAAGATAATTAAAATGGAACAAATGTGAGTTTTTGGATAATTATTAAAAAATATCTGTGCCCATAATTATTTAATAAACATGTTTTGGTTTTTTTGACCAACTGAATTTCTTTCACAGGTTCATCATTTGATAAATGAAATTTGCACAATACAATTACTGTACAGCAGATCTGCAGGATTTATCATTTTGCAATTTGCAGTGTAAGATTCAAGCCAAAAGGCTAAAATAGTCTATGAATTTCATGAACTGTGTTACTAAAACAAACAGTTCTGTTTCAGTAAAAAGTTATTTTTCAGTTTTGTCTTCATCTCCATTCCATGTGCTCATTGAAGCGACAGCTTTGAAAAGTTCAGCCATAGGCACATCCACCAACAAGATGATGTCAAGATCACTAAAGTCCCACTTACATGCATTACCTGCCACGGGGACTTCTCTCAAAGCTTGTTCAAGCCTGTTGTCACTTTTGATGATAAATTTGAATAAAATTATCCAATTCAGTGAAAAACTCTCAACCTTTCTAGCTACAGAATCTGGTAGTAGCGAGTCTGCCAAAAAAAGGTCTCTCTCACTCTTCCACTTCTCACCGTCACCTCCTTCACTTCTGTTTGCCATTTACAGCTCCTCTGGACCCATCTTTTGTTTCTTTATTTGTCCCATTACCACCCCCTTTGCCTTGCACCATCACCCCTTTTGTCATTTACTCACTCCTGCCCTCCACCCTATCATAGACCCTGTTTGTTTTTTCCACACCATCCCCGTCCCCTCCTTTCCCTGGCTCTGTACTTGCTTAAAAACTGTTAAATCTTTAACTTCTTCCAGTTCTGATGAAAGGTCATCGACCTGAAACGTTAACTCTGTTTCTCCCTCCAGAGATGCTGCCTGACCTGCTGAGTTTTTTTCCAGCATCCGCAGTATTTTGCTTTTGTCTCCGTACATCATATCCTTTCATAGTTATTAATTACCTCTAAGTCTCCAATTTTGTTTTGAATGCTTTGTACATTTATATATGTACCACTCAATCCTGGCTCAATTTTTTTTAAACATTTATCTTAATTCTTTTTCCAGGTTTTCTCATTTAATTTTTTGATATCCTTTATCCTTATACAAGTCTTTTATCTCTTGCTACCTCAAAGCCTGTTTCTTTTCCTTTCTCTTGATAGTATTTTCTCACTTTTTATCTCCTAAGCTTTTTGCTTCTATTCCAAAAGCTTTATTAATCCTGTTCTCCCTCTCTAATCTCTAACCTAAACTTTCCTCAACCTCTGCCTTATTATTTTAAATCCTCTCCAACTGTTCTATTAAATCTCTTCATAAAGTGTTGTTTCAGTTCAGGCGAAGGCCTTTCCTTCAATACAGCCTTCCCTTATTCCAACATTTACTCCAATGGCCCAAGAATGTGAACTCTTCCCTCCTGTACCAGCTCTGTAATCAAGCACTAATCTTCCTAACCTTCCTCTCTTATCATACCCAGCACATGGCACTGGAAACAATCCTCGAGGTCTTGTTTTTCAACCTAATACCTAACTCTGTAAACATACTTCTATCAGTATCACTGGTTCCAACATGTATCTAGACTTTGGCTGCCCTCCCTCCCATAACAGAAGTTTCTCCACCCATCCGGTTTCATGCAGGTGAGGCCCATTTCTGATCGGGCCTCAGACCGATATCTTGTGGCGCATGTTCTGAATACCCTGCTCATTTCGCACCAGAAACCAGCGCAAAATGAATTTCTCCCCCTACCCGCTAATCTAACTTGATTAAGTTCTTTCATGAAGTAACGGAGAGGGCTGATGAGGGTATTACGGTTGAGGTTGTGGACTTTCAAAAGGCATTTGATAAAGTACCACATAATAGACTTGTTAGCAAAATTGAAGTCCATGGGATTAAAGGGGCAGTTGCTGAAGGAAGTGTGTTGGACCAAATGGCCTTTTTCATGTTGTAGCATCTATATATTTTTATGTACAAATGAGGAAGCCTTTGTGATACTAATATCATAATTGGGAATGGAATATAAATCACAAACTTAACCACAGACCTTGCCATTGTTTGTTGATCGTCAATGTTATTTTCTTTTGATGCTGCAATTAAGTGTTAGTTTTGAACTTATGTTGAAACAATTATTTGAAATACTTAAAATATCAGAGCTCTGATATGAACTTTGACATTTAATTTAGCTCATTAATAATCACTCATATCTTACAAATTCCATAGTAAAAGATGAAAGCTATTCCTGCATTAATTCCCTCCCTTGGCATTTAACTCAAATGTGTTTCTCTCATTATAGTCACACTAACACACTGTGGACTTCTTGCTCCGCCTGTTGGTAGCTCATGGAGTGGCAACAACTTAGTTATGGAAAGATCCTTGTCCCAAAATATCCTGCCCCCTTGTATGATGAAGACTACACGGTGGGGAGTTGCCCCTGCGCGCAAGGCCATCATTCTAACATTTGTACCCTGTAATCATTCCAAGTACACCCAACATACTACACACAATTTTGAGTTTAGCTCAGGCTTCTGTTTACGTCGTACTTCTTGTAATAATGATGTGTTTCACAATAAATGCTCCACAAGTCTACAACAAAAGGTAAATACTTGAGAAGGAATTTTTTTTTGCAATGAGAATAAAGAGGAAAGCCAAAGATTGGCATAAATAAAAAAGGTGACAAAAATATAAATTCAAATTATTGCATTATTTTAATATTTCTATTTGGATAATAATTATCTGAAATTCAAAATATTTAGTATTTTTGTTTTTTTGTTTTACAAATAACTCTTTTTAATCTCTCCAGTATGCCAACTCAATACTTTTCATCCAGATCATCATCCTCGAAAATTTGGCCACGTGACAAAATTAAACACAGAACAATGTTCTACAGTATACCTCTTTCACTCTCAAACTACATAGCTCCAAAGTCTTATCCCCTTTCACACACTGGATATTTAACAACAATTAATCTCTGACGTGGCTGCTACTTCCATCCATTCTTGATTGCATCGCCTTGTTTTTCCTTTTGAAACTCAATTGAGCAACACCCAAGGTACATACAGAGTTAGTATAAAAAGTAAAAACATTTAATAAAGCCAATGCAACCATGGAATTGTGGAAATACTTATGCATCAGCAACAGATGACCTTAAACTACTTAAAAATGTCACTGAAAAGTACAAGCCTATAATTGGAAGAATGCTGAGATTCTATTTCTCCCTCTTTTAAAGAGAATCAGCAACCTTAAAAATATCATTCGTCCATAAGTACATTCTTGGATAGGGAGTTAATTTTCCTGGGTATTTTTTTTGTGGTAAAAATTTGTGATGCAACGTAACTGCTCGAGAAAAAAAACACATTTCTACTTTGGGGACCCAGTGACATCATGGATCAGGTATAGCAGTCAGATATGGGTTAGAGTTTGTACCGCTCTGCAACAATACACCAATCCAAGAAGAGATCTGCCTACTGCTCCAGTCTAAATTTTTGTCATTCCTCATATTAGCTTTCTTTATAGCCTCTCTGATAGAAAATGTCATTTTAGTTTTTATGCTGAATTGTGCACAGTTTTGCACTGCAGGCTCCCTAGGTTAAGAATGCCAAAAACGCATTTCATGAAGGATCTTTACATTTCATAGAATCATAGAATCATAGAATGGTTACATCACAGAAGGAGGCCATTTGGCCCATCAAGCCTGTGCCAGCTCTTTCTCAGAGCAATCCAGTTTGTTCCATTCACCTGCTCTTTCCCGGTAGCCCTGAAAATTTTTTCCCCTTCAAGTATTTATCCAATTCCTTTTTGGAAGCCATGATTGAATTTGCTTCCACCACCCTTTCAGGCAGCGCATTCCAGATCATAACTACTCACTGCGTAAAAGCGTTTTTCCTCATGTCGCTTTTGGTTCCTTTCCCAATCACCTTAAATCTGTGTCCCCTGGTTCTCGAACCTTCCACCAATGGGAACAGTTTCTCTTTATTTACTTTATCTCAACCCTTCATGATTTTTGAACACTTCTATCAAACCTTCTCTGCTCTAAGGAGAACAACCCCAGCTTCTCCAGTCTATCCATGTAACTGAAGTCCCTCATCCCTGGAACCATTCTAGTAAATCTTTTCTGCACCCTCTCTAAGACCTTCACATCCTTTCTAAAGTGCGGTGCCCAGAATTGAGCACAATATTCCAGTTGTGGCCGAACCAGTGTTTTATTCTATGCCTCTATTTATAAATTGTAAACAATTTTACAACACCAAGTTATAGTCCAGCAATTTTATTTTAAATTCACAAGCTTTCGGAGATTTTCTCCTTCCTCAGGCAAATGTTTCAAGATCTCCTTGAAGCCTACGCATTTATACATATTGAACAATACATGGTGTTTACAGACTGCCCCTGCAACTGCCCGTTGCCAAGGCAATCACCGTGTTCAGACAGAGAGGTGTTACCTGCAGAACCCCCGAATACACATTCAACAAAAAAACAAACAGGGAAAAAAAAACAGAGAAAAAAAAAAACACAGAGAGAGGCAGAAACATCCGGAAGGCAGAGAGAGCCAGCAAATGACCCATTATATTAAAAACAGATAACATTTGTTCGCTGGTGGGGTAACGTGTAGCGTGACATGAACCCAAGATCCCGGTTGAGGCCGTCCTCATGGGTGCGGAACTTGGCTATCAATTTCTGCTCGACGATTTTGCGTTGTCGTGTGTCTCGAAGGCCGCCTTGGAGTACGCTTACCCGAAGGTCGGTGGATGAATGTCCATGACTGCTGAAGTGTTCCCCGACTGGGAGGGAACCCTCCTGTTTGGCGATTGTTGCGCGGTGTCCGTTCATCCGTTGTCGCAGCGTCTGCATGGTCTCGCCAATGTACCATGCTCTGGGGCATCCTTTCCTGCAACGTATGAGGTAGACAACGTTGGCTGAGTCACAGGAGTATGAACCATGCACCTGGTGGGTGGTGTCATCTCGTGTGATGGTGGTATCTGTGTCGATGATCTGGCATGTCTTGCAGAGGTTACCGTGGCAGGGTTGTGTGGCGTCGTGGACGCTGTTCTCTTGAAAGCTAGGTAGTTTGCTGCGAACGATGGTCTGTTTGAGGTTGGGTGGCTGTTTAAAGGCGAGTAGTGGAGGTGTGGGGATGGCCATAGCGAGGTGTTTGTCCTCATTGATGACATGTTGAAGGCTGCGGAGAACATGGCGTAGTTTCTCCGCTCCGGGGAAGTACTGGACGACAAAGGGTACTCTGTTGGTTGCGTCCCGTGTTAGTCTCCTGAGGAGGTCTATGCGATTTTTTGCTGTGGCCCGTCGGAACTGTCGATCGATGAGTCGAGCGTCATATCCCGTTCTTACTAGGGCGTCTTTCAGCGTCTGTAGGTGTCCATCGCGTTCCTCCTCGTCTGAGCAGACCCTGTGTATTCGCAGGGCCTGTCCATAGGGGATGGCCTCTTTGACGTGGTTAGGGTGGAAGCTGGAAAAGTGGAGCATCGTGAGGTTGTCCGTGGGCTTGCGGTAGAGTGAGGTGCTGAGGTGCCCGTCTTTGATGGAGATTCGTGTGTCCAAGAAAGAAACTGATTCTGAGGAGTAGTCCATGGTGAGCTTGATGGTGGGATGGAACTTGTTGATGTTATCGTGTAGTCTCTTTAGTGATTCCTTGCCGTGGGTCCATAGAAAGAAAATGTCGTCGATGTATCTGGTGTATAGTGTTGGTTGGAGGTCTTGTGCAGTGAAGAAGTCCTGCTCGAACTTGTGCATGAAAATGTTGGCGTATTGGGGTGCGAATTTGGTCCCCATGGCTGTTCCGTGTGTTTGGGTAAAGAACTGGTTATCGAAGGTGAAGACATTGTGATCCAGGATGAAGCGGATGAGTTGTAGGATGGCTTCCGGAGATTGGCTGTTGTTGGTGTTGAGTATTGATGCTGTCGCAGCGATGCCGTCATCGTGGGGGATACTGGTGTATAGTGCCGAGACGTCCATCGTGGTGAGAAGTGTTCCTGGTTCAACTGGTCCGTGGGTACTGAGTTTTTGTAGGAAGTCTGTAGTGTCACGACAGAAGCTGGGGGTTCCCTGTACGATGGGTTTCAGGATGCCCTCGATGTATCCAGAGAGGTTCTCACACAGGGTTCCGTTGCCTGATACGATGGGACGTCCGGGTGTGTTGGCTTTGTGTATCTTTGGGAGGCAGTAGAAGTCTCCCACGCGGGGATTACGTGGGATGAGAATGCGTAGGATGCTTTGAAGGTCTGGATCGAAGGTCTTGATCAGTTTGTTGAGCTGGTGGGTGTGTTCTTTGGTCGGATCTGCGGGTAACCGTCTGTAGTGTTCCTGGTTGTCCAGTTGTCGGTATGCTTCTTTGCAATAGTCTGTTCTGTTCTGTATGACTATGGCTCCTCCAGGGAACCCCCAGCTTCTGTCGTGACACTACAGACTTCCTACAAAAACTCAGTACCCACGGACCAGTTGAACCAGGAACACTTCTCACCACGATGGACGTCTCGGCACTATACACCAGTATCCCCCACGATGACGGCATCGCTGCGACAGCATCAATACTCAACACCAACAACAGCCAATCTCCGGAAGCCATCCTACAACTCATCCGCTTCATCCTGGATCACAATGTCTTCACCTTCGATAACCAGTTCTTTACCCAAACACACGGAACAGCCATGGGGACCAAATTCGCACCCCAATACGCCAACATTTTCATGCACAAGTTCGAGCAGGACTTCTTCACTGCACAAGACCTCCAACCAACACTATACACCAGATACATCGACGACATTTTCTTTCTATGGACCCACGGCAAGGAATCACTAAAGAGACTACACGATAACATCAACAAGTTCCATCCCACCATCAAGCTCACCATGGACTACTCCTCAGAATCAGTTTCTTTCTTGGACACACGAATCTCCATCAAAGACGGGCACCTCAGCACCTCACTCTACCGCAAGCCCACGGACAACCTCACGATGCTCCACTTTTCCAGCTTCCACCCTAACCACGTCAAAGAGGCCATCCCCTATGGACAGGCCCTGCGAATACACAGGGTCTGCTCAGACGAGGAGGAACGCGATGGACACCTACAGACGCTGAAAGACGCCCTAGTAAGAACGGGATATGACGCTCGACTCATCGATCGACAGTTCCGACGGGCCACAGCAAAAAATCGCATAGACCTCCTCAGGAGACTAACACGGGACGCAACCAACAGAGTACCCTTTGTCGTCCAGTACTTCCCCGGAGCGGAGAAACTACGCCATGTTCTCCGCAGCCTTCAACATGTCATCAATGAGGACAAACACCTCGCTATGGCCATCCCCACACCTCCACTACTCGCCTTTAAACAGCCACCCAACCTCAAACAGACCATCGTTCGCAGCAAACTACCTAGCTTTCAAGAGAACAGCGTCCACGACGCCACACAACCCTGCCACGGTAACCTCTGCAAGACATGCCAGATCATCGACACAGATACCACCATCACACGAGATGACACCACCCACCAGGTGCATGGTTCATACTCCTGTGACTCAGCCAACGTTGTCTACCTCATACGTTGCAGGAAAGGATGCCCCAGAGCATGGTACATTGGCGAGACCATGCAGACGCTGCGACAACGGATGAACGGACACCGCGCAACAATCGCCAAACAGGAGGGTTCCCTCCCAGTCGGGGAACACTTCAGCAGTCATGGACATTCATCCACCGACCTTCGGGTAAGCGTACTCCAAGGCGGCCTTCGAGACACACGACAACGCAAAATCGTCGAGCAGAAATTGATAGCCAAGTTCCGCACCCATGAGGACGGCCTCAACCGGGATCTTGGGTTCATGTCACGCTACACGTTACCCCACCAGCGAACAAATGTTATCTGTTTTTAATATAATGGGTCATTTGCTGGCTCTCTCTGCCTTCCGGATGTTTCTGCCTCTCTCTGTGTTTTTTTTTTTCTCTGTTTTTTTTTTCCCTGTTTGTTTTTTTGTTGAATGTGTATTCGGGGGTTCTGCAGGTAACACCTCTCTGTCTGAACACGGTGATTGCCTTGGCAACGGGCAGTTGCAGTGGCAGTCTGTAAACACCATGTATTGTTCAATATGTATAAATGCGTAGGCTTCAAGGAGATCTTGAAACATTTGCCTGAGGAAGGAGAAAATCTCCGAAAGCTTGTGAATTTAAAATAAAATTGCTGGACTATAACTTGGTGTTGTAAAATTGTTTACAATTGTCAACCCCAGTCCATCACCGGCATCTCCACATCATGACTACCATCTATTTATAAAGCCCAGGATCCCGTATGCTTTTTTAGCACTTTCTCAACCTGTCCTGCCACCTTCAAAGATTTGTGCACATATACCCCCGGGTCTCTCTGTTCCTGCACCCTCTTTAGAATTGTACAATTTAGTTTATATTGCCTCTCCTCGTTCTTCCTGCCAAAATCTATCACTTCGCACTTCTCTGCGTTAAATTTCATCTGCCATGTGTCCAACCGTTCCACCAGTCTGTCTCTGTCCTCTTGAAGTCTATCACTATCCTCCTCACTGTTCACTACACTTCCAAGTTTTGTGCCATCTGCAAATTTTGAAATTGTACACCTAAGTTATTAATATATATCAAAAAAAGCAGTGGTCCTAGTACCGACCCCTGGGGAACACCACTGTATACCTTCCTCCAGTCTGAAAAACAACCGTTCACCACTACTCTCTGTTTCCTGTCACTTAGCCAATTTTGTATCCATGCTGCCACTGCCCCTTTTATTCTATGGGCTTCAATTTTGCTGACGAGCCTATTACGTGGCACTTTATCAAACGCCTTTTGAAAGTCCAAATACACAACATTAACCGCATTGTCCTCATCAACCTTCTCTGTTAAGTCATCAAAAAACTCAATCAAGTTAGTTAAACATGATTTGCCTTTAACAAATCCATGCTGGCTTTCCTTTAATAATCCACATTTGTCCAAGTGACCAATAATTCCGTCCCGGATTATCGTTTCTAAAATCTTCCCCACCACAGAGGTTAAACTGACTGGGTCTGTAGATGCCGGGTTTATCCTTACACTCTTCTTTGAACAAGGGTGTAACATTTGCAATTCTCCAGTCCTCTGGCACCACCCCCATATCTAAGGATGTTTGGAAGATTATGGCCAGCACCTTTGCAATTTCCACCTTTACTTTCCTCAGCAACCGAGGATGCATCCCATCTGGACTGGGTGACTTACCTACTTTAAGTACAGCCAGCCTTTCTTGTCCCTCCTCTTTATCAATTCTTAGCCCATCCAGTATCTCAACTATCTCCTCTTTTACTGTGACTTTGGCAGCAACATTTAGCAGATGGAGGAGATTTTTACCTCGTTGGTGTGGGTTGGTCCTGTAATATTTGAACATTGGATTTTCTTTTGATGAGGAAGACTGGTTAGTAAACATTATACTGTCGGGAGTTCTTCCCATTTTTCAGAAGGACCACAGTAATTGCCGTTTGATAGATTTTGTAATCATTTGCCACCAAGTATAACATTAA
This sequence comes from Heptranchias perlo, assembly GCF_035084215.1. Lineage (NCBI taxonomy): Eukaryota > Metazoa > Chordata > Chondrichthyes > Hexanchiformes > Hexanchidae > Heptranchias > Heptranchias perlo. Next base: position 24,910,382 of record NC_090334.1, on the reverse strand, counting down.
GAGCCCATAGCAATGCATAAGGTAGAAAAGAAACTTTTGTTTTGATTTGGGGTTGAAAAAATTTCCCACGGCTTTAGCTATTGAGAGAAATGAAGAAGGTTCTTGAATATTTGTTTGACAGTCAAAGGATGAACAGTGGCAATTTAGTATGGCTTTATGGAAATAAATTGCATTGAATGGAGCCAAACTTTTCTTCCAAAGCTCCACTATCTGATGCCTAGAGCTTCTTAAATTAGGAGCTGAACTTCTTCAAGATCTCACATTGAGAAGCAAAATTGCAACCAATTTTTTTCCCTGATGTCAATCATCACCCTGCTGGCTTCCTCAAAATGGAATGGGCTAGTAGTATCTTCATCTAGTCCGCCTTGTTGAAAGTAATTCATCAAGACCGTACTGATTTTCAAGACGATTTTAAACAGCATTTTTATTACCATTTCTGTAAAGAGAAAGTTTCCTTTAAGTGCTTCCTTTATCTCTTCTGAAAATCTTACACTTCTACCAATATTTCACTATTACAAAACAAAACGATTCTGTTCAACTTAAATTTTTATTGCTTTTTGAGTTTTTCAAAAACAATAGTTCACAGCCAAGGATGGAAAATCCTATTTGCCAACCACCATGGCGGAAGGTACTTTCCGGCTTCAGTAAGATAAATAAAAACACAAACAATTCACCAGAATTGTTCATTCCTATGACTATTTGACAAGTGAAAAGATAACCAGGGAAATGCAACAAAAGTCTGAACATGCCAATTGAAAAGTGAATTCTCAGAAAAAAAGCAGAAGAGGTCACCATTAAAAAAAGGTTTCTAAACACTTTTCTACGATGTTTATTTGCAAACACCCATAAGACAATAAAGTAGGGGGTAATTTTGGCGGAACAGGCTCATGGGGCTAAATGGCCCACTCCTGTTCCTATGTTCCTCTGTACTAACAAGAGTAATAAGCTAACAAAAAATAAAACCAAAAGGCTTATTTTTCTTCAGTCTTGTGATTAATAACATAAAAATTGATGCTAAGTTTATGCAGCTAAAGTGAACATGATGGTGTAATTACCAGGATGAGACTTTCCAGTTCAGCAAAAGAAAAGGATTTATTCTCTGGTCTTGTGGTCATTCCATCAATTCTGACAATAGTATCACAAAGTCTTCCTCATTTACACATACCATCAAGATTATACAGATAAAAGTTAATGGAAAAACTATGATTTAGACAAAGGGGATTTATTTTCTCTGGTCTTGAAATTAATAGCATAATGTAGAAACAAAATAATCAGTAAAATTATACCATTACATTAATATTTTTGCTCTGGAAAATAGAGAGTGAATAGTTTATATACATTAACTTTACTAATACAGATATTTTCTAGCTAAATTATGAATGACAATAGTGGATTTATTTGTATGATTGCTCAGATTTCCCAAAATTATGTTCAATTGTAAGGCATTTAAAATGGAACAGCTTTTGCCAAATTGCTTTTGAAGGAGCGAGATATTTTAAATCAGTATTTCAAAACATAGGAGGATTTTGGGAAGGATCCAAATAAAGTACATTGCCAAGCAAGACAATGCCAAAAGCAACTTGATGAAACCCAAATCAGTACACCAACAAAACTAACTGAATGATTCAAAACTCCAGCTAATCTGCTCTATATGAAAGTCACTTTTAAAAAAAAATAAAAAACTAGAGACCTCGTATACAAGTGCTAGTTTTAACATTGCCACATACATGCTCTAATTTTACAATTTGAATTTCACTATTAATGATGTATTAAATCAAGCTAATCTTATGACATTGTGTGACTTAGATTCTGTCAATTTGTAATAAGTATGTTACTGTGATCACTAATACAAAAGGACCAATCATCATACATTTAAATGTGGTCCCAGTGACACCAATAAGAAGTTGACAGGATTTTGTGTCCTTCATGCCCCCACAATGCCCAGCCACTAATCACGGGTGATAGCTGAAGTCAAGTGGTTCCTTCAAAGGGAAGGATTTAAAGGGTCCAGCAGCTGATCCAAGATACTGTTTGAAATTTCTCTTTTGGCTGCAGCAAGTGATATGGTGACAATTAGAGGCACTCTGTGGTTGAAGGGAGTTTCCAGGAAGGATTTTAGAGGGTCCATAGTTACATGTAGCTCAGCCCTTTCCTCTATGGGGGTCCCTCTGACAATCCCAATCTATTTGGCTTTCTTGAAAGAAGAGGAGGAGGATGAAGAAAACAGGGTTGCAGCTAGAGGGAGTATTGCCCTACAGAGCTACCTAACTATGTTTTCTACCTCTGTCTACCCTTGTGCCTGACTGCAGCCTTTTAGTGACTACTCTGGTGCTTCCAGAAGGTGAGGTGGTGGGCTACTGTGTCTCAGTCAAAGGCTCCTGGGATGTTGGTGGCTGCCAACCTCAATGAACATGCGCCTGTGAGGGACAACTGTAGGCTGGCCACTTTGGCAGCTGCCAGGACAGTCTGGCCTAGCAAGCTTTCCGTTACCTGTGCAGGCATTAATTGAGGAGCCCTAAGGGTACAGATGTGTTGTCATCTAGGGATAGCAACATCATTCATTCTCATTGCACACCTGCCATCTATTGGGCTCTGCCTCAACATATCCATTGATCTGTGGGACAGAAAACTCAAAGAGGGCAATGAGCTGACTGACGCCCATATCTGTATGATCTCCTAGCCTAGCCAAGGCCAAGGGTATAATACAGCCCCAGGATCTGCATGGGGCAGTATGAACATCCCTGAGAGATGCTATTACTGGCATTACAGACTGTCATGGAGATGCTCTGCTTCAGATGACGCTGGAGTGACCAGATTTTCTATGGCAAACTGCAGAATTTCAACGCTGTGCATCAGAATCGCACACATGCAGGCTGCAGAATGTGGTGAAGGCTCTTTGACAGACAGTCCAATACCTCCAGCAATCTCTCATGCTCAGAAAACATCCTTCTTTTCAAAGGTGGGCCACTGAGGTCTGCATCCCATGCTGTTCAGCAGCCATAAGCTGGTTCTCTGAGCACTTGCTTTATTTTCCTCCTTTGCCACTGCGACCTGCTCCTGTTCAAGCACTCTGTGGCTCGCTCGGTGAACTCTGCTCTATGTCACTGTCTAAATCCCATGGGATGACTATTTCTGAGCTGATGCTTGGCAGGATAATTTATGCATTTTATGGAAGGTTTCCTCATTTCTCTCCCTAGACTCCAAGCCTCAATATTTTATGAGGCTAAAATCATTTGTCAAACAACAACAACAACTTGCATTTATATGGTGCCTTTAACATAGTAAAATATCCCTAGGTGCTTCACAGGAATGTTATCAAACAAAATTTGACACTGAGCCACATAAGGAGATATTAGGACAGCTGACCAAAAGCTTGGTCAAAGAGGTAGGTTTTAAGGAACGTCTTAAAGGAGGAGAGAGAGAGGTAGAGAGACAGAGGGGTTTAGGGAGGGAATTCCAGAGCTTAGGCCTAGGCAACTGAAGGCACCCCTGCCAATGGTGGAGCGATTAAAATCAGGGATGCAGAGGAGGCAAGAATTGGAGGAGCGCAGAGATCTCGGAGGGTTGTAGAGCTGGAGGATGGTACTGAGAAAGGGAGAGGCAAGGCCATGGAGGGATTTGAAAACAAGGATGAGAATTTTAAAATCGAGGCGTTCCCGGATCGGGAGCCAATGTAGGTCAGCGAGCACAGGGGTAATGGGTGAATGGGACTTGGTGCGAGTTAGGATATGGGCTACAGAGATTTGGATGAGCTCAAGTTTATGGAGGGTGGAAGATGGGAGGCCGGTCAGGAGAATAAGAGAGGAAAAGGATAGGATTTAGCTTGGATGGCGAGTATATGTCAGATCATTTTCTGTGCAGTGTCAAGCTTTGGATATTCATTAGTTGATATGCTGGTAGTGAGTGCATTATCTCTACAAGTTCCAAAAAAAATTTCATGTTCTGAGAGCAATTGCTGGTCTGAATGTGCTGGCTAAATCCAAAAACCAAAATCATCCTCGAGTCATGAAGCAGTCATAGGTGCAGACCTCAAGTAATTTCCTTTCATGGCAAAAGATGAAGAAATCTTACTGCAATCCTGACTTCAGCTCAAGAATGAACAATAATTTGCAGAGGGATTAATTTTAGTTTACATTTTACCAGTATTATCAAAATTAATTAAGACTTTTCCAGTCTATTATCAGATACATCATTTTTGCTATTTTAATGAGAGTCATCCTTACCTGTCTCTAAAATGTCATTATGTGGAGATGCCGGTGATGGACTGGGGTTGACAATTGTAAACAATTTTACAACACCAAGTTATAGTCCAGCAATTTTATTTTAAATTCACAAGCTTTCGGAGGCTTCCCCCTTCGTCAGGTGAACGATGTGAAAAATCACATCGTTCACCTGACGAAGGGGGAAGCCTCCGAAAGCTTGTGAATTTAAAATAAAATTGCAGGACTATAACTTGGTGTTGTAAAATTGTTTAAAATGTCATTGGCTTTCTCAAAGTTTCCGATACAAGATTACAGACACAAAGGTCTTCAAGTTTTCTGTCTAAATTCAACTGAATGTGCCAAGAAAGTGTACATCAAGGCCCTACGTTATTAATTATGGTGGCATTCTGTAAGATAGCAATTTCAGCTAAATATTTTGTTACTGGTACTCAGTTCTACTTAAATATTTCTACATTGTACTAACCAAAAAGGGTGCCACTGCAAACTAAACCTTCACCTACCTGGAACCATTTCTGATGATTAAGATGGATCTGTAACAAATTTATAAATGAAAATTTATAATGGCTCATGGTATTTAATATGTTTGATAAATGCCACCACACAAATGTTCTGTGAAGGACGAGCAAAGATGAGTTGGAAACTTGGCACATCACAAAACAATTTTAATCTTTCCAAGACAGTTCACTGAGAGAATGTTGCATTCAAAACATAAGGATGTAATTGTTTTTTCTACACAGACAGAATTTTAAATGATTAATCATATTGCAGATGGTACTAAATAAGCAGATATCAAGTCATTTTTAATATATTAGAAAGGCATGGGTTAATCAAGGACAGTCAGCATGGATTTGCTAAGGGAAGGTCATATCTGACTAACTTAATTTAATTTTTTGAGCAGGTAACAAGGAGGGTCAATGCGGATAACGCGTTTGATATAGTGTACATGGATTTTAGCAAGGCTTTTGACAAGGTCCCACATGGCAGACTGGTCAAAAAGGTAAAAGCCCATGGGATCCAAGGGTAAGTGGCTAGTTGGATCCAAAATTGGCTCAGAGACAGGAAGCAAAGGGTAATGGTTGACGGGTGCTTTTGCGACTGGAAGACTGTTTCCAGTGGGGGTTCCGCAAGGCTCAGTACTAGCTCACTTGCTTTTTGTGGTATATATTAATGATTTGGACTTGAATGTGGGGGCTTGATCAAGAAGTTTACAGATGGTACAAAAATTGGCCATGTGGTTGATAGTGAGGAGGAAAACTGTACACTGCAGGAAGATATCAATGGACTGGTCAGGTGGGCAGAAAAGTGGCAAATGGAATTCAATCCGGAGAAGTGTGAGGTAATGCATTTGGGGTGGGCAAACAAGGCAAGGAAATACACAATAAATGGGAGGATACTGAGAGGTGTAGAGGAACAGAGGGACCTTGGAGTGCATGTCCACAGATCCCTGAAGGTAGCAGGACAGGTAGATAAGGTGGTTAAAAAGGCATATGGTATATTTTCCTTTATTTAGCTGAGGCACAGAATATAAGAGCGTGGAGGTTTTGCTAGAACTGAATAAAACAATGGTTAGGCCACAGCTTGAGTACTGTGTACAGTTCTGGTCACCACATTACAGGAAAGATGTGATTGCATTAGAGAGGGTACAGAGGAGATTTATGAAGATGTTGCCAGGGCTGGAGAATTTTAGCTATGAGAAAAGATTGGATAGGCTGGGGGTTTTTTCTTTGGAACAAAGGAGGCTGAGGGGAGTTTTAATTGAGGTATATAAAATTATGACGGGACGAGATAGAGTGGATAGGGAGACCTATTTCCCTTAGCAGAGGGGTCAGTGACCAGGGGGCATAGATTTAATGTAATTGGTAGAAGGATTGGAGGGGAACTGAGGAGAAATTTTATCACCCAGAGGGTGGTGGGGGGTCTGGAACTCACTGCCTGAAGGGGTGATAGAGACAGAAACCCTCAACTCATTTAAAAAGTGGATGTGCACTTGAAGTGCCATAACCTACAGGGCTACGGACCAAGTACTGGAAAGTGGGATTAAGCTGGATAGCTCTTTTTCGGCCGGTACAAATATGATGGGCCAAATGGCCTCCTTCTGTGCCATAACTTTCTACGATTCTATGGTATTTAAGAGTAAAATATAACACAACATCTTACACAATTCAAATTACTGGATTAATTAAAAAATACCAATCGGTTGATTTGAAACCAAAATCAAGAAAGTCAATCTCAAACCTGCAGAAGCAATAAATTAGAAAAAAGCTGATTTTAAGGGAATGAGAGAATGAGAATGGAACTAGGGAAAATAAACTGGAAAAATTTACTTACAAAGAAACAGAACAGCAGTGGGAAACATTTAAAACACTGATCAAGAGTCCAGGAGAAATATAGCCCATGAAAAAGCAAGAATAAACTAGCCAGTAATGACACACAATGGTTGAATAAAGAAATAAGGGCAAAATTGATACTAATGAAAAAGGCATGCACTAAGTACATAGACCACAAAGGAGAGACTGACAAAAGGGAACACGAAGAGGTTAGGAAAGAAGTAAAAAAAATAATTAGGAAGGCAAAGAGAAACTACGAAATTAAATTATCAAAGAATACAAAAAGAAATAGTAAAGTATTCTACAGACACATAAACAGCAAAAGAAAAATCAGGATGGGGATAGACATGATAAACTCACAGGTAATGTCAGCGAAATGGCAGAAATGTTATATAATTATTTTGCCTCAGTATTTACCAGGAAGACTAACAAGGTGCGCATGACATTAGAGGAAGAGATCGAAAAAGATATAAAGACATTTAAGATAGAAAGGGAGGAGATAATTGATAAACTAATCAAACTTAAAAAGGATAAAACCCCTGGTCTCGATGGATTGCATCCGTCCATATTAAAGAAGTTAGGGAAGAGATAGCAGAGGCACTATTGCATATATATAAAAATTCATCAGAAAAGGGAATAGTGCCAGAGGACTGGTGGACAGCTAATGTGATTCCTATATTTAAAAAGAGAGATAGAACAAATCCGGGGAACTATAGACCAATTAACTTAACATCAGTGGTATAGAATCATAGAAAGGTTACAGCACGAAAGGAGGCCATTCGGCCCAACAAGTCCGCACCGACTCTACGCAAGAGCAATCCAGCTAGTCCCTCTCCCCCGCCCTTTCTCCGTAGCCCTGCAAATTTTTTTTACTTTCAAGTACTTATCCAGTTCCCTTTTGAAGGCCATGATTGATTCTGTCTCCACCACCCCCTCGGGCAGTGCATTCCAGATCCTAACCACTCGCTTTGTAAAAAAGTACTTCCTCATGTCACCTTTGGTTCTTTTGCCAATCACCTTAAATCTATGTCCTTTAGTTCTTGACCCTTCAGCTATTGGGAACAGTTTCTTTCTATCTACTCTGCCTAGACCCTTCATGATTTTGAATACCTCTATCAAATCTCGTCGCAACTGTCTCTGTTCCAAGGAGAACGACCCCAGCTTCTCCAATCAATCCACGTAACTAAAGTCCGTCATCCCTGGAATCATTCTAGTAAATCTCTTCTGCACCATCCCTAAGGCCTTCACATCTTTCCTGAAGCACGGTGCCCAGAACTGGACACAATATTCCAGTTGTGGTCGAACCAGTGTTTTATAAAGGTTCATCATGACTTCCATACTTTTGTTCTCTATGCCTCTATTTATAAAGCCCAAAAGCCCGTATGGTTTTTAACCGCTTTCTCAATGTACCCTGCCACCTTCAATGATTTATGCACATATACCCCCAAATCTCCCTGTTCCCGTACCCCTTTTAGAGTTGTGCCCTCTAGTTAATATTGCCTCTCCTCATCCTTCCCACCGAAATGTATCACTTCGCATTTTTCTGCGTTAAATTTCATCTGCCACGTGTCAGCCTATGTCACCAACCTGTCTATATCCTCTTGAAATCTATCACTATCCTCCTCACTGTTCGCTACCCTTCCAAGTTTTGCATCATCTGCAAATTTTGAAATTGCGTCCTGTACACCCAAATCCAAGTCATTAATATATATCAAGAAAAGCAGTGGTCCCAGCACCGACCCCTGGGGAATACCATTGTACACCTCCCTCCAGTCTGAGAAACAACCGTTCACCACTACTCTCTGTTTCCTGTCCCTTAGCCAATTCTATATCCATGTTGCTACTGCCCACTTTATTCTATGGGCCACAATCTTGATGATAAGTCTACCGTGTGGCACTTTATCAAACGCCTTTTGAAAGTCCATATACACCACATCAACTGCATTGCCCTCATCTACCCTCTCTGTTACCTCATCAAAAAACTCTACCAGGTTAGTTAAACATGATTTGCCTTTAACAAATCCATGCTGGCTTTCCCTAATCAATCCACACTCGTCCAAGTGACTGTTAATTCTGTCCCGGATTATCGTTTCTAAAAGTTTCCCCACCACTGAAGTTAAACTGACTTTTGAACAAGGGTGTAAACATTTGTAATTCTCCAGTCCTCTGGTACCACCCCCTTATCTATGGATGTTTGGAAGATTATGGCCAGTACCTCCACAATTTCCATCCTTACTTCCCTCAGCAACCTAGGATGCATCCCATCTGGACCGGATGACTTATCTACTTAAGTACAGCTAGCCTTTCAAGTACCTATTCTTTATCAATTTTTAGTCCATCCAGTATCTCAACTATATTTTCCTTTACTGAGACTCAGGCAGCATCTTCTTCCTTGGTAAAGACAGATTCAAAGTACTCAGTTAGTACCTCGGCCATCCCTTCTGCCTCCATGAGATGATCTCCGTTATGGTCCCTAACTGGCCCCACCCCTCCTCTTACTACCCGTTTACTGTTTACATGCCTGTAGAAGACTTTTGGATTCCCTTTTATGTTGGTCGCCAGTCTATTCTTATATTCTCACTTTGCTCCTCTTATTTCCTTTTAAACTTCCCCTCTGAACTGTCTATCTTCTGCCTGGTTTTCACTTGTGTTATCAACCTGACTAAGAAAGATAATGGAATCCTTACTCAAAAGGCATAATAAAAAAAATCTAGAAAACAAAAATATAATAAAGGTCATGCTTGACCAACCTTATTGAATTCTTTGAAGTAACAGAAAGGGTAGATAAGGGTAATGCAGCAGATGTCATATATTTGGATTTTCAAAAGGCCTTCAATAAAGTACCGCATAGTAGACTCATGACCAAGGTCCAAGAATGTGGAATCAGGGGACAAATAGCAGAATGGATAGCAAGCTGGCTACAAAACAGAAAACAGAGAGTAGGGGTTAAAGGTAGTTACTCAAACTGGCAAAAGGTGGAAAGTGGTGTTCCACAAGGATTGGTGCTGGGACCACTGTTGTTCATTTACATAAACAATTTGGACTTGGGAATCGGAAGTACAATTTCAACATTTGCAGATGACACCAAATGGGGTAATGGTTAATACTGAGGAGGACTCCAACAAAATACAGGAAGACACTAATAAACTTGCAGAATGGACATGTAATTGGCAAATGAATTTCAATATAGACAAGTGTGAGGTGGTACATTTTGGTAGGAAGAATAAGGAAGCCACATACTCCTTGGAAAATAAGAGTCTAAATGAGAGAGAGGAGCAGAGGGATCTGGGGATACGGATACACAAATCACTAAAAGTAGCGACGCAGGTTAATAAGGCCATAAGAAAAGCAAACAAAGCCCTGGAGTTCATTTCTAGAGAGATAGATTCGAAAAGCAGGGAAGTTCATTTAAACTTGTATAGAACCTTGTCTAGACCACATTTGGAGTACTGTGAACAGCTCTGGTCTCCACATTATGAAAAGTATATAGAGGCACTGGAGAAGGTGCAAAAAAGATTTACTAGAATGATAGCAGAACTGAGGTTATACCGATCAGGAAAGATTGAACAGGCTGTGGGCTCTGGAAAAGAGAAGGCTGAGGGATGACCTGATAGAGGTCTTTGAAATTATGAAAGGGTTTGACAGGGTAGACATAGAGAAGATGTTTCCACTTGTGGGGGAGACCAGAACTAGGGACCATAAATATAAAGGAATTTAGGAGGAACTTCTTTACTCAAAAAGTGGTTAGAATGTGGAACTCACCACCACCAAGGAGTAGTTGAGGTGAATAATATAGATTTATTTAAGGGGAAACTAGATAAGGGAGAAAGGAATAGAAGGATATGTTGATGGGGTTGGATGACGAAGGGTCGGAAGAGGTTCGTGTGGAGCATAAACACTGGCATGGACCTGTTGGGCCGAATGGCCTGTGCTGTGCTGTACATTCTATGTAATTCTATGTAAAGTAAGAATGTAAAAATTACAATTACAACTTTAGTAATGTAAATCTAAAAATTAGGTTGGGCGCATTACTGCGGCAATGTAAAAAGTGCCCCAGTTTGCATCTATCTGTCACTGGTATGAAATGAAAGATATGCTACTCCCTATCTTTAAAATTAGGTTCCTAATATGCCACAAAAATTTAAATTTGCTAAAAAGATAAAGGTGCATAATTAGAATGGTTACGAATTACATGCTCCAATTTTTAAAAACTACATATCAAACATAAATTCACCATTCCCGTGCTATCAGAGGGAATGCAGGGTTGGGGCACGTTACTAAATCACCAATTCTCCGATTGGTGCTCCCTTCATGCATGGTGCCTCACTGGGAGCGCAGGATTGGTGAATTTACCACTTCGTCATCTCTGGCACATCCAATACCTGCAATAATTTCTGGTAAGAATGTTTGTGCAGAACATATAAAATCACTAGCAATTGTGATACTGAAAAAAAATATCAATCTTAATAATACCTTGGACAGAAATGAAGTCTTGACTTAACAGCATCCAAACAAACCTGCTGGGGCCATGGTGCCATGCACTGGGTTTAATGTTAGCCAATCCAAAAAGTCATGTCCATAATCTCTGTTGAGCAAAATTTTTCAGATCTGCACATTGATAACCTAAAAAACAAAGCTGAGCAACACTTGGAGTTAATGCTTTCAGCTATGTACATGATGCCAAGAATAACATGAAAAAGATGCTGACAGCAGTGCTTGTGTTACCAGTAAAAGATTGATGAAGCCAGGATCATATCCAGTCAAGAAGGCGCTAAGAGGGATGCTGATGGAAAGACATGGGAAAATGAACCATAATATCTTTGCAGATTTCCATTTCAGGATTCTGAGGCAAATAAAGTAATAAGGTTACATAGCTATTTGCTTGGAGTCCAGAGGAAAAGAAGAAGAAATTTGCCTCTCCCAAAATAGGCTTTTTTCAAGGAAAGTGTTTACTGTTGGGAAGGCTTTGTATCTCAGTACAAATTATTTATTCTCTATTTACGTCAATGGACCAGTAATCCAGAGAATGTCAGTTCAAATACCACCGTGACAGTTTGAAAATTTGAATTCAGTTTGAATAAAATCTGGAAATAAAAAGCTGGTAATAAAAAGTGACCATGAAGCTGTACGACTGTCATAAAAACCCAACTGGTTCACTAATATCCTTTAGGGAAGGAAACCTGCCATCTTTACCCGACCTGGCCTATACATGAGCCAGTCCCACTCCAACGTGGTTGACTCTCAACTGCCTTCTGAAGTGGCCTAGTGTGAGATTTAAGACCCTTTTTGCATCATGGAGTTGGATATTCTTGCGCGTCTGTATGCTAAAGACACAAGACAGGTTAAAACCCCTTTTGATCTTGTGAATTCGGAACGTTGGACATTCAGGGGAAGGATTAACTTTGTCCCTTAAACCAGCAGAACAAGATTTTGGCTTGTACAAACATTGGAACTTAGCCAAGACAATGAAGGCAGACAGCTCGGCCCTAATTCACATAGTGTGCGGAAGGGATCCCATTTTCTTTGGAGATGTATTAATAGCAGAGACTAGCCGGAACAATGGAGGGGCAGAAACTGGTAGATAGCTTTTCAACATTTCATTAGAACGTTTGGACAATCAATTTAAAAACTGCAAAGAGAAACTACCAGAAGTCCTCCAACAGGTTTTTAATTAGATCATAGAAGTGTGAAGCACCAACAGGACACATTGAAGACCAACTGTCTGCCGTATGAGATCATGGCATCTAATTTTAATTGACTTAACTGTCAATCATTGAGGTATGCTAATGATCAAAGCCTGAACTGTCAATCATTGAGGTCTGCTGGTAGTTGAAGCCTAACAAGAGAGGCGATTGGAGGGTGATGGCTCCCCCAATTCTACATCACCTTGTTCTGAAACAACATAAAAGAAGACTCACGGCAAAAGCTCGCTCTCTCTTACTACAACTGCAGTCAAAGAGCTACAACATCAAAGAACAAGCCACAGCCTTCAGCGCAGCAGATTGTTCATCCGGTAAACTCAATGACCATTCTCTGCTGCGAAAAGGTTATATCAACTTGTACCAATCATTTAAATAAAATTGTGTTTAGTCTTAAAGCGACTTGTTGGTGTATTTCTTTTCCAAAATTTACCATCTATAGTTCAACAATCCTTGGACACTGGGTAGGTATTTGAATTGTGTAGTGACAAACCCTACACAAATCTGGCGCCCGAACAGAGGGACTCTTAACAGATAACTTTGGAAAAGAATAATAGCTTCCATTACTTAGCACACCTATTTTGACTGTGCAGTGATAGAACGGAGCTTATGGAGTAAAGCCAACCGGCCGCATAAGTAGCAGCTGATAGGGAAATAACATGGAAGATTCGATTAAATCTTACATGACAAAACATATCGGAGAGAGGAATAGGAACGATATAACAGAATGTTTCGACCTGGAACAGGGCAGAAGAACGATTAGGTGATAAGTCACTCAAAATGAAACAAGTAAAAGAAGTGTCAACAAGGATAAGTAATGCCAGGACTTAGTAGAAACAGTTTGTCACCTACGCAAGGAACTGGAGGAAGCCAGGGAGGGTGCAAACAGAATAGAGGTAGAATTGGAAGAGCAGTTTATGGAAAATGGACGTAAAAAACACCTGTTAGAAGGTCACGTAGAGTATTAGCAGTCACAAGCCCTAGCGAAACACAATGAATTAAAGGAACTAAAACAAAAATGTCATGATTTGGAACCTAAGAGTCACCAAAATGAACAAGGCTGCAGTTAGAGTACAAATGAGTATAAACTGAGAAAATCGTAGGGAAAATGACACAACTTCCGATAAACATTATAAAAGTAGGATAGCAGGACTAGAGAAAGAATTAAAGGCCAGAAAAGGGATCATATTTGCCATTTAACAGGTAGAGGAGGATAGTGATAAAGAGAGGATGAGCCTGGACTGGCCAGGCATGAACTACGAGGCCAGCCAATACCATCCAGGCAAGAGTACAGGAGATGGTTTCCATCCAGAGGCTAGAGATCCACCCATGTGTTCAATGCACCAGATAAGGTACATGTTGGGACAGGATGGTGCACAGGGTGCGCTGATATATGGGACCTCTTACATTCTGATAGTAAACAACTACAGGAAATGGCAAAGCCCATAGCTATGTTTGACGGGAAGGGGGATACGATGAAGCACTTTGCAGAGGTAGAACAGGTAGGATCTATTAGCGGAATGGATGAAAGTGAAATTATTGCTGTGGATCCAGGGGCCCACAGTGTTTAGCGCCCTTCATGAGGATAGAAAGACGGGAACAGCCACCTGGGCTCAAACACAGAAGTCAGTGTTGACAGCAATACGGTTTAATAGGGGGGACCCAGCTGAAAGCCTGACTCGGTGCTGACAGCAAATGAGCACCCAGAAATGTATGCCAATAGATTATGGCAGCATTATGACAGCATGTACGGTCCTGGCCTGGCCTAAGGGGACCTGAATGCACAAGCTGGCCCTGCCCGTGAGCGATGGCACGGAAAATGATCAGCCATGCACAACCCCATCTACAGGCAACATTAGAAAGGTTTGATGTAGGAGATAATACGACAAATGAAGATAAGATAAAATGAAAGATAATAATCAAGCACGATAATAGGAAATCAGTGGGAACAGGTAAATCCATTTGTACCACGGAAGAGCCAAAACCGCAACTATGGGGAAATGAGGGACCACCCATATCACAATATAAAATGAAATGCTCTAGCTGTGGAAAGTTAGGACACATGGCCCAGGATTGTAGATTACAACCCAAGGAAAGCCCAGGGGGCTATGAGCGTCGTCCAGGTTTACAGAAACCCCAGGGAAGAGGAGAAAGGGAGCAGGCTGAGGTTAAAACCTTACATCCTGATCTGCAGAAATTAGCCCAAGAAATGAGAGAATGTATAGAAGTTTGTAGAAAGGAGAGCTCCAACCCCTCAGCACCCCTGCAAAACTGAGATGGTGCCAAACCCAAGCCTCTCTGCCTCCTAGTGTATGACAGATATGGCCACCCGTGTGTGTGCATCGAGATTAAGGAAGAGATTAAAACATTGTTGGTGGATACAGGAGCGTCAAGAACAGTAGTGTCAACAGGGGAGCCTTCAACGTTAAGTGGGTTCATGGGAGACTCACAGCAAGGATGCGAATCGATACCTATACCCCTGAAAATAGAACCCAAATAATACCATGGTATTAAACTAATAAGAGTGGGGGGGGGTGGAGGGGAGGGTTCAGGTAAGGGTAAATTTATAAGTTTAAAGAGAAAAGTCAAGGCTATAGAGCAGAGTGTGTCAGGAAGGGACAGAGAGTTTAACAAAGATAATAGGGCATTCGTGAACAAGGTCACATCAGGGAAATACAGTAAAAAGTTAAAATTAAAGGCGCTACAGCTGAATGCACAAAGCATTTGTAACAAGATAGATGAATTAATGGCACAAATAGAGATAAAAGGTTTGATCTAATAGCTATTACTGAGCCATGGTTGCAGGGTGACCAAGGTTGGGAACTAAATAATCCAGGGTACTTGACTTTTAGAAAAGATAGGCAAAATGGAAAAGGCGGGGGGGATAGCCCTGATAATAAAAAAATGAAATAAAGGCAGTAGTGAGAAAGGATCTTAGTTCAGAAAATCAGGATGTAGAATCAGTATGGGTGGAGTTAAGAAATGACAAGAGGCACAAAACACTGGTGAGAGTAGTTTATAGGCCTCCTAACAGTAGTTATAGTGTTGGACAGAGTATAAATCAGGAAATTAGAGGAGCATGTAACAAGAATAATGCAATAACCTTGCAATAAGTTTGGAGGACGAGTTCATGGAATGCATTTGAGACAGTTTCCTACCACAATATGTCGAGGAACCAACAAGGAAACAGGCTATTTTAGATCTAGTATTGTGTAATGAGACAGGGTTAATTAGTAATCTTATAGTTAAGGATTCTCTGGGGCAGAATGATCATAATATGATAGAATTTCATATTGAGTTTGACAGTGACGTAGTTAAGTCTGAAACTTAAATTTAAACAAAGCCATTTACATAGGTATGAGGGGCGAGTAGGCTAAAGTAGATTGGGAATTAGATTAAAAGATATGACAGTAGATAAGCAATGGCGAACATTTAAAGAAATAATTCATAATTCTCAACGAACATTCCCCTCAGGAATAAAAATTCCACAGGAAAAGTAATCCAACTGTGGCTAACTAGAGAAGTTAAGTATTAGATTAAAAGAAGAGGCTTACAATGTTGCCAAAAAGAGTAGTAAGCTTGAGGATTGGGAGAGTTTTAGAAATCAGCAAAGGATGACCAAGAAATTGATAAAGAGGGAGAAAATTGAATATGAGAGTAAACTAGCAAGAAATAGAAAATCAAATTGTAAGAGCTTCTACAAAAGGAAAAGATTAGCGAAAGTAAACGTGGGTCCCTTAGAGGCACAGACAGGAGAAATTATAATGGGGAATAAGGAAATGCAGAAACGTTAAACAAATATTTTGTATCTATCGTCACAGTAGAAGACACAAAAAACATTCCAGAAATAGTGAGGAACCCAGGATCTAATGAGAGTGAGGAACTTAAAGTAATTAAGATTAGCAAATAAAAAGTGCTGGAGAAATTAGTGGGACTAAAAGCCGACAAATTCCCTGGACCTGATGGCTTACATCCTAGGGTTTTAAAAGAGATGGCTGCAGAGGTACTGGATGCATTGGTTTTGATCTTCCAGAATTCCCTAGATTCCAGAACAGTCCCCATGGATTGGAAGGTAGCAAATGTAACGCTGCTATTCAAGAAAGGAGGGAAGAGAGAAAGCAGGGAACTATAGGCCAATTAGCCTCACAACAGTAGTAGGGAAAATGCTAGAATCTATTATTAAGGACGTAGTAATGGGGCACTTAGAAAATCATAATATGATTAGGCAGAGTCAACACGGTTTTATGAAAGGGAAATCATGTTTGTCAAATCAATTAGAGACTTTTGAGGGTGTAACTAGCAGGGTAGACAAAGGGGAACCAGTGGATGTGGTATATTTGGATTTTCAAAAGGTATTCGATACACAAAAGGTTGTTACACAGGATTATGGCTCATGGGATTGGGGGTAATTTATTAGCATGGATTAGGGATTGGTTAACGGACAGGAAACACAGAGTAGGAATAAACGGGTCATTTTCGGGTTGGCAGGTTGAAACTAGCAGGGTGCCGCAAGGATCAGTGCTTGGGCCTCAGCTATTTACGATCTATATTAATTACTTAGATGAGGGGACCATGTATCCAAGTTTGCTGACGATACAAAGCTAGGCTGGAAAGTAATCTGCGAGGAGGACACAAAGAGGCTGCAATGGGATATAGACAGGTTACGTGAGTGGGTGAGAAGGTGGCAGATGGAGTATAATGTGGGGAAATGTGAAATTATCCACTTTGGTAGGAAGAATAGAAAAGCAGAATATTTTTAAAAGATGAGAGACTAAGAAATGTTGGTAGTCAGAGGGATTTGGGTGTCCTTGTACACGAATCACAGAAAGTTGACATGCTGATACAGCAAGCAATTAGGAAGGCAAATGGTATGTTAGCTTTTATTGCAAGGCGGTTGGTGTATAAGAGTAAGTAGGTCTTCCTGCAATTATATGGGGCTCTGGTGAGACCACATCTAGAATACTGTGTACAGTTTTGGTCTCCTTATCTGAGGAAGGATATACTTGCCTTAGATGGGGTCCAACGAAGCTTCACTAGATTGATTCCTGGGATGAGAGGGTTGTCCTATGAGAAGAGATTGAATAGAATGGGCCTATATTCTCTGGAGTTTAGAAGAATGAGAGGTGATCGCATTGAAATATATAAAATTCTTAGAGGGCTTGAGAGGGTAGATGCTGAGAGGCTGTTTTCCCTCGCTGGAGAGTCTAGAACTAGGGGTCATAGTCTCAAGATAACGGGTCGGCCATTTAGGACCGAGATGAGGAAAAATGTCTTCACTCAGAGGGTTGTGAATCTATGGAATTCTCTACCCCAGAGGGCTGTGGATGCTCAGTTATTGAGTATATTCAAAACTGAGATTGATAGATTTTTGGACACTAAGGCCCTGATATTACCAGGGAGGCAGGTTGGCAGCGGGGTGGCGACTGGGCGCGTGGGTAACCCGCCCAGTAAAATCCGTCCGTTCCCCACGTGATCGCGGATAAATTGAAGCCACTTAACGTGGCTTCCGGGTTTCCCATTGGAAAACTGCGCAGCAGGCGGACTGCGCACCCGCATCCCAGGTCGTCAGTTGGAGGAGCTCTATTTAAATGGGCACTCCTCCAATGACTGATCCTGCGGCAAAGAACCACACATCACCATGAAGCAGCCCAGGCGAAAGGCTGCTCCCAGGTTTAATGATGCCTCACTCCAGGTCTTACTGGATGAGGTGAGGAGCAGGAGGGAGTTCTTCTACCCAGTGGACAGGAGGAAGTGGCCTGCCTCTGCCACAAGAAGGCGTGGCTCGAGGTGGCAGAGGAGGTCACCAGCAGCAGCAACATCTCCCGTACCTGGATACAGTGCAGGAAGCGCTTCAATGACCTAACTAGGTCAGCCAAAGTGAGTACACTTACTCATTCTCCTACACTCCGTCTTCCACATCACTGCCCCCACCCCACAACTCCTTTGGCACTGCCAACACTACTCTATCACATCACTCCTCACACCCACTCCTCACACCCACTCAAACCTCATCCTCAACTTACCTGCACCTACTCATCTCCCCAGTACTCATTCCACCACTACCACTTAACCCAATCCTTATACAATGTCATGGCTCTGTCTCATACTCACCCTCTGTAAGGGCAGCTGGCCACTCGCCAAGCGTACGTCCCACGTCCAAAACCAGGAAGGAGAGGCAAAAGACCTTATCGTTGAATAGAAAGTCAGCATTGAACGCCATCAATACAAATTACAGATATTAACAAAGAACAGATACTACCCCAGTTGTTTTGTTTTCTCAATCCTAGATCCAAATCGCATATGAAACTGGAACCAAACATCAAAGGAAACAAACTGCCAGAATGACAAACCACTGTTTGTGATAGATGTGTGTATATTACTATTGTATGTGAGGGAGACTAGTGCAAAATGGAACTGTAACGTAACATCATACCACGGTAACAACATAGAGGGCAGTGCACCATGCCCCTCCCTGGTCTGGTTGAAGGGAGAGATCCTTTCTTAAGGAATCCTTATCGGACCAAGTAAAAGAGTGGGAAAGGCAGGGGTACTGCAATCCACAGATCCAACCCCCGATGAGGTCGGTAGCTTAGAAAGCGATCTAAATTGGCCAGTGTTTAATGAAAGGCACGAGGGATGGTTTGGTTGTAATACCCGTTCTCAGGTGACTCAAGGTGATAAGGGCGAGGGAATGATGCTTATCAAAATAAAAGTGGAAATCCTTGAGTCTCAAGTCCATTATAAAAAGCATAATGACTTCACAGAAGCATCTCGTAAAAAAATGCAACAAGACAATGAGAACATAGAAAAAGCAATACGTGTGCTGGGAGATCACAAATGGTGGGAGACTGTATATAATGCTAGGGAATCACCTTGGGCCCACTTGACTTCACATGCATTTTTAATTATCCAAGTATTAGTCATAGTAAGTATGTGGTGTATGTTTTGGAAAATATGGAAACCGGTGAAGAAATTAACCCAGAAGGTGAAGGATCAGGAATTGATAAGCTTAATGAAAGAGGGATTTTAAATCTAAGTACAGTATGCAGACCCCGAAAATACCACAGTAAACCTGTCTTGAGCAGGAATGTGATCAAACGCAGGGGAGAGCGTGGGAACAAACAAAGGCTGAAGAAAGGTGCCGCGTTGGGTAGTATTAACGGGAGAACACAGGTAATGATCATTTCCCTGTGTATGCTACCGAACAAGACATGATTAAGCCACTAGTAAACTGTGATTGAAGTATATTGTGTATATCATCGTTGTAACTCTGTATGTATGTGTTCAAACAGTATATGCATTATGTAAGAAACGTAGGTGGAGAGTGGTCCAATCAATGTGAAAGTACATCAATCAAAAAACTCCTTAATGCACTTGAGGAGAGACTGTGAGATGAGAGACCTTTTTTGCACCATGGAGTTGGACATTCTTGCATGTCTGTACACTAAAGACACAGGAAGATAGGTTAAAACCCCTTTTGATATTGTGAAATCGGAACGTTGGACATTCAGGGGAAGGGTTAACTTTGTCCCTTAAGCCTGCAGAACAAGCTTTTGGCTTGTAAGAACATTGAAACTCAGCCAAGAAAATGAAGGCAGACAGCTCAGCCCTAATCAACATAATCTATGGAAGGGATCCCATTTTCTTCGGAGATGTGTTAATGCCAGAGACTATGGAGGGACAGTTACTGGTAGATAGCTCTTCAATGTTGCATTTGAACATTTAAAAACTGCAAACAGAAACTACCAGAAGTCCTCTAACAGGTTTTTGATGTCCAAAAACCATTGATGAGATAAAGGAGCCACAGTCTACAACATCACACCAGACCATCAAGAGACTATGAAGGTAGTCAAGTCTCCAACAATCAGAATGGTTAGACGATAGAAGTGTGAACACATTGAAAACCAATTGTCTGCCATATGAGATCATGGCATCTAATTTTAATTGACTTAACTATCAATCATTGAGGTATGCTAATAATCAAAGCCTGAACTGTCAATCATTGAGGTTTATTGGTGGTCGAAGCCTAACAAGAGAGGCGATTGGACATGGGTGATGGCTTCCCCAATTCCACATCACCTTGTTCTGAAACAACATAAAAGACGACCTCATGGCAAAAGCTCGCTCTCTCTTACGACAACTGCGGTCAAAGAACTACAACATCAAAGAAGAAGCCACAGTCTTGAGCGCAGAGGATTGCTCACCCGGTAAACTCAACGACCACTTTGTACTGCGAAAAGGTTATATCAACTTGTATCAAACATTTAAATAATATTGTGTTTAGTCTTAAAGCGACTTGTTCGTGTATTTCTTTTCCAAAATTTACCATCTAGAGTTCAACAACCCTTGGACACTAAGTAGGTGTTTGGATTGTGTAGTGACAAACCCTACACTTACAAGTGACTCAGTTGAAGAAGGCCCACCACAACCTTCTCAGGGCAACTAGGGATGGGCAATAAATGCTGGCCTTGCCAACGAGTCCCACATCCCGAGAAATCATTTTAAAAAAAACTTATCCCACTCAATAAGATGCTAACCCTAATGCAGCAAAAGCTCATTGTTCTCTAGATCCAACAAAACAGCTCAGATTAAGGGAGGACAAATTAATAAACAATATGTCATCAGCCTACTTGTCTGCTGAACATTTATACAGTACACATTATTACACCAATGTAATCCTAATGCAGGCAGTGAGTCCCAACTCAAGCATCCATTCCAATTGTGGAATTTAAGACATTGTTGCAGTTTTTTTCTTTTTATCTAAATTGCGAAGATCATTTTGAGCACAATTTCCAAATAGCTTGCATAAACCAACAGGTGATGCCCGAACAAGACAGGAATAAACAGATCATGAAGGTGTCAAAAAGCTGCAGGAGGAACCTGAACAGAACTCGATTTTAATCCAATAGCAAATAAATACTGAAGTTATCTACAGTGTGAGGGACCACCGTTAGCTGCACATGATGCTGAAGCATGGGTTGCTTTTGGTACAATGTCCTCTTGTGACCAATTTGTAAAGTCCGGGACTGAGGCCTGGCCAACCCTCGCCGGTTGGGAAAGGGAAAGATTGATCCTTACTGATGCGGTGAAATAGTCCCATAAAAAATTAGGTGTTGGGAACCACAAACACAACTTTCCGGTGTAAAAGTCATTCTTGCAGTAATCTGGTCTGTAGGCAAAAAAAGCAGTTGGGTTGTCAAGAAAAATGCTGCTAAAAATATGGACTCTTTCTTGGATTAAAGCTTTTGTAAACAATTTTACAACACCAAGTTATAGTCCAGCAATTTTATTTTAAATTCACAAGCTTTCGGAGGCTTCCTCCTTCCTCTGGTGAACGTTGTCAACCCCAGTCCATCACCGGCATCTCCACATCATGGATTAAAGCTGGTATTTCTCAAAATTGATCATGAATCCCTGCCTCTGAACTATATTGGGTTTCAGTGGGGCATCTGATCTCAGTTAAATATAAAGCAACTTTTGTTATTCATGGGGTACGGTTAGGATTTCAACTGCAGGCTAGGGTTTGGGTTGAGAACTATGTGCTAGGTTAGGCTTAGTCTCAGGGATAAGGTTGGGCCTGGCCTGGAATTAAGGTGAATTTATTTCACAGAATTGCTACTTTGTTGAAGGGAAGTGTTTATTTTGGGGGAGAGTTGGGGGGAAACTCAGTCCTAGATGAATTCACAGGGACGAAGAAGGGATCTTTACAGGGCCAGAGCATTTCTTGACACAGGCCTTGAAGCCACCCTTGTTGCTGTCTGTTTCCTCTCCACTATATTGGCCATTCTGCCATGGAGAGCTCCCCCTCTCCATTGAGCTGGTATCAAACCATGCTGTTAAATATCAAAAGGGACTGCAATTGTCCATGAAAAGAAAATATTGATAAGGTGCAACGGTTTACAAGCATTTCATGGAGAAATTTGTGTAAATACGTTGATCTCCCATCGTGTTGCTCATGGTAAGTCAGAGGATATGCTGTTTTATAAGAACAGGAGCATTATACTATGTAACGTGCAATGTATTATTGTGCTGTAATTTTTTGCTGCTTTGGGAATTAAATGTAGGTTGCGTAAAAGTAAATTAATTCATGTAAAATAAAAAAAATCGCATATAGAAATTGGAAACATACCATTTACCAAAAAGCTCATTTTCATATAGTAATGCATATATAATTTATATTTGTAGTGAATGTTGTTAGTTTCCTTCTCTTTTTTATTAGTTCACGGGATGTGGGCGTCGCTGGAAAGGCCAGCATTTATTGCCCATCCCTAATTGCCCTTGAGAAGGTGGTGATGAGCCGCCTTCTTGAACCGCTGCAGTCCATGTGGTGAAGGTTCTCCCACAGTGCTGTTAGGTAGGGAGTTCCAGGATTTTGACCCAGCGACGATGAAGGAACGGCGATATATTTCCAAGTCGGGATGGTGTTTGACTTGGAGGGGAACGTGCAGGTGGTGTTGTTCCCATGTGCCTGCTGCTCTTGTCCTTCTAGGAGGTAGAGGTTGCGTGTTTGGGAGGTACTTTTGAAGAAGCCTTGGCGAATTGCTGCAGTGCATCCTGTAGATGGTACACACTGCAGCCAAGGTGCGCTGGTGATGAAGGGAGTGAATGTTTAGGGTGGGGGATGAGGTGCCAATCAAGTGAGCTGCTCTGTCCTGGATGGTATCGAGCTTCTTGTGTGTTATTGGAGCTGCACTCATCCAGGCAAGTGGAGAGTATTCCATCACACTCCTGACTTGTACCTTGTAGATGGTGGCAAGACTTTGGGGAGTCAGGAGATGAGTCACTCTCCGCAGAATACCCAGCCTCTGACCTGCTCTTGTTGCCACAGTATTCATGTGGCTGGTCCAGTTAAGTTTCTGGTCAATGGTGACCCCCAGCATGTTAATGGTGGGGGATTCGGTGATGGTAATGCTGTTGAATGTCAAGAGGAGGTGGTTAGACTCTCTCTTGATGGAGATGGTCATTGCCTGGCACTTGTCTGATGCAACTGTTACTTGCCACTTATCAGCCCAAGGCTGGATGTTGTCCTGGTCTTTCTGCATGCGGGAACAGACTGCTTCATTATCTGAGGGGTTGCGAATGGAACTGAACACTGTGCAATCATCAGCGAACATCCCCATTTCTCACCATATGATGGAGGGAAGGTCATTGATGAAGCAGCTGAAGATGGTTGGGCCTAGAACACTGACCCAAGGAACTCCTGCAGCAATATCCTGGGGCTGAGATAATTGGCCTCCAACAACCACTACCATCTTCCTTTGTGTTAAGTATGGCTCCAGCCACTGGAGAGTTTTCCCCCTGATTCCCATTGACTTCAATTTTACCAGGGCTCCTTGGTGCCACACTCGGTCAAACGCTGCCTTGATGTCAAGGGCAGTCACTCTCACTTCACCTCTGGAATTCAGCTCTTTTGCCCATGTTTGGACCAAGGCTGCAATGACGTCTGGAGCCGAGTGGTCCTGGCGGAACCCAAAATGAGCATCGGTGAGCAGGTTATTGGTGAGTAAGTGCCGCTGGATAGCACTGTCGATGACACCTTCCATCACTTTGCTGATGATTGAGAGTGGACTGATGGGGCGATAATTGGCCGGATTGGATTTGTGGACAGGACATACCTGGGCAATTTTGCACATTGTCGGGTAGATGCCAGTGTTGTAGCTGTACTGGAATAGCTTGGCTAGAGGCGTGGCTAGTTCTGGAGCACAAATCTTCAGCCGGGATGTGTCAGGGCCCATAGCCTTTGCTGCATCCAGTGCACTCAGCCGTTTCTTGATATCACATGGAGTGAATCGAATTGGCGAAGGCTGGCTTCTGTGATGATGGGGATATCAGGAGGAGGCCGAGATGGATCATCCAGTCGGCACTTCTGGCTAAAGATGGTTGCAAACGCTTCAGCCTTGTCTTTTGCACTCACGTGCTGGACTCTGCCATCATTGAGGAGAGGATGTTCATGGAGCCTCCTCTTCCCGTTAGTTGTTTAACCATTCATGACTGAATGTGGCAGCACTGCAGAGCATTGATCTGATCTGTTGGTTGTGGAATCTCTTACCTCTGTCTGTAGCATGTTGCTTCCGCTGTTTAGCATGCATGTGATTACTCAGAGTTTAAAGCATAGACTACTTCCATCTGATTGCTATTCTTTCAGTTTATACATCACTAGGATTCTTCATCTTTCCCTTGTAGCTTCACCCGGTTGGCACCTCATTTTTAGGTACGCCTGGTGCTGCTCCTGGCATGCTCTTCTACATTCCTCATTGAACCAGGGTTGATCCCCTGGCTTGTTGGTAATGGTAGAGTGAGGAAAATGCCAGGCCATAAGGTTACAGATTGTGCTGGATTACAATTCTGCTGCTACTGATGACCCACAGCGCCTCATGGATGCCCAGTTTTAAGTTGCTAGATCTGATCTGAATCTATCCCATTTAGCACGGTGGTAGTGCACACAACACGTTGGATGATGTCCTCAGTGTGGAGACGTGACTTTGTCTCCACAAGGACTGTGCGGTGGTCACTCCTACCAATACTGGCATGAACAGATGCATCTGCAACAGGTAGATTGGTGAGGACGAGGTCAAATAATACACTTGAATATATTTAAGAAGGAGCTCGATAGATTTCTAGACACAAAAGGCATAAAGGGGTATGGGGAGAGAGTGGGAATATGGTATTGACATAGAGGATCAGCCATGATCATATTGAATGGCAGAGCAGGCTGGAAGGGCCGAATGGCCTACTCCTGCGTCTATTTTCTATGTTTCTATGTTTCTAAGTAGGTTTTTCCCTCGTGTTGTTTCGCTCACCACCTCCTGTAGGCCCAGTCTGGCAGCTATGTCCATCAGGACTCGGCCAACTCGGTCAGTAGCAGTGCTACTGAGCCACTCTTGATGATGGACATTGAAGTTCCCCACCCAGAGTACATTCTGTGCCCTTGCTACTCTCAGTGCTTCCTCCAAGTGGTGCTCAACATGGAGGAGGACTGATTCATCAGCGGAGGGAGGGCGGTCGGTGGTAATCAGCAGGAGGTTTCCTTGCCCATGTTTGACCTGATGCCATGAGAATTCATGGGATCCGGAGTCAATGTTGAGGACACCCACGGCCACTCCCTCCTGACTGTATGCCACTGTACCACCACCTCTGTGCTAAAGGATTCTGGTGCTCTTGAACGGGGAATATGTAAATAATATCAGGAAAGAGACTGGGGGGGAAATTGGATAAGGCCTATTATTGGGCACAGGTAGCACGATCCGCTATGAACCCGTACCCGATGGCCCCTGCACAGGCAGGACGAGAACTCTGTCTGGCCTGTGGACTTACCTTCAAGCAACGTTGAAAAGTGGACCTGACACAATGATTGAAGAAAATGCGCAGTCAATTTTCAGTCCTACCAGACTTGGACAGTAGGGGGTGCCCAATCTCTTAAAGGAAGGATGTCTCTTAAAATCTCTTAAAGGTAGCCAGTAACTGTTTTTTGCTAAAATTAACAGTCTGCTGCCTGCACAGAGTCTGAACGGAGATCAGACATCGCACACGTAAAACACAGATGCCGGTCCCGTCCCTACGTTTACAAACTGGTGAGTTATGTTAAAACATTGAATAAAGGTTGCGCACTGCTAAATCCACATCCTCCAATCTGCATGCCAGACCTCACCGATCTACCGATCTGAGTTGGTACCAGGCCTGCGAGAGTGCGTGCACCAAGGTTCTCTGCTGATGCACTAGAGGCCATGGTGCAAGGGGTGGACAGAAGGAGGGACATCCTATATCTGCGGGGGGGAGGGTGTGGTGCCAAGATGCCCTCCAGACATATGCCGAAAAAGCAGTGGGAGGCAGCGGGGGACAAAGTCAATGCCAGGCGCACAGCACCACGGGCATGGATGCAGTGCAGGAAGAAGTTCAATGCTTTGACACAAGTGGTCAGGATGAGTCAGGTCAACTGTCAAGTGGCATCTCCTACCAACTGCACCACTAGCCGCATCCACTGCTCCACGCACTACACCCCCATCACCCACATACCAACAAGCTCTGTCCACCAGTACTCAACTCTTCCAATCAAATGCTTCCTCTCACCCTTACACATTACTACTGTTGCCAGCCGCCCATCCACAACTCACAGGCCACAAACACTGTCAGCTATTCAACTATGACAGGCACATCACTCAGACACGTCCCACTTTCTTGCAGGAGAAGGTGGCACATATGAGGAGGCAGCAAGTGGCAGTGACATTTAGCCCCTCAAGCCTGTTCCGCCATTCAATGAGATCATGGTTGATCTGTGACGAAACTCCATATACCTGCCTTAGCCCCATATCACTTAATACCTTTAGTTCGCAGAAATCTATCAATCTCAGATTTAGAATTCACAATTGAGCTAGCATCAGCTGCCGTTTGCAGACGAGCATTCCAAACTTCACCCACCCTTTGCATGTAGAAGTGTTTCCTAACTTCACTCCTGCACGTCCTGGCTCTAAATGTTAGGCTGTGTCCCTGCGTCCTAGTATTCAAGTCTAGGATACCTCCAAAGACAGTTACAAATGCATCAGCAGCCAAAAGCAATAATCCAGCAGCTAACCTGTAAATCCTGCATAGTCCTTTTAAATAGCACTGGTGGGGGGTCGTCCAGGCACTATAAGACATGTTCAGATGGTCGTGGTTAAGACTGCGCGTTGAGTTGAGTGTTAAGTCCCAAAATGGTGTCTACCACTTTAAATCAGCATTGCATGCTGATTGTATCCATTTTCTCCTTACTTTACATGCTGCCGGTGTTCGGTACTTGCACATGCGGTACTATCTCTACCAAGATGGCATCCAGCGCACGTCCCGCTAGAAATGTGCGTGCGCAGCCAAAACTGCAACTTGGCACTTCGGGAGGCCGCGTAGTGCCAAAACAATGGGAGCCACACGACCCAATTTCTAGCCTTTGGAATTAGAGTGAAGCAGCAGGAGAGAGAAAGACTGGGCAGTGTGGCTATGTGTGATTAACAGTGGGGGAAGACAGGCTGGATACCGTGGCTATGTGCAGTTAGGTGGGGAAGGTCAGGGTAAGGAGCCAGTGCAAGCAGAGATGACAGGACTTGGCATGGACATATTATAGGAAGGAAGATTTCAATTCAGGTCATAGCGGGGTAGGGAAGGAGCCCAGGCTAGATAGGAAAGGAGATAAGCTGGGTCTGCGAAGGACTGCAGATCAGATTGTATATTGCAACATCTACATACTGTTATATTTTATGAAAAATCAATGAAATGTTCTTGAACTGTATCATGCAAATATGACCAAGTACTTATAATATCCTAAAGATTGCAGATTGGGTCAATAGTCGTAGGCTGAGTCCAACACAGCTGAAGCAGGACCAAAGGCACGGGCGGACTGGCCATGTGAGAAATCAGATTTCCTGAGTTCCCCATGAATGGTTCCAAAGCGCTGTACTTTTCTGTAAGAATCCTGAAAAATCCCACACTTTTGGGGAATCAGTCTGCCCCTGACCAAAAGTACACAAGTCAAGGGGTGGAAGGGAGTTAGTGCCCCTACATATCAAATTTCACTTGAACCAATTATTGGCACACATTAATGCCAAGGTTTACTGACACAAGCTACTCTTGTACCCATTAGTATGTACTTTGGCCCATAAAGACTGATTCTGTCTGGAATGATGTCACAGAATATTCCTGTCCTAACTGAATGGGCAAGCCTAGTCATGAGCTTAGGGAAGCCAGCTCTTGTTTTTACTGTTTCTGTTGCAGACAGGATAATTGTTGGTGTCTGTTTCATGGCTGCTTGTTTTTTCTCTTTACTTTGTATGCCTTTGCAAACTCTTCAATTAAAAAATGATTAGAAACTAGATTAGAACATTTTCTCTCCCACTTAAACTAAAACAATATTCTAAGAGAACTTTAAACAAGATAAGAGAAGCTCATACAAAGGAGACACAGACATACATTTGCAAGAGAAGCCCAACAACTGCGTTCTATTTGGGGTGAGTTAGAAATTGTGGTGGAATGCATTTTCTGTCGGGCTCCCTCAAGGCCCAATTTGAAAGAGAATTACAATTTTGATCTTGATAAACAGAGGATGCAGCATGGGACATCTTTAAACGGTGCTTTTCAAGAATCTACTTTTTACAGACTTCAAAAATAAAGTTCACTTAAAAATTTAACAACTTCAACAATGAATGAGGCCAAACTGCTCAATCTCTTTACAAAATGAGAAAATAAACAAGCCTTCACGTTAACTGAAAGGGAAGCAAACTAAATGTCAAGTTGGGAACCAGTGATTACCACAATTACAAAAAAAACAGAGCACGACACAATACTAATTATGAACACCTTGGTATAAAAATGACTACATTGTCAAGGTGCGTTATGACTACTAATCTCTATCACATTCTCACAGTTCTCATAAGCACAATAAATTTTGCACAAGGCTGATCGGTTGTCATTTTAATCCTGCTTAAGATTACACATTTACTTTCCATATGTGCAAATACAATTCAGACCGTGGTGCACTATGATGACAGGCAAAATAAAATAATTGGCTCCCACCCATCTATCATTAATGGTGCATTCACTGCCATTAGCTATGGTCTGAATCACAATTTGGGGTCAATAGTAATATTTTATCATGCAAAAAAAAATGCATCTGAAATGTGAGTGCATGTCACAAAAATGAGACGAAGAAACATTTATAGAAAAGGGTTGGAAATAGAAGAGATTTAAGGGCTGAAAGTCTTTGACCTCAAAGGCATTCCTAAAGTGCAATTCTCCATTCAGATTCCCGCTGGCTACAAGCTTGTGCAGGGTCCGGGGAGGCTGGATCTTCCATCCTGCTCAAACATGGCCCCTGACATCAGAGGAAAGAGAATTCCCACGCCGGGAATTTCCTCAGCCCCGGCCTTCCTGGTTGCCAAGCAACCTGGGTACCTTGCTGAACATGATGTATGGGTCTGCTCAGCGGCACAAGTGGACCTGGGGGTCCATGCCTGGTTCCTGGCCTGAACCCCGTAAAATGGCAGAACTCTTCTTCCTTTTCAACCTCCGTATAAAGGGGACCAATAGGGTAGATTTTTAAAATACTTCTAGCCAGTGAGGGGGGGTGGTGGGGTAAAGGAAAGTGAACTTTTTCCAACCCTCCATTCCCCGCCTACCGGCAGCTGCGAAAGTGCACCATACCGGTAAGGACGCCCATTGCCTGAACCACACCGTGCCCACAATATTCCACATGGTCAAGAGTAGAGGTCACCAGAGCCCACTCTACCACACTTCTGCCGGCAGAGCAGTACCAAGGGTTTTCAGCCCTAGTATACATCCAATCTGTTTTCTAGAGGAAAGGAAAAACACAACCAAATTAGTGGCACCAGGCAGAAATGACAAAAAGGACAGACTACTAGCTTGACTGGATGGTATCTTGGCTAACTGTTGGGACTGTGCTGTACCCCATTAAAAAAGAAAATAGGTATCTGTTTCCATATGAACCACTGCACCTATATTTCCACCACTAGAGAAAGGAACAAGGAGAATTTGAAGGACCAACTGCTCTGAATATGGCTAGCAAACCATCTGCCTAAGACCACTCATCTGAAGCAAATGCTGAAAACGACAAAAAGGACATTTACTTCAGAATAAGCTGGCGTGGATGAGCGTTTGAAAAAAAAATTCCATCAACATTTACTGTAATTATTCAATTTGTCTTCCAGTATTGTTGGCAGATGTGGCATTTTCACCTTAGTTAACAACTTGCCAACGAATAGAGCAAGTACCATGTTGTCCAGTTTAAATGTCTGATTTGCTAGAACACAATGTTCTTTCAGAAAAATGCAGCAAATAAACTACGATTCACCATATGTTACAATCAAGGAAAGTGACTGTACAGCACACATATTGAGACTCAAACCCTCTTCAACAGTCAATAACTTCATTCAGGTAATAAGAACTAAGCAATTTCCTAACCAACAAATCAGGGATCTTATGTTTCTAGCATTTGACCATTTTAATATTATTAGTCATTTCTCCCATGACATTGCACATAGGGAGTCAGAACAAAGTGGAATCTTTAGGACAAATGGGATTATAGGATGGGGCATAATTGGACCAGAGCTGAAGGACTACAACAGTGGAGACCTGAAGTGGCTATAGGGAGAAGCAAGAGCAATGTTAGGAGGATGAGGATCGGGAAGCTGGAGCGGGATTTGTGGCTGGGGGCAGATAAACAGGAAAGTAGAGTACATTAAGAGGTTAGGGTGAGGGTGTAGGTTAGAGGGAAAAGAGAGAACAGAGTTTGAGGCCAGGACAGGTGGAAGAGATCTAAGACCTCTGCATAATGTCAGAGTGGGACTCGAGCCCACAGGAAGCAGTTATAATGATGCAATCTGTGGCACCAGTACAGTCAGCCCAGGCACAGCGAAGAAGGATGAGGGGGAGGAGTGAGTGAGAGAGGAAGGGGGCAGGATTAGAGAGAAGCAACAGGGGAGAGGCAAGTTTAGGTGAGGAGAAATAGGGGAGGGGAGGCAGGGTGAATAGGGGGGGTTTGGGTGAAATAAGAGAGGGGGTATGGAAGACAAGTGGAGCTTCCGGGAGACAGATGCCTGGAACACCATTCTCTGCACCGTTACTTCCAGAGTCCCCCATGGATCTATCTTTGACCCCCTCCTCTTCCTCAACTTCAAGAAGCCCCTTGGTGACATCATCCACAGACGTGGAGTCAGCTTCCATATTTATGCTGATGACACCAAACTCGACCTCTCCACCACCTCTCATTAACCTCCACTGCCTCTGTGTTGTCAGACTGTCCGATTTTCAGTCTTGAATCACCCACTATTTTCTCCAGCTAACTCCTACTGGGACCAAACCATCATCTTCAGCCCCCACCACAAACTCCGTACCTTTGCCACCAATTCCACCCACCTTCCCAGCCAAAGACTTGGGCTGAACCAGTCTGTTCGCAAAAACGACATCCTATTTGACCCCGAGCTGAGCTTCCGAATCCATTACTCTCCATCATAAAGATTGGCTACTTCCAATTCTGTAACGTCACTGGCCTCTGTTTCTACTTCAGCCATCTCATTTATACCTTTGTCACCTCCAGACTCAACTATTCCAATGCTCTCCTGGCCGGTTTCCTATCCTCTACTCTCCATAAACCAGCTCATCCAAAAATCTGCTGTCCATATCCTATCACGCACCAAATCCTGCTCGCCCATCAACCCTGTCCTCACCAACCTACATTGGCACCCGGATCCCTCAACGCCTCAAATTTAAAATTCTCATCCTCATGTTTAAATCCCTTGCCTTGCCTCTCTTTATTGCTGTAACCCCCTCCAGTCATATGACCATCTCCCCAAATTCTAAGTTCTGCTGACCCTAGCATCCCCACTCCTCCCTTCGCCCCACCATTGACATCGGTGCCTTCTGCCAGTTGGGCTCCATGATCTAAAATTCTTTCCATGATCTAGAATTCTTTCCTTGAATTCCTCCACCTTTCCATATCCTCCTCCTTTAAGATCTCCTTAAAACCACTGGATTGGAACAATGCTAAGAAGGCAGGCAAGAGGACTGCTGTGCCTCCATTAGGAGGAGTGTATAATTACATTGTGCTAAATTTACATAGGCAGTTTCCATTATATATATGGACATAGGAATTTCTAATGGTAAAAGTTAGTGGCAAATGCACACAGATGCACAATTTTCAATATATAATTTCTTGTTCTCCCACAAGGATTATCAAGACCAAGTACAGTTCTTCAGGTCATGCAGGCCTTCACTTATTTAAATCATTTTGCAAAGTTACACCAGTTAAATAGGCAATTCTTTTCAAGAAAATTATTTTAGTTTGAGCATCACTGCTTTTCACACTATTGCTCAAGAGAACAAAATGACAAAGTACCTCTGCTTTGAAAATACAATGGCTGATAACAGATTACTTAATCTTAGATGATGTGTAATTTAATTATATTGATTAACAATGTACAAAAAGATCTTGCAAGAATCTTTCCTAATAACTACAAGCATGTCTGATGATACCATATAATGGCTCTGAATTGGATTGCTTGCATATCATCTGTAGTCTTAATTTTTTAAAATGTATTTCTTGAACACTTTTATACATTTGGTTTATAATGGTATTGATTGTTCACTTTGAACATAGAAAAATGTTCTGACGGCTGTGAACAATTGCTAACTCTTCATCTGGCTTTCACATTAAGCAAATACACCATCACAAAAAATATGAAGATTGTAACTTTAAGTTTATAACCAGTGCTTTGTATATTTATCTAATGCTGTTTTGTAAAACACACAATTAGAAACTTCTGAGAATCATTTTGGTAATTGTTAAATGGATTTATTCTCAAATTAAATCAAGATCAATTTAAATATTGCTCTCAATCTTTTGATTTCAAACAGACATAATGTAAACTGCTAAAACTCTGTTTGACCCTAAGTTGAACAAAAATATTAATATACGAACATGAAGGACCAAATTTATTGAGGGTCAGATCAGCTATCCAGCATTTCCTTTTTCTACAATTGACAGTAAACCAACCGTATGCCTCATTTCCATTTTTGATCAATCTGCACAGATTAGGAAAGAGAGCAGGTTTTCTTTATTTTCTCAATAAATGATGCAAATCATCTGTATCCAGATTCATGCAATTTTTACAATTAAATTAAGTCAGTTAACGAAAACTAGGTGGAAACAAGAGCGGGGGGAGAAAGATTGATATTTCTGTGGTTTGCAACTGTAAATGTAATAAGGAAACCAAAATCATAAACACGTGTAAAATTGTAAACACATGTATAAAGGACACATTTCTAAATTTACTAAAGATAAATAAAAATATTCCCCTTTTTTTTTAAATTACTTATACTTAAATTTGGATGGGTAGCAATAATAAAATGCTGCACCAGACAATGTACTTTCAAGAGTAAATGACGGTCTTCACAAAGGATTTTGAATTTTAAAACTAAGTCAGAAACAGATTCAAAATGTATTGTTAGCCCTTTTCCCGTAGCTTTGCTTCTGCATATCAGGAATTCAATTTTCACAACAAATCTTTTTACAAGGAAGTAATTAAAATGGCGGCAAATTTAATCAAGATATGTCATGTCCTGGTAATCAATATAAACATAGGCTAGTGAAGCAATGACAGTTTGAATTGTAGTATTTTGGATAGGGGGAAGGAGATGGGGGGCATGACAGCAACAATATAACTTAGCTAAGAATAAAACAACACAACTTGTCAGATTCATGTTCAGATTCCAATACCAGATTTTTTACCAAACCAATTACTTTTATAATACGAATATCACTTCATGAATCCAAATTAATGTAATGAATTTTCAATATTGACGAACAGGCATGATGGATAATCTCATATGACTTATTTTAACTAATTGTGGTTTGTAATAAATTGTCAATGAAACAGAACAAAAGGCGGCTCCAGATCCACACTTTTGATACCAACTGCCTTCTCGTGCAAATCGCGTATTTTTCTTGACCTAATAGCCTGCTAGAATTCTCCAATTAGAACCACTGCTCATGTTGGCTGGAAAAGCTTACCATCCCATTTGTGACATCAAGATGCAAGCAGCTGTCTTGTGTCTCTGTAACTGAAAACAGTGATTTCCTCATCAACTACAGATGAAAAAAATATTCTATAAAAGCCATGTAAGTTTACCAAAAGGAAATAGTATATCTTCAAACACAATCTGTATAAGAGCTTGTTAAGGTTACAAAAAGCATTTACATCTCAGATCACAGTATCCTCATCTTCCAATTATTTTTAAATTGCTAATAAACGGTTAATGCTCAACCCCAATTTCCTAAATTTATACCTCTTTTCTAATTCTCCCTTGCCCCCTCCCAAAAAATAATCAAAATTGCACCAGCGCACACAGAAAAGACTGTGTATCACATTTTGGTGACCTTCTGCAGGGAATCAGCTCCCAGGTTTTAGGAAGTGCAGAAGAATACACTATACAGATTCAGCTTACAATATGCAAAAAGCACCTTCATTCATTTGATACCAACCAAAAACAGCTGAACTAAAATCAGGATTTCACCATCCAAAGAAACATAATTGTACCACTCTGTGGCAAAGTGTATTGTTATGTCAATTCAACATGTGATAAGACTGCCTCATTTTCTTGACATTTTAATGGTTTACTCCAAAAAAACCTTATGCAACATTTTTTAAGTGCCTTTCTGAAACTATAACATCACATCAAGATTTCCAACCTTTTGAGCACATGAAACTGGTACAGTTCTGTACAACTATTTTAAACTGCTAGCAAAATCAACAAAAGCAAGCTTAAAATAAAAACACGAGGTAGAATTAAATGCTATAATAAAAGTATTTCAATAAAAAGATAAAGGGATTCTTCTAAATTTCTATTTTTCATGAAAATTTCAGAGAGAACTAGCAAAAGCAAATCAGCCGCACAGAAATGAGTGCTTCTTGTAAAAGGGAAAGGGAGACGTGAAGTTTCTTTATGTGGAAGTACATGTTGCAAAAGGCTAATATTTTCAGTTACTATAAAATACATCCAACAATTGGAGAAAAAATTAATATCAAATGTTGAAATCGTGAAAGACTGAAAATTCTCAATTCTTCCCTGCTATCTCTTAAAACGGCTGTTTCTATTCAGTGCTATTGATTGCAGTTTCTATTGAGTATACCCTGCTAAGACTGACAGTAAATTTCCCTTGAGTTTGTGGTCAAAATTGGACCTCTTGACCTTATAAAGGAAGCTCTCACAGCTGTGTGTGTACACATTCATTAACTGCCAGAGAGGTTTCGGGGAGACCTCAGCATGAGTAACAGTTGAGATCACATTAAATGTCTGTGCCTGCAGATCTAGTATTCTTAATGTCAAGCATGGACTGTAAAGCAACTGATCAGAAACATGCTAGCATACTCTAAATGCAAAACACACCTCATGCTACTGGCAGGTGTGGCACCACACTGTTGAAATGAGAGTGGCACTTTCATCAGGTTCTCTCTTAAATCAATTGTGCATAAATATTGATAATAAACTTGATCAATTAAGTGGACCAACATACACAAACCATATAGACAACATTAAAATATGTTTTTATACCATGTGCCATGTACTAATGCAATTACTGCCATCTGTTTCCAGGACAAAAACAGAATAAAATGTACATGCGCTGTATAAGATAAATCTGAAAATAGAGGAGAATATTGTGTAACAATGAAGTACATTATTATCATTGGAACACACCAGTCATGCAGAATGTTGTAAGAATTCTCATACTGCAACACTATAATTCCACTTGACAAACTGAACACACTACAGGACTTCGAGAACTGAACTGTGCTTCGAGGAGTTGGAGGTAGTGGTTACTGTAATGTCATCTCAAGCAGCCTTACATTCACAGCATTGGAAAAGGATGTCCAGTTCAGTGGAATTCACTTATGAACCGGATATCCTTGCACCTGCCTGTGTTGAAAACCACCCTGTTCAGTCTATAGCAATATATAGACTCATAGGTGCTGCAAATTATACACAATGCTTTTCATACCAAGCCTGCACTCATACGTGCAGATTTTATTCCTGTTTACCTTGACCACTGCATACGTGAACTAGCTGAACAAACATTGGAAATAGTTTCAACAAAAAATCATGATACATGTGCATGCCAGCATCCTAATGCTTTTTTCCTTTTTAAGAAAATAATTCTTAAGTCAGTCCCATCAAATATCCAAGGTAATAAACAAAAAAAATCATGCACAAAAATATGAGTTAGTTATTGTACATCACAAAAGGGCAAGAAGCATTGGCCATGTTTTTACAGATATGAGGATCAGGAGTGCAGCCATTGCACCTATAACTAGTAGCCAATGAACAGTTCAGCTCCAAGTTTGTTTGGATCTCAGACATCATCTGAAAAGAGCCTAAACATTTTCAAGAACAAGAAAAGGCCATTACACAAACAAATCTGTCCATTTTTGATTCATTTCTAGAGGGATAGAATTGAAAAGCAGGAAAGTTTTGTTAAACTTGTATAGAACCTTGGTTAGCCCACACTTGGAGTACTGTGAACAGTTCTGGTCTCCATATTATAAAAAGGATATAGAGGCACTGGAGAAGATAAAAAAAAAGATTTACTAGGATGATACCAGAACTGAGAGGTTATACCTATAAGGAAAGATTGAGCAGGCTGGGGCTCTTTTCTCTAGAAAAGAGAAGGCTGAGGGGTGACCTGATGGAGGTCTTTAAGATTATGAAAGTGTTTGATAGGGTAGACGTAGAGAAGATGTTTCCACTTGCGAGGGAGACCAGAAATAGGGGCCATAAATATAAGATTGTCACTAATAAATCCAATAGGGAATTCAGGAGAAACTTCTTTACCTAGAGTAGTTAGAATGTGGAACTCGTTACCACAAGGAGTAGTTGAGGTGACTAGCTTAGATGCATTTAAGGGGTAGCTAGATAAACATATGAGGGAGAAATGAATAGTAGGATATGTTGATGGGGTTAGATGAAGAAATGTGGGAGGAGGCGCATGTGGGGCATAAACACCGCGCATGGACCTGTTGGGCCAAATGGTCTGTTTCTGTGCTGTACATTCTATGTAATTCTATGTAATCTCAACCACACCCACCTGGCTATTTCAATGTATGCCTTAATTCCTTCTCTCTCCAGAAAAACATCCAGTAACTGCTTGAACTACTTAACCATTCACTTCAAATCTGTTTACTTATTGCACAAATTTATTTCCCTTCATGTACAAAAAAAAGTTAAATCCAACTTCCTGGTGCTGCCTGGCATTTGAACTCCTCACATAAGGGACAATTTGCCTTGATCAACTTTGTCAATCACCTTGTAATCCTAAAAAACTTCAAGTAGCTCACCTTAAAGTCTCCTCTTTTCCAACAAGAACAAATCCTTTCCTCATAACTTTGATTCCCAGCACCAGGACTTATCTTAGGAACATAGGAACAGGAGTAGGCCATTTAGCCCCTCGAGCCTGTTCTGCCATTCAATGAGATCATGGCTGACCTGTGACCTAACTCCATATACCCACCTTAGCTCCATATCCTTTAATACCTTTGGTTAACAAAAATTTATCAATTTCAGATTTAAAATTAACAATTGAGCTAGCATCAACTGCCGTTTGCAGAAGAGAATTCCAAACTTCTACCATCCCTTGCGTGTAGAAGTGTTTCCTGACTTCACTCCTGAAAGTCCTGGCTCTAATTTTTAGGCTATGTCCCCTGTCATAGATTCCCCAACCAGCAGAAATAGTTTCTCTACCCTATCAGTTCCCCTTAATATCTTGAAAACTTCGATCAAATCACCCTTTAGTCTTCCAAATTCCAGGGAATACACCCTAGTTAGTGTAATCTCTCCTCGTAATTTAACTCTTGAAGTCCTGGTATCATTCTAGTAAATCTATGCTGCACTCCTTCCATAGCCAATATATTCTTCCTAAGGTGCAGTGCCCAGAACTGAACACAATACTCCAGGTGTGGTCTAACCAGGGCTTTGTATAGCTGTAGCATAACTTCTACCCCTTGTATTCTAGTCCTCTAGCTATAAAGGCCAGCATTCCATTAGCCATTCCTTCATCGTCGCTGGGTCAAAATCCTGGAACTCCCTACCTAACAGCACTGTGGGAGAACCTTCAACACACGGACTGCAGCGGTTCAAGAAGGCGGCTCACCACCAACTTCTCAAGGGCAATTAGGAATGGGCAATAAATGCTGGCCTTGCCAGTGACGCCCACATCCCATGAACGAATAAAAAAAAGCCATTTTGACTATGATCTTGGTTTCTTACCTCTCCTTTCAGGGAACATAAATGTTCTTGCCGTTCACTGAGAAGAACTGCACACAGTAATCAAAATGGAGTTTGTCCAGTGCCTTACACAGCACAGTATAATCTCTTTATTCCTACTCTTATTGTTCTGCAAATGCAACCCAGTACTGTACTTCATTCGCCTTTCTCGCACCGATCAAGCACTGGGCCGACAGTTTCATTGTCTCATTAAAGGCCATAAATTACCAACCAATAAATATTTACAACTACGGAGACACATTTTACTGAAGATGAACCCTGGCATAAGTAAGGATCATCAATGGGAAAAGTTCTGAATGGCATGAGAACAGTGAGAGCAGTGATTGGTAGAGAAGATCTTTGATCACCAGGTCAGTACAACAGCTATTA
Source organism: Heptranchias perlo (assembly GCF_035084215.1). Taxonomy (NCBI): domain Eukaryota; kingdom Metazoa; phylum Chordata; class Chondrichthyes; order Hexanchiformes; family Hexanchidae; genus Heptranchias; species Heptranchias perlo. The sequence goes on along the minus strand of NC_090334.1, from coordinate 24,871,952 downwards.
TTGGAGCAGTGCGGATGGAGAAGGAAGGGAGGGATGTCCTCGATTCCAGATGGCAGGGAGGCTCAAGTCACAGCAGATACTGGTCCGAGCAGTGGACCTACCATAACGGAATGAGCGCCATGGCAATGGCATAGGAGCAGTGCCTTAGGAGGCTCAGACTCACTGGAGCGGTTGTGATGAAGATGTGGTGCTAGATCCATGAAGATCATCAGCAATGTTTTACAAGTAACAATAAATGTCACCATTGCCATCAACTTTTATACCGAAGAAACTTTTCAGGCATCCACTTGGACAACTCAGGAATCAGCTGCTCTGTCATTTCTGCTCCATCAAGTAGGTAGCTACATTGGCTCCAGGAGTCGATGGTATTGTAGTCATCATGGTATTAGTACTTTCTGAATTGGCACCGTGTATGATGTTTCAGAATTTCTGTCATGGTTAGCTAAAACTATTATCCAAATGAGTTGAAGTTGAGCATTACTGTATCTTTGACCCCAAAGTCTCCATAGCAGCAGTGCAAGTATTCATGAAAGATATTCCTACTGTGTCTACAGCCTGCATAACTGAGGGCTCTAATGCAGTTGCCACTGGTGTCACATTTGATCAATGGCAGAATGCTGTGCAGACAACCATTGCTGCATGAAATCATTCATGCAGACGTTGGCAGTGCATACCTGGGTGTTCGACTACAGTAGCCAGATCACATGCAAAGAAGAAAGTGACAACTCATTACACTCCTACTGCTGTAACAGCCTCCATTTAAAATCAGGTTCATAAGGTCAGTATTCCAATATAACTCAGTCGGGCATGCAACATGCCGGGTCTTCACCTGTACCAGCTGACCTTTCATTGATCATCACGAATGCTACATTTTCAACAATCAGTATCAATATCTCCTGTCGAGTCTATCAGTCCCAATGCCCAATTCTAATAAGAGTGGTAATAGTTATTGTTGTTAGGGTATGGCTGATGGCCAGTTGGATTCTCTGATCTGTGAAGAGAGCAGATTGTACATTATGAACACATAACCACATTTAACCAGTTGGATACTATATTGTCATTACGTGCACCATTATGCGCTTGTGCTCATTCATGTAACTTAATGTGAAAATCTGGAATATTTAATTACTATGATACTTACTAGGAGTTCCCTTCGGTATTCCAATCTCCATCGACTTAATACCTTTCAGACTCTTCCGGCTGAACATATCCACCATTCTTTCCTTGTAAGGTATGAGTATCTTCAGGCATAGGGATCCACCTGTTTTACCTTCCTATTATGTGAGTTTTGTCTTTAAACATAAGAAAAGATGGGGTCTCAGGTATAGTAATTTGGTCTCGGGAAATTCTTTCCTGTAATATATTCATTCTCCCTGCTATTTTCCCTTCTATTATCCTACTTGCTATATTCTTTTGAGCATTAAAAAACAGTATGGAATATTGGCTTTAATACATAGGGGAATCCAATTTTCTAAATAGTGAAGCAGGTTGAATTTTTAGGCCACAGATGGATTATATGTACCATCTATGCACCCCATTCGAAGCAAATTAGAGCCAGGGAGGTTTGCTAAGATTCACTATAAAAATACCAAAAACAAGAGGTTATAGTTATGAAGAAAAGCTCAAAGAATTGGGAATTTTTCACTGAAACAGAATTACATAAAATTACACAGAATGCACAGCACAGAAACAGGCCATTCGGCCCAAAAGGTTTATGCTCCACACAAGCCTCCTTCCACCCTTCATTATCTAACCCCATCAACATATCCTTCTATTCCTTTCTCCCTCATGTGTTTTTCTAGCTTCCCCTTAAATGCATCTATGCTAGTCACCTCAACTACCCCTTGTGGTAGCGAGGTCCACATTCTAACCACTCTCTGGGTAAAGAAGTTTCTCCAGAGTTCCCTGGTGGATTTATTAGTGACTATCTTCTTTACGGCCCCTAGTTCTGGTCTCCCTCGCAAGTGGAAACATCTTCTCTACGTCTACCCTATCAAACCCTTTCATAATCTTAAAGGCCTCTATCAGGTCACCGCATAGCCTTCTCTTTTCATGAGAAAAGAGCCCCGACATCTTCTCTACAACTCCTCTCTGCTTTCTGTCTCTTAGCCAATTTTGTATCCACTCTGCCAATGTCCCTTTAATCCCGTGGGCTTTAATTTTGCTAACAAGTCTATTTTGTGGTACTTTATCAAATGCCTTTTGAAAGTCCATAAACACACCATCAACCGCACTACCATCATCAACCCGAGCCGTTACTTCATCAAAGAACTCAATCAAGTTTGTTAAACACGATTTTCCTTTAACAAATCAGTGCTGACTTTCATTTATTAACCCATACTTTTCCAAGTGCCAACAAATTTTGTCCTGGATTATTGTCTCTAACAGTTTCCCCACTACTGACATTAGGATGACTGGCCTGTAATTGCTGGGTTTATCACTCTCCCCTTTCTTTGAACGGGGTGTAATGTTTGCAATTCTCCAGTCCTCTGACACCGTCCCCAAATCTAAGGAGGATTGGAAGATTGTGGCCGGACCCTCCACAATTTCTACCCTTACTTCCTTCAGTAACCTAGGATAAATCTCATCTGGACCAGGTGACTTTTCTACTTTGATTGCTGCCAATCTTTTAAATACCTCCTCTTTATCTATTTTTATCCTATCCAAAATCACTACTACCTCCTCCTTTACTGCTACAATGGCAGCAGTCTCTTCTCCAATGCAAAGACCAATGTGAAGCATTCATTTAGTACCTCTGCCATGCCCTCTGCCTCCATAAGAAGATCTCCTTTTTTGTCCCTCATCGGACCTATCCTTCCTTTGACTACCCTTTTATGATTTACATGTATATAATAGACTTTTGGGTTCCATTTTATGTTAGCCACTAATCTATTCTCATACACTCTTTTGTCTCTCATTTCCTTTTTTAGATTTTCTCTGTACTTTCTGTATTCAGCTTGGTTCTCTGCTGTATTATGAACCTTACATTTGTCATAAGCCTCTTTTTTCTGTTTCATTTTGCTCTCTATATCTTTAATCATCTAGGCAGCTCTAACTTTGGATGCCCTTCCTTTCTCCCTCGTGGGAATATATCCACTCTATAACCGAACCATCTCCTCCTTGAAGGTCTCCCATTGTTCAATTACTGTTTTGCCTACCAATTTTTGATTCCAATCCACCTGGGCAAGATCCCTTTTTAACTCACTGAAATTAGCCCTCACATTTGATTGTCCCTTGTCCTTTTCCATAACCATTCTAAACCCAATATTATGATCACTGTTCCCCAAATGCTCCCCCACTGAAACATGCTTCACTTGCCCCACTTCATTCCCCAGAACTAGATCCAGCACTGCTTTCTTCCTTATTGGGCTGGAAGCACACTGTTCAAGAAAGTTCTCGAACGTTTTTCAGGAATTCCTCCCACTCTTTGCCCTTTACACTGTTACTGTCCCATTCTATATTGGGATAATTGAAGTCCCCCATTATCACTACTCTATAGTTCTTTCATCTTTCTGTAATTTGCCTGCAAATTTGCTCCTCTATCTAACTTCCCAGTATTTGGTGGCCTATTGTATACACCCAGGAGCGTAATAGCTTCTCTGTTGTACCTTAATTCTAACCCAATAGATTCTGTCTTTGACCCCTCAACTATATCATCCCTTTCCAATGCTATAATAGTTTCATTTGTTTCTTTGATCAAAACAGCCAGCTCCCTCCTTTCTTTCCTTCCCTATCTTTCTTGAATACCTTGCAGCCAGGAATATTAAGTACCCAATGCTCCCCTTCTTTGAGCCAGGTCTCTGTTATTGCCACTATATCACAGTCCCATGTGGCGACTTGAGCCTACAGCTCACCAACCGTATTTACCATGCTACATGCATTTAAGTACCACACTCCAAATTCATCTTAGACTCTTTGCCCCGTCTGATCCCTCTTATTTCTGAACTATTCTTTACCCTAGTTCTATTTGTCCCTCCCAGTCCTCTGTGCACTTTGTTTCTCCTCTCTAATGTTTCATCCTGGTGCCCATCCCCCTACAAATTAGTGTAAACCCTTCCCCACAGCACTAGTTAACCTCCCCATGAGGACATTGGTCTCAGCTCTGTTGAGCGGCAACCCGTCAATCTTGAACAGACCCTTCCTGACCCAGAACTGGTCCCAATGCCCTAGGAATCTGAAGCCTCCCTCCTGCACCATTCCTACAACCACGCATTATCCTACTATTCCAATACTCACTAGGTCATGGCACTGGGAGTAATCCAGAGATTAATACCTTTGAGGTCCTGTTTTTTTAACTTCTTCCCTAGCTCCTGAAACTCTGACGGCAGAACCTCAACCCTTTCCCTTCCCATGTCATTGGTTCTCTCATGGACCACGACTTCTGGTAGTTCCCCTGCCCCCTCAAAATGTTCGGCACCCTCTCGGTGATATCCTTTACCCTGGCACCAGGGAGGCAACACACCATATGGGACTCAAGTCTGTGGCCGTCTTGCTTCCTAGAAACATCTTCTCTACGTCTACCCTATCAAACGCTTACATTTTTTTTTATTCGTTCATGGGATGTGGGCGTCGCTGGCGATGCCGGCATTTATTGCCCATCCCTAATTGCCCTTGAGAAGATGGTGGTGAGCCACCTTCTTGAACCGCTGCAGTCTGTGTGGTGAAGGTTCTCCCACAGTGCTGTTAGGAAGGGAGTTCCAGGATTTTGACCCAGCGACGATGAAGGAACGGCGATATATTTCCAAGTCGGGATGGTGTGTGACTTGGAGGGGAACGTGCAGGTGGTGTTGTTCCCATGTGCCTGCTGCTCTTGTTCTTCTAGGTGGTAGAGGTTGCGGGTTTGGGAGGTGCTGTCGAAGAAGCCTTGGCGAGTTGCTGCAATGCATCCTGTGGATGGTACACACTGCAGCCACAGTGCGCCGGTGGTGAAGGGAGTGAATGTTTAGGGTGGTGGATGAGGTGCCAATCAAGCAGGCTGCTTTGTCCTGGATGGTGCTGAGCTTCTTGAGTGATGTTGGAGCTGCACTCATCCAGGCAAGTGGACAGTTTTCCATCACACTCCTGACTTGTGCCTTGTAGATGGTGGAAAGGCTTTGGGGAGTCAGGAGGTGAGTCACTTGCCGCAGAATACCCAGCCTCTGACCTGCTCTTGTAGCCACAGTATTTATATGGCTGGTCCAGTTAAGTTTCTGGTCAATGGTGACCCCCAGGATGTTGATGGTGGGGGATTCGGCGATGGTAATGCCGTTGAATGTCAAGGGGAGGTGGTGAGACTCTCTCTTGATGGAGATGGTCATTGCCTGGCGCGAATGTTACTTGCCACTTGTCAGCCGAAGCCTGGATGTTGTCCAGGTCTTGCTGCATGGGGGCTCGGACTGATTCATTATTTGAGGGGTTGCGAATGGAACTGAACACTGTGCAATCATCAGCGAACATCCCCATTTCTGACCTTATGATGGAGGGAAGGTCATTGATCAAGCAGCTGAAGATGGTTGGGCCTAGGACACTGCCCTGAGGAACTCCTGCAGCAATGTCCTGGGGCTGAGATGATTGGCCTCCAACAACCACTACCATCATCCTTTGTGCTAGGTATGACTCCAGTCACTGGAGAGTTTTCCCTCCGATTCCCATTGACTTCAATTTTACCAGGGCTCCTTGGTGCCACACTCGGTCAAACGCTGCCTTGATGTCAAGGGCAGACACTCTCACCTCACCTCTGGAATTCAGCTCTTTTGTCCATGTTTGGACCAAGGCTGTAATGAGGTCAGGAGCCAAGTGGTCTTGGCTGAACCCAAACTGAGCATCGGTGAGCAGGTTATTGGTGAATAAGTGCCGCTTGATAGCACTGTCGATGAGGAATATACCGGGCCATGAGGTTACAGATTGTGCTGGAATACAATTCTGCTGCTGCTGATGGCCCACAGCGCCTCATGGATGCCCAGTTTTGAGCTGCTAGATCTGTTCTGAATCTATCCCATTTAGCACGGTGGTAGTGCCACACAACACGTTGGATGGTATCCTCAGTGCGAAGGCAGGACTTCGTCTCCACGAGGACTGTGCGGTGGTCACTCCTACCAATACTGTCATGGACAGATGCATTTGCGACAGGTAGATTGGTGAGGACGAGGTCAAGTAAGTTTTTCCCTCGTGTTGTTTCGCTCACCACCTGCCGCAGGCCCAGTCTGGCAGCTATGTCCTTCAGGACTCGGCCAGCTCGGTCAGTAGTGGTGCTACTGAGCCACTCTTGGTGATGGACATTGAAGTCCCCCACCCAGAGTACATTCTGTGCTCTTGCTACCCTCAGTGTTTCCTCCAAGTGGTGTTCAACATGGAGGAGGATTGATTCATCAGCTGAGGGAGGGCAGTAGATGGTAATCAGCAGAAGGTTTCCTTGCCCGTGTTTGACCTGATGCCATGAGATTTCATGGGGTCCAGAGTCAATGTTGAGGACTCCCAGGGCCACTCCCTCCTGACTGTATATCACTGTACTGCCACCTCTGGTCGGTCTGTCCTGCCGGTGAGACAGGATATAGCCAGGGATGGTGATTAAAGATAACCTTAAATGCCTCAATCAGGTTAGCCCTCGGTCTTCTCTTTTCTAGAGAAAAGTCTTTCCTGTTCTGGCATCATCCTAGAAAATCTTTTTTGCACCTTCTCCAGTGCCTCTATATCCTTTTTATAATATGGAGACCAGAACTGTTCACAGTACTCCAAGTGTGGTCTGACCATGGTTCTCTACAAGTTTAACATAAATTCCCTGCTTTTCAATTCTATCCCTCTAGAAATGAACACAAGTGCTTTGTTTGCTTTTTTATGGCCTTATTAACCTGCATCACCACTTTTAGTGATTTATATATCTGAACCCCCAGATCCCTCTACTCCTCTATCCCATTTAGATTCTTATTTTCCAAGGAGTATGTGGACTCCTTATTCTTCCTAGTAAAATGTACCACCTCACACTTATCGATATTGAAATTTATTTGCTAATTACAAATCCATTCTGTAAGTTTACTAATTTCTTCCTGTATTTTGTCGCAATTCTCCTCAATATTAACTATACCTCCCAATTTGGTGCTGTCTCCAAATTTTGAACTTACACCTCTGTTTCCTGAGTCCATATCATTTATGTAAATGGTGAACAACAGTGGTCCCAGCGCCGATCCTTGTGGAACACCACCTCTCATCATTTGCCAGTCTGAGTAACTACCTTTAACCCCATCTCTTTGTTTTCTGTTTTGTAACCAGCTTGCTATCCATTCTGCTACTTGTCCCCTGACTCCACATGCTCTGACCTTAGTCGTGAGTCTCCTATGCAGTAAGTTATCGAAGGCCTTCTGAAAATCCAAATATGTTACATCTACTGCATTACCCTTGTCTACCCTTTCTGTTACTTCTTCAAAGAAAATTCAGAGGGGAATTCGATAGGATTTTCAAAACTATGAAAGGTTTGAGAGGATAAATAGTGAAATATTGTTTTCACTCGTTGGCAAATTAGTTAACAGGGAAGCACAGACTCAGGATTAACACCACAGGAACACAGATGGAAGTTAGAAGGAACGTTTTCAAATGGGGGTTATAAGAACATGAAGGGTTATAAATTGGGCCATGTAGCACCCGATTTGTAGGTGCCATGTGGCCTCCGAAAGACCCAAAATGGCATCCGGAATGCGCGCGCACGTTTCTAGCGATACGTATGCCTGACGTCATCTTGGTACAGGCAATCGGACACGCACAGATAACGAACACTGGCACCATGTAAAATAGGGAGAATATGCGCTAGATCAGTGTGCAAAGCTGATTTAAAGGGACGGATGCGATTTTGGAACTCAACGCTCCAGCCAAAGCACAGTCTTAATCACGCACAGCTGAACAGATCGTAGACGCCCTGGAGGAACCCCCACCAGCACTATTTAAAGGGATCATGCAGGTGTTGCAGGTTAGTTGCTGGATTATTGCTTCTGGCTGCTAGTACAATTATAAGTGTTTGTTGAAGCTTCCTATACTTGGAGAAAGTTGCAATATTATGTAGAGAGTGGTCCGGCAGGCCCTGCATTACTGTTGGTGGCATTTAAAACAGTGTGCTGATTAAGGTTTCTGGCAACCATGGGTGGCCTGCTAGGGGTCCCGCTGAGCATTGAACACGACTGGAAGCATGCAGAGAAGCCATGCAGAACAGGTCAAGCTGCGAGGGGAGGGAGGAGGAGAATAAGGCGCAGGGCACTGAGCAGGAGGCCATAGCCAATGAGGACCTTCAGGGACCAATTCTCTTACCTCAACATGAACGAAGATCAGCGCATCCGACGGCTGCGGTTCACAAAAGAGGTCGTGACAGAGATATATCAACTGCTACAGCCACAACTGCAGCCTCAGACCAGGGCAAGGACACCACTACTTGTGGCTGTGAAGGTAACCATGGTGCTGAACTTTTACAGCTCTGTATCCTTTCAGGCCGCTGTTGGTGATATGTGTAACATCTCGAAGTTTGCAGTGCACTGCTGCATAAGGGAGCTCACTGAGGCACTGTTTGAGCTGCACAACAGATTCATAACGTTCCCTCTTGACTGAGAGCAGCAGAATAAGCGAGCTCAAGGGTTTGCTTCCGTTGCAGGCTTCCCCATGGTGCAGGGTGCCATTGACTGCACGCATATTGCCATGCATGCTCCACATCTCAACTCGGCCATCTTCATGAACAGAAAGGGGTTCCACTCCCTCAATGTGCAGCTGGTGTGCGACCACATGCAGCACATCATGCAGGTCAATGTCCACTGGCAGCAGTCATGGCGCCTTCATTATGCGGCTGTCCAACTATCTTTCAACTAGCACGGCAAGTCAAAGGCTGGCTACTGGGCGACAAGGACTATCCCTTCATGAGGTGGCTCATGACTCCGGTCACGAACGCATGTGCACAGCAGGCCTACAATGAGAGCCATGCGGTGACACAAAACGTCATCGAGCACACCATAGGCATCCTAAAGCAACGCTTCGGCTGCCTGGACCGTTCTGGAGGGGCCCTGCAGTACTCAGCTAAGCAGGTGTCAAGATTCGTCATTGAATGCTGCATGCTGCACAACCTCACCCTTTTGAGAGGACAGCCCTTACCACCACCTATCCGGTGAGACCATGAGCCAGAGGCAGAGGAAGAGAAGGAAGAGGTGGAGGAGGAAGTGGAGGAAGAGGCAAGGAGGCAACAAGGTGCCCAGGCCTGGTCTGCCAGGGCTCTGGGTGCTCACCTTATTCATGAGTGATATCAGAAACCTCAACGACACCTCCCAAGTCACTAACAGTCCTACACTCCTCACCTTTCCTCTCCCACATGACCATGAAATCGTCCTCCTCATGACTACACATTGCTTCCTCCCGCAGCTCATAGGCATAAATAAAAAACCATCAACTGCGATGTCAAATACAAATTTAGAAACCAACACATGAAATCATGTATACAACATTACACTATTCACCCTTATGCATTCCTTTAGTGCCTGTCGCTCGTGTGCCTTCTCCTTTCCTAGTGCACCTACAAGGTGCATTCCCAGTGCCTGGAGAATGGGTGGTGGAAGGCTGTTGACCTTCAATTGAGGAGCGTGCAGATGGCAAAGGAGGACGACGTCAAGCAGCCCTGGGTCAGGAGGGCCTGGCTTCAGACTGCACCATCTCGGCCTGGGCTGCAGCAGTCTGGTCTGGCTGGCTGACAGGCAACAGTAAGGGCACTGGCGGAGTGGCAGAGATGGGAGCAGGAATGCTGTCATCTTGAGAGAGGATAGCAGGTTCGACTGCCATGGTGCCACTGCCACTCGCAAGGGGCGGCGCCTCAGCAATCCTGATCTGCCGGAGAACAGATTGCTGATGTGCTGTGACGGCCTGGGAGCCCTGTTCCACAGTGGTACCCAGAGCCACGATAGCAGCAGTCTGAGCTCCAAATGAAGCATGCAGACCTTTGATGGCATCTGTTTGCCTTGCAATGGAAACTGAGATCAGACGCTGCATCATGATGGATTCCACAGGTATGCTGATAGAGATGACCACCCGTTCCATGTGGGAAAGGATGGGCTCCAAGCTCTGTGCAAAGCCTTGTGCCAAGTTGGAGCTGGACTCCTCCATGCCCCTTGACATTGTGGGCAAGCTTTCTGGCAGGCTTTCCAGTGCACCAAGCATTTGGTTGTGTACGCCCATCAGTCTTCTTCTGTAGCCTGGCCCATCGAAGTCATCATCTGACTCCTCAGCAGCAGAACTAGTATGCGACCTCTCCCACTGGCGAGCTGGCACCTGTGGTATCCAGCTGCTGCATACGTGTGCCCGGTGTCTCACCACGTGCAGATCCCTCCTTTAACCTATCCTCTAAAGGACGCGCAGTGTCAGTCTGTGAGCTGGTGGATGCGAGTGTCAAATCAAATGGCTTCATTATCACTGTCTTCCTCCTCCTCCACCTCGCACGGTGCGGGCTCTAGTTCTTGGGTATCTGCAACAACAAAGGGAGACGGGTTGAGTTGTGGAGTGGGGAGAGGAGAAAATAAGATGTGCATGCTGACACCATCTGCAGCACGTGAGTCAGAAAAGAATGTTGGATGAGGGAGAAGTGGGAAAGAGGATTAGGTATGCAGAAACTCTCATTGTCGATACCTCCAGTGCCGCCAGTGGCCACGGCTGCAGCGACGGCCCACCCAATGATCCCCAGCACTATCTCCTCCATGGGGTTAAGGACGTGTAAGCGTCCTCCGTCCGTTCTTTCCTGCTGCCAGCTGTTATGTGCCACTTTCTCCTGCAAGACAGAGGGAAGTCTGTCAGTGAGTGTCCTGCAAGATGTTTGGGTGATATGCCTGTCATGGTTGAATAGATGCCAGTATGTGTGACCTGTGAGTTGTGAATTGCAAGAGTGGTACTATGTGAGGGTGAGAAGCAGCATCCGAAGTGCAGCGTTGTATACAGATAGGAAGCGTTTGTTGGGTGGGTGACGGGGGGGTGTCATGCGTGGAGCAGTGGTGCAGTCGGTAGGATGTGCCACTTGACACTTGAAGTCAAACACCTTGACCACTCGTGTCAAATCATTGAACTTTATCCTGCACTGCATCCGCGTGCGTGGTGCAATGCTCCTGGCATTCACTTCCAGCGCCACTTCCTCCCACTCCTTCCGCAGCTAGCGTCAGGAGGGTCTCCTGCCACCCTGTGGATACAGGATGGCCCTCCATGCATCCACCTCCTCCACCAAGGCCTCGAGTGCATCATCGGAGAACCTTGGTGCACGCTCTCTTGCAGGACCAGATATTACATGTCTACCACCACCGATTACATTGACAGTGCACCTCCCCTTTAAGAGGTGCAGGCTGCCTTTCAGTAGTGCAGGCCACGCCCCATTACGGGCCCCCTGCTGGTACGTGCAGCCACTCAACAGCACAGGTGGTGCTGGCTGCATGCAGAAATCATGGAGGTGATCAGGCAGCACGAATCTCACATGCTGCCTGCATCTCAACAACCGGGCGTGAGTTAATCGCGCACCACGACCCCTGTGCCCGGATTCGGGGGTTATCCAATTTAGCCCCTGAAATACTTTATTTCAAGTGTTTATTGAGGCAGATGCTGTAACATCATTTGAAAATGAATTGGATAATTATTTGAAAAGGGGGAACAGAACAAAATAGAGGAGATAGCTTCAGTTGAAATGCTTGCACTGGCATGGGCGCAATGAGCTGAAGCCTCCTTCTGTGCTGTGATTACTAATTCTGTCAGTGCAGTTTTTTTTTGCATAAACCTTTCACAACTACAACTTACCCTCATAGGCATTGCGCTACTACTTTAAAATTATATTCATAAGTTATCTTTGTGCTTCTCTTAAAATCATGCATCTCCTTCAGGGCCTCCAGCAGGTTCTCCAATTGTATGAGGCAGAATTGACGCTGTTATTGGCATACTGCCATGCTTGGGACCTTTCTTGCATATTAAAGGTTGTCCTCCCCACCGAAAAAAATGTGCTCCCACCTCTCCGAAACCGTATTCACTAGCACTTCCAGCGACCTCCTGACCAAAACGGGCTTTATGCTGCCGTCATTAAGACATTTTCACTACAATTCAGCACTCCACAGATTCTTAACTTTTCAAAATTTATATGGTCAAGTGGCTCATTGGCTGATTCATAAAGATCATTAATTCAGCTGCTTTTACACTGCCACTTCGAATTTGTATTTGTCATAGAATTCTAGAAAGGTTACAGCATGGAAGGAGGCCATCCGGCCCATCGAGTCCACGCCGGCTCTATGCAAAAGCAATCCAGCTAGTCCCACTCCTCCGCCTTATCCCCGTAGCGCTGCAATTTTTTTTACTTTCAACTACTTATCCAGTTACCTTTTGAAGGCCACTCGCTGTGTAAAAAAGTTTTTCCTCATGTCACCTTTGGTCCTTTTGCCAATCACCTTAAATCTATACCCTCTGGTTCCTGACCCTTCCGCCAATGGGAACAGTTTCTCTCTATCGACTCTGTCTAGACCCTTCATGATTTTGAATACCTGTATCAAATCTCCTCACACCCTTCTCTGTTCCAAGAAGAACAACCCCAGCTTCTCCAGTCTATCCACGTAACTAAAATCCTTCATCCCTGGAATCATTCCAGTAAATCTCTTCTGCACCCTCTCTAAGGCCTTCACATCTTTCCTAAAGTGTGATGCTGTTGGGTGAAAGTAAATTCACATCTAATCTGTGGTAAAGTAAAAGGTGCAGTTTATTAAAACAGAGCTCTGGGAGAAGGGTCTCTGACCCCGCGGTCTGTGCGAGCACCTTCTCCCCGATCAACAAAATTCACAAGCTTATATACAGTACAAGACTGGAGCACTCCGATAGTAGTTACTACATTACTTATTCCTTAGCCAATCCGGCTCCGTGGCAACATTCAAAAACAACCTAATTATAACTTTACATCGTTAGCTAAACCCCTTCTTTTAGTTCTGTCTTTTATCCGGTTATCTGGACAGTAGGGTCCATTTTTGCTATATCGTGGCTTTTGGCCGATCTGAGTCAGTGACTCGTGATTGGACATGGCTCAAAGGTTAATCAAATATACCCTGCATACACCCACGTGACAGTTGCTACTTCGTAACCCGATTGTTCTGCAAATTTTAACCTTGTCTCCACATGCTTAATCACTTTGTCTCAACTGAAACTAGGTTGTCATGCTGTGTCGCTTGACTGCAACATTCAGCTGGTTCAAATTCCAACCCATCAGTGCCCAGAACTGGACACAATATTCCAGTTGTGGCCAAACCAGTATTTTATAAAGGTTCATTATGACTTCCTAACTTTTGTACTCTATGCCTCTATTTATAAAGCCCAGGATCCTGTATGCTTTTTTAACCGCTTTCTCAATCTGCCCTGCCACCTTCAATGATTTGTGCACATATACCCCCAGATCTCTCTTTTCCTGAACCCCTTTTATAATTGTGCCCTCTAGTTTATGTTTCCTTTCCTTGTTCTTCCTACCGAAATGTATCACTTTGCATTTTTCTGAGTTAAATTTCATCTGCCACATGTCCACCCATGCCACCAGCCTGTCACTCTTGAAGTCTATCACTATCCTCCTCACTGTTCATTACCCTTCCAAGTTTTGTGTCATCTGCAAATTTTGAAATTGCGCCCTGTACACCCAAGTCCAAGTCATTAATATATATCAAGAAAAGCAGTGGTCCCAGCACCGACCCCTGGGGAGCACCACTGTACACCTCCTTCCAGTCCGAAAAACAATCATTCACCACTACTCTGTTTCCCTTAGCCAATTCTGTATCCATGTTGCTACTGCCCACTTTATTCCATGGGCCGCAATCTTGATGACAAGCCTACCGTGTGGCACTTTATCAAATGCCTTTTGAAAGTCTATATACACCACACCAACTGCATTGCCCTCATCTATCCTCTCTGTTACCTCATCATAAAGCTCTATCAGATTAGTTAAACACAATTTGCCTTTAACAAATCCATGCTGGCTTTCCCTAAACAATCCACACTCGTCCAAGTGACTGTTAATTCTGTCCCGGATTATCGTTTCCAAAAGTTTCCCCACCACTGAAGTTAAACTGACTGGCCTATAGTTGCTGGGTTTATCCTTACACCATTTTTTGAACAAGGGTGTAACATTTGTAATTCTCCAGTCCTCTGGCACCACCCCTGTATCTAAGGATGTTTGGATGATTATGGCCAGTACCTCTGCAATTTCCACTCTTACTTCCCTCAGCAACCTAGGATGCATCCCATCTGGACCAGGTGACTTATCTACTTTAAGTACAGCTAGCCTCTCTAGTACCTGTTCTTTATCAATTTTTAGCCCATCTACTATCTCAACTATATCTTCCTTTACTGAGACTCTGGCAGCATCTTCTTCCTTGGTAAAGACAGATTCAAAGTACTCATTTAGTACCTCGGCCATCCCCTCTGCCTCCATGTGTCGATCTCCTTTATGGTCCCTAATCGGCCCCACCCCTCCTCTTACTACCCGTTTACTGTTTACATGCCTGTAGAAGACTCTTGGATTCCCTTTTATTTTGGCCACCAGTCTATTCTCATACTCTCTCTTTGCTCATCTTATTTCCCTTTTCACTTCCCCTCTGAACTTTCTATATTCTTCCTGGGTCTCGCTTGCGTTATCAACCTGACATCGATCATATGCCCCTTTTTTCCGCATCATCTTACTCTCTATTTCTTTTGTCATCCAGGGAGCTCTAGTTGCCCCACCTTTCTCCCTCGTGGGAATGTACCAAGACTGTACCTGAACCAAGGCCGCCCACTGTTCAATTACACTTTTGCCTGCCAACCTTTGATTACAATTTACCTGGGCCAGATCTGTCGCATCCCACTGAAATTGGCCCTCCTCCAATTGAGTATTTTTACTTTAGAGTGGTTGTGTCCTTTTCCATAGCTATTCTAAACCTCATGATACTATGATCGCTGCTCCCTAAATGCTCCCCCACTGACACTTGGCCCGCCTCATTCCCTGGAACCAAGTCCAGCAATGCCTCCTTCCTCGTTGGGCCGGAAACGTACTGGTCAAGAAAGTATGTCAGAGTCAACATGTAGGAATGCCACATGCTGCGAGAATTTCATTGGCAGTTCTGTTAAAGATTGAAAAAACATGGTTTATGCCTTTATTTTAATGTCAACTCCTAAATTTTTGTCAGCTGTTTTTCTTCATTCCATGTATCTCTTGCCCGAGCTATTTCTCCCTTTCTTCCAAAATGTCCCCCATTGTATATTTCTTAATAAGTACATCCTATTTCTGAGCAAATATACACGCAATGTCTCATTGGCTCAAGTCTAAACTTGTGCTTGTGAAATGAAATGCCATTTTATTTTGTTTACCGCAAAAACAGACCCTCTTTCACAAACTCCTGCCAGCATGAGCTCTAGCTCCATGCAGCAAGGATTTTCGATTTTAAACCTTGTAGATCATATTTTTTCTTTATTACCGAATATATATTTGCAGCTGTAGACCATTTTCCTTCCAGATAACAGTCAAGGATAAAAAAAATCACAACTGAAATGTCATGATAAAATGTTCAACTGTACTTCACGCAGACTAGCATTATATCAAGCAAATCACATTTTAAATGGTATATTTTTCACAGGCTAAACACGTAGTTTAGCAGATTACAGAACACTTCTAATTGCAGCTAAGCAACAAAGGCAAGGAAAATACAATCACATGGTAGGCTGGTTGACTGTTTGAGGTATGTTTTTAATTAAGCACAAAAAGCACAGTTTGCAGCCAGTAGTGTTCCATATTACGGAGGCTACAAGGCAACATAATAGGATGGTTTATCCAGTGTCAGGTTAAGCAAATTAGCTGATACCTAAATTAAACATATTGAACAACATAAACTGCACCTTTTATGATGAAATTCATACCCCATGATTTGTTTTTGTTATCAATGGCGTAGATTTTCAACTTGCCATCCAGATGTAAAACTGGTGTTGCGGATGGACCACCCATTGTTGAAACTAGCTAATTTTCACTTCCTGGTTGAAAATCTACCCCAATATATCTAAAACACACTTTTGCGGAGATACAAGCCAAGCTTTCAAAGATGCCGCCATGAAATAATGATGAAATCTCAGAAAAGCTGGACTGAAAGTTTCGAAATGTTAAGCATATTCTGAGAAAATTCCTAATCACAACAAAAGAAATTGCATCTCATAATCCATTACACAGGGAATAAATAATTCAGCGGTTATTATGCTTAAATTTTCAAAACCTTCAGCAAATATCAAATCTCTGAATACAACTACTACTTTAATCAAAACCTTGTTATTAAATTTAAGAGGCCCTGGCTCCTGAAAATGGTTTTATTGTGCAATTTATCTAAGTCGCACGTCTTAGTGGTATTCATCCACATTGATGGCAGAATTAAACACACGTCAAGGAAATATGCTGTTTCCAAATAAAGATATCCTATGTAAAATTAATGACTTTGTAATAAATGAGATGAAATGCCCAAAAGACTAATCAGACCCCAAACAAATGAATCTCTGGGGATAAATCGTATTTATCCCAGAGTGCTGAAAGAGACTAGGGAGATTTGTAAAGCACTGACAATCAGTATGAGGGAATCATTGGCCACCGGGGGATACCAGAAGATTGGAAACTGGCTAATGGTGGTGCTCATGTTCAAAAAGGGTGACAAAACAGACAGAAGCAACTGCAGATCCATTTGTCTCTACTTCCATTCTATGTAAAGTAATAGAATTTATTATCAAGAATAAACCTAAGGGTAATCTGTACCACATAACCTAGTCAGCTTGGATCCTGCCTTAGTGACCTCAATCCCAGTGTTCTTACAAGCCAACAAAAGAAAGGAAAAGCTTCTGTTTTGATTCAGGTGAGTAAATTTGCAGTGGCTACAACAAACTACTAACCTAATTTTCAACAAGCATGACATAAGCCACAGAACAGTAAGTACCTGTCACTGTCTTCCTTTCAGCTGGACGAAATTCGTCTATTTTCAAACGCTGCGGTCTACCATCACTTCAAATTGACAGCATTCTAAAATATTTTCAGCCACAAAGCATAAATTCCCAGATTCCTTGCCAGATGTTTACATCTACTGAATCAAGAACCATCGTGTTCTATTTAAAAGGGCAAGAAAGTTTGGGTGTGAACTTTATATTAAAAATGTTCCATGATAGATATAGATATTGTTTTTAAGTCAGGTCTTTCCCTGTGCAATACCCATCATGCCAGGTCTTCTGACTACTTTACAATGTCACAGTGAGGTGACTCCAGTGAACACAATGGTGATTGTGACCTCAGACCAACACAACCGCTGATGCTGGAGCCACTCCACCCCAGAAAAACATACTGCCAGCGACTGTCCTGATCCAAAACAGTGAGACTGTCATTTTATTACTAATTACTGACATATGTGCACTAGAAAATGAATAATCTATCTCCAGATCCCTTTTTGCAGGGTTGAGAAACTAAGGCACTTTTGTAATGATGGGTTAAGACTGCCCTGAAGGATGCACTGTGGAGTGGGACCATGAATGGATCAGCATGTAGGAAAATTGCTCACTGCTCGGTAAGATTGCCAGATAAAAGCAGACTTAGTCACAATAAGAGTTCTAGAATGTGAGTTGTTGCAAGTATTCGGTGTTGCTGTTGATAAAATATATGTAACAATCACATCATAATAGCCAGGACAAGATTATGACACACTTTGTCAAGTAGATGCTGCTCTGGATTCAGCAGCGCTAATTCCACTACTTGGTTAACTTTTATAGTTCTACGTGAATGCTAGATTCAACCATCAGTTAGCAAATGTTACCTCTTTACTCAAAGACACAGAACACTCAACAGCTACATTTCTGAGAAAAAGTAAATTTATCGTTTCCTGTACGCAACTCAAATATTGCAATAAACAGGATGTAATCTTCAATTAACAGTAAACATGCTGTGACACAAGTCTGAATTTTATTGACATTAGTGTCAAGTATATTGACCACAATGGCTCAACTTAGCCATATGCTATGAAGCTGCTTAGACCAGGAGGGAGCTACTGTTAACAGACTGCTCCCACCAGTGTGCTGTGCTTCGAAAATGTACACTTCAGGAAGGCAAAAGGGCCAACATTCCGCAGTGGCGCCACTTTCCAATAGTTTTACCATGAACATTTCTGAATCAGAAGCTGTCCTAAAGATGCTAGAAATTCAGCATTAAACTGTATACAAGAGTAAATACAAGGGAATTAAAACATTAACTAATATATTAGGAAAACACAGATGTTTCCTATAATTAACACGCTTAACAAAAGTTATGAAAAGCTGCTACTTTATGTCGTCTGAAAGTATTTCAGAGGCAAAAAACCCAGGACTACCTAGGGTGCCCTATAATTATGCCAACATTCCAGAGGGAAGAGATTTTTTGCAGCTGTGGGACACAGCTCAACTTAAGCCTTTTATGTAAGTCTAACAATTTAATAGCAGTAGGAAAGATTTTAGCGCCAAGTTCATAGAAAAGGTCAAACTCACAACTAGATTTGTAAATTATAACTGACTAATTATTTACGAACTAAGAACAGTTTTCACTTCTATGATCAATTAACCCTTTCTGGCCAAAAAAATGTTTACTTGTCTAACACAAAAAAGGGGAAAATATTATTTTGTATTTTTTACAACTAAGTTTCAGAATAATATTTAAACCATAGCATCCATTCTTTGGGGCTTTCAATACAACATTTGTGAGTGTCACTTAAGTCTGGAGGCATTTAAAACAGTCAAGTAATCAATAAAGTAAATTCCTAAGTTGGATAATTTAACAAGTTGCTAGACTAGTCTGATGGAATTTTATTTCAAGAAATGGTTCAACTGAAAAGAATTAAAATATCTCAGGCTGATTTTCCTCCACACCTCTATGCTGTCAAAAACATACAAACATAGAAAATAGGAGCAGCAGTAGGCCATTCGGCCCTTCAAGCCTGCTCCGCCATTCAATATGATCATGGCTGATCCTCTATCTCAATACCATATTCCCACTCTCTCCCCATACCCCTTGATGCCTTATGTATCTAGAAATCTATCCAGCTCCTTCTTAAATATATTCAATGACATGGCCTCCACAGCCTTCTGTGGTAGAGAATTCCAGAGGTGCACCACCCTCTGAGTGAAGAAATTTCTCCTCATCTCAGTCCTAAATGTCCTATCTCGTATCCTGAGACTGTGACCCATCGTTGTGGACCCCCCCAGCCAGGGGAAACATCCTCCCTGCATCCAGTCTGTCTAGCCCTGTCAGAATTTTATATGTTTCAATGAGATCCCCTCTCATTCTTCTAAACTCAAGTGAATACAGGCCGAGTCGACCCAATCTCTCCTCATACGACAGTCCTGTCAGTCAGTCTGGTGAACCTTCGCTGCACTCACTCTATGGCAAGCATATCCTTTCTTAGGTAAGGAGACCAAAACTGCACACAATACTCCAGGTGTGGTCTCACCAAGGCCCTGTATAATTGCAGTAAGACATCCTTGCTCCTGGACTCAAATCCTCTTGCAATGAAGGCCAACATACCATTTGCCTCCCCAACTGCTTGCTGCACCTGCATGTTTGCTTTCAGTGACTGATGTACAAAGATACCCAAGTCCCTTTGTACATCAACATTTCCCAATCTATCACCATTTAAATAATACTCTGCCTTTCTGTTTTTAAACAAGGTGGGACCCTCCTCATGTCTGCGCCCAAACCCTAGCCAATTACACACGCCTGGGAGAAGGTATTGGGCAAGTTCCTGGGGAAATTCCCACCTGTGCCAGGAAGCCCACCTGAGGGAGAAAGAAAAATCGCTGCTGCCAACCTCAGGAGCATGCAGCAATGTAGTGTGGCCAGCAGCCTCTGGGGTAGCCAAATTTTTTTAAATTTCCAAAAATTGGGTCACTGGAGTGTAATCCCTCCCAAGGCCTTGAAAATCTAAATTCACCCCCTTTCCATACCATGGCAACACCATATGTTGACAACACAGGGTGGTGCTAGTGTTCAGTGTTGCCAAGGAACAAATAACTGGAAATAAATCATAAAACATATTCCTATGTTACAAATTCAAGTCTGGTATAGATAGATACCTTCTCGGGTTCAGTGGCATGAATCACTCCCTCCAGTGCTCTGAGCATCTTACTTTTGTGGGAGTTGACTCACACTGCCCTATATCTACGTGTGTAATAACGTGAGCCAGGAATGTAACAATAATACCCCCTTGTGACCCGAACCAGATATTTGTGCTTTTCACATGTATATTTCTTCAATCTCTCCAAAGAGTAGTGAGCAAGCAATTGGTGAGTTGAGGCCTGATACGAATCATTTAGCTGCTTTATCTCATAGCATGCGAACATACAAAGCAACAGCTATGATCAGATTCATTCGTTCAATTATTAATTTATTTTCATGTAATGTTACAAAAGAAAGAACACACCATTCTTTCCATGAGTGGGTCATCTTACTTGACTTAAACAAGATGTGTTCTAAATATCTTCCAAAATTTCTAATCTCTTTGCCTCAGCAATGGTCCTCATAACTTTCCTGTGAATAAACCAGATTGTTATCACAGCCTTCCTACTTCAAACAGTTTGTCTCTGTATTTATCTTTCGCTTCACAGGTAGACAGGGATCACAGGGCTATCCGAAACAAATGGGTGAAGGTGTCCTTCAATCATCCCAATAAATTAAAAAATTGTTTAATGTTTAGTTCTTGGGGAAAACATATCATTTCGGATAATAACCATCTTTTGTCTAGGTGCCATTTTTAAAACTCGTGAGAAGACACATTGGGGTAAATTTTAACTCCGAGCCGGGAAGGAAGATTTCT